>NC_083279.1:4477375-5975021 GCF_963506605.1 Zootoca vivipara | reverse complement strand
AATAGATGTGTATGAAGAACAGCGAGCAGGAGGGGGCGGGGAGGAAGCTCTATGCAAAGTGGTTATATAAGGCATTAGATCTTAACTGCTAAAAGAAGCTGGTATTATTCTGGTGTCTGTGTATTACTTTGCATAATGTAAAATGTTAGCATAATAAGAACACTGTTATTTTAAGTTTCTTCATGGATGGTTACACACATCACACATCTCCATCTTTTTTTTCTTTTTTCTTTTGGTTGTTCCATTTGGATGTTTGCAATTACTCTGGCAGTAACCCAGCATGTGTGCACATGCGCATAAAAGTGGCTGTATTATGTTTGGAACATGGGAGACATATAGAGCCTTTCATGTGTTTATTTGATGTGATTCCACAGGGCTATGTGTGAAAAATGTAGCCAGATAATGTGTGCTAACCTGCATGACCTCCCCTATTCATCAGCACTCTTCCCAGGTGGTGAATCAGGGGTGCAATTTTATAGTTTTTCAGAGTGGATGAACTGTTCTCGGGTTGAGAGAAGGTTTAGGGTGATTGGCAGGGGCGGAGTTTTAAAAAAAACAAAAACTCATCCTGTTTGGTTACAGCAGGAACAGTAGCTCTTCCTGGTGATATAAGTTCACAGCATGGTTTGTACAATTACATCCAGTGCTGTTCTCTGCCATCCTCATCAAATTGTCCAACAGAGCTGCTTCAGGTGGTAAATAGGCTGGTTAGGCTCAGCCCACTAACGGGGGCATCTTGCCAATCTAAAGCATACTGTGACAAATTTGCTTTTCACTTTAAGAGCAATATTGCTGGTATTCACTCCAAATGACCCCCCCCCCACTATTAAGCAAATTTTGGTAATATCCCAAGAGCACTGTCAAGTAATGTCTTCTGGAAGTTTGAGTCATTGTGGGCTGAGGATATGGACAAGACACTTACAGGGGTATGAGTGACCATATGCCTCCTTGACCTTGCTGAAGTAACTGGAAATGAGAAGGGGTCAATTTCCTTCATGAGCAAAGATCACCCTATGGATGAGCTAATTGCAGGTGTATGGCCAGCCATTCCAGTTGCTATGGTAATGACTCAGTGCCCCAACTATATACGTATGAGATTAATGTATGTCAGCTTCGTTAGTTAGTTGTGAGTAGTCAGTCTGCTGTAATTTGGAGTTATTTGTCTGGTGATCCGTCATGAATTGCTGGAGTTTATTTGGAGCAACTTTGTACAGTCATACCTCGGGTTGCGAATGCTGCGGGTTACGAGTTTTCAGGTTGCAGACCGCGCCGATCCCGGAAGTACCGGAACGGGTTACTTCCGGGTTTCGGTGCTTGCGCATGCGCAGAAGCGCAAAATGACATCGCACACATGCGCAGATGAGGCGCTGCGGTTTGCGAACTATGCGGGTTGCGAACGTGCTTCCCACACGGATCACGTTTGCAACCCGAGGTATGACTGTACTTGTATGTATCTGCATATGTCTGGACTGTATCTATGTCCATAGCTGTTTTACTGAGCCTTATCTTCTCAAAAGTAAACTATCTCAACGTTTCTCCGCTTCTGTGTGGTGACTGGTACTGGGAGCAACTTCCACTGTGTGGGTATCTCACCTGAGATTCCAAACAGACCTTGTCCATCTTGTTTTTTGTGATCTAGCTGAGAGAGATTGACTGGGTGAGTTCAAGGCACGGTTAATACCTATTTACTAGAGGGAGTGGTGTCAGCCACATTGAAGGAAGCAATAGTACAACCCCACCTGAAGAAGTCCTCCCTGGACCTAGAGGTCCAGATAATTACTCTTCAGTTGTGGGTGCCCCTTTTCTGAGGTAAGGTGATCAAGAGGGGGGTGGCCAGGCCATATTTTCCTGGTTGTCTCAGTGGCTTTGAATACAATGGACCACAATATTTATTTATTGTTATTTTATTATTTAGGTTGTGTGCATAAAAACAATCCTTAGAAAATGGGACAATAAAACCATAAAAGCCTTTCAAATCAAACACTAGCTTCCTTTGGATTGGAGGCACTGTGTTGTTGCAATGGTTTTGCTTTTATCTCCATGGTCACTATAAGAAAGTAGCTTGGGGGCGGGGAATCCTGCCCAACCCCATGGCAATTGTGCTATGGTGTTCCTCATGCTGCTTAATATCTATTGCGGGTCTATGGGTGAGTAGAATAATAGAATCATAGAATCATAGAGTTGGAAGAGACCACAAGGGCCATCTAGTCCAACCCCCTGCCAAGCAGGAAACACCATCAAAGCATTCTTGACATATGGCTGTCAAGCCTCCGCTTAAAGACCTCCAAAGAAGGAGACTCCACCACACTCCTTGGCAGCAAATTCCACTGTCGAACAGCTCTTACTGTCAGGAAGTTCTTCCTAATGTTTAGGTGGAATCTTCTTTCTTGTAGTTTGAATCCATTGCTCCGTGTCCGCTTCTCTGGAGCAACAGAAAACAACCTTTCACCCTCCTCTATATGACATCCTTTTATATATTTGAACATGGCTATCATATCACCTCTTAACCGTCTCTTCTCCAGGCTAAACATACCCAGCTCCCTAAGCCGTTCCTCATAAGGCATTGTTTCCAAGCCTTTGACCATTTTGGTTGCCCTCCTCTGGACACGTTTCAGCTTGTCAGTATCCTTCTTGAACTGTGGTGCCCAGAACTGGACACAGTATTCCAGGTGAGGTCTGACCAGAGCAGAATACAGTGGTACTATTACTTCCCTAGATCTAGATGCTATACTCCTATTGATGCAGCCCAGAATTGCATTGGCTTTTTAAGCTGCTGCACCACACTGTTGACTACACCCAAGTGTAGTACTTTACATTTCTCCTTGTTAAAATTCATCTTGTTTGCTTTGGAGTAGCTCCCTTGTGCAATAAATTGGTCAGTCACCTACCATGGATAGGGTTGCACTCTCTCTGAGGGAGCAGGTTCACAGTTTGGGGGTGCTTCTAGATGCGGCTCTGCCACTGAAGGCTCAGGTAGCCTAAGTGGCTAGAAGTGCCTCCTACCACATGCAACTGGTTTGACAGCTATGGCTGTTCCTGGACCAGGAAAGCCTTGCCACATTAGTTCATGTATTGGTTGCTTCTAGATGGGATTACTGCAATGCATTCTATGTGGGCAAAGCCCATCGAATGTGGTGGGAAGGGGATCGACGGGACAAGGAATAAAAGGGGAAATACGGAAGGTCGAGAAATAACGAAAACAGATCACCGTAATCGTCATAGGTAGAATGGTCTCTCTTTCGGCTAGCAGCAGACACGATGCTGGTGTTCCAATGCACTGACCAAGAGAGAAAGCTCAGGGTCACATGCATTGGCATATATTGGTCCCTTGATCCATTTGGCTAGCGCCCCATTGGTCAGATTAAACCCAGCATCAAGGGACCTACCAATTGGGTGTTGTGGCTATCCAATCATACCCACCCACAACAGAAGAGTTTGGTTGCCAGGTCTCACTGCAACACATGCCCTCTTTGAGGGAGGGCATGATTTAGTGCAGAATGCTGCAGCACAATTGCTGACAGAAGTGAGGCCTTTTCAGCATTTAACACATGCTCAGAGATCTACACTATTTGTCAAGTTGCTACTGGGCCACGTTCAAGGTGTTGTTATTGGTATATATAAGGCCCTTAACAAATTGGGACCGGTTTACCTAGAGATTGCCCACATGTGCCCCCTTGACTGCTTTGATTGGCGGAATTGGCACTACGATGGGTGCCACATGACCCCTGTTCCATATTTGTACAAACTTGTGAGTACTGTTAGCTGCAGACAGTAGCAAGCCCTTGCAAAGGTTGTTTTCCTTATTTAAAAGTTCAGCGCAATTGCAAAGTGTGCATAGTCCTGCACCATCAGGAGGTCAATGACCTTTCCAGTTTTGTGTTGCTGGTCCAACAATTTTTGCTGAACTATAAATCAACAAGACAGACGAAGGGCTAGAAGGGAAAGGCAAGAGAGAGGTGCTTGAAGTTGCAACGGAAGGTCAGGGAAGGAGCAGAAAGTAAAATCCAAATCTCACCAAATTCTGTTTGGTGAAATTTAACAATCGCTTCATCAGATTCCAGAAATAAAATCATATTCTCCTCATCTCCAGTGTCATTTTGTTGAGAAGTACTCTGTGCTATCAGTAATCTCTCTCTCTCTCTCTCTCTCTCTCTCTCTCTCTCTCTCTCTCTCTCTCTCTCTCTCTCTCTCTCTCTCTCTCTCTCTCCATGCCCCACTTCTCAAATTAATTTTCAGAAAGCTCTTAGTTATTTAAACAGTAGTTAGAGACAAACTGCGTAGAATTCTTCAGATATACAGAGTATTCATCTGGGATTGTAAATTCCAGAGTAGGCAGGTGCATTTCAGCCCAATAGTCAATATTTAGAGCAGATGCCTATTCTGTATACTGGTGCTGTATATTTTATTAGAGCTGTAGCACTGTAGAGCTGTGATCAGCAGGAAAATATAACCCTGATGGATACAGCTGATGAAAGCATTGATATTTCCATATGTGTTGCTTTGTAAGGTGGACACTTCTCATAGTCCACATCTCTCTCCCTCCCTCTCCTCTGAAAATGCTTTCAGACTGGAAAGTGTGCAAAAAAACCTGCGCTGACAGCATTGTTTCGTGCATTTAATCGTATTCATCAAATCTGCTTGACACGTAAAGAAGGTAAGAACATAGGCCTTTGAGATCAGTATATCCTTCCAGCTGATGGGATATTGGCACAGCTCTGCAGGCGACAAGGGAGTCAACAAGAAACTTACAGTGCAAGTGTATGTTTACTCCCAGGTAAGATGCATAGGATTGCAGCCTGAGTGATGATGAACACTTTTTTTAAAAGCCCTCTTTATTAGTCTTTTCTGTTTCTTGATGATGGTAGGTGTTTTATATTATGCAAGACAAATACTGTATAACCATTATCATGCATCTGTAGTAGCACAGTATTAGTCTTATTGACAAATTAAAGGAAATGATAGGTCCCTGCACTCAGGAGTTTGTTGTCCGAATTTTGACAAAGGAAAAATAGCAGAAGGGGGGGATTGGTGGAACAAGGCAATAGCAAATTCATACATATATATGCTGTGACACATATCTAGACCTAATTTCTGAATACAGAAAGGATTAGAGGTCAAACTAAAGGCTTCTCATTCCTCAGATTAAGTTTCTCCCCCACCATTTTACAGGTAGGTATGACTGTGCACAAAATAATTTGAATCTTCTTAGTTCTGCTTCACTTCCACTAGTTTTGTACAACAGGGAGACCAACTGTATTAAGGTGGTTCCAGAAGTGTCATTCCGTCACAAATTGCGTATTTGATTTTTAAAAAAAGAAATGGGTTGCATTTTAAAAGGTAATCAAGCACATAAAGAATGCCTAACATATCATTTGCATTAAGAATTAAATTTGCAATTAACTAAATTAATCAGAACCTACCACAACAGTTAGGTGATGAAAAGGACAACATGGCCACATACTATTCAGCTGGGATGACCTTGAATCTTATCCAGGACGGACATACGACAGTTCTTCCAACAGCTGCTGTATCAAAAGGTGTGAAAGGGTTTGTGACACACCACCCACCTTCCACACTTCCACACGCATCTCACAGCCATTGCTTGTTTCCTAATCTGCTGCTTTGGTGCCCTTTTGAAAGAGCTCCTTCGCAATGGGAGTTGAGGCAACATTACATTAAGATAATGTTTTAAACAGTAGCCTGCCTTGAGTACTTTGACACCAAGTGAAATGGCGTTTAACTTAGGTTTACGGATTTCAATCTATGATTTAGTCACATTAATGAAACAAAGTCATATTAATGAAACAAAGACATTAAAACACCCCAAAAGGCTTTCGCAAGAAGACTCCTAGAACTGGAAGGGTCATCTGCTCCAACCCTTTGCAGTGCAGAATATCCCAGAATATAGACTTGCAACCCATTTCCCTTTCCTTTTCCTTATTTCTCAGTGAAGCACATGAATTAGAGTTGACACTAGGTCCTAGTACCCTAGCAGCCCTGCCAAGCAGTACTTAGCCCTTCCTAAGTCATGTCCCCCTGTGCCTACTCCAGGTGGCTATCATTTTTGACCATGCATTGGAAAGCGAGTTGATTTTGGGGGTGGGGGCATTGTGGTTAAAAAACAAAACAAAAAGCCACAACAAAGACATGGCGGCTGTTGTACATGTTTCATGTCTGACCCCACTTCCCCCTCCCCAAGTGCCCGGGAAGCTGACTCCGTTTCCATGATGAAAAAATATGGCACCTAGATCTGCAGTGCTACAGATCTGTTGGTGCCATGAAGGCAAGCCCCTTCAGGAAATCCCCTGGACTCCATGGGAGGCCACCATTATTTGGAAAACCCACCAAATAAATGACATTTTGCTGAGGGCAACCTGAATCATTGCTCCAGCCCTGGCATCAATTATGTTATGTAGTAACAATTTATATCGCCAACGACTAAATCAGGCATCCCCAAACTTCGGCCCTCCAGATGTTTTGGACTACAATTCCCATCCTCCCTGACCACTGGTCCTGTTAGCTAGGGATCATGGGAGTTGTAGGCCAAAACAGGGCCGCAGTTTGGGGATGCCTGGACTAAATCATCCTCCGTATAAACTATCTTGTTGATTTCTACATTGCATTTTAGGGTGTATCTTTTTAGTTGTATTCTACAGGCTTCCGTTTGTGTTTCTGGCAGTACATAAGTCAGGGACGACACGCTATGTATTGCTGTGCCTTGTTTCATTTGTCATTTTGAGGCAATCTCCAGACAGTGAGGTCAGACAAAGTGTGTGCACTGAATGGGTCCAACAAAAAGCAGCCAGTCAGATGAATTAGGACACAATAAGGAGATAAACAAATATTCTAAAAGAGAATGACTGTAAGGTGAATATATATGCAATGTTCTTTTGCTCTTTTTGCATAGTTTTCTTGTCACAAAGACATGGCAGTCTTCTCCAGGAAGAAGACAGAAACAAGAGAGGCTACTAAATCATTCTCTTGAAAGATACCATAGCAAGAAATTAAAACTGCATTTTTAAACATATCCTTATATACTGAGTCAGTTACTATGCTTAGTTTTATGAAGTTGAGAAATAAAAGCAAGGATGGACAGTGTTTTCTTTAAACACGAAAAATTGTAAATGTTCTGTTTTTCCTCAATACAGATTTTATTTGAAACCTATGTTCAAACACTGTGGTGAAAACACATCAATATTATATTACCTTACTTAATGTAGTGGTGGTGGTGGTGCCAGGACTACAGAGGAAGTGGGATTTCTCAAATTTTGAAGCCAAATTGCTCTTGGGGTGTGAAGGCAGAAGAAAACAGGAGTAGAGCATTGGGGGAGGGGGGAAACACTTCCATCCTTATCTACTTCCCTTAGTTCTTTTTCTGCCATTCACTTCTCTTAGTGGCAACTACTGATCCAGGGATAGGAAATCTGTAGCCCTCTGATATCATTGGACTCCAGATCTTATCAGCCCCACTGGTTGGATGCAAAGGAGTGGTGGGAAGAAGGGTTGGTGCTGGAAGACGATGCGTGGTCAGAGGGAAAAGGGGGAAGAAGACTGGGAGGAGAGATAACAGGGCTTAGGGAGCAGGAAAAGTCTGTGGAAGAGAAAGTCCAGAATGCAAGCCAGAAGCTGAGGCTGGAGAGGAGGAGAGGGCAAGAGGCAGAGATGAGTCTGGCTGGTGAAGAAGGCAGGATGTGTCTCGCTCCTGCTCAAACAAGCTCCCCTACCCCCTTATCTCCAAGAACCAGAAGTGGCATGAAAAGGGTGGAGCAAAGACAGGCAAGATGAGAGAGCCTTGGAGTGCTTGTGAAGGACCCAGGGGATAAGAAGACTTAGGCAATTGTGAAAAGGTGGGGACCTTCTGTCCCCACAACTGCCTCATAGGGGTAAGAGCAACTGAGATGAGTTGCTGTGCTCCTGAGTTGACCGTGTTTCCTTGAATAAAGAGTTAACTTCACCGAAGCCATGCAATTTATTGCTGACCTGTTCCTTGCACCCACTTCTGACACTCAGCATGTTGGGCTAATGTTGTGGTGCTGTATATCAGTGGAATCTGAAGGGGTGCAGATTCCCCATTCTTGTCTTGAGCCATTCCTCATCTTCCTAGTTGGTTGGCCAAGAGGTACTAGAATAGGGACAGATGCACAAATGCCTGCCTTGCATCTCACTGCACAACAGAACTTGGAAGGATAGCAGAACTGAAAACAGTTTGAGTTGTACACTGTATATTGTTTGTATGGTTCTATGGGAAAACCTGGCTCATCCCTCCATTCAGAAATGGGTTTTCTTATGACTAATAAAACCTTTAATCACCTGGAACACAAACTAATATGAAAGCAGTGCTTCCTCGGTGAAATGGAATCTAGAGTCATTTTTGTTCTGAAAGCTTAGCTATTTACCATGTAGTTAGATGACAGAAGTAATCAACTCAGGACTGGTTGAGGCAGGGGTCACCAACAGTGGCCACATTTTGGAGTTTGAGAGATTGCTGTGGGCACCAGTCACAATATGGCTGCTATAGGGCATAGCATAACACGGGCATCCCCAAACTTTGGCCCTCCAGATGTTTTGGACTGCAATTCCCATCATCCCTGACCACTGGTCCTGTTAGCTAGGGATCATGGGAGTTGTAGGCCAAAACATCTGGAGGGCCGCAGTTTGGGGATGCCTGGCATAACACAAAATGCCTGCCATGTGAAGCATGGCATAACAGAAAATGGATTGCTTCCACATCCTCAGATAATTTCAAGTTCACTGCAGGAAGTCAGCTATGTGGTGCTGCTCCTGATTCTTGAGAAATAGTTGTTAAAAGCACAGAAACCCTGTTTTCTTGAATGTCAATCCTAAATCAAAGACTAAATAGCCACCTTGTACCCACTCACCTGGGAGTTACCTGCACATTTTGTGTCATAACTTTCTTTCTAGAAAAGCTAAAGACTTATTTTTTTTGTGAAAAATGAAATATTTGAGTCTGGTGTCCCTTGCAGGGCACTGCCAGTGAAGATCTTCATAGGTGCCATGGTGCCAATGGGCACCATATTGTCAGACCCTGGGTTGAGGCGATAATTATTGTGGCAGATCGTGTCCTCCAAATCATGGAGAGCCACATGTTGTGGTGAGATCACCAAACTGCCTTCTTGTTGCTGGGGTGGGCCCATTTGGATGACCTCCTCACCTCATTGTTTGCCCCTTTGTTGCTGGGGGAAAGTTTCTGTCGGTTGGGGTTTGATTGACAAGTAAGGGGCTATTTAAAGGGCTACACGAGGCAAAGTACTTTCTCTTTCGCGTCGTGCAGCGGATCTCCCGCCCTGCCTCCCTATAATTTAAGGTTGTGCTTTTGCCTTCCTATGCCAGTCTAGGGGTCATCTGTTTTGGAGCAGGGGCCCAGTAGGAATTTTGCCACTCGACTGATTAGCTGGTGCCATTTGGTTTTTGCCTACTGCATAGCAAATCATCACAACTTTGTAAGGTTGGCGGTTAGGCACTTGTTCATTCTTTGGTGGAGGGGATTATGGGTTGGCTGTGCCTGCCCCTCATTTTTGTTGTTGCTGCTGCTAGGGAGTTCCATTAAAGGAATCCAGGGGCTCGATTTGCTCTGTCCAATCCCCTCGCAGGGATAGGGCCATGCAAGAGTTCCTGGGGGCATCTGGGGTGAACCAAGAGGCGGAAATCCACCTCTGTGCTCCCCCAGTATGTTCTCCCTTACTGACCTCTGGAGGTTCCAGTTGTCAGTCCTGTTCCTGCCTGTGCAAGTTCAGGTACAGTAGTCTGAATCAATGCCTAAGCAACCACTCACATGCTATAATCCATAAAGTTGTGACCAAATTAACGCCAAAAAAATCTTAAACAAATATTCTGTGTCCTGTGTGAGTTATTTTGGCGGTGGTTTGGGGCAGCGTTTCTCAACCGCTGTTCCGCGGCACACTAGTGTGCTGCGAGACGCTGGCTGGTGTGCCGCGACGTGCAGCGACGAGAAGGGCGATTTACGTTGTCATGTGCCTGGCGGCCGCCAATAAACACCACTAACCCGCCGGAAAGGAAGCCGGCCGGGTCACGACGCGGAGCGAGCGCAGCTCTCAACAGCCACCACCACGGGAGGGTGGTTTTAGACAAACTTAAAGAAGCTGGCTGGATGAGCTCAGCCTGAAACTTGCTGAGCAAAGGATTGTGCTGGCAGAGAAATCAGCGGCTTGTGAAACCTTATTACAGGAGATTGCAACCAACACAGCAATTGGCAAGTGTTTCTTACAGTCATAATTATATAGTCAACTTTATATATATTAACTTTTTTAATGGTGGTGTGCCTCGTGATTTTTTTCATGGAACAAGTGTGCCTTGGCCCAAAAAAGGTTGAGAAACACTGGTTTGGGGGGTCTTCACATGCAATAATCCTACATGTTCATAAGCTCAGGATCATACATGCTCACAGCACTGCAATGCAGGATGTGAGTCAGATGCTCAAAGAAAGTAGGAAAGTGCATTGCTGGCACACAAGCACTTCAGGTAGCCTCAAAGTAAGTAATTGGATATAATTGGTATTTGCAGTAGTAATCTTCTTAAAAACGTCTTGCATTTCTGAAGAAAAGGGAGAAGAAATAAAACTGTATCCGTTATACAGTATCATGGAAAGGTTATGTCAGAGGCCTTTAATAATAGGTTGCATTATATTATAATGTCAAGCAACTATCACACTACCCATAAAGGTAAATCCTGAGAAGTCTCATGCCTGCAGTTAGTTTTGTAGGTGTATAATTGCCTTTTGGCCTCTTGGTGACATCGGTGGCTTTTATAAAGCTGCTGGGGGGATTGAACTCTGGAATTTCAAAGCATCAGTACTTTCCATTCTGCTTACAAAAGCAAAGAAACCTGATGCACATTCTTCCTCTTCTTGGTTGTAAATCATTAGAAAACTCAGAAGAACTCTCCTTTTAAAGTGTACCAAACTTCCTCAATAATTAAAGGAACATTCATAATCTTTTTTTTTTTTTGCGCCTGGTTATGACATTGAAAGACCTTTGACCTTTATTGCGCATGCACATTATTACAACTGTGATTGAATTTGTATTTTTGCCAACAGCATGCTAGGTGCTAAGTCTGCAAACCTAACTTGTAATTTAAAAGGAAAAGGTGATCACTTTCCCATTTCAACTTGATTCTGTGCCAAACACGTGTTTAGTGTACAAATTGTGACACCCACCAAGCTGAACCCAGTTCATGAGTCGTAGACGGTAGCTCACCAGGGTCTGGATGAGCATCTTGTTTTTTTCTGCCTTCGTGGAGCTCTCAAACAGGAAGGGGTTTCTTGTTGAGAACCTGACACGCCACAGCGCATGACCAGTGCATTCGGCATAGTAGGTTGCAAATAGTGCGAGCTTGGTTTGCACGGCTAGCTGAATATGTGAATAGGTCTCAAAACTGCTCTCAGTCACTAGCTCCTTCATCTGGCAATGCTTCTTTGTAATGTCCAAGCTGTTGTAAGGCTCAAGCAAGCAGCAATTCATTGGAACAGCTTAAAAAACAACAACAAACCTCTGCAGGTTCATATTTAGCTCAACGTGAAAAAATAGTGAGTCAGCCAATGCATGAAGTGTTAAGGCAATCTGTTCCTCCCTTCATACATGAGCAGAAGCCTTGGAGGGATATTACTATGAGTGATAAGGTATGGCAACAGTGCAGAACACTGGGAAAATGTCACTCTTCAGCTTTGATTACACACTGTAATCTATTTTGCAAGTTTCAGGACAGTAGAACTCAAAAGTACTTTTTTTTTTTACACCGGCATGAAGGCCTGGTCAAGCTGAATCATCATTAGCAGGAATTTCATTCTGCTAGCGATGAGTAAGCATATGGCAGGGTAGCGAAACACTAAACAGCTGCATTTGGTTTTATGGGGGGGGGGTGGAATGTGTTTAAAGATGTTTTATTCCCAACCAGTACATAGAAGATACTCCATGAACTATTTAAAGTCATTCAGATCGCTGCTGCATCACAGTAAAGTTCATATAGCGCCATATGATCTGCAAACCTGTTATTTTATGAACTTTCTTGGGAACATAACAGATTTTAAAGGTAATGTGTAAGTTTTTTTAAAAAAAAGAAATGATATATTTATTTAGTACATTTCAACCCTGAAAGCTATCCCAAAGCAGCTTTGACAAATTACATAATAAAAAGAGCACTAGATGAAGTCGTAAACAAGGGGTCCAAAACAAAACAAAATTATCATGGAGGAATTAAAAAAGTTGTAATGTCAACTTAAAGGGCACAAGAGAGAGGCCAAGTGGAGATCTCAAGGGAAAGAATTCCACAACAGTGAAAAAGCTCTCTCTGGTACCTGCCAACCTGGTTTTCCTCTTACATCCCTAGTTGGGATAACTTGGATGCTATTACAAGTAGGAGACCCTCCTGGGTGCTCAGATCTGCGGAAGCAGCCTTCTTGGCAGTTCCTCTGCCTTCAGAACCTGGGATGGGGCATAGCAGCCCTTGAAACCACAATCTCTTGGGCAGCTCCTAAATTGCGGAAGTCCCTCCCCATAGAGGCACTTCCATTTCACAACCTCCGGAAAACTTGAGCCGTATATTTTCAGGTCCCACTTTATTTCTATAATTCTAAGTTGTTTTTAGTATTGTGTTTTAATGTTGTAACCTGCCTTGGGACCTTAGGATGAAGAGTGGGAAATTAATGACAGAGCCTGCTCTACCGTTTGGCAGACTGAGATGATTGAAGCCCCCCAGATCTGGTGAGATCTCGCCTGCAAATGGCACAGAGGCAGGGATTGCAGGGCAGGTGGAAAACCAGCACCAGGGGCAGGAACAACAAGGCAGGACAAGGCAGCAAAACAGGACAGGCCGCCTGAGATTAATGAGGATGGTGATCAGTGCTTCTTTTTCATCCAGAGCACACTGGAGTGCAGTTCCAGTACCTCTCAGGTGGGTGCCATTGTGGGCTGGCACTCCCCCCACCCGCTTCTTGCCTTTATGTAATTCTGAGACGCCCAAAATAAGTATTTCAAGTCAAAACAGAAGGTTGCCAGCATGTGCGAGTCTATACTGCTTTTTAGATCTATGACTCCACCCAGCTGCTCCTAACAGCGAATGTTCAAGCTACAGGATGGGGACAATTCGCATTTCCCCTTTTTTAGGCTAAATATTTTGCTGCCACTAGGGATATGGCCAAACCCCAAATAGAACATAGGATTTTGACTAACACCCACTCTTTCCAACCATACCTCCAAATTTAGCCAGGGACAGGGACCAGTCATACGACTGTAGGAAGAGTTTTTCTGAATCCGACCAAAGACCTACCAGGTCCAGCGTTCTGTTCTCACAGTGGCCAGTCAGATGCTGGGCATGGTGCAATACTGCCTCTCCTGCTGGAGGCATGACTACTAACCACTGATGTCTTTATCTATGCAAGGATAGCATTTCTACGCTGGTGTAATTCTTCCCGCCCCCCATCCCAAACCCAACTAGTATTGCTTTGTACTCTGTTGCCACAGGGGTGGGGATAAAGGCAGAGCCATCCCATCCTGCTCAGCACATGCAGTGTGGAGGATAGGGTTGTTGTGAAAAACAATGCACTCATTCTTCTTCATACAGTGGTACCTCGGGTTACAGACGCTTCAGGTTACAGATGCTTCAGGTTACAGACTCTGCTAACCCAGAAATAGTACCTCGGGTTAAGAACTTTGCTTCAGGATGAGAACAGAAATCGTGCGATGGTGGCAGCGGGAGGCCCCATTAGCTAAAGTGGTACCTCAGGTTAAGAACAGTTTCAGGTTAAGAATGGACCTCCGGAACGAATTAAGTTCTTAACCTGAGGTACCACTGTATTTGTATGCAAACTTTGAAAACACTTTTGACACACATACAAAGTTGCAAGATGCACATGAGGTTTGGTGATGTGAAGTAAACATATTTTGATGACAGATTTAGATTGCAGTACCGAGCTTATCAAGGCAGACAGGTGGTGGGAAGACACAGCATACTAAAGGAATGCTGCTGTTCAGAATAGCATGCCGATGTAGGACACGGAGATAAGAACTCTGCATTCATTTTTATCCAGTCAGTCTGAGGATTGGTGGTCTGCAAATATCCGTGTGCAGTGAGTTGCTTCGAAACTCAAGAAGGCCAGGGTTAACCAGTGTTTGGGCAGAGCTTTGTTGAAAACTTTGCAAAGCTAAAGCTACTGCTCATTTTGAATCTGAACTGAACTAATATTGCAACACAGTATTCAGTTGGCAATGTGAAGGAAGCAAAGGGTTTTTGTCGCATTGTGCTATGGCGAAGGCAAAGAGCCTCCAGATGCTGCTGAACTAAAACTGCTGACATTGGCTCTGCTGGGAGGGGCTGTTGGGTATTGGACTCCAGTGGCCCCTGGGGGGCCACAAGTTCCCCAACACTGCAGCCTGGCTGGCTGGTCCACAAGCCACACACAAAAATGAACTTCTGCGTAGTCTAAGTCATTTTGACTTCGGTATTACTAAGATAACTAAGTGGAAGCCTACCTCCCTGATGCAGCTAGTAATAGCTATGCTGTCTGTTTTCTCAGTTGGTGTAAAGTTGCTGGTAAGTCTGATAGAGCGGCAGAAAATGGATTTGGCAACTCTATGTGTTAAATTTTAAGATTCCCAGACATTTACTGTTGTCAGGCTGTGATACTGCATCACGATCAAAAATAGATGGTTGACATCTTACGGCATGCCAAACATGCAAGACAAAGAATGATTGGGGTGAGTGATATAGAAAGGTGAGAAGCAAGATACGTACATAAAAAGACATTCCGAATTTGGCTTTGATTGAAGCTCCAGTGAGCTTGACATACAAATACTCTGCAGGATTGGACCAAATGCACACTGCAAACCTAACTCTGCATATACCGGTATATTTTTAATTTACGTATCATTTATAAGCAAAATTTATAAAGCCACTCCAGGTCTTCAAGTGACTCATAAAACAAATACAACAATTAACATGCAATATAAAGAAGTAAAAGCTATTAAAAATGGGGGGGGAGGGCATAATTAAGCACAGTTTTTAAAAACTACTTAGACCATACTGTAGTGAGGAAAAAAGATAGTCACTTGATGTTGAAAAGACAACAAAAAATATGATGCCAGGAAAATCTCTCTAGGACAGTTCTCTTGGCACCATTTAGGACTGAGGTGCCACTACCCAAACCATCCTGGTGGCTTCCCACCTGACTTCATTTGGCAGCAGCACTCAGAGCAGGATCTCTGAAGAAGATCTTAAAGTTTGAGTAGGAATATACGGGAGAAGGTGTTTTTTCGGGAAGTCTGGCTCCAGAGGTGGAGCAACCCAGGTGGTGTGGTGCGCCGCCCGCAAGGACGTGGCGCGCGCCGCAGGGGGTGCCACCGATCTGGGGTCAGCATTTTGTGCCCCCCCCCCTGGAATGGCACCCTGGGCTCCGAGCCATTTAGGGCTTCTAAAGTTTTCTAAAGCACTTTAAATTGGGCCTGGAAATGTCCTGGGATCCAGTACATGTGTCAAAGGACAGGCATAATATGGTCAAACTGCCCTGTCCCAGATAATCATCCTGTGATCCTACTTTGGGCCAACTGACTGCTCCGAACTGTTTTTAAAAGCAGCCCCACCGCGTTGGGCAGTGGTCAGACTGGAACAAGTTATTCTGGCCCCTTTTTCCCCACTGGAGCTGTGTGTATTGAAGTTATGTCAAGGACTTCGATGGTGGTTAACTCTTTAGTCAACACTGTAGCTTTCAATTAGCAGTTTATTGCAGTTTGTGCGACAGGACAGTCTCTGAGATATTCAAACTGGGTCCTGGCAGCTGCACTATAAGCACCAGCTGGTTTGACAGACTTAGTATTGCCAGCTTCCAATTTTTTTGTGTGCCTTCAGGCTCTGTGTTCTCAAGCTTTCCCCCACTATTTTGAAAGGTTAGAAACATTTTTTTAAAAAAGAGAACCGAAATTGGCATGATTTCATCAGGAGTCTCCAGGCTAAATAAATTCCTTAAGGGCGTGGATGAAGTCTAAATGCTGCTAGCTGCCCACTCTTACACTAAGTTATAAATTTTGGGCTTGATTACCTGGCTTTCTTGCAAAAAGCCTTGATCTGTCTGGAAAAAATTGCTAGAGATTTAATAGAAATCCAAAGTGAATGTTCCTCTTAAATGAAAATCCCCATTGACCTTGCTTTGATTCTCGAAGACCTCTTGGAGGAGAAGTCAAGAACAGTGCATAGTTGGAGAATGAGAGTCTGAAAGCTGGCTACATAATGGCCAAAGAATGGACCCCAAATTTGTGGTCATATTGCCAGAGGCCACTGTGGTGTGCTAGAACAGTTGCTTATGTAGGACTATGGCAGCATGATCCAGTTAAGCCATAATGCTTAGATTACACTTGATATTGAACTTACAGATATTAAAGAGCTTTTTAGTGCGAAATGAGTTTACACCTATCCAGTTGTTCAATTTTTTGATGTACTGTTGATTTGTAAATCTGTTTTTACAGTATCATTGTTTTGCTATATATTTGGGCCAAATCCATTTTACATGCTCAAATCTTTCACCAGCAGAACATAGGAGTTGCTCAGTGAGAGTCAGTGCAGACCCAGGATTAATAACAAACATGGGAATCCATCTGAAGAAGTTGGGTTGCAGATACAGGCTAGCTAGTGGAATGCTCTGTCCCACGTGACTAGGGCCCTGCAGGACTTGATCTCCTTCTGCAGGGCCTGTAAGACAGAGCTATTCCGCCTGGCCTTCAATTTGAATTAGCCTGATCCTCTATTCCCTTTTCCCTTTCCTCTTCCATGAAGAAACCCTTTCTGGGACCCCACATTAAAATTCTTCCCTGGTCTCCTTGCTGGCCAGTTAGCCCTGGTGATCATTCGATGTCTACGGACTGGGGTTTTTTCTTTCTTTCCAAAATGACCCCTGAATTTTTGAATTTTACTGATATTGATGCTGCATTTTATGTTGTATTCTATGCTGTTTTATAGTCACATTTTAATCAATATTTTATATTTGCTGTTCGCCGCCCTGAGCCCGGTTTTTAAACCGGGAAGGGTGGGGTATAAATAAAATTATTATTATTATTATTAAGGAGGGAGGCATTCATAGAAAAGGCTAGAACAACACGAGAAAGACCAGAATCTAGCTGTTGCCCAGTCCAATGCTTGACTTGGAACAACCATAGCTGGGTAAATGGGGAGGGGGGAGAATACACAAGGCCCAGGAAGTTAACTCTTAAAAGAATGTGTAAAGAATAATGTGAAATACCTTTTCCGTACTAAAATCACGTAAGTGGATCCTTTCCTCACTAATATCGTTCCCATTCTCTTGATCCGAATGTTATTTTGTATACCTTTTTTATTTTTGCTTGCAGCTAAAGTTGTTCAAGGTGAATTTTTCTTTTTTAAAAAAAAATCAATGCAAGACCTGTATGCTACATTTTCCAGAGAGCTCAGCATCCACAACTAGGTCAATAGTTTCAAAAGAATTCTGCTCTGACTTACCCAGCATGCTGTGCTCTTGTGAAAATACAGGGATTGCCTGCTTGGATCTTGGCATGTTTGAGAATCTAACTTGTTTTCAGCTTGAGCAGGAAAGCAGTTAAACCACAGTGCATGAGTTTAAGGTCGTTTCAGATGCGACTAGAGGTGCCATGGGAATCTTATCAGGTTCAAATTCCAACATGGATATTGTTGCCTCATTGGCATGGCTATGATCAGAAGACATTTTTATGTTTAATTGTATCTGATTTACTCTGGGTCAAGGGAAAAACAGTGGACAACTTTATATGCAAAGTTTTCCAGAGGCTGGGGGGTGGGTAGAAGCTGAACCCTTGCTAAAATACACATCTGATTATAGCCCCTTCTATGCATTCACACTCCCATAATTAAGGGAACAGGTCTGCATTCACAAGTCCCACTCCCACCATTGAACCCCTGATGCCCTGACCCTTCTGCCGATGCAGGAGGGTGAACGCCTAAAGAGGGGAGTGGTTTCAGAAATCTCTTAGAGTTGTGCTGTGTGTGTGAAAGAGAAAGTGTAAGTATGAGGTGTGAAGGCAAGCTTTCTGGATGTAGCTCGCTCTCTCATTCACAAACTACAGTCATACCTCATGTTGCGTCCGCTTCAGGTTACGTCTTTTCAGGTTGCGTCCTGCGCCGAACCTGGAAGTACCGAATCGGGTTACTTCCGGGTTTCGGCGCTTGTGCATGCACAGAAGCGCTAAATCGCGCTTTGCACATGCGCAGAAGCACCGAATCGCGACCCGCACATGTGCAGACGTGGCACTGTGGGTTGTGAATGCTGCAGGTTGCGAACGTGCCTCCCGCACAGATCACGTTTGCAACCCGAGCGTCCACTGTATATGAAGATTTGTTTCACCAGAGGGCAAAGCTGGATGGTGTCGTGACTTTTCAGATTAAACATTATATGGCTTTTGTTGTGAAAGTAAACCTTGGAAAGATCTGCTTTCTTTATTTCCCTTGTTTTCACTTTTTGATGAATCTAGCTGAACTTAAACTATTCTCAAACAAGAAGTGTGATTCTTGGAACAAACATAAATCTGTTTTCCATCAACACATTTGGAAGGGGGTAATTTAAGTTGTCACAATATGAATGACTTGTCTGGGAATGTCATGTTTTCGCTGCAGTGTTACTCATTTGAAGTATACATGGTGGTGGGTGGAAATTTTTTGGTTAAAAAAGCTATTACTTTGCCAGCTGACATTCAATTATATTTAAATCAACAATACAATTGGCCCATTATGGCCATCTAGTTTAATTGTGGGGAGTCAATATTTTTATTGGAATATGGCCATAATAAATTATTCTCACACCTGTGTTATAGTTTGCAGAAAGTTAGCAGTTAGCAATGTAAATTTAACATTTAGTGTATGAAAAATTGTTGAAAACGGTAACTTTTAATAGGAGTGGCACTGTGAGAAAGCAAGTAATATTTTCTTACTGCTTTCTTTCGATCCAAAACTTCCTGTTAAGTACTTTGCAGACTCTTCTATGTGCTCATTCTATCACATCAGTACTGCACAAAATGGCCTTCACATGGAAGGAAACAAAAGTCACATGGCATTTGCTGCATGCAAGAAGTTGTTCGTGTGGAACAATGTACCATTTATACATTCAGTGTCCACACCACCATAATGTGATTCCCATGGCTGGTCTATATTAGTGTGAAGAAAAATGAGTGGCAGCGGAATCACATTGCATATGTGTTGCATATATAGGGACATTCCATGCATGCCAGCTACCAAATGATTACAAAAGCTCAAACCATCTCTACATGGCAGCCACTTTGTATGAATTAGGTCTACTTCTGAGTAGACGTGCAAAGGCTTGTATTGTAAGACTCAATTTACAATAAATCGATTCCTCTTCAAGGAGGGAACGCGTTGCGATCGGGCCCTGGGCACCCCCCTCCACCTACCGGCTTGGGCAGGGCTATGCCCTGCTCCACTACAGTAGGTCGCTTCACAGTTGCTAGGACCCTAAAGCCAATCATGTGGCTTGGGAAGTGGGTGTGAAGCATTATAAAAACGCTGTGCGCTGTTTGCTGGACCTCTTTGACTCGTGCAGCAGATCCCCCGCCAACCCACCCTTTACCTTGGTGCTTGGCCTTGATATGGACTTTGTTGGTCCCCAGTTTTGCAATGGGGACCTGGTGGGAATTTTTCCATCTGGCAAATTGGCAGGGCCATTTGGTTTTCGCCTACCGCGTAGCAATTGTCACAACTTTGTAAGGTTTGGCGGTTAGGCATTGGATCAGCAATGTGTGGGGAGGGGAGGTGCGGCCATCACCTGCCCCTCCAAGGTCATTCCTTTAAAGGAATCCAGGGGCTGGCCTGGTTCTTGTCCAAAACCCCATGGTAGGGGATAGGGCCATACCAGGACCCCACGGGGATATTGGGGGTGAGCCTGAGTCGGTTTCCTCTGGTGGTGTTTCACCCTTTTATGCCCGCAAAAGCGGGTGGGAGTCTGATATAGTTTGGGATTCCAATGCCTAAGCCAATACCACCCACATTCTGCATTTAATAAAGCTGTGGCCTAAATTTTGCCCAGTAACTTAAACTGAAATCCTATGTCACTGTGTCTCACTTTTGGAGGGTGCCGGGGGTTCCGAGGTGCAAAGGGCTAAACACTTCATGAGTTTCCTAAATAAAAATTTAAAAAATGCTGTCTGCCAGACGATTGCAATTAAACAATTTAAAGTGGATCAGAGGGGGAGGTCTGATCACCACTCTTAATTGATCTCTGAGATGTGGAGGGGAGGAAAAAGAAGGCGAGGAGAATATAAAGGATATTCCCAAGCCCTTCCCAATAGCCCTTTGAGGATTTATAGCTAGAAGCCGGAGTGGCATGTCCTGTTTTGTCGCTTGAGGTGAAATGGGAAGTGCCGCAGTACTGCCTGTTCTACCCACAATGCGACAGTGGCAACTCATGGACTAATTCAGGATAAGGCCAACAAGAAACTGCCGTTCCTAAACACAAATAGTTGAATGGGTTTTAATTTAACTCATTTATTATTATTTTTAAACCCACCCCTTTGTTTTCAAGCCTGGATAAGCATTGTTTAGTGTGCATTGGGAATAATCACAACGCAACCATGGTGAACTGAATGAAGGGGGTTGGAATCATGAATAGAACTGTGAATAGAAGATAGCTATTCCAGCCCATTCTCCGTTCATTTGTCAATATATGCAATGAAGCATGGCATTCCTGCTCCCCTTGTTTGTCAGTCATCTAGGGATGTTTACAAAATTCTCTTCCGCTGAACGTCTTCTGAGATTTGGGTGTTCTGTAGAACCAGGAGGGTTTACCAGAACAAATTTCATAATGGCTGCATCTGGAGTTCTTTCCAAATTGTCTTTCCAGAACGCACACACACACAAAAAAACCAAGTTTTTCGTAAAAAAAACAAAAACATAGCCCTTTCCAGTCCAGAGTGCTTATTTTTGAAGCGTTTCTTGTTGCTGATTATGGTGATTTTATGTTATGCAGAAGCACTGATGTGCACTTGCGAGAGGTCTTTTTTCCGCTGGTAGGAGCACACCAACTTTGCAATACAATGCCAAAGCATTCTAATGCAACAATTTTAAGCTGCTTTTTAGGGCAAAGCCCTTGAAAGGAAGTTTGCAGAAGCTAAACATAAAATGCACGTCACATTTCAGTAAAATACAGCCAGTTTCAACAACCTATACCCAACAAATTATACCCAGGCAAGCATTACACCATTCCAAATTAGCTAAAACAATTCTCAAAGCTTTTCTAAAAGTAAGTCATTTGAGATAAAGTGGTCCAGAAGTGTGATTTAAGAGGCTGTTTAAAAGCTGGCATTGATTGTGTCATAACTTGGGAAGGCATGCCATAGTCATGGGGGCCACCACCCAAAAGCCCTATTTCTCATACCATAAGAAACATTTCATTGCATGTGCTGTTGTCTTAAAATGAGAATCCTTTAAAATAGCTCAGTTGTTAAAGCAGGACACTGTTAATCTCAGGGTCATGAATTCAAGCCCCACATTGGGCAAAAGATTCCTGCATTGCAAGGGGTGGAGTCCATTATGGTTACCATACTTTTTTCAAGGAATCCGGGGACACTTTTTTTTAAAAAAAAATTCCATGCTTTATTTCATGAATGGGTTGAGAGTTCTTGTCCTTTTTAAAGGGGGTGGGTACCCGAATGTTGTCTGGTGTGCACCTCGACACAAGGCAGACGGAGAAGCCCATCTACAAACACACAAATGCCAAAAAAGAGAGGAGGGGATAGAGATCGAGTAAATGTGTGCTGGTCTTGGGAAAGCACACATTAAAACACACACACAAGGCACTGGCTTCCCATAACCGGGAGACCGCTGGAGGGCGAGTGCAATCTACATGGAGATTTAACTGGTTGTGGTGGTGTCTCGTTACCAGAGGTGGACAAACAGTGGACTTACACACAGCCCTCCTCACAAGAGAAGCTGCTGGTGCTGGAAGAGGGAGGGAGGGAGGGAGGCTCCGTCTTCAAAAAATGTTTCAACCCCCACCCCCCATGCCCCGCTCCCAGCGGGAAGGCAGCTCAGCACCACCGGGGACAAGAGCGCCACAGCACCTTCCTGCCCCCCCCGTTAAACTCACCATCTCCGCAGTGGCCATTGGAGGGAGAGGAGGGAGAGAGAGCAAAGGAGCCCATCTGCCTGCCTGCCTCCCCCCCTTTTCCCCTCAGCCTTTGCTTTCATGCCTCTTTGTTCCCATGAGAAGCCGCTGCCGTGCTCCATCTCTCTCTCTCTCTCTCTCTCTGTCTGTCTGTCTGTCTGTCTGTCTGTCTGTCTGTCTCATAACACAGCACAGTTCTTTTCTATGCTTCTCATCCTCTTCTTCACCACCTCAGCACCTCACTCCCCCCGCCACTCAGAGCCCGCAACAGAAGAAGGTTGCAGGCTCTTCTGCTGTGGGCAGCTCTAAACGAGTTTGGGACAAGCATTGATCTATGAAGTGATCCAGAAGGAAGCTCTCTGGCTTGCATCTTGGTATAAATACCCCCCCCCCAGCCAGCAGATTGGCTGGCTGGAACTATGACGTTGCCAGGACCTCCGGTGCTGCTCGCCATTGTGCCCTCCATGTTGCCTTGCCGGAAGTCCCCAAGCATAAATTCGGGGACATTAATTAAAATCCAGGGACATTCCAGGGACAGATTTTGTCTGGGGACAGATTAGTGAATCTGGGGACAGATTAGTGAATCTGGGGACTGTCCTCGGGAATCAGGGATGTCTGGTAACCCTAGAGTACACGATTACAGTGGAACCTCGTGTTACGGACAGGATCTGTTCCGGAGGCCCGTTCGTAACACGGAACTGACATGAACTGAAGTGCCATGTCTATGCACGTGCGGGGTGCGATTTAGTGATTCTGCGCATGCGTGAGCGGCAAAACCCAGAAGTACCTGTTCCGGTACTTCCAGGTTGCCGCGGGACGCAAGACAAAAACACACAACCTGAAGCAGACGCAACATGAGGTATGACTGTAAATGATTCTATTATTCTAATTTTATGACAAAGTGGCTATTTTTGAAGCAGGTTTTTTGTTGATGTATTTTATATTGTGCAGGAACACTGGTAGGAAGTGGGAGGGGGGCATGTTTGAAAGTTTTTCAGCACAATCCCACCCCCATTTCCCTTCACCCCAAAGTTGAGTCTTTCTTCCTGGAGATAATTGGAGCAGAACTCAAATCATAATGAAATAACCGTGGAGTAATGATAAGGAGCAACTGAAGGAATAGGCTCATTCCTACAATTATCCTGGTTTCTTGCACTCATTGCCACAGGAAGGCAGGAGGTCTTTTCTTCTGATTATCAATTATCACAGGAGACGTATCCACTCCTAGCCCACCCAGTGCCATAGCTATTGTCCTTATTTTATGTTGCTTGTGGGAGCATAAGTTGGTTATTTAGCTGCCTAAAAGAGCCACATAATTGATGCATATGTCCTGGTGTCTGTGGAATCGTCCCCACTCACCCCACAAACAGCCACATATCATTTCCTTCAAACAACTTCTTTTATTGAAGCTAGACGTAGAGAAGGTTCCTGGGCCTTTAGCCGTAAATTGTTGTATAGCGCCACAAAGGAGATTCAAAGGAGAAATCCTCTCCAATGGAAAGTGTCAGGAAATAAACAGTGCTTTGAGTCTCCAGAGGACAGAGGACAAACAGTGCTGAGGTTTCCGAGACTCATGACAGATTCTGGTCAGGGATGCCGATGGCTTTTGATGCCTTGTCACAGAGCAGCAGCAAACCAATGTACCAGACAGTGGAGTTAAGACTCTTATTGATGGTTGATATGGTACAAAATGATCAGAATAAATACATTATAATAGTGCCCCCTCTGGGTACATCAAACCCTCAGGGGATTTAATAATAAGGGTATGTTTATTGGCTGATGCAACTGCCACATGGCACGCATGCTAATGGCTGGCCTGCACAGCTTGAAGGAGGCAGGGGCCTGTTTGTATTGTCTGTCCCTCTCACAAAAAGGTGTGAGCAGATGACATCTCTTGAGAGACTTGGAGGTAGTATTGTAGTACTGTTGCTGGCTTTTCTACACATTTCTTTTTTCTTTTATTTCCCACTATGCACTCTGGTTAAACTGGTTTCACAGGTTTTTAGTTTTCAATCTTTTTGATTCCCCCGGCTCCCTTGACCAACTGCCTTCTTTCTGTGTCACCCCTGTGGGGCTCAGGAGCCCAGTTAGGTCCCCCTTTTCCTGCAGAGCTGGCAGCTTCTCACCCTTTTTTGAACCCCCTTGTGTTCCCACAGCCTCTTCTCCTCTCCCCTCTCCTTGGGAGTCCCCTGGTCTGCTGCTGCTGCTGCCTCTGGTCTCTGAGCTTCTCCCCACTCCAAAGAGGGGTGCCTCTTCTCAGTGCCCCACAGGGGCCTGGGAAGAGGATACCCCCAGCCTTAGTGGCCCAATGAAATGTGAGGCCAGCACCTTACCTTGGGAAGCAGCAGGGGCAGAAGTGGGCACTCAGCTCTCTGGCAGGCCTTGCACACAGCAAGCACAGCAAAGGTCAGAGCAGCACCTGCCTGCCTGGCCTCCCATTAGTCTGTCCATTCTTAACAGCAAAGGCTGGTGGACTGGCTGGCTGGGCTCCCTCACCCACTTGCTTGCTTGCTTGCTCCAAGGCTGCCTTAGCTCCTGACAACCAGCACCCCGTGGCCAGCCCCAAAGGCACCATTTGTCTGGAGAGCTTGTAGCAACCAACAGATGCACAAGCATTTGGGATGCAGAGATGCAAGAGGCCACTAGAGGAGGGAGAGAAGGAAAGAAGGACAGAGGCCACTGTTGCCCACAGCACCCCTGACCATCATTCAAGGCACCCCAGGGTGCCACGGCACGCTGGTTGAAAACCACTGTTGCATTATATTGAGAGGCAATGCTATGCGTGTTTAGAGTGTTGGACTATAACCTTGGAGACCACATTTCAAACCCCCACTCAGCTGTTAAGTTTGGGTTAGTCACTCCTTGTCCACCAACCTACCTTACAGGGCTGTCAGGGGGGGGGGACATAGAGGAAGAGAACTATGTTGGAGATATATATTGTTTCTAGGGGGGAGGGTTACTAGTGCTGATGTGCAGGCCCGTCTCAAGGATATTGGGCGCCGTGGTTCAAAGGTCCCTCCGGCGCCCCCCTTTGTGTCACCTTTTTGCAGATAGGGCTGCTTGGGCTGCGGAGGGGGTGGGCAAATTTTCTTTCACACCCCGTCGAGGAAGGGGTGTGAAGAGAGGAGGAGAACGCCACAGCAGCCACCCGTGGGGAAAGGAGCTGCGCCTCCGGGAGAAGGAGGGCAAGCTAAGGAAACACCATTGTGGGAACTCCTGAGCTGGCGTGAGGCGGAGGTCTCGGGAACGCACACAAGGCAACGGGGGGATTTGGGGCGTCCGGCACCTGGGCCTCTCTGGTGGCGGCCAAGGTCTTTTCACTGCCGCAGCTCCTGAAGGAACGGCAATCTCGTCTATGCGGGCAGCGGCTGGAGGGCAGCTCCTCCGGCGGTACGGAGGCTCCGGGCGCCGCACGGCATGGTGCGGGCGGGTGAGCTGATGCAGAGAGGCGCCACGTCCAGCCTCCGCTTTTCCGTGGCGCCCTCCAGAACTGGGCGCCGTGGTTCCCCGCGCCACTAGCCTCTATGGCTAAGACACCCCTGCTGATGTGTTCAGATTTTTGTGTGGTTATTGTAGGGTTAATAGTGTCCATGATGAATAACATCCACAGCTACACAATAATCATAGAGCCACTTTTTTTTTTTAAAGATACCTATCTAAAAGTGCTGCTTGAACATCCACATAAATCAAAGGCCATCTCAGTATCCCTGTATATGTATGTGTTCCTTAGGAGTAGTATCGACTAGTTCAGTAGCTAGTTTATGACTCAACTTGCATGGGGCTAGGAGATGCTTTGGGGAATTAATAAAATGGAACAAGAAGCCTTTCTTCCAACAAAGAGATCCATCTCTTCAGCTTCACCCCTTTCCCCCGCTAAATATCACACACTCTCTTGCTAGTTTGGGGCTAATGTTCTAGTACAGATAAGGAGGAAGTTGTTACCGTTGCTTGAGAGGAATAATTGCCATGTTTGCTGCTGGAAATCTTTAAAATGATTTAAGTAAATTATAAGCCCCTCACAGCCCCCAGATCTTCCTTAAATGCAATATGCAATCTAGAGAAAGTGGCTTGTTCTTACATGGTTATAGAATATAAACACTTCAAAGGGTAATGTCAAGAGTTCTTCTCATTTTACACCCGTTTCAGAGAGCCCATCAGCCAGAACATGCAATTATTATTATTCTGAATATCTAGTTGGGCGTGTGCGTGCACACACACACACACAAACACTGAAGTGTGTTCCCTTCTTCAATTGCCAGCTGGACAGTTGTCCTTGTGATTGGCAGGGTCATGTTGGTTCCCTGCAGTGGCTTCCAGCAATTTCACCTAGCAGTTGTCTGCCCTGGCCACCAATGTTATAGGTTAACATAGAATGATAGAACTGTAGAGTTGGAAGGGACCCCTAGGGTCATCTATCCCAACCTCCTGCAATGCAGGAATCTTTTTGGCCAACATGGGGCTTGAACCCATGACCCTGAGATTGAGAGTCTTGTGCTCTACTGACTGAGCTATCCCTCAGGCTTCATGCATCAGGCCTGGCTATAGAAAGGCAGGAAACAGGACTATAGGTTAATGAGGGCTAATGTAACCTTCTTGCCCTTATAAGATTCCTGTGACTTGGCCAGCATGCCAAATTTTACCAATTGTTTTTGAAATATATATTTTTTGTTCAATGGATTTCCCCCTTCAGTTGTCTATTCCATGTTATGGGTGTTCTGTTTGTGTTTGAGTGTTTTCTACTCCAATGGGATTTCTCTGCACTTAGAAGACAAATGAGGTTGTCATTCAATAGAAGAGGCTTTTAGACTGAACGTAAAGCACTTGTGTGTCCATGTGTTTCTATGTATAATATAACTGAGGTCTGTGCCCCTTCTGCCTCCACTCACCAACCCCACTTTCATTCCTCCTACATTAATGACCCAAAGCTTCCATTCCCACCACATGCAGCTAAGGCCATTTTCTAGCCCTGAAGCCACTTCTCTCTTCTCTTCTGCAGCCCTGATGTGCACCCATTTTCCTCTTCACCCCATCCCTATGCCTCTCCCCCCCTTCTTCCATTCAATCCCACGTGGACACAAACTACTCCCATGGGAAACACCTACATATTTCCCCTCCCACGCAGAGCAACCACTAAGCACCCTTTCCACCTTCCACCCAATTATTAATCCTCTGCTTTCATCTTCACCCACATTTCCATGCCAGCTACTCTTTTTGCACCCCACTTTTCACATTCACTCCCTTTTTACTTTTCCTACTGCTCCTTACTTTTCTTACATCTCCATTGCACACAAACCACCCCCATTTCCATGCCTCATCCTTTCCTGTTCTTCAGGCCCCCTTTTCATTTTCATGCCATGGTCACTGCTGTTGGGCAATCTGTCTTCATTTTTGCTCTCCTACCCCTTGCTGACTTCATGCAAATCCAGGATTGTGACGTGGCCCTTGCAAATCCTTTAATGGGGGCTATGTGATGACATTCTTACATTTCTGTTATATAGAGAGAAATCTGTATGTGCATGCACACACCGTTATGGAAAGGGAAAACAACAACAACCCAAAGCATTGTTGCATATGAATTAGAAAATGCAGTAAATCAGTAGCTGTTTCTGAAATATTGGCTTGTGCAAAATGTAGCTTCAGTTGGTTTCAGAATTCAATACATCATACAATATAGCCAGTTTCCCAAATTCTTTCTCTTTGTCACACTCTTCAAACCTTTTACCACACTTCCTCAGTCACACTCTAGCAGAGTTCTGTAGACAGACAAGAAAGAACTCAGTTCTCAGTGGCTCTCATTTGGTTCTCTTTTAGTTCTATGGGACAAATCAAATGAACTTATCTGAGTGGGGCTGGAGATGTTGAAGAAAGGCCTTTCAGTTGGTTAGAGCATGGTGCTGAGATTGCAGGTTCAATCCCTGTAAGGGACAGTTGCGTA
Organism: Zootoca vivipara; assembly: GCF_963506605.1. NCBI lineage: Eukaryota > Metazoa > Chordata > Lepidosauria > Squamata > Lacertidae > Zootoca > Zootoca vivipara. Next base: position 5,946,945 of record NC_083279.1, on the reverse strand, counting down.
TAGCTAATAAATTATTATTATTATTATTATTATTATTATTATTATTATTATTATTATTACCTCCCACCAGATGTCAAAGAGAAAAACAACTACCAGACCTTTAGAAGACATCTGAAGGCAGCCCTGTTAGGGAAGCATTTAATGTTTGATGGACTATTGTATTTTGTTGGAAGCCACCCAGAGTAGCTGGGGAAACCCAGCCAGATGGGTGGGGTGTAAATAAATAATAATTATTATTATTATTACTGCATTGCAGGTGTTTGGACTAGATGATCTTCAGGGTCCCTTCCAACGTTACGATTCTATGATTCTATAGCTCTCCTCAGTCTCTCAAATCTTTGTCTCATTAACATTTCACTGTTGTCACTGCTGAATAGTCTGTGGCCTTGCTTAGAGAAAGAAGCACTCGCTGTTTAATGCCTTCCTAACCCTACTTTTTCCTCAGTCCTTGATCTTCATGCCTTTTTTTTTATTTGAAGATAAATTTGCTCTACCTTTAGGGGCTTGGATATTCGATGTGCTACTCTTTCAAAACAGACAGACTATGCTTTCAAAGCTCACTGCTTTCCCCCTGGTTCGGCAGCTCCATTCATTATCTCTGGAAGACAGTCTGTGTGGAAGTGCATAGGATGAGCTACATGTAACATGCTGATGACTAGGTAGGAGACAAAGTAGGTTAGTAGACCAGCCTCCACTGATGAGAAAATGAGCACACTGGTTTTATAGCTCCTAGTGCAATAATGAAAAGGTTGGATCTGAACTTCAACAGAAGATGTTTGATGATGATAGAATGCAGTCAAGGTTAATAGGTAACAAGCTATTAACACATCAAGCGCTTGCATACCAGGAGGTTACCGTATATGGACCATTTTAATGGCTTGTGAAGCAAAGTCTTGTTTAATGCCCTCTTGTTAGAATTCAGAATACCTTTGTGTGTGTGTTTTCCCCTGATCTACATTTTTAAATGTTCCTTTCTCCCCTGGTAAAGTGCTTGCAGACATGATATGCTGAAGTCATGTTGGCAGAAGGCTGCAGTGCACTTTCCCATACTTGTCTGTGTTTTCTACTCTTTTAAACTCTGTTTTAGCTTCAGTCAGTTTGCAGCCCACTGAGTTTGTTTTGCTTTTTTCTCCCCTGCTCACAAACAACCGCAGTAGGGCTACAGGTTTCTTTGACGGGGTTAATCAATGAATGTTTGAATGCTCAAGTTCATGGGCTGCCAAGACAGTGACCACAGGCACCCATGCACCCACAGAGGCTTTCATGGGCACCCACGGTGCCCCATCCTCTGAAACTGGGCTTGTAACAAGCCTTCAGATGTAGCCAAGGGCAGACTTCTTGGAAGCAATCTGTTTACAACAGAGGAGAATAGATTGTGAACAGGGTATCATGCTTCCACCCAAGTGTGATTCCACACACGCCCCCTGCAGTGAACTCCCACTGCAATTAGGTTTGAAAAAAGGCTTATGTTTTAGTCAATACATTGCAATTTGTCTTAAGCCTCCTTGCAGCTAGGGAAGGGGAAATATCGGGGGTTTCAGCTGAGGAGGTAGAGATTAATCTCTTTTCAAGCCTAATGGTTTGATCTTCCTGGAGATTTCACCTGGGGAGGGAAGGTTAATTCCTGCCACCATAGCTGTACCCCCTAAGAAATTAGAATTTTAAAAAGCAAAAGCACTTGTCCCAAGCCTAAATGCTGGTGGAATAGGGGGAGAGGCAGTGTGCAAGCGCTGTTGCAGGATTTGTGCGTTGCTCGTGACAGGTTCTCTAGTTTTCGAATCTGCCCATGGACTCAAAAACTTGCAACATTTGTACTAGTTGACTAATCAGTAGATGCTAATTTTAATGGGGTATGAAATAAGGACGCAATGTTTGTGTATTATTAAAATAAGAAACAGAAAAGGAAAAATGAAAAAGAAGTGAAAGGTGGACATTCCTTCTCCTATTAAATGGGTAGTACCCCACAGGGACGCGGGTGGCGCTGTGGGTTAAACCACAGAGCCTAGGGCTTGCCGATCAGCAGGTCGGCGGTTCAAATCCCCGCAACGGGGTGAGCTCCCATTGTTCGGTCCCTCATCCTGCCAACCTAGCAGTTCGAAAGCATGTCAAAGTGCAAGTAGATAAATAGGTACCACTCCGGTGGGAAGGTAAACGGCATTTCCGTGCGCTGTTCTGATTCGCCAGAAGCGGCTTAGTCATGCTAGCGGAAGCTGTACGCCGGCTCCCTCGGCCAATAAAGCAAGATGAGCGCCACAACCCCAGAGTCGTCTGCGACTGGACCTAATGGTCAGGGGTCCCTTTACCTTTACCCCACAATACCTGTTCTGCTGGAGGTTGGTAATCATTTCCAAGGCATGGCAGAACCAACTGATGAGCCGCTCTCAGTAAACACTGCTGGCTGAGTGGGTCCAGTTTGGGGGAGCTGGGAGTGAAGGTGGAAGGTCATCCCTCCTACTATTGTTGCTGCAAATGTGGGACATATTTACTCTTAGTAGATACCATGCTTCTGTTTCCATGTTGGGTACAGTGGTTGTCCATACACAGAAATGTCGCTGTGCTATTCCAGGCCGTGAAGGATGTACACAAACAAACCACTCACTGATCTCAGCCTCTTAAGGAAATGCTTAAATAGTGGAGAATCAGCCTCATGCAATACTAGGAAGCTTGCTGAGCCAAGATGTGGATTAAGGATAGAATTTTCTGTATGGTGAAAGTTTGGCTGTAGAAACTGAAGTATGCACTAATGAGCTATATTGTGGTAGGCAACCATGTTCCTATGTTCCAGTAATGTATTCAAAATACTGGGCACTGTTTTGTTTCCTTTGAATGCTTCCTTCAAACCAGAGCAATAGTTTCCCATATATATATTTTAAAAAAGAAGAGTTTTGCCTGCAGCTGACTGTGACTGGGAATGAAGCTGACTCCCTGTCTCATCTGTCATGCTGAATTCTAGAACTGGCTGTTAAGAAGGCTTTTGAATGAGTAGCTTCAAATTGATCCAGTTTGCTGGAGAAGCTGGGACCCAATGAATTGAAAAATAACACTGGGATTAACAAAATAGAGAGAGCGGCAGAGAAGAGCGAGAGAATTGAATCTTCGGTGTTGTAGCTTTCTATCATGCACAAGTTTCCAGTTCAGTTTTCCTATAGAGCTATATTTCTGCTGTGTTTTCTATTTGTTTCATAATGATCTTACTGTAATTATTTCTTCAACCACTTTTTGAAAGTGTAAACACGCCCAGCATTTTTTCAAGTGTGAGAAAGATATGAATAGTTGTCAGAAACTTGGTGAACATTGGCATTTACAATAATTCTTAAGACTTTAGGAGCCAGTAGGAAAGATCTGATTGTTTGTTTTCTGACATTTGTATCCCACCTTTCTTGTTGTCATGGAACTTAAGGTGGCATGCATGTGGTTCCCAGGCGATCATTCATCCAGATGCTGACCTGACCTATCCCTGCTTAGCTTCAACAAGGTGGTGGCTTCATATGCCTTCAAACCAGATCCTGGCACTTAACGTCTTGGGTAATTTGAATATTTAAGAGTAAATCTCAAATACATGACTAAATCCATGGTAATTTGAATATTTAATAGTGAATCTCAAATCCACGAGTGCATGACTGAATTTCATCTTCATTTTCATCATTTATAGGAAAAACTATGATATCTGCCGTGACACAATTGTGTGTATCTAAGGACGTACAGTATCCAAACTTACCTTTTACCCTGCTCTTTTCAGGCACAGTTGGAGCTTAAAAGCTCCATGGCCAAGCATTTTGCTTTTGTTTTGCCCTGGAGCTTTCCCCACAAAAACCCACTCTTTAGTGCTCATTTGGAACAAACATCAGTTCAGGTTTACCATGGATTGCTGTTTGTACTGATTGAGCTTTAAAGAATGGGTTTTCACAGGGAAAGCTCCAGGGCAAAAAGCAAATGAATGCTCCAACAGATGAAGGTGAAGCTTTTAAGGGTGGAGCCTGCCTGGAAAGAGCATGGAGGTAATTGGAATGGGGCTTAGAAAAATTCCTGGAGGGCAGGGTCTGTCAAAAGTTCAGAACAGTGGACCTCTGAATTTCAGTTGCTGGGGGATTGGAGAACAGCAGGGAAGTACTGCTGCCTTTCCATCTGGCTTTGGGGCTTTTCTGTGGCATCTGGTTAGCCCAAGGGTAGGGAAACATTTTCAGCCTGGGGGTATTCACTTCTGCACAATCTTCTGGAGACCACATGATAGTAGTGGACAGGTCAGAGGAAAAAGTGACTAGAGGAATAAATACATATTTTACTTGGTATAGCTTGCTAGTTTCTTTGCACTCAGGCAGCCCTCTCTATTTTCCATCCAGGCAGAACTCTATGATTAAGGGTAAAAAAGAACTCACAGCTTTACTTTTAATTGTGCTTCATATCTTCCAAAAATGACAATCACCTGGCTTCAAATACAGGCCCAACAGTTGAGTTCCCCCAAATGTCACATTTTTTTCCTCCATTTATTCCCCTGTACCTTCTCAGGAGTTATTTCAAGTAGAAAATTCTTCCTCAAATAACACAGACTTGCTGAAAAGAAAATCATGTAACTTCTCTGTGCCAAGAATAAGAATAATTTGATGGGGTCAAAACAGTTTAGCATCTGAACAGAAAATTCATACCTTTGTAGACTGTTCTACTTTTTGAGCAGTTTCATAAAAATGCATCTAGAGGTATGCTTGACCTGGCTTTTTAGAAAGCTCTGGATAAAGTACCCACCAGAATCCATTAAATGGGGGGGGGGAAATAAACAAACTAATGTGAGGAAATTGAGTGAAGCTATGAAAGCAGGTAAGAATTCCTCCTCCCAAAATATACAAATAAACATGCAAACCCCATAGCTGAGGACAGAAAGAAGTCTGTGAGATAACTTGAGCTCCGCTTCCTTGAAACTTGAATTGGGTTTTACTTCATATTGATAACATCATGTAGAGAAATATTTCCCCTCTAAACATACAAGTTTCTGTAAGTGCAAACAAAGGGTTAGACGTACTGTAGTTCTCATTGAAAACCATTGGCTTTAAGTCGTGACTAGCTTGTCATGGTCCTCTAGTAGCTACAGCGGCTCATTTACCAGAAGTAATATATTCAGCATTAACTCTGGAAGTGTATATTCGAATTCTGACCTAACTAAGCCTCCTAGAGGCTGTGAAAATTTATGTCCAGGCAGCGCCGTCTCTAGCTGGCCGGGCGCCGTGGCGCGGAGATCACGCCGACACCCCCGACACCGAGACTACCCCTAGAGCCGGGCCTGTGTCCAGGGCTTTTAAGACTCGTCTACCCATGTAGGGGCAAATTGGTTTGAACACATTGTTAAATTGTGGCACCCAGAACTGGACGAAGCTGGTCTTAATTACACTTTGCATATAGATTTGATGGTGGTTGCTTTTCAAATAGTTTCTCATTTATCCTGGAAGAGGGGAAATGCACTGAGCAGTCTTATGTAAACAGGGTGAATATATTTTCACAATAAAGAGCATAACTTTCAAAAACAGAAAAATCAAATGCACTACAAGTACTATTGCAATGGGGGGGGGGGGAGAACCTGTGTAATTTTCCTCCTCCACCACCCTAAATTGGCATCTAGCTGAACTTTCCTATATGCTGGCTCTTACATCATCATGCTTTGTTGTATAATAGCCAGCTTCTTGTAGAAGACTGCAAATACCAGACTGCCAATCACTTGTCCATCACACTAACAGGTGCACTGCCATTGTCATTGTCAAGCTGAATGCTGGGGATCAGTGAGACAGGTGGAGTAATTTGCTCATCTCATGGTGGCAGGAGGGGACAGCTTATCAAAAGAGAAATTGTGGCTTCACCTGGCACGTTTGGCGCTTGCAGAATCCGAATGAGACCAGATATTGTTTGGATCCAAATGTGTACTTGTTTCATCGGCCTGAAAATCAATATCTTATACTTTTTATCTCCATCTGTTCCCAATCTCTTAAAATCCACTCTCTCATCTTTCCTCCGCCAAACCAGTTGCAGTATGCTTTGGCTTGCATAGGTCTCAGAAAGCTTCATTATGGATCAAACCCACAACCTACTTATTGCAGAACAATGCTGTTAAAATGAATGGGACCATTGCAAAGTAATTGCACCGACTGCATCAGCTTGGTTCTGCTGGAACTCTGTACATGCCCTTGAACTGTATGTGTGATTTGGCTTTGCTGTGAGTGGTAAGAATATCACTGGGGTAAATAAGGGAAAGTCCATGTGGTGTAAATCATGGTTTTAAAATGTGCCAACCACAGGAGTGCCCCCACCTTACTTGAACTGTGTACCCGTTTTGCACTTCCCAAAAGGTCCAAGGACCAAGTACAAAGGTCACCTTATATCCTATACAGTAAATAATAACATTATTGTGAGGGACAGGGGATATCGCGAAGTCCCTCCCCTCCTGAGTTCAAGCCCATCCCCGAGCACAGGGGAAAGCAGAGAGAGTTCCGATTCCAATGGGGAAGCAGGAAGTCGTGTCCGAGGCTCAGGCAAGGTAGAGGAGCCAGGGTCCCAGGTGGGACAGGAAGGGGCGAATAAGGGGGGGAGACCCATCCCCCCAACTCCGGAATTACGCAGAAAGAGGAGGGGAAAGAGGATGGGTCTGCCAAAGCTTTTGTGTTGGAGAAAGACGCGCCAAAAGCCATTCGGAGGTTCTGGAACCGACTGACCACATCACTCCGTGTAAATAGCAATGACTTCAGCACTGTAAATACGCAGCACCAATAAAAGAATAAAATGCAGAGCTGCGTAGCGTCGTTACTCTGAAGTAGCCCACTCCGGCCACTGTGACAGCAACCTCCGAATCCTTTTTTGGGCTACTTTGGAGTTGCCGGGATGAGCGTGTCAGAGGCGGAGAGATGGCGGCAGATCGCGGAGCAAGCCCAGCAAGAACTGCAGCAGCTGTCGCTGCAGGCGCAGGGGGAATTGAAGGCAGCTAAAGAAGAGACTAAGAAGGTCCAGGACGACCGGCTACAACTTGCGGAACAGGTGAGAGCGCTACAGGAAAGAGAGCAGGAATTAAGGGCGGTGGCGGTAGACCTCCAAAACAAGCTGGATGCAGAGAAAAACAAGGCGGGAGGGGCACCCCAAGTCCAAGTGCTGCCAGGAAGGAGAGCCGGGACCCTAGTAAGCAAGTTCAATGGAGACCCGAGGGAATATCAGGGCTTTGAGACTGAGATTGTGTATGCTCTTGAGCTGCACCACGATGAGTTCCCTGATGATGAGCACAGGGTAGCGTTTATTGTGGAGCACCTTACCGGGGCAGCCAGGGAGTGGCTAAGACCGTTAATCGCAACAAAGAATCCTTGCATGAAGAATGTCAAACTATTTCTAGAAGGTTTGAAAACGATGTATTCGTCCGATAGTCATATGGACCAGACTAAGGAGGAACTTCATAATTTACGCCAAGGAAATATGACAGTTCGCGCGTATTGGGCGAAATTCACCATGCTGGTGCACAGATTGGGGTGGGAACTGGAGTCACCCCCAATGCAAGCGGCGTTCTACTTGGGGTTGCATGAGGAGGTGAAGGATGAGCTCTCGAGAGGTCCAAAGCCCAGTAATATGGATCAGCTGAGCAAAGCGGCTCTGGCGGTGGGGGTGAGACAGGAATCCCGGTGGAGCGACAAGCAAGCAATGCGCGCAAAGCGGGCTTGGTTCCCACGGTCGCAGGAGAAGCCACTCCCCCAACAACCCTTTCAAGCCACGCCTGGGGCCAGCCAGGACCAGGAACCCATGCAGATTGATAGCGCGCGCGGGGGGGCTTTTCAAACCCCAGCGGCGCCAAGACGCAAGGAGGGAAGGGGTGGGAATTGCTTTCTCTGCAACTCCCCCCAGCATCTCGTCAGAGACTGCCCACATCGCAGGGAGTGGCAAGGAAAGGCGGGAACGGTTGTGCCCTCCCCCACTGACGCAGCACCACAGCAGGGAAACGGGAAAGCCTGGCTGCAGGAGACAAGGGGCAGCAGCCAGGCACAGTCAGCAAACAACAGCCCCAGCCCACCCACCCGCACAGAGAGGAGCAGAGCCAGCCCACCCCTCCCAGAGCAGGAGTGGTTCTAGAAGTGACGCTCACGCTCACAAATGGCTATCCCCTGACGGTCCTCGCCTTAATTGACAGTGGTGCATCTGCCAACTTCTTCTCGAGAAACTTTGCAGAAGAGCACCAGATCCAGCTTCTGCAGCTGGATTTTCCTCTGCACGTGGCGACCATTGACGGCAGAGAGCTGCTGGGAGGGGCCATCACTCATCAACCCCCCCCCATGAAAATGACGGTGGGAAGGCACTCAGAGACACTGGCATTCAACGTCACCACCATCTCAGACCCCCCCATCGTCTTGGGCATGAGCTGGCTGGCGCGCCACGACCCCTCCATCAGTTGGCACCAGAGATGCATCACTTTTGGATCGGACTTTTGCCTGGAACATTGCATGCAGCACCAACCAGGGGAGGGGCCTCCAATAGCCACGGTGGCCACCATGCACGTCAAAGGGGGTGAGGCGATACCCAAACCATACTGGGACCTGCAGGAGGTCTTCAGCGAAGCGGAGTCCGACCACCTACCCCCACACAGGCCTTTTGACTGCCAGATCAACCTGGTGCCAGGGGCAACTATACCCCCAGCCAAGCTGTACGCCATGTCAGACCAGGAACTGGAGGATCTGCGCGCTTTCATCGACAAGAACCTCAAGCGGGGGTTCATCAGAGAAAGCAAGGCAGCAGGGGGCAGCCCAGTCTTCTGGGTGGACAAGAAAGACACGCAACAGCGCCGTCTTGTGGTGGATTTTAGACGGCTGAATTCAGTGACAGAGCCAGTGGCTTTCCCCATGCCCAGAGTGGACGATCTGTTGACAGCAGCGCGCAGGGGCAAGATCTTCACCAAGCTAGACCTGAGGGGGGCGTACAACTTAATCAGGATCCGGGAAGGCGATGAATGGAAAACCACGATGTTCACGCCTCTGGGCTCTTTTGAATATCTGGTGATGCCCTTCGGGTTGCAAGGGGGCTCAGCATGCTTCCAGGCCTTCATGCACCACGTCCTGGGGTCCCTCCTCTTCAGGAAATGCTTGGTCTTCCTGGATGACATCCTTATCTATTCCGATGACCCAGTGCAGCATGTGAAAGATGTCAGGGAGGTGTTGCAGCGCCTGAAGGAGAACCACCTGTATGTGAAGCTGGAGAAGTGCAAGTTTCACACCAAGGAGGTGGACTTCCTGGGCTACAAGCTGTCAGACAAGGGGCTGGCGATGGACAAGGACAAGGTGCAGGCCATCCTGGACTGGCACAGCCCCAGGACGCGCAAAGATGCCCAACGCCTACTAGGCTTCGCCAACTTCTACAGGAAGTTCATCAAGAACTTCTCTCGCGTTACGGCTCCCATCACTGACTGCCTGAGAGGCAAGCAGAAGTTCAGGTGGACACCAGAGGCGCAAGCAGCGTTCGAAAGCCTCAAGAGGGTGTTCGCCTCAGACCAGAACCTGTTCCACGTGGTTCAGGACGCGCCCCTACGCATGGAGACAGATGCTTCTGATAAAGCTGTGGGCGCCATTTTGTTGCAACTGGACGCCAACAGAGAGTGGAGACCCTGTGCCTTCTTCTCCAGGAAGTTGACCCAGCCAGAGCGAAACTACACGGTGTTTGATCGGGAACTTCTTGCGATCCACGCTGCGTTCCAGCACTGGCGACACTTCCTGGTGGGCGCCAAGCACCCCATCCAGGTGTGCACAGACCACAAGAACCTGGAGTTCTGGAGAACTGCCAGGGTGCTCAACCAGCGGCAGATACGGTGGGCAGAGTTCTTCTCGAACTTCAACTTCTCCATACACTACATCCCGGGAGAGCAGAATGTCAGGGCGGATGCCCTCTCCCGCAAGCCAGAGTACATGGAGGAGGAGGCGCCACCGGCACCCAGACACATTTTCCCCCCGTCAGCATGGTCCTGCGGAGCAGCAGTGGTGAGCGAGGCGGAACTCACAGCACTGACGGCAGCGGATGAATTTGCCAAACGCATCTTCAGAGAACTGAGAGGGGGGGGAGCAGGCAAAAGACTTTGCAGAACGCAGGGGGCTGCTTTTCTACAAGGGTGCACTGTACCTGCCCACCACCCAGCTTAGACGTACGGTCCTCAAGCAGATGCACGACAACCCAACGGCGGGTCATTTTGGGAGGGACAAAACCGCTCACCTAGTCATGAGACACTTCTGGTGGCCAGGGGTGCGGGAAGATGTTAGAGACTATGTACGGGGCTGTGACACCTGCCAGCGGGCAAAGGTGGTCAGAGCAGCGCCACCGGGATTGCTGGAGCCCTTAGCCACGCCACACAGGCCGTGGGAAGTGGTGTCTATGGACTTCATCACAGATCTGCCTTCTTCCAGGGGCAAGACCGCAGTGTTGGTGGTGGTGGACCTCATGTCCAAAATGTGCCACTTTATACCGTGTGCCAGGGCGGTCTCTGCAGAGGAGACAGCCAAACTGTTTGTGGATCACGTATTCAGACTGCATGGATTACCTTTAAGGGTTATTTCGGATCGTGGCCGCCAATTTGTTTCCAGGTTCTGGCGGCGGCTAATGAACCTCCTGCAGGTGGAGGTCAGCTTGTCGACGGCTAGACACCCGCAGACCAATGGACAGGCGGAGAGGGTCAACGCCATTCTGCAGCAGTACCTGAGATGCTACGTCAGCCAGCGGCAAACGGACTGGGTGGATCGCCTGCCACTGGCAGAATTTGCCTACAACAATGCGGTGCACGTCTCCACAGGGGTGTCGCCCTTTAAGGCCAATTACGGGCGCGACCTCAGATCTTTCCCAGAGAGGGAGGGGGAGGAGGAGGAGGAGGGCCCACAGGCTGAGGATTGGGCAGAGGAACTGGAGACGGTGCACCAGCAGCTTAGAGAACACTTGGAGAGAGCCAAGGAAGCGTACAAGAAGGGGGCAGATCGCCACAGGCGACCGGGGGAGGTCATTAGGGTGGGGGACAAAGTTTGGTTGTCCTCGGAGGGCCTTCCCATCAGAGGGAGGTGCAAAAAGCTGGCGCCCAGAAGGTTGGGCCCCTTCACGGTCACGCAACAGGTCAACCCGGTGGCATACAGGCTGGCACTGCCGGAGGACATGAGGGTGCACCCAGTGTTTCATAGATCGCTGCTGTCGCCGTACAGGGAAAGCAGCAGGCTCCGAGGCAGCGAACAAACCCCTGAGGGAGGGGGGGAGAGAGAAGGCAGGGAGCAACTCAATGAGGCCACGGCCATCCTGGACTCAAGGAGGGGGGTGGGGGGCCTGGAGTACCTCATGGCATGGGAGGATGCTCCACCGTCCCAGAATGAATGGGTCCCAGCCACTCAGATACAGGAGGAATTCCTGGTAGAAGAATTTCACGCCCTCTTTCCCCATAGACCCAAGCCCTGGCACATGGAAAGGGAGGGGAGGGGGAGGAAGCACGGGAGAGCAGTTCACCATGGCGCTGGGAAGCGGAGTTTGAGGAACCAGAGGATGAGGTATGGGTGTCACCGAGATCCACCCAGTCAGAGGAAGGAGCAGATTGGCAGAACATTTTTACCCCTACCAGCTCTGACGCCACGGACTTTTTGGGATTCCCGTCCTCCCAGGCGGAAGGGGGGGGGCTCGCAGGACTGGGGGGAGGTGTTCACACCAACGGGCTCGGAAAGCACTGAGTTCTTAGGCTTCCAGTCGTCACCGACACCTGGGGGGGACCTGGGGAGGGGTGAAGGAGAGCTTGGGGGGGTGGATGTGAGGGACAGGGGATATCGCGAAGTCCCTCCCCTCCTGAGTTCAAGCCCATCCCCGAGCACAGGGGAAAGCAGAGAGAGTTCCGATTCCAATGGGGAAGCAGGAAGTCGTGTCCGAGGCTCAGGCAAGGTAGAGGAGCCAGGGTCCCAGGTGGGACAGGAAGGGGCGAATAAGGGGGGGAGACCCATCCCCCCAACTCCGGAATTACGCAGAAAGAGGAGGGGAAAGAGGATGGGTCTGCCAAAGCTTTTGTGTTGGAGAAAGACGCGCCAAAAGCCATTCGGAGGTTCTGGAACCGACTGACCACATCACTCCGTGTAAATAGCAATGACTTCAGCACTGTAAATACGCAGCACCAATAAAAGAATAAAATGCAGAGCTGCGTAGCGTCGTTACTCTGAAGTAGCCCACTCCGGCCACTGTGACAATTATTATTATTTAAAATAGATTTGAATGGATGAGTTGGCTTTAGCCATGTGACCCGACACGTAATTGACTCAGCATGAGCTAGTCTACCCGCATCTTTTGTTATGTAATGACAATTACGTTGAAGTTTGGATTCCTTGTGAGGGAAAACTTTTTCACATTCAGGGCAAAAGAATTCCTGTAACTGAATTCACATTGCATCTTGAGTTTATTCACTTCTTTGTGATCATGCCAGGAGCCTGTTTCACACAACTGATCTGCTGATAATGTGCCGCAAACCCCGCCCACCTGCGGAGGATGGGAGGGCGGATATTGTTATTTTGCTTCAGGAGTATTTGTGACCATACCTGCCAAGTTGCTGTCGGAGAAATAAGGGACCGGGTGGAAGTAGCAGACCGGAAGTAGCTCTGCCACCATTTTGAAACTGGGCGGAGCATGCTCAGAAGTGACTTTTGATGCTGCTTTGCCCAGTTCTAAAATGGCCACCGCACCAGAAGTCGCACTGCAGCCATTTTGGAACTGGGCAGAGCAGCATCAAAAGTTGCTTCTGAGCATGCTCCGCTCAGTTCCAAAATGGCCACCGCGCCAGAATAAACCGGGGAAAAACAAAAAATTTCGTTTTTTCAGCTAGGAACAGCTGGAAAAACGGGGATTTCCCGGGGAAAACGGGAGACTTGGCAGCTATGTTTGTGACTCCTCAACAGAAAGGCACCCATCAAAACCCTTTTTATTTTTAATTTCCCTCTGTCACCAGACAGACATCTCAGCTTTTTCCTACTACTTCCCTGCCATGATCACAGCCTTCTGTGACTTTCACAAGATAGGAAAGACTACTACTTTGCATGTAACTTTCCCCTTCCTAATTCTTTCAGTTTCTCTTATAGCAAAAGTGAGTCAGGAAGACTGCTTCACAACTCCACATTTGACAATTATTTGCATGTAGACTCTCCCCCCCGCCCACCCTACATAGTTATTAAACATATGGTCAAATAATGTATTACACAGGTCAGGTATCCTGCGTAATGCATCATTAAACCTTTTAATTCATCAAGTTTCTATAGTGACATTTCAAGCCACAAACCTGTATTGTTGCTTTTAAATCATTGCGTATTGACATGCTCTTGCATTTTAATCTTTTTTTAAAAAATAAATAAATAATGCTATTGCAAGTATAGTGTGGTTATTTCCAGCTCTCTGGAGCAAGGACCCTAATATTGATTGTTTTTAATTTCCTAAAATAAGCAAGGTAATAACAGCCAGTGCAACCGTGTCTGTAAGCACAATTGTCTGCAGTAAAGATCCCCAGAACAGTATTGCTAATAATCCACCACCAGCTTTTCTGTGAATACATATACTGTACAGTATATGTAAGATACATGTTCATACACACATTTGCAGTCACCAAATCAAGGGTGCTAGAAAAATATGTTGCAAATCTCTCCCTATATGTTGAAACAAAATCAAAAAAATTCCTTCCAGTAGCACCTTAGAGACGAACTACTTTAAGTTTGTCATTGGCATGAGCTTTTGTGTGCATGCACACTTCTTCAGATACCCTGTATGTGTCTGACTGTGTTTATCTATCTATCTAACACAAACCTATACTATTCCTGTTCTCATTTCTGTTCCTTTGGTTACAGCCAGTAGACCTGTAAATCTAGATTTTTGTTGTTGTTTAGTCGTTTAGTCGTGTCCGACTCTTCGTGACCCCATGGACCATAGCACGCCAGGCACTCCTGTCTTGCACTGCCTCCCGCAGTTTGGTCAAACTCATGTTCGTAGCTTCGAGAACACTGTCCAACCATCTTGTCCTCTGTCGTCCCCTTCTCCTAGTGCCCTCAATCTTTCCCAACATCAGGGTCTTTTCCAAGGATTCTTCTCTTCTCATGAGGCGGCCAAAGTATTGGAGCCTCAGCTTCACGATCTGTCCTTCCAGGGAGCACTCAGGGCTGATTTCCTTAAGAATGGATAGGTTTGATCTTCTTGCAGTCCATGGGACTCTCAAGAGTCTCCTCCAGCACCATAATTCAAAAGCATCAATTCTTCGGCGATCAGCCTTCTTTATGGTCCAGCTCTCACTTCCATACATCACTACTGGGAAAACCATAGCTTTAACTATACGGACCTTTGTCGGCAAGGTGATGTCTCTGCGTATGTTTTAATGACCATCCCAATCTTGTGAGTCCAGCTAAGATGTGCAAGCTAGTCTGATGAAAGCTAGTTTGTTACCTATGTTCAGTCCACACTGATACTGTATGTAAAACAAAATCCAAATTCAGCACCCTGTGGGCGTCCACAGTAACTCCTCAACTCATTCACAAATTGTGTTGTACTCGCACAGTTGTTCTAGCAATTAAGCAAGGAATGCACCACTCTTCACCAGCAGATCCATTCCCACTCCCACTCTTCTTTCAAGGCTCTGACAGCATCTGTTGCAGGATAAAGGGACCCTTTGACATCAGCTTTGTTGAGGGATTTGTGAAACTCCCCTAAGAAATTCTGCGAGTCTTGCCAAATCGCCTTGGGCTTCCGTTATAAGTTCTCAGATTCTCCACCTGAGAAGGAATCTGCACTTTCACTTTTAATTCCTCTTCCAAGTGACACCATATGACAAGCTAGGGAAGTATGTGTCCCATCTTAGAAATGCCGTTAGACATATCTAAACTTTTCATTTCCAACACAATTTCTCAAATGTTTTGTCTAAAGAGCTATCTACAGTACTTTTTTTGGGGGGGGGAGGTGCCAGTACTCACCATGAAGTTGTTAAAGGAAATGACACACTTTTAACATGGGGGGGGGGAGGCAAGACAGCACTGTGTCCCCTTGAGTACCCTAAAAAGAAAAGCACTAGCTATCCCCAAAGTGGCTTCAATTTTCACTTTACAGTAGATGAAATTTTGGTGGCAATTGTAGCTTTGACCCTTTTTGGCGCAGCCATGGAATGGGAGATCTGACTTAAGGTCTGCTCCCAGCACATATCATATGATATGATTCCCCTTCCTAGTTTAACAGCAATCTTTGTTCAGTATAAGATAGAAATTACTTGCGTGGTTAATTTACATTTTTTAATGATTGTAAACAGAAAAATGTGGTGGCGGTAATAGAAAAGCCTAGTAAATTCAGTGGGATTAGAGTAGATCAATAGGCGCAACGTGAATAAATCCCATGTGTCCAATTCCAGAAGGGAGTCCATAACCACAGATCAGCAGCAGTATAATGCTCCTTGTAGCGTCTTGCATGACCGCTGTGCATTCAGCGTTATCTAGATCTTATACTCCTTTCCCTATATGGCTCAGATCTCTGAGATCGGTAGGTGGCATAAATGGTAGCTTTACTTACAGTAGCCCAGTGTTTCCCAACCAGTGTGCCTCCAGATGTTTTGGGACTACAACTCCCATCATTCCTGACCACTGGTCTTGCTAGCTAGGGATGATGGGAGTTGTAGTCCCAAAACATCTGGAGGCACACTGGTTGGGAAACACTGCACTAGCCACTAGTCTTGAAACCACAATCATATGGATCTTTCCTGCCATCTTTCCATCCCTGTGCATAGTTCTAACTGAATGCAGAGGAATCTTACAGTTGGCTCTTTCCAAGTGATTGCTGAATTCACATGCACATCCAGGCAATGTGGGGCTATATCAAATGGAATGTGGCCCTCATTGTCACTCACTGTTTATGTGACAGAGACCATAGCTCAGTGGGAAAGTACAAGAAAGCCCAAGGTCCTTATTTCAGACTCTGATTAAGTGTACCTTCAAGCGGCCTTGGCCAAAAATGCTAAAGAGCTGCACAGTTAGGCAAATGAATGGAGAAAGTACATTTTCATATACTAAAGAAGTACAAAACAAAGATTTAAAATAGCTCTTCTGTGGACTTGGTCACCCACACAGTACAGTTGTCTTACATAGGCGGTGCCTTATTCAATCTGCTATTTGAATTGAATAAACCATAAGCTGATAATATATACTGTTAATAATATGATTTTATTAGTCCTGGATTTGCTTCCATGTATTTCTGGATGGACTGGAGAGTAACTTCTGAAAAAACTGTTCAATCTGTGTCAATTCTGGAATCGGATTTGCCCAGTATGGATTTCATGGTCCCAGCCTGGCTCCCAGTTGGGGCAGAATTCTATCCTCTATCAAATTAATACACTAGATCAGGGGTCTGCAACCTTTAAGACAAAAAGAGCCACTTGGACCCGTTTCCGAAGAAAAAAAATAAACTGGGAGCCGCAAAACAGGGACGTAATTAGAAATCAGAGGGCCCCATAGCAAAATTTGCTATGCCCAATAATAAATGCCCCAAAATGCCATAGAAAATTAATCAGGGCCCCAGTGTACCATAAATCATAATCAGTGCCTGGTGTAAATAATAATTAATAATGAGGGCCCAATGTCATCCTCGTCACTATAAAAATAACTTTGAGTTTGGGCTGCCTTGATTACTGGGAATGGGCAAAACTCTGACTCCCTTATTAGGACACCTGTATGGTTTCATGTGTGTTGCTCCCATCAAGTGAACTTATAAAATTTCCTCATATTGAATCAACCCATTGATTAATACATCTACCTCAATCTCCTGACCAGGCCGGCAGGAGGCCACAGGCAGGCCGCAGGCAGGAGCAGCAGCAGCAAACACGCGCTCCGAGCCCGCAAGCCTTTTCTGCTGCTGGGCGAGAAGAAGCGCACCCATTTTAAAAAATAAATAACTCCGCCCCCGCCCCCCGTGAGCCTATTGGCTGCAGAAATGCGGCGGGGAGGGGCTGATGCAGGGAGGGGGCCGACCACGCTCCCCGGGCTGCTAACATCACCTTGCGTCCTTTTTGCACAGCGCACGCGCACAGCGGAGTTGTGGACTCCGGTGGGCGCCGTGTGGGGCGCAGGCGCACAGCGCGCCCCCGCCGCTGTGTGCTCCAGCGGCGGTGGGCACCGCGCGAGTGTCTGGCGGGCACGGCGGGCGCCGCCGCATGGCTCAGGACGCCTCCTCCCCTCGTATCCGCTCCGGAGCCACAGCAAAGGTGTAAAAGAGCCACATGCGGCTCCGGAGCCACAGGTTGCAGACCCCTGCACTAGATAGTATGACTATTTTTACGATTGGAATAATATGGAAGGGCCCATATTACTTCAGTGTTCTGAGAGATTGCATCAGATTAAGAATGGACTGAATGGCCTACTTAAATTAAACAATGGTCCTTGGAAGACTGATAAGCATCCATTTTACATATCTAAAGAGCTGGTCAAATGGATGGATGTGTTGCCACAGAAACATCTAGCTAGGGATGCTTCATAATACAATTGCATTAGTGTGACATTGAATTCGACCCAATATTATTATTGGGAGGAATTTAGCATCACATCATTATGATTGTTTTGTCTGTATATTTGTGCTTGCCAGGTAGAACCTCCCCCCCCCCCCAGTGTTTGAATTTCCCCAGGCAGTAGGTGTGTTTTGCAACTGGTGTGGGTCCAATTGTAACCACATGGAGATCTCTGGCTGCCAGGCTGGCAACTGACATCTCCATCTGGCCCCTCCAGCTTTCTTCAGCAGGTAAGCAGAAGAGCTTATTCATTGCATTTATATCCCACCTTTTCCCCCAAGGAATACATGGTTCAAACCCTCCCCCCCAATTAATCCCTACAATGAGATTAAGAGGTTGTGACTGGCCCAAAGTCACTCAGTGAACTTCATGACTGAGTGGGGATTTGAACCCTGATCTCCCAGGTCTTCACCTGACACTAACAACACCATACTGGCTGACTAGAGTCCTTCTGTTGTGGGGCAGCTATATCAATTAAGTAGGCAAATAAATACGGGGAAAGCAAAATGTCACTTAGAGAAAGATCTGGAATATTTTACTTGAAGCTAGAATTTGTTTTATTCTGGATTGTTTTATTTGATGTTTTAATATGTTGTTGAGAGATTTTTTTGTCACAATATAAAGTGGTATAGAAATTAAATTAATAGTAATAGTAATAATAATAACCCCACCGCAAAAAAGAAAAAAAAATGGTCCCTAGACATTCTATTTTTGGTGATTATCTCATATATATATACTGTGTGTGTGTGTGTGTGTGTGTAAAACACTGTTCCCCTCTCCTCCCTCCATGTGCTCTTATGTATAGGGGTTTTCCCTACCAACCAGAGCCAATGTGAGGGCACACAGGGTAGGAGAGGTGGGAAACCCCCATTGCGCTAGTAGGATTTGTTGCAGTGACTTCAGCTAGTGCAGCTAGGAGAATGAACTACAAATTATGAAGTCCCTGGTTCAAAATTTGGCCCTGGCACAAATCTCAGCTCTGCCTCCCTAAATGGTTGTAGATAAGCCACACATTATGATAAGATAAGCCCCCAACCCCATCTGCACTAAAAACAATACTGACCCTTCTGGGTTATTGAAGGAATACAAACAAACATATGTGTGAAGTTCATTGAACTCTATATAAAACACTGCTGTGTTGACTGGGTGCAACCACTATATCATCACACACATATGAAAGCAGGCATAACACAGGAACACAAATGCACAGAGTGAATTTATCATATATATGTAATATTTTAAACCTTATATTACCTACACTCTGTGCTTAACATCTCTCTCTCTCTCTCTCTCTCTCTCTCTCTCTCTCTCTCTCTCTCTCTCTCTCTGTGTGTGTGTGTGTGTGTATACTTTCTGCTTTTGCCATTATTTGCTGAGTTGTACCATGTGCATTTTGGTTGCTTAACTCTGGTAGTTACCTTGGTCTCTGAAGCAAGCAAAGGAATTAAGAAAAAAACCCACTAATTTAACATGCAAAACTGATTCAATTTTAACATAAAGGCAGTGCATCTTGGGAATGGCTTCATGTCAGCTTTAATGGCTTCACAAATTTGCAGACAAGCACAAGAGTTTTTAGCCTTGGTTTTTTTTATGCTTGCAATATTCCTTTGCAATTTGCTTTCACCTCACATGCATATGGTTCTAATAGAATCCATATCGGTGAAGAAAGCAGACTATCCAGGTATCCAGAATCAATCTATAGCTATACATTAGAGAGTTCAGGCAAATCAATATGAATTTTTGCATTCGTGTTGACTACCTCTTGCAAATGGGATTCTGTAGTGACCCCTAATGCTTTCATATGAGTAGAAGTGTTGCATTGAGTGATAGGATTCTATTATTTTTTTCTCTTAAAAACTTAATATCCAGTGGTGACTTGAGGCTGTAATCCTATGAAAACCTACCTAGAAGCAAGTGGGACTTACTTCTGAGTAGGTGTGGGTAGGTTTTTGTTGTTACTTGAGACTTGAGATGCGTAAGATTGCTCTGGAAATTCTGAATAGCAGCTGTAGAGAAATGACTCCCAAGACACAATTGGTTGGCACACACACACACACACCACACACACACACTGGTGTGTATTTTTAGAGTCCAGTTCAGCATTTCACAAAACAACCCATTTTGCTCAAAAGTGCTTCGTAGGCTGCCCAAATAGGCCTGGGGACCATTTAAATTGACTTCATTCCCTGCCCCTTTATCTATTGGGTGGGCGAAAATGGCTGAATACTATGTAATAATTTGATATACCAATTTGCAATAAAGAATGCAATTTTTATGGGTATAATGTTTCTGTTGGTTTGATGCTGTTTGTTAGCATATTTTTTTAATCTTTGCAGTGTATACTTTTTGCAATAATAATTATTAAAAGATCACTAATAGATAGGTACTGGGGCTTTTGTATTGAGTAGCTTCAAAGTTATATAGGCTACCGTATACATTTTAACAATTACTTTTTATTTTTGGCACAATGGAATTAAATTTGGCAGAATGGGGTGATATTTGCCTTCTGAGGACATGGATTCTTCCTTTTGTAACAATAGCTGCAGTGGTTTTCCTATAAAGGCACAGCTGTAGCAATTTGGCAAGCCCAAAATCCCCCCCCCCACTTCACCCTACAATTCATGATTCATTCAAATATGATGTGCATAAACACACACACACACACACACACACACACACACACACTATTCAGTCACAATGACCTGTGAATAAAAATTGAAGATTCAACAGCCCCTTTCTAAACATTTGAATTCTGAGTGTGACATTCTGTATCCCAAACCACGGAGACTAACATGCTATTCTCCTTTGTGCTCTGTGTTCTTCATATGGGTTGGATTCCAATACGTGTTCTTCTGCCTGCAGCCTGAAGTAGTGCAATGTACACCATGCGACTCTGCCTGACTCTCCTGCACCATTTTTTAACATTTGATTTCAGGTTTATTGTTTCAAATTGCTTCCATAACCACTTTGTATCCCCTTAAGACCATAATAGGCAGCTTGGGCATTTAACTCATGACCGTAGCATTAATTTTCAGTGCTAACCACGGCAGAAAAACAAAGCATGGCCTACATTTATGAAGTCTGTAGCTGATCTCTCCTGGAAGAGTTCAGGGGCCACCTTTCATGCATCTAAGGATTTACAAGGGTCACAAAGCAAATTAGAAGAGCAGAAAACTATTGAAACTCATGCTGGTTTAAATATATGCTAGTTACTGCTGATGTCTCTGTTTGTATCTGCCATCACTATCACTGCCTACTGTTTTGTTTATGAGCAGAGCTGCCTTTTATAGCTTGCCTAATCTGCTGAAACCTGTTCAAGGTAATCCTTACTCAAAAACGGGTTCCTACTGGGAGAAGTAAGCTGGCAATGATGCTTACTTAGATCCCAGGCTGAAAATGCAACATCAGCAGAGGATAGTCTTCCTCCTCAAATACGTAAGGAGAGGAGAAAAATTAGTTGTACAAATGCCACACACACACACACACACACACACACACACACACACACATATGCTGCTGCTGCTGCCAAGGTGGCACCAGGCATTTAAAGTGATGATATTGAAGTGGCAAGTTGTGAATTGTTGAAAAGTGAAGCCTTGCAACACAAATGTGACAGCCTTGCCGAAGGCACCCACTGGGACTGCACTGCAATATGATAACTATTTCTGTTTCAATGTACTGTTTTAGTCTGCAAATTTCAGGGGAAATATATTCTATTCCATTTGTTTCATTTTTTAATCAGTTTCATTTATCAGATATTAGTTATCAGTGTCTGGGCCATTGTGAAACTGGTACATTCTGTGCCTTTCCCCCACTTGAATGCAAGTAGGGATGGGCAAATGGCTTCTTCTTCTTCTTCTTCTTCTTCTTCTTCTTCTTCTTCTTCTTCTTCTTCTTCTTCTTCTTCTTCTATCACTCGTAGCCGAGTAAGATTGTCTTCCATAAACACGGTTTTAACATTCAGTCTGTAAGTGACTGTGGAGGCCAATTCTGGAGGACATTGGTTTCCAGGTGGGAGTTAATCATGGTGTGGATTTAGCAAGCGTCCTGAGTTCAAGGGTCTTCAAAGCCCATAACACCTTTGGTAAAGGCTGTTCTCCAACTGGAGTGCTCACAGGCCAGTGTTTCCCAGTTGTCAGTGTTTATACTACATTTTTTAAAGATTTGCCTTGAGACAGTCTTTAAACCTCTTTTGCTGACCACCAGCATCACGCTTTCCATTTTTGCAATCCTAAATATGGGGGCAGGGGGACAGGGGAGAAGAGATCTATATTGGAGCTTTTGCCTTGAGCACAGTCTTGCCAGTTTACAGTGACCTGAGTGGGAGGTGTGGGTGGGTTTCTCTCCCCTGTAGATCTCTGACTTAGCTGGGAGATTCCCAGCACAGGCTCCCACATCCACAGCCCTGTTGACTATATAGTGACATATCTCTTCTAGCTCAGCCTGGACCCAGCCAGCTGATAAAACTGTTAACACATTTGCAAAGCTAAGCAGGATTTGGTACAGTTTCAAATCAGATGGGCTGGGGGACTGTGTATTGAGATTCCTGCATTGCAGGAGGTTGGACCGGATGACCCTTTGGGATCCCTCCCAACTCTACGTTTCTATGAGTGTGAGTTGAAACTGGCTGATCTTAACCCAGTGAAAGCGCTGAAGAGGAGTCACCAGAGAGTGGATATTTAGACTGGATCCTCGGCTTATTCAGCTTGGCAACCTGGCCTAAGTAAACAGGGTGGTACAACTCAAAACATTATTTTAAATGCTTCTTTTCTGTCTGCCTGGCTTAGTGGACGAAGTTTGGATCTGATATAACTTTACACTGGCTTAACTTGTGCTGGTGTGCTTTACACCAGCTTCTTGTGTAATGGTAGGGTTGCCACTTGTTCTCATTTTCCAGGACATGTCCTCTTTTTCTGTCTGGATGAATTTTTTGAATTTGCCAAAATGTCCAGGGGTGTGGGAGTGGGCTACTTTTCAATGTTGCAGATGCAGTACTAGACAACCAAGTGCAAAACATATACATGCTGAATTTTGCATGTTGCAGGAAAGGACCAAGTCCTTGTTTTTGTATAGTTTGTGTCTGTCCCCTCCCCCAACCCCATGTGTCCTCTTTTTTGCTCTTCGAAATATGGCAACCCTAGAAGGATTACTCCCTCTGTCACTGAAGGCAAGCAAGTGTAGAAATTTAGATATGATATTGCCCCACTTGTTTTTTTGGAAGCTGGGTAGAAAATAATGGAAAATAGCTTTTATGTGTCCCATTAACCTGAATAAAAGCCCAACTGGAAAATTGAGTGTGATTGTCAAGTTCATAATATCTAATACAATGGAAGCAAATTAGAGTTATCTCCAGCAGCAGACATAGCAGCAGATTGCTTTATAAATCATCATATCACTGACAGTCAATTACATTCAAAACTTTTCAAGCATGAGACTGCGTTGGTGTTTATCTACCAACAAATTTGTCCAAACCAGAAAATACAGTAAGTTTGGGTGGCTTAAAGAATCATTTTCTATTAAGAGTATGGAAAATCCTCCATATTTTATAGTTGCTACCTTTAGTTTATTTATTCTCCCCCCAACCCCACCCCATTTTGGGGGAAATAGAGTTACATTGACGATATTTTATTTTTTTATTATAGGAAGTTAATCAATAAATGGTAGTGTGGTTTTTCATGTCATTTACAGTATATCCAGCCTTCCTCAAAGGAGTTCAGGAAGTTCTACATGGTTCTCAGCCTCCTCACAGCATCTTTGTGAAATAGATTAGGAGGAGAAATAGCGACTGGTTCCCTAGTGAGCTTAATGTTGAGAGAGGATTTGAGCCTTGGTCTCTCCAACTCTTGTCCAACACTAATCATTATGTTACATATATTATACAGTATTCCAATTATATTCACCACCACAATTATATTCACAACTGTTAAATATATTTAAATTTTAGGATGAGGAAAATATTCCAGGGCTCTGCCATGTGCTCAGATCCAGCTGCACCATCATACATGCTTCTAAAACACCCAAGTAGTTTGATGCAATGTAACACAGTAAAGCCAAGCAAATACTTTTTTTGGGGGGGGGGCTGGTTGTGGTGGTAAATAAAGCAAAAACAAGAGAGGAAGAGAAGGGTTGTGAATATGTGAAACCAGCCTGAGAATATCCGCCAACATCTTATCAAAACATTTTTTTTGTTTCTCTTAACATTCCTCCACATTTGTCTTACCTGTTGGGGGGCTAACTCCCATCTCTTGCAGGGGCTCAATTAGTGCCAGCGCCTTCTGTCAAGAGTCTGGGCGTAACCTTCGACGCCTCCTTTTCCATGCAGGTTGCAGCCACAGCTAAGGTGGCATTTTTCCATCTCCTCCGTATCAAGCAGTTGGTCCCTTACCTCTCTCGCCCTGATCTGGCCACAATGATCCATGCGACGGTTGCCTCTAGGCTTGATTATTGTAACTCACTCTACGCGGGGCTGCCCTTGAAGCTGACCCAGAAACTCCAGCGGGTGCAGAATGCAGCAGCGAGGCTCCTTACGGGGTCCCGGCCGTGGGATCACATTCATCCAGTGCTTTACCAGCTGCACTGGCTCCCGGTGAAGTACAGGATCAGGTTTAAGGTTCTGGTTTTGACCTTTAAAGCCCTATGCGGCTTGGGACCCTCGTACTATGGGACCGCCTCTCCTGGTATGCCCCGCGGAGGAACTTAAGGTCCACAAACAACAATACTCTGGAGATCCCAAGCCATAAATTGGCTAGATTGGCCTCTACTAGGGCCAGGGCCTTTTCAGTATTGGCCCCAACTTGGTGGAACACTCTTTCACAGGAGACCAGGGCCCTGTGGGATTTGTCATCTTTCCGCAGGGCCTTCAAGACAGAGCTGTTCCACCTGGCCTTTGGACTGGACTTAGTCTGACCCCTGTGTTTTCCTCCCTCATGGCTTGGATTTATGGACTACTTAAAATGAGGCTGCATTTTAAATTTTAATATTGTATTTTAATCTGTATTTTAATTAATTTCTTTTTATGTTTTATTGTGATTTTATTGGTGTTAGCCGCCCTGAGCCCAGTTTTGACTGGGGAGGGCGGGGTATAAATAATAATAATAATAATAATAATAATAATAATAATGTTACTTCTGAGTAAAGATGCATAAAAGTGAAGATGATAGTTGCCACTGAATTCCACCAAATTGTAGCAATGACATCAATTTCCAGTTTGGGCAGAACATCTATGGAATTTCAGGAGAAACTAAGGGTCTATAAAACTAGCGAAATTTATGTGGACACTTTTGTATATGCTTTGATGGTCATCTGATTACCCCATTAGGCACCTTTGTCCCTCACCCCAGAAGCTTTTGGGCTCCAACTTCCATCAGTTCCAACCAGCATGGCCAGTGGTGAAGGATGATGGGAGCTGTAGTCCAATATGGAGGGCCAGAAGTAAGATCCTCTGCTTGCATGTTTGGAGGCAGGAGCCGTGGCAAAACCATCCATTTGTGCTGATTTCTGGGTAAATGTGCATTTATCTAACCATAAATTTGCATTTCATTTATTTGTTTGTTTGTTTTGTTTATTAAATTTCTCCCCCCCTTTCATCCAAGGATCAAAGGGCAGTTTACAATATAAAGATGCAAAAATACATAAGCTAGTAACAAACAAAAACAATACCACCAGTTTAAAAGGCCATAGATTGCTTAGTTAACCAAAGGCTAATTGTCCAACCTTACATCAATAAGTGCAAATGTTTGCTCTCTCTGGTACATTTCTCATTCTATGCATTTACTTCTTTAATTTTTTCATTTTAAGCCTAAATAATTTCTCCTAGAATTTGATATTGTTAGATTTCATCTTGCTTTCCCTGGCCTTGCTTTCTACTCTTTAGAGACATGAGGTCATATTCCTAGAAAAAATTACAAAGCTGCAATTCCTAAGGGACTTGATCTTAATTTGCAAGGTGAGCATCTTCAAAATAATAAAAATGGAATGCAAACTAGAACTAGTTATCAGATGCCTTCCCTTTGCTCTGTGGGTAGGACGGAGGCACATATTTATGCTAGGCAAGTACCTCAGTGGTCAGTAGCCAATAAGGGTGCGTATTTTGAAAAAGCTTTTCAAAATGCCCCACTGAGTTGGAATAAAAGAAGACTTAGTGAATAAGTGCTGGAGTTTTTAATTCTTGCATAGCCTTCGCAGCTGAAAAATAACCAGCCAAGGAAAATATTCTTTGGCTTGACAGTTACAAATCAATGGCACATGGAACTCGAGAGCAATAGTTACAGGAAGGAAGAGAAACCAATCACATCGGTGGCCTCTTGTGTTCTAATTATGCTGCTACTGGGCGGCCCAGGAAAATGATTTTTGTAGCAATGCAAAGGGAAGCGGGCAATGGCGTTTCTTCATCTACAGACCGTTTGGGAACATGACAGTTAATGTTTCTGATAAGATTTGCATATTTCCAATCATCTGCCCCTGGCAGGTATGGAGAAAAGTTTTCAGCTGCCAGTTTTGACAGTCGCAAAGTCTGGCAGCGGCTAGTAATGGGAAAGTAAAGCAAAACAAGATAGAGAAGGGAGGGAGGGAGGAGGGCTGGAAAAATCCCACACTACTATTGATATTTGTATAGCACTCTTATGACATCTGCACTCTCCACCCTCAATGAATACATGCATCAATAATAGAAAAGAATTGCGTAGTGGGGAGTGATTGCTACACATTTCGGCAGGTGAAGATAATCAGTAATTTTAAAGCAAAAATTGTGACTTCTCAACACTTTGAACATGCTTGAAAATTGCATCTGGCTCAGTTGAAAATAGAACTGAGAAATTACAAATCCAATGGAATAGTGAAAAACATCTGTAGGTGTTGACAAAATGGTAACCTCTTGGGAAATAGCGATTGTGCCAGAACAATATTTCCCCCCCTTATAATGCTCACAGGAGAACATCTATTTACTAAGTGGTTCACAGAATGCAGGCTGTTATCATGCAGCAACATCAGTAAGGAGTATTATTAGGGTTTTATTTCTTTGCACACTTACACAGGAATAAGCCTCACTGAACTTAGTGATGCTTAATCCTTACTAAATAGACAGTGCATATGATTGCACACTTAGTCATTTTCCAGTATCTTACCAGACTTTACCTTTGCAAGTTGTTGATGTTTCTAAAGACAATGCTAAGATTACCAAAGTTTTGTGTTTGTATCTACATTTTTTTAAAAATGATGATAATCTTTAGTGTTTACTTAACACTTAGAATGCCAATAGTGTATCACATAGTTACTAGAGCAATCCTTGTAACATACATGTAAGATGAGTTGCTATTATTATCTCCATACTGTAGCTGGGAAATTGAGGCTGAAGGTATAATGGTGTGCCTAAGACCATCTTCTGAGTTCATTTAAATTTAAATCTACTGAGTTCATTTAAATCATTAAAATCTGTTCTGGGCGTTCCTCTAAATTTAGGGGTTGGGGAAAATTACACTAGGGCTGGGCAGGAAAGTTTCATTGTGCAGCTAAAAGTGCTTGTACTAGTGGAACTCTTTAGCTGGATACTGCCCTAGGTATCGGAGTTAGAATTCACACATTAGTTCGGGAAGTGAAGAACAGGTCAGTTCTTTATGGAATCTGCAAAGGCTGAGTTCTTCAAGCATCCCTGGTGTGCAAAAAGGTCTGTATGCAAACAAAACTTCCGTTGAGTGTTGAGAACCCAGAATATGTCCGACTGAATATGTCCGATTGTACTGTGAAGTCAGAAATATAGGGGCAAATTTCTTGCTGGATTATTCTCCTGTCAGTTGTTTGGTTCAGAAATGGTTACGAAGCAGATCAGTTGGTTTGGGTCTGTTTTATTACTAGGACAGTTTGCAGATTAAAAATCCTCCTATGATGGGGCAAAACTCTACATTTTATTTGGCAATCTTCTTCTTCTTCCTTTTCTGCATCTAACTTCCTTTTTTAAGTTGGAGACCTGCACATAATATTTGCAACATTTGCCTGCCTTTGTTTTCTTCTACCCATCACCGGGAGGCATCCACCATCATAATAAATGGCCTGTCAACACATTTACTGGACCAGAGCTCTCATGGGATAATCACTGAATTTTCATCAAGACTGCAGTGATTAGATTTTCTGATTATCATAATCAAATAACTAATTAACTATCATGTTTCAGAAAAAGACATAAGATTAGAAAGGTTTCCAGAATGGCTTCAGTCTCTCTGAAATTATGACTGCTGTTGAGTGGGGGGAATGGTGGGTTGACAGAAAAAACAATATTAAGGCAATATTATCCATTGGTTTACAGAGCCCTGCACTCTTATTGGACATTTCTAGTATTTAACCTTTCAGTTTCTGAGTGGCATGAAGACAGGAGTAGAGTCCCATTTGGATTAGTTGAGATATAAGTGTGCGCTTAACTTTGCAACTCAAATCATTGAACCTTCAAATGTGCATACGGTATCTTTGGATGTACCTGTACAAAATCCATTTTTTTAAACTCACTTAAACATTTGGACTCATATAAATGTCTTCTCCTTGAGGCCTGGAGACTTTTAAAAAGAAAGAATGCAGCTTGTGCCAGAGACCAGATCCAGCGCACCCTTTGTGATGCATACTTGCAGACATGTTATCAGATGCTACTGACAGTGAAGAGTATTTTGTGGGGGAGAACAGAAAGCAATTTCACTCCCTTTGAAAATGAACTAAGTTTTAGCCCTGTGTAACCTGGGATTTCAAGGATAAACTCTGAAGTTGCTGTACAGAGGTTTCTCTTCTACCAACAAAGAAATAAGTTTGAAATATTTTACTTAGCTACAACCAAATCCATAGGTGCCTTTTCAAACACTCTTTGACTTTCAAAGTTTTCCCAGTCATCTTTATAA
This sequence comes from Zootoca vivipara, assembly GCF_963506605.1. Classification (NCBI taxonomy): domain Eukaryota; kingdom Metazoa; phylum Chordata; class Lepidosauria; order Squamata; family Lacertidae; genus Zootoca; species Zootoca vivipara. The sequence continues at coordinate 5,918,556 of NC_083279.1, read as the reverse complement.
AAGGATCAGATTAGTTTAGTGGTTTTGAACAGGCAGGTGCTCTCACACGTGTTTAGGATCTGCTGTATCTCAAGAGATACGGAGCTTTTAAAGGGGGATTATATTCAAAGACTTTCTGAACATCATAGTTTAATAAGAGTTTACTTGCAGCCAAAGGTAGTCTCGGTCTGACGCTAGATAAGGATCTTGCCTCAAAGATCATGCTGTCTTGTTTCTTAGGCAATTGTAACACAAGAGTTATTGAACTCCTGTCTACAAAAGGGTTCAAGAAGAATGCCTAAGCACACCTTGATTGTAGGTTGCTATAATAAAAACACAACTGACAGAAACATTGACGACTCCATTGAACCCATTAGTGCACTTTTGAAAGAGATTTGGCTATATGGGAGGAGCCTGTAGTTGTGAAGGTAAACTTTCAATCCATGTCTGTGTATACAAGACCTCTGGCCTTGATGGGAATTTTGAAGGGCAAGAATAAATAACTTTAAACTGAGACTTTGCTGAGGAACATACTTCTCCCAACTTTTATTCTTGTAGTTACATCTCAGCAATTTAGGAAGATGATATTAATATTCGATGGATGTATTTGTTGGGATACTTCCCTATGTGTACTAAAAATTAGCTTTTGCCCTGTTGTGAAAACTGTTGTAATGATCGCAATACACCCCCCCCACACCCACACCCCCTGCTGCCCAGATACCGGTAAATAAGTGGAGGGGTGAGTTACAAATTAGCTTCCTAAATTAGTAGTGCCACATTTTTTGACAAAGGTTCTCTCAAGGTGGAGATTTTCATATACATCTGGAAAATGCCCCCCCCAAAAAAAAAGAAGAAAAAAGAAGTGCACTACTTCACAGAAAATCTTCTTTTTCCTGACTTCCTTGTGTGATATCCTAAATGTTGCATCTGCTGGATTTCCAGCCCAGGTTTTTTCCATTTGCCTGTGCTGATCCAATCTGGCTAGTTCCCTTTCCCCTAATGGTCTGTGCCAAAATGAATAAATATTTTAAAACCAGTAATCAGTAATTCTCAAACTGAGGCTAGATGAATTGATAGACATTTGCATTTACCTTTAGCGTAACATTAGAGTACACCTTTACATTCTTGAGAATGAAGTTCATGTTTTGTTAGGAAAAGGATGCAATGTTGAAAAGTCTGTCCACTGACTGATTAACCAGACACAGATATCAGGCGACTAGAACAGGAAAACTTAAAACTTAATCAATAAAGCTTTAACAGAAGGAATGTAATTAATGCCGGTCTCAGCAGGATATTATAGAAAAAATGTCATGTCAAATCTGATCTCATATTTTTAATGAGCAGAATTGAAAAATGTATTTTTGATGGTTTGGCTTCCCTGGATGACTAAGGGCTACCCTAGACATTATCTTACGTGCCATTGAGTTACTTCCTTGTGGCCCATTTTCACTTCTGCCCTGTAGAGTCCATATCAGGGGTAGGCAACCTAAGGCCCATGGGCCACAAGTGGGTCATTTAACCGGCCCACGAGCCACCCCCGAACCGAGCCACCCGCTTGGCGAATCCCTGTGTGCTGCAGTAAACCACAGGGACTCACTTCTGCGGTGCCAGAAATCTCGTCTGCACAGACGCTGATGCCAAAAATCAGGTCTGTGCATATGCAGATGCCAGAGATCGTGCGCACGATCCAGTCCACGGAGGGATTTCCGCTGGAGTGTACCGGCCCAGCTGAGGTAAACCTTGCTGACCCCTGGTCTATATTAATAGTCACCATGCAAAACTCTGACTTCTTTTAACTGCAGCCAGTGTTGTCCAGTGGTTGGGGATGAGTGCACTTAAATTCACATATTTTTCATTCCTGATCTAAAGTGGTATTCCCTGTCAGGGCCGGCTCTAGGTAGACCCCCGGTGGTGTGGGGCGCCGGGCCGGTAGGCAGGGTGCCGCGCGGTGAAGCCGAGCGGAAACCATGCTTCACCCTGTGAGGGCGGGGGCGCCGGAGCGATCTCCGCCCCTCAGCGCCAGGGCAGCCGACCTGCTCGAGACTGCCCTGTTCCCTGTCCCTTCTCCACCTCAGCAGTGGACACTGGTGGTAGCACAGCATCATGTGATGAGCATTTGTAGACATTAGACTGCATTCTCTCGGCACACTATGAGGAAGTCGCAGGGGTTCAGATAAGGACACCTGTATAGAGCATGATTGTATGACCCAAGAGTATCCGATACATCAATAAAGCTACCAGGTGTTGATAAGATTAAAAGGGGAATCCACCACCCCTCCCAGCATATAATTAAAAAGATTCTTTAAAAGTAATACCGGTAATAGTAGCAGGACATGATATAAAGAAAGCACTTATTAGGTTATTTAAATCTGTAAGTCCATCTCAGTAAGTAATTCTAATGAGCAATCACTTTCTGTGAAAGATAGGATACCCGCAGGAATTGATGCAGGTCTGCTGCAAGACAACCCTTTCGTCGGTATTCTGGAAAAAGATAAAACATGTACACTTAATGCTGATTAAATATGTTTATGATTCAAAGGTTGAATGTGGTGAGAGAAAAAGAAATGCAGTAATCTCTCAGTGAGATAAAGTCAATAAACATTATATTTCAGCAGTATGTCTAGCATAGCTGTTCAGCATTTTTTGGTGGATTGTTACTCTGGGGGAAGTGGGGACATAATGAGGAGACTCTGTAGTGTGAGAAGTAGATATGGCCGCTTCCCTGACTTATAATGTTGTGGCTCTTTCTCTCTTCTATGGAATGCTAGACTTGGTTGCCATATTGCATGGCCTGGGGTCCTAGCTGAAGAATGACACTTGCAGTGGTGAACCTTGGGGTCTCAAATTTGAGCAGCAGCCTGTGCAACACCAAAATTTTGTACTCCCTGCCTCTCACCTTCCATTCTATGTCAGGCTCCACACCCAGTGCAACTGAACCTGCTGTGCTCCCTTATATCCAACTCTGATACAGGCAGCAATATTAAAGGTAAAGGGACCCCTGACTGTTTGGTCCCATCATGAACGACTCTGGGGTTGCAGCGCTCATCTCACTTTACTGGCCGAGGGAGCCGCCAGCATGACTAAGCCACTTCTGGCAAACCAGAGCAGTGCACAAAAACGCCGTTTACCTTCCCGGCGGAGCGGTACCTATTTACCTACTTGCACTTTGACGTGCTTTTGAACTGCTAGGTGTGCAGGAGCTGGGACCAAACAACGGGAGCTCACCCCGTCCTGGGGATTCGAACCGCCGACCTTCTGATCAGCAAGCCCTAGGCTCTGTGGTTTAACCCACAGCACCACCCGTGTCCCAAATGGCAAATGGCTATCTATACTTTTCTTTGGTGGGAATGGCACCTGCAGTATTAGCTTCCCACCAGGAATTCCAGGACTGGTCTTTATGAGTCTCATTCTCCAGAAGAAATAGGGCTTCATCTTCACCTGCTCCAATGTACATTTCTTTACCTTTAGGAAGGGTAAATAGGAGCTGTGACAGCAGGGATGGATTTTCTTGAGGACCCATAATAATAATAATAATAATAATAATAATAATAATAATAATAATAATTTATTTATACCCTGCCCATCTGGCTGGGTTTCCCCAGCCACTCTGGGCGCCTTCCAACAGAAATATTAAAATACAATAATTTATTAAACATTAAAAGCTTCCCTCAAGGGCGTTGCATGCATGTGCAGAAAAACCATGACCACTTTTGGAGTGAGCGCAGGCAACAATGCATCCTTAAACTCAGCACCCAACATACAGCGGTACCTCGGTTTTCCCACTTTATGGACTGTATCCAGTTGGAGTTAGTGAAATGCCCCCTTCATTTGTTTAGTTCAAGCTCAAATTCCATATTTTCCTCAGGTGCTATTATAGTTATAATTCAGAGGCAGCCTAAGTGTGCGCAGGCGTGGCAGCCCCATGGCCATGGACCTCCTTCGCCTGCTTCTCAGTCAGAACCTAGCTTCAGTTGCAGTTACAAAGTCAGGCAGGAAATGAAATATTGTAGTCTGCAGATTCAGCAACCCTGTATAAGCAGAGGAACTGATTGATAAATCCCAGCAATGACTGCAGTAGGTAGAGGAAGGGAGGGACAGAAAGAGAGAGAGAAGCAGGGAGGAACTAGGGAGGCGGAGGAGGAGGAGGAGGAGGAGGAGGAGGAGGAGGAGGGCATAGAAATTTAGGAATCTAATCTATACCAGGTCCGATTATAAATCCATCTTGTCCAATAGTTTCTACATTGTGGGGCAGTGGGGTTGGGGCTGCACGAGTGCACCAAGGAAGCCTGCCTGGTGCTCCCGCAGGTGCAATTTTGCAGCAGCCAGTTCACCAGCAGCAGCCCTGTTCCATTCCAGAAAGTGGTACCCCCTGCTCTACAGCCTGTTGGATGAGCAACAGCTCTGCGGCAGAGAAATGCTGGTCTGGTTTATCTAACAGAACTGAAATCAGCGAGGACAGTCATTCTGAGTGGGGCATTTTTTAAAAAAATATAGGGTGTTTTTTTTAAAACTTGAAATACTATCAGGAATATTACAGTTTCTGTAGACATGCATCATGTATAAATAAACAAAAGAATAAACTCATTTACAAAGATACGAAAAATTATAGCTGAGTTATTAAGAATAATGATAGTCCAAGCACAATTCAAAGTGTTGGTGCTGACCTTTAAAGCCCTAAATGGCCTCGGTCCTATATACCTGAAGGAACATCTCCACCCCCATCGTTCAGCCCGGACACTGAGATCCAGCACCGAGGGCCTTCTGGTGCTTCCCTCATTGTGAGAAGTGAGGTTACAGGGAACCAGACAGAGGGCCTTCTCGGTAGTGGCGCCCGCCCTGTGGAATGCCCTCCCACCAGATGTCCAAGAAATAAGCAGCTATCCTATTTTTAAAAGACATCTGAAGGCAGTCCTTTGTCTAAGAAATAACCTCAGATTTTCACACGTAAAAAATTGTTGGTAGCTGTGGTTTGAAAAGCCCACACTGCAATGAATCAATGTAGTTGAATATGGGGGGGGGGGACGCCAGATTGTAAAATAAAAGGGCAGTTATACATAAACATCACTTGCAGTACCTGAATTCTTTAGCAGAGGCCATCCAGCTAGTACCAAACGAATTCCTTTATCTGCTAATGAAAATGTCTTATGTATTCTTCCTTGGGCAGTCTCTGGCCCAAAATGGCATTTGTATTCAGCTGCTTGTGAGTTACAAATGCTTATATATTTCCTGCATCAATTTATTTAAACATAATGTTAACGTGAAAGCTAGAAAACCACAGTGACCTGTGATGCAGATTCGGAGAGCCTATGCAGCGCATTCTCCTTTTTATAATTTAAAACCTTTCAGCATTTCCATCCCCCCCCCCCCGGCCGCCCTGAAATGGATTTTCAGCAAGGCAATAACAGTGGGGAACTGGGCACAGGGACAAACGGAAAAATATCAAGGTATTTCCCATTGTTAAAGGGATACTTTGAAAGGAGTTTTGTTTAAATGCAATTAGGTCAGCACAGGTGAATAAAATTCAAATTTAACAACCATGAACCATTTAGGCCCAGCAAGAGTAATGTGCCCCAAACTACTGAAAATGTGTGGTCCCCCATCAAAAATGGGTTTTCTAGCCTTCCTGCTGTGAGTAATAGCTTGAAATTGCATCTGGCACAAATATATTACGCTAGAATAGAGGCGTGGGATTGAATATGAATGGGCTGATCAGTTGGACTTGTGAAACAAATGGCATGTCCTTTTAAGAGGAGCTGCTTTTCATTTTGCCCAGCTTCCACCTGCTCCTCCCTCACTTCCTTGGCTCAGGCTTTCTTGCAATGTAGCCGGCAGAATGCACTTGTGCATTGCAGCGCATTCAGAGGAGGCCTGCTGTGTTGAGTTTCACACATGGGGCCTGTTGCTCAATTCTTAATTAAATGATCAAGAATACTATTATGCGGTGTTTCAGAATGTAACTAGCAAAATCATGCTGGATTACTGGAGGTCGAAAGACTCTTCTTCGGGAACGGGAAGCTTAAACACATTCTTATAACTGTATATGAGATATAACCAACCGGTAGGCCACAAGTAGAACTTGGTGAAACTCTTGAAGGAACTTTATTCTATTCCTAACATTTCTACCAAATTTTAATGAAAATGCAGTTGTTTGTTTGTTTGTTTTTAAAAAAACTCCTCAAATCCTGCAATTTATGGAACCTGTCCCTTTGGTGGATCTTTCACAGAGTACAGTGAAACGGCAGTGCACACACATTTAACTTGTGCTCATTCAGATTTATGTGTTTGGCAAAGTAAAATTAAAAAGGAGGGTTGGAAAGGAAGTGGGTGTCCAGGGGAAAAGACATTTGCAATCCCACCCAAAATTGCACCCAATGTGCTTTGACTATAATATAATCACTGACCGTAAAGTTACTTTGACTTTTGAGGTTTTAGGGGAAGTAAATGGGATCTGGCCAGGTTTTCTGGCTATTATGGTCATGCTTCAAACCTACACACAAGCAGCAAGAGCAATGGTGGAAGCTCAGTGTAGGTCTTACATGCAGCAGAATGTCTAAATAGGGTTGTTGGGCTGTCCAGTTCTCTGATAGGCATTGTGATGTGAGAATGGAGTAAAGTTGGTAGATGCCAACTTTAGCCTCCACAGCTGCACCTAGAGAACAGCAGTCTCTTGGAGAAGCTTGAAGGTTTGGCCAGCCAGCCCTGCCCACGAAGAGCAAGAACGTTGGCCCATCTGTGGCTGGTTTCTAGGGGCAGAGCATCTATATTTGCAGGCTACTGGCAGGCCAACCTCAAATGGAGTGACACCTTCGGGGTGAGACAAGGGCAAGGCCAACCCTCCTATTTTTGTGGATTGGGCTTTCCTTAGGAGATTGATTGTACCAGCCAGAGGGTGGTGGATGTTAGTTAACTTGGCTTCTAGTGAGAGGGAAAAAACAGGAGAACTGCACTTGTGCTGAGAACATGAATGCAGCTCAAAAACACATATCCAGTATGGTTGGTAGGTTTTTGGTGGTTTTGCTGTTTTATATATTGTTTGATTGATTTATTGTGTTTATTGTGCTTTAGTCATATCCTTCTTTTTTATTAATATGCTGCTTACCAGTTTCAGGGCCAAAAAGCAGTATATCAATAAACCATAATATTTCTACCAATAACTGCAGAGCAGTTTCCTGAAAGAAACAAATTATAGAAAGAAGTCATTGTTCTAATATATTATCTTTCCAACATATTGGATGGACATTTCTCAACTTGTCGGCCAGGGAGTGTTCCTTTGTAACCCTTTTAGCTGTTTCTTTCACAGAATACTGAAAGCTGGGAAACAATTACATTCTATGTGGTACCCTATATAGAATTTTTAGGAGTCCCCACCCCCACCCCCTTTTTTTTAGTTTCCAGTTTCCAACTAAATAAACCACAGTCCCCTGGCATTCTGCATAGCTGATTTATATAGCCATTCTTGCAGGATGATTCTTTGGAATAAGCCCAACTGTGCTAATATTTTCATCTGACAACAGAATTGTTAAAACACACAGGGGACTGAAATAAGGCTGCAAAGCAACCTAAAGAGATTAGAGTTGTGAGGGCTACATGCAACACTGATAGATTCAATATTAATAAATGTAAAGTCGCAGAGTCACAGGGAAAGGAAATAAAAGCAGCATAGATACGATACTGAAAGAAGTAACCAAGCAACCAGCACCGCGGCATCAGTGCAATTTTCTCCTTCTTTTATACAGTCCAAATGTCCCTATCAAATATCTTTGTAAATCCAGAGTTGCACCGCAAATGCTATCCATCAGAGACAGAGAAGGGCTGGGTTTCCCAAGATATTCACAGTCCTGAAGAGTTATCCTCAGTTTGAAAACTCGTTGTTGTTCATATTGCTGTTCATTCTACAGCACCATTAATGGGGGAGGGCCGTCACTCACTCAAGTTTTTCATGCACATGGTCCAAAGTTCAGTCCCTGGCTAGAAAAAGACAGCATTGAGCTTGGGGAACCAATGGTCTGATTTGGGTAGAGGCATTCCTAACATGGAGGACACTCTTAACATATCATAAGCAAAGGAAATATTCCCAGCCACAAAGTTAGGTTCAATATTTTGACCTGCTTTGATTGGGGGGGGGGGAATGGCTGATTCCAAGCATCAAAAGAAGATGGCTTGTTAAAGGGAGAAGGAAACTTTTGATATTGGGTTTTGATTTGGGCCATTTTTAAAATGAGGCTGCATTTTAAAACAATTTTTAAATCTAAATTGTATTTTAATCTGCATTTTAATCAATTGTTTTTCTTTCTTTTATGTTTTATTGTAATTTTATTGATGTCAGCCACCCTAGGCCCGTCTCTTACTGGGGAGGGCGGGGTATAAATATTTATTATTATTATTATTATTATTATTATTATTATTATTATTATTATTATTATATCTGAGGAAGGAGCTGCAGTAGCAGGCCTTGAAATGAGGGCAACTGAGCCAATTGCAACAATCTTAAAATAATTTCTTTCAGAGTTTTGTTGCAGTAGGATTCTAGCAGCAAAATCTTATACATGGCTACTTAGAAGAAAGCTCCACTGAGCTCAGTCACACTTACTCCTAGGTAAAAATGCCCAATCGATCTTTCACTGCCTCCAACATTGGATAAAATGATGGTATGAAATATAGCATTTATCTTGTATAGACTGTGCATTGCCCACAGTAGCCTTTTGCCTACCCTCCAACATTTCTACGATGAAAATAGAGATGTCCCATTCCATAATGATAATTTTACTATTTATACCCCACACATCTTATTGGGTTGCCCCAGCCACTCTAGGCAGCTACCATCATATACAGAAACATAATATAACATTAAACATTAAAGAAAACTTCCCTATACAAGATTGCCTTCAGACGGCTTAGGGGTTGGATAACTTCATACCCTCCAACATTTCTTCAACGAAATAATAATAATAATAATAATAATAATAATAATAATAATAATAATAATAATAATAATTTATACCCCGCCCATCTGGCTGGATTTCCCCAGCCACTCTGGGCGGCTTCCAACAGAAAAAATAAAATAAAATAATTTATTAAACATTAAAAGCCTCCCTAAACAGGGCTGCCTTCAGATGTCTTCTAAAAATCTGGTAGCTGTTTTTCTCTTTGACATCTGATGGGAGGGCGTTCCACAGGGTGGGTACCACTATCGAGAAGGCCCTCTGCCTGGTTCCCTGCAACTTGGCTTCTCGTAATGAGGGAACCGCCAGAAGGCCCTCGGGCAGAACGCTCCTTCAGGTATACTGGACTGAGGCCATTTAGGGCTTTAAAGGTCAGCACCTTTAGGGACATCGTAAGGAAAAACAGGACATTCTTGTATCAACTCTAAATCAGAGACATCCCTGGAAAATAGGAACACTTGGACGGTTTGCTTTTGTAATGGATCTTTGCAATCTCTGGCTTCTGAAATGGATAAGGTGCTAATAACAACCTGATTCTTATTTTATGTAGCTCCATATGTGTGGATCACATATGACATATATATGTGAGGCGTATTGAAGTTGAGGGGAAAATATATATTACAGTTGTCAATAGTGCACATTCACCACACATCAAAGATATGTCCATGAAGAAGGAACTATGCATATATCCTCTACCACTCTGTTGGCAAATTCATGCCCATCTTTATTCTGTAAAATACTAGGGGCTCCAAAGCAGTAAAAATCTCCATAAGATTGTCTGCAACTTCTTTTGCACCTTTGCTTTCTAAGACTCTGAGGATGACAGACTTTTGTTAAGTGGTCCTGATATACAAGAATAATTTGATATTCTCCATCCTGCTGACTTTGCATGTCTATTAACTCAACCTAGCAGTGTGAATTCATTTCTGAGGACAGCGCTGGTTCCCCTGCTAGGCCTATCTAGGGAGCTGAAGATTTTTGTTGACATGGTGAGCAGAAGTTTAAATAGATCACGGCAGTTTTAGCATTTTTGTTTTTAATGCTACCTTGGCTAGTACTTAAATGAGCTTCATGAATACTGCCATATAAGTGCTCATTACAAACAAAGTGGATTATGTCTGTAGCCCCAGAAGGTACAGTGGATATAAATTTTTCTCTTTTCTAATAGGCAAAATGCCTCTTCAGGCACCTGTAGGCCAGAGCACTCTTCCTGAGACATTTCAATTTGACTTCTTTTATAGAAGCAGCTTGTTGTATTGAACTTTTAGAATAGATCCATTGCTGTGGCGCAACATTCTGGACAACACATAGTAATTCTGTGGAGACCCTCAGAGGTTCTCATCAGACAGACCAATGTTGGAAAGTGTTTCTGGAGTTAGAAAATCTGGTAACCACTCTGATGTAGTTATTGGATTAGACCACCAGACGTTAAAATAAAAATGCATCGCTTCATTTGCACTTCTCATGTTGTTTTAAATGTCAGTACTGGGTGCTGTAAAATGTTTGACATATTTCCTCACCTCTTATGTGTGCTGTTCTGCTGTATAATATCAGCATAATACAGGAAGTTAACATTTGTAAACCTCTCACTTTGAAAACTGCTGTTAACCTAAAATATATTCAATGAGTTCAACAAATGTTTGAATTTTTCTCGGTTGTGGTGTTCGCTCAGCCTGCCATGACATCTTTGTAGTGTTTTCTCTCAATAATTGAATGCTTAGTTAAATTTGGCTTGGATGTGTTCCAAGCAAATTCAACATGAGCCAAACCTGAGTGAGCATACATAAATCATAATTAATGTCCATCTTGTAAAGAAGCTTTATCTAAAATATCCTGAAAACTTATTATTATTTAGCATGGTGTTGTTTTTGGCACTGAAATGCTAAATGAAAGCTTAAGTCTTAACTTTGCAAGTTTGAAATCTAACAGTATGGTTCAAAGCAGTTTTACACACGAGCTGTTTACAAATTAACGGAAGCATGTAGTAAAAAGCACTTGCTACATAAACAATCAGGTTACATAATATATATTTCACTTGTCTCATGTGTAACATATATAAGACAAGCTAAATGCAGATGTTTAGAATGCTTTCTTGCCTGTGCTTCTACAGTTAAAGTAAATGCTGGAAACAAATGCAATGTATAAGTGCAAAACCCATACAAAATGGGTATTTTCCATATATACTAACTAAAGGTATGTTACAGCTCCACATATATGGCAAATGAATGTTTGCTATGCATAAAGCATGAATGGCCTGCTGGGGAATTATGCTATTTACCAGTAGTTCTTATGATTTTTTGAGCGCATTGGAAAATGTCAGAATATTTTGATAATTTCTACATTTCAAATGTCTAAGAAACACATTTTTCCACTTGTCTATCACTTACCAAGAAATGTCAATATTTGTCAAGAGATATTGGCAAATGCATGGCAAAATAATTGTTGTTGACAATTTCTGCTGAATGTCAAGGCCCACTAAATGCTTCTGATTAATTACCCTGTAATATCCCTATTATTTCTGCCTTTTATGACGGCACTTATCAAGCTTTATTGGTAAATGCTGAAATTAAGAATTGGTAAGGCAATGATTTGCAACATTAATTTATCTGTACAATTTCTCACCCACCTTTGTTCCTGCGGTCCCAGGGCAGGTTACGACAATATAATCATTTTTAAAGGGATTATAAACATCCTTATTACAGTATTATAAAAGAAAGCAAAACCATTTCAGCTGAATCAAAAGACTATAGATACAATAAAATAGTTGGCTTCCACAGAAACAAAATACATTATCTGTCAAATGTCAGGGTAAAATGGTAGCTATACAGTACAACTAAGATTCTGGACACACCTCTCTGGGAAGGGAGTTCTACGACTGATGGGCTGCCACAGAGTAAACTCTCTCCTGAGGTGTCATTCCCCACACTTCTGGAGGGTGGCAGGACAACCAGAGTCCCTACTGCTGATCTTAACACCCCATACCCTCCAACATTTCTCTGATGAAAATAGGGATGCCCTATTCCACAATAGTAATAATAATTCTATTATTTATACCCCGCCCATCTGACTGGGTTGCCCCAGCCACTCTGGGCGGCTTCCAACATATATACAAACTTAAGAAAATATTAAACATTTAAAAAACTTCCCCGTACGGGTCTGCCTTCAGATGTCTTCTGTAGGTTGTATAGTTACGTATCTTCTTGGCTCACGAGGGTTGCGTAGCTCCATAAACCTCCAACATTTCTCTGATGAAAACAGGGAGAAGTGGGACTTTCCAGGATCGAATCAGAAACTGTGATGGCTTCTGTAAATCCAGGACTGTACCTGGAAAATAGGGACACTGGAACGGTCTGGCACCCAAGAGTAGCTAGCTACTTATGGGCACAGTGGTGAGTTTTTTTGTGGTCGGTGTGATATTGCTTGTCTCGCCTGTGTTTGGTCATTTATAAGCAAATATCCATTATTTCTAAGTTACATTGGCTAATGTCCTATTTTTACCCTTGTTTCCATCATTTATCAGTGCATTTCAACATCTGTTGAAAGAAATGTGTCACGGAAATTGCCATTAATTGACAAAGCTTTCCTAGTCCTTCCTTCCTCCAACCCCTGTGGGCTGTTTTGACAGATGAGCGCAGACACTCAACGGCCAGTCACCTCATGTCACCATGATGTCAGGTGAAGCATTTTTCTTTCCCTGTGTAGTTTGAAATTAAAGCTAGCAGGCAAAGTAGCAGAGGTTTGCAGATGAACTGCGGTCCCTTCAAACACAGATTTTGGCAGGGAGCCACCTTTTTACCCACCCCATACCTGATATCATATATGGCGTCTGGTATAGGATAGCTGGGCATGGCTGCCTTTGTAGCACCCACACCACAGCCTTTCCCTTAGACCACTTTCCCTTCTGGCAAGTGGCAGCAACACACCTGCCAGGCAGTTAGTGTTAGAGAGCTGCTTTTATGTATAACTTTTTTATTTTCAGTTTTTACTTGTAGTTTATTGCTTATACACGAGAGAGAGAGAGAGAGAGAGAGAGAGAGAGAGAGAGAGAGAGAGAGAGAGAGAGAGAGAGAGAGAGAGAGGATCCAGCAGCAACAAAACACCCTCATCTTACCATTCTAAAACTTTCCCTAAGAGCTAATGGGAAACTTCTAACAATGAGAAGAACAAAATAAAGGAAAGAGCAAATCAATATTAGAAAGGGGGGGGGAGAGGGGAGGAGAGAAGGAGAAAGAGAGAAAATGAGAGAGAGAGAGGCCAACTCAGAACTAATAAAGTGCTTCTGTATTTAAATAAATGGTGGGGGTTTTAGAACATTAATTAGTCATTGTGTAGGATCATATTTTAACATTATCAGCAGCATAAAAACAAGAACTTGATTATAGCAAACACATTTTATAACGGTCCCATTGATTCACTGAAAACCATGCTAATTACGTTGAGGAAAGGAAAGAAGTCAGTGGAAAAACAGCCCAAGCTTTTTGCATTTCATCAAGAAGGTTGCCTTAGAAAACTTTGCATTGCAAGAATCTACTAGGTATTTATTACCAACTGACATGGCATATATTCTCGATATTGGCTCTGTGGCTTAGATGCCTTATCAGCACCTATAATTCAGGGGATTTTTTTTTGTCCAAAATATATATCTGTATCTCAATAGATAGATAGCACAGCTGATTTTGGAAGCTGTTAAGATGAGGTAATGCTGTGTATGCAGGACAGATTGTCCCTGGAATACTGATGAGAACATTTGGAGGAACTTCAGCCAAAAATTAAAAATAGTGGCACCATGTTACAAGGACAGAAAATTCTTGAAAGGTTGAGTTAGAGCTTGATGAAAGAGGAGAGAAAAGAGCTCTGTGATATCAAACTGTACAGCCAAACTAGGCACTTGGCAGCATACTTGGGCGTAGGAACTGGGGCTCTCCCTGTCTCTGTCTCTCTCTTTCTGTGGACAAGTGGACAAGCAGCAAAGTGTGTGACAGAGAAGTGTTGGGTATCAGGGAGGTGCTTAGTCCTTCCCTTATTGCTTTTCTCTGTAATGTATCTGGCATCCCTGTTAATGGGTAGGGTGGGGATGTAGCTTGGTAGGAGGGGAAATAAATAAGCAGCGAAAGCATTAATCACTTCTCTTTCTGCGTCTCTGCTGCTTTACAGCTGTCTACCAGTTGTCCAAGCAACATGGCTTGGGGTGCCTGTTGATTAACTTATAACAAATATCCATCTTGCTGTTGTCCTTGCTTCATAGTTTGTTCCTTTAAGCCAGGCATAGGCAAAATCGGCCCTCCAGGTGTTTTGAGACTACAATTCCCATCATCCCTGACCACTGGTCCTGTTAGCTAGGGATGATGGGAGTTGTAGTCCCAAAACATCTGGAGGGCCGCAGTTTGCCTATGCCTGCCCTAAGCCTTTGACTATCTTCATTCTAATTCCAAAGTCATCCAAAGCAAAAAAAGTGAATCACTAACTTAGTGATTCTAGAGTCTTTATCTATCTACACTACCACGCCCAAAAATGAGACTTTGTTTGCCTTCTCATTAGGCGAAGTTCCAGGGCACAGTTGTGATATGACCGAGGCAATTGCTTTTATTTCTGAATCATTCTAAAGAGAGGAACCATTCCCCCCAAAGTGAATCTTTTGTTTCTGCCTATATATTTAGCAGCGAAAGAAGAAGACTCTATCCCTCTACTTTTGATTACTGGATGTGCAGTTGTATATCCCTTTTGTATTTTAGAATGCAATTTCACAGCCAAATATGAAGTCGTTGGGTGTTCCCCTAACTGTGATCTGAAGATTTTCAGAGTATTCTCCCTGCCCTGCCCTCCATATCTGTGGTTCGCCAGGGAGTGAAAGGAAACAAAAATTGCTGCTCAGTTTCACCAAGAAGGGGAAGCATTTTAAGAAGTGTTTGAGGGTGGGGACATTCCAAAAGCTTGCTTGCTTTCTTTCTTTCTTTCTTTCTTTCTTTCTTTCTTTCTTTCTTTCTTTCTTTCTTTCTTTCTTTCTTTCTTTCTTTCTTTCTTCCTTCCTTCCTTCCTTCCTTCCTTCCTTCCTTCCTTTCTTCCTTTCTTCCTTTCTTTTTAATGTATTTTGAGTAAAGATTTCTTGATTTACAAAAGTATGTGCAATGTCTCTCTCTCGTATTTTTCCATGTATCATTTTTACAAATCAGTTTCATTTGTTGAGACATTGGGAAGCAAATGTTCTACTGATGCTTCCAAGTGACAACAGTGCCCCCAAACAATGCATCTCTAGAACAAAGTGTGATGATTTGGTGTCATTCAGAGAGCATTGTTGGAGAAGAAAGATGGCAGCTTCCACTAGTGTCGACCCTTGCCCTTTTTATTCACACTTTAAAAAATGATAATAATAGAGCCTGGCCGTTTCAACAGCTGAGAAGCCCTTTTACTTTCACAGACATAGACACACACTCCTTAATGTCCCCAAGTCCCCCCTCCCAAATCATACAAATAATTTCAGATCAAGCTCCAGAAATGGCTACTTTGCCAATTTCATGATTTATAGGCAGGAGGGGTGGGGAATATAACCTATCTGCATGACAACCTCCTGCTGTTGAACCTGTCCTCTTCTGCATCTCTTCACTTGAGGAGACCTCCCAAAACATAATGGACAGAGCCAGATATAATCAAGGTGAAAAGTGAGGTTTTCTTTATTTTTGCAGGAAACACTGTAAGGCAGGGCTGGCTCTAGGGGTAGGCTGGGTAGCGTGGGGCGCCAGGGCGCCGGAGCAATCTCCGCACCACGGTGCCAGGGCGCCCAACATGCTTGAGACGGCCCTGCTGTTAGGGGCTCTTTATTTCCCCTTGCACCACAGATCTTCAGGCAATAGCAAGGGATGACCTCTACAGGTTCTCTTTGATCAGTCCTGGAAGGACTGCATAAACAATCCCACAGTAACCCTCTAGCCCAGGCATGTCAAACCTGCGGCCCTCCAGATGTTTTGGACTACAATTCCCATCTTCCCCAACCACTGGTCCTGCTAGCTAGGGATCATGGGAGTTGTAGGCCAAAACATCTGGAGGGCCGCAGGTTTGACATGCCTGCTCTAGCCAAAGGCTCTCTTAGCTAGGGCTTGGTTGCTGATGGCCAAGTTGGAACTTAGTATTACATGCCCCCCAATTTTATTATAAAATAGTATTTCATTCGCCAGTATGACAAGACCTATCGTCATAGGGGATCTACTGTAGCTGCCAGAAAAGATGGCGGCTTGTGTGCTTTTTTTAATATGACACTGCAGGACACTGTTGATTTTTCCTCTGACTAGCCTTGCTTTTTAAGTCTTACTATGTAGTGATTACTGGAAGGGGGAGGAAACTTCTGCCTCCTATCCAGCCGTACTGTGGACCTACCTGCTTAGCAGCAACCTAACTGCCTAGATTAGATTTTCTTTTGGAATTGAGGGGAGAGTTAATGGACTTGCCAAATGTTTTTAGTGTTTCATATTCTCCTGGTTCATGTGTTTCCATACAGAACACACCTGCTTTCTAGTTAACATAGAGTGTTTACTATTGTCACAGACGCGGTAGCGGCTACTCTAGAGTAACGACTCCTCAAAGCATTGTCTTTTCATCCTTTTATTTAGTGCTGATTATTTACAGTGCAGAACAGTACTATGTACATGTTGTCAGTTAGGGGGCAGAACCTCCGAATGGAGATTCGCGTGTTTTCTTCCAGCAAAGTAGTCTCGGGATACTGAATCTCCGCCCCCGTCGTTTCCTGCGCAATTCCGGGGTCGGCGGGATTGGCCTTCTTCCCTTGCCTCCCACTTCCCTTCCCACACTGGGCATGGGCTCCGCTACCTTGCCTGAGCCTCGGTCACCACTTCCTGAGTCTCCGCTGGAGATATCTCCCTCCCCACTAGCACTCGCGCTGGGCGATGAGCTGCTACTTAAGATGGGAGGGACCTGCCTGTAACTTCTGTCCCTCACAACTATATTGCTGTCTCATTTTTAATCTGCACAAGTCATTGGTGTTATGATTGGTTAGTAAAAAGTACATCCTCCTGTTTAGGGAAGCTTTTAATGTTTAATAGATTATTGTATTTTAATATTCTGTTGGAAGCCACCCAGAGTGGCTGGGGAAACCCAGCCAGATGGGCGGGGTATAAATATATTATTATTATTATTATTATTATTATTATTATTATTATTATTATTATTATTCTGATCGGGAGTGACATTTAGAAGTACTTAGTGTGTAGAGCAGGCTTGCCCAATTTCTGACCCATCAAGCTGCATTCAAATCACTGCCATGCATCACCGCCTGTCAGGTACTTGACACCCCAAGGCTTGCATTTCTTGAATCCATAGCCTGGAAACAGAAACAGAAGATTTCTCAAGCCCCTAGTTTGCCATCATAGAAACCCACCGTGGGTTGTCAACATCTTGATAGGTTACAAGCTGTGCATGTCTGACTGAATGACAGCTGGATGGCCATCTGTCATGGATGCTTTAGTTGAGCTGCCTGCATCACAGGGGGTCAGACTAGATGGCCCTTGGGGTCCCTTCCAACTCTACAAGTCTCTGATTCTGTGAAGAGATGCCTATTACCTTGTGGATCCTCATGTCCTAATTCACATTTCCGGTAGCCATGAGGGAAGCAGGGTTGGGTGACAACAGCATACCAGTGACATTTTACTGTGAATCTCCAAGCAGCCTCCCATAACAGTTTAAACAGAGCCCCTTTACATAATGACATCTACATTTTAGTAGGAGTAGAATTGCTGGAGTGTGGTTGTGTAGAAGTCCCAACCGGACAATGCCCATCCCAGAAGAATACTGTGGCCTGTGTTGTCGAAAGCGGATGAGATGAGACGTCCAGGAAAATTGGATACGATTATGCTCTCCCTGTTTTTCTCCTGAAATAGTTTGGCCACCAGCACAGGAAAGGCAGTTTTAGTTCTTAAATGGGGTTAGAAATGGGACTGAAATGTGTTACGTTATGTGGAAACAACACATCTGAATTCCTTCAAGGTTATGGTCACGAGCTTTCTATGTAGTGGCCTACTCAGTGTCAAACTTGTGACTCATCCAGCTTCCCATAGCTCACCAGCCAAGTCCTTAACATCTCTTCCCCATGTTTGCAGTCTCAGGGTAGTAGCGACAGGATGCGTACTGAGCCACTTTCGAACTGCAGTCAGCATCATGCAGCGCAAGAGGTGTGGGCCTGTTTGAGAGAGAAAGTGGGGTCACAAATTTGTATGTGAGTCCCTTTGCTCTTGACAGCAAGCTCATTGATTTACATGAGAACAGTTCCTTTGTGTAACATAACTAGGTTTGACTGAGTTAATATGTCGCGGAAATTGCCTTTTGTAGACTTCACAATGTGCAGTGAAATATGTACTAGGTAATACCTATCATGAGGGAGTAAAAACCATGTAGAAACTGACAAATTAAAGAAAATTTGGCATTTTTACTGCATATTTTATTGTGACTTTTAAGCTCTCCCATTTGTTAGCATTTAACAGTTCCTTCAGATGAAAGAAAGCATATAGTTTTCAAGAAAATAACTCTTTGTATCAAATGGATGTTCATGTGTACCTCTCTCAGGTCTGTTGATGTCTGTCTGTCTGTCTGTCTGTCTGTCTGTCTGTCTCTCTCTCTCTCTCTCTCTCTCTCTCTCTCTCTCTCTCACACACACACACACACACACAGCCCCCAGAAGGTTGCAAAATGACCTTTAGCAATACAATTGTGTTTTTTTTTTTGGGGGGGAGGCAATATATTTTTGTGGAAATAATTTTAGGGTGGGAGGTGCATAGGGAAAGGGGAACACATTCTTATTCAAAAACATTTTAGGATGAGTCAAACTGAGGCTGTAGGCCTCCACAGTTTGTTTGCTGATCAGATCGGATTCATTTTTGTTTACTTGCTGCAGCAATAGGCACTGCGATGCTCTCCAGATGTTGCTGGAATGCAAGCCCCTTCAGTCCCAGCTAGCATGGCCAATGGCTAGGAATAAAGGGAACTGTGGTCCAGCAACACCTAGAAGGAATCACCTTGGCTACTATTTGCTTACTGCCTTTCTTATGGTGTTTCCAGGCAAGGGCTTTATATCACAATCAAGTCCTTCTGATCCATATCCACCTGCAATGGGCACATTAGCTTCCACACATTTCATTTTTCCAGCATGGATATTTGTCACTGTTTTGTTGTTTCTGCTGTTTCCATGTCAGTGAGCGGAACCTGACAGAATGCATCCCCCCACCCTCTACCACCTTCTGAGCTTGCACACAGTTATTTTTGTACCTGTGTACATGCATGCTTTAAAAAAATAATCAATTGGAAGTGGGCAAGATCCCAAGAGCAGTGGTTCTCTGCCATTAGTTACCATTTTTTCACAAAGGACAAAATAGAGCCTTGAGCACTTTTGGGGGGAGTGGGAGAACTTCAGATTGTAATAGTGTCATCCCATGTGGTTCTTATTGCCAGACACTAGTAGGGGGAGGAAAGTTTTTCTGCAACATCCTTGTGTCTCCTGTCATACTAGATCCTCTCTTTCCCACAGTGGAGCTTGCTGTAAGTCCTGATCACCTGGCCAGTGCCGACAGCAAGCCATGCAGGGATTGTTGCTGTTGTTTAGTCATTTAGTCGTGTCCGACGCTTCGTGAGCCCATGGACCAGAGCACGCCAGGCACTCCTGTCTTCCACTGCCTCCCGCAGTTTGGTCAAACTCATGTTCGTAGCTTCGAGAACACTGTCCAACCATCTCGTCCTCTGTCGTCCCCTTCTCCTTGTGCCCTCAATTTTTCCCAACACCAGGGTCTTTTCCAGGGAGTCTTCTCTTCTCCTGAGGTGGCCAAAGTATTGGAGCCTCAGCTTCAGGATCTGTCCTTCCAGTGAGCACTCGGGGCTGATTTCCTTCAGAATGGATAGGTTTGATCTTCTTGCAGTCCATGGGACTCTCGAGAGTCTCCTCCAGCACCATAATTCAAAAGCACTTTCTTTATGGTCCAGCTCTCACTTCCATACATCACTACTGGGAAAACCATAGCTTTGACTATACAGACTATATGCAGGGATAGGTTGTACCATAGAGTTTTCAGTCAGGAAGTCCATCTTGCAGCCAAGGCCTGTACAAAAGCATGGCTTGCTGTTAGCACTGACCAGCATTTGCAGGAAGCCCTGTACAGAAATGCCTCCTTTTCCTGGGTGGTTTGAAAACAAACCATGGAGGCAAAGGAATATTTTGTTCCCTTTGCTGAATGTATTGAATTCAAGCTGATCTTCAAAAGAAAACTCCATTTGACATCATAGTTGCATGAGGTCACTGAGGGCAACCAAAATGGTCAAAGGCCTGGAAACAATGCCTTATGAGGAACGGCTTAGGGAGCTGGGTATGTTTAGCCTGGAGAAGAGAAGGTTAAGGGGTGATATGATAGCCATGTTCAAATATATTAAAGGATGCCATATAGAGGAGGGAGAAAGATTGTTTTCTGCTGCTCCAGAGAAGCAGACATGGAGCAATGGATTCTAGCTACAAGAAAGAAGATTCCACCTAAACATTAAGAAGAACTTCCTGACAGTAAGAGCTGTTCGGCAGTGGAATTTGCTGCCAAGGAGTGTGGTGGAGTCTCCTTCTTTGGAGGTCTTTAAGCAGAGGCTTGACAGGTATATGTCAAGAATGCCCTGATGGTGTTTCCTGCTTGGCAGGGGGTTGGACTGGATGGCCCTTGTGGCCTCTTCCAACTCTATGATTCTATGATTCTAGGTGGGAAGGTGTCAAAGGCAGCTTGTTCCTGTTCCAGACATGTCACCCTGGGACAAGGCTGGGGATGTGTTTGTTTATATATTTTCTGGAGCATGCTCAATTGCAAAAGCCCTGTGCTCACATTTGCCCCACAGTATTTTTTAAATGTTTTTGTCCATTGTCTATAGACATCAGTACTCTATACATACCTTTACTGCATCATTTTCTTCGCTCAGATGCTGTTTCCCATCACAGCACCTTTCTAATCTTGCCTGGGAAGGTTTAAATGGGGGAGTCATACAAAACCTGGCTGTGCATTGGAGCCCACCATAGTAAAATACTGCAAAATAGTTCCTAGCTAGAAATGAGAATCAGTGGACAAATTCCAGTGACTGCCTTTTGATTTATTGGGGGCATAGAAGAGCTGTTCTCATAAATGATGGCAGCTGTCACGGTACTGCTATTCTCTTGCCGTTCGTTGTACCCAGTACTGTTGTCCTTGTGCCTCTGTTTGTCTTAGAGAACACAGAAAGGCTCACAGAGCTGAGGAATAATGGAAATATTTGTGATCTGAATAGACAAAGGCTGCTCATTAAAGCCCAAGAAATCATGCTCAGTAGAATGGCATTATCCAGACACAAACTAGGTACACACACACAATTCTACTCTTGTTGGTCAGGTTCACACTGCTGTACTTATGTTCGCTAGCACTGAAAATATCAATTAAGGAGCTTCACTTTGGGCTGGGAATTTGGTTGGAGAAGGAACCCGTTTCTACTTGGGGTTTGGCAGTTCAGATGCAATTGAACCTTTCTCACATTGGGTCAGCTCTTGCATTGCGTATCCGCTTACGTTCAAGTTTCTAATGCATTGTCATTAAAAAAAAAGCCTATCTAGTTATATGCAAAAATGTGTATATTATATGTATGCATACTACATATAAAAGAGTCAGGCCTATGCTGTGCTATATTTCTGCAGCATGATTTTGTAAGTACATTAAAACATATGTATTTTCATATAGTTTTATGTACGGTTCCATATATCATTTTATGTGCTTGTTGCTTTAGGAAACTTGGAGAGTATATACTTAAAATATGCATATGATTATAATTATGATTATTAAATTTGTTAGCCTGCTTCATCTTGCTGAAGGCAACCCAAAGCAACTTAAAAACAATATGGAAATAATAATGCATATACCGGTAACATGTGAGGACTGCTTATTTTTAGTGGAGCTAGGGGGAGGGGAACTCACATTAAAGGGATTGGAATTATTATTATTATTTCGGGGGGGGGGTGGAGATCCCAGGCAGATCAGTTGGACAGAGGGATAGAATTTTCTGAAAATCTCAGTGTGGGAATCCCTACAGTGACCAGTACGTGGAGTAAAAAGCTGCTTTTCTTTTTGGGCAGATGCCCTGCCATTACAGACTTTGCACAGTGGCTGATTTGGTTTCTCTGAATGTGTAGGTTGATCTGAATGTGAGCGGACAAATACTAGTTGTAGTAAGAGTAGGAGCTACCAACCCCAGCTGAGTAGATAATATGTATGGACAGGTCCGGCTAAGGATCTCTTGCCCATGGACCACACATATCTGGAAGACATACCTGGGTGACTTTGGAAACCAGCTACTGAGAGTGGGAGGCGTGCGATATTTCATTAAGAGGCAAATGTTGAACTGGTGCTTAGTTTACAGATGCCATTGCATGCCATCCCAATCTCTGAGTGGTGCCGGATTCTAGGGGTTCCAGGTACTAACCCAGAGTTTGGTTTCCTCAGAATAAGCAACAGCAGAGACTGTGGTGTCTTTATGGTATATTGTTTATTTACACGTATATACAACTTGAGACTATGGTGGAAGAGTTCATTGCATTAATACCCCAAAAGGCTCAGCCTTGAGTTCAAACAGAAATCAGGCATCATTCTGACGCTCTGGCTTCCCAGCCTGTTGCTTCCAGCTTTTCGCTCACACCACTGAAGTCTCCACTCTGTTCTTTGTCTTTCCAGCGAGTTGAGGGAACCCACCAATTTTTTGTCTGGCACAGAGCCACTTCCTTTGCTCCCTTAATGGCCCGTTACATAGGCTATCACCTCACTAAGAAGCTAAGGGGGCCGAGGCATTTCAGCTAAGGGGGTCTTGGCATACAGCCTGCTCCCCAACTCATAACATTATATTGATTCCCCTTCCCACTCCACCACCATCAAAGACGGGAAAACTTCCAAATTTAGCTCAGTTGAAGGCAGACAATCAAAAGCAAACATCCTTTTTAATGGCAATTTGCATTCTTTTTGATCAGGTCATCTAAATTGCCACTCAGTGTTTGTTCTTTTAAAACTTCACAATCAATGTTATTGGCTATTGGGAAAAGGAAGATGAACTTTGCAAGAGCTGCTAGATCAAACTAGAACTGTCTACAAAAGAATAGATCCTCTTTAAGTTAATTACAAAAAAACAACTTTAGCTTCAAATAGCTTAGAAAAATATCCTGGACATCAGATAAGACAAGCATTTTAAGAAGTCCAACACACCCTGAATATGCACAATAATTTTCTTGAAATGTTTTGGGTCTCCATTTTTATAAAACATTTAGGAATGTGAGAAATTTTGCTAGATTGCTTTTTGCCCCCTTTTAAACTCTTAAGCTGATTCTCCCATGCAGAAACTTTGCCCAATGCATCAACATTCCTTCTTCTGAACTCCCAGCAGAATATTCAGCGTCGATGGGCAACTGATGATGTAAAAGGTAAAGGGACCCCTGACCATTAAATTAGGTCCAGTCGTGACTCTGGGGTTGCAGCGCTCATCTCGCGTTATTGGCTGAGGGAGCCGGCGTACAGCTTGCAGGTCATGTGCCAGCAGCATGACTAAGCAGCTTCTGGCGAACCAGAGCAGCACACGGAAACGCCGTTTACCTTCCCACTTGGAGTAGTACCTATTTATCTACTTGCACTTTGATGTGCTTTCGAACTGCTAGGTTGGCAGGAGCTGGGACCGGTGGATTCCCTGTGTAATGTTTCTATTTCATTAAAATGTTTGTTGCTTCACATGTTTCTTCTGGTGCAGAACCTCAAAATCCTCAATAAAATGTTGCCTAAGAGCTTTACTTTAAACAAAAGTCAGCATCTGGAACATCTTGAGTCAAAATAGTGCTGTCATTAGAAACTCCGCAGCGTATCCTGGTAAATTCCTTGTTGCCGAGGATGCTTTGGTTGAAATTGTTTTTTACAAAGTGTGTATGAATTTGTGTGATAAGATTCCTTAATCCTAAAATCAACACCAGATGGAAATCTAAGCTCCTAAATTTTCTGGAATTGGTAGGCATCTTTCAGAATGACCGTGAATTTTAGACATTGCTTTTAGAACATTGGAAGATAGAAGATTTCATGGGCACAGGTGGCAGGGTAAGATATATCAAAGTTAGTGAAGTAGAAAAGAAAGCCCCAAATCAAAACAAGGTAGCATTCTAAGGAATGAGAAATATTCTCCCTCCCTTCCTCCCCAAATCCCCATCTCTTCACCTGGATTTATAGGAGAAGCTTTGCTGGCAAAGAGAAGTAAAGGAAATTAAGTTCTTGCCTGCACCTTTGTGAAACTGGATGATAACTGCATTCCAATTACTTCTCAGTTAAAGAAGCATCAGGCTTAATTGCTTCTATTCAAGTAGCTATGTCTTTTAACATGAACCATAAAAATGTGGATCTTAGGGCACTGAATAGACTGCTAAAAGCAAACTTCTTTCTCCCATTTTAGAAATCCCTTTTGCAAAAGTGACCTGCAATGATTGCTCTGGAATTTAATGATTCAGAATTCTGCGACTTTGTTGATGCAAACAGCATTCTTTAAGTGCATGCTTATAAGCTGAGACTGGGGCTTTTAAAGACTAATAACCAAACTTTAAGTGGGAGCATTTCTTTTGAGATTCAACAGAAGTATGGTTGTGTGTGTGTGTGTGTGTGTGTGTGTGTGTGTGTGTGTGTGTGTAGGGAGTGATTAGTTGCTCATATGGTGGGAAAGTGTTAAAGAATGCTATTCCTGAGGGAAAGAGCTGGCCTTCTGTTTTTAGTTACTTCCATTTGAAATGCTGCTGCCCAGCTCTCCAGCAGAAACAGTAAATCTTCCCATACTTTCAATTATTAGGTTTGAAAATCAAATGAAAACCAAAGTCAGGAGAACTCTGCGTGCCAGAGTAAGCTCAAGTCAGGGGTTCTGGAAAGGGAGCAGATTCTGCTTTAACTAGATTTGAGGCTTGTTCGGCTGGGATGGTGAGCTAGGCTTGCAGACCAGAAAACTAAACCAGTAACACAACCACTTCTATGGTGTGTGAAGACACTGTGAGTCTTAAGTTGTTGTTGTTGTTGTTGTTGTTGTTGCTACACCCCCCCCCAACCCTTCTGAGCAGTAGCAAGATTCTAGGGCACTCCTCCAGGGCCGTGTTTCCTTTGAGCACTCAAACACTGCAGAGACTGTAGCGTTTCATGATATATGGTTTCTTTTGCACCTATATACACCTGGAGTCTTCCATGGAGAGGGAGAGTTCACGGTATTACTTCTTAACAAGGGCCTTTTTTCCCACAGTTACAGGCCATTCCTGAGCCTTTCTCCCAGCCTCCTAAGATGGTTCTGCCCTTCAGCCCCCACAGTTCTATCTGCTTCTTTTCTTTTTCCTAGAAAACTCTGTGCAAACCCAAACCTTCTTCCGGTCACTTCACACTTCACCTTGCTAACTTCCATTTTGCACAGACCTGGGAGATTCCTCTTGAAGTGATGATGACTGTCTATGCTTTCATAATGACTTACATTCAGCTAGCCCAGCCAGGCTAGTTTGCATGGGCTACGCTCGGGAGAATTGTTGAGGCCTGTATTTTTCCTTTCAATATCACAAATATTAGCTAGTCTCTGAAATTCTGGGTTTAGTGGGAGTTCCCTCCCCCCCCAAAAAAAACCCTTATAATGATATAATAAGGAACTAATTGTTACAAGTTACAGGTAGGTAGCCATGTTGGTCTGAGTCGAAACAAAATAAAAAAAATTCCTTCAGTAGCACCTTAAAGACCAACTAAGTTTTTATTTTGGTATGAGCTTTCGTGTGCATGTACACTACATCAGATGAAGTGTGCATGCACACGAAAGCTCATACCAAAATAAAAACTTAGTTGGTCTTTAAGGTGCTACTGAAGGATTTTTTTCTAAAAAAAATTGTTACAAGACCACCTTCTTTTTTAAAATGTGAGGCTCAGCACTCTTAAAATGTAACTACTTGGTTTTAGCAACAGAAATAGGTCTTTTCCTAGGTTGTGTCTTCATATTATTATTATTATTATTATTAGTAGTAGTAGTAGTAGTAGTAGTAGTAGTAAATCCATTCCCATACGTGTCATGGAATGGTAGTTTACTGTCTGCTCTTGTCTTCAGTGATATTATTATTTTTTGCCACACTTGGGTGCCATCATCTTCCCTCAGTCCCCCAATCCTTCACCTGTTGCCTCATGTGAGGAGCGAAACACGACAGTTCAGTTGACGGTGTCTGTGTTGGCAGCCAACTTGAAGGACAGCATTGAACCTTGTAGTGGCCTATCTCCTGCTAATTAGCTGTTCGGAGGAACTCTCTGTGCCACAGGCAGAGTCTTATCAGTAAAGGACATCTCTCCCATTCACACTGACAGCTGAGATGCAACTCTTCATGAAGAGAATGGCATATTGAGAAGGGAGGAGGGGAGAGGCGGAGGAGGGTTGGGAACTAGTGACAGTTCCAGTGTCTTGAATTGAAGCAGTCCTGAGCGATCATAAACAACCAGAGTGGAAAATAGAAAAGGTAGGGATCAAAATTTATGGAATCAGAATGTAGACACAAAACGAGTGTAAAGGAGAGAGCCGCAGAAATGGAAGGGATCCTTCCCTCATGAGAATTTTGTACAAAAACGAGGGCTATATACACTTGTGATTACCGTGGGCCCAGGGATTTCCTTACAGAGATAGTCAAGGTTTTCAGCATGTTTTGTTCATGCCCACATATTTTATTTTATTTTAAGAGAGGAAGTATGCCAGGAAGTAGACACATATTATTACAAGATATGAATCACACCAGAATAATATAAGATGCTCTAGATCAGGCTTCCTCAAACTGCAGCCCTCCCGATGTTTTGGCCTACAACTCCCATGATCCCTAGCTAACAGGACCAGTGGTCAGGGATGATGGGGATTGTAGTCCAAAACATCTGGAGGGCCGAAGTCTGGGGATGCCTGCTCTAGATCTTATTGTTTGGAGACCAGGTAAGAAGGCAGTTGATTGTTTTTTGTTTTTTTTTAAAGCATACTGAAGGAAACAATGGCATGTACTCAGTTAGGAAACACGTGCAATGATTATAGAGGCAGGGATTGTGCCAGAGAAAGGGAATGCTGCTTTCTGTCAGAACTCTCTCTCATACAATATATGCTACTTTATTATCTTTTATGGCACTGCTAGTCTAGGACAGCATGGTCACATAGGGATACTTTTTCCAACCAGCAAGTTTATTTGAAAGCATTAGCTCTACATTCTGCTTCTGTTCTGTCCCGTTGTTATTTGACACCAGAGATGAGCAAATCTGTCAATTTGGGCTCCTCTCAGTTTTCCAATCTTAAATTCAGTTCTCTAGATTATTACATCACTTTGTGAATGCCCCACCCCACAATAAAAAATCCTCACAAATGGGAGGACGGGCGGGGTATAAATAATAAAATTATTATTATTAATTCTTAGTTCCCATAATATACCATTTCTGTACGCCTTTTTTGTAATAGGTTTTTGGGGGATTTTAATCAAAGGTATATTAAAAAGTACCCAGAACAAAGCAAAATCAAACAACAAAGAACCAGATAGGATCAAAATCTGGAGAAATGCAAATTTTGGAGAATGGCTGTGTTTCAGCTCATGTAATGTTTCTAAAAGTAAGAATTAGGTTGGTTGGCCCATCAGTGTAAACCAGGCATCCCCAACCTGCAGCCCTCCAGATGTTTTGGCCCACAACTCCCATAATCCCTAGCTAACAGGACCAGTGGTTGGGGAAGATGGGAATTGTAGTCCAAAACATCTGGAGGGCCGAAGTTTGGGGATGCCTGCTGTAAACTGAATTGAGTTTCTTCCCTATCCATATCTGACACACTTTGAAGATGCCACCTTTAAAAACAACACAGAAAATGCCCTCCTTGCCCCCCCTTCAAACACCTTTGAGCATAATAGTTTGACTGTTTGTTTTTAACTGAGAAATAGTTAATTGATGGAGGGGTGGGGCAGAGGTATGTGCTGCATACTTAGTAGTGCAACGCATGCAACATCAAGGAAGAGTCTACTTCTGCTCTCCCCAAGGCTTTGTTTTGTTTTAATCTATGATCTTTTATTGAAGATAATATGATAATCCACAGCTCCCTGGCATTGGCTGCAGCCAGCAACTATCGGATCTATCCTTTCTGTGAAATTAAAAGACTGCCTCTGGATGTAGGAGATGCAATCTGTTTGTCTGGCATACCTATCTGTTTATTGAGTCTGTTAACAGATGAACAATAAGTTGTTTGGAACAGCATAAGTTTTAATCTAATGTACCTGATAGATGCTGCCTGCAATCAAGTGCAGGCCTGCACAATTTGTGACCCACCAAGTCAAATCCTCCAGATGTGTATTATCAACTGCTAGGTGCTTGTTGTAGTCCTGAACAGACAGCAAAATGAAGAGATCTGCCAAGCCCCAGGTGGGCTACCATACATGGCTGGTGGACTTGATGGTCAAAATGTCAATGTGTGGTCAGATTAGTCATGTTGAGCTCCATAAAGGGAAATGATACAACTTTAAAATAAGTTGGAGGAGGCCAAAGAGTTCTGTAGTTTGAACATGGATTTGTCAAATTTGTAGATTTGAGCACTGCATGGATAGGAGGTCAGTGGGAATTCCCATTTAAGCCCAATAGCAGGTATGTTATTAGTTCTATTCCTTACACCCTTGCCGTTTTGAATTCCTGTTTAAATAGGCTTTTCCTCATAATCCGTTCTGATGATCAACCAGATGCTCAGTTTCACTAATAACTTGTGAACATTGTAACCTTGGAGCAGTGTGTTACTGCATGTTGGACCTTCTGATTTGTGAACTGGAAAGCTAGATTGTAATTTTTGTGGTTCTTAAGGGAGCTTGCAGCTCCACTATGTTGTACATGTGTAATGTTGGACAACAGAGAAAATTGATTCCTAGATTGCCACCCCAAAGAAAGGAACAATTCTCAAGACCACCTACTGACCAGCCACTTTGTCTATGGTTCTTCAGACTGCACTTAGACTACATCTAACACAAGACATTTTGCTGTGTGAGGTGGAATAACAAATGGCAAGCCCTCCCCATCAAGGTGCTTAGTACTAAAAGTGGACCGTGTGATTTTGGGAGGGGGGGGGCTATAGGTTTGTTTTGTTCTTGATCTTTTTTATTCTGTATTTTGTCTTTTTATGCTGAGTACTGTCCTGAGAGCTTTGGGCAGGATACAAATAATAATAATAATAATAATAATAATAATAATAATAATAACAACAACAACAACAACAACAACAACAACAACAACAACAACAACAACAACAACAATATCAACAACAACAATTTTGGTACCTAAGGCAAAAAACCCCCCAAACTTTCTTTCTCTAGGAGTAAAAATACAATGAATAATAAATTAAACAAATAATGATTTGCTGCTCTTTCACAACACCCAAAATTAGCTGTCTGAGAATTAGAAGTGGGCCAGAAGGCCAGGAAAGATAGACCTGTAGGTTTCAGAGGTGAGGGCAGGAAACAGAGGAAAAGAAAAACAAAAACACATATGCTTGGGAAGCTTATGGGTTTCCCCAAACAACAATTCCCCAGATCAAAGGCAGAAGAAGGATGTCAGAGAAAATGAAACCAGATGCAGAAACGGGCCAAGAATGGGTGGCCTGTGTGATGGGTACCAGCAGACTTTTAGATGCACACAGGTGAATGTTTCTCACTGCCTTGTTCTCAGCTATGGATATTTTTGTTATTGGTTAAACTGATGTATATATTTTCCATTGCTGAGAACAAAAGAAAAAAAGTAGTATGGGGAAAACAGATTATTGGGGGTGGGGGAGGAAGAGCCCATCAGAAAAGAGTGAAGCAAGTGTCAGTTCTGGCTTAAACACTCCACCATTGCAAATTTAATCAGCATGTCAGTGAAAAACAAACTCCCATGAGATTCTCCTTGGGACTCTCATCTCACAGCATGTTTAGTTTGGTCTAATGGGGATGCATAGCAGCTTTATTGTAAGGTAGTGTATGTGAAACCCTTTGGGCTCTGTGAAGTGCTATTGATAAACAGCAAGTACTATTATTTATGTTTTGGCATGGAAGGTCCTGGAATATTTATAATCTCAATTTCTGTGCTTTGTATGGGTGTTGGTAAGTGGAATCACAATACTGGTTTCTGCTCACCCTTGCCTCCCCCCCCCCCCGTGCCTTCGTTGCTTAAAAAACAACACAAAAGCAAATCCGAGAGCACATTTAGCTGCCAGGCAGCAGCCCTAAGCAGAGGAAGACCAATCAGTCAATACTAATATGTCCATAGTGTGGCTCCCCTGTGACCTTGAAGAGCTTGACAAATGACTTCGGAGATGGAACAGACAGAAGTTTGGTGATAAACCCCCCAAAATTATGGGCTGGCCAGTGATGAAGAAAAATAAAAATGGAAGAGTAAGGCAAGATATATGTTTGGTTTAAACAAGAGTCGATAAATCCTGTAACTAACTCGCGCTGCGTTGGGCCAGGCTTGGAAGTCACTCAGCTTCATGGTAATCAAGACTTTCTCAATAAAGCTCAGCACAGTATTTACTGTACTCGCTTGCCCAACACTTCTGTGCTTTATGGCTATCAACCCTCGATTATGGCTGGAGGCTGCGGCGGTTATTGATAACCATTCCAGAGGCAGCATAGCTCATCAAATGCAAGTGGAAGGAAGGCAATCAGGAACATGAATCATTTAGCCTGGGTTTCCTTCTCACAGTTCAGAATCCTTCTCCTGGTAGTTCACTCTCAGGGATGCAGATGAATCGCCATCAGCAGGAGTGGGAGTCTTCACAAATAGGGCAATTTTTCGGGGGGGGGGGATGGATGCAAAGTGCTTCTAATTTTTAAAATATCCATTGAGACTGAGTTGGAACACATAAGCTGCAGTCTTTTTGAAACTGAGCTTTGTTATTTGTATACCACAGCTATTCTTCTTCTGTACCCCATTATAGGCAGAGATGCTTCCTTAATTCACAATGCTATTAAATGGTGTACTAAGGCTAGCACTGAAATTAGCATTGCTCTCTCTACCTGTGCCTTCATTCGTACACATATCTAAGCTGTGAATCCTTTTGGCATTGTAGAGGAGTGGGTATCCCCTGCTCTTCCATGCACACAGCCTGGTACTGCTGATGCAGTGACTCCACACATTACGGTTGCATGTGTAAATGGCTGATTTACAAAATTCTCAAAAAGTGGGGAGATTGCACATATTGAGACCTCAGTGTTACAGGCCAAGCAAGCCTTTAACTTGAATGCCAGGCTTGCATTGTGTGGAGCCAGTGTGTGATGGAGGTTTCACAGATTCAGTCCTCAGATTGTGAAGTGATACTGGCCAGGTGCGTCATGTGAGCCCTCTGGTATTCAGTGCACATACACACACTGGGTGGCTGCGTTGGATAGAGCTGATGCGAGTTGTAGCTCAAGACATATGGAGGGCAACAGGTTGGGGGAAGGTAGGCATACAGGGAGTCAGAGAATGTGGAAAACTATCAAGTACAGGTTGGGTATTTCTAATCTTTTCTTTGACGGGGTTTCTACTTCATGCTAGTGGTTTAAATGGTAATATCTGAAATATTGTTTGCATCTATATTTGAAAGGTAATGGTTGCATTTCTGGTTATCCTTTGTTAAACCCCATGTGTTTTAGAAGTTGAAAAAGCATTCAGAAGCAAGCATCACTTAATTTCATTGAGTTTACTCCTGAGAAACTATGCATGCGATTACAGTCACACGGATCCCAATAAATAGGTTATTATGATTTGGTGCACTGTAGTGTGTGTGTGTTTTGGGATATTTTACGAGGGACAGTCTTCAGAGGCCTATGGAAGTTGCCACAATGAACTTTTGCCATTCAAAATTTACCAGGACAGTGTTGGGCAATGAAGAGCCCCAGGGAAACTGAACAAGAACAAGATGAAGATAGCTATCACCTAACTGATATAATATTTTTTATTTGGATGATGATGCAGCAACATAAGCTTCACTTAAAATAATAGAAATGTAGAGTTGGAAGGGATGCTGAGAGTAATCTCACTCAAGCCCCTGCAATGCATCAGACTGATGTGGAGTAGTAGCTAAGATAAAAGGTAAAGGTAAAGGGACCCCTGGCCATTAGCTCTAGTTGCGAATGAATGGGGTTGCAGCACTCATCTCACATTATTGGCCGAGGGAGCCGGCGTACAGCTTCCGGGTCATGTGGCCAACATGACTAAGCCGCTTCTGGCGAACCAGAGCAGCACACAGAAACGCTGTTTACCTTCCCGCTGTAGCGGTACCTATTTATCTACTTGCACTTCATGCTTTCGAACTGCTAGGTGGGCAGGAGCAGGGACTGAGCAACAGGAGCTCACTCCGTCGCGGGGATTCGAACTGCTGACCTTCTGATCGGCAAGCCCTAGGCTCTGTGGTTTAGACCACAGCACCACCCGCATCCCTAAGATACTGAATGGCAAATCAGAGAGTCCGGCTCAACTTTTGCTATGAACTCACCAGTTGGGTTTGGATGAGCCACTTGCTTTGTGTTTCACTATGCATGGGACCCAGGTGGCACTGTGGGTTAAACCACAGAGTCTAGGGCTTGCTGATCAGAAGGTCGGCGGTTCGAATCCCTGCAACGGGGTGAGCTCCTGTTGCTCGGTCCCAGCTCCTGCCCACCTAGCAGTTCGAAAGCACATCAAAGTGCAAGTAGATAAATAGGGACCGCTCCGGCGGGAAGGTAAACGGCGTTTCCGTGCGCTGCTCTGGTTCGCCAGAAGCAGCTTTGTCATGCTGGCCACATGACCTGGAAGCTGTCTGCGGACAAACGCGGGCCCCCTCGGCTTATAGAGCTAGATGAGCGCCGCAACCCCAGAGTCGGGCATGACTGGACCTGATGGTCAGGGGCACCTTTACCTTTACCTTTATGCATGCAAATAGGGACCTGGATCTTTTCGCACCCAAAACTTCTAAATACTTTTTATAGAAATGGGAATGCATTGTACATGCACACATCCATCATAATGTGTATCTTGTATTTCAGCATTAATTTATCATTTAAAGGTCCATCCATTTTTTTGAGAGAAGCAGCACTGGCATACTAGAATAGAAAATGAGAAGCAAATTATTAAGTGTTGTGCTATAGATATTCAAAAAAAAGGTAGCTATGTCTGGCCCGAAAGGCTGCCGCGACTTTCTGCAGCAGCTCCAAAAGGTTTCTGTTGAATTTACCAACAAGAGATGTGCTATCACAGGACAGCAGGTGCCTACTGGCGAAAAATTCAGAGGGTTGTTTGCCACTGGGGTTTTTAATGAGGTCACTAACCCTGTCCTGTAGAACAATTAATTTCCACAACACCTTTCGCTGAATGTGCTTCTATTTTTGAAAGCGTTAAGGATTCTTCCTCCCTTCCTCTCCCCCCCCCGCAACAAATTCAGCCATGCTTTGCATTCACACAAAGCCAAATTGGCTGTGTGTAACTTTTTGCCTTCAACCTTCCTCCAGCGTTCAATCTAATGAGAGCCTCATATAATGGATTTGACCGTAGAAAATGACAGGCAGATGGAATTAGAGAGGGGCAGGTTTTAAAGGAAATGATTTATTAAACTTTCTGATTCTGCTGCAGCATTAACTTTTTGCTCCTGTTTCATCAGTATGCCAAAAGTACTTAACAACAACAATTCATACAGTAAGCACCAAATATCATATTGCAGTTAAAATGCATGCTCTGAGGTTGAGAAGACACAGGTTGCCCAAAACTATCTAGTGAGTTGGGGCAGAGGAAGACATACTTTCTAAACTGTGTGGGATTTCAACTAGGGCTCTGTCAAAAGTACTCTCCCCCATTTGCAGGGGGCTTAATTTAGGGGGGCGATAGTGATTTTTCAGAGGGATAAGCTTTTTTTTTTAAAGAGAGCTTATGGACTTGCTGTTGGTCTGTGGTCATGTGAGTGTTTTTATTAACTCTTTCTTAATTACTGGCAGAAATCCCTAATACCATCTGGGGGACAGGAGGCGGGCAGGTGTGGGGGACTCCCTGGTCCTGAATGGGGTAACTGTGCCCCTGAAGGACCAGGTGTGCAGCCTGGGAGTCATTTTGGACTCACAGCTGTCTATGGAGGCGCAGGTTAATTCTATATCCAGGGAAGCTGTTTATCAGCTCCATCTGGTACGCAGGCTGAGACCCTACCTGCCCGCGGACTGTCTCACCAGAGTGGTGCATGCTCTAGTTATCTCTCGCTTGGATTACTGCAATGCGCTCTGTGTGGGGCTACCTTTGAAGGTGACCCGGAAACTACAACTAATCCAGAAAGTGGCAGCTAGACTGGTGACTGGGAGCGGCCGCCGAGACCACATAACACCGGTCCTGAAAGACCTGCATTGGCTCCCAGTACGTTTCCGAGCACAATTCAAAGTGTTGGTGCTGACCTTTAAAGCCCTAAATGGCCTTGGTCCAGTATACCTGAAGGAGTGTCTTCACCCCCATCGTTCTGCCCGGACACTGAGGTCCAGCACCGAGGGCCTTCTGGCGGTTCCCTCGTTGTGAGAAGCCAAGTTGCAGGGAACTAGGCAGAGGGCCTTCTCGGTAGTGGCACCCGCCCTGTGGAACGCCCTCCCACCAGATGTCAAAGAGAAAACCAACTACCAGAGTTTTAGAAGACATCTGAAGGCAGTCCTGTTTAGGGAAGCTTTTAATGTTTCATAGATTATTGCATTTTCATGTTCTGTTGGAAGCTGCCCAAAGTGGCTGCGGAAACTCAGCCAGATGGGTGGGGTATAAATATTATTATTATTATTATTATTATTATTATTATTATTATTATTATTATTATTATTATTATCTGGTGGCAACCATGTTCATTCCCAGAATGCCCTAGATATAGCAATAAAATAATGGTGGTCTTTGATGGGAACTGACAAGAGAATATATTAATGATATTTAATCCTCTAGAGACCCACATGTGTGTGTTAACAACTGGTCCCCGTCAAGCAGTCTTTACTTCTTCTCAGGAAAAGAGGGTGTGTGACCTCACAACCTACTCTAGCAATTAGAACTGCTTGGTCCTTAACCTCTTTATATACTAACTAACAAATATGTATTGCTATGTTTGACTGTTAAAATCTCCCACATTTGAAGTGGGAACTTTCCAGCGCTCTCACTTGTCCATTAAACTAACCACACCCATTCATTTGTAGGGTAAGGTTTTGTCTATATGCATTAGGTGCAAACACAATAGTAATTTGTGCTATGAGCTATGTGCTATGTGCTGGGCGTAGTCTAGTCTGCCCTTATTATAGGGCACTCCGACAATCATTCTGAGATGTAGGCAAACCAGCGAGACATAGGAAATTCTGACAGAGCCTTTACACCAGGGAGGGAAAGTATCAAGGACCCTTGGCCTACGTCTTCCCTCCGTAGCACATTCTGTGTTTCAGAGCCCATGGAACTCCTCTTTCGGAATACCTAGATCTTTGTTGTGTCTATGCCTCCTTGTCCTTTGCTGATAATGCTGCTATTTATACAGTGGAACCTCGGTTTATGAACACCTCTGTTTACGATTTTTTGGTTTACAAATGCCGCGGACCCATCTGGAACGAATTAATTGACTTTCCATTACTTTCAATGGGAAAGTTCGCTTCAGTTTATGAACACTTCAGTTTATGAACAGACTTCCGGAACCAATTACACCCATGCTTCGGGTTAAGTAGGCTTCAGATTGAGTACTCTGCGGACCCGTCTAGAACGGATTAATCCACTTTCCATTACTTTCAATGGGAAAGTTTGCTTCAGTTTATGAACGCTTCAGTTTAAGTACTCCGTGGACCGTCTGGAACAGATTAATCCACTTTCCATTACTTTCAATGGGAAAGTTCTCTTCAGTTTATGAACGCTTCAGTTTATGAACAGACTTCCGGAACCAATTGTGTTCATAAACCGAGGTATTGTGAAGTACTTTTTAAGCCACAATGCATGCACCTAAGATACATTTCCCTTAGATAATATCTATGCGTAATACTCTGAGCCTTGCTAACCCTCTCTGCCGCCGTCACCCAAAATGTTTTGTTTTGCTGCTGAAATCAGGAACAGTGCTGCTGCTCAACTTCCGTGGGAAGAACGTGGCTGACAGGCGGGATTAGGGGCAGCCTTGAGATTGTGAATTTCATGGGGGCTTAGGCTGAGCCTTTTGGCTACCTATTCCTCTTCTAGTTCCTTCCTTCCAATACTAGAATATCCCTTCGTGTGACACAGAAAATTAGGGCTTTTAAAAAAAAGGATGAATTCTGTAAAGGCTGATGATCTTTATGTCTTCAGGCCTTTTGTCTAAGAATAAAAGAAAGAAAAACCTTGGAAGAACGGTAATGAAATGAATTTTATTTTTCAGGCACGGAGCCCATGCTATTTCATTTCATTACCAGGACACATTGAGCAGGCTGAGATCAGCAAGTACTCCAGGCAACAGGGAGCTGATAAGCATTTCATCATGGTTCTAAACATATTAAATTTTTAGCTGTAAAGTTTATCAATGGCATCTATGGGTGCATCTGTGTGCATGTTACCACATCTTCTTCCCCACTGTGGAGAACTCCCCCTCCCGTCTCATTTGTTCTGCAAAAAATAACTGTCAACTGACTGTGTATTCCTAAAAATAAATTTGAACTATCAACCAGGCTGTTACCTGCTATTCAGAAAGATGATGGGAAGAAAATATTCCAACATGAGTAATGGTAACAAGAGAAAAATATTCTATTAGGATCTGAGGGTTCCTTCTTTCCACTTGTTGGCTTTATTATTCTCCTATTTCATGTTTAATGTTTTTTTTTTTTTTTTTTGAAACCCAAAACACTACTCATTCATACTTAGATTTAGGCGGCAATCCTCTACATAATTTGAAATAAACCCTATTGAATTCAGAGGGACTTAATTCTAAATGTGATCTGATTGCACAGATAATTCAGCCTTGTTGCTTTCATTTCACTCTTCTTGTTGTTCATCCAATTTTGCAACGCATCCTATGTGACAGGATGTTACTACACTGCAGTATCTTTCCATCTTCCAGCAGGCTGGTTTGGCTTTCTTACAATAAACTGGAATAAAAGCTCATCATTGAAAATATATCATCATTTTCATTGGTGTCAAACATTTTAGAAGCTCACTGATAATGCACATTTTAACTCCACGTCCACTTCTTCCTCCCAAATTGTGATTGCTTAGGTACTTCATACTTATTCTTCGTTTATGAGCCTTTGCGGTAGAGTTTCTCTGTGGATTAAGGCTCACAATTATTCCTACTATCTTGAGTTGAACTGAATTGCATAAATGCTTTTCAGCCATTTATGGGTGTGAAGGACTTTGTTCACTCCATTGCTACTGCCTTGGGAATCTTGCCTTCTCCTGCTCCTCCAAAGTGCTGCAAGAAGGGGCTGCCACGTGTATGTGGTGGCAGTGGGTGGTTCTGCAGCTGCACCCTTGGTGTTGGTTTCCCTCTGCTTCCTCCTGCTGGTTGGCAGAGGGTGCCAATCTCCCGGCTGCCCTAGCTTTGGCTTTCTTGGGCTGTTCGGCCCTGCACAGCCGGTGGGGGGCACAGCCAGTTCAAGCCACCACCAGAAGAGTGCCTGTCTGGTAGAGGTGGGCCCAGCCAGTCCTGAGAAGATGCTGCCATCAGTGATCTCACGGTTGTTTTATAAATGTGTGTTTTGTGAGCAAACTAAAAGCACAAATTAGACTTGGCTAGAAGCGCATGAGGAGGAAATGGAATGGGATGGATTAATCTTAAACATAAAGGACCACCTCTCGCCATGTGAACCCTGAGATCATCATCTGAGTTCCTTCATTGGGTGCCTCCTCCATGGCACCCTTCTAAATGTGTTGTGGAAGGGGGATTATTGATTAGTTTTTGTTATTATTTTTATGATGTATTTTGTGCTTTTTATATTGTAATTTTATTGCAATTTTATGTTGTGAACTGCCCTGGGATCTACTGATGAAGGGTGATATACAGATTTAATAAATAAGCAAACAAACAAACAAA
Organism: Zootoca vivipara; assembly: GCF_963506605.1. Lineage (NCBI taxonomy): Eukaryota > Metazoa > Chordata > Lepidosauria > Squamata > Lacertidae > Zootoca > Zootoca vivipara. Next base: position 5,880,610 of record NC_083279.1, on the reverse strand, counting down.
CAAACTGAAGACAAGTTGTAGTTTAGTTGTTTAGTCGTGTCCGACTCTTCGTGACCCCATGGACCATAGCACGCCAGGCACTCCTGTCTTCCACTGCCTCCCGCAGTTTGGTCAGACTCATGTTGGTTGCTTCGAGAACACTGTCCAACCATCTCGTCCTCTGTCGTCCCCTTCTCCTTGTGCCCTCAATCTTTCCCAACATCAGGGTCTTTTCCAAGGATTCTTCTCTTCTCATGAGGTGGCCAAAATATTGGAGCCTCAGCTTCAAGATCTGTCCTTTCAGTGAGCACTCAAGGCTGATTTCCTTAAGAATGGATAGGTTTGATCTTCTTGCAGTCCATGGGACTCTCAAGAGTCTCCTCCAGCACCATAATTCAAAAGCATCAATTCTTCGGCGATCAGCCTTCTTTATGGTCCAGCTCTCACTTCCATACATCACTACTGGGAAAACCATAGCTTTAACTATACAGACCTTTGTTGGCAAGGTGATGTTTCTGCTTTTTAAGATGCTGTCTAGGCTTGTCATTGCTTTTCTCCCAAGAAGCAGGTGTCTTTTAATTTCATGACTGCTGTCACCATCTGCAGTGATCAAGGAGCCCAAGAAAGTAAAATTTCTCACTGCCTCCATTTCTTCCCTTTCTATTTGCCAGGAGGTGATGGGACCAGTGGCCATGATCTTAGTTTTTTTGATGTTCAGCTTCAGACGATATTTTGCCCTCTCCTCTTTCACCCTCAAGGTTCTTTAATTCCTCCTCAATTTCTGCCATCAAGGTTGTGTCATCAGCATATCTGAGGTTGTTGAAGACTGAAGACATAGTCCCCAATTAATTCCTGCACAACTAGTGCCAGAGACACATCAAAAGACACATCCAGTTCAGTTGGCCTAGAAGAGCCCAGCACTGAGGATTGGATACATATTGAGCTGTGAATATGTATCTATATCAATTGCACACATAGAAGTCTGCATCTTCACATAGATACTTTGGGCTGAAGATTCTTCAGTGGAGTTGAATGTAAAAAGAAGCCATTTTTAATGTGTTGCATGCATGCATAACACAGAGTGGGGTCACAGCACGAATAAATTCGGAGGCAAGTGTTTTATTTGTGCTCAAGAAGTCAGAGGATGTTCATTAACAATTTTGTTCTGCCCTCTTTTGCATCAATAGGTGATTAAAAAAAATAAAAAAATAACCCCCTCCCCCGAATATATTGCTAAATATATTTCATCCTACACAATGCAACATTTTTTGGCACTTTTTGTTATTTGTCAAGTATTATTTCACATAATTCATTGCAATGTTAAATCCAAAGGAAAATTGCATTCCAGTCCTTATATTAGTGCAAGAGGGGAAACTTAGCTGCGCTTGCTTAAAAATGCAGGCTGAACAAAATTCTCTCTATCCCTACCACACACACACACACACAGATGACACACACACACTCAAGATAGATAATGTTTCTTGATTCTGGATATGAACCTCCATCTACCTACCTGCTTATGATCTCCCTGCATGTGATTTAGCAAAAGCCGCTGTTTCTAAAATAAAATTGTTTTGCCCATATGTTGTAACTATTGTCATCCGATAAAACAATAAAGGATCCCAATAAATAGGAAAGTCTGCCGTTTGTCATCTTCTTCCCATTTCAAATGCAAAGGCAGGGAATTCTTTCTGATGCGGTTGTGTTTATGAGAGAAAATATATTTTGTGCAGATAGAGGAAATAAATGAAATCAGCATTCATGAGTTTGGTACAAATTTTGTTGGAAGTCTCCAAGGAATTTGATGAACTCTCTCTTCCCCCCCCCCATTCCGGTGTGATACGTTGTGGCCAATAGTGTAAGAAAATAATAGGACTTTAAATTGTGTAGCACAGAAAGATGGGGCCATTCAAGGGCCCCTGCATTTGTGAGATGCTTTGTTGTGTTCTTCATCATCACAGTATGGAGGCTTAGGATATCTCTCCCCACCCCCTCCACCCCCAGTGCTATCCTATTTTGTTTGCAGAACTGATGCCAGACTATTGCAACAGTGCAACACTTCTTTGTAAATCATCTCTAGAAATGTTGCCATTGCAAAACAGTATGCAAGGGCTGGAGGAGAAAGACATTTAGAGGAACAACTGTAGAACATGAAAGCTCCACTTAAACATACATTAATTGTCCCAGTATTGTATAACTTAATACTTGGGCATGTAAAACGTCACTCCATGTCCCACAGGAATTTTTTATGCTTTTTTAAAAAAAATCCAGGTGTTTGACTAAGGAGGAATAGCCAAATGAATATGGGTGAAATCTGGTGTCTGGTGTCAAGACAGGGATATAAGGGACCCCACTTTTCCTTAAAAAAAAAAAATATCTTAATTGAAATGTTCCTTAATTTCTCTCCCATCCTTAATGGAAATACATTTTCATTTCCCAAACTACTGTGCAAACCAAAACACAGCTATTTTTCAAAATCCACACTTTTCCGAATTTGCAGATCTCCAACCAGAAACTAATACAAAAAAGCATATTTTAAGGGAAAGTATGTACAAAAAGTTTGTGTTGAGTGAACTGTGGACTTTTTTAAAAAATCACAAAATTATGTAAGAATGGGAAGAAATGAATTTAAAATGAGATTCTGAGAAACTGACAGAAACCAAAGTTAACACTAATTTGCACACAGTAACCATGGTGGAATTGCCTGCTTGAGATGTTTATCTGCAAAAGTGGGCATGCAGCTTTTGCGTTACAGGTCAAATTGTTTTTTGTTACTATATGTATAATATTTAAACAAAACACCCAGTTGTGCATTAATTTTCCCTATTCAAAAGTGCAGTTATGGTATCTCTCTAAGCAGTGTAGTGAAGATCTGAATCATTGTGACATATTATATGAAATTGCCCACAGTCTACCTTATTGTTGGCAGCTTCTGGCATGTCTAATCATTGGTTTTCAACACTATGGATCTCTGGTATTCTTCAAATTGCCATTTTGTCTGCAACCAGGAGCCATAGCTGCCAAGTCTCCCGTATTCCCCGGGAACCTCCCGTTTTTCCAGCTGTCCCCAGCCGAAAAAACTGATTTTTTTGTTTTCCCCTGGTTTATTCTGGTGCGGCGGCCATTTTGGAACTGGGCGGAGCATGCTCAGAAGCGACTTTTGATGCTGCTCTGCACAGTTCCAAAATGGCTGCAGCACGACTTCTGGTGCGGCAGCCATTTTGGAACTGGGCACAGCAGCATCAAAAGTCACTTCTGAGCATGCTCCACCCAGTTCCAAAATGGCGGCAGCGCTACTTCCGGTCTGCTACTTCCGGTCCGGTCCCTTATTTCTCAGGCTGAAACTTGGCAGGTATGCCAGGAGCAACGAGCTGCTGTATAATGAGATGAGATGTGGGCAGCAAATAAGTTGAGCCAGTTTAGGCAGCTAAGCAGAGCCAATCCAGTGCACCCACTAGGACTGTTGAACCACCCTAACCTTACCACCACCCTGCCATGACCCCTCGCCAGCCCATTTTGCAGATGCAGTTCTGCTGCTTCAGAGAGGCCAAGCCTGTGGCAGTACCCCTCCCTGTGTTCCTGTGCAACAACATGCATGCATTTTTCTCGCTGTAAATGGAAAGTCAAAGATATGCACAGAATCTGTAAACTTGCCGATTACCATAACTGAGGCCAGGCATTTGAAAATAATAATATTGCGCAAGGGTAGTTATTACACCCTCTGCTGTTGTTCCATTAGCTTCAGTGTGAGCAGAGCTACCATTCAGACACTGTGGAGATAATCCTGATGTAAACACCTAGTCTCCCTTGAAATGCAAGACCATTCTATGCCTTTCCCTAATGAATGAGACAGGGAGGAAAATTAATCTTAAACTGATTCGGATAATTATTTGCCGGGTCTTATTATGCCAAGTACATTTAAACAGAAATGCCAACTCGGCAACACTCCCCAAGCAGATCTGGAAACTTTCACAATGGAGCATGCCAATGTTTGCTGCTGAATAGGGTGGGAAAGGAACTAGTGCATGTAAGAGAAATAATCGGTTTCTAGAAGTGGTATATATGGCAAGGGGGCATAGTTCGTTGGGTAGATCATTCAGAAAGCCCCAGGTGTGATTGCTGGCACCTCCAACTAAAAGGATTCCAATCTGCATGACTAGGAAAGACCATTGCCTGACACTATGGACACAGATAAGACAACAACATATGTTTGTGAGGAATTTTATATTGCTGCTATTTTGGCTATGAACTAACCAAAATTTAATACTTTTGAAGTTCCATTCACTTGAAAGGTCAGGTAAATTGCTCAAGTCTGCCCTATGTAAATAAGTGGGATATGAAAGTGATTAACTTTGACTGGCTCATATCCACTTTCTGGATCCGAACTTGAGCTAAATTCTTCCTTTTAAGAAAGCTTCATAAGTCCCCAGACTAGTCCAAGCAGATATTGCATGGTATTGTAGAGTGCAAGCAATACTGATTTTCTCCAGCAGATAAAATATAGGAGGAAATGTAAGTTTGGTTTGGGAAAAAAGTGATTAGACACCCACCCTCTTTTTCAGAGTACTGTGGAAGGCTCTACCTCCAAAATTGCTATTTAGCCGTTGTGGTTCAGTTTAGCCCATAACAAAACTGAAATGTCCAAGAATTTGCTATGTATGCATTACTGCAGCTTATCTCCCACACAGCAGTTTATCCTAAAAGTTCATTTTTCATATACACAGAGGAAAACCAATAAACTAGACCTCTGTCAAGACATTTAAACAGCTTGGGGGATAAACTTTCAAGGGCTTTTCTCCTGAAAGTTAGGATTATGGTTGTGAATTCACCTGCTATTCTTGAGCCGTAAAGCTTTGCAAAGAGCTTTCTCAAACTCTTACTTCCTCAGTAAGAGGTAAGTTTGAAACAATGAGTTTTGGGCATTGTTTATATACCACCTAATATTTCATTTTCTGGTTTTGTTGGCACCAGATAGGTCTGAGAAACATTTTGGTGGAATGTTCTTTTGATGAGGCTGAATGTTTCAATGAAGTAGGCAAATGAACGAGGATAGTTGATGGAAAGTAGACTCCCATTCATGGAGCTGTGAGCACCTTAAGAAATCTTAAATGGAAATGAATAAGGCAACTTCCAAGATTTGGTAAAAATCAGAAATGTGGCTTATCCCATATTAAACAAACAGAAATTCACGGAAAACATGAATGTTGTTTGTTCCAATTAAGAGCTAGACCACTGTTTTCCTGGGGGCATGTGGCAGAGCAAACAGAAGTGAGGATGAACCCTAACTGAAATAGGGCTCATGGGACGTGAAGAGTCTTTCTGAAAAATGATGCTAGCCTATGTGAAACTCCTTAGGCTTCCACCAGAATCCCCAAGAAGGTTCTCCTGAGGTGAACACACACCACATTCCGTGGACTCCATATTGTAGGTTTTTTGGGGGGCAGCTCTTACAATGGATTCTAAAACTGTTGATTCAACTCATTTTATATGTTGTTGTCAGACTGGTGCAATGTTGCACCTAATATACCAATAATCCCTGATTAATTTTGAAATTAAATGTATACATTTCTCCTGCAACTAGGGATTTTCTTCAACAGGTAGACAGGCAGTGTGCTTGCAATGTGCTTTTGTCCAGCAAATCCCTTTGCAAAGTGTTCTGCACGACTTGCAGTAATGTCCAACTCAGAAATTTAGCCGTCTGCCAGATGTCACACTTCTTTGAATATTGCAGCACAGCTGTCTGCACCTTAAATCTACCCAAATACACATTTAAATTATATCTGGGAGAAAATATGAATTTGAATACATATTTTGAGAGAAAACCTACTGTATCTCTACTTGTAATGTGCAAACACAGAGCAGAGTTGGAGTTACTTTCTGCAGCACGTGTGGCTCCCGCAGAGGAGTGGTAAGGAACCTCAGGTCTGGGTGTCAAATGCGGCCCTGCAAACATCTCCATCTGGCCCTCAGGCCATGCCCCTCCCTAGCTCTGCTTCACATCCCGTATGTTTTGCTTGGCTGAAATTCCTTCCTTCCTTTTATTTGTTAGCCACTTTCCCACACAGGCACACACAAAACCATGCTCAAAGCAGCTTGCAAACAAAGAAACAGGGATGCATTTCAAATAAGCTCTACAAAAAAATTTCATAATATCATAGCAAAGCAAAAATAAAACCACAAAGCCACATTTTGATACAATAAATGCAACAAGATTGCTTAAACACCATTGAGAGCCAGTGTGACATAATAGTTAGAGCGTTAGACTAGGACCTTGGAGAGCAAGGTTCAAATCCCCACTCAGCCACGAAACTCACTGGGTCACCATCTCTTAGCCTAACCTACCTCACAGGGTTGTTGTGAGGATGAAATGGGGAGGAGACCCATGAACACCATCTTGAGACCCTTGGAAGAAAAAGGTGGTATATAAATGTAATAAATAGATAAATAAAACATGCAGCATCCAATAGCAAAAATGATGTTGCTCACAGTCAAAAAAAGGCTTCCCACCCCTGTCACAGAGACCTGCTGAGGTCCCATATACCTGGTCAGTGTCTTGCAGGAACAGAGGATGTTACCAAAACCACGTCCCAGAATCCTTTTGAATGTGTATGGGTTTTTCAGCATAGTCAAGGGTTCGCAGAGAAGAATCTGCTGTAGAAAGTGTTTCTTGAATGCAGGGTGTTTGAAAACCACTTCTCCCAAGGAACAGAGCATGACTCTTACACCTCATCAAGTTAAAAACACTGAACCCTCTTTTTAAGGGAATCCAAACAGTTCCCCCATTCATTCAGTAACACAGGAAAAGTGAGAGATATAGAACCATTGTCAAAAATCAGTTTAATCATTTTTTTATAGTTACAGACCCTTAAAAGTTTTAATTGTGACAATATGGCTGCTCCTGGATTCCAGGAATTGCAAAGAACATTGCTGAGACAGATTTAATGCATATGCTTTATATAGCTAAAAAGTGCCATATAAATAAAACATGCTGTCTGAGTTAAAAGTGGAAAAGAACTTTGGGAAAGGCATGCCAAGTGCTTTCTTACAGATAGACTCTCAGGTACCGGCATCTGCTTTTGAGAACTAGCATCCAGTATATCCAGAAAAAATATTATCTTTGCACCATAACTTCTGCTAAAAGGAGGGGTTCCTTCAGCAATGCCTAGGCTGCTTAAGTAAGTGCTAAAGGTAAGGGTAAAGGGACCCCTGACCATAAGGTCCAGTCGCGGATGACTCTGGGGTTGCGACACTCATCTCGCTTTACTGGCCAAGGGAGCCGGCATTTGTCCGCAGACAGCTTCCGGGTCATGTGGCCAGCATGACTAAGCTGCTTCTGGCGAAACCAGAGCAGCGCACGGAAATGCCTTTTAGCTTCCCGCCGGAGTGGTACCTATTTATCTACTTGCACTTCATGCTTTCGAACTGCTAGGTGGGTAGGAGCTGGGACCGAGCAACAGGAGCTCACCCCGTCATGGAGATTCAAACTGCCAACCTTCTGATCGGCAAGCCCTAGGCTTTAGCGCCACCCGCGTCCCTAAGTAAGTGCTATAGAAATAATAAAGAGTTTTCCCTCCTAGTAACAGCAAACCAAATCTTATTGGCTACACCATAAAGTACCCTGAATTGCTTGAACCTGTAGAAGTATGAAAGGATTGTACTGTGGCACTAGAAGGCTAGTATCAGCACTAAGCGTGGGAAGGGAATAATATTCAAAATTATCCCTGATTACTCTGCTGGTTATTTTCTTTGAAGACTGAGCTAGGGCTGCAATGGATTGTTCATCATGTGTTAGAACTGAGGTGGCCAAAAGTAATATTGTGCTCTACTCGTAGATATCTGGGTGTTAAGGATTTGGCAAGGATTTCTTACTTCCGTTTGTTTAACAATGGCATCAACAAAAAGGGCTCTGCCTCTAATTATGCCACTGAAATGAAGAAATTTGGGGCGAGGGTAACTAGGAGTGTTCTTTTCTGTGGAAGGAATGTGAGCTCCATCCAGTTCTGTTGTGCAAAGCAAACAGAATGCAGGTGGGGGAACCTGCAGCCCCCCAGATGTTGGACTCCAGTTCCCATCATCACTGACCATCAATCATGCTGGCTGGGGCTGATGGGACCTGGAGTCCAACAGCATTAGAAGGGCTACCAGTTTCCTATCCTTGGTATAGAACAAGACTGGTAACCTCATGTGGGCTACAAAGATTAAAGAAACTACCAAACAGATGTTCAACTGGCCCACAATCATGATTTGACGCTCCAAATTTTGGGCTTATCCCAGGGGCCAAACATGTCTGGCTCTCAAAAGTTTCTTGAGAACTATGCCGCTCACTGGCCTTCTTCACATCCCAAGTGCTTTTGTCTGGCTGGACTATATCCCTGAATTCTGATCATACTTCACGCTTGTCTGGATGGAGGATAGAAAGAGGCGGGGGAGTGTTTGTGGAAAGTAACTTACTGCAGGACAAAAGCAACATTTTCAACAGAGGCAACATTTTCCCCTTTTGCCTCTAGCCCCACCCACTCCTGGCATGTGGCCCTTGGAAGGTAATGCCCAGAAGGTAATGCGGCCCTTGGGCAGGAAAAGATTCTCCATCCATGCCCTAAACGAATGGAATGTTGAAAATATGTCTTTTAAAGGATAACCGTATGTAGGGAAAATTGCATAACATCTTCCTTTGCTGAGGCTGTCAAGAGTCTGCATTGATGTGTGATGGCATATTAACAGCATACCTATTAGGCTAATTTAAAGGCATCAGAGCAGGGCTGTTCCTACCATTTGCAAGAATGTTGCCATTATTAATTGCATTAGATTCTTTATACAGTACTCACTGATAGGAATCAAAAGCCATAAAACATCAACATTAGTTTGTGACAGCAAAGGTAGCTCGATTATATGCTTCTTATACTGTTCAACTCTTTTGTGTCTAATTGTAAAGTGAAAAAAGGGCTTAGATATCTAAAATGGTAAAAAAATGGGTTTATTCTTGCTTCGCATATTCCTCTTTTTCATTGCAGTGAAGGGCAGAATTTTCAAGACATTACACATATTATGAAAACAACAAAAGTCCTCTTTAGGGATTCAGGAAACCAATTTGCTCTTTCTTTCTTTCTTTCTTTCTTTCTTTCTTTCTTTCTTTCTTTCTTTCTTCATTCTCCCACCTTTCCTCCATGGAGCTCAAGGTGACATACAACCTCACACACACACACACACCCTCCTTTTTATCCAGGGAATAACCTTGTGAAATGGGTTAGGCTGAGATATATAGTGACTGCTCCCAAGATCACTCAGTGGGCTTCGTGGCTGAGTGAAGATCTGAACCCTGGTCTCCCAGCAGTGCCGGACTGACGTATAAGCTAAACAAACTATAGCTTAGGGCCCCACTCTCTTGCCCCCCCCAAATAAAATAAAGGAAAAACCCACTGGATGTGCATTTCCAGAATATAAGATAAAAAACAAAATAAAACCTACATACAGCAACAGTGTGTAGTGTTGTGTAGGCTCCTATGATGTAAGTAATGGGCCCCGCCTGCTATATAAAGGGCCCCATTACCTTCAGTAGCTTAGGGCCTCATCAAACCTCAATCCGGCCCTGTCTCCCAGGTTTCATTCTGACACTCTAACCACTACACCACAGGTGTGGGGATGGAGCAGAGGAACCACTGTGCTGGCTCTACCTCCCAACCCTGTCCCACTTGCCTTCTCTAAATTGCAGGATGATAGTCTGAAACTAGAGCCCCCCTAGAAATATTTCTTCTGAAATAGTGCTTGTTTTATGCAGTTTTCATAAGTATATACTTATGAAAGATGATCTTAAACCTCCCCCCCCCCACTAATCTGCTGAATGATTAATCAGAGGCATGTTTTTAGTCAATTAAAGTGTTGTTGTTTTAAAAAATAAATTGATCTAACCAATTAATTAACAAAATGTTGCAACCCAATTTATGCCACAGTTAAGGTGGAATTCAACATAGCATTGAGATTTTCCCATCAGGTTAAACATTTCAGTTTGCCAGGCAGAACAATCTCCATTTTTGTTCCCCAGTGCGCTAATCTCAGGGTTCTCCTAGTCTGTCCTAGGAGGGGGGAGGGGGAGGGGGGAAGGCCAATGGCACTAGTAAACCACCTGCTGGCTTCCAATAGAGGAAATCATTAGGTAAATTTAGTCCTGCTGTTAGGGTTTGTTGTGACTACTCTTGAGTAACGAACGTCCACATGCTTGTCTTTCAGACGTTCTTATTGGTGCACATTATTTACAGTGTAACTGATTGCTCATTTCATGTCTACCCGCTCGAGTCAGATTCCTGCACTACATGCTTCCGCGTTTTCGACCAGCATAAAAGCCTCGGAACTGAGAAGCGCCTCCCCTTCCTTCTCTTCCTCAGTTCCGGCGTCGGAGGTACGGGTCTTCTGTCTGCCCTATTCCTGCACACTCTTTCCCTCTCTCTCTCTCTCTTCCTGCCTATGGAGCAGGGGCTCTCCAGTGCTGCCACAGCCCTGGCACTCCTTCTCCGTTTCCTGACTCACCCCTTCAGGCCCCTCGCTCTCATGACTGCTTGGAGACGGGCTGCTTCTTATGAGGGGGGGGGTTCTCTGTAATCCCTCCCCCTTACACTACTGGAAGTCTTTTAATATTTCAAAAGACAGCATGTGTGTGCAGCTAGAACAGATGAAAATGGCTACTAACTGGAATTTGCTGTTATGAAAAATAAGGAATTGGTTTTCTGGAGATTGTCTCTGTACCCCCTGTTCTTTCACACCATTTCTTCTCCCTCCATCCCTCCATCCCAGATGTCTCTGGTCCTTCATAGGTCTTCATCTTCTTCTCCCTAGCTCTCCATTCTGTTTCCTTTTCCCCTCTCACTGTTGCCACTCCCCATAGCTTATTCTAAAGCAGCATCTTCTGATGGGTCCAGCTCTGCCACATTCTCCAGTCTTGGAGGGTTGTGATTCCCTTTTCACTGGATGCAAACATGTGACCACATCATGACCTGTGCACTGCAGGTCATTTGGCAGGGGCATCATTCAAGCTCAAGAATCCTATTAAAACAGACTATTGCACCCTTAGCTGTGTGTCTGATCTGAGTTCCTTTTGAATGCCTTGCAAAACCAAACCCTTTCTCCCGCAACTGCCAGGGAAGCAGTCACAATCTCCTTAAACAGGTGTAGATATAAAACTTTAATAGCTTGACATATATGAGAGGGAATGATTATGCAGTGGTGTTTGCATGAAGTGTGGAGAGCTTTTTCTCTGTGTATAATGGTAGAAGAAAGAGGGAAGTATAGTATTCAGGAAATAACATAGGGCTTATCTATATTATAGGCCTGCAGATAACGCTACTTTGCCAATAGACAATTATGAAAAAGGTCCAGTTTGGAAGGCGTTAACTGTCCCTTCCATCTACTTTACGGGGTCAGAAATAATGGCTAAATCACGTTTAATAGTGTCGACATAACTGACCTACGGCACTTTAACATCCACTATGGAAAGCATTTGACTGATTAAGTGGGTCAGCTTTATTGACTGTATTATTAAATGTAAAGCCTATAAAACTTATGCACAACCCTTCCCCAACTCCTTCTATTCAAGCAGTACCATCATTACAAGTACCAGGGCAGAATGTGAGGCATTTAGAAAGAACAAAGAAGAAGGTATACCAGAGAGCAAATACAGGATAATTTTTGTCTAGGATAGTTTCTAGCAATTGCAACTCCTTTAAATAAAACTTGATGGAGGGAAATCCCTATTTCATATTAAGAAAGTACAGTATACAGAGTGAAGCTCCAAAGTTCTTTAGAACTGGAAACCCACCTGAGAAAATTTGCTCATCTTTAGTGACTCTGTCTTAGCTTCCCTCAAAATTCTCAAATGTTTTGTTGAAAGATTCTTTACATTTGATATAAATTTCATTGCAGACAAAATCTAGTAACAACATATGTGTGAGAAGAATGCACTGGAGAAATTGTTTTTTTTAAAAAAAAAACTTTTGGATTCCTTTTAAAATTTCTTAGATGTTTCACCTGCGTTAGATTTGCTTTAAATTAAATTTCAAGGGCAACTCTGCTTGGCACCCAAATATTCTTCATGCTTGCTTTGATACTAAACTGTGTTTTCCAACTACATCTTTTGGACACTCTTGCCTGTCCTTCAGAGAATTCAGGTGGTCTAACAGGGTCGCCCCATTTCGTCCTCACAGTTACCCTGTGAGCTTGACTAGGCTGAGGTAGTGCTTGGGCCAAGGTCTCCCAGTGAGCTTCATGGCCAAGTAGGGATTTCAACCCAGGCTTTCCCAGGTCAAACACTTCGTCTACTGCACCATTATGGCTATGTGTTTTTTTTTTACATGGCAGGTGATCATTTCTTTCTAGCAATCCCGTGTTGATTTCATCAATGGAAGATTGCTCTCTCTCATGGCTGAGGAGTCCTATTTGCCATAGTTATATTTAAGTGTTCCTATGAAGTTTCCCCTCCTGCTCTTTCCTCTGTTGGGATTTGATATCGCATTGGTAGACAGAGGCCATGTGTTAAAGTGGTTCAAATGAACTGTTGAATCATACAACCAGCAAAACTATTGAATCATAGCTTCCTTAGAGACATGGCAAAACCTACTTTTTATGTCTGACAGACTTTCTTAACACTGCAGGCCTGTTCGGCTTGACCTTTTCTCTCCATTGTGGCAAACTTTCTGTTCATTTTGAAGGGGAAGAGTTTCCTGCTTCTTTGAAAGGGGAGCTTTTTCTCTCTTGCATGAGCAAAACACTTCTGGGGGTGAGAAGGAATGTATGGTCTCCCTTTCATTTGAAGGCATTAGGATTTGGTTGAAAGTGAACCTGTCCGAATACTTATATTTCTAGACTTTCAAACCTTCAGCGGCTTCTATTACTTCCATTTTAAAAGCAATGTTATGCTAGTGAAAGGTGACAGATGGACAAGCCTTGTGGCTGAGCTTCTCTGATTATGGATGTAATATAACAGGAAGCAGGACAGGCTTCTTATCTTAAGACCTAGCTAGGAGCTAATCACTGGGGATTGAAAGAAGCCCAGATTTTGGCTGCGTGCATTGGCAAGTACAGTACATCATTTTGCAAATTCTAGCTACTGGTATGTGAGGTACATTGCCTTGGATTTTGATTGAGCTGCCAGTTTGTTCTATCTGGAAGGTATAGTGGCTTGTGCAAAACCACACTTTGTCTCTATTTGTCAGGAAACGTAACACCTTCTTTAATTAGGTACGCAGCTTGCGGCTGCTCCTGGATCTATTACTACTACACTCCCTGTCCAGACAGGGCAAACTAACTTCTGTCATCTGTGCTCTGGTAACCTCCAGGTTAGACTACTGTGATGCATTATACACTGGGCTACCTTTGAAGATAGTTCAGAAAGTGCAACTGGCACAGAATTTGGCAGCCAGATTGTTGACTGGTCTGAATGTGATTCTGGCTACCAATTATTTTGCAGTCTCAATTAAAAATAATGTTTTTGGCCTATAAGGCCTTGCACCAGTACCTCAAGGGTCGCTGCTCCCAACATGAACTGACCCAGACCCTGTGGTCATCATCTGAGGCCCTTCCTCAAGTGCCCATAAGAAGTTTGGAAGGGTGGCAACATGAGAACAGACCTCTTCAGTGCTGGTTTTCCTGCTTGGTTTTCCTCAGGCAAATACTTTCCTCTTTATTTGAAAGGTGGAATTCAGCTGGGCAGGATTTCTAAGTGCTGCCTTTTATCAGTATAGCTGTGTTTTTGGGTTTTTACTTAATTGTTCTTAATTGCTTCTGATGGAAGTTGCTTTGGATCACTCTGAGAAAAAAAATGACTAGCAAATAGTAATGAAATAATAAATAGTACGGTAATTAAGGAGTTATGGGAGCTGGCAGATAAAATTATATATTTGTGGTTATTTGGCTGTTGTGCTGCACTCAGTCAGTGGTCTTTTACAGGTACAAGGTGTGCAGGTCCACATTAATAGGTGGTGTGTGATATGTTTGTGTGTATGTGTGTGTGTGTGTGTGTGTGTGTGTGTGTGTGTGTGTTATCAAGCATACATTTTTAATTTCAAGCTTATAATGTTTTTAATTACTTTTGAAACAACTGGTTTCCAGTTCAGTCTCTGGCTCTTAACTCTTCGAGAAATAACAACAAACCGGAGGCAAGAGCACCATGAAGCCAAACAGGCTGTGCCAGGTGGGAAAGCTTTATACAGTATAGGGCTCTTTTCTAAATTGAGATTTAATTGTGTGTTATGTTTTTTTCCCTTCATGCATGTGTAATTTAAACTGCCATTGTGCAACTAAAACAGGTTTCTTGGTTTACTAGAGTGTCTAATGGGAGTGGCAGGGAAAAGAAAGGGAGACCCACTGGGGGGGGGGGGAGCCAGGAGCCATGAAATGCCTTTGTCCTTCTGCTGGCTGAGTTCTGCAAGGGCATCACTGAGGCCACTGAGCGAAGGAGCAACGCTGCCCTCTGGACTGGCTGCCAGTATGAAGGCAGTACATTGGGTGCTGCCTTGGAGGAAACTGAGGCTGGTGGAGCAATGTCCCATTTGCCCAAATGGACCAGGACAGGAATCAGCCAGGATGGCAGGTAGTTGACCTCCTTTCTTGAAGGAGCTTGTCCACATCTTCAGGAGGCATCAGTCAGTAACTCTGTTATAGTAATGTAGAGTGTTATAGTAATGACTTCTAAATTTGCACCCACACTCCCCCCTTTTTTTGGAAATACTTATTCAGATCTGTGTCTCTTGACCTCTTATTTGGCAAGGCATTTCCACCTGAGGCCAGCCCCCAGCCCACATGAGCTGTGTGGCTTTCGTCTCAAATGAGGGAAGAGGGTTGTGTAGTGTTGGCCTCTGCACAAAGCTTAGGTCTAAATAAATATTGCCTCAAGTATAGTGGTACCTCTACTTACGAATAACTCTACTTACAAATGTTTCTACTGTACTTACGAACGGAGCTCCGTCCGCCATCTTGGATGCGGTTTAGATAGGATTTTTTCTACTTACGAATTTTAAATAGGGTTGCTTCGACTTGCGAATTTTTTCTCCCAATGCATTCCTATGGGATTCGACTTACAATTTTTTTCGACTTACGAATGTGCGTTCGGAACGCATTAAATTCATAAGTAGAGGTACCACTGTAAGTGGTTTGGCCCCTGCCAGTTCACTAGAGCCATACCCTTTATTCGCCGGACATTAAGCCTCCAGGTTTCGGGTGAAGCTACTGACCTCTGGGGTGCTACAGTACAGTGGGGCCACTCACAATGTCGGCCTGAATTGTGATGCGGCCCTGACACAGCCATGGGAAGCGGACTCTGTTCCTTCTAAAGGAAGGAGCTCTACACAGGGCTGGGGGGGAAAGCCTGCCAAAGCATCTTCAAGAAATGCTTTCACAGACATGGTTTCGAGAGGCAAATGCTTCAACATGGCTTCTTGCTGCCAACAAACAAAGGGCCCTTCCAATGTTACCATAGGCAGCCAGGAAGCCTTTCTCAGCCACTCTGGTAATGTCATAATTTTTAGGCCCTCTTGGAGGAGCCCTCAGCAGGCAATGTTACTATGCTGGTTTTCTCCCAAGAGGCAAAATGCTTGTGGAGTAGCATAGGGCATGACATTTTAGGGGCTGAAACATAATGTTTGCATTTTTTCTGTGGGGTGGGGGTCTTGAAAATATATTTTTTTGTGACTGGGCAGCATTTAGCTTGGGAGGTCTACGTTTGATGAAGAAGCACAAACTTCTTTTTTTAATTTTACCTTCTGAAAATGTCAGGTAATGCTAAATAAATAATAACATATAACGTAATTGCAAGTACCTGGCAATCATTTTTAATTATTTCTATGTAATTTTACACACATCTTGTTTAACAAGCAAGACTAAATTATATTACATAATTTAACCTAAATATATTTTGAATTCCCAAGTTGTTACAAATTTTTAGTACCCCTCATTTTTCAACACACGTTAATGGTAGAGATCCACATTGTAGACTTCTCCCTCTTGACCTAGATCTTCCATTGTTACCATAGTGATACAGGAAGTTAACTGGGATAAGGTAAGATTAGTTTTCGAATGCCGCTATACCTGATGTTACTTCATACTGTCACTGTGGTGCTATTCCAAGTCTCATGATGATATCTATGCCCTGATCCAGCGAAAGAGCTTTCATGCAGTTTTCTTAGTTCTATTATGTGAAAGGCTATTCACTTCCTTCCTTCCTTCCTTCCTTCCTTCCTTCCTTCCTTCCTTCCTTCCTTCCTTCCACATAGCTTATGCATGAAATGAGGAGCAGGACCACACTTGTCAGACCTAATGCTTTGTACCCAATCCTTGATGTCTGTGGGTTCTCTGCACTATGTGAAAAGGGGAGTGTGCGTGCCTATAACTGTTGCGCGTGCAGACTCTCCACACAATTGGGAATCTTGTGTGACCTATTGCATAGAGAGCCTGTACATTCACAGCTGTATGTGTACAGACATCCTTTTCCTGCAACCTACCAAATGCACAGATATTGGGAAGGAGGTTGGCAGACATGATCCATTTCTACTTTCACACTACAGTGGAACCTCGGTTTATGAACACCTCGGTTTATGAATTTTCGGTTTATGAACACCGCGGACCCATCTGGAACGGATTAATTCACTTTCCATTACTTTTAATGGGAAAGTTCGCTTCAGTTTATGAATGCTTCAGTTTATGAACAGACTTCCGGAACCAATTACACCCATGTTTCAGTTTATGAAAGCTTCAGTTTAAGTACTTCGCGGACCCGTCTGGAATGGATTAATCCACTTTCCATTACTTTCAATGGGAAAGTTCGCTTCAGTTTATGAACGCTTCAGTTTATGAACAGACTTCCGGAACCAATTGTGTTCATAAACCGAGGTACCACTGTATACTAAAAGGGGATGGGGATGTATGAACAGCTGCTGAAGGTGGATGCAAACAATGACAGCCCAAGACATGGTAAGAATGAGGGCGTGCATTTTCATCTGTATTGCAACCACTCATTGGGTAACATGCCACAAGATTATGTCTCTATCAGCACACTGGTATAGACTGGAGTACTATTAAGTGTCACTCACTGCTGCTGTTCTTGGGAATAAGACCACCGCAGGTTGGGTGCATCTTAACATGTGTCTAAGATATAAATGGGGAGTCTTTTTATATAGCCTTTTGTTGTTTAGTCGTTTAGTCGTGTCCGACTCTTCGTGACCCCATGGACCAGAGCACGCCAGGCACTCCTGTCTTCCACTGCCTCACGCAGTTTGGTCAAACTCATGTTCGTAGCTTCAATAACACTGCCCAACCATCTCGTCCTCTGTCGTCCCCTTCTCCTAGTGCCCTCAATCTTTCCCAACATCAGGGTCTTTTCCAGCGAGTCTTCGTTTCTCATGAGGTGGCCAAAGTATTGGAGCCTCAGCTTCACGATCTGTCCTTCCAGTGAGCACTCAGGGCTGATTTCCTTAAGAATGGATAGGTTTGATCTTCTTGCAGTCCACAGGACTCTCAAGAGTCTCCTCCAGCATCATAATTCAAAAGCATCAATTCTTCAGCGATGAGCCTTCTTGATGGTCCAGCTCTCACTTCCATACATCACTACTGGGAAAACCATAGCTTTAACTATATGGACCTTTGTCGGCAAGGTGATGTCTCTGCTTTTTAAGATGCTGTCTAGGTTTGTCATTGCTTTTCTCCCAAGAAGCATGCGTCTTTTAATTTCGTGACTGCTGTCACCATCTGCAGCCTTAGCCAGCACTTTTATTTTTGGTCTCTTTGGTAAAACACATGTGGGTGCCAGCACAAAATGCCTGCCATGGGCAGCAAATAAAGAGGTGCCAGTACTCTATCAGTGAGTACTGTAAGGAAAACTCTGTCCTTAACAGAACCCCTGCATCAAGGATGGCTGTTTTCTCGCTTGGAATCCTATGCTTGGACATTACTTCTATAGAGAACCTCTTGCCAAGGTTACTTGTTTTCAGTATGTATGAATATATTCAGGTGAAACAATACATTTAAATCAGTATTTTAATTTTGTACTTATTTCAATTGACTGCAAGATTATGTTTCAGTGACAGGATTGGCAGAGGCTGCTGGCAGCCCCATGTAATAGCAGACCAATGCCTGGGATGCACTGGCAAATAAGGATAACAGATAGGAATGCTTGAGAAATTCGATCTTTGTGCACCCCTGGAAGTCTTTCAGCCTGTGACACTGTAAATGTGGATTGAGTTGTGAATTAAGCATGTAGTAAAGCAATTCCCTGATGGCTTCATCTTCTGTGGAGCGCCTTAATGAATTCTATCACCAGCATGCCAGTTGGATTGTGTTAATTGGCTCTCACTAGCTTCCTGCCACATTTGAGACAATGGCGGAGTTGAGTCTCTCACAGTGCAATCCTATACACGTCAGCTTAGAAGTAAGGTCCATTGCACTCAATGGGGCTTACATTTGCTTTGGTTTCTTGGTGGTCCAGCATGATGGTGGTGGGGTTTGGCGAGAGCAGGGAGGGACTATCGTTCTCCTGGTTATGTGAAAAATGGCATAGCCAGATCTGGTACTGCAGCTTGTGGCAGAGCAAGAGGAACAGTTGGCAAATGAAATATTAATTTAAAAGATTTATTTTTGTTCCTGTCATAAACGTAGGTTGGCATTGGTGTACCAACCAGATGCTTCCTTTAACAAATAATCAGCATATTATTTGCCATGTTGGACCTTACTAATATATAACCCAAAAGAATAGAGCTGTGATACAATAAAACAAAGATTAAATTGGCAAAAAATGTAAACAGTTCCTAACAAAATATATGCGTAAACAATGTGTTAGTTTTGAATTCTTAGAAACACCCAGTAATAAAACATTGCAGCAAAACAAACCGAAAACCAAGCAGCTGAACACAGCAAGGTGCCAAATCTCCACTTTCCACTTTAATGTGCAGTGAAGAGTCGGACACGACTAAACAACAAACAACCTGTGACTAGCAGGTCAGGCTACCAAGCACTTTAAGTAGGGGTTTGAAGATACTGAAGAGCAGTGTAATAGGAAAAGAAGAGAGGGGGGGGAGAGGGAGAGAGAGGGGGGGGGAGAGAAAGAAATGTTGATTTCTTATAAAGAGCTAGGACCCTAGGGCGAAGGGCAGGTAATAAAGATCATGATCATAATCATAATCCCGCTATATCTTTCCATTTTTCAACTGAAGGTGCGGAAAGTGATGGCTAAGGCTAAGTGCTCTGTGCAGAAGACAGAAAGATTTGGAGACAGGGAGCAGGGCAATTCCACTCTGCCCTTGATGTGCTGAATATTCCAAGTTATTTAGTTGTGTGTGCAACATTCTTTTTTTTTAAAAAAAAAATATTTATTAAGATTTTCTCAAACAGAAAAACATATAGAAAATACAAAACACAAAAAGAAAATAAATAGAAAATATAAAAAATGCAATACAAAAAATACAAAAACAAAAGGAAAGGAACTGCAGATATTTGTCTCTTTCTTCAATCACTAGTTTTGAGGCAGGCCTGTGTGGGATGGCTACCATTTCCCTTTCAGGGTTTTACATTTATTTTAACCCGAGTGGCAACAGCAACAATTCTTTTCTCTTGGAATTGCCACCAGATTTTGCTTAAATAAAAACACTGGGATGAATTTGGAGTTTATTGCTTTGGAAAAGCATTTGAAGAATTTTAAGTGGGTCTGAAAGGGTTGCAGTAAGACTAGCAATGTGTCTTGTGGAGGGTATTTTGCACACCTCTTTCCCCCAGCTTGCAACACTTACAATAATCACTTCAGCCATTCAAGGATATATTTTTTGTCCGTTTCATTTCTCATCTGTCACAGAGGGATGAAGGAGAATAAAAGTGAAAACACGCAAATCCCATGTGACGTTGATGGTTGGATAAAGAAACAGGTAGATATAGAACACTGCATGTGCCCAAACACACTGCATTTGATGAATCTGCCCTCTGAAGGGTGAGAAGGGAAAACCTGACACAAACTGTGGTGTCACAAGTCTTCTGTGACTCAAAATAGGTAGGATTCCATCAATGTAATTACTGTATGGTGATGAGTTTTAGGGCCACTTTGTCCCATCTGTGGGATAGCACCTGAAAGTGCAGCACTTGGTTGCATGCGCAATAACTGTTTGCTCAACCTAACCTGCCCATAGGCAATTCCATGCCAAATTATTATTAAGAAAAAATAAATCCTGACTTGACTTGCAAGTTGCAGAGATGACGGTTTGGAGAAATCATTTTCATGTATATGTATTTCACAGACCATCTGCGGTGTGAAACCTGATAAAATCTCAATAGTCTTAGCTTTTGTAAAAGAAGTCCAGAATGATGTTGGCCATGCAGACTGAGAACAAGGGCTGGTTCACACAAAGCCCTGGCATGTAGATGCAGGGCATTCAGGACCCAAGCCAAAAGCTTGTATCTCCTCTCTGCATCATGCATAGAACTTTCAATGAAACTGGGTGATTAGAGCACAGAAATGGGACTTACACTGGCTCTTCCAATTGTTACTAGTTAATATTTACATTTCTGTTCCATCCTTTATCAATCCCAATGGGGAGTTACAAAAAGAAAGAAAAAAAACAACTACATAAAAGGGGTAAAAACATGCAACAATTTAAAGTTCAATACTACAGTAAGCACAGCAGATTTAGACTAACCAGTTTGCAATTCAACTCAAGTGAAAGCCTGGCTGGATAGATATGTTTGCAACCGGCACTGTAAGGTGTGCAATGATGATGCCAGTCATACCCCAGGAAGGTGGAATTCTGCAACTTGAATCCTCATTCACAGCATAATGAACATCAGTAGGAGGGACCATGAGAAGGGCCCCTCTTGCAGATTTTAATGCACACCAAACAATGCACACTGAACAATCAATTATGGTGACAAAGCCAGCTCCCGAGTGAGTGGGTGTGGGTGTGGGTGTGGGCCAAGCCCAGAGTCCCCCCCCCCATGTCTAGCAGTACTGCCATGCTTCCTTTTCACAGAGCACCCAACTAGGTCAGCAGCAGCCCAAGAGAACTCTTAATATGCAGGCCCTACTGCTTTTTCAGCTAAGGGGGTTTGTTTGTAGGCCACCAATGTCTATGACAGGGGTCCCCAGACTTACCGGCGTTTGGGCCGGTTCCCACCGCGTCGATCGCGCGGTGGGCCGGAGGACGGGGGAGCGCGCGCCTGTGTGGGCCGGCGGGCGGGGGAGTGCGCGCCCGTGCGCATGCGCACGGGCGCTTACTGGCACGGCGGCGCACTTCCAGGGTGGAAAAAGCGCCGAAAATCCGTTGTGCGCATGCGTATGGGCCTCCCCCGACCCAGAAGTGCACCAGAAATGACCTCTTCCGGGTCGGGAGAGGCCCATACGCATGCGCACAAAGGATTTTCGGCGCTTTTTTCCCGACCCGGAAGAGCGCTGCCACGCTGCGCGCCGTAAGAGCGGGCGGCGGCGGGCGGCGGGGGTCGTCGCGGGCCGGATTGGCAGGCCAATTGGGCCGCATCCGGCCCCCGGGCCGTAGTTTGGAGACCCCTGGTCTATGAGCTAGCACTGCACAGTGGGGAGGGCACACGGGTTCAATGATCACTCCTGCATGCCAGTGTAAAATTTCTGTACCTGGGCTGTAAGCTAAGGCAAGCAAGTATTTGTTATTGGGTTAACTTTCTGTTGGAAAAAAAGGCAAAGCAAAGAACAAACAAAAACCAGGTGTCTGTGTTTTAGCTAGTAAGATTCAACCACAGAGGAATTACCTGAGTCTTCAGTAGTGCGTCTTCTTCATCATATATGGGTAACAGTAACTGGGATGGGGTGTGTGTGTGTCCTCTCTTCCTTAGCTTCAGCATCAATGCTGCAAGATTTGTTGGGTGCATATAAAAATATCCTTCAGATACAGGTACTAAGGTAAAGGTAAAGGGACCCCTGACCATTAGGTCCATTCGTGACCGACTCTGGGGTTGTGGCACTCATCTCGTGTTATTGGCCGAGGGAGCCGGCATACAGCTTCCAGGTCATGTGGCCAGCATGACAAAGCCGCTTCTGGCGAACCAGAGCAGCACATGGAAACGGTGTTTACCTTCCCGCTGTAGCGGTTCCTATTTATCTACTTGCACTTTGATGTGCTTTCGAACTGCTAGGTTGGCAGGAGCTGGGACCGAGCAACGGGAGCTCACCCCGTCACAGGGATTCAAACCGCCGACCTTCTGATCGGCAAGCCCTAGGCTCTGTGGTTTAACCCACAGTGCCACCCTGTCCCGACTAAGATACAGGTAGGGTATCTTACCGTAATACGCCTGTGAATCAGCTTACTGTATTTTTGTGTGTGTGTGGCATTGCATTTGCTAATAGCCTTGGAGATTTGATTCAAAACTAAGGAAGAATCAAAAATCAGGTTTCTGTTGTTTTGAGGTGTGCTTCTCTTTGAAATAAGATATCGGCTGGCAAACAAAGGAATTCTTCCAAGTCAATTGGAAGCTTCTGACTTGATATCAGAGGAGAATGTTTGCAGTGAATATAAATAGTGAGAAGCTCCTTTCAAGACCAATCCTTAGGTAAAAAGAACTGTGATGTAACTCTGTAAGAATACAGGATGTGTATAAGATATCATAAGCTTCTGATGGGAGAACTGTGGAACAGACATGTGTTTTTCCATAGGGGTTGACATCATAGTTTGATGTAAACATTTTTGATGTTTCCACCTTTGCTCACCAAATCATGATAAAAGAGGGGGCAAATAATTCTGAGCAGAATGCTAATTTCGTCTCACTAGGCAAAAGTATCCCACACAGATTTTGCTTCTTTACTAGTATTGCCAACTTTTGTGTTGGGGGGGGGGGGGGTACTGACCCTTTAAAACCTGTCATAAGTGGGAACAGGATGCAATCTGGCAAGAAAGTGGAGGAGCTGAGTGCGGTGGGGTTAAATATTCTGACAGAGCTTGGCAGATCATGAGTGGAGCCTGGGAAAATCTGGCGTTTACTGGCATTTTAGACCTCCGGATTCGTTTCTTCAAACAATATACTTGTGCTGATGAAACCATTTAAATACAGACTAACTGGGAGCTCAGTTACTTGATATCAATCAATGAAAGTCACTTGAAATGTGTCAGACTTCACCGCCTCTCGTCCCTCTCAGCCAGTCTTCCGGCAGGACTGCTGGGCAGGGGGTTGGACTGGATGGCCCTCGTGGTCTCTTCCAACTCCATGATTCTAAGAAAGGCAACAGGCCTTTGCAAAACTAGACAAAATAAATGATAGAGCTGCCACCACTTTCCCGTTCCCACCAAGCACCCCTGAGGGACCAAGGAAGGAATCCCCCGTCTCTTACCAGGCTGCACGGCTCTGTCTCTTTATCAAGACGCAGGCAGAAATTCAACAGGTAAGGTTTTTCAGTTGCAACCTCTGACTCACTTTCCTGTGAGGCAGACAAAAGTTCAACCAATTTGGTAGGCGACTAAGCAGCTTAGGAACTGAGTTTAGCTTTCCCCTCAGCAAAGCCCCCAAAAGCAGAAAAGCAGAAGTCCTTTTCCGGGATTTATTGTAACATAAGACAGCTTAAAACAGTGCACATTCCTTTAAAAGTGACAAACATAAAGTAAAAACGGTATTTAGTATTTCTATCTAAGTACATACAAACCATTAGTACTTCAGAAGCACAGCAAGAAGTCACAAGAAGTCAGAAGTTGGTTTCAAAGTGGTAAAATGCCCTCAGGCACCTCACCCTGGCAAACAGCATGATGTGATGTTGCTCTGGCAAGGTTGCAAAGTATGATTTTACATCTCAGAGCCAGGTATCTTTACACCCATTTACCCCAAGGCGTTTTTTGACCGATAGCCAATCCTCATTGGGCTCCAGTTTAAAATCACCAATAATAATGTGCCAACTATAACTCAAGGTCCACACACAGCTGTCCGTGTTTTGACTTCCACAATAGACCTCGAAATAATTGAGGGAAACTCCCTATTTTTCCCCATGTCTGATTGACATGTACCAGGCACCCAAGGTGGAGAGGTGGAGACCTTTTCTAACCCATTCTACATCCTCCCTAATTACCCCAGGTCTCTCCTTTGCTGTGTAAATCAGTGGTAATCAGATAACAGCTCTGCCTTTTTACAGCCTAGGCCAGGCACCCCCAAACTCTGGCCCTCCAGATGTTTTGGCCTACAACTCCCATGATCCCTAGCTAGCAGGACCAGTGGTCAGGGATGATGGGATTTGTAGTCCAAAACATATGGAGGGCCAAAGTTTGGGGATGCCTGGCCTAGGCAATTAAATCACCCTCTTAGAGACAGGATGGGGGGGGGGAGATGAGGTCATTTTTTAAGAGGCCAGCTTGCTTTCCTAAAAAAAATATTGAGTTTTTTCCCTTCCCACAATGCTACACGGGAATATGAGCCATAGTTTAATATTTGGTGTTCTTAATTACACGACAAAAAGTGTTATACAAAATTTAGCAGGCCTGGCTAGAAGCCTTTCTTCCTCATGTGCTTTTTGCAGGAGGTTTTTATATTCATTAAAAAAAGGCATCCATACAAATATTGTGCTTTATTGCTTGCTCAGATCCAGTTTGTATGTTAGGTTTCATTCCATGTGGCTGTTGCCAGTATAAGAATGCATGAATGAGCAAGTCACTTGGAAGAGGCCAATCATATGAGATGCCCCCATGCATGCCAGTACTGCTGATGAGGATCTTGACTGATGGACGGGAGATGCTAGGCTGTGAGTTTATCATGTGATTCAGCCCTGTCCAATGATCTCTTCACTGCAATACTAGAGCAACAAGGGATACAACCACGGAAGCAGCATCTGCTATGGCTTTTGGTTCCCTTGTTTTTTAATGCAACTCTCATCATCCCTGGCCACTGGCTGAGTTGGCTGAGGAGTTGTGGTCCAGCAACATACGGGGACCCAAGGCTGAAGAACTCTGCGCTATGGTCAGCTAATGTCTGATATGGGTTTAATCTCATGTGCTACAACAAAAAGTACTCAAAGAAATCCATACAGTGGTGCCTCGCTAGACGAATTTAATTCGTTCCATGGGTCTATTCTTATAACGAAAAATTTGTCTAGTGAATCCCATAGGAATGCATTGAATTTTTTTGATTTTTTTTTTTTTTGCCCATAGGAACACATTAATTGAATTTCAATGCATTCCTATGGGAAACCGCGATTCACTAGGCGAATTTTTTGTAAAACGAATTATGTTCATTAAGTGAGGCACCACTGTACTTTGATTTGTTCCTCAGTAAATTGTCCCCTCAAACATGAATGAAATTAGGACTAGGTGGTTTATGTGGAGTCTTCATTGGCCTGATCCATGTATTGCTGATGTCTCTTCTGTCTGCCGCATATTCCCACAGCACATTGCACAAGGGATTTGAGTGTACAACAGTAGCTTAGTTTGTGTGATTCTTCTTCAAGGCGAAAAAGGGGCAAGAAAAGATAATGTAAAACAGGTCATCATGTACAGGCAGTGACTGCTTTTTGGTGTGTCTGTGTGCGACTGTGCACACACGCATCGTGCCAAACCTGGAAGTGATCCAAAAACGTCACAATAATGGGTGGGGTTGGAATGTTTGCAGGCTTTTCCAATGGTGTTTCAAATACGGTATATGTGATTTCCACTTAAATATGCAGTGCCTTGAAATGTAACCACTATGTAAATTGGGAGTTCTCTGTATTGCAAAAGAGGTCTCATGGAGGGGGAGGGACACACAGCCTCTTATAAATCACATGAAGGGACTCAGAGGCCCAGTAACAGCATGAGAGTTGATCTTTAATTTGGGCTGTGCCAGAGAAACTGGGAGGGCGGGGTTATCTTAAGGTGCAGTAAAAGTGACAAATCTTTTTATTCAACTATTACTTGCTTTTTAGGCACTGAATTTTGGAGATATGCCGAAGTACTTGTGGGAGATTTGGGTACCTGACAAACCATGGGTGGTAAGATATCAGAACTGTTCAACAACAGCAAAAGAACCAGTTTGTTTGTTTTCTTCAAAATCAAGTATTGTGGGTCCAGCTTCCCATTGAAACCAATGCTCAGGCTCCCCTAGGGAGCTCCATTCACCAACATGTTTCACCAACATAGTATATTGGGGGGGGGCCTTAAAGGGATCATTATAGGGCACAGTATAAAAGGAACTGTATTTGCTATATGATGCCACTGTGCTAAGTCTCTGTTTTCAGTAGGACCCCAGGGGTAGGGCCAGGTCATGGCCCCTGAGGTCAGTAGTTTTAGCTGGAAACTAGAGAGGAGTGAAGCACCAAATAGAAGGTGGAACTTCTTTGGTGTCTAGATTTAGGTGGAAGACCAGGCCTAACCAATCCGTAGGGTTCATAGTGTCCAATCCTGGACACAGTCCTTGGTAACTCACTAGGCTGGGCCACAACCTTAGAACCTGAACTTCCTGGTTCAATCTGAGGAACCCCTATCACTCTCATGGAGTGTGATGTTTGAAATTTGTAAACAATAATTTGTTTCAGTGGAATGAGGGTGCTCTATAATTCCAAGAGATTTGGAAAGAAAATAAAAGTTTTCTTATAAATGTCTAGAAGTTGACCACATGCATCGCCAAAAATATGAAATAAATAAATAAATGAGATGTATCACAAAAAGGGACATAAGACGACACAGGTTTGCACAGAAATGGCATTTTCTAATTTCTATGTATGGATGCAATTTTAGAAATAACAACAATAATTTAAGTAGAAGCACAGTGCACCTTACCATAGTATGGAAAAATGCTCCACCACGTACACACACACACACACACACACACACACACACACACACACACACAGTGCTCTCTTGTTTTAAGGTTCTCTGTCTTTAGAGAACCTTGGACCAGGTAACATTTCAAAAAAGGACTCCCTCAAATAGAGTATTATCTTCTATGAAGCAGGAAACACAGACCCCGTAACTGACATGGCAAATATAATTTTTTCCACTATATAATATTTGTATTAAAGGCAAATTCACACAAAATACTCCTTTAACATTTGTTGCTTAACAAAAAAATAAATTTGAAGAATGACTTGTAGGTGCAGGCAAGGGAAGCAATTTTAAGTCCCATTTATTTTGATGGGAGAGATGTAAGCATATGCTTCAGTCTTCCACTGAAACCAATGGGACTTAAACTACTCAACTTTGGTTGAATAGTGTCTTTTTTCATATTATCAATCAATAGGAAACTTTTCTTTGCTCTGACTTTGTTACTAGGAAATTAAGCATGCAAAAGCAGCTTCCAATTATATCTCATTGGAAGCTTGTATTCCATGCAAGTATTTTAAAATTCTGTCATACTTTGTTGCTTACGTTTGAAATCATAATGTTTTATTGCAGAGCTTTGTAGATTACACTTTTCTTTGGGGAGTTTTGTTGGCTACTAATAAATATATTAAGTTTTTGATAATTTGCTTATTGATGTTTATGCAATGCACTTTAATGGGGCACTTAAGCACATTGAAGTACTAGTGAAATGTGTGTTGTCCACTTGACTGTGTTTGGGATCATGGTCTTGGTATGTATTCGTGTTATTTATCATGTATGGGACACTAAAGGCTTGATCCAGAACAGGACATCTCTACATGCAAAAGTCCATCCACAGCTAATGTGGATGCCGATGACTTTTTGATAAGCATGTTCAACTCTATCACAGTATTCATTGAGCAGGGCCTATTGAACTGGCTTAGTATTGTTTTTTGTGTGTTTTGGGGGGGCTGGTTTTTATCCATGATGATGTTTGAGAATGTAAAGCTGGATATGTATGTAGACCTTGGTATTTTTGAATTGTGGTTTTTGCTTATAAATGTTACTAAAAAGTAGTAACTCTTTCAAACAACTCAACAGAACTAGTCTGGAAGTTTCTGTTTTTTTTTATTATTATTTGCTAATTCCTCCATTCATTAATTGTATACCCTGCCTGTCTTTCCCAGTGGCTTCTCAAAGTCACCCTATAGTTCCCATTAGCCCCCCTGGTTCAGCCTGCGCAGCACCGCTGCATTGCTTCCTCTTCATGGCAGACTGATACAGCCTCCATTGTCCTTAAAATATTTAGAAGGTATATACAGAATGAGGAAATGTACATGTGTGTGGCAGAGTGATGGGAGCTTGGATTGTGGCAGCAGACCCCACCCCAATCTACATGCAAAGGCTGCATGTGTATTTTCAGCTGAATGCGTGAAGTAGCCCTTGTCCTAAGTGCAGTCAGTCACCTGGGATATGTTGACTGAATAACACTTCTATATATATTTTATCCATGACCTCTGTTTTCCTTAGCCTCCACTTCCCTCAAGTCCTTGTAATCTCTCCTGTTTATCCTCCGGGCTCTGTCTCTTCTTACCTACTTTTTCCCCAGGTCCTTTCATCCCATACCATTACTTACCTTGCCCTCTGCCTTTAGCCATGAAGCCTTTCAGAAGCTTTAATCCCAGCTGAATTGAAAGTTTTCACAGGCTATGAATATTGCGTTGGGCTACTTGCTTCATGAGCAGCTGGAATACTTATGAACATTCCCTTCCCTTTCAGCAGTGCAGCCAATCACTGCCAGAAGTCTCAGAGAAAGCAGTTTGGGAGAGAAAGCATAGCTCAGTGGCGGAGGATGTTGTGCTTTGCAGCAGAAAGTTCTGGGTTCAATTCCCGACATCTCCAGTTAAACAGATCAGGTAGTGGGTGATGTGAAAGATCTGTGCCTGAGCCTGCCAAGAAGTCCTGCCAGTCAGGGCAGGCAATACTAGACTAGATGGGGGAAATGATTTGATGTGGTATAAGGCACTTTCCTATGCAATTCACATCACATAACAGCACAGACTAGCTGAACACCATGCGAAAGTGCTGTAGGATCTGTCTGTTGTTTCAGTTGGCCACCGGGGTCAAACTGGCAAAGGGTGAGAGCCCTTTAGTGACAACTGCAACAAAACAAAACTTCTAAGATGCTTTACTGTGGTGGAGGGTTGTTGGTTTTTACTGCCTACTTAAAGTGTTCAGGACAGGGCAAGATATAACTCTAAATTATGCCTGCTGCAGAATTTGCGGGTCACAAAGCCATAATGTAGCCTTCTGGTGCTCAAGAGGCCCTCCTGTTTTGCTTCCTGCCTGGACAGCAGAAATGGGCTGGGAGCTTTGATCTTGAAATAAAATAAACATAACCAAAAAAATATAAGGTAGCAGTATGTTTTATGCATACAGAAATCTTGTATTAACTGACCACAAAAATGACCAAGCTTATACTTAGTAATGTTGTGGGTGTATTCTGCCTCTGCCCTCCCTCCCTTCAGGCAAATATTCATTCTTAACAAAATATGCTGCCTTAGAGACTCTTATTTTATTTTGGGTCATATTCTCCATGTCATTCAAGCCAACATATAAATCAATGGATTGATGGGATGGTTTGTAGGGAGCTGGGGGAAAACTTTTAGGTAATTGAAGCAATTCCCCACCCCTTTCATAATGCTTGGACATTCCATGCATTAGTCCGCATTACTAGATTAATTTGGGATTTTGCCATTCACTAAATACATTCATAGTTTTATCTCAGTCAGGGAAGCTTCATAGACCTTTCTTGTATGCAGACAAGATGAATGCAAAACAATGTTATCTGCTTAAAAGGAAGAATCTGTTTAATTCTTATGAGTGGGTGAAATCCCCCCCCCCATTTAAAAAATCATTTCTATTACTTGGTATTTTGATTGGGATCAGTTTGACACCTGTCATCTCTAAAATAAGCCTCCACTAGCAAGGGAAAGAGTCAGTATTCTCACAGAACTTTTTCTATCTTTGACTTCTGTGATCGGCAATAATATATGTACATTTTTAATGCTATCTCATGTTATATGTTTAAAGGCCCAGATTATTTGTAGTCTTGATCCTTTTTTTAAAAAAGAGCACATAAGACATAAATCAGAGATGTCAAAGAGAAGCTGTCAGAGCGGAGTATCACAGCAAAGGCTCTTGTGCACTCTTAAATTTCTGCTTGAAAGGAGCTCTGCACACTGTTCCCTTATGAGTCAGCTTCGTCAGATACTGGCAACAACTCAGGGTGGTAAAATCAAGCTATTTGCCCCTTGGGCCCTGAGGTGTAATTCAGGACATTAACCATCATTCAAAGATATACGTGTTTTCCCTTTCCTTGTCTCCAGAGACAAGAGGACTGGGAGGCCACGTGAAAAAATGTGTACATGTCCACTGCTCCCGCCACAGGCAGAGCAACCCCAGCATGCAAATCTATCTATTTATTTTTACAAACACTCTTAAATATATTGCATGCGCAAGGAAAATGTACACTGTGGTTTCTATTACGATTCATCTTCTTGTGCTCCTGAAAATACAGAAAGAAACGAGCATAGATCAGGACTGACCTACTGAAAGTGTAAGAACAGGGACAGCCCAAGATAACGTTATAGGTTACCAGCTCTGCACGGGTTGTTGAGTTCTGTCCCAGTTTTGTTTATTTGTAAAATGGGGAAATGGTCCCCCCCCAATGCCATCTCAGGATGTCCATCCTCAACAATATGTGTATATGTGTGTGTTTTGGGGAGGAGGGGTGTTATTGGGTTGTTCTTGTTTTTATTTTGATTATGTATTTTGTGTTGTTGTTTTTTAATTGTGATTTTATCCTGTGAACCGCCCTGAAACGTAAGGATATAGGTTGGCAAACAATTAATTAATTAAGTAATGAATAATGCATATGTGTGTGTTGCACACATGACTTGATCTTTAGTCTGTTCATGGGGTCACTTGCTTTGAGTTATTTGCTCTGCGTTCACGTTTTGTGTTTGCCCAGTTGCAGTCTGGATCTGTGTTGGCAGAGGGCTTGTAAGCGTAGGGGATAGACGTACACTCAGTATGCCCCGCAGAGGACATTCAGGTCCACAAATAATAACATACTGGAGATCCCGAGTCACAAGGTGGTTAGACTGGCCTCGACCAGGACCAGGGCCTTCTCAGTACTAGCCCCGACCTTCTCAGTACTAGCCCCGACCTAGTCTCTCAGGAGACTAGGGCCCAGCGGGAGATGTCATCTTTTCGTAGGGCCTGCAAGACGGAGCTGTTCCGCTTGGCCTTTGGACTGACTCAGTCTGACCCCGGTGTTACCCTCCCCTAAGGCTTTATCCTAAAGGTAAAGGTAAAGGGCCCCCTGACCATCAGGTCCAGTCGTGTCTGACTCTGGGGTTGCGGCGCTCATCTCGCTCTATAGGCTGAGGGAGCCGCCGTTTGTCCGCAGACAGCTTCCGGGTCATGTGGCCAGCATGACAAAGCTGCTTCTGGTGAACCAGAGCAACACAGAAACGCCTTTTAGCTTCCCACCGGAGCGGTCCCTATTTATCTACTTGCTAGGTTGGCAGGAGCTGGGAACGGGAGCTCACCCCATTGCAGGGATTCGAACCGCCGACCTTCTTATCAGCAAGCCCTAGACTCTGTGGTTTAACCCACAGCGCCACCTGGGTCCCTAAGGCTTTATCCTACAGATATTTAAATGAGGTTCCACTTGTAGATTCCTAATTTTAAAATTGAATTTTAACATTGTATTTAATCTGCATTTTAGTTGAATTGTTTCTTTTATGCTTGCTTTGATATTCTTGTTGTTAGCCGCCCTGACTGCGAAGGGCGGGGTATAAATAAAATTATTATTATTATTATTATTATTATTATTATTATTATTATTATTATTATTTTGGAGGCAGCTGTAGCAGCCGCTTCCCCAGCAGGCAAGCAGCAGGTGGAGCAGCAGCACATTTTGCTTCTGCTACTCCTGCAGCCTGAGGCAATGGCCTCAGGGGGCGTCATCATAACTCCAGCCCTGGTTGCAAAGAAGTGGCTTTCCTACGCAGGAACAAAATCTTTGTCGGAAGTTTTTCCAGCGCAGGGATTCATTGTATGTGAAGCAGTCCCCAGTGGAGTACAATTAATCCAATCATGTAATCCCCCCCCCCCATTAGTCATAAAATCAAAGGTATTTATTTTTTTTGGCCTGGTATAAACATTAGGCTTGAGATGTAACCTCATATATTAAAATTAATGGTATTTTAATAATTCAAAGTAAATGAAATGCCATGAAGGAACCCTGATGCTGATGTATTGTAGGAACCAGGCTAGGCTCAGAAAATTGCAGTATTATCCACTCAGTTTTAATGAAGTAGAACAAAAAAAGCAGTAAAATGTATTGAGTATATTAAAGCTAAGTAGCTCTAATAATCGCAAGGCGTGTTCCTTACAACCTACGAGCAGCAGTGATGAACTGTGTCTTTGCATGTATGTAATTATGAATGATTCATATACATTGAATACTTGAGTGTATATAATAAATTATCAGAGTGGGGGTGTATGCATAGCCCCATGACTGTGTATACCTAATATATTTTTCATATTTCTAATTTACATGTTTATTTTCAATTCAAACAGCAAGTAAATGAATAAAAATGAACCGACTCCCATTGGTTCCCAGTTCCAGTTCACAATGTTAGGCATGAACTTGCCTGTGAATTACATTAATTTCAAATGTCCTTGCACTGCCTCCCACCTCCAGGGGAAGCATGTTTAGCATGGAAGTGGAATAGGACCTTTTAAATTGTGGCACCCCAACAGGGGAACCCTCTCAAGAGAGAGATTAGAGCAGAAAAAAACCTTCCTTAATGGGTCAAGGTGCGCTAATTCTGCCAGACCTCCGTTGTGTTTCAGAGGGAACAAACCAACGTAGATCATGAAATGCTTTAGTCCAGGGGTCAGCAAACTTTTTCAGCAGAGGGCCGGTCCGCTGTCTCTCAGACCTTGTGGGGGGTTGGACTATATATATATTTGGGGGGGGGGAAGGAATTCCTAAGGACACATTCTACTCATGTAAAAACACGCTGATTCCCTTACCATCCGCGGGGCGGATTTAGAAGGCAATTGGGTCGGATCCAGCCCCTGGGCCTTAGTTTGCCTACCCATGCTTTAGTCCCTCGGCTGCACTCCGAATCAGTAATGGGGACATTCCCTAAGAAGGGTTCTACATACAAGCAGCCTTTCCGGATGGTGATTCATGCATGCTAAAGGGTGGTGTAATCAGTAGGGGGGAAATCCATATCCAGAATTCAGGACTACGCAGTAAAACCTGTAGGGTCATGAGACTGCATGTGCAACCTGCTAATTGGCAGTAGCCTTTCATCTTCATATGAAGATAGCCAGCACAGGGAGAGGAGTTGGGGGTGGTGTCACATGTTTAGCCCTAACTACAATGTCTCACAGCTCCTCTCACCCCCCAATGTCTGTGTTACAGTGGAACTACAACAGTGGGGTGCATTATGGGTTCCTGCCTCACTTAGAACTCTGGGCTGGATTGTAAATTGCAGAAATTTTTTGCTAGGATGGCAATAGCAGGAGGAGCCGATGAACTTTGTTGATGGGGCTAAATGATTGCAACCCCTCCCATTCTACCAGTCTTACCTTCCTTAGGTGAGTCATGTTTGAAGAGGGCTGCTGTCATATTGAGCAGTCTGTGGCTTGTTTTCTGGTTGGGGTAGTAAAAAACTTACAGGAAGCCAAAGGAATGTCAAATTAGCACCACCATTTTGTGGAGTTGCAGAGGTTTGTATGTTGTTGGTCTTTTGTTTTTTGTTTGTTTGTTTGTAAGTTTTTGGCTGTTTTAAATTTGGAGGTTTAAGCAGGCCCGGCTCGTCGTAGACCCCCGGTGGCGCAGTGCACCATGGCGTGGGGCTGGTAAGCTGGGCGCGGAAACCAATTGCGCCCTGCGAGGGCGGGGCGGGCGGCGGAGCGATCTCCGCCCCTCAGCACCAGGGCGCGCGATCTGCTCAAGACGGCCCTGGGTTTAAGTACATATATGTTGGTATGGGAATTGTTGTGTGATGGGCCAATGGCCGTAATAAATATCAATCAATCAATCAGAGGTTTGCTCTGTTGTGTTGTTGTTGTTGTTGAATTTATATACAGCCATATACCCACGGGTGTAAACACTGGAACTAATTTAAGTATAACTTTTAAAATCCAGCTCAGAAGTGGCTAACTCACTTTCATTGCTGAGTTCTACCGCTGGATTGTATTTTCCTGTGGTTTTAGGTATGGCATTTTAGACATTTAATTTTATGTAACTCACCCTGCAAACCTTTAGCTGAAGGACAGAAAGTAAATAAATAAAATGAAATAACTTCTCGTCCTCCAGATTGTGTTGGACTGCAACTCCCATCCATTCCACCCAGCATGACCAGTGTTCAGGACCGAGAGACGTTATAGTCCGGTAGCATTTGGAGGGTCACATATTCACAGATTCACCACCCCTGGTCTAGAAAATCCTTCATTGCATGATTCATGTCATGAGTTAGGCACTTACTGAACATTATAGTAAAACATTTATGATGCATATTAAATTTTTCATTTTTTATCGTGTTTGGGGGGGTTTGATCGTATTGGAAAGATGTTAAATATTTGTTTGCTTATCCTGTTAATAAGATTTGCTTATACCTTGGCCTTTACTAGGGCCCAAAGCAGAGCTGCAGCTATTACACATGAAAGCGAAAACGCTAAAACAAACAAAATCACTCATAAACCAGAATCAGAATAAATAATGAAAAATACCCTACCCACATTCTTTTTAAAATGAGTTTAATTTTCATATGCCAGAAATCCAGCCGTAACAAAGCAGGAGTAGGCTTTTTAGGGAGATAATTCCAAAGGGTGGTGGCCACTCCTGAAGAAGGACCCCTTCCTTAGGACCTCTGGCTGAGCTTCTGGTGGCTGTTGCACTTGCAGAAGATGATCTGAAGGCACTGGGGATGTGCGTGCATGGGAGCGAGGAGGGCATTAACAATTTCAGTTAAAGAGAGCTATAAAGCGCAAAGAGGAAAGCAGAAATAGACTGTGTTTCCTTACCAACAGCAGATGCTAATGCCTCCAGTATTCTCGCTGCTCCATGACAATCCGTTTATACACGACTATCATTATAAAACAATCCCAAGCAAAGCATACACAGATGCTCAATTTCTTTGAGATTTGTCTTCCTCCATAAGCACCCAGCTTTCTCCTTGCCAACCATTTCAACTGCATATATGAATCAACACCACCTCTCCCCACTCATTACTGCAACAAATAATCAACACTTTTGCCTGTTATCTTTAACAAAACATTAATGTCAAGCAGCAGTCTAATTTCTGCCCCCCCCCTCGTGCCATTAAAATCACAAACATTCAAACTGTTTGAAACTATTAGGCTCAACAAACCGCTACCCACTCCTCCCACTGCATTATCACAATGTCTCTGAGGGTTCTCAATCTAGAATTAAAATACAATTCCAAATGGACCACCATTTAATTAATAGCTATGTGCCCTGCTTTCGGGACTAGGGTCCTCTATTTGAAAGAGTCATCATCCAGTCCAAGTCAGCTTTCAAGTTAATTAGTTATCTTTAAGGAAGGACTGCAGCTGCATGAGAATGCTTCTGTGTTGAAAACAGAAGGTCCCCAATTCAACCCCTTGGAAGCATCCCTTGTATGAAGCCCTGGAGAGCCACTGCCAGTTACTGTCAACAATGGTGAGGTAGATAGACTCACTATAACACAGCTTCCTATGTTCCTGCACATGAAAAGGGTGAACAGGAGCTTTAACATTGCTCCTCAGTGGCTAGCATCAAGAGGCGGCAGACCAAGCAGGCACACAGATCACCTGGTCACAGCCTTCTGCACAATGATGAAACGTATTGCAGCCCTACTTGTTATAGTAAAAGTAAAGGGACCCCTGACCGTTAGGTCCAGTTGCGGACGACTCTGGGGTTGTGGCACTCATCTCGCTTTATTGGCTGAGGGAGCCGGCGTACAGCTTTCGGGTCACGTGGCCAGCATGATTAAGCCACTTCTGGCGAACCATAGCAGCGCACAGAAACATCATTTACCTTCCTGCCAGAGTGGTAGCTATTTATCTACTTGCACTTTGATGGGCTTTCGAACTGCTAGGTGGGCA
The DNA here is from genome assembly GCF_963506605.1 of Zootoca vivipara. Classification (NCBI taxonomy): domain Eukaryota; kingdom Metazoa; phylum Chordata; class Lepidosauria; order Squamata; family Lacertidae; genus Zootoca; species Zootoca vivipara. The sequence continues at coordinate 5,844,704 of NC_083279.1, read as the reverse complement.
GGAGCAGGGACCGAGCAACGGGAGCTCACCCCGTAGCGGGGATTCAAACCGCCAACCTTCTGATTGGCAAACCCTAGGCTCAGTGGTTTAACCCGCAGTGCCACCCGCGCCCCCTACTTGTTATAGTAATTATTTCCAAATTTGCCTATGTGAATACAAATTATCACATGCAATTTTTATGCAAATCTGTGACTGCTTTTTTCTCTTTTTGGTGATGCCTTCCTCTCTTGGCAATGCATAAACGGCATTTAAAGCTGTCTCACAATTGCAAAGTAAGGCCTAAAATGATGTTCAAGGCAAACCATTTGTTTCATGCCACCGTGCATTTCTGAAAATGGTACCCAAAGTTTTTAAAATAGGTTATGATTAGAGCAGAAGAGTGACTGGAAGGATGTTGGAGAACAGGGGCATACGATGGGATGTGGTGTGGACTTAGAATGAGCAGCAGTTAGAGAATAACAGTTGAAGAGCTGCAAGTCAAGTGCAAGACAAGTACCGTCAAGTGTTTGTTTTTTTGTTTATTTTGGTTTGAAGAGACAGAGCAGAGTAGGGAATGGTTTATAAGAAGATGCCCAAGTTAAAGGAAGCTGACAAAAAAAAACATACAGCCTGTAGTTTTGGAATATAAAAGACAGGCTGGAGGTGATCTGTCTTGAAAGACAGTGGAAGAAGGAAGAATTGGTTCTAAAGAAGACAGTGCATCAGAAGCATGAATTACAGGTGCTCCCAAAAGCAAGGAAGCAGGGACAAGTGGTCCAGGTGTTGGTTGTAGCTGGAAGGCAAACAAGTCCAGCTGAGGACTTTACCCACTGGCAAGAAGGATAAGCAGATCCTGGGATGCACTGAGGTGACCAGGCTGCTCAAAGCCATGCCATGGAAGCCAGTTCAAGTGTTTGAGCTATATACCGTATCTGAATGAGGAACCGCAGGACTAATCACTGCAAAGGTAGATTATCAGTTAAACATGGATGAGTTTAGGACATTAGTACAATATTATGAGCAAAGGTTGGGGGAGAAAAGGAATTGTTTCAGAATCAAAACACTTGGTTGACTATAGAATTGAAGCCCCATGGCTATGAACATATTGCAGCTTATCAGTATCCTTCTTAAATTGTGGCACCCAGAACAGGACACAGGACTTTCATACACTGCAGCATAATGGAGCAATCCTATCGTTGGGGATTATGTGAGGCAGCCTGCATCAGGAGGCAAATTTTGGAGCAATCATTTTCAATTACTGGATCAGAAGGGGCACCATTTTGATCCTGAATTCTTGATCCAACTCTGGCATGATATAGTTTGTTATGTACTGAGCTGAATCCTAGAACAATAGGATTCAGCTCAGTACATAACATAGTTCTTATTATCAGGTAACATAAACATTACTGAGTGAGATTGCAAAGTGCCGTACACCTGGTTTGGGGGGCAGCCTTCTGTCATGTAAATTGCTTTGTATTCATTAAATACTTTGCCTTCCCTTGGAAAGACACAAAGTGTTGTGATGTTTTGTTCCTTGTTTTGCTTTAAAAGAGGAGGAGTGAGCTAAAAAAAATGCCTCTTTTGCAAAGGCTGATCTATTTTGTCCAGCACCCATATTGAGTCTTAATTTCTTATCAGCCTCTAGAAGCCATTTGGTGATTTATGGGTGCAGGGAACAGTCACAGCAAAGACCAGGGAGGGGGAGATGGGAGAAAGAGTTTTATGCCCTGAATTGTGTCATCAGAGCCCAATTAAAACAGTCAATCTTTTGTCAACCAGCTACATTGACCACCCCGTTTGTGCCAATCTGCAATGTTTCTTACACACAGAGTTGCCTTGTTAAGAATGGCATTAGACGATTTCCTCTTTAACTCCTTGAGAACTTGGGAATATATACTGTACTGCCCAGGCATGCATGCAGTTGACAGTGAAGGCCAGAAGGATCTGATTACAGTTGTATTCCGTTATGATAGGGTGTTGCAAAATAAAAGGAGAGAAAGGCTTTTGGGATTATGCATTCAGTTTGTAGAAGGGCACCCACCTCATCCAGCTGAGCATCTGAGGTAGGCAAGGGCACCTACTTAGTCACGGTGCCAATGCTTAACTCTATTAGGAAAGAGATTGTGGGGCTCGAATCTGTCTGGTGTCAAATCCTCAGATCTGTAAATTCTTCCTCAAATCCTTCACATTTAAGGTCTTACTGTAGCTACTCGGTGACGAACAGCATGTGCTCTGCACCTACTTGGAGAAATGTTAATCCATTCTTACTTTATAAATTCCAAGGTTGAGCTTTGGAATTGAAAACAGATGCCAGGGCCCCTGGCACAAATTAAGCCCTGGAGGGTGCTAAACAAACAACGCAAGCAAGGAAGGATTGAGAAAAGGACCCAGCATCACACAGAAGCATGTTTAGATAATTACAGCACAACAGGGACCCCGCTCTGGCTGGAGCCCTGCTCTCTACTATGCTGCATGGCCTAATCCTGATGGACTCTGTGTGATCTCGCCTGTATATTGTTCTGCTTAGCTGGGGAACAGAGAACCATTTAGCTGCGTCTTTCCAAGTATGCTGGTGTGGAATACTTTTCATAGTTTAAAATTAATAATAGTGATAATATGTTTACCTTATTAAGACTACAGCCCTAGGCACACTTCTGCCCCACAGTGGGACATAATTTTGAGTGAAAATGCGTAAGATTGTACTGTAAGGCACCTCCCCCAGCCACAAACTTCAATCTAATACTAGGGATTCAGATCATATGCTTAAAACTGCTGAAAGCTGCCAAGGGCATTTGCCAGCAATTCATTTTTACACTTTTCAATTTGCAGAACCAGCTCTCAGTTGTGTTTGTGTGTGTTTGGGTTTTTTTTATTTTATTTGGTGCTTTAGATGAAATCCTATTTGGGAAGATCAATGAGAGGTTAACCAAAGCCTAGACAGCTGCATTGGTAAAAAGTCGACAGCTTTGATTTGATGCCAAATTGACACCCTTCCCCCCCCTTTCGTTTTTGTTATGTTGTTTTCCACTGCTCTTATTTTCCCTGCCTGTAGTCAGATCACATAGTGCCAAGCTATCCAGCACTAGCTACAGAAGTTATTAGTATGCTTATCACACCATCATGAATTACCATACATTATCATTTTACAATCCCACAAATATCAAACAAGGAGAGGGGGTGTCTCTGGAAAGGATATTAAGAACAGTCAAATTTCTGAAAACACTCTGAATTTCTCAATAAGGTGCCCATTGCTCCGATACCCTTTCCTGCCCCCAATTTAAATTGAATAAGTGATTAAATCGCACCATTGTTGGAACATAAAAGGCCACAGATGTATTTATACAACACGCTGATACATACAAACAAAAATTAATCAGTGTGCTTGATGCATAGGAAAGTAATGCATGCTGGGAAAGGGGACCTGCCCAACCATTTTACATGTCACCTTGAAAAACAAAAGTTCAACACTATGTGGTCCTTGTTGCTAAAACATTCCCAGCTTTCTCCCTGAGAGGAGGCCACATTTTCCAAGTAATGAGAACTATATGTCTACTCCCCAGCCTTAACTGGTTTGTGAAAGCAGTATGTTGTCACTAAGGGCTGATTTGCACTTTCACTTGACTTATATTTTGATTGCATTGTGTACCAAATTAATTCCCACAGGTCCGAGAGCGTTGCTTGTTCTGTGGCTGTGCGTTGAGGAAATCTGATCTTACCCACTGAATTGGATCTTATCAGATGCACGGGGAATCCAAAGAGAGATTTTGCTTAACTAAGCTTCTAGTCAGATTTTTGCAAGGCACAGTCACAGAACAAGAAAAGCTCTTAGACCCATGGGAATTAATCGGTGCACAATATGATCAAAATACAGGTCAAGCGTGGATTAGCCCTAAGAATGGTTCTAACATGTAGAAACCAAAACCAAACCAAACAGTGGTACCCTAAGGCAAGCTTTGACCCTCCAGATGTTGCTGAACTACAACTCCCCGGGATGATGAGAGCTGCTGTTCAGTGGCTTCAGCCACATCCGAGGGTCAGAACTTCCCTCATTTTCTGTAAGGTTTGGGGGCACAAGTGTCTTGAAGTGGTGCTCCTTGAAGTCAGGCACCAACATTTGACCTCTTGTGGCACCCACAGCATGAGAGTGGCAGACTGTTTGCAAAGTCAAAGTTGTTCATCCACTTTTTGAGTCAAATTTCAAACCTCAGTAAGCCAAAGGGTGATCTTAACATTCTTACTAAAGGGCAGGAAAGTGTCAGATAATCAGGAATCTTTTCAAATTCCTATATAAATTTATCTGATCCACACTTAGTGATCAGATCTTAGCCATCTACCAGATTTCCCTGAACGTTGCAACAATTCTTAGCTGTTTCAGTAAATCTAAATCTGCATTTTGGCTGCCCTTTGCTGCAACTTTTATTTATTATTCATTTATACATAAATTTCTATGTGCTAAACTAAGAAAAAATATCCCCTCAAAGCAGGGTACATGAAATAAAAAATAAATTAAAAAGATAAAAAGGAAAGCTCAGAACACAAAACTTGTAAGCCAGTGTAAGTAAGGAAATAAGAAAGCAAATAAGTAAATGCCGTTTTTTCCCCATGCATAAGACTAGGTTTCCCCCCTAAAAATAATGTCAAAAATTAGGGGGTGTCTTATACACTGATACATCTCCCATTTTCTTAAATATGAGTCCCCCAAAATAGGGGGCGTCTTACACATGTGGGCGTCTTATAGACGGAAAAACACAGTAAATAAATAATGTTTTAAGCTAGTATCTAAAGGTAAACACAGAGACGATTGATTTACCAGTTCTATCGTATCCTCCTTGAGGTTTGGAGACCAACTGTATGCAATATATGAAGCATGATTGCATTATAGATTAGTATAAATGCATTATGATATTGGCAGTTTCAGTTTTGATGCCCAACATGGTATTTACCGTTTTCACAGCTTCCACACACCAGACTGGTATTTCCATTGAACTTTCCACCATAACCCTGCTTAGACCCCATTACTGCATAAAATTTGCCCCAGTGTGCATTTTTTTACATTTATTGACAGTGATCCAAATATGTCATTTTAGTGCCAATCCATGCAATTTAGGGGATCCTTTTAAAGCTCTTCGAAATCCCTTTTTGTCCCCCCCCCGCTGAGTAATTTGATATGATCAGCAAGTTGACTACCTCACCACTCACCCCAACTACATCTAATTTAAAAACAAATTTAAAAGCCCTTGTCCCAATACAAATCCTCACTTTTTGCATTGTGGAAACAGTCCGTTTATTCCTATTCTCTGCTTAAATCTCAGAATAATTGCGTAAAGTCTATTGAGGTTTGACAGGAATTTTTTTTTAATGAAATGTCAAATTATGCCTCAAGAAAGATAGACAGCTGTAACTCATAAGCACTGTAGGCTCACAGATGAATTGCAAGGTCAAGTTTCAAGCTGGAAAGCAGCAACTGAATTCAAGATTGATTTTGTTTTTATCTGTACCTGCAGGAACATATATATAATTAGGTTCAAATGCTTGTGCATCTGTGTGAGGAGAAAATACTCTTAAGATTAAAATAAATACTTTATGTCTGGTGATGTGAACTGAGCACATTGTTTGAAGGGCAACAAATATAACTTGTTAAGAAACTATTTTTTCTTAATTTTAATTTTGACGTGTCACACGAAGACTAGTCAACAGTTGCAGGAAACCCAAAGTAAAGGGAAATTGAAAGATAAAAATGTGCTGGGAATGCATAGCTGCAGAGTACCCCCATTTTTACTTACCTTTTCCCGGTGGTCCCCCGTATCACTTCGTCTCCCGTTTTTCTCTGTTATTTTCTCCTGCCGACGCCAATTCTCCCCCCCCTGATTCTATGGGCACCAAAAATGGCCACCGCCGGCTTCAAAAATAGCTTCTACGCATGACCGGAAGTGCGTCGACACAACTTCCGGTGTCGCCCCACCCATCTATGGGCACCAAAATGGCCACCGCCCACACTGGAAGTCGCGCCGACGCACTTCTGGTCATGCGTAGAAGCTACTTTTGAAGCCGGCGGTGGCCATTTTTGGTGCCCATAGAAGGGCAAAGCGACACCGGAAGTTACGTCGACGCAACTTCTGGTGTCACACGGCTGCCGGTCCCGGATTCTGCAGTCCAGGACTTGGAAGGTAAGGGAATGTGAGGTCTGGTTATGTGCTCACCTAAATGCAGCTGTTCCATAGGAAATTGTGAACACTTGCATGTCCCAGCCATGCTAAGAATGCTTAAAGAATTTTATTCTTGAGAATTCAAAAATAAACTGAATCTGCATGTCTTGGACTAATGAGCAGATTGTAACTTGGCTACCTGCTGGCTTTCACACTTGCAGTGCAATTTCCTCAGCTCTTAAGTACTGAACCACATTTTAAAATGGGTGGGGTGGTGATAAGACAACACCTCTTTAAGTACTATTTAAATTTTGGCTGCCTCCCAATGCAAATGGATGTGAAAATAGGACAGGGTGGGTGTACAAGTGAGAACATGCAATGTGGCATGGACCCCTGCCTGTAATCTGGTTTTATTTGAATTACATACTTCACTGTACACCTGATTATACCCATGTTGCCTCTTTAGGTAATAAGAGACAAGAGGACTATTGCTGACATATTGAATGAGGTGTGTTGTTGACATTCTAAATGAAAGGATGTCATGTCTACATAGGCCTGTTCTTTAGAGGGACTTCTTTGGTGTGTTAACTTTTTCTGATAGGCGTATGTGCCACACTCTTAGACAGGCATCCCCAAACTGCGGCCCTCCAGATGTTTAGGCCTACAACTCCCATGATCCCTAGCTAACAGGACCAGTGGTCGGGAAAGATGGGAATTATAGTCCATAACATCTGGAGGGCCGAAGTTTGGGGATGCCTGCTCTTAGATATCAAACTTTGATGATGAGATGATGATTACCGTAACTAGATTTATTGGGCACTATTTAAAAAGAAAGTAATTCAAAGCAACTTACTACAACAACCATCTTTACAGCTTCTGGCTATTGCCAGTCGATCTGCCACTGCTATTTTTAAAAGCATTTATAAACAATTTTAACCTCATTTTGGTTCAGGAGACACACATCCTGTTTTAGAATTTCAGATACGTCAGTGAAAGCAAATTTGTGTGTATAGTGCAAAGTTCTGCACTTTATTTGTGCCCCCCCCCATAAGGACCTTATTATATTGCACTGTACTATCTTCCCTGCTGCTTCTGCAGGGATGCTGAGCAGAAAACAAAACAAAAAAATGAGGTAATCCAGAGGAGCTGGTAATCTGAACCTGGCTCTCATCTAAATAGTATCTGAATGTTGGCAGGGTTGGCCTATGTGGAAAGTGGGTTCATTCTGCCTACTTGTTTTGCAACTGATCCAGCTTAGAGGGGGGATGACTAAGAGCAAATACTGTAACAGCAGGCAGGCAAACAGCAAACTAAGCTTATCTCCCTTAGTCAGACACTTTTTTTGCAAATCAGAAAACAAAACAGTGAAAAATGTGGTGATGGATGTGATTCTGTAGCACCATGAAGACTAACCAATTTATTGCGGCACAACTATTTGTGGACCACAATCTACTTCATCAGATGCATGAGTGTTATCCTGGGTTGTATAGGTATTTGTGCACATAATATTGTGGGGTGGAATTGTAAACAACGAAGTATTCACTTTCATTTTACTGCTTACAGTATCCCTCCCATTCCCAAACCATATACATCAGTATAACGCTCATACATCTATGGTGAAGTGGAGAGAATGTGGTCCAGAAAAGCTTATGCCGTGATAAACGTGTTTGTTTTGTCATAATGCCCTTTGTTCTCTGAGTTTCCATTCAAATAAATGAGACTGGGGAATGCTGAGGAGCCCAGCTGTGAGATTTTGTTTCAAACCAGAAACACAGACATCATTAAGCACCCAAAGTGCACTTTCCTTGCTCTGGCAGGCGAATGAGGCGGTAATGAGACTTTCAGGCTTGTTTGTGACAGATTAGGTTTTATAATTATAGAATCATATAGGATCATAGAGTTGGAAAGGACCCTGAGGGTCATCTAGTCTAACCGCCTGCAATGCAGGAATCTTTCTGCCCAGCATGGGGCTTGAATCCATGACCCTGACATTAAGAGCCTCAATCAGAAAATGAGAAAAGTTGCAAGGGACCAGGCATTGAGGACGGATGGCCATCCAATCTCTGCTTAAAAACTTCCAGTGAATGAGAGTCCGCCACCTCCTGAGGGAGTCCGGTCCACTGTCAAATAGCTCTTACTGTCAGAAAGCTCTTCCTGATGTTTAGTTGGAATCTCCTTTCTTCTTTAGATATTTGAAGATGGTTTCATATCTATTCTTTCTCATCTTCTCCAGGCTAAACCATAGCTGTCAAGTTCTCCCTTTTTTAAAGGGAATTCCCTTATGCTGAATAGGCTTCCTCGCGAGAAAAGTGAAAACTTGACAGCTATGGGCTAAACATACCCAACTCCCCAAACTTTTCCTCACAAGGCCTGGTTTCCAGATCCCTGATCATCTTGGTCTCCCTCCTCTGCACACATCCTAGCTTGTCAATATCCTTCTTGAACTGTGACCCCCAGAATTGGACACAGCATTCCAGGTGTGGTCTGACCAAGGCAGAAGAGAGTGGTACTATTCCTTCCCTTGATCAGGACACTATACTTCTGTTGATGCAGCCTAGGGTAGCATTAGCCCTTTTTGTTGCTGCATCACACTCTTAACCAGGCATCCCCAAACTGCGGCCCTCCAGATGTTTTGGCCTACAACTCCCATTATCCCTAGCTAACAGGACCAGTGGTGGGGGAAGATGGGAATTGTAGTCCAAAACATCTGGAGGGCTGAAGTTTGGGGATGCCTGCTCTTAACTCACATTAAGCTTGTGATCAACTAAGACCCCTAGATCCATTTCACATGTATTACTGGCAAGCCAGCTGCAGCTCTCTAAGGAAGGGTGTACAGTAATATGATGACAGGGTTTTACTCCTTGTTAGCCATCATGCTACATCATTCACTGCAGTTTTCAGACCAAGCACCAGGAAGCTCCATCTTAGATGGGTTCAGATTTCACCCTAGCTTATCCCCTTGTCTGTGGGCATTTTGCAATGGATGTAATTGTGATGGGGCTTCAATATACATGTTAGCCCTCAAATGAGATGTATGCTATATGAGCTCTTGCTGTACATTATCTTTTAAAAAAAAAGTCAAAGAATTGTGTTCAAAGAATTGGATTCCCGTTTTGTTTTGTTTTTTACTTATTTATCACACTCAATTTCACCCAGTTTAATATAATGGTGTGAGGGTGGCAAGGTGTGGTGGCGAATAGAAAGTGGACAAAAGAGAGGCTAAATGAGTCATTAATTCATGTATTGTTTTTTTATTATTAAAAAAAATCCAGATTCCAAATGCATTTGCTTGATTCTGCTTATGGTACCTCATATTAGAGTTTCACAATTATTTTCTAATATGTCAATTTTTTTTAAAAAAGTCCACTTATGGGAGTGACCAGAAAGTGTAAACATCCAAAATTAGAAAAGCATTTCTCTCTCTCTCCCTCCCCTCCCCCTGTGTGTATTTGTGTGTGTGTGTGTGATAATACCTTAGAAGTAATCATTCCTCCTATTTGTATTTGTAGCCTTCCTTGTCTCTGGGACTAAGAGAGTGAAACAGTATCACAGGAATATGAAACGCATGTCTTCCTGTCCATCCCCTGCTGTCCTCTCAAACAGGCACTGCACCCACCATGCCAAAGGAGCAGGAGTGTAGAGAAAGGCAGAATTCTGCTTGGCAATTAAGTTTCCTTACAATTAAATGTGTGGCATGGGTTTATTTTACCAACTCCTGGATATTTTAAAGTTAATAGTATTGATGTTTTATTGCTGCATTCCATAGTCTAGTAGTGTTATTCTTCTTGTTGTTCTGTTCTGTTTTTAGACATCTCCCCCCACTCAACAATTTGTTGGCATATTGTTCATTTTTTATACTTTGTTTCATTTAGCTGCTTTGGATACAGTAGTTCTGTTTCAGACATAAAATTTCTTAAACAAACAAGCACTCTTACCCCACATAGTAAACTTTCCTTGCTACGTTTTTTTTTTTCTGTATGTGTGTGGAGGAATTTTATTTTTTTATGCAGGAGCGTTCCAGTTTTTAAACTGCCCCCATCTCTGCTTCAGACTGAACTACTGGTTTATTAAATTTGTATATCCCCGTTCACCCAAGAATCTCAGGGTGGTTCACAGCATAAAATACAAGATAAGAACACAAAATACATAACGAAAGCAAGAACAAACCAAACTAATGATGCTCCCTCCCACAGACGAATTTAAGAGGATAGAAAGATCCAAGTTTGCTGTGGCCAAAAATCCCTGTTTGGTAGCAGTTTGCCACTTCTCCCAGATAATGAGTACCACTTTGAGTTCTACCTCCCAGATAATGAGTAGGCATGGTGTATCTCTGGGGACCAGCATTTATGGCTGTCCTTCAGCCTAGTCACTGCTTAATGACTTGTCAAATAATTGTGACCATATCCAGCTGAATGCAGTTGGAAGCTGAAAGAATTGTGGGAAGAGCAAGACCAGCTGCAGGCAAGACGGGCCTCCAAGCAAAGGGCCCTCCATTGTGTCCCATCCCCTAACTGGGCTTACTTGGTGGTGAAATGGGCAATGTAATATCCACAATCCGTGAGCCACCTCCCATCCTGACACTCCCCAGAAGCCCTCTTATAGCATCACTTTGTGGCATTGTGGAAACATCAAAATCGTAGCTTCCTAACCTCCCACCAATGGCACTTGGTAAATTTGAAATGGAGGAGAAGGACAGGAAGAAGGGCCCAACCCAGAAACCCTGTCCAACGGTGGAAGGTTCCTGGGGAAAGACCAGTTAGTCTACATAAGAGCAGCAAAAATATTTGGTGGAGGGGAAATTCTATATGTTTCAAGAGTGCAGTTATTGCTTCAGCAGACTCTGGGGTGGAAGCCATTTTGCATGTAGTTTTTATCTAATCTCGAGTCCTACTCACAGTAAAGCCACTGAAGTTAATGGGCATGATTAACTTAGGTGCCATAATTTTCAATGGGTACTCTCTGAGTAATACTTAGCTGGATACAACCCTATGTGATTATGTCTGTCAGGCCGTTCTCTAAGATACAGAACAGTCAGAAGAAAAAAAAATGAATTAATTCCTATGCCCCACAAATAACCCAGAGATGCATTTTTAAATAAAAGTACATATTCTACTCATGTAAAAACACACTGATTCCTGGACCGTTTGCGGGCTGGATTGAGAAGGCAATTGGGCTGGATCCGGCCCCTGGGCCTTAGTTTGCCTACCCATGGAAATGCTTCCATGTGCCTTATGAGCCAGCCTGGATAATCTCAATGTTTAATGAGGTATACAAGCAACATTATTGTGACAATAGTGAGATATTTGTGACATTTGCCCATCAGTGGTGGAAAACCAAAGCTCTACCCTGCGTGCACATTAAACTGATAATGCTGCTGTCTTTCAGTATTACACATTTATGCCTAAGCAAACCATGTTGCTAGAGAGGCCGGCAGCATCATGTTCATAATTACAAGCATAGCTGTGTAACGGAATATTATGCATTGCAAAAACTAGGATGAGTTTTATAATTAAGGTTAAATGATTATAATGTCCCCGAACCAAGCAAACAAGTTTTTTCTTTCTTTCTATGTGTGTATTTGTGTGTGTTTGTGTGTGTGGGAGGGGAGTTTTGTCAATATTTTCCCCGATGACAGCAAAATATTGAGAGAAAAAGAAATTGACAAATGTAGCATGTAATAGTCCTTCTTGAAGCACTTCTACAGGGGCCTCATTAGTAGATATTTTAGTACAATCATTTTTACCCCTGTGGCAGTCACTCCAGCCAACTCAGAAAAAGGTGCCTCTAGGAGCCGATCAGAGGAATGCCTTTCTTAATTTCTTCCCTTTAAAAAAAATGAGGCACAGGGGAACTAGTAGGCTCTAATTGAAATCAGAATTATTGTTGCCATAAATTCAAGCTGTGCCCATAGGCTATAGTGTTAGCAATGGATAAACTTATAGAAACTTTTTTTTTCTGTTTAATTATCCCAGATTTATAATGCTATTATTCATATTTAGACTTTGCTCAGGGTTGGGGAGGGGTAGCTTATTTTTTCACAATTTTGTAAAAAAAAAAAAATTTTAAATGTGAGTGCATATTTTGACTTTAAAACTTGCAAAATATTATTAGAATATTTCTTGGTTCTGCACCTTTTTCCTGTGACAGGGATTCAAGGCAGCTTACAGATAAAATAGGAACAGCTAAAAACATTGTAGGGAAGGAAACAATGATTAAAAAACCAGTAAGCATTAATAAAACTTAAATTATATATAAATGTAAAAGATCTATTAAAAACATACAGATAATTTCCATAAAATTGCAGGGCACCTTCCCTTTCATTAAAAGCAGTCTGCTTCCAAAAGCTAGGGAGGGAGTTCTAAAGTTTGGGAGAAGGATTCTCCTATGCCCCTACCAAGTGTGCCTGTGAGGGTGGCAGCACTGAGAAGAGCCTCCCCCAGAGAACTCAAAAGCCAACCGGGTTCATAGATCAATAGAATAGTTGGAAAGGACCCAAGGGGTCATCTAGTCCAACCCCCTGTAATGCTAGAATCACAGTTCAAGAATCCCTGACAGATGGCAATCGAACCTCTGGTTACAAACCTCCAATCGTAGGAGGATATAGTTTCAGGTAGTTTGAACCTAAGTCATATATGTTACTTGTCTTGTCGTGTTGTGAACTACCCTGGTATTATTGATGAAGCACTGAATAGAAGTTGTGTTTTTTAAAACAACAACAACAACAACAACAGGTAAAACTTTTAATAACTATTTCTTAAATAGGGCAAATGCTTTACAGAAAACAGCCAATCTAACTTGTTTTACGTGTCTGCTTTTAATTTTCTATTGTACTACTAGCTGGCCCGGTCGTGCGTTGCTGTGGTTCTTTCATGTGATTCCCCCCGCTCTGTCCGGACAGATGAGTTATCCTGTCCCTTCCCCCCACCCCCGGCTCATCCCTGTGACTGTCCCCACCCTGTCCCGATCCATGAGCTATTGAGCCCCCTCCTTCCCCACCCCCACCCCTGCCTGAGTCCTCTGTTTTCCCAGGGGTATGTTGTCCCCTCCCCCCTGTAACTCCATACCTTGACCCCCGCGCACGCATCTTGTACATTTTTATATATTTGGATTAAAATATATTGAAATATGATCATGAGAAGCAGAAGTTATTAGTCTTTAATTTTAATTTTAATTTTGGGGTTGTCATTTATTTTGGTGGGTAGTGTATAATCTGAGTGTTGTTGTGTGTTTTGTGGTTTGTGTGTTTTTGGTTATCTCATAGAATCATAGAGTTGGAAGAGACCCCAAGGGCCATCCAGTCCAACCCCCTGCCAAGCAGGAAACGCCATCAAAGCATCTGGATTATCTAATTTTGGAGGTGCTGTTTGGAATGTTGGATGGGATTTTTCTTTATTTTTTACTGTGGTGTTTGTGAGGTTTTTTGTTTTCTTTTTACTGGCAGGGTTAGTGTGATGGTGGTGGGGTCCGTTTTGTTTTGGCGTTGTCGGCAGAGGCAGGGATTGGCCTGCCCTGTGGTGTTTCTGGTTTGTTGTCACTGTGGAGAAATGCAGAGTTTTAAACAAACTTTTTAATATATAATTGAGTAAGGGAGATTACTGTATATTATTGTTTGTTTATTTTTTTTTATAATAATTTTTTATTAATTTTGCATAATAAGAAAATACATACACATAGATAACATATTGTCCCCCTTTTTCTTACCCTCCCCCCATGGGATCACTCCTGCCACAAGAGACTCCCCCGAAAAGTGAGCAGTCAAAGGTGGTACATTTTATAATTGGGTTTATCCTCCTACCCCTCCCTCCCTCTCCCCAGACCCCCCCCCCCTGCCACCGAGTGGCTCTAGGATAACAGGAAGAGATACAGGCGGGTGTCCACCCAACTAGCTATCCAATCTTTATCAAAATCACAAAAAAGAAAAAGAAGAAACAAGATATGATAAATAATAATAATAATAAAGAAAGAGAAAAAGAAAAAGAAAAACCCAAAAATAAGAAAAAACATTTTTTTAAATAATTATACCTTTCCTTTTTTTCTAAACATTGTTTTGTAGGCTTCCCCTACCTCCCCCTTTTCTGATTTTCATTTTAAGACTCATTTAAGCAGTTTTCTTATCATATTCCCCATTCTATTTTCCATACTCTCCCATCTTATATCCTCAAACTATCCATATTTTCTATTACTCTCTTATATTATCATTTCCCTAGAGGAAAGAAGGAGAGGGGCAATGGCTCTTTTTTCCGATTGGATCTTCCCTCCGCCCCGCCCTCCACGCCCCAGAAGCCCCCCTGCCACCAAGAGCTCCCAGCACGTAGAGGGCCGACAAGAGGGGTGGAACCCCCAACCGTCCCCTTGATTAATCATGTTATAATTTTCTTTCTTTCTAATACTTCCAATTGACTACTGCATCTTACTTCTAATTTAATTGACATTCATTTTCTTCCATTGCCACAATTTCTTTCCAAAGATCCTTCATACTTTTAAAATCCTTTTTACATTCTTAATGTATTATTGTTTGTTTAAGGCAGGGGACAAATTTTTGGGGGGGTTGGGGAAGGAACGAATTCCTTTATGCTTTTTGTATTGGGGGGGGGGAGGTTGGGTGTTATTGTGGTGGTGCCTCTGGGGTTTTGCCTGCCTCACGGGGTTGTTGGTGAGGCGGCAAGGTTCGGCTTTGGCCGGCGGCGGGGGCAGCAGTGGGAGCGGGTCCTGGCCTGCCTTGGGGTTGGTGCTTTGGAGGCGAGGTCCTGCTTCAAGCGGCGGTGGGGGTGGCAGTAGCGGCAGCCCTAATTTGATGCAATTCAGTTCAGCGGTTACGGTGCAAGGGTGTTACCTCTGCACACACAGTGTCTACATTTATATATCTATATAGATTGTATGAACTAGAAAAATGAACCTGGGATGAAACTATGCTGGTGGGCAGGGATTATGCAAATAGAACAAAATTTGACTAGCAATGGATGGGTGCCTGCAGGCAGAGAACAGGTTTAGTTCCCATTCAATGGAATGGGAACTTCTATGCAATTTGAGATTCTTCTGAGTCTGGCTTGGAAGAAAGCTTGGAAAGGTGATATTTTAAACTTCCACAGACTCTCCTCTGTCTTAAAACCACCATCTTTCCACGTCCTCAAAAGCCCTGTATGCCAGCCTTTTCCATCCTCTTTGAAGTAGTTGATGCTTTAAGCAAAACTGACAGGCTCCTCCAAATCAGTGTATTTCCAGTCCATATCACTTTCACAAGTTTACATTTGTAAGTCTGTTCTGTCCCATTTATGCACTAATCTGTGATTTTGTTTAAAAACTCTGGGTCTTGCACTAAAATAATATTTTAATGCAGTCCTTAAATATATTTCTTTCACAGTTCGCATTTCTAAAGAAATTTTATCTCCAAGTATTCATTTTAAAATGCATTTTGATACTTTATTAAAAGTGAAAAACTATGTCACAGCATTAGTAGAAAAGGGAAATCCTATGGACAGCTAGGCTCCAAGCTGCACATTAGCCCAGACCAGTATCAACACAAACCAGAAAAAGGTTATGGATTCATCCTCTGTTCTATTGCAGGTAGCTTACAATGCAAGCCATGTCTACTCAGAAGCATACCTGCCAAGTTGCTGTCCGAGAAATAAGGGACCGGGCTCAGGGCTGTCTTAAGCGCCCCACGCGCCGTGGTGCGCCGGATCTCTCCGGCGCCCTCCCGCCCCGTTTCCCAGCGCGGTGGGCAGGTGGGCGCCACCCAGCCTATACGTAGGGCCGGCCCTGACCGGGCCGGAAGTAACAGACTGGAAGTAGTGCTGCCGCCATTTTGGAACTGGGCGGAGCATGCTCAGAAGTGACTTTTGATGCTGTTTTGCCCAGTTCCAAAATGGCCACTGTACCAGAAGTCACACTGCAGCCATTTTGGAACTGGGCAGAGCAGCATCAAAAGTTGCTTCTGAGCATGCTCCGCCCAGTTTCAAAATGGCCGCCGTGCCAGAATAAACTGGGGAAAAACAAAAAAAAATCCATTTTTTCAGCTAGGAACAGCTGGAAAAACGGGGATTTCCCATGGAATGCGGGAGACTTGGCAGCTATGCTCAGAAGTAAGTACTAGGGAATTCATTTGGGCTTGTTCTCAGATAAATGGGGTTGGGATAATAGTTTTAGTCTCACTTTCATTTGGTGAAAAGGACAAAGGGTTTCCCTATGTGATGTGCCTGCAGTTTCCCATGTGCCCATAGAGACCTCCTCTGATTCTCACCAGATCCTTTCCGCCTGCTTGAAAGCAGCAGTCTACTGTGGCCTTCACAATAGAAGTGTATGAGTGCATTGTTACTTAAATGATTTCTATACCGTGTTATAGATTGAAAAATAAATCTCAAAGTGGTTTACAACCTAGCTTAAAACATCCTATCAACCTGTGTAGTAATACCTAAATAAAACATTACTGTACGGACAAAGGTCAAATACAAAATTCATAATTAAAGCAGCATGATTTAATAGGAAAACAAAAAATGCTCTCTCAAACATGAAAGATAAACACTGCAGGTAAAATATGAAACTCAGAAACGCAAGAGAACTCCGCAAAAACTCTCATTAGCAAAGTAACTGAAATTGAAACAGTCGCCATTACCAAATACTCCCCATGCAAAGTCTTGCTCTCATGCATTCCCAATTTCCCACAGTTATTCCTCTGCCAACCATTTATTTCAAAGCAAGCATCTGGTCTACAAAACCCCATAGCAGTATTAAGCATAATTTACAACCAACTCATTCACCCACCTCCATCTTGGGCAATCTAGTATAATAATAGCAGCAACGGAACTATTCCCTCCTTATCTCTCAGCCAGGTAGGGCTGTTCTCTATATCCATTCCATCTCTCACACTGACTGATATTAAGCAACTTTAAAACACAGAAATACATTACAACCCAGTCTCAGTAAAAACATGATTTTTACTGAAAAATCTGATTCCAGTTACCAACCAATAAAAATATGGTTCCAGTTTCCAAACAGTAATACATTGCTCCCTTTCTTCTACTGGATAATAACATCCAACAGAACAAAATTAAAGGGGTGATTACCTCAGGTGACTTGGAGAGTGAAGTCAAATGGGCCTTAGAAAGCACTGCTAATAACAAAGCCAGTGGAAGTGATGATATTCCAGCTGAACTATTTAAAATTTTAAAAGATGATGCTGTTAAGGTGCTACACCCAATATGCCAGCAAGTTTGGAAAACTCAGCAATGGCCAGAGGATTGGAGAAGATCAGTGTACATCCCAATTCCAAAGAAGGGCAGTGCCAAAGAATGCTCCAACTACCGCACAATTGCGCTCATTTCACACGCTAGCAAGGTTATGCTCAAAATTCTACAAGGCAGGCTTAGGCAGTATGTGGACCGAGAACTCCCAGAAGTGCAAGCTGGATTTCGAAAGGGCAGAGGAACCAGAGACCAAATAGCAAACATGCGCTGGATTATGGAGAAAGCTAGAGAGTTCCAGAAAAACGTCTACTTCTGCTTCATTGACTATGCAAAAGCCTTTGACTGTGTCGACCACAGCAAACTATGGCAAGTTCTTAAAGAAATGGGAGTGCCTGATCACCTCATCTGTCTCCTGAGAAATCTCTATGTGGGACAAGAAGCTACAGTTAGAACTGGATATGGAACAACTGATTGGTTCAAAATTGGGAAAGGAGTACGACAAGGTTGTATATTGTCTCCCTGCTTATTTAACTTATATGCAGAATTCATCATGCGAAAGGCTGGACTAGATGAATCCCAAGCAGGAATTAAGATTTCCGGAAGAAATATCAACAACCTCAGATATGCAGATGACACAACCTTGATGGCAGAAAGTGAGGAGGAATTAAAGAACCTTTTAATGAGGGTGAAAGAGGAGAGCGCAAAATATGGTCTGAAGCTCAACATCAAAAAAACCAAGATCATGGCCACTGGTCCCATCACCTCCTGGCAAATAGAAGGGGAAGAAATGGAGGCAGTGAGAGATTTTACTTTCTTGGGCTCCTTGATCACTGCAGATGGTGACAGCAGTCACGAAATTAAAAGACGCCTGCTTCTTGGGAGAAAAGCAATGACAAACCTAGACAGCATCTTAAAAAGCAGAGACATCACCTTGCCGACAAAGGTCCGTATAGTTAAAGCTATGGTTTTCCCAGTAGTGATGTATGGAAGTGAGAGCTGGACCATAAAGAAGGCTGATCGCCGAAGAATTGATGCTTTTGAATTATGGTGCTGGAGGAGACTCTTGAGAGTCCCATGGACTGCTAGAAGATCAAACCTATCCATTCTTAAGGAAATCAGCCCTGAGTGCTCCCTGGAAGGACAGATCGTGAAGCTGAGGCTCCAATACTTTGGCCACCTCATGAGAAGAGAAGAATCCTTGGAAAAGACCCTGATGTTGGGAAAGATTGAGGGCACTAGGAGAAGGGGACGACAGAGGACAAGATGGTTGGACAGTGTTCTCGAAGCTACGAACATGAGTTTGACCAAACTACGGGAGGCAGTGCAAGACAGGAGTGCCTGGCGTGCTATGGTCCATGGGGTCACGAAGAGTCGGACACGACTAAACGACTAAACAACAACAACAACAACAACAACCTCAGGTGACTCCAGAAATAAAGATGGAAGGATTTGCCCATTTCCGTTTCCCCAGTTTCTCATTTTTCCAATCTTAAATTAGTTCTCGGCATTTGGCAGCAATTTGTGGTTTATTTATAATAATTTAATAATAATTGTATTTTTTTATACCCCACCCAGCCATTTAAAAAAATCCTTATGAAAATGCATTGGCTTTTAAGTGCTCATTTCATTTCACAACCATATTTTTAAGTGCAGTTTTGTACACATTTTTGCATGCAGATTTCCACAATACAATGCATTTTTGTATGCTGTTTTCAACAATATCTTAATTTTTATGCATTTGTATTTTTGTAAACATTGGTTGGAGAACAGCACTGGGAAAATTCTGATAAGTGCAAATTTTGAGACAAATATGCAGGATGGAACAGAGTTTCCTCCCAGCTTTTGCTCTCCCTGAATGTTCTGACGCAATTCTTGGCTCAGGAAACACATCAGAATGTTCTTTAAAATGCGTGTTTTGAGACAGCATATGCTTAGGAATGCATATGTTGAGGGGGTAAACCCATTTAGAAATATTAATTTAATGTGAATATCTGTATCTATCTATAGGTGTGTGTGTGTGTGTGTGTGTGTGTGTGTGTGTGTGTGTGTGTGTGTGTAACAAGAACAGACATATGAGTGAACATATGTGAAAGTTATATCGATTATAAGGATCATAAACAAACTGATTGCCTGTGCCTAGTGAGACGCTAGTGAACAGGAGAAAGAGGCAGCCTGGGTTTACCAAATCAAACCACATCAGTTTTTTAAGTTAGTAAGTGAAACAAAGTCTTGGCCATATTCACAGTCTGACAAGAATACTTTGTTGTTTGGGGAAGAGATATTGACTGAAGACTAGTATGACCTGAGTATTTGGCTGCATGCATCTCTGCTACTCAACTTCTATATCGGTATATAAACAGACTTGCGTGCCGAGGCACCAAGAGGACCCCCAATAACTCACACCATACACCATAATTTTTGTTAAGGTTTTTGGCATTCAATTTTGGCCACAACATTTTTATTAAAATACAATCAAAATGTGAGTGGTTGCTTAGTCATTGGTTTCCCAGCCATCTGTCTCCCGCCTGAGACAGATCTGACTCCCCCTAACCTAGTAGGGGAGCCAGTAAGTAAGCACCCCCTAAGAGAGAACGGGGCAGGGGGCACAAGCCCTTCTTTGTCCTCTCCCCAGATGCTCCCCGAGGCTCATGCGCGGTCCTGACCCCTAGCGGGGATAAACAGACAAACAAGCCCCAGGATTCCTTTAACGGAATACTTCTATATGGCAGCAGCAATCACATGAGGGTCAGGCCCAGCCAAAATCCGTACCCCTCGACCAATTTATTTGAACCAATGACTAACCGCCACACAAGCCTAGCTTGCCGCCAACCACTCACAACCCCAACCATTCTTTCAACCCCCCTAGGACATCCCGCAACCAAATGTCATTCCCCCTAGAGGACAAATGAACTCCATCTGTGCGAAAGAAATCAGTGGCCTTAAAAGTAATTTGAGGGTGAGGAATGCACGCCCCACCCAACTCCAAAACCCGCTTTGCCACCGCACTTGAGATGCGCTGCCGCAACCCATGCTCTCTCCTATGGAGAGAACCTGCTATAGCATTTATAATGAGTCTTACGTAGCTTCACAAGGAAGCTGATCCTGTAAAAGGCTTCCCTAAAACTTCCTGCAGCTTGGAGGGAGTGGATAATTCATAGAAATGCATGCCTTGTTTTTAAAACATCTTCATGTAGGTGCTTAAGGATGCAAAGGACACAGCAGTCTTTCAAGGGGCATAAGAGTAGACAGCAGCCATTTGTGCTGGGCTATCTCATCTATCCTGCCTAAGGCGCTCCAACATTTATCTCCATTTAGTGAAGATTGATTAAAGTTCTGACTTGCAGCCACCGTTCCATGTGACATAAGACAAATCTAGTGACAAAGGGTGAGAGACCTGGATTTCCCTTCCTTAAATATTTCTTACTTATAAAGATCAAATGTTGCCGTGCACTCATTGGGTGCCACCTATATTTTGGACCGAAAGGTCTTGGGCAGTGCAAATCCCCACTCCATAACACACTTTGTTACCTCACCAAGGGTTGTAGTGAGGATGAGAACTGGAAAGCCTACTCAACTTGCCATGATGGATGCAAAGGCGCCACCAGACTCTTATTTATTATTTCTATCTTTTATTTATTGAATTTATATACCGTCCTATACCTGGAGGTCTCAGGGAACAAAACCGAAATACAAAACCACATAATACATAATCAAAATAACAACAACCCCCCCCCCATTTTAAAAGGGCATAGGATGTCAATCAAATCAGCCACAGGTCTGGTTAAAAAGGAACATTTTAGCCTGGCGCCTAAAGGTGTACAATGGTACCTCTGGTTACGAACTTAATTTGTTCCGGAGGTCCATTCTTAACCTGAAACCGTTCTTAACCTGAGGTACCTCTTTAGCTACTGGTAATGGCGTCTCCCACTGCCGCTGTGCTGCCGACAGGTGATTTCTGGTCTCATCCTGAGGTAAAGTTCTTAACCCAAGGTGCTACTTCAGAGTTAGCGGAGTCTGTAATCCGAAGTGTTTGTAACCCGAGGTACCACTGTATAATGAAGGCATCATGCGAACTTCCCTGGGGAGCGCATTCCACAGATGGGGAGCCACTGCAGAGAAGGCCCATTCTCGTGTTGCCATCCTCCAGACTTCTCAAGGAGGAGGCACACGAAGAAGGGCCTCAGAAGATGATCTCAGGGGCCGGGTAGGTTCATATGGAGAGAGGCAATCCTTGAGGTATTTCGGTCATGAGCCTTTTAAGGTTTTATAAGTCAAAACCAGCACTTTTTTTTAAAGTATCTTTATTAAAGATTTCTTGATTTACAAAGGTATATGCAGTGTCTCTCTCTTATATTTTTTACATGTATCATTTTTTAAAAATCAGTTCCATTTGTTGAGACATTGGAAAGAAAAATGGGGAACAAGGTGGGTAGGAGGTGGGATTGGGAAAACCAGCACTTTTAATTGAGCCCGGAAACTAATTGGTAGCCAGTGCAGCCAGACCAGGATCTGTGCAATATGTTAAAACTCTTTTGCTCCGGTGAGCAACCTGGCTGCTAAATTTTGCACTAGCTGAAGTTTCCAAACCATCTTCAGAGGCAGCCCTACCTATAACACATTGCAGTAATCTAACCTTGAGGTTACCAGAGCATAGACATCAGTAGTTAGGCTATTCCTGTCCAGATAGGGGCATAGCTGGGCTACCAGATGAAGCTGATGGAAGCCATTGAGGCCACCTCAGCCTCGAGCTACAGCAAGGATCCAGGAGCACCCCCAAGCTATGAACCTGCTCCTTCAAAGGAAGTGTGACCCCATCAAGAGCAGGTGATCTCCTATCCAGCTGGTCTAGGGAACCACCCGCTAACAGTGCCTCAGTCTTATCTGGATTGAGCTTCAGTTTGTTGGCTCTCATCCAATCTATTACTGAGGCAAGCAATGGACTGGATGAGAGCCAACAAACTGAAGCTCAATCCAGCACTTCCACTGCCTCATCTGCAGGCAGGATTTCAGTCACTCAAGAAGATAGGATTAGAATCAAGGATTAGAATCCAGAATAACCTTGACAGATTGAAGAATTACTTGCCTGGAAGCAATAGTATAGGATTTATCAAATACAGATGTAAAGTGTTGTGTGAAATAGAGCTGGGTGTCATTCACATGCTGGTGATAGTGAGCACCAAAACCCCTTGTGGCTGCCTGCAGGGGTTACCATCATTGTTGTTGTTTAGTCGTTTAGTCGTGTCCGACTCTTTGTGACCCCATCGACCAGAGCACACCAGACACTCCTGTCTTCCACTGCCTCCCGCAGTTTGGTCAAACTCCTGTTCGTAGCTTCGAGAACACAGTCCAACCATCTCGTCCTCTGCCGTCCCCTTCTCCTAGTGCCCTCAATCTTTCCCAACATCAGGGTCTTTTTCCAGGGAGTCTTTTCTTCTCATGAGGTGGCCAAAGTATTGGAGCCTCAGCTTCACGATCTGTCCTTCCAGTGAGCACTCAGGGTTGATTTCCTTCAGAATGGATAGGTTTGATCTTCTTGCAGTCCATAGGACTCTCAAGAGTCTCCTCCAGCACCATAATTCAAAAGCATAAATTCTTCGGCGATCAGCCTTCTTTATGGTCCAGCTCTCACTTCCATACATCACTACTGGGAAAACCATAGCTTTAACTATACGGACCTTTGTAGGCAAGGTGATGTCTCTGCTTTTTAAGATGCTGTCTAGGTTTGTCATTGCTTTTCTCCCAAGAAGCAGGCGTCTTTTAATTTCATGACTGCTGTCACCATCTGCAGTGATCATGGAGCCCAAGAAAGTAAAATCTCTCACTGCCTCCATTTCTTCCCCTTCTATTTGCCAGGAGGTGATGGGACCAGTGGCCATGATCTTGGTTTTTTTGATGTTGAGCTTCAGACCATATTTTGCGCCCTCCTCTTTCACCCTCATAGGGATGTTAACTAGCACTGGGGGCAGGATAGAGCCCCGCAGCACAATTTCCAAGCGCTCTCCAAAGGAAGTTGTCTCCCATTCCTACAGACAGAAGCAGAACTACATAATGCCTCCAGCTCCCAACCCACAAGGTGGGAATCATGGCTAAAAAAGGTGAAAGAGAATCAATAACACTGGATCCCCTGGTCCGCCTTCAGATAAAGATCACCCGGCAGAGTCCAAAACCAGGGCTAAAGCAGCTTGAAATGATTCGAGAAGAGGGTTAGACAGACACAGGCCTCCCTATGTGATGTTCTCTCAAACTCCCAGAGTACCTGAGTTTCTGCTGCCATTTCCTGTGGTAGAACAGGCAGGGTCTGGCAGCAGGAAGGAGGGGTGCACGTCCTAATAATCAGGACATTTTCTGTGCCAGGGAAAGTGGGAAGCAGTGACACAGGTTCTTGGGCCTGCAGATCA
This sequence comes from Zootoca vivipara, assembly GCF_963506605.1. NCBI lineage: Eukaryota > Metazoa > Chordata > Lepidosauria > Squamata > Lacertidae > Zootoca > Zootoca vivipara. The sequence continues at coordinate 5,820,998 of NC_083279.1, read as the reverse complement.
TCTCACCAGCACTGCTTTTTGCTTCTCCTGAGACCACAAGCATCCTGATTATTATGGTGAGCATGTCTCCAGAGCACATGAAAGACCTGACACCGAGAGCAGAGTCTAAAGGGCATTTGTCACTAAATGTCACACTGCTAGAAACATAAGGAGCTTAAACAAAGGGAACTGAAAGAACTCAAAGACACCAATGGATCCTCTATTTAAAAAACAACCAAAACGCAGAAATGGGATCATGAGCTTTGGGGAGGGAATAACCACGATTCAACTTTGTTCCAGCCCCAGAGAAGTTACTGTGTACAGATCACAGTAGGCCTACTAATTTTTGTTCTGAGCATCTTTAGCAAGAAAATATCAAACAAATGACCCAAACTTTCTGTAGGTTACAGGGCTAAATGGGAAAAAAGAGCTAATGGAAAAATGACTTTCCTTATTTCTGTGAGTGTCAAAAAGTCTCTTGCATTTTCAGTTAATTTAAGTGGTTGAAGACATCCATGTTTTGTTGTTTTTTGCTGCTGTTCCTCTTATTTTCCCTCATTATCTGTCCCACAGTGTCATTTAATTCAACTGGTCATGGAAGCTCCTGTGATTCTATTGACCTTACAGTACCATGGTATTATTACAGAAACAAGTAAAAAATAAATAAGATCACACCACAACCAGATTAAAGCACAGTGCAAACAAATGAAGCTAAAAACTAGAATCAACACAAATGTTCTCATGTATATATATGCATTAAATGTGCTGATTGCTAAGGGAATATCAAAATTTATAGACTATTCAGTGTGTCCAAATTCAAATTTCCAGCAGGTGAGCTCTAGATGATAGTTTTTGAGATTTTAGAGATGTTTTTGCCAAAGGATGCTATTGCAACAGGAGTCTGTTGATTTAAACTGAGCAAAAGTGGTAATTTTGTGCGATATTTTTGTGGCTCCTCAGCCGACTGTATGAGGCCAATAGGCATAGATTTTTAAAAGAAGTTCCTGGCACCCAGTGAGCCAGAGACAACTGGTTATTATCCTAGGTAAATTGCTCAAATCACTGAATAGTATGCTCACTCAAGTCAGATGGAAAGGGAATTCACATTTGTGTGGAATTATACTGTGAGCCAGTGCAGATGAAAGATTAGACATCAACATTTTCCAGGTAGTGTTTAAAAATCTCTCTTCATCCATCCTTACCCAGCTGGTATAAGGAAGTATTCCTTGAGTGAAATTAATCTCTAACATTATCTTCATGGAGCAGCCCCTGTAGCCCTTTGTAATATGCACATGAAGAAACCATTGTAGTAATCATTTAATACAGGAGGAGGAGGAGGTTAAGCGGCAAAGGAAGCTTAACATGAAACCACCTCCTCCTGCTTGGTACCATGAGATTGCTAATATGCATGATTTGGCTGTGATGGTATACACACACACACACACACACACACACACACACACACACACACACACACACTTAATTTATGGTTTGTATATGTACCTTGCTTTCATCACCCACGCCCCCCCCCAAGGGGCTATAAACATGTTCAAAACAAATACAATTAAAAAAAATTAAAGCAACAATAAAACCAGAAAATCAAATAGCTTAAGAACAGGGGATAGCAATAGTTCTTAACACAAAAGGCTGGCAGAAAATGGGGGGGGGGAATACTGTGAAGCAGATCTGGCTGATCACTCTCAGGGTGGAATTCCACCCACCCATTGCATTGTGCTCTGAATAAACATCTCTTGATATTGTCAGAGATTTCCTGTGTGGGATTAGCGGGACAAGAGCACATTACCTGGCTCTCTGTGCACAATTGAGAGCAGTGGAGAGGTTTCAGGTGTGCTCCACTGCCATTGATAGATGCCAGTTCTGTGGGAGAAATTGAGGTCGTTGGCTCACTCACATGTTGTGTTAGGCACACATAGGGATGGGCAAATCTGTCAATAGTAGTTTCTCTCAGCTTCAGTCTTAAATTCAGTTCTTCACATCAGGGCAGTCTCGAGCAGGTCGGGCGCCCTGGCTCTGAGGGGCGGAGATCGCTCTGGCGCCCCCGCCCTCGCAGTGTGCAGCATAGTTTCCGCGCGGCTTTGCCGCGCAGCACCCCACCTACCAGCCTGGCGCCCGGCGCCGCCGGGACTCTACCTAGAGCCGGCCATGCTTCACATTCCTTCATCAGGAATGTGATTTTTTTAAAAAAATATTTTTAATACCCCCTGACAATTAGGTGTGAATTGCTCCTGTAAACATGTTTGTATGCTATTTTGCCCAATATAACATATTTTACAAAGCTATTTCCCCTAAAATAATGCATTCTTAAATATTATTTCCACCAAGACATGCATTTTTTTATGGAAACTTTACCCCTACGTGTGTGTTTCTGTATACCTTAATTGTCTGTAGAATTGCATTTCAAAAATCAGGGCACTGCAGGTGTTATGTATTAGTGTACAGTGGTACCTCGGTTTGTGAACACAATTGGTTCCGGAAGTCTGTTCATAAACTGAAGCGTTCATAAACTGAAGCGAACGTTCATAAACTGAAGCGAACTTTCCCATTGAAAGTAATGGAAAGTGGATTAATCCATTCCAGATGGGTCTGCGGAGTACTTAAACTGAAGTGTTCATAAACTGAAGTGAACTTTCCCATTGAAAGTAATGGAAAGTGGATTAATCTGTTCTAGACGGTCCGCAGAGTACTCAACCTGAAGCGTACTTAACCCGAAGCATGGGTGTAATTGGTTCCAAAAGTCTGTTCATAAACTGAAGTGTTCATAAACTGAAGCGAACTTTCCCATTGAAAGTAATGGAAAGTGGATTAATCCGTTCCAGACGGGTCCACGGAGTACTCAACCTGAAGCGTACTTAACCCGAGGTTTGAGTGTAATTGGTTCCGGACCTCTGTTCATAAACTGAAGCGTTCATAAACTGAAGTGAACTTTCCCATTGAAAATAATGGAAAGTGAATGAATCTGTTCCAGATGGGTCCGCGGCGTTCGTAAACCGAGGTGTTCATAAACCGAGGTTCCACTGTATTTAGTTTTCCCTCAGGCAGTTGTTTTAGGAGGGAACTTTGAATTATGTTTGATACTGTACATTGTTTGAGCCAGCCTCTATAAAAGCAGGCCGGCTCAGCAATGCAGTTCAGTTCTGTTCTGGCTTCCGAATAAAGAGCTTCTTGAAGAATTGCTGTGTCGTCTACCTACCCACTATTCAATAGCAAGTTTGGGTGTGTTTCAGTTCTCAGGTTGTTTTGGAAAGTGTGACTTAGGTGGGTTCCCCATGAAATGCAAAATAAGTTGGATTTCTCCCCATCCCTCATCACACCTGGGATGCTCAAGGAGCTCCCACACTGCTAAGCGCATGCTTGGAAAGCACCCCAGAATCTTAAGGGACAGGGATGGGAAAAGGTAGAGGAAATCCTTTGTACACAATCTACCTCACCAATGAGGTGTGAGTGAGTGTACAATGGCAGGGCGCGTTAGTTCCATTGTGAGAAATTGACTGGGTTTGGTATAAGGCTGCTTCATTGCTGTGTTTTGTGTATGTGTTTGTGCTGCTTTTGATGGCTTTTTAAATAAGCGATTTATTATTTCTGCTGTTGACTGCATGGGTCATCACACACTTACACGAAAGGTGAGAATTTAAAAGGAAAACAATTTCAGTTATTGTTGAAAATGAGAGAGAAACAACTCACTGTGCATCTGTACCTCTGTTGGCAATGCACTCTGCTCTAGAGAAGTTGACACCATAATTAATTATATCCATTTGTTTAGTAGAAGTAAAATTCAATCTTGGCTTTCCTGTGAGCTCAGAGTTGATCCCATTTGTAAAACTACATAGCTCACCTTAATAATACTCGAACACCAGAAGTGTACCATGATATTAGAGACAGATTATATACTGTGTGAGTGTCTTGATACATTAACTAATTCTCTGTGTCCCTGAGCACAAGACTGGTTTTAAAATATGAATATTTGACCTGCATGCCACCCTCTCTGATCCAAAATAAAGGGTGTAGCAAAGAGAGATAAAATACTGCTGTAGAAATAAAAGGGCTTCATACTGTTAATTTGGTGGCCTAATCTGGATTTCAATTTATGCTTTAGTAAACCATTGGGTCAGTGATAAATGAAGTAGACTCTCTGCGGTGCACATGTTGAAAGGTAGTGTGTGGGGAGATCTCAGGGCCTCACTGCCAGGCCGTCTCAACATCTGCATGCTGAGCTGTGTCAAGAAGTTCCTTTTTTCATACATGCATAGAGTTCTGTATTTTGAGGGACGACTGGTTAGACCAGTGTGGACCAGTGTATCAGTAGACCTCCTTCTCTCCTGTGCTTTGAACATGGAGGAGCAGGTCAGCAGCATGTGGGGGTGCAAGAGAGACATGCCACATTCAGCTCTCCTATACCCTTATGGGGCTTCCAACTCCTATTTTGAAGATGCTATGGTAAACTCTGCCTCCTGTGATCATTGTCCCTTCTTACACAATGTAAATTACATTGTGTACTCTTAATGCAGAAATATTTTTTGTGTCCAGTTTACTGAGTGTCTTCTGGCAAAATGATTGTTCAGTCCCCTATGCAATTAAATTGAAGCATTTGGGTTTAAGTTGATCGATGGGTTGGCTTAAGGGAGGATGGTTTCAGACAACAGTTTCATAGGGGCTTTATAAATTCACCTGTAAGATTTATATACTGATTACTTTTGAAAGAAATATCCAAATGGTGTGCATAAAATATAATTGGGTGTGGAGGGGGGGAATCAATGTAAATTCATAAAGCACAGCAAACCAATAAAATGTTTTAAAAGCTGAATAAACTTTATATCACAGATAAAAGTGAGCCGTGCACAGAAATAACAAGAAAAGTTTACGTATTAGGAATCAGGAGTCCAGATAGTCTGCTGGTAGTGAATGATCAAAAGGAAGTCCTTGGAAGTTCATAAGGTTTGGTTTCATTTATTCTGAAGGAGGTAGCCTGCTACGTACTCTGCTACCTGGTTGCTTAGGGCTAAAAATAATTGTCAGCAACAAATAAACCTAATAAACTTATCAACAACATATGAACATAACACATCTATTATGCTGGGTTTCTATGCACCATTGCATGTGAAATGAACATATAAAACCACCATAAATTGTAGATATCCAGGCAAGGCATGCAGAACTTATGGTCCATCAGTTGGTCCGAATCCACCATTGATTAATTGTGGCCCAGTAGGTGTTTGATTGTCACCTTTTGGCAGTCCCTGGCAGGTAGCTAGACCAAGAGGTTTACCCAATCTGTGATGGGCTGTTATAAATCACATTCCAACTTTAGATCAGATCTGCTTGTGAGCAGACCTGCCATTCATGCCTGATTGGCTTGTGAAGTCACAAGTTCCTCATATCTCATTTTTAATACAATACAATTATTGCCTAGGCTTCTTTGAAGTGGATCAGATAAATCACAGGCTTGCTATTTTATCTGATGCATTAAAACCCCCTTAGTGTAAGACATTTTATCATGGTTATCTGACGTGTTTAAAGGAACAGATTGAAACAGACTACTGATTCCAAATTAAGAGGCAAAACATACTTTTTATTTTAACCAGTCTCATTAACAAGGAGTAGCATTTCATATAACCACATTTCCACTTAAATGAAGAGGATCAGAGAAATATCAGCTCAACCCCAAGTAAGTCTGTTTGTATCAGTAAACAGGGTTGTATCCAGACCTAGTCTTGTTTTGAGTAAACCTACTGAAATCTGTGTGACATAAGCTGCTCATGTTTAAATTAGGTCCCATTGATTTCATTGGGTCTGTTCTATGCAGGAGTAAGTCTGGACCCATGGACTTTAAATGTTAGATGCTCAGCTTCAATAAATCAGGCTGCTTTTATACAGCAAGTTTGCCAAACTGGATCATGTGATTGTCTGGGTCACTGCTGGTCTTGCCATCAAGCAGTCTGGCTCAGACAGCTAATTCCAATGGGGATACAATTTTCCCTTCCTCTACCTGTTTCTCTGTGTGTCGTTTTAAAAAGGGAAAACAAACTTGAGCTCTAGCCCCATGTGTGTTTGAATTTTGCTTCAGGTGAGACAATATGTACAACTTGCACTGTCATGGGAACATGGTGTAGAGCTGTTGTAGCACAGTAGCTACCAGTGTGAGCTGTGAGGCAAGAAGTCCCAAATCTCACCGCAGTTATGAACTGTCTGGGTAGCATGAGGGAAGCCGTGATTCTCTCATCCTGAGCCCCTGAGCCACAAAGGGGAACAATAATACTGACCATGTAAGACTAATTATGCAGTAGTTTCAGGGATTATTGAGATGATACATGCAAAGTGCCTTGTGAACATTAAGAAAAAAATGCATCCGTTTTAAGGACTGTATCACATGAGGCACAAGCCAAAAGATGTTGCTAATGCCTGCTCTTTGTTCAGAACTGTGAAGCTGACTGAGAATATGTGCATAAGAAAGGCAGTGAAGTAATTGTGATGTGTACCTGCTTCATAACAGCGATGAAACATAGATTATTAACATTTTACTTCTTGGGTTTTATATCCTGCCTATAATAACTAGCATTGAAAAGCTTTCTTTAGCGCCTCAGCCCTTGCTTTTTCCCCGCAGGACCAATTGCAGTCGTCCGCAGTCGTTAACAGCCATCTGCAGGTTTACCACTCCCATCAGCCCATCACCCATTCCCACCCCACCACCACCACCTTCTGTATATACATAAGGGTCTGACTCTTCTGTTTCAAGTGTATCTGAAGAAGTGTGCATGCACACGAAAGCTCATACCAAAATAAAAACTTAGTTGGTCTTTAAGGTGCTACTGAAGGAATTTTTTTTATTTTGCTTCAACTCAGACCAACACGGCTACCTACCTGTAACTAGCATTGAAAAGTAAAGGCAATGTCATTTTCAAAAGCAAGGGCTATGACCTCTCTGCATTCTGGGTGGTTGTTTGGCCTTCGCTACTTGGGAGCATGTGGGGGTTCCTGTTGAACTCTGTGTGCATGAGAAGCAGACTGAAGAATGACTTCTCGAAGACTCAGGTGTATTGTTGGGCAAACTCCTATCAGTTGTGTCCAGAGCTGGGCCAGCAGTTGTGAAAGCTCTGTTTAGGTCGGTGAGCTTACCAGTGCAGTCAGAGAAGGGCGGGAATTGCACAGTTCCTTTGACCAAAGGATCCAGAGCTTTCTGGGCTAAACTCTCAGTGACACACAACAATCTCCCTTTGGGTTGTAGCTCATCCACAGGTCCGTACTTTCCTGGCCCAAGGGCTTTTTCTGCCTCACTGCTTTCCCCAGGGAAAAAGCTTCTTTAATGCTGAATCAGAACAAATGGCAATTTGGCAATTCTTCCACAGATTGAGGTTTTCAAGGGGGAGGCACTTGTGAGGCGGAGGAAATGTTCACATACAGCACTTCAAAGCATGGACCTGTGCCCAGAAATGTGGCACAAAAGGAAGCCTGGATGAGCCCTTAGCCTGTGGCAGCAAAAACCACAAAGGGAATTGTGGCAACACAAAGACTAATTTATTATGACATAAGCTTTCATTGACCAGAGTTTACTTCATCAGATGCATGAAGTGTTATCCTGAGTTACAGGTTGATATGCAGTTACAGGCAAGTAGCCGTGTTGGTCTGACGTAGTTGAAACAAAATAAAAAAATAATCCTTCCAGTAGCACCTTAGAGACCAACTAAGTTTATCATTGGTATGAGCTTTCATGTGCATGCTCACTTCCTTCAGATGCACTGAAACACAAGTCACCTACCCTTATATATAGTGAGAGGGTGGGGAGAGGTATTACTCAGAAGGGTGGTGGGAATATTAGGTGTGGTAAACCTGTTGACGACTGTTAACGACTGCAATTGGTCTTACAGGAAAAAGCAAGGGATGAGATGGCTAAATATAGCTTTATCATCCTATATAATAAAGTCCAAGTTGTCCCTGCGTCCAAGCTGTCCCGTGTGTCCCTGGGTCACTGCGCATGTCCCCCAGGCACACAGGGATTGGACGGAGAGACAGGACGCACACGCGCGCTCTCTCTCTCTCCCCCTCACCTCTGCCTCCCATTTCCCTGCGGCCGCCAACTGCCGTTCCCGGCCGGACAGCCGTTGGGACTTGGAGCGGAGTGGTGGGGGCAAAGGAATATGTGTTATTGGGGGGAGTTGAGAAGCAAGGAAACCGTAGCGCCGCTCGGAGGAGGAAATGCCTTTGAAACCCCGGCTCCCCTGGACTTAGGCAGCCCCAGCCTCCGCTGAAGCCCGATCCTGCATGAAACAGGTGGCCTCTAAGGGAAATCCACGAATTAAAGTCCAGGCAGGAGGCAGATCTCGGCTCTAACATCATCCGCTGCTGTGCCTGCTTGGATTTTTGTGTGAGCGTGTTTTCATGTCCGACCATTTATTGCTGTAAAACAAAGATATAGAACGGGATGCCTTCATTTTCCTTTCCTCTCCCTCTCCCTCCCTCCCCGAGGGTGTTTACTTTTCTTTTTTCCTCCACAATAGGAGAGGGGGAAAGAGGAACGCTCCAGGAAGTGAAGCACCCCCCCCAAAAAAAAATCCAGGATCCTTACAGGTTGGGGACACGCAATGGTTAAACAAACATTTAAAAACAGTATACCACAGTATACCACTAACATTGAGGCAGAGTCGCCTCTGAAATTCTGTAGGACAAACATTTTTTAAAAAGTATTGAGGAGCACTCTAGGTGTCCACCAGTCCTTTAATCTTCTTGAGGGTGGACATGGAAAGGCTTTTGCGCTTTCTACTCGCTCCTGCCCCTCCCGCAGCCCAGCCTCCCCTGGAGAATGAGAGAGGGAGAGAGAGAGACAGAGCGATCGCAGACTGTGAGCAGCAGCAGGAGGAGGAGGAAGAGCGGCTGCAGCAGCTTGGCTGCACCAGGCAGCTCATGGAAAGGCTTTTCTGCTTTCTACACGCTCCTGGCTCCTGCCCCTCCCGCAGCCCAGCCTCCCCTGAAGAATGAGAGAGAGAGGGCGGGGACTGAGGGAAGGGACAAATTTGTTGATCTTCCACTGGGTAAGCCAGATCTGCCACAAGCCTACCACTGTGCCTGGGAGACTTATGGGAGGACAGAATTCACAAAATGTAAAATGCCATTAACAGCATTTATATATGGTCAAACTATCTCTCTGCTTTCTGGAACAACATGTCCCTGCCGTGTCCTTCAGGGAGATACTGGGAATGTCTTTCTAAAAATGTGTTCTGCAGATTTCAAACTTGGGGCAATACCTTGATTTTAGTAAATGGACACAACATATCATCATTCTTAAGGAAATCAGCCCTGAGTGCTCCCTGGAAGGACAGATCGTGAAGCTGAGGCTCCAATACTTTGGCCACCTCATGAGAAGAGAAGAATCCTTGGAAAAGACCCTGATGTTGGGAAAGATTGAGGGCACTAGGAGAAGGGGACAACAGAGGACAAGATGGTTGGACAGTGTTCTCGAAGCTACGAACATGAGTTTGACCAAACTGCGGGAGGCAGTGCAAGACAGGAGTGCCTGGCGTGCTCTGGTCCATGGGGTCACGAAGAGTCGGACACGACTAAACGACTAAACAACATATCATCAGTACACTGCTTCTCTTCCATCCCTCCACTCACAGTAAATGGGGACAATAAAAGTTTCAGAACAGGCTTGAGTTTCAACCAGATCCGTTATGAGTGTCAGTTTACCAACAGTCCCATGCTTCAGAAACCAATACAGATCAGGAGATTGCAGAGTAAATGAATTTACATGTATTTTAGACACAGAAAATATTTCCCAATGTGCAAGTAGGTGGTGGTGGGGAGGCAAGCAGAGCTGCTTTGAGAAAGTAAAGATGCTATTTATGCTGCAGCATTGCAGACACTATTGCACTGACCTGAGTAGGCTTCTTCTCAATGCTTCTCAAGTTGCATTGTTCCACCACATATGTTCTAGCAGCAGCAGGAGCGCGACCCCCTCTGGGCGGGACAATGGCGGGACCCCCTCCTCCCACCTCCTGGCAGCTCCGGCCGCCCCTCGCAGCTCGAAAACCTTCCTCAGGCCTCATTCCGCCCCCTTCGGAGGCCGGCTGGGGAAATGCCTCCACGACGAGCGGGGCTCACGGCTTCCCCTCAGCCCCCTTCCCTTTGTCTCGCCTCCCTACCCCCTTTTCCCAGCGGCAGGAGCGGAGCTCGCTCCTAAACTCATTGTCGGTTGTCGGGCAGCAACGCCTCTGAGCGTGTGCAGAGTGCCCGCACTTTTCTAGCGCCCGTTTACCTAACGGGCTGAATGACACTAGTGTATAATGAGATAAGAATCCAATGTCTTTATTCAGACCAGGTCGCTCCATGGTTTTAAGTTTGGTAATAAGTTGCAGTTCAGCAACTTCTCTTTCCAGTCTATTTCTGAAATTCTTTTGTAGTAAGACAGCTACATTGAGATCTTCTATAGAATATCCTGGGAGATATGGTTGATATGTAGGTGGTTTTGGGGTGGGGTGGGGTGGGAAGGAGGGCTATGGACAATGAAGCCATATGCTCAAAGGTGAGGCACAGGCTCACCTTCACTGAAAGTAATTGGGCAGGTGCCTAGCAGGGTAGCAGACACAGGGGCGGCATGGTGAGAGCATTCCCACAGTAGCCTTATGGGTTCTCATATGTAGCACAGATAGGGTTGCCCGACTCAATAGAGGACAGGACTTCTGTGCCTTTAATTGCCCTGCTCTCTTTTGAGTCTGGATACCTTAAAGACAAACCAGCAGACCCTTTGTTTAATTTCCAAGCAAAGGGTCTGCTGGTTTCTCTTTAAGGTTTCCAGACTCAAAACAGAGCAGGGCAATTAAAGGCACAGAAGTCCTGTCCTCTATTGAGTCTGGCAACCCTAAGCACAGAGTAGGGTCTTATCACAAAATGTGGGAACTCCTGCCCCAAGAAGGTTGTAGGAGATCCCTTACTCTTAATGTGAGGTGATGTCTCCTCATCCTGTATTAATGAAATGCATAGAGAAGTTAACAGGTTTTAATGAGAAATTGATTTGCACTGATTAGATACACATAAGGATGTTTATCCAAATTTAAAAACTAAAGAAGCAGATGAGGCCTATAATGTGAAAATAGCGGGAATCCCCATACTTTTAAAATATATTGCCTTTTCTTTTGTTTTCTTATTAAGACTATAAATACCAGAGCCATCTCACTGTGCAAAATCAGAATGGAAATCACTAATTTAATAATTGTAAACTGTGCGCTCAACTCAGTTGATTAATTTGCTCTGTTGTGGGAGTCTTATTTTGTTTTTAATTTTAAATGTTCATGTATTTTATCTTCAGCTAAATATTATTATAAATTCTGACACAAGAGCAATTTGCATAACAATTGGTCACAAGGAGTAATTCATTAATATGCAACTAAGTGCTAATCTGCACAGTGCCTAGAGCTATTGTAAACTTCATTTTGCTTTTAGATGGAAATTTGTTACAGTGCAAATATAACTATGTATAATTGTACTAATCAGTCCCAAAGAGTATTTGAGCTAAACTATAAACTTCATTTCTTTCTGGCCTGTAGCCTCACCTGAGTTGTCCAGTATCAAAGGATTTAGTGCTGCCTTTAATCATAATTTCAGTATTCTTGTAATCACTTTCTCTTTGTGGAGTAAAAAGATCCTGGGGAATCTGAGATTAGGCTGTGATTCTAAACATACGTGCTTGGAAGTTCCATCGGGATAAACAGGATCACACTTCCAAGTGAATCTGGTTACACTGAGAAAGTACGGTAGGCAGGGAACACTATTAAAACTCTTCATTAAATCTAGCTATCATCCAGCCTCCAACCTTGAGGTACGCCACCTCTGCTGTAGCAATTTGGGCTGGCTTCATCCAGCAGAGGGGCTTCAGTGGGTCAACTCATAGGAGTGTGTGGTCACTTGAAGAAAGTGTACCACTTCCTCATTCTAGCCTAAGGAAGAAACTTCAGGAACGTCAGCACACCAACTAAGGAAAACTCCTCGCACTAAGGTCTGGGGTTCTGATTTCAAATAAGAGGAGTTTTTGTTTTTTTTACAGGTGTGGTTTACTATATAGTGGTACCTCTGGATGTGAACGGGATCCGTTCTGGAGCCCCATTCGCAACCTGAGCAGTGCACAACCTGAAGCGGTGAATCTGCACATGCTCGCCGCACGATCCAGCGCTTCTGCGCATGCACGAATCGCTGAACCCAGAAGTAACCCGTTCCGGTACTTCCGGTTCCGGCGCATTCATATCCCGTGATGTACGCAACCCGTAGCGAACGTAAGCAGAGGTATGACTGTATAGGGATGAGGAAAGCTGCATGTCGTGAAATTCCCTCTGTTGCACAATTTGTCAACAAGTGGTGGGTCATATGGGTGTCCTCAATTTAATGTCGGTCACACTAGGAGTCACATTATGATATTATTTTGGGAAGGGGTGGCTGACAAGATTAACAATAAAAAAGCATGTATGCACACATGGGGACCAGATGTAAAAAAGATCAGAACTGCAGTAGCATTTTATAAGTTGTTCTCACCCCTGCATGCAGAATCGACCATACCAAAATTCCCAGTTCTGTGAAAAAATAAATAAATTGAGGCTTTGTTCAGGAGCCAAGTGTTTTATTTGCCACCCACAGGTCACCTTGGTTCTCAGAGAGAAAGAGGAATGGGGTATACAACTGGAGGGGATCAGAAGTGGGTTCTGTGTTGTCATCTTGGGTTTAAGTGAGCCCTGCATCTGAGAAAAGGTCCAGGAGCTGTGTCCTTTTGCAAAGGTGCCTCTTGGAACCCCAGCGTCTGAAAACCAGACCTTACAGCCTTACAGACTGTCTCGAACTGTGCGTGGCAGAGAGACGTTGCTTTCGCAAAGCTGCTTGATGGCAGGGCTGTCAGCTAATAGGAATCAAAACCCAATGGTTGAAAATGTCAGGCTGTCAGGCTCCCCGCTACAACACCATGCTGGGCAATTTGAACGCACCAGAGCAGAGGCTTCACTTTATTTCAAGTCAGAAGTGTTTGGAGTGGCAGCGTTATTAAATGAAGGGTTGGTCCTGACTATTTCCTTTCGACAAAAGGAGCCTCCTGTTATTAGGTGGATGGGAGACAATTGGCAGTGGGGGTGGGTGGGTGGGTGGAGAGGAGATTAAGAAGCAGCTAGAAATACTGTATGGCTGCGTTGTCCATCCTACAACACGGCCAAGCAACTATTTGGGAAGTCAGCAAACAGCGAGGCCTGCAGCTCCCAGCAAGCCCTCCTGAAAGATTACTACCTGCTGAGGCAAGGAAATGCTTGCTTCGCCATAGGTGGACATGGTTGAAGTAGGTCAGATGCCCACAGGTGGCCTCGAAAGCTGCAGAGTTTGTTAATACCTGCATGCTGCTAATGTGTTGTTTTTCAAAGCACCTCCAGCCACGAACTCCCTTTAGCTTGACAACCATCTGTCATTTAGAAAAAGGCTTCTTGTTTACCCTGCGCTGACCACTCTTCATAAGCCATTCAGTTGATAAACAATTGCCTGTCTCCTTTGGCTGAGAATAGCACCTGCAGGAACAACGCAGCGAAAGCACGAAGGAAATAAAAATTTTAGACGTAGCAATAAGGGTTTTGCAGCATGGGCCTTCTCTTCAACTAGAAACAAACTTTGAAAAGGTCACATGTTCCAGTGGACCTTTAGATTTTCCTTTAATTGGTGTTTGCAGAGAGATTTTAAAGGAAAACCTATTGTTAGTCATGTATGTGATTAGCGCCAGCCCAAAACATTTTGATTCCATGTGCAGAAGCTGCGTGTACTGGCAGATCTTACTTCAACCCTGGTGATAGGGCAGTGCCCTCTCCTACCCAAGGACAGCAGGCTAACTTAAGGGGATGTAGGTCATAGCACAAAGATTCACAGCTCTGTCCTCCTGCTGCCTGACACAGCTGCCTTTCTTTACCCAATGGTATGGCTGGTTCTGTCGGCAATCGGATATTAGCAGCCCTATCAGTTTGCATGTTGTTTCACGCAGAAATGTAAATCCCACATGTCTCCACTGGATTTACTTACAAGAGATTGTAGTAGTAAGTCCTCAGAGATTGATTGAGCATGAAATGGTTTGTTTATGGTGCATGTTTGTAAAAGGAAGGGCTGTAGCTCAGTGCTGGAGGATGTGCTTTGCAGGCAGAAGGTCCCAGGCAGGTCCAATTCCGAGCATCTCCAGGTAGGGTTGGGAAGAAGAATTCCTGGCTGAAACACCGGAGAGCTACTGCCTGTCTGTGGAGATAATACTGAACTAGATGGACCTATGGTCTGACTCAGTATGAGACAACTTTCTATGTTCCTACCTCCGTGCTGCAGCATTGAACGTGTTTGTGTGCAATTTCACATGAAGTATTACCATGTTCTGAGTGTATACCTTAACATACTGAAGTGGTGATGCAGGAAATTCATTGCAAAACAACATCAAACCTGGGTTTACGTGAAATACATTCAACAAACAAACAAAACGTAACTGGCTGTGCATTCACATAAATAATGCTCTTGTATATTTTCCACAATATCAAATATTTCTCTCATACATAATCAACACATAAAGTTCAGCAAAGTACACAGACGTCCCAATAGATCAGTTCATTCAAATATTTGCTAGTTTCTATTCCACGTATGTCTTAGTATATTTTGCCCTCCTGCAGAGCCCAGGAGGGTGAAAAAAGGCCATTATTCCGGAAATCCTTGTCAAGATTCTGTGGAACTGGAGCAAGCTCCCATGTGGATTCTATTAATATACTAAGACATACGTGGAATAGAAACTAGCAAATATTTGGACCTTATGAATGAACTGATCTATTGGGACTTCTGTTTACTTTGTTGAACTTTATGTGTTCACATTATTTAGGTGAATGCACAGCCAGTTATGTCTTGTGTGTTTGTTGCAAGAAATTCGTTAGGAAATATCTGCTTCATACAAGGATGTTACATAACTTTGATTGGCTGAATTTGCCTGATCGGTGTTATGGACTTGCTTGGGAAGTTGTGGACTCTCCTTCACTGGAGGTTTTTTGCCACCTGTCATGGTGACTTTAGTTGAGATTTGTGCATTGGACTAAGTGACACCCCCCCCCCCCGGAAACCTTCCAACTCTACAATTCTATGATTCTGTGACTAGCTTGAGAACTGTGCATTCTCTGCAGATACATCCTGAACAGCAGCTAGTTCCCGCTCTGTTTGTTAGACCTGTATCACAAGTGTGTTATTAGCAGGTGATGCAGTGGAAAGCTGCACATGCTGGTTTCTGCAAATCACATTGTTAAAGCTACAAGAGCAGGTCAGGCCATTGCTTCCCCCTCCGCCCCAGTCAGTTGGCAATCTTGCTCAGTGTACATTCTGTGGCAGAGGCATGATGTGTGAAACGGCAGTGCCTGTCGGTAGGAGAGCTGGTCTGGCTGTGTGGGATGGCAGCCAGAGCCAATTAGTCTAAAACAAGCAAGCTGATTAGGAGTTTCAGTGAAAATGAGCAAAAGAAACAGCGAATTTAAAAGGCTGGTCCTTCAGAGTAACCAGGAACCACACAAGGAGCAGGGAATGGAAAAGAAGTAAATTTCTGAAGAAAGAATGATTGATGTTGTGAATGAAGACATCTAGGTAGGGTTTTCATAAAAATAGTGATAGTGATAGACACAATCTATTCTCCTCGATCACTAGAATATTTGTATTGAGATGGAGTTTTAATGTTTATCGCCCTTTTCAGCAGTCATGTGCTCTGTTAATTAGGCCAGTATCAAAAGTGCATGTTAGAACAGCCATCCGTTGATTATCAGGCTTATTTACTGTTTCCCCAGAGTGGCAGGTAGAGCAATTCTGCGCATGCTTACTCAAATAAAACGTCCCACTTTGTTTAACAGGGCTTATGCTCTCTCTCTTGTAGGCACACAGTATTTAGGTTTGCAGCATTGGACACAGTTTAGATACAACATAACTAATTTAACCATTTTGTTGCTGAACAGGAAAATGGCCAGTCAATTTGGTGCTGTGCAAAGCACTTCATATTTGATTAAACACAGCTTGGTATGTTCGCTTTTGCTCATACCACCCCCACCAAAATAAGATGGAGTTAATGGTAACCAGTGTGTGTGTGTGTACGTACGTACAGATATATTTAGACATACATGGCTCTCCAGCTTGCAGTTAAATGCACATTTGCAAGCATGAGCGTGGATGTTCTTGGAGAATCCCTTGCCAGAAACCAGGTTTATTAATGTTATGATTTGTGTTTGTTTGTTTGTGTGTGTGTGTGTGTGTGTGTGTGTGTGTTTTGTTGGCCTTTGGGAATTTGTGGGGTCCCCCCCCCAATACAGTTTCATGGTGGTGCAGTGATATGCTTTCATTTGGTGGTTCAGTGATATGCTTACCTGACTTCCCACTACAGTGGTTGCTGCTGGTGACCTGGAAAAGGAGGGACAAGGCAGCAGGGAGATTAGTGCAGTGTGGACGCAGCAGCAGAGCGAATCTGAATTAATAATAATTACTGTATTATTATTCCTAGTATTATTTATCATCCCTTCGCCCTAAGGTCCCAGGTTGTGTTACAGCATGAAAACACAACATTTCAACAGACCATGCTGACCTCCTCACCACTTTATCCCTGCCCCTTTTGGTTACCGGCAGCGGCCGACCGCTGCATTGGAAAGGGCACGGGGGGGAAAGCAATTGCTTTAGTTTAGTTTCACTTTCCTCTCTGTTTGTTAGCAATTGTTGCCTTGGCTCTAAGGCCCCGTACAGTCATACCTCGGTTTAAGTATGCCTCGGTTTGAGTATTTTCAGTTTAAGTACTCCGCGGACCTGTCTGGAACGGATTAATCCAATTTCCATTACTTCCAATGGGAAAGTTCGCTTCTGGTTAAGTACGCTTCAGGTTAAGTACAGGCTTCCGGAACCAATTGTGTTTGTAAACCGAGGTACCACTGTACTACTGAGTGAAGGTGGAATTGTTTCAATTACCAATTTAGGTCTTTGTACCAGTTCACGTAGTTGAGTTCCACAGCTATAAATAGCAGCATGGAGAATGGGTAGTAGTATGAACCAGGCTGTATACACAGGGGAATCCTTTCCATGATTCAGGTTGTGCCGTTTTCAGCAGCTGTGATCAGAGATGACTGCCGAAATCCCATGAGTACAGCTGTCCTCCTACTAGCTTTTCTCCACGCAGCTGTGAATCCACATGCATAATTACATGGAATCTGACAATATGAATGAGCCTTTGGTTTGCATTAAAGCTGGGGATTGATTTGTCCTCCCATGCCTCTAGAGAAGGCCACATGTTGATCTATAAATTACTTGCTATCAAACAGCAACTTCCCCCTGCGTTAGAAATTGCCAAAAAGTTCTAGCTAATAAGGTTTCCAGCCACCTATAGTGGCCCATCTTAATTCATTGCCACTAATTGTAGAGAGTATAGTTATGGCTGCAGGTATTATTTCTGCAGTAGTGAGACAACTGCATTGGTGTTACCTTTCTGTTCACTGACACCTCTGACAAAAATACACTTTCAGCTTCCCCCAGTCAAAAACAGCAGAAATACTCTAATGGCACATACAAGCTGACTTGGCAGAGATATTGGGATATCCTTCCATGCCCATTCAAAATGGGAGAGAATTAGGCCAGGCGGGAAATTGCTGGCAACTGCAGCGGGGAGTTCTGCTCAACCACGTAGCCTTAACTAACAAGATGCCCTCATATAGGCACTAGTAATTTCAGAGTAATAGGAAAATGCTACATTAACTTGCCTTTGCAAAAATACCTATAAACACGCTAGGGATTTTGTGGTGGCGATTAAGGAAGTTACAATGCAATCTGCCTTAATGTCATGAGAGGTGGTCAGGCTTGCTATTACTTTGATACCCCCTAGCATGGAGGCATGATTCAGGCAGAAGCACTTTAGAAAGGAAACAAACAGTACCAAGAGGCTAGAAAGAAAGCAATGGCTTGTCTAGTCAGTGGGCGAAGAGAGAATGGCTGGTAATGAAAGTGGGTCCGGGACCGATGTTATGTTTCCGGGAGGCTGAAATTCATTTCCTGATTTAACTTAGCTAGTTCAATCCTTTGGTTGTAAGCTTTTGGCCTTCCTTTATAGATTTAATGACAGCAAAAGCAAGCAAAAATACAGGACAGCAGCCTCCATCTCTTGTAGGAAAACAAAGCATTTTGCATTTGTAGGTGCTCAAGAGAAGCTCCTGCGCAGGACTGTGTGTGTGGAACGCATACATCAGTTTACCATCCACTGTCTGTCTGTGACGTATTTTAAGTCCAGTCCCTTGGGCAACTTTGAAGGTTGGGTTTACAAATGTTTTTGAAATGTGATTGATAACTGGCTTGGAAAGCTTTCATTTGAAAGTTGGAGGCAAGTGGGCTAACAGCTGTGGATTTTCATCTCGTTTCTAAGAGGCATGGGGGACTATAAAGCAGACACAGACTGCAGCCGCAGGGCCATCTGAACTACTGCTCTCCAGGAGGTACAGATGCCCTGGCATGCCTCTCCCTCTCCCCTCCTCCTCTGCCGTATGCCAGGCGGATACTGGTTTCTTCTCATAGAGACAAAACCAGACAAATAGAAAACACACAGCAGCCCACAACAGTGACAGTGGCTCAAAACTCGAATCCCGTAGCTCTCCAGGATCTTTTGAACCCAAAGGATGTGTTAGTAAAATCCCCTTTCTTTATTTGAGAAGGAAAAAGAATGCAAATTGTTTATGGTGCCATCTGCTTGGTTGGTGGTGGTGGGGGGCTCCTCTGCTTCTTTACCATAGGAAGGCTGTTCCACTACTAGACCATGTTATCATTTGCTCATATGCATGGCAATTTGCAACCTCAACCAAAATCCACCTTCTCCTCCATCCCCCTGTTCGACTGCAGTGGAATGCAGAAGGAGTGAGGCATGTCTTTGGATATCTTTAATGTTGCCTTCCATATATTAAAAAAACGTGGTGACACACAAATAAAATATCCCTTCACCCACATGCCCCTTTTATTATTAAAAGTACACTGTTCACACACAGACAGACAAACAAACCATTTTAAATATGATTTGGGCATGCATGTGGGAGAGCAAAAGTGTTCATTATTGTTACATCTATTTTTACCCTAGTAGATGTCAGTAAAACTCTCTTGATCACTAATAGATACCCCCCACCACACACACACAAGTCATTTTCAATGTAACCCATTTGCAATACTATCTAATTAACAGCCAACCTTAGCAGTAGAATTTAAATTAAATGAATGGCTGCCTTGCTCCTTATCTGCTAAAGGTATTGTTCCCAACAGCTGGTGTTGTAGACTTAAAACACAGAGCAGATGCTTCTGTGTAAAATAATACTTTATAAAAAATATAAGGCTACATTGACAGTCCTAATGGTGTCACCTGCTTAATGTCAGGCCTCAGTTGATATATTTAGATTGATTTGAAAAAGTCCATACAGTAACGGGAATGTTAGAAATAAGGTCAGATTACCCTTGAATTGCCAAGAGGGATGTTGTTAGCATTTCCCTTCTCTCAATCCAAGCCATAATCCATGACATTTTGATTACCTCTGGTGGAAGTTTGGTGGTAGAAAAGACAGTTGTCTAATGGAACAGATGGCACACTGAGAGACACTTGTAACTGTGTAAGCCATGTTTGCGTTGGTGTCAAGATACTGAGATCTGCTGGAGGACAGGTGTTTCTAACACGTGTGCACTTGGATGCACAAAAACATTCTCTTTATTATGGAAAGAAGGAGTCAATCTATTATTCTAAATAATTTGTAGAATGAGAAAGGGTTAGTTTCTAGAGATCCTATTCAAGGTGCTGGTGGTGAGACGCCTTCACTGCTTAGGACCTGCAGCCATCGGAGTTTTCTCAGTGCAAAGTACCTGCCAATTAAGATGGTTTCCTCATCTAGGAAGATCAAGATGTCATCCTGATGTTCCAGCATAAGCTCTTAGGAAGGGGAAGGAAATGCTATTGTACCTCCTTGCCCATTTTCAGAAAACTCCTCAGGGCCAACTATATTAGGCAAGCTTAACATTTTATGATGTTTGCAACTTGTGTCAAATACTTAGAGAGGCTGGGTAAAAACATTTAGAAGGTGTAAATTGGGTGATCTGTCATACTTTTCTGTTAACTCTAGAATTGTTAGCTTAGTATACATTATGGATTCTCATGTTCAAGGGCTGCAGAGGCTGTGGCTATGAAATGGCGAGTTGCATATTGGCTTCATTCACATGTAACTCTAAGCCAATCTTGTATGAACTCAGAGCAAAAATCTTGGCTGCCTCCCTCCTTCCCTAGCCCTCCTGCTACTGTACCTGGCGCTAAGCCATAATTTGACAATGTTTAATATATAACCATAATTTCTACCCGAGTCCTTGCATGCTGAATCATAGTTTGCCTTAGCATTACATGTGAACTGGACCATTATATGATACAACTCCACTTATTGTCTTGCCCCAGTAATGGACTGGATGAGAGCCAACAAACTGAAGCTCAATCCTGATAAGACTGAGACACTGTTAGAGGGTGGATCCCTATACCAGATGGATGGGAGGTAGCCTGCTCTTGATAGGGTCATACTTCCTTTGAAGGTTGTGGGTACTTTTGGATCCATTGCTGTCACTTGAGGCTCAGTGGCGCAGAGTGCGTTCCATCAGCTTTGGCTGGTAGCCTAGCTGCACCCCTATCTGGACAGAGACAACATCTATGCTCTTGTAATCTTTACCATAGGTTAGATAACTGCAAGATGTTCTATGTAGGGCAGCCTCTAAAGACATTTCAGAAACTTCAGCTAGTGCAGAATTCAGTGGCCAGGTTGCTCACTAGGGCAAGACGGTTTGAACATGATCCTGGCCCAACTGCACTAACTACAGATTTGTTTCTGGGTCCAATTCAAAGTGCTGGTTCTGACCAATAAAGCCTTAAACAGCTCAGGACCACAATACCTCAAGGACCGCCTCTCCTCATATGAACTGACCTGTACTCTGCAATTATCATATGAGCCCCCTTCTTTGTGTGCCTCCTCCATCAGAGGTCCAGAGTGTGGCAACAAGAGTATGGGCCTTTTTTGTGGTGGCTCCCTATTTATGCAATGCCCTCCCCAGGGAGGCTCATCTGGCACCTTCATTACATATCTTAGGTAAATATGTTTTTCTTCAACCAGGTGTTTGGCTGATTAACAATCTCTCAATTTTTAAATGTGTTTGTGAGGAGGGTGTTTTTGTTTTATTATATATATTTGGGTTATCATTTTGTATTTTTTGTGAACTGCCCTAGAATCTTTGGATGAAGGGCAATATACGAATTTCAATAATAATAGGTAAAGGTAAAGGGACCCCTGACCATTAGGTCCAGTCGTGACCGACTCTGGGGTTGCACGCTCATCTCGCATTATTGGCCGAGGGAGCCGGCGTATAGCTTCCAGGTCATGTGGCCAGCATGACAAAGCCGCTTCTGGCAAAACAGAGCAGCACATGGAAACGCCGTTTACCTTCCCGCTGTAGCGGTTCCTATTTATCTACTTGCATTTTGAGGTGCTTTCGAACTGCTAGGTTGGCAGGAGCTGGGACCAAGCAACAGGAGCTCACCCCGTCACAGGGATTCGAACCGCCAACCTTCTGATCAGCAAGCCCTAGGCTCAGTGGTTTAACCACAGCGCCATAATAATAATAATAATAATAATAATAATAATAATAATAATAATAATAATGCTGTAGCTGATTGCCCAAAATTTGGTGAATGTTGACATTCGCATGTGAACACTGACAATCCCAGATGACTTTTATGCATCAGCCTGCACCAGATAGTCACTACAGTATAAATGATTCTTTCACGATTCACATTGCATTTGATCACAATCGTCTGCTGCCTTGGGCATTGCATGAAGTCAATCAGGTGCACTTAATGCATATTACAAGTGCAATTAGCAGTGTCAAATTAATTTAGAGATTCATGGGGCCCAAAAGAGAAACCACAATGGTGTTAAAATCAACTTCACGAATGCACTTTAACATGTACTACCACTTCCAACAATCTACTCTGCTTGAAACAGTATTAAAGTGGATAACATTTTATCTACTTGCTTGTCCATGGTTGCACATTTCAGAAGCCGTCAAAAATAGACCTTCAATAATCGGACACCACCAGATGGTAAAATTTTGCTGTGCAATTCTTTCCAAACGAAACTGAGTTGCTATCTTCTTTTTTTGCCCACTTTTAAATTATGAAATACCTATTTATTTTTAGACTAGGTGGAAGCAAGTTATGAAGCCATAAAAGCTGCTTCGTATGATCCACCCAAACAAAATCTGTTCACTCTGACCTAAAAATGATGAAGGGGGGAAAACACTATCAAGAAGGTAAACAATAAATGGGCTACATAGCTATTTCTCTGAAATGAGGTCATGCCCCCAGATTGTGTTAGTTTGGGTAAACTGATAGCCTTTTTTGTTAGGATAGTAGAATGTCTGGGTGAGGGAGAGAAGCCATGAGTTCGTCCAGCAGGGTGATGCTTAATTGACAAAGATATGTACATTCACAGGTAGCAGTCCATGAGTCACGTCTTTTATTTAATGATAGTCACAGTTGGCATAATTAAGACATATGGAAATATAGCGGTGACTTCCGTGTAGTGAGATCAGGCCTAGGGTCGTGAGTGTGGGATCCTAACACAGTATAAATAACAACACTCAAAGTATTTCCTTCATGCGCTGTTACAAGTGCTGCCATGTGTACATGTTTGTGGGGCTCACATTGGGCCTTAAACTGGCAAAGCTCATTAACCCCAGGGCTTTGGGCTGGTTGGCCAGCCAGGTTTTTGACAGGTTGGAGGAGGATCGACAAACATGCTTCTTCCCCTTCTCCTCACAACGTCTTAGTACTTTCTCTAGTCCTGCAATGCCCCAGCTTCACAGTACAGTGATTGGTCCTGCCAGTAAAGGTAAAGGACCCCTGACAGTTAAGTCCAGTCGCAGACAACTCTGGGGTTGCGGCACTCATCTCACTTTACAGGCCGAGGAAGCCGGCGTTTGTCCGCACTTTTTCCGGGTCATGTGGCCAGCATGACTAAGCCACTTCTGGCAAAACCAGAGCAGCACATGGAAACACTGTTTACCTTCCTGCCGGAGGGGTGCCTATTTATCTATTTGCCCTTTGACATGCTTTTGAACTGCTAGGTTGGCAGGAGCTGGGACCGAGCAACGGAAGCTCACCCCATCACGGAGATTCGAACCACCGACCTTCCGATTGGCAAGCCCAAGAGGCTCAGTGGTTTAGAACACAGCACCACCTGCCACCAGTGCTCCTGTCAGTAAGCACTGCCAATTCAACAGCCCAGCCACTGATATGCACCCACAGCCATGGAACCAAGAAGCACCTAGTATTTATGTCCAATATGATAAGATTGACAATACACACGAAATTCTGTGATAGGAAGCTGCTGTATGAAAGTAAGGCCGTTGATCCATCTAGCTCAGAATTTTCTGCACCAACTAGCTGGGTTTCCAGCTCTCCAGGGTCCCACCATCCACTCAGAGATGCATGAGATTGAACCTGAGACCTTCCTCATATACAAAACAGTTGCTCTGCCCCTGATCTACAGCTTGTCCTTGTTGTATTGGAATGAGTTTATTGCTAAAACCAACAAATAGTTAATAAATGTGGATACCCACAAGAAAATTGTCCAACACATCAGAACGTCCTATTATTTAGGCACAAACATTTGGGAATTTCGGGTGCAGTTGCTGAAGGATAGAAGGTTATCGGCTTTAAGCTGCCTGCTTGAGATCGTGCTCCATTCTTTTAATGAGCACCTTCAGTATTTATACCTGTAAATTAACCTCAGCTAATCCTTCCTTTTCAAATCCCCTCAGAAAACGTTGCAATTTGTTCTCCAATTGGATGGCTGAATTTATTGTATCATGCTTTTGGCTGGTTTCAGGGGGAATTGTATCAAGTATCATAATGAGTTAGATACTTGCAAGATTGCATATGCTCTTGAGGGACTCCCAACCAGTTTTCATCCTTAATCTGATATGTGTTTTTCTTTCCTATCCTTTTCTTTCTTAGCAAACTGTTTTGTGCACACCAATGACAAAATTTAAGTTCTGAACTAATAAACCCTTAAGAGACCAAGTCCCTGCTAATTATAATTTTCCACTGCTTCCTTTTTGTTCCTTTGTAATCTCAGTAACAGTTTTACACCTTGTCATGCATTCAGGAACCTCCATCTGTGCAGCCTAGTGCATTTGTGAAATAAACCCATCTGTACAGCTGATTAAAAATTGGATGCAATCCATGTTTTGCCTTTGCCCTGAAAGAAACACAAAAAGCTGAAGCAGTTGTTCATATAAGGGCTGGATGTGGAATGGAATGCACAAGCTAATGTTAACAGGATGCCTTTTTAATGTATTCATTTGAATTTAATAATAGTCTGAAATGAAATCAGGGGAAAATTAAGTGTGACAAGCAGGACCAATTAAAAAGACTCCACGTTTGTGTTTATGGTTGTTTTTCCTGCTGTACTTCTTGTGTTGATACGGTTTCAAGTATGAACACAGCAGCCAAGGTGAATATGTTCCTGATTGCCTTTTAATGTCCTGTTTTTGTTTACTGGAATTTTGCTTGCTTCTTCACTTTCTTTCTCCACTGGTAATATAATAGCTCGCACATGCATGTGCTTTGCTTGATGATTTTAAGGATGACCTGCATGTGTAAGTGAAGGATCATCAATAAGTGACCTTAGACAAAGCTTTGATTTTGCCATGAGAGACATTGGCAACTCAGGCACACATTTCCCTCCGTGTAATGAATGTGCACTTCAGCTGTGAGTCATCAAAGGTGCGGTATAAATTGCAATAAATCCTACACTGTGCATGTATTAAAATAAAACATGCTTCATCAGTACTCTACTCTGTTAAATGAAATATGTTTAGATTGTGCTCCTTTAGTGTTAGTCAGAATGTTTAAAGTCTAACTCATAAATAAAATGAGATACCAAGATTATTTGAGTGGCAACTATGTGAAGGCATCTGGCAAACAAGCAGGAACATCGGTCCTATGGGCATTCTGACCTAGGAAACGTGGATGGAAAGCTGTGGAGAGCCTTGCATTTAATGTTTAAAGGGGCAAACAACTTTGGCCATCACATCTAAACCAATGCCCACCCGCTATCATCATCATCTTCTTCTTCATCATCATCATCATCATCAGAGTAATTTCCTACCACTTTGGGTCGGGATATGGTTGAATTATGAGAAACAGCTTAAATTGTAGATGTAATACACAACACACCTAAACTGCGCGGGAAGCCTCTTCACAAAAATAGTTTTTCCACCAATCCATGAGGTTAATTTTCACACAGACACTGCTCCCCCCCCCAGTAACAATGTGCACATATGAATTTCATAGCCTATTGGAAGCAAAGTGGCATTGGAGCCCATCATGTCATTCAGTTCAAATGTGACCATATGAACATTGCAAACATCAACATGCAATGGGGGGAATACATTGTCAGAATCTACCTTATATCACTGGAAAAGAAAAGAAAAATGGTTCTGAGGGTGAGAAGAACCCTCCGCCAGCAAGAATGGAATGCAGTGGTACCTCGGTTTATGAACTTAATCCGTCCCGGAAATCAGTTCTTAAACCGAAACTGTTCTTAAACTGAGGCACGCTTTCCCTAATGAGGCCTCCCGCCGCTGGTGCCCTTCCACCGTTCGGGTTCTGTTACTGAGGTAAAGTTTGCAAACTGGGACACAACTTCTGGTTTTGTGGAGTTTGTAAACCGTATCATTCGTAAACAGGGTTTTTTCTTAAAGCAAGGTCCCACTGTAGATGGTTGGAGAACTAAATAAACTTTGTTATTTACCATCTATGGTATATCCACAGGTTAGGTATTCTGAGTTTTTTACCCAGAAGTCAGAAATTGAAGAAGGTGCACTTGTAGGGGGGGGGGGAACCAGCATACTGCTGAAAGCATTTCTTAAAAAATAATAATACTTTTTAGAGTGAGAAACAAGACTATGCTCACCCTGTGTAGAGTCATGAACATTTGAAGAAGGGTTTGTGAGTGGTGGCTCGCAGGAAGTTTAGAGTCATAGAAAGAGTCAAATCATAGAACCGTAGAGTTGGAAGGGATCATCTAGTCCAGGCACCCCCAAACTTCAGCCCTCCAGATGTTTTGGACTACAATTCCCATCTTCCCCAACCACTGGTCCTGTTAGCTTGGGATCATGGGAGTTGTAGGCCAAAACATCTGGAGGGCCGCAGTTTGGGGATGCCTGATCTAGTCCAATTCCCTGCAATACAGGAATCTTTTGTCCAATATGGGACTCGATTCTACAACCCTGAGATTAAGAGTCTCTGAGCTACACTGAGCTGTTTTGCTGCAGTTCCCATCAGCCCCAGCCAGCATGGCCAATGGTCTCTGTTGACTGAGATTGTAGTTTAACCACACCTGGAGGGCCACAGGTTGCCCATCACTGCTTCATGTGTTCCCAGTCCACTGCTCAGGAGCCATTGCACAATCTGTTACCTGCCATTGCTGCGGGGGGGGGGCAGAGAATCTGTGTTTGCATACCTAGGCCTTTGTGCAAACAGATACTTGGAACAAATGGCTACGGGAAGTGGTACCAGTGCCGCCACCCACTACATCATTAGCTACCCTGAATAACTATCTGTACATAATTAAAGGAAACACTTCTGATCCAGTGTTTGCCACTGTTGTTTACAGCTGTGTAGGGTTGTTCAATTCCCTGAGCTGGCCTTGTGGATGTGGAAAATACCCCCAAACAAGTAATTTAAAGGCCCCTTTAAAATCAGTTAAATGTCTTTGCCCAAAGATAAACGGCAAAATTAGCCTCAGACTTTGCTTTAGGTAAAACCAAGTGGCATCTCTAGCTTCAGGCTAATATGGGAGGACAACAGACAAAAAAGCCATCTGCTTATTTACATGGAGTTAATTTAGGGTCCAGCTGGAAAATCATCTCTGTGTCGTTAAACAAAGTGCCATAGATGAGACTTTGTCAATGTGAACACAATATTCGGATGGGGAAAGATGCTGGTAATTATACACAACAGAATTGGGGCCCCACTGAGTAAAGTACAGCTGAATATGGTTAATTTTAAGTGCTCGTGGTAATAACAACAGTGCGTCACTTGGTGCATTGGGGCATCTCCTCAAGGGATTTCTTCTGTAACCCCAGAGCTGAGCAATGCCCAGAGGCTTGGAGCTCAGCTTAGCATGGTGGATGCACCTGTTTCCTACATTAAGCATGTTTGCATTACTTCTGTCGAGTTGTGTACATTTCTTGGTACCGTTTTGTCCGGAACATACATTAGAATGTGCTCCTAATCCCCCATTCCTAGGGTTTAAATTCAGTGTTCAGTTCCTTGTCTTAAGGCACTGTCACTAGTCATCTGCTTAAAGCCCTGCCATCTTCATCTTGTCTCGGTCACAGACAGTGAGTCATACAGGGAGAGCCCAGGTGAAGGTTCAGTGATTCATAGCCTGGCTGTGGCTTCTATAATAGATTTAATATACAGAGAGTTTTCATTCCACAAGAGGTGGATGACTCAAATGCTCTGGGGAAGAGCTATACAGAAGACAATTGAAAGGATTAATTTCCAGGAATTTTGTACATAAATCCCTATTGCTTCTTTGTTTCCAAATTACCCCCCTAGTTATTTTCATAGCATATTACTTTTTATTATTGCCAGAGACTGTCACAGTCTTAACGGAGGATGTAAAACTGCAGTGTGGAAGAGATGATTGGTGCTAGTTTTGAATCACATTGACATAAAATGTTTGAGACAAATTTACTCATCATTTGCAGTACAGTCTAATGACGTCAATAATATTGTATAGGCATAGCTGAAAAGGGAAAATACACACTCGCTTCTTTCCTGCAGAGAAGAGGAAGCGAGGCAAGCTTACCATCAAAAATTGAAAGGGATGACAAACATGATGGTACAGTATTTTTCTTTCTCTCAATCCATAACAAAACTCAGGCAGACAATTCTGTTAGTAACCAGTTTGTGTGTCTGATCTAAGCTCATTAATGCAGCAGTATATCGGCAGAAGCCCTGCTGATGGTTATTGATTCATTGGTTACTGCCTCCAGAATGGAGCCCTGAAGTGCTTATAAGCCTCTGGCAAACCCTGTCTTCTAAAGCAAGATACCTATAAATAGTTTCACAATTTGTTTTGCCAGGTGGAGGGGGATATCGGCAATAATTCTAGGCATATTTTGAAGATGTAAAATAGAAGTTAGGGTTTCCAACAAAGCCAGCCTGTGAACTTTTACTACTGAGTTCAACCTGTAGTAGGTGTACTCCATGATGAACCGCCTTAGATATTTGGACAGCAGACATCCCTTGTGTATATCTCTCTATCGGCCACACTACTATAGTTGCACACAATAAAGGTAAAGGTACCCTGACCGTTAGGTCCAGTTGTAGACGACTCTGGGGTTGCGGCACTCATTTCGCTCTATAGGTCGAGGTAGCTGGCGTACAGCTTCCAGGTCATGTGGCCAGCATGACTAAGCTGCTTCTGGCGAACCAGAGCAGCGCACGGAAACGCCGTTTACCTTCCTGGCTGAGCGGTACCTATTTATCTACTTGCACTTTGACATGCTTCTAAACTGCTGGGTTGCCAGGAGCAGGGACCAAGTAACGGGAGCTGTCAACTGTCAACCTTCCAATCAGCAAGCCCTAGGCTCAGTGGTTTAGACCACAGTGCCACCTGCTATTGCACACAATAGTACTCACCAAATACATTTGGATGAGAGGAAGAATTTGAAGTGCATTGCAGGGGGTTGGACTAGATGACCCTCAGGGTCCCTTCTAACTCCACAATTCTATGAATCTATGAAGTGCATCATAGGCTTGAAAAATTAAATACCAAGCTCAGGCAGCATGAGGTTGATACTGACCTGAAAGCATGTAGTACAGAAAGGTTTCCTTTCCTCCTCAAAGGGGATCTTGATAAAAACTCACTCCAACCCACCCAGGAATTACAGTAGTTAGAAAAGAGGCCTTTCACTGTTGCTAGTGGCAGGTGTTCCCTGATGTTGCTACTGTAGATTAGCAGGGTACAGCATTTGAGAGGCCAGGCCCCACCCTCCCCTAGTGTATTATCCTTTTTTCAGCTCACTGGCAATATATTTTACAATGGGCAAAGTGGGCAGGCCTGGGTCCTACTTGCAGTGTGAATGCAACTTGGCAGCATTTTAAGTCGCTTACCAGCCTATGTTGTTGTTTAGTCATTTAGTCGTGTCCGACTCTTCATGACCCCATGGACCAGAGCATGCCAGGCACTCCTGTCTTCCACTGCCTCCCGCAGTTTGGTCAGACTCATGTTCGTAGCTTCGAGAACACTGTCCAACCATCTCGTCCTCTGTCATCCCCTTCTCCTAGTGCCCTCCATGTTTCCCAACAGTCTTCTCTTCTCATGAGGTGGGCAAAGTATTGGAGCTTCAGCTTCAGGATCTGTCCTTCCAGTGAGCACTCAGGGCTGATTTCCTTCAGAATGGATAGGTTTGATCTTCTTGCAGTCCATGGGACTCTCAAGAGTCTCCTCCAACACCATAATTCAAAAGCATCAATTCTTCGGCGATCAGCCTTCTTTATGGTCCAGCTCTCACTTCCATACATCACTACTGGGAAAACCATAGCTTTAACTATACGGACCTTTGTTGGCAAGGTAATGTCTCTGCTTTTTAAGATGCTGTTTAGGTTTGTCATCCCTTTTCTCCCAAGAAGCAGGTGTCTTTTAATTTGTGACTGCTGTCACCATCTGCAGTGATCAAGGAGCCCAAGAAAGTAAAATCTCTCACTGCCTCCATTTCTTCCCCTTCTATATGCCAGGAGGTGATGGGACCAGTGGCCATGATCTTAGTTTTTTTGATGCTGAGCTTCAGACCACTTCCAATATATTAGCATTCCCAAAATACATATTATTTGTTTCTACCACTGTAAAATATAATATCCTGATATATGTATGCAGCAAAGGACAAGGTGGCTTGGTTAAGATTCTGCTTCATTTTAACCCTAATTTTCAAGTACTGTGCACTTGAACTCCTAATCTGTAAAATAAACTACAGCAGGCATATAGGTCAAGCTGTGTCTGTGTAAGGTTAGTAGCATAATTTGCAGCCAAACCATGGTTGAGAATGGACTTGAAAACCATTAATCTGTGTATATTCCTTATAGAGTTGGCACTGGATATTGAATATTGAAATTTAAAGGTGATTTTGGAAGTTACTGCTCAGGCAAAATATCGTATCTGAGAAATTTTGCAGGTGACTTAAATAGCATCAATAGCTAGAAAAAGATTCGCAGGAAGGGCTTTGCAGGTCCCTAAGTCCAGTCCTTAAACCGGCTAGCAGCTAACTAAGAGGTGCATTTTAAGCCTGGTGATGGGTTGTCTGGTATAGCGGTAGGAAAGTTTTTCATGATTTCAGAATTCACTGTCGCTAGTAATTTCAGGAACTTGTCACAGGAATTGGTCTAATTTTTAAAGTGTACCTCTCCATGCAGTTTGACTCCAAAATCAAAGCATTATGCACGTAACCTGTACTTGAGAATAAAATTGGTTTGTGTAGGGTGTAATCTTATTCCCCAAGGTCTAATTTTCTCAGCTGGTTCCCAATTAATCCATAGAGTTGTTAAGTCCTGTTTTAATTAGACCTCTTCCTCTAGAAGAGGAGCCTTATTCTTCATATTTCACTTTATTATTTCCTTTACTGGAACCCTGCAGGTTGGGGAATGATACTTTAAGATCTTCTTGTTTATTTGATTGCCAATTGATGCTTAATGAAGATGTTGCTCATTACCCAGCACAAGGCAATAGAAGTTCTGGCTGGGGAGGGGAACACAGCCCCTCTAAGTATGAAGATTAAGTGTAAATAATACTGTTGCTGATGAATTTGGTTCAAAACAGAACGCAACGATGGATCTGAGATTTCCTTTGATTGGAAAATGTTGTACGGTAACTAACCATTGCACCATTCTAAATATTATATAGGGAGAATTCAAGCACTTTGAATTTGAACACAAAGAAAGAGACAGAATACAAAGTGTGTAAACACCGTGGGTGGTATCCAGCATTAATCATACCCAGAGTAGGTCCATGAAAATCAATAGGCTTAAGATTGAGATTGAATCCTGACAAGACAGAAGTACTGTTTGTGGGGGACAGGAGGCGGGCAGGTGTGGAGGACTCCCTGGTCCTGAATGGGGTAACTGTGCCCCTGAAGGACCAGGTGCGCAGCCTGGGAGTCATTTTGGACTCACAGCTGTCCATGGAGGCACAGGTCAATTCTGTTTCCAGGGCAGCTGTCTATCAGCTCCATCTGGTACACAGGCTGAGACCCTACCTGGCCGCGGACTGTCTCACCAGAGTGGTGCATGCTCTAGTTATCTCTCGCTTGGACTACTGTAATGCGCTCTATGTGGGGCTACCTTTGAAGGTGAACCAAAAACTACAACTAATCCAGAATGCAGCAGCTAGACTGGTGACTGGGAGCGGCTGCCGAGCCCACATAACACCGGTCCTGAAAGACCTACATTGGCTCCCAGTACGTTTCCGAGCACAATTCAAAATGTTGGTGCTGACCTTTAAAGCCCTAAACGGCCTCGATCCAGTGTACCTGAAGGAGCATCTCCACCCCCAACGTTCTGCCCGGACCCTGAGGTCCAGCGCCGAGGGCCTTCTGGCAGTTCCCTCGCTATGAGAAGCCAAGTTACAGGGAACCAGGCAGAGGGCCTTCTCGGTAGTGGCACCCGCCCTGTGGAACGCCGTCCCACCAGAGGTCAAAGAGAATAACAATTACCAGACCTTTAGAAGGCATCTCAAGGCAGCCCTGTTTAGGGAAGCTTTTAATGTTTGATGGATTTCAGCATTTTTATATTTTGTTGGAATAGAGTGGCTGGGGGAACCCGGCCAGATGGGCGGGGTATAAATAATAAATTTATTATTATTATTATTATTATTATTGGATGGGCGTCACTTGCTCTTCTGCACCCATTAAGTGCAGATGGCTGGGCGTTGCGCTGGTGGTAGCCGAGGACATTCTAGCAGGGGGAGGAGTAGCAGTTGAGCCTGTCCAGCCCTACTGCTATCGCTTAATGCCACTGGACCAAAATGAGCCAACTCCATCACGCCCCACGCTGCCTGGCTAGGGTTTGGATTGTTCTGCAATAAAGTTTTAATTTGATGGTAGAAACCCATTGGAGTGTTTGCTGCCTGAGCATCCAGGAGGAGGGCGTTCCACAGTCATAGAGTCACAACAGAAGAAGTCTACTAGTGGGACAGTAAGAAGAACTTCCACCCCCACCCCACAGGGTCCAGGATCAATGATATCGGCGGGCGGGGGGTGGCATTTCAGTATGACAGCAGCAATTCAAATCAAAAATGAGCTGAAGCCAATTTAAATCAATAAATTTATGGGCTTAAGCCAATTAACTCTGTGGTAGAAGTATGTGTGCCACTTAAACATTTGGAAATATTTTCATCATCATCATTATCACCCCCACATCCCTGTGCAAAATTTGATAGTGTGCAAGCTTTGGAGTTATCCAGAATTCTTTGTCAAGCTATATAGTGAACAAAACAAGGGTGAAGAGGATGAAAATAGTTGGCTGGTGTGGGAGGCATGGCTCCATGGTATATGTGCCTTACAAGTTTAATACTGCACTTGAGTTGGCTAGTAGTTGAGGAAATGTTCACTCAAAGAAACAAATCCAATTTTCAAGTAGTATAAGATTTCCTTCTTCTAGTTTATCATCCCACGGTTGAATGGCTAGGTATTGTCCCCCCCAAAAAGCAGTGTTATTAATCAGAACATGTAAAATACCCCAAAGAAATTGCATTGGCCTCATTGAAATTCTTTAAGCTTCCTTGAAATTCCTCAAAGGTTTTGCCTGAACAAAAACATCATTGGGGAGGGATTGTAACTTAGAGGAATGGGTTGGGAGTTAATGCATATTTTGTGGCACATTTTCAGTGCTGAACACTCTCAACTATATATATATGTATGTATGTATGTGTGTGTGTGTGTGTATATATATATATATATATCAATCTGTATGGTTAGGAGAAGCTTCTGTTTGAGATCATGCAAAGCCATTGCCTCTCAGTGTGTATGATACTGGACTCTGCCAATGGTCTTTCTGAATATAGATTAGATTTGTTTAACAGCTGCATCATCCTAAGGCCACATCAGGCTTGATATAAAACAACTTCATATGTTCAAATTCGCCTTAAGCTTTTGCTTTAGGAGTTAATTAGTGGTAATCCAACAAAGGAAGTACATATGTTTGGAGGTGGTCCCTAAAGCACGCAGGCTCTAGACCGTTTAGGCCATTATTACCAGTGCTTTGAATTGGGCACTGAATCTAGGAGGCAGCAATGCAGTTGAGCTGGAATAGGAACAATTTGCTCCCTGTGGCTGGTCTCTCTGAGGAGACAAGCCTTAGCATTTTGCACTAGCTACGAATGATATCACCAGCTATGACTGATATTGCCAGAAGAATAGCAAAAACTTTAAAAGTCTCATATAGGCAGTAATTCTAGTTCACCGATTTGTTGTTGCCTTTACTCATGGACGGAACCCTCTGTGCATATTTGCTAGTAAATGGTACAGCCGTTACTCTTTTCATCCGGTAAATGAAGGTAGAAAACCAGTTATGTTCAACCCTAGAGAGGTGATCCATGAAAGTTAAGTACACTTTGGGGGATCGTATGAGTAGCTGAGTTTGCAGCTGCCTGTGGCTAAATTAAGTAAGAAAAACCAACTCCTTAAAAAAAAAACCCACAGTAAAAGTACAGTTATATAATAAAATATATTTAGATTGCATATATATATTGTTTCGGTTACATTCCTTGTGCATGATTGTAGTGATTTTTGTCAAATTAAATATAAAGAGAATTACTAATGATGGTGCCTAACCTCTGAAATTGCTCTGTCAGACCTTTGTGCATTATGCAGTAATTAGAAAGGGACCATTAGCATGTATGCCGTGAACTTTTCAATGTAGTTCTGGACACAGAGTAGCACAGCCAATTAAAACAAAGCCATTTAAGTGGGAAATAGGACCATTAAAGCCAATTCATTAGACCTGCATCTTTTGGAGTTGTTGGCACAGAGCATGCACATCAAAGCAGAAAGAGCGAGCTGCTGATCTGTGCCCCCAAAGCACTGAAGGGAGCAGTCGATTGTGGACTGTGAATCTTCAGTCGCAGAGGTACTGATTGTACTGATGAGGATACTGTAATGATATAAGCAGATGTCGAGCACCAAATTAACTTGGATATGAAGGGGAGGAACCTGAAGCTTTAAGATCTATCTGTTCTAGATGACTAATATAGACCACAGCATTGATGAGATGACCCCTCCAGTGCTTAACAGTGGACTGCTATTACTGTGCTCATTAAAAGTCAGCAGTGCTAGGACATCAGAATACTGATCTGTGAACTTGCAGCAACATTAATACTTGTACTGCATTACACACACACACACACACACACACATACACAAAACACAGTAAGTCGCACTATGTTCCAGTTCACACAGCAGACTTCAAACCAGTCACTGTAAGTTCAGAGACCTCCAGGTAACATTAATAGGAGCTATCATAGCTAATGATTATCAGCCTCTATGAAAAGACTCCTTCCAGCCCTCTTGGTGCTTCAGCCTGCTACTGCTGCCACTCACGCATCCTCAGAATATGGCTTCTGCTGACAACACAGAGGCAAAGGGTAGATAGTCTTCCTTTTGCTGTGATTACTTTCCCTCTGCTCTCAGAAGAAGCCAAGTGCTGCTGGAGATTGAGTGAGCAAGCAACCAAGTGCAAAATAGCAGGCTGCAGTGCGCATAGCTGTCCATTCATAGCTGGTAGTCAACTGGAAACCGCTGATCACATGGTGGGTTACTCAAATGCTCCTAGTGGAATCATAATATGATTCTTTCCAAGACTGTGTGTTTCCATTGTAGGCCTAAGATGGAAGTGAGATTTTTTTGGATCTGGTCTTGATGGGGTCTGTATTGACAGGAAACAGATATTGGGGTCATGGTGAAAAAGTTGATCCAGGATGCAGCAGCTGTGAAAAATGTGGATTGCTTGTTAGGGATCATTGAAGAATGGCCTGAAAATAAAACTGCCAATATCATAATGATGTTCTACAAATCTATGGTAAGATCACACTTGGAAGACTGTGAACAGTTCTGGTCCCCTTGCCTCAAAAAGATCGGTCACTTTGAGATCAGAATGTTGGACCTGATGGACCTTTAATCCGATCCAGAAGGGCTTTATTCTTTCTTCCTTTTTTTCTTTCTTACAATATACTCAACAACATCAGAGGTAGCTTCCTGGATTCATCCTGGATTCTTGGCTAAACAAATCCCTCTCTCTCTCTTCCCCCACTTTTCAGAATCTGTGCATGTACAGAGGAACTGAACAGCTGACTGCTATTCGTTAATATGATTAATCATAGTTAACATAAGAATATTGTAGACAGAATGTCTGTGTGAACTGCTTGATCCTAATGCATCTGTCTGGGAAGCGAAGGCAGAGTGTCTTTGTGCTTGACTGAAAGAACCCTGCTGGTCTCAGCAGCTGCTGAAATCAAGCCTGTATCATTCCTATTAATTCAGTTTAAAATGGTGAGTGTTGCACTGAGATGGTGGACACGTGTCATTCCTGCATGGTTGTATCCAAAAGTCAAAGCTGGAAGCCTCTTTCATGTGAAAGTTGTTGAGATTTTATTCAGTAAATAGTGTTGTTCCAGTCAAAGCCATTTGGTGCTCTTTGCCTTGCAACCTAATAGAGTGAGGTATCACAGCTAAGGGATAAAAACTATAAACTTTGAATGCCCCTTTGAATTATGGTGCTGGAGGAGACTCTTGAGAGTCCCATGGACTGCAAGAAGATCAAACCCATCCATTCTGAAGGAAATCAGCCCTGAGTGCTCCCTGGAAGGACAGATCGTGAAGCTGAGGCTCCAATACTTTGGCCACCTCATGAGAAGAGAAGAATCCTTGGAAAAGACCCTGATGTTGGGAAAGATTGAGGGCACTAGGAGAAGGGGACGTCAGAGGACAAGATGGTTGGACAGTGTTCTCGAAGCTACCAACATGAGTTTGACCAAACTGCGGGAGGCAGTGGAAGACAGGAGTGCCTGGCGTGCTATGGTCCATGGGGTCACGAAGAGTCGGACACGACTAAACAACTAAACAACAACAACAACAAATGTGAATTGCATTTGAGTGCAGCTGAATAGTTTATTTATTACACTTACCTACTACTTCCACCAGGAATCTCAGAGCGATTCATATGGATATTCAGAACACAAACCTATCCAGGCAGTGAAGAGTTTGAGAACATGACTTTTGAAATGCAAATGCATCACATTCCCAACTACCATTTGTGGGGAAATGTGGAAGGGCTATTTCTTGTTGAGATAGTAAAACTGTCTGAGATTACCTTACCTGAGTGGTGAACCTGTAACTCTTCATATAGTGTTCTCCCAACTAGCATGGCAAACAGTCATGGATTATGGGAAGTGTAGTCCACCAAGATGTGGAGAGCCACAAGTTCTCCCACTTGGGGTATTCGGATGCCTTCTCCCTTTGAAGGACAACTAGTTTTCCACGTGTATGGAATTTTATTTATGACAGGTTGGTGAAAGTCTGTTTGGAAAGCGCATTAATATAATTCAGTTGGAAATAATGCTTGGATTGAAGGAAAAATCAAAGTGAAACTTAAAATGGATTTTAAATAGAAGTCTGAGTGATGCTGCAACTGAATATTTTGTTACCAAGTTCTGAAAAATGTGCAGTTCCCTAAGAAATTTTCCTGGTCTTATCAAGACCCATCTGGCTTCCCCCAAGATTCCTCAGATGCTTATCCAATTCATTTTATGTACCATGAAAGCTTGTGTAAAATGGATATTTACAGGGAGGTTTTTCAATGTAGCAATAATATATTTTGCATTATTGTTTTTGGGGTGGCCCAATTAGATATGGTCATTGCAAGTCATCACCCACCAATTTACAAGCACAGGTTATGACCCACCAAGTTGAACTCAGTCTTTCAGCTACAGAAACATATAACAGGGTGAAGAGGGGTGATTTGGGATAACTTTGCCTCTTCCCCAATTCAAAGTGCAATGGTAATAGTGTCCTGTGGGATCAGGGCCTACCACAAAGCCTTGCAGTGCTCCGTCATACCACCCCCAAAACTTTCTGTCATAGCTCTATATTCTCCTGTACTTCTTTTTCTCAAAGTATGTGTTTTGTAAGAAGTGAAATGCTCTAAATGTTGCCTGAGGAGCATTTTAGAGTGCCGGGTTCTGTTTTTGTTAAAACACAGCAGCAGAACATTTTTTATTTTTTTTAAGTTGAAAGCTCCGTTTTAAAAATCCTGTGTTGCTTTTAAAAACAAACAGAACTATATAGAATTCCATAGGCAGCATTCTATATAGCCTCATGTGAGGCCTATTGGAAGATGCAAACAGGCACCAGAAAGCCACAGTGATTATATCTATTAAATTTATATACCGCCCTTCATCCATGGGTCACAGGGTGGTTTAGTGTAAAAACAGAGAAATACATAAAATAACCCCAGAGGAAAAAAACCACAGAGATACAAATACAAGGTGGATCTTGGGGTTGGTTCATACCCATGTCATGCATAAATGTCATATTTGCAGGCATCACCAGCTTTGCTTTGCGCACTTCTTGAGTGTTTCAGTCTGGCTGGAATGTGGTGCGGACCTCTGATAATGCTGCCTGCTTGCCTGCTTGGAGGAGTCAAGTGATCTCTGTGTGGAAACCAGCCTATTGTAGAAAGGTAAAATTCACATATATCCCCCCCCCCAAACACCACTGCCATGTGCCATGTTCTTGCCCTGAAGATTGCCCAGAAAGGATTGCTGAAAAACTTTTCTCATCCTTCACCTAGAGCCCAGACCCTCAGATACCTTATAGGTGTTGTAATGGTGTTACAATGCTACATAGCCAACTGACTTGGGGCTGATGTTACTAATGGCAAATTAAATGAATGTCGACTAATTACAGTGCTAGTCACATTGGTGAATCTAACTAATCAGGGATCACTAAGTGAAGCGTCTTCAGAGTGGGAACAATACTTTCGGAATAAAAAAAATCTCATCTCATTTTCCTACTGCCAAATAATTGCCAAGGGGGGCACCTTCTAACACTGATGAAAACGTATACTAAAATTTCCCTCTCTTTCCCAGCTTGTTGTTGTTGTTGTTGTTTAGTCGTTCAGTCGTGTCCGACTCTTCGTGACCCCATGGACCATAGCACGCCAGGCACTCCTGTCTTGCACTGCCTCCCGCAGTTTGGTCAAACTCATGTTCGTAGCTTCAAAAACACTGTCCAACCATCTCGTCCTCTGTCGTCCCCTTCTCCTAGTGCCCTCAATCTTTCCCAACATCAGGGTCTTTTCCAGGGAGTCTTCTCTTCTCATGAGGTGGCCAAAGTATTGGAGCCTCAGCTTCACGATCTGTCCTTCCAGTGAGCACCCAGGGTTGATTTCCTTCAGAATGGAGAGGTTTGATCTTCTTGCAGTCCATGGGACTCTCAAGAGTCTCCTCCAGCACCATAATTCAAAAGCATCAATTCTTCAGCGATCAGCCTTCTATAAAACTATAGCTTTAACTATACGGACCTTTGTAGGCAAGGTGATGTCTCTGCTTTTTAAGATGCTGTCTAGGTTTGTCATTGCTTTTCTCCCAAGAAGCAGGCGTCTTTTAATTTCGTGACTGCTGTCACCATCTGCAGTGATCAAGGAGCCCAAGAAAGTAAAATCTCCCACTGCCTCTATTTCTTCCCCTTCTATTTGCCTTGTCGTACTCCTTTCCCAAATTTGAACCAATCAGTTGTTCCATATCCAGTTCTAACTGAAGCTTCTTGTCCCACATAGAGATTTCTCAGGAGACAGATGAGGTGATCAGGCACTCCCATTTCTTTAAGAACTTGCCATAGTTTGCTGTGGTCGACACAGTCAAAGACTTTTGCATAGTCAATGAAGCAGAAGTAGACGTTTTTCTGGAACTCTCTAGCTTTCTCCATAATCCAGCGCATGTTTGCTATTTGGTCTCTGGTTCCTCTGCCCCTTTAAAATCCAGCTTGCACTTCTGGGAGTTCTCGGTCCACATACTGCCTGAGCCTGCCTTGTAGAATTTTAAGCATAACCTTGCTAGCGTGTGAAATGAGCGCAATTGTGCGGTAGTTGGAGCATTCTTTGGCACTGCCCTTCTTTGGAATTGGGATGTTGACTGATCTTCTCCAATCCTCTGGCCATTGCTGAGTTTTCCAAACTTGCTGGCATATTGGGTGTAGCACCTTAACAGCATCATCTTTTAAAATTTTAAATAGTTCACCTGGAATATCATCACTTCCATTAGCAATGCTTTCTAAGGCCCATTTGACTTCACTCTCCAAGATGTCTGGCTCAAGGTCAGCAACCACACTACCAGCTTAGCCCTAGTAAAAAATGTCTCTGTTTCATAATGTTAATTTCTGATATATCACCCACCACTTAGTTCTAAACTAACAAGATCCAAATGTTTTAGCCTTTCCACACAGGGATTCTTTTCCAGCCCCTTGATAATTTTAGTTGCCCTTTTCTGTCCCCTTTTCATTCAGGCTCGCCATATGCAAAATGGTGACGGTGCCAAAATTTAGTGTATGGCATTAAAGGGTGGAAAGGGAGTCTGACTGGAAAGTTGAAAGAAGCAAGTAAAATGGAGGCTGACATTCTTTGAATTTTAAAAGGCAATTTGGCTTTCATTGCTCTTCCAGAGGAAAGAAAATAGAACAAAGCCCTCTGGACATAATGTCCTTTTAACTCTTGGAGTGCCTCTGGCCAGAAAGTGTAGAGAGGGAAGGCTGTACTCGTCTTAGTTTCATCTGTTCAGTTGGAAATAAAGTATGACATTAAGAGTACCCAGGAACATTTGTCCTCACTTCGTTTATGTTTGTTGACCTAATTTAATGGTGTTCTAATTTCCAGTGGCACACCAATATTTTTAACATACCACAAAGGAAATGAAAGTTGTTGTTGTTGCTTTTTAAAAAAGATGTAGGAAGAAGAAGTGCATTCTAAGCTCCTCTTTACTGTTAATAGGTTTGTCAGTACACAGCATGCTTCTTATGAATGCTTGAAGGGTTTTCCAGATCCCAGGTTGGCTGATACAATTCTCTTGATGGGATGTGTTTGCTTTACTTTAAGAACACTAGGATTCGTCTTTCTTTTTCAGACTAAAATGTTGTATAACCTAAGTTTACTGAAGGGCTCCCTTTCTCATATTTTGAGGCTCATGGAGCAATTTTGAAGCCCAAAGGAAGAATTAATATGAAGAAGCAAGAGCTTTATCAATACATTGATTAACCAGAAGTAATTTGTGGGGGTGGGATGCCTAGCAGGTACCCTGGATATAAAATTTACAGTATGCTAATGAAGGCATGCTGAAAATTAAGAATAATGCTGGACCGGGAGCTGTAAAAATATCAGGTTGGTCTTCAAAATTTGGTGGAATGTTTGACAGAGCTCGGAACATGCATTTCTGTTTGGAACTGAACACTCCTGAGTTTTCTCATCACCATTAATTTTATTTCAGGGAGCTGTGTAGTCTCCACATAAATTCATGCAAAGGTGAAGTTAGAGAAGACTGTTAAGGCAAAAAAATAATCAGGATCATGAGGATTT
Source organism: Zootoca vivipara (assembly GCF_963506605.1). Lineage (NCBI taxonomy): Eukaryota > Metazoa > Chordata > Lepidosauria > Squamata > Lacertidae > Zootoca > Zootoca vivipara. Next base: position 5,780,278 of record NC_083279.1, on the reverse strand, counting down.
TGATGCAAACTGAACTATTTTTGCTAAGAGCAGAATATTTGCTGCAGGTCTCTGTTTGTCCAACAGGAAGGAAAAGTTAAAGACCAGGAACAAGATTAGAATGAAGGAGTTTAAAAAAAACATTCCTAATGTGTTTGTTTTCTCTCTGCCCTTCCTTAAACTTGTACAGTACTATGGACAAGTTTGCTTTTTTGGGTGGCTTCTAAACTCATGCTGGATTAGGTACCTCAATCTCAGAAGCCCACATTCATTACCGAAGTAGTTCACTTCTTGAATAATCCAAGCATAGGGAGTCAGACCACACTAATAATAATAATAATAATAATAATAATAATAATAATAATAATAATAATTTATTATTTATACCCCGCCCACCTGGCTGGGTTTCCCCAGCCACTCTGGGCGGCTTCCAACTGAATATTAAAAACAGTACAGCATCAAACATTAAAAACTTCCCTAAACAGGGACTTCAGTTGTCTTCTAAATGTAAAATAGTTGTTTATTGCCTTGACATCTGCTGGGAGGGTGGGTGCCACTACCGAGAAGGCCCTCTGTCTGGCTCCCTGTAACCTCACTTCTCGCAATGAGGGAACCGCCAGAAGGCCCTAGGTGCTGGATCTCAGTGTCTGGGCTGAATGGTGGAGGTGGAAACGCTCCTTCAGGTATACAGGATTGAGGCCGTTTAGGGCTTTAAAGGTCAGTACCAACACTTTGAATTGTGCTCGGAAACGTACTGGGAGCCAGTGTAGATCTCTCAGGACCGGTGTTATGTGGTCCCGGCGGCCACTCCCAGTCACTAGTCTAGCTGCCGCATTCTGGATTAATTGCAGTTTCCGGGTCACCTTCAAAGGTAGCCCCACGTAGAGCGTGTTGCAGTAGTCCAAGCGGGTGAAAGAGGACTGTAGCTGTAGGCAAAGTCAAGCTTTTGAATCTGATATTCCTGGGAATCATGCCTCATGAGAGAGAGCCAGTGTGGTGTAGGGGTTAAGAGCAGTGGACTCATAATCAGGTGAACCGGGTTCGCTTCCCCTCTCCTCCGCATGCAGCTGCTGGGTGACCTTGGGCTAGTCACACTTCTCTGAAGTCTCTCAGCCTCACTCACCTCGCAGACTGTTTGTTGTGGAGGAGGAAGGGAAAGGAGATTGTTAGCCGCTTTGAGAATCCTTACGGTATTGATAAAGCGGGATATCAAATCCAAACTACTCCTCTTCTTCTTCTTCTTCTTCTTCTTCTTCTTCTTCTTCTTCTTCTTCTTCTTCTTCTTCTTCTTCTTCTTCTTCTTCTTCTTCTTCTTCTTCTTCTTCTTCTTCATGACCCACGGGCCCAAGGGAACACTCCTATGCTCAAGAGAGCAGCACAGAGCAACCTGGTGAAAGTTAAGCCAGCACAAAGTGACATCAGCTTAAGACCCTGTTCAGCAGCAGGGCTGCTGAAAGTCTGGCAGAGGGAAATCATGTACAGTGGTACCTTGGCTTGTGTACTCAATCTATTTTGGGGTGCCGTTCGCACCCTGAAAAGTACACAGCCCAAGTGGCGCTTCCATGCATGCATGAAGTGCTGATAGAGCGCTTCTGCGCACGTGCGCAGCACGCAGAACACTTCTGCATATGCACGCGCGGTGGAACCCGGAAGTAAACACTTCCAGGTTCGCACGGTTCTTAACCAAAAGTACGCAACCCGCAGCATATTCAACCCCAAGGTATGACTGTGTTTCTATCTGTGATGGAAAAAGAGAGAAATGAAACTTTGGTAATTCATTTTTCAGCGGTAATCCCATTTCATGCAGAATTTGTATTTTACAAATTAAGACATCCTTCTGTGGTTTAAAAAGAACAACAACAACACAGTTCCCTAGTGCAATTATAGTATCTCAGTGATTGGGGATGAACAAATTATTACCTTGGCAATGTAAATTAAGGAGCAAAGGGCTTTCAGCAAGGGCATTCTGTGCTACAAATCATGTACTTTTATCCAGGAAATAGGCAGGTGCTTAACAGCCAAGACATTCATTATCTAACTTCAGTGCCACTTTTGACTTTTTAACATGTATGTATAAGCAAGAAAGAAGGGAGTATAATTTTGATTTTCTGAAGTTGCTTACAATTTTTCACAATGCTCTCATGCTTTGCTTTTCAGTTGAGTGCCTTTGTCATCAGGGATGTTAACCAAAACTGACTGACAGCTTATCATTTTGATGTCCTTTTGTTCACTAAATGACCCCTGAATTTGGGTGGGCTTATCATGTAACAAATGTAGGAAAAAGGGAAGAATAGCTTCAAATAGGATATTTTTAAAAAAACATAAAAATCTGTACAAAATGTTTCTGGGAAGATATTTTTACCCAACCAAAATTGCTATTTTCAACTGAAAATGGAAATGGAAGCATAGGGCACAGCTTGAACAATCTCAGTACATAATCTAGACTTGAGTGGCTATTCTGTTAGAAGTACAGTGTTCAAAAGAGGTTGTGGGTAGTAATGGGAGCTTCATTCCGTTCACTTATATTATTCATCCCAGTGAAACATAGCCACAAAACAAGAGTCCACTTATGTTTCTGAAGTGACATAGTTGCCTGGTGACGTCTCCTTACATCACTCAGGCAATCCCTGAATTCAGTATGCATATGGGAGAAAAGGATCTTGTGGACCAGGCATCCCCAAACTTCGGCCCTCCAGATGTTTTGGACTACAATTCCCATCTTCCCCGACCACTGGTCCTGTTAGCTAGGGATCATGGGAGTTGTAGGCAAAACATCTGGAGGGCCGCAGTTTGGGGATGCTTGTCGTGGACCATCACCATGAGGGGAGGGGAGGCTAGTGCCCCTCCCTCTTGTACTGTCTGACCAGCTTTCAAGGCAGGATGCATTGCAGGGAGGCTCACCTGACACCTTCACTAAATATCTCTGAGTGCCAGGTGAAAACATTTCTCTATCACCAGGCCTTGGGCTGATTAACATCCTATAGCCTTCTAAATGTGTTTGTGGGAGAGGGGTTATTGGTTTGTTTTTATTTTATTATGTATTTTGTGCTCCCATTTTGTATTTTTATGCTGTGAACCAGGAGTCAGCAAACTTTCAGCAGGGGGCCGATCCACTGTCCCTCAGACTTTGGGGGTTTGGGGGGAGAACTATATCTTTTGGGGGGGAAATGATGCAAGCGCATCACGAGCCCGGGTGGCTGCTTACCAGTGTCTTGCAAGCGGCAGGGGCGGGACGATGAGCAGCGCACGAAAGAGCTCCGGAGAGGGGCTGCTTAAAACGGTGGCCGCTCAAGCGCTGCTGCTGCTGCTGGCACCAACAAAGCCCAGCCCCCTTCCTCCTCTAGGCAGGGTGGGGAGAAGCCAGGAGGAGGGAGGGAGGAGGCGCCACCGCCGCCGTGTGAGGGAGAGGGAAAGAACGCACGTGCTGGAGATCCACGCGGCAATTCCCGGACTGTCCGCAGACCGAATCCAGAAGGCCCATGGGCATTAGTTTGCCGACCCATGCTGTGAACTGTCCTGTGATTTTCGGATGAAGGGTGGTATACAGATTTAAATATATAAATTGCACATGACAGAACATATCACTGTGTGGGTTGCAGACAGGGATGGAATTTCCGGCAAATCTCAATATCAAGCTTAGCAACATGGGTTCCCCCCCCCCAATATCTTGTTTTGCTTTTAAGATATTGATGAGAAGTACTTTTTAGTTTTACTGAGTCTGCAAAAAAGTCAAACAATTATCTGCACTGTGTTGCATACATTATTATTGTGATGCATATAATATTATACATATATCACACACATATACTTGCATACAATTTAGGAGCCGACTTGGGTATTAAATAATATACACTCCAGATTTCTTACAGCAACTAGCACATAAACAGACACATGTAGCAATTCTTATACAGTGGTACCTCGCAAGACGAATGCCTTGCGCAACAAAAAACTTGCAAGATGAAAGCGTTTTGCAATGATTTTGGTGACTCGAAAGATGATTTTTTTGGTGGTTTTTTGTGGTTTTTTTGTTCTTGCCGCGGCAAACCGTGCTTCACAAGATGAAATTATCACAAGACGAAGCGACTGGCGGAACGAATGACTTTTGTCTTGCGAGGCACCACTGTGACTGTATAGAAATGCTTACCGGTATGTATTAGTACTTATAAAATTATGCCGGAGAAATATACTGCTGCATGGGGCTTGTATATGGTAATATATTTACTGTTTGCACATATTTTTGCATGCAATAAATCAGACTTTTAAAATAAATAAATAAATCCAATAATGTGGAAACAGCTCAGATATAAGCAGGCAGTTGATGCAAGTCAGTAGGATGTGGTCAAAGTTATTCACCTCAGAACCTCTGTGTATAAAATCCCATGTATAAAACTGTTTAAAACAGATTATTCCTACCATCCCTAGTTGTGAAACAAACTGTGACTATTTTAATCATTTTTCACAACATGCAAATTCTGTTTGCTTAGCCGGAATTTCTCATAGTGCTTTAACATACCTCCTTTTCTAGTTTTTAGAGCCATCATCATTTGTATTTCTTCATAATGCCACTTTTTGGCTATAATTTACTCATGCCTGTATTGGGTGATAGAATCTGATCAAGCCCAGAGAAGATTTATTTACATATTTAGTTAATTATACTGTGAAGTGTTTTACAACCATAAAAAGTGATAGAAATAATAAAAATAACGTAAATTAAAAAGCTAGCACTCTGTAGACTTGTTATACATTCCCAGTCAGCAGCAGGTAATATTTACGAGATGGAGGGTTGATTATAACATCAAATGTGGGTTAGATATATTGATAAATGAAATATTATACCCAATGCATTTTCACCTGGAATAAACAAATCACAAAAGTACCCTCAGTTGCTGGGTTAGTGTGTGTTTGCAGTTCAAAAACACTTTATTACAAGCACTGCAAACACACTATGGCGTGTTTACAATGCCGGGGAAACACAGAGCTGGAACAGTGGTGTTGGCCTCAGACAGTGTTTTGCATAGCACACCTGATAACTCCCCAGAACTACCAGCAAGGGTCTATAGCAATCTTCATCCATATTCCCTGTGGAGCTCTCAAATATGCTTCTAAGCTTCAGGAAATTGGTTTTCCATACACCAGTCTGTCATTGCTGTGTGATGAAATATGATCATCCGGCTTGTTTGCTTCAGCTGCCCTTATGACAAGGTCCTGCTGCTCAAGTGCAAGGGGTACAAGATACTTGATGGCAGGGGCATACTCAAGATGTCCTCAGATGACTTGAAAGCACAGGGGCATATCTGAAGGAATACCTCCCGTGTAGTCACTATCTCAGATAGTTTGGTCCAGTCGTGAACGACTCTGGGGTTGCACGCTCATCTTGCTCTGTAGGCTGAGGGAGCCGGCGTTTGTCCGCAGACAGCTTCCGGGTCATGTGGCCAGCATGACTAAGCTGCTTCTGGTGAACCAGAGCAGCGCACGGAAACACCGTTTACCTTCCTGCCGGAATGGTACCTATTTATCTATTTGCACTTCACGTGCTTTTGAACTGCTAGGTCAGCAGGAGCAGGGACCGAACAACGGGAGCTCACCCTGTTGCGGGGATTTGAACCGCCGACCTTCTGATCGGCAAGTCCTAGGCTCTGTGGTTTAGACCACAGCGCCACCCACTACCTCAGGTACCGCTGACCAAAAGGCGCTATCTGAAGTACTGCCTACATGGGGACGCACTGCTTTAAAGGTCAAAACTTGGAGCTATGCTGGCAAACAAGCAAGTAACCAGATCTTAGTATTTAGGAGACGATAGTCATCTCATAAGGACAATGGACCATGTAAAAAATAACACATGAACCAACTATCTAAATCAAGAAGTGAGAACTCTCTTCGCTGGTTGTAGGATAGAAGGTGATCAGAGCTGTTTTGCTCCATTCCTGCTAATAGTTCACATTGAAGTGAAACTTTAAAAAAACTAAAATAACAGAGCTGTTTTCTAATTAAAGTTTTGGCAGGTCATTATTTTCATACAGCTGCTTCTTTGGCAGAAGGTCACACTTTATGAAAATCTGTTGCTATAAATGGAAGTAAAGTAGGCATGGCAAAAGCCTTTTTTCCTCTCTATTTCCTCTCATTATATGAGACTTCAATGTGTATTAATTAAGTGCACCCCCAGGGTAGCTGCAGACACAAGGTGAAAACTTAGGCAGGCTGTTTTTGCACTGCAACTGCACACCCTGTTGTTTTATTGCTAATTTTTGCATTTTCACTACAGTTCCTCCTTTCTTCAGTAAACTGTAGAAAGATTCTTGACTCTGATAAAAAAAACACTATATGGCTTAGTTAGTTAAACTGGAGCTCTTTTCAAAATTCTGACCCCAAAAGCAGGGTGCTTTATTTTTCTAAGATATATGTAAATTTCAATTTTTAAAGAATGAAGTGTGAAAAGCTGCTAAGTAATCAAATTGCAGGTGATGGGGAAGAGAGGTCCCAGCACTCTTCCCTTTTGTGACAAACCCCTTAGTTACTATTCCAGAGAGGTTCAAGCGGGGCATGTTAATAAAAAAAAGTGGGGAGGATCAAGACTTGGGCATTGTGGGTTTCCCCCCTGGCCCCCAGCACCACAGAGTGGACTTTCTTCTAATATCAATATCTCTTTTTGATTTTTATGGAGTCTCCATAAAAATGGTGTTACTGGACCATTCATCATACATTTTAAAACACTGATCATTATAGTTCACACATGGGGAAGACTACCTGAACACCAAATTCCCAACACAATGGTTAGGTGTGTTTTCAACTTATGTCCCAAATAGGTGTAGTTTTCTGAAATTGTTGTTGTTGTTTAGTCGTTTAGTCGTGTTTGACTCTTCGTGACCCCATGGACCATAGCATGCCAGGCACTCCTGTCTTGCACTGCCTCCCGCAGTTTGGTCAAACTCATGTTCGTAGCTTCGAGAACACTGTCCAACCATCTCATCCTCTGTCGTCCCCATCTCCTTGTGCCCTCAATCTTTCCCAACATCAGGGTCTTTTCCAGGGAGTCTTCTCTTCTCATGAGGCGGCCAAAGTATTGGAGCCTCAGCTTCAGGATCTGTCCTTCCAGTGAGCACTCAGGGCTGATTTCCTTCAGAATGGATCGGTTTGATCTTCTTGCAGTCCATGGGACTCTCAAGAGTCTCCTCCAGCACCATAATTCAAAAGCATCAATTTCTGAAATAGTTGATGAATAAAATATAGTCCAAGAAGTGGTTACTTGACCTCTTTCTCCCGTATTTGAAAATTCCTAGGGGACCCTCATCAGTATGTGACACTCAGTAAGTGGAAGGTATCGGCCTTATAGAGCGCTGCAGCCTTACATAGCAGTACATCTGCAAGCAGTCAAGCTGATAAGCATTGGAGAAGGAATATAAAATTAGCTCACTATTCCCCCAAGGGCAGAATATTTACCACCTCTTTTGTCACCATAGCCCCACAAGTAGAAAACTCCTCAATATTTCTTTACTGTGTTTCCAATTTGTATTTTCAGTTTCTGATTCTCAGAACAGAAGATGATCAGAGGCAAACACAGATTTTTGGATACCCCCTCCCCCCTTCCATTCCACCCCTGAGCACACACATACCTGATAATTCACAGTCCTTACCCAGCAAAATTAAAGGACAGATTTTATATTTTATTTTATTTTTATTTATTTTATTTATATTTTATTGAACCTATGCACACCGGACTTTGCACATATTTCTGCCACTTGCATATTTCATCCAATGCCATAAAGTCAAATATTTCACACGTTAAAGAAGAATACTATAATTCAATAAACAAATAAATCAAGATCTTTTTAACAGCCCTATTCTTGTACTTTCTGAACCCCACTCTTTCTGTTACTATGTATCGTTTAAGTCTCTTCATGCCACCTGGCTTTGTGCTGTACTCTTATCTCTCAATGACTGTATTCTCCACTGATTTACATGCCAAAGCACGATTGCTCTTTTGCCTAAATTTATACCAAAAAAACCCCATGGTTGTCCTGCAAAATGTTATTGACAATTTTCAAAATACACCTCAGCACCTGTAGTGTGTAAAATGGCAGGCTGTGAACTGCATGGCACTTCAGCATTCATCCATACACACCTACACTAAAGCCAAAATGAATTTGTAAAGGGAGATTTACAGTTAAATCTAATGCATGTTTACGCAGAAATAATTGGGCTTTTTCTCACTAGGGAGTGTGTTTAGGACTGCTGCCATTACTTCTTTAGGGAAGAAGCTGAATCCTAAAGAATGACTTGCACAAACCAAATCAAGAGGCAAAAAATAGGGATAAATAGAGACTGGTGATTTCACAAGGAACAGAAACCAGTAAAGTAGGCACCAGTTGGAAGTTGCATACCAGTCGGAAACTGCATACAGGAAAACCACCTAAATGGTTGAACCAAAATGGCAATACCTCAGAATTTAGAGACAGATTGCCAGTCCTACATTTTTTTGTGGAGGGAGGTTTGGAGGCTGGAGACACCTTGGACTCTCAATGGGCCCTGCTTCTAAAATAGACTCACCTCTTCCTTTTTTACCACTTTACCATTGCCCGCTTCCTTGCCTCTCCCTCTGGCCCAAGCCCACACTTCTCAGTGGTAAAGGCAAAGCACACAAAGGTTGCTGCTCCTTTTCTTCCCTTCTCTCACTTCTTGCTTATTTTATTTATTTCACCTGTTTGTCACTTACTATAGAGAGGCCACTAAACGACTTCCAAGAATTAAGAGCCAAAAATGCATAGCATGAAATCAGAGACAATGCATTCCAATAAAACAGTTTCAATAATACTATATCTAAAAAAAACAACCTCAAAAGAAGAATCAGCGGCAAGAAAATTCCCATAAAATAGGTCATCCGCCAACTTATCGCACCCCATCCTCGAAGATAGCAAATCCAACAGTCAACAACAGCAAGGAATAGGAGTAGCAAAATGGCCAGGCCACTTGCTCTATTTTACAGAGGGCAGTCCTCTATTTGAAAGTGTCTGCTGTTTGATAGGTGCCCAGCCCGAACCTGGTTTAAAGACAAAAAGCCATTAAAAAGGGGTCTTGAAGTTGCCCATCAACAGTTAGCAGCACCTAATCAGAAGGCTGAACAGGCACACAAGTTTAGAGGTATCTAAAGTTGTGTCTGTACATATAATTTTGTTGTTGTTGTTGTTTAGTTGTTTAGTCGTGTCCGACTCTTCGTGATCCCATGGACCATAGCACGCCAGGCACTCCTGTCTTGCACTGCCTCCCGCAGTTTGGTCAGACTCGTGTTGGTAGCTTCGAGAACACTGTCCAACCATCTTGTCCTCTGTTGTCCCCTTCTCCTAGTGCCCTCAATCTTTCCCAACATCAGGGTCTTTTCCAGGGAGTCTTCTCTTCTCATGAGGTGGCCAAAGTATTGGAGCCTCAGCTTCAGGATCTGTCCTTCCAATGATCACTCAGGGCTGATTTCCTTCAGAACGGATAGGTTTGATCTTCTTGCAGTCCGTGGGACTCTCAAGAATCTCCTCCAGCACCATAATTCAAAAGCATCAATTCTTCGGTGATCAGCCTTCTTTATGGTCCAGCTCTTACCATATGGAAAAACTGGTGGGCATCCCAGCCAGGATCCTCAAACCCCAGCGAGTGTCCAGTGTTGCTCCCCACTGATGCCAGCCCTATTGAAAACATAAGAACACATAGTACTGATGTTTAAAGTGAAGTAGATTGCCCCCCCCAGCAAAAGTTAAAAGTTTAATACCTTTTGCACAGTGATATAATGATCTTGAATGGAAAAGTTTAGAAAAATCGAGGGAATTTTCCTCCCGCTCCCCAATCTATAGTTGTCTGAAAGCAAGGTTAAATTACGTATGCATTTTTCTATGACATAACATTTCTTGCTCACCATTTGTGCTGTTAACATTCATGGCAGTGCACCATGAAGATACAAATCTTTTTCTAGATGGCTTTTGTCAAGATTCTTAACGCAAGTAATAAGATGATTAGGTCTGTTAATAATATCATTAGAGATAAAGTCTTAAAGAGGATTTAGGCTTTGATGGCATGGAAAACCTTTTAAATCTTAAAATATCTCTACATGTTTGCAAGGCCGTGCAATTAAGGCATGTGCCTGTGTGATTCAACTCTATAATCATTATAAAAGGATAAACTGGATTTAAATGGTGATAAGTGGACAACTCTCAGTCCCTGTCCCCGTCCCCCGACTACATGATCTGTGAAAAAAAAGTTTTGTTTAAATAGCCAGATGGATTGAAAGACACATGGAATAGGAGAACAAATACATTTGTCTGTGTTTGGCCCTTCCTTGTTTAAGCCTCTTTTTGAAATTGAATTGGATAATTAAAAAATAATTCAAAACCATTTGTGGTTGAATGGATAATGCTCCTGATGAATCTTCTCTCTATATATAAAAATATAGGCATTGCGCGTGCAGAGGTCACAGCATTTCTCCGTAACCGCTGAACCGTAATGTAACAAATTTGGCCACAACATTTCATGCCCATCAGGGAGGGATCTGGCATAATTTCCCCCCAGAAAACCACACCTTTCACACCTAAAATACTGATTAAACACACAAAAAAGTGGCGCACAAATTAGACGTCACCACCAGAAGCTCTGAAGACTCCAGCAGCATCCAATAGAAAGGCAGATTGTGCGCTGCCGCCTGCAAAGCCTCTCCGACATTGGCACACACCTCCCGAGGCGACAACTTACAGTTGTCGCTTCAAATGCCTGCTGCCATTTTAAGCTGCCGCCTGAAGCCACCGCCTCCAACAACGCACAGCCATCTGCTGCCTCCCGCCGCTGGTGCCTCACATTGCAGCCTCAAACGGCTACTCACAAACTCCGCCTTCCCTACCCCCCAAAAAAACCCTCCCCAAAGGGGGGGGGAACTCTGCACCCTCCATCCGCGCCACAATAAGCCCGATCCCGCCGCCTCAAAAAACAAAACCAGAGACCCAGTCTGGACTCCGCCTCCTCCCCCCCCACGCTACCGCTGCCTCAAGGGCCCCAATCCCCACCACCAGCAAAAAACCACACGATACACCTCAGCCCCCCCGTCCTACCCAAACCCACAAATGACCCACAAACCACCTTCTCCTCCATAATAAAGACCTCGCCGAAGCTAAAAATAAAAATACACAACCACCGTCGACGACACAATAACCCCGACCCCGCCAACGCATAAAAAACAAAGAGACAGTAGGACTCCCCCGACTCCCCTCGGCGCTTCCCTGCCCCAAGGACCCCAATCCCAAGCAACACCACAACCACCTCACGAGGCAGCTCAATCCCCACTGTCCTCCCCGACCCTGCCAAAAAAATAAAGACCACCCCAACCCCACAAACACATCCATCCTGAGACCCACCCCATCCCCTACGCAGCCTCTCCCCACCTCCTCCTAAACCTCAATCTGAAAAAAAACACAACACCACTAAACCAAATTAAAAACACACACCCTGCAACAGGACCAACTACCACCATCAGAAACCCAAAGGACAATAAAAACAAACAAACAAACAAACACTCCAAAAAATACCACCCACCCCCACCAGCTCACTCCACCCCCAAAACCACATCCAATACCCAACACAATACCCAACAAAACATCAAAAACTCTAAATTTAAAAATACCACACCATGCCAAATTCCCCACCCCCACCCCCCACAGAAAACACCAACAAATGAACCCCAAACCACATCTATGTAACATTGACTTAAAAAAACAACCAACCCCCACAACTTCTAAACATACCAAATAAAAACACTCATCTCTACTCCTTTCCTACAATCATCAACAGACCCACAAATCCAAAAGGGGAAAAAACCCAACCCTCCAAACTCAACACCCCCACCACCAAGAAAATCACCACCACTACACAGAGGACTATCCAAACACAACACAACATAAAACACACACACAAAAATCACGGCATTCAAATGACAACCACCACCCCCCCCCAAAAAACCCACCACACACACAAAACACCCACATTCCAACCATAATCCACCACAATGGCTTATTCATTACATTCACATGTAATCCAATTTGGGATGATATAAAAAAACACACAAATACTTCCTCCCCAATCTACACTTGACAGACATGACATTACAACGCATGTTTTCAGACCCACACACAAAAAAACTAATGGATATGGACCTTTTACAACCCCCTGCATTTGGGTAGGATGAATGTGTCGGGACGCGGTGGGGAGATTTAACAAAACACGCGTGGGTAGGGGAGTCAGGGTTGGATATGGTCATAATTTCACAGAACACGCATATTGGGGGGAATGAGTGTGTACAAAATGAAGGGGGACTCTGAACTAGAGAGGACTCTCCACAGAGACTCTGAAGGTCCATTTAACAGAAAAAGGTCCACTTAACAAAAAAACCCACAGCAACGCGTGGCCGGGCCAGCTAGTTCCTAATAAAATATTTTTCTGTTACACAATCTCTGTCTCAGGGAAGTGTTACATGTTTGAATTCGGCGGTCTAGGCTTCCATTAAAGACACAGGCATTTACTGCTTGGGCAGTAAAACAGCTGCAGAATCTTTTGGGACTGGAGATAACCTCACCTCATCAGAGTCAGCTGTGCCATTGCTACTTTTGAGCCCTGAGCCTGGAAAGCTTATCCAAATTATTAGATCCTCACAATGCGCCACTCAGAGAAGTTGCCACTCCAGCTTGCACTACTCTGTCGGAAACTTAACACACTAATGGAAAAATGTGAGCTGGAAAGTGATCATGAAATGTATTGAAGGTGGGAGTTGGGAGAAAGACATACTGAAAGGCAATGTGTCTTTTTTTTTAAGCCTGGATGAAATCTTAGCTGGACTGTTATGGACAATTACTCACAAGCTGAGAACAAATGCCAATGCAAACTGCTCCACTAATCAATAGTAGATACCGCACTCAACTTCACTTAATACTAGGCTTCTGCATATCAGTCTGTCACTCTTGCATCTATTTGTGTTCTCTCTCTCTTTATATATACACACCCTTGTGCAAATTAATTGATACAAACAATGTAGTTTATTGTACAAAACTCACATATACATTTACAAAATTCACATTAGTAATGGATACGACCTCTGCTATTTTTAAGCAGCATTTGCACACAGTTTGACACGGAGTCTACTAGTTTCAAACAGTCATTGTTGATTTTCAGATCCCTGTACCACACTTGAATCAGTGCCTGAATGAGCTTCTCCATAGTCGTACAGTCTACAGTATGGAGGCTACTTTTGCATATAGCCCACAAATTCTCAATGGGATTTACGTCCGGGGAATTCCCTGGCCAATCAAGTACCTGTATTTGCTGCTCTGTCATGAATTTCTTCACCACTTTCGATGTGTGACAGGGGGCTAGGTCCTGCTGCAATATCTCAGTACCGTCAGGATACCTCTTTTCCAGCTCTGGGATAACTCTCTCTTGTAGAACCTCAATATATTGTGGCGAGCACATCATTCCTTCTATTGGCTGCAGGCTTCCGACACCATAATGATCAACTGAATTTTCATGTTTGTTTTGAGTACAGGATTACAAGTAAGATAGAAAACATGCTTTGTTTCAATTAATTTGCAGAAGGGTGTATTTTCTTTTGGATGTCTGCATTGTAACCGCAGTCCCAGTCATGCTAGGAGCAAACAACTACCGGTAGAGACCTTTTATTGCGTTGTTAAGCAGCTTCTTCAGACAGTGGTCTGACAAACAGATAAGCTGATCGCCTCACAAAGGACCCAACTTAAACACAAAAATTGGTGTCAGCTAGCTGTAAGGGCTATACATTTGTTAAACATATGTTCACTGGTATAGCTGGGCATGCAGGAGTTCCATGATTGTGCCCTTCTGAGGACCCATACTTTAGTGTACTTGACCCAGTATTTGTTACACATTCATTAACCGTCAGGATATTTCATCTGTTGTGATGTATATTTTATTGGCCATTGTTAATATGGTAAGTAATGGAAAGTGCTTTTTTTGTATACAGACACACGAGTGCTTCATTTTGTTTGGTAAATGTGTTTCATCTCACTGAAGGCAACTTGTGTTGTGAAGTATTTCCCCTCAAGATGTGACAAGGTGCGTTTTTTAAAAAAACAAAAACAGAAAACAAATCTCATTATGTTGTTCTGCTCGCATTTCTAGACTGACTGTGCCCCTTGCTGCTATTTTATCACCTTCTAATTTGAGTGTCATCTGCGAATTTCATTAACATGCCACAAAGTTCCTGTGAGCAGGTGGTATTCACACCTGCTCTTAACAGAGGAGCCACTTGATAAATTTAGTCCAAAACCTTCCTTTTCATGTGCATCCTTTGTGAATATCAATATTTCCACAACATAATCATCTGTTTTGTTTCAATGCTTGGAAATTATTAGGTGCTTTTTAATAGAACAACTTTGGTCCCTCCAGGGGGCACTAACTGTCCCTGGGCCCACGCTGACCTAATCTTTTAGTGGAATGGCAGTGGCTGCAGTAGGGTGCCCCCCCCCCCCGTGGTTGGCCCCAGTTCTGAGCTGCAGAAGCACTGATATGCGAAGAGGGTTTGGCATGAACTCCTCGCACAGGGCCTCAGATTTCTGAAATATCAAGTAGAGTGAGAGCAAGCTATGTCAGAAGAAAACCTCAGCTTCCTTGCAGCCCACATATTTGAATTACTGTGAAATAAAAGCTAATATCTTCAAATGCAAAGCAGAAAACCCCCAACAATTTTTACACACCGTAAACATGATCTGGCAGTGTCTTGTTAGGTGTTGGGTATCACTGCAGACTCGATATAGTAAAAGTTAATTGTAAGTGTGGAAATAAATGGTACAATCATATTGGGATTATGCCACAACAAAAAGCAGGAGGAGAATTCTGTGCTTGGCTAGGCCCTTTGCCAAGAAATGGACATCAGAGAAACTGTTAGGCTAGTACATTTCTCAATCACATGCTTGCTTTCCAAGTGTAGGGAAATGTTTAAATGAAGAAGTTGTGGGTTCAAGCCCCACATTGGGGAAAATATTCCTGCATTGCAGGAGGTTGGACTAGATGACCCAAATGGCCCATTAAAGATAAAGGGACCCCTGACCATTAGTCACAGATGACTCTGGGGTTGCGGCGCTCATCTTGCTTTACTGGCCGAGGGAGCCAGCGTACAGCTTCCGGGTCATGTGGCCAGCATGTCTAAGCCGTTTCTGGCGAAACCAGAGCAGCGCACAGAAACGCTGTTTACCTTCCCGCCGGAGCGGTACCTATTTATCTACAGTGGTACCTTGGGTTGAGTACTCAATCCATTCCGGGCTGCCATTTGCACCCCAAAAAGTACTCAACCTGAGCAGCTATAGTGTGTTTGTGCAAAGCACTGATAGAGCACTTCTCCGCATGCGTGAAGCGCGCAGAATGCTTCTGCGCATGTGCAAAGTGCGCAGAACGCTTCTGCGCATGCGCAAAGCGCGGCGGAACCCGGAAGTAAACACTTCCAGGTCCGCCAAGTACGCAACTTGAAAGTACCCAACCCGCAGCATAGTTAACCCGAGGTATGACTGTACTTGCACTTTGGCGTGCTTTCAAACTGCTAGGTGGGCAGGAGCTGGGACCGAACAACGGGAGCTCACCCCATCGCAGGGATTCGAACAGCCGACCTTCTGATCGGCAAGCCCTAGGCTCTGTGGTTTAGACCACAGTGCCACAATTCTATTATTCTATGATCATATGCTACGCCAATTTGAAACCTGAGTTTCATTTGTTCAGGCTGTTTCTTTGTGACTAGAAGAGAAGTTGATCCACTTTCCCCTCAGGTTGCATTAATTGTTGGACAGCAATTGTTTAGATTCTCCATCCTTCTTCTGATACAACTGTGTCAGCCTCCCATAAAGCTAAATGTACCACAGGCAGGTTTCCACTGTAATTATGACTTTTTGTACAGTTGTCTAGCTAGAATTATTTTTTTGAGAATAACGTTTACTATTGACTTGAATGTCAATCATATTTTTATTGTTTGCTTTAAAACACACCCCAAACCGAATAATAGAGGAGCCAGGAGCATGAAGTGGTGCTGTCTGTTACCTCTTTACAAAGTGAACAGCAAGAGATAGATATTTGTCTTTGCAGATGGATAACACTTATCTGTCTTGTGCTGAGAGCATAACTTTGTACTTGACAAATACAACATCCTTCTCATGCTGCTTCGTGTATTGCTACAAAAAATGGGTCCAAGGTCAAATACTACGCTTCTTTTATCCCCTTCAGAGAATGAGAATAGCTAGCTCCCTTTTCCCGTATGTCAAAAACTGAAAACAAAGAGTCAAGGCAGCAATGCTGAGAAGTGGCAAAATTTTAGAATTCAGATTTAAGAATTGGCCTTTTTTTGCGCAGGGATGGAGCGGAAACAAATCTTTTGGCTTCCTTTAAAATTCTCCACAATTGATTATATAATAAATAAATGATGATGGAGTCAGTTCACCCATCAGTACTTTTAACTTACCCACTTTTTATTGTAGGTTGTACTGATCAGGTCAGTTCTCCATTTTTTTCATTTTAAAAAAAGCTTATAGTCACTTAATTTGGGTTAACTGTCTGTGTGTACATGAGATGCATCTCTAGCTGTTGTAGAAGCATTCATATATAAAAATCAGGATTATGCTTACTTTTTTTCGTGGCCTACAAAAGAAATTCAATGGTGTGTCCTGAATCTCTGTCGTAATAAAGACTGCACAGTATCTAGCTATATATACACAGTGTGCAGTATTTTGCTATTATGGGTTTAGCTGCCAGGCAGATCTTTCTGTGTGCAGGAGAAAGTCTGCATTCATTCCACTTGATGGATATCATGCCTAAAGCTTAAATCTAATTTGATCTTGTCACCCTAAGAGCAATGCCTGTAGGTATAACCACATATTTATACTTTAAACATATTTATTTGTATTCTCTCCATATCACAGAATGAATTCTGTGCCTGACAGGTAGAATATAATAGGCACCATCCACCTGGAATCCCTCCTGAACAAGCTGCATTGAAACGAATGAATCTGCCCCCAAACCCAGTATTGCGCCTGCACATCTTACACAATCTTAAACAGACCAGGGTAGTGTTCTCAAGTGTGTTCTTCCTTGAAGTAAGTTCAGTGTATGAAAATCAATGGGCCCTACTTCCAAGTAGTCAGGATTAAGTTAGGTTTCTAAGGAGACACATCAGGAACTGTCTGAATTTGTTTTTTTATTTTGTTCTGTTAGGAATGTGCAAAACTCTCCTGGGGCTGTTGCTGCTCTTACGGCTTCCCTTGACATTTTTTTCGAGAGCTTTTATGGAAGCAAAACTCCTCAAATCCATCTCGGAATTTGCTTCTGGTGGAAGTTGGTGGCAATGTAAAGATGAATGAAAGTCTCGGGAGAAATGTTGCTGGCCAGGTAAAAGCTGGCTTCTCTTGAAATTCCATGGAGATTTCTCTCAGGAATCTCCAGATTGCCTTCAGATTTTGATTTAGGTGACATTTGGCAGCAAATCTACCATCTGCTGTCTTGGAAATGTCCTTTTGCATTATGTGCAACTCTGTCCTCAATGTCTACAGTGAAAACAGTTACAAGTGAGGATTGGAAAAATAGCTCCTTTTTGCCAGGGAACAATATAATAATAAATATTTAAAGTATTTGCAGCACTAACTTTGAATTGGATCAGTTCTGCTTTTGAAAAAGTTAAGGCTAAATAAACTACAAATTAAACACATATATCAGGCTATTTTAAAATGTGTGCATATTCAAGTCCACCCATTCTTTGTCCTTTATTAAAAAACAAAACAAAACCAGTCTTCTTCAAACTGTGTTTTTTTTACACATGCCATTTAATTATTCTCTCTCCCATGCACCCTGTTGTCCCTGAACCCCCATAAAGAAAGCTTAAGAATAGTTCCTGAGATTTAAATAAGCAACAAAATTTATTGAAACACACATGCCCAAACTTGAAGTACTGTACTGAGTTGGATGAGCTGGCCAAACTGTTTGCACCTTTGGGCCTTGAGGCACTGTTGGCTAGGTATCAGAAAACCTGTTGTTGTTGTTGTTGTTGTTGTTGTTGTTGTTGTTGTTGTTGTTGTTGTTGTTGTTGTTGTTGTATATTTGTCCAGGGCCCCCTGCCTTATCCTGCAGTGTATCTGCCAAAATTACAAACCTAGCACTGTAGGTTAAACCAGTGTGATATAAGGTGAGAAAGGCAACAAATATCTGGCCCAAAGCCAATTATGAGGAAAAAATATATTTGTGGCTCTAAATGAAAATGGCAACCAGGATAACCCACACTGTGCCAGGGGCAGCTGTGCCCATGCCAATATGAACAGAACTGAGTGGGAAGCCTGGACATATATATGACAGGCTGCTCCCCAAAGCCCTCCCACCGGCCACAGGAGGTTTTTCAGGCAGCCCTTGAACGCTATTTCCCACATGTAGGGCCAAGAGCAAAAGCTGCTCCTCTACTAGATGAGGGGAGTGAGCATGATGATTTTAAGTACCTAATTTTTCCACTGTTGTGTTGTATTTGCCTGCTTTGGGGGAAAGCCAAATGATTTACTCCCCTCTCAGATTCCTAATATTAAGAACATTTGCTCCGTCCCTGCTCTGTTTGCCAAAGTGGCTTCTCCAGCCTACCCCGAAACCTAGCCCTGCTTCAGCACTGTTTTCTCATGTTTTCTGGACGGTCTTCCTGTGAAAACAGTGAGGTGATTCAAATCAGTCAGGGAACATGTAGCAAATCAGATAGCATCACAAAGACTTGATGTAGCTAGTTTCATATGAGTGCCAAACTGAGCCTCACTCTCAGTCGGCAACGATTTTCAACACCTTTGTTAAAAATGAAATGAAACCACACTTCTTGATGCTGCGAGAACTGTTCACAAAAGCAACTCCTTTTGTCTCAGCTTCCATCAATTCTATGGTATTTTCTAGTAGAAGTAGTCAACAACAACAACAACTTTATTATTTATACCCCTCAAATCTAGCTGGGTTTCCCCAGCTACTCTGGGTGGCTTATAGCATATCTAAAACATAAAGCGTTAAAAACCTCCCAATACAGGCTGCCTTCAGATTTCTTCTGAAAGTTGTGTAATTCTTTATCTCTTTGACATCTGAAGGGAGGGCGTTCCACAGGGAGGGCGCCACTACTGAGAAGGCCCTCTACCTGGTGCCCTGTGACTTCACTTCTCACAGTGAGGGAACCAGCAGAAGACCCTCAGAGGAGGACCTCAGTGTCTGGGCTGAGCGATGGGGGTGGATAAACTCCTTCAGGTACTATGGGCTGAGGCCATTTAGGGCTTCAAAGGTCAGCACCAAAACTTTGAATTGAGCTCAGAAACATACTGGGAGCCAGAGAAGATTCTTTAGGACTGGTGTTCCCAGTCACCAGTCTAGCTGCCGCATTCTGGATTAGTTTTAGTTTCCAAGTCACCTTCAAAGGTGTTTGTCAAGGATAATCAGGAAGCATTCAAGAAGATGCCCGAACCAGATTTAAGCAAGCAAGGAAAGATGCAACCGTGGTACTCCGGTACAGGTTTTCCACAAATGGCATTTTCCCCACAGTTAAACATATGAAGAACTTACAAGATCACTTTGGATGGAGTTGCAGTAGCACTTCCTCGAAGCATCATGCTTCTTGTGTCCATTCTTCTCCATAAGGCCATTAGGTGAGGCACATCTCACTGTCAGGGGTTAATGTGGAAATGGCACTTTTGATGTTATGAGTAAGTACGGCAAGAGAAAGCCAATTCCTCTTTCCCTATTATACCTGTCCAAGTCTCAGAAATAAAAGACTGTGAACAGCTCTGCGCTTCACCGTAGCACATCTCATCAGTAGGGTAGGACAGAAGCCAAAATAAGTTCTGAACCAATTCTCGGACTCTGAAGCAAAATTAATGGCCTAACTAATTAATGGAGGGTTAATTTAGAAAAGAGTTACCCTTCTTTTTGCAGTGTTAACTAAAAGATATTGAGGAGGAATATTTTCTGCACTGCCCTCTTTTCCTTTTTTTCTCAGGTAATAATAATGGTTCAGATCAAAGGTTTGGCTGATATTCTCAAACAAAAGCATGGGGAAAACTTCAGGGAGCTCATTTAACATCTGAAAGGCAGATATTTATTGGCAAGGTGACAAATTCAGAACACTCAGCAGCTTGAACAAAAGACATAACTACTAAGGACAGCACACTTCAAGAGAAACAAGAAGTACTTGAAAAATCTGCACCCGGGAACTAAAATGTGTATTGCACAGCTTATTTAACTTTTAGAATCAGTAGGTAATACACATATTTAGTAGCATCTGCAGGGACAATGTGCATGTCAATGGTTTGTTACATTGCAGACCTTATAGGTGGAAATGAAACTTTATAGGCAGTGAGAAGTTGGCCAAATTCCCCACCCCTTGCTACACTGCCAGGCTTCTGGGATGTGCTAGCTACACACATCTAGTGCTGCCCTTTGGGCCGTTTTTGACCTCAGCCTCACATGCCCTAAGGCCTCAGAATCATTGAAGCAGTTTCACTGCACAGAAAGCCTCCAGTCATTCCCAGATTGGGGGCAAGAAACTACTGACTGCAGCAAAGGAATTTTCTGCTACCTGTACCTCATCTCTGCTAATTACATTTTAAGAAGAGCTGGAATGGTAAGGAAAGGAGACACAGGTGTTTTGCGGAACTTCTTACCAGGTGTGCTCTTGTTATTTCAACAATCTGCTAGGAGAGCAGTGTCAGATGTGGAGAGTAGGCTAGATTGAATTTCTTTTAAAGGCCCTTCTACCCAGCCTAATTATTGCATTACAAATGGTGATTCTTTCACCCTTCTGAAGGAGTGCTTTGATGGGTGTCTGCCGTGCAGGTGCTGGGCCCTGATATGGTAAGTGCACGTCAAATAGCTTCTGTCATAGTACTGCCAAACTGTATCAAAGAGCCATTGCTTAAGAAGAGAGCTATCCACTGTTTTATGGTAATTACACACACTTAGCATTGGTACTGGTAGAACAATGGTGGGTGTTGTCATTCTGTTTCCCATTCTTTTGTTTAAATGCCTCTATTTTCTGCAGCAGTAACTGGCAGGATGGATGTGAAACATGAATCAAATTCTTTCTGGCATTATGTAACTAAACAATTCTAAATGAATCCCATATAGGCCCTCGTGTTCAGTGATGGCATGAATTCCTATCAGATTCTGAGGACAAAAGTGGTATGGTTGTTGCCTTTATGTACCTGCCCTTTCCAGAGGTATCTGGTGGGTCGTGGTTAGATGCAGACTGATGCATCTAAATACCCCTTTAGTCCAATCCAGGAGTACTATTCTTACAGTCCTTATAGTGGGATGGTTTTGCTAGTTTTAGTAATTTATGAATCGGCTTTTACATTCATTGGGGGACATTGACATCAGGCCCTTGTCATGGTCAGATCACTTCCTGTTGATTTCAGCACCTTTTCCTCTCCGGAAAGGTGATCCGTCCTTAGGGCAATCCATCCTTAGAGGCTGATGATTATGATTTAGTTTCTATACTGCTTAATATATTTTAAATATGTCTAAGTGGTGTACGGAAAACTGATGGATCCAGTGGACTTCTAGATGGTTTGGTTGTTGTTTTTTTCTGGCTGATATGACTGGTGCCCTTGTTGAAGCCTTGGCCAACTTCTGGAACATCCAAATGGCTCAGGCCATTGACATGATCACCTTTTACAGTCTGGCCCAAAGAAGGTAGTAGAACCAATGAAAGTTCACTGAGAGTTGTTTGCAAAGCATTTTGAGGCTAAAATATCTTGCATCTACCGAGATCTTGACTATGCTGTTATAGCGGATGAATATCATGGGGTGTTCAGAGCACTGTCTAGTCATTTTGCATTGGATGAGTTTCTGTTGGTAAGGCTTGAGGATGTGGACATGATACTTGTATCGGTACGGGAACCACTTGCGCTCTAAACCCTTGCCCTTCTAGCCAGCAGGCTGGGCCAGGAGGTGGTTAATGTCTCTTTACAAAAGGTGGTAAAACCACTCTTTAAGAAACCCTCCCTGGATTCAGAAAATATAACTACCAGCCATTCTCCCTTTCTTGAGCAAGGTTCTAGAGCAGGTGGTCACAGACCAGATCCAAGCATTCTTGGAGGAAATGGATTTTCTATATCCATTTCAAACAGGGTTTTGGCACTCAAACTGCTTTGGTGGCCCTGTATGATGACCTCTGTTGGAAGAGAGACAGGGGAATTCTGTCCCTGTTAATTCTTGACCTCTCAGTGGCTTTTGATGCCATTGACCATGGTATCCTTCTGGAGCGACTGTCTGAACTAGGGATGGGTGGCAGTCCCAGAGGGTGTTGCTTAGGGAGTGTTTTTCAGCCCAGTGGAGCCTTTGATGTGGGGTTCCACAGGGTTTGATTCTATCCCCATGCTGCTTAACATCCTCAGGAAACTGTTGAGTGGGGTTATCCAAAGGCTTGGAGTATGTTGTCAGCAATATGCTGGTGACACAGCTCTTCTTCTCCTTTACATCTGCAGATGAGGCAGTGCACAGTATGTGCTGGACTGTTGTCTTCCCTTCATACAGTGGTTCCTCGGTTTACGGTTTAAGTCCGTTCTTAAACCGAAACCATTCTTAAACTGAGGGGCGCTTTCCCTAATGAGGCCTCCCGTCGCTGTTGCCCTTCCACCGTTTGGATTCCGTTCTTAGACCAAGGTAAACTACTCAAACCGGGACACTATTTCTGGTTTTGTGGAGTTTGTAAACCAAATCGTTCTTAAACTGGACTGTTCTTAAACCGAGGTACCACTGTAATAGATTGGATGAGAGACAACAAACTGAAGCTCAATTCAGATAAGACTGAGGTACTGGATGATTCCCTAGACCAGGCATCCCCAAACTGCGGCCCTCCAGATGTTTTGGCCTACAACTCCCATGATCCCTAGCTAACAGGACCAGTGGTCAGGGAAGATGGGAATTGTAGTCCAAAACATCTGGAGGGCTGAAGTTTGGGGATGCCTGCCCTAGACCAGAGGGCTGGGAGGTTGCTGGATCCTGCTGGAGTGGGTACATAGCTTGGGGGTACTCCTGCACCTTTGCTGTTATTGAGGCTCAGGTGGCCTCACTACTGTCTATGCTCAGTAACCTCAAGGTTAGATTCCTGCAGCACGCTAAACGTAGGGCTGCCTCTGGAGATGGTTCAGAGTGGTACAGAATCCTGCAGCCAGATTGCTCTCTGGGGCAAGGCGGTTTGAGCATATTACACCAATCCTGGTCCAACAGCACTGGCTACCATTTAGTTTGCCGGTCCAATTCATAGTGCCTTAAAAGGCTCAGGACCAAAATATATCAAGGACCGCCTCTCTCCATATGAACCCTGAGATTATCTTCTGAGGCCCTTCTTTGTGTGTCTCCTCCTAGAGAGGTCTGAAAGGTGGGAACACAAGAACAAGCCTTCTCTAATGTGCCTCCCCCACCCCCACCCACCCCCGTTTGTGGAATACTCTCTCCAGGGAGGTTGGGCTGGTGTCTTCATTATACATCTTTAGGCACCAGGCAAAAATATTAGTCTTTAACCAGACCCTTTTAAAATTTGTTGTGGAAGGGGGGATTATTGGGTTATTTTTGCTTTCATTTTTATTATGCATTTTGTGTTTTTTTTATTGTGATTTTATGTTGTAAACCATCCTGAGATCTATGGGTATAGGGCAGTATACAAATTTAATAAATATAATAACAATACATTCATCTCAAATAAATTCATAAACATATTCTAAAAACATGGAGTGGGCTTCTGATACATGGAGGACTTTAAGAAGACACTCCCCTGCCTAACACAGTGACCTACTGGGAATATAAGGCATAAGGCAGTCTCTCAAATAACCTGGCCTGTGACCTGTTTGCTAGATACTGTGATGAGTAACTTGCTCGCATCCCCCCCCCAAACTTACACTCCACACTGTGATAATGGAGAAGCTCTATCCCGCTGGTAGATTCACTAAGGTGCCTAGAAGGATATTCACCTTCAGAGGTGCATATGGAATTTACTGATTCATACTAAAACTATCATAGATAATGAGCACCCCCCAAACAGGTGCTGCTACCTTTAAGGAATGAGTGGCCAAGATCTGGAAAACAACCAAGATGCCCAAACTATATACACACAAGAGAGGAAGGACAAGCAGCAGACATTTTTGAGCCACTTGACATTTGAGTATTACATTTGTGAAAGAAGTACAAAATGGGCATTTGATGCAATTAGAGATCTATGCTTGCTTGTTTTCAAACACTATGCTCTTAAATGAAGTCCAATATGAAGAGATGGTCTCAGAGCTCCAAGAAGCAAGCAACTATTTCAGACCTACCAGCAGATGAATTGACCATATCAAGAACCTTATTTCTAGTAGACAGTGATAATTGTCCAACAAGAGAAATTGGTGCTACTTCAAGGTGAATAAGTTGGCCTACAGGATAAAATTAAGCAAAGACAGGTTCTCTTGTCTGTACAAAGACAAGCTTTCTAATGGCAAGATCTATTAAAATGTGGAATAGCCTGCCAAGAGAAGTAGCAGAGATCCCAGAGCTGAACTCATTAAAAATAGACTAGATAAACTACTGGGAAATCTTTGAAGAAAAATTGAGGATTTTTTAGAAAATAAAATAGAATACTTGAATCAGGCTTTTCCATTTCTGATACACCTGTGAACATACAAAACATAGTATTTAAGCCAATATGTGGATGTTATTCCATGCACGACAAAGCTAATTGTACACCTTTGTGAAGCGAGTTCAAATGGCAGTTTAAATCCAGAGCCAATCTGTAATTAATGTTCATCAATGTCCACCCCCTCTCACGACAGAAAGATGTCAAATTCTGTCACCAAAAATATAAGAGCAATTGTTTGTGTTTCATAATGAAACAAGCACTGTGACATATCCACACTTCTGCATATTTAAACCAAAGCACATGCCTCACATACTAAGGTCCCAGTTTCAGACTCTGGACCTCCAGTTACAATGAGCTGAGCTAGCTGGGAATGATCTAACTCACAACTGGCACATGGAGAGCTGCTGGTGGTCAAAGCAGACAGTATTAGACTAGAACAGGGGTCAGCAAACTTTTTCAGCAGGGGCTTGGTCCCCTGTCCCTCAGACCTTGTGGGGGCGGCGGACTATATTGGGGGGGGGGGTGAACGAATTCCTATGCCCCACAAATAACCCAGAGATGCATTTTAAATAAAAGGACACATTCGACATGTAAAAACACGCTGATTCCCAGACAGTCCGCGGGCTGGATTTAGAAGGTGATTGGGCCGAATCCGGCCCCTGGGCCTTAGTTTGCCTACCCATGGACTAGAACCACTAAATCTGACAGCCTGATCCATGAATGCATACAATCTCTTTAGTGGAATTTCTTCCCAGGTAAGTCTGCCTCCACATAAGACAGTTTCATATGCTCATGTAATGAATAATAAGGGGCAAAATCATTCATTCCTTAAAAGCTAAAGAAAAGCCATTGAATTGTTTTAACTTTTGCTTGACAGCAAAGAGCTGGTTTTCATCTCAAAGTGATATTCTCTATGAATGAAAGTGAGGCATTGATTAATTGTGAACAACTGCCTGTCTCTTGGACACATTCTGCTAATCTGCTCTTTTAAGACTCGGCCCTTATGACGAGGAACACTCAAGCAAGTAGGCTTTGCAATGGGTCGTGTCTTTTTCGATTACTTCATTCAGAGTACAGCGTTCTATTCATTTATGGTTTGAGATTCTTTGAGTTGCTAAACAATAAGCCCTTTCTATCTTATTGATGTCATTTTGTGAACATAGCAAACAATTGTTCAAATTGATGCCTTTTGTGTCTATCTGAATAGGCAACTATGGCATGCTCTCATGTAAAATGGCCATATGTGCTTTTTCTTATTCCTATTCTTATTTTATTGTTGTTGTTGCTTGCTTATTGCACGTTCTTTGCTGCACTTATTCAGGCATCCAGATTGTGAACACAATCTGTCGTTCCGTCTTATGACTAAACTGATTAATAAACAACATACTGTATATAGTTTTGATATTTGCTCATGGGCTTCTCAGTTTCTCCAGTCTGCAATGTGTAGAAGCTTGAGTCTATGTGCTATTGACATAAAAGAGACTCCATGTTTGGAAGCTGCTGGCACAACCCTCACTATCACACTGACCTCCAATAGTCATGCATTACATATGGATGTTTGCCTTTAGGAAGTCTATCCATGTAAAGTACTATATGCCTAGGCCTCCACGTGTTCTGGAATGCCAATCACAGGCCTGCTGCCCCTTCTGGATATTTATATATTCGTACAGATATGGCTAATATCAGGGCACACCAAACTGACCACCTGGAGAGTAGCAGCTGATGGGGGCAGTAGCACAGAGATGCTGCTATGCTACAAGGGCTGACCCTGATCACAGCATCCTATATTTTGCCTTAAACAGTCAACAGCGAAGGAGGTTCAGGCCTGTCATTTTATTATCTTTACTTCAATAATATGCTTCACAGCAGCAGAAGCAAACTCCACTTTGTTCATTTGGTCATGATAGTGCAATAATTTAAGTAAAATAATTAACTGCACCTGCTCGGGGTATTTATTTTGGGCAGACCAACTCCTTTTTATATTTTTGTCCTGCCCTAAACTGTCAGGAATGCAGAAACATGAACAGTGGATTGGGGGGAGGCAATGGGGCAGTAGTGTTATGCGTTTCATAAGGGAAGCTGTGTAATACAGTAGTATGTTCTAAGGTAAAGTAAAGGGACCCCTGACTGTTAGGTCCAGTCGCAGACGACTCTGGGGTTGCGGTGCTCATCTCGCTTTACTGGGCGAGGGAGCCAGCGTTTGTCCGCAGTCAGCTTCTGGGTCATGTGGCCAGGATGACTAAGCCGCTTCTGGCGAACTAGAGCAGCGCATGGAAACACCATTTACCTTCCCGCCGCAGCGGTACCTATTTATCTACTTGCACTTTGACGTGCTTTCGAACTGCTAGGTTGGCAGGGGCTGGGACCAAGCAACGGGAGCTCACCTCGTCGCGGGGATTCGAACCGCCTACCTTCTGATCGGCAAGCCCTAGGCTCAGTGGTTTAGACCACAGCACCACCCGCGTCCCATGGTTAACAACCCATACTTAGAACTATTACCTCGCCAGGAAGTTAACCTGCCTGCTCCAGTTGAATCTTTGCTTAGATTTTGCACCATTACTGTATTCTAATAAATGGTAAGAGAACTCTGTATCCATGCACATATTCCAGAATCTGCAAAGACAAGAAAATCCTGGACTTGTTAATAATTGCATGTACATCATTCAATTTTCATCCCTTTTGCCCAGTTCAAATGTGATGCTACATGTATAATCAACATTTACCTGTGCAGAATTACTCTCAATGGACATCTCATTTAAATTGGAGTGCATTACCTATGCTTGCATAGTTAACATGCCACAGGTTGTGGCCTGGGCAGGTTCTAAGTTGGCATGCTAACTAACATTGCACACATAGTACTTGATGCCGCAGTTTAAATGAGACACCAGCTGCACTGAATGCTAAAGAGAGAACTTTTCCTTACATACCCAAGATCACATTTTAATTGAGGACTGTTTAGTCAGCAGTGGATGTAGCTGAATTTATGAACTGACACGGCTGGAAAGTATTGTTTTGAAGTAATGGAGTCCTTGAAATTTGAGGCGTTTGAACTGAGATGGCTCATCTGTACTTACCGGTAGTAGTTTTTAATTGATGTTGCACCTGATAACTGATGAACAAGCATGTGTGAACCAGTCTCCTTCCGTCCTTACATTCTGGGTGTAGAAATGGGGGGGGGGGAATGAGGAAGTGCTAATTATACCATGGCAGGCACACAACTGGGAAAAATTTGAATGTTGCCCAAAGAAATTCCTATGGTCTAAATCAGGCACCCCCAAACTGCGGCCCTCCAGATGTTTTGGCCTACAACTCCCATGATCCCTAGCTAACAGGACCAGAGGTCAGGGATGATGGGAATTGTAGTCCAAAACATCTGGAGGGCCGAAGTTTGGGGATGCCTGGTCTAAATGTATGTGTTGCCAAATAATGCTAATAAAGCTCAGTTGCCCAGACTAATAATAATAATAATAATAATAATAATAATAATAATAATAATAATAATTTTATTTATATCCCGCCCTCCCCGGCCAAGACCAGGCTCAGGGCGGCTAACACCGAATATAAATACAGTAAAAACATTAAACAAAAAACAAAACAAAAAACAAAAAAAAACAGTTCTTAAAATGTAAGTTAGAATACAGTTTAAAATGCAGCTTAAAATGCAGCATAGTTTTAGTGGTGGCCTATATATCAAAGCCATAAGGGGAGAAAACATCAAATATTCACCAGGGCCAGCAAAAAGAGCTGAGGGAAAATTTATATACAAAATCCCATATAAGGGGTTAAATAAATGAGGGGGGGGGGGGTTAGACTGAGTCCAGCCCAAAGGCCAGGCCAAGCAGCTCTGTCTTGCAGGCCCTGCAGAAAGATGTCAAATCCCGCAGGGCCCTAGACTAGAATTATTTGTTCATATATGCAGTCTTAAATCCCACTAAAGCCCAGTCCTAGACAAGCATCGAAAGTAAATTAGTTAATTAATAATATTTATCATATTTTTTTTAAAAAAACAACAACACAATTATGTAGATCCTTTAGGATTGATGTTATATGATCTTGGCAGCCACTCCCTGTCACCAGTCTAGCTGCCACATTCTGGGTTAGTTACAGTTTCCAAGTCAACTTCAAAGGTAATCCCACATAGAGCTCGTTGCAGTAATACAAGCAGGAGATAACCAGACCATGCTCCTCTACTCTGGCAGGTAGGGTTTCAGCCTAAATACCAGATGGAGCTGGTAAATAGCCACCCTTAAAAATCATGGGGGAGAGGTGGAGCCCTGAGGCACCCCACAAGTAAATGCCCAGAGGTCCAAACACTCATCTCCCAACACCACTTTCTGGTACAGCCCAGGAGGAAGGAGTGGAAGCAGTGCCCCCGGCTCCCCAACCCCAGAAGGATATCTTGGTCAAATTTATCAAAACCCGCTGAAAGCTCCAGCAGAACCATCTCTGTCCCTAACCCACTAGAGATCATTGACCAGCATGACCAAGGCGATTTCAGTTCCATGATGGGGCCTAAATCCCAATTGGAAGGGATCCAAATATTGCACATCCTCCAGATGTGCCTGGAGTTGTTCAGCGACCACCTTGCTTGGGAATGGAAGATTTGAGACTGGGTGATAATTGGCCATAATAGCTGGGTCCAAATATGGTTTATAAGGGGGTCCGGGAGGATTCCACACACAGGGAAGCATTCATCATCCACAGAGCCCATTGCCCAGGCCAGCCTGGTTCACTTTTATGATCCAGGATGGACAAGGATCAAGGAGACAGGTGGTTGATTTGACTCACTAAACAGCCTGTCTACTTACACAGAGATAACAAGTTGAAATTGATCCCATACAACTTCACTAGACAGAGCTTTGGCATTCTCCCACCCCACCCCATCCCTGCCACCATGATGCAGTCTACTTCTTTCCTAATTTGAGCGATTTTAAGTTAATTCCATACAAGCAATGTAATGTCTTAGGTTCGCATTTTGTGTCATATAATCCATTCTGTATAGAGATCCTGATAGTTTATTTTACAAACAAGCTTTAATCTGTTCTTGCATTCTTTCCCTGCTACCAATTTGCCCTCAGTATTCCTACAATCCCCATAGTATGTGGAATTGTATTCATTCATTTTGCATTTCTCCAGGTAAAAAGCCCAACGTCATAATACCATTTTTCTTCTTGTCCAATATATTGGAAAACCCTTCTCTGTCCCTCTTGAGCAGAACTCTTTTAGTAGGTCTTGGTTATATTTTACCTTATCTTAAATTTGTCCATTTTGCTTTTATGTTAGCCTTGACCCCTGACCCTTTAAAAATCTGCCACTAGCATAGCTGCCAAGTTATCCCTTTTTTTAAGGGATTTTCCCTTATGCTGAATAGGCTTCCTCGCGAGAAAAGGGAAAACTTGGCAGCTATGCACTAGTTTTCTGTGGAAAAATCCCATAGGATAAGGGAACTAGGGATGTCAGAGGAATCTGTTTGGAAACAGATTATCAGGTGAGTTTCCTTCTGTCCACCCATTGGACTTCCACTGTGGCACAGATTCTTGCTGTGAAAGCTATTTGCATCTGTTGTCTACAACAAACTTTCTTAAAACATGCACACATATGTAAATAGATATGAAAATTGCTTTGCAGTAATGCTAATAACATAGATAGATAGATGATAGATAGATAGATAGATAGATAGATAGATAGATAGATAGATAGATAGATGATAGATAGATAGATAGATAGATAGATAGATAGATAGATGATAGATACTTTATTGTCATTGTACTTTAAATAGTACAACGAAATAGTTATTAATGTAGAGAGGTGCCTTTATTGTTTCTGCAGTATCGTTTGTCACCAAAAGCATCCTATGTGCACTGAGCCTACAATGCAAGCCATGTCTATTCAGAAGTAAACACCATCAAATTGAGTTAATTTTCTTCCAGGAAAGTAGGGTAGGGTTTGGATTTCAGCCTTTATGTGCTTCCTTATTGTGATTTTTTCCCATAAAGGATTGAATGCATTGTTCATTTGCTGTGTTCACATGGAAATAAATGATCTCTAGTGTTACCTGTGAAACTGACATCTGCTAGTCTGTTAAGTTTGCACTTTTCTGTAATGTGGGGGGAACCATTTGGATTTGACTTCCCATTTTTTACCACCCTGAGTTTTCATTTTGAGGTTCTGTCTGGTCTGAGGATCTATGACTCTTTACTCAGGACTGAGCCTTTAGCGTGGCAGGCTCTGTCGTGTTGAACTCCCTGCCAGTAGGGGATCAGCAAGAATCAGGAATCAACCCTACCTAATTTTAGATGTCTCCTGAAAATTATGTTTTTCAGATGGGCCTTTGATATACTATTTCCTTTTTCCTAACTGGTGTCTAATGATTTTTATTGCTCATATTGCAATTGTGTTTGTTATACACCACCTTTCTGTGGGGTTTTTTTAATGAAAAGTGTAGCATTTAAATAAATATATATCCTCTGTATATATAGGGACACACTTTCTTGTAACTTTTGGAAGACACTGTATCAAGGGTAGGGGCGGTTACTCCTTATCTGATGTTGCTCTGAGCATCTGTGGCAGATTATTAAGCTTTGATTCCTGTACTTCAGGGGGTTAGACTAGATGGCCCTTGGGGTCCCTTCCAACTCTTCTATTCTATGATTCTATACATGGCCTTGTTATCCTTTCTTTGGATCAGGGGCAGAGAACCTGTGACTCGCCAGGTGTTGCTGGATTGCAGCTCTCATCATCCCTGAACATTGGTGAAACGGTTTGTGGTTGAGGGAAGTTGTAGTCCAACAACATTTGGAAGACCACTGGTTCTCCACTCCTACTATGAACGGATTCTACTGAGGTTTTAGCTCAGTGCATTTGCAACACATCAGGGCCCCCACAACTGCCTTGCTCCCAAGGGCTGGGGGCTTTCGTGAACTCTACCCTATGCCAGTAGTTCAGTTATCCAATCTGGTCTTTCATTTCAGGAGACCTTAAGCCTGGATAATTGTTTGGGGCTTGTTGCCCTAAAATTTAGATTTTGTTTGTCATCAGAACAGCAGCACATACTTCCCCACCTGTGTCTTTTACGGTTGGTTTTCCCCCTTCTATTAAAAACAATGGAGATTTCACTACTAGCACTTTGCAATTATGTATGTAACTTCATAGAATCTGAGAAATGTGAAAACCAAGTGTTTCATATCCCGTGGTAATCTGTTGTTGTTGTTGTTCCCCTATTAATCACACCCACTTCTTATATCCTATCTTAAAAGTTAGGGCAGAAACTCTTAGGGTCTGAGACATTGTCTTGGGTGTTGTTGCCGAGCAAATAGCTTTCCTTTGGGTACCATAAAAGAAATTCATAATATCAATAAACAGCTAGTGGTGTTCCGACTTATTCTTAACATAACAGCACTTGGACTTCCTAAAATTTACACAAGCTTTTAAAAATCTAAGTACTAAACACAAATACTTAATGCGCCAATTTCTGCTTTTTTCTGTTTGGCTGAAATAGGAGGTTTCAAGCACCAGTTTTTATTATCATTGTTACCTAAAACCAGTGGTAGGCAGCTTGTGTGTGTGTGTGTATGTATGTGCACGCATGTTCGCTTGTGTGGGGAGAGAGCTTGTTTTCCCTCAGAGGTTATCTGTTGAGGCTCATATACAGTACTAGTGATGGCTGGGACCGCTCCCTTTTCTCTCTTTCTGCCTCCAGGGCTGGCCCTAAGGCAAGGCTGGGTGGCGGAATGCGCCAGGGCACCGGGCCGCCAGGGGGCGCCACGCTGCGCCCACCAGACAGCCCGGCTGCCCTCCTGCTCACCCTGCTCCTTGCCTCCTGCCCGCTGCGGGTTTGAGTCCCAGCTTCAGCCTGGCAGGTCGGGTCGGGGGCATAAGGAGGACAAGAGGCCGGACACTGCGCGGCACCGCTCCCCCAGCAGTGGCCTCCGT
This sequence comes from Zootoca vivipara, assembly GCF_963506605.1. Classification (NCBI taxonomy): domain Eukaryota; kingdom Metazoa; phylum Chordata; class Lepidosauria; order Squamata; family Lacertidae; genus Zootoca; species Zootoca vivipara. Next base: position 5,747,724 of record NC_083279.1, on the reverse strand, counting down.
GCAGGAGGAGGAGGCGCTGGCGCCCCGGAGGACAACCAGGCAGCCCGGCCCACCTGCTGCGGCACCCCTGAGCTCTGCCCACCCTCAGCGCCCGGCCCTCCCATACCATGTCCATCCTCTGCGTCTGAGTTGGGGCGGTGGCGGCGGAGGGACCTTTGCACCACGGTGTTCGATGTGGTTAAGACGGGCCTGTCTGCCTCCCTCCATTTCCACTATTAGACCTCAGCCCAAAGATTGCTCAGTGCAAATCTAGAAACATTATTTGAAAATGAAGGTTTGGACAAAATTTCCATCCATTGGTTTAGGCTCTAAGACCCCTTCCCCTCACACATGATTTATTCATCAGTGTTCTCAGGTTTGGGTTAGAACAATGGCAACTTATTGTGACAAGGGTGTGGAACATAGAGGAGCCTGAAGTCTATTCAAATGTTTCAGCAAGGAAGGTTACCATGCAAAAAGCCTCATAAGGTAATGCATGGACAGACCCCAGCATAGAACTTTTACTGGTGCAGATCACATGAATATTGCTACACCTTGTGTTGCCTCCCTTCCCTAGCTTTGCGATTTATTAAACCTGATAACTCCAGTAGAATTGTCCAGAGGAAGCACAATGAGCCTTCTCACTAGTAAATATAACAGCTGGCCTTCTGTTAGCTCCCTGTAGAGTTTGCCCCAGGCAACAGTTATCAGAAATTTCAAGTGCAAAATAAACTGTTGTGCTTCGGCAGTCAGACAGCACAGCAATGGTTCTGTGGCTGCGCTAAGTGGTAATGTATACAAGCACCCATGGCAAGCCTTCGATCCAGTTGTAACACTGCTAATGGGAGCTTTAAGAAATGCCAGAGATTTGGGGTGGGAAATGGCTTATAGTTATTTCATTTACCTAAAAGTGTTCTGTAACTGAGGGGCAAACAGCACATTTTGCTGCAAGCCATGTGAAACAAAGTTTTGATGGAAGGAGTGATTTCCTTTACCTATTACCATCTTCTCCACCTCCACAAACTCTTCCCTGCTCTCCCTATCAGCCTTTATTCCTCCTAGTGTTCCAGGTTCCTGGCCATTGGGACTTTGCAATGTAATGATTGCAATGCAATGTGCAGCTCGCATACAAACACACATTCTGCTTAAAACATATTTTCTTCCAGATAAGTGGGGTTAGGAGTTAGCCTTAATCTGTTTCCTATTGTGAGTTTTTAAATAAAAAAACAGTGGAATGCACTGTTCATTATTGTGGTGTTCACATGGAAATAAATGATCTCTTTTGTTACCTGTGGACTTGATCTTTCCTGTTCTGTTCAATAAGCAGTTTTTGTGAGGAGAACCATCTGGATTTGACTCCCCCTTTTTGTTCACCATAAACTTTAATTTTCAAAGGACTCTGTTGTAGTTTTGTTCCAGTGATAATTTGAGAAAGGAAATTCTGATTTATGCTTGATTTCTTACACCTGGGTTTGTGCACTCGGTTGGTTGGTTGCCAGCGCTCACAGCCATACAAACTACTTATGTGGTGGCTATCTTCTTAAATTGCATCTTCTTTAATGCAGAGTTGTCTGTATGTGTCTCCCCTCCCCCTGTCTGCTAATTGCTGGTTTTGATCTTCATTTCTCTAATTGTGTACAGTATATGTTACTATCACCCTATTGGGGCATTTGTGTGCAAATAAACATACACGGGAGAGCACCAGGGCACACTGCCAAGCCCTACCCCCTCAGTTGTGTCATAGTCACCCAATTTACATACACATGTGAGTTTGAGGGTGAAGGTTTGCTTTGGGAGTTCTCTTTTACTCATCAATGCTCCCGTGTGATTTAAAATTCTATTTGTGTAGCCTTGTAAATTCCACAGGAGAGCCTTTTCTACTCATGGAACCAGACTTCAGACCTTTGTTTCTCAAACCTACGGAGGGCTGTAAACCCTATAAAGGTGACAAGGCAGAATGGGTAGAGCTTGGCAGCACACCCCACTCTCGTTGGCCCAGTTGTTTACACGTGAGGAATTCCCAAACAGGACTAAATAATTTGGTGCATGATTAGATTAACACCGTCACATGTGAACAACAACACAGCAGAGGGCCTTGTAGGTCTCTGGAAATATATTTCCTCACTGTGCATTCACCCAGTCATAAATATTGTCAGTGACATATTTGTGATTGCGAGTCACTGACGTGATTCTTTGTGCAAAATGGGGATTGCTGTCAACATTCTCATGTGAATGCTCATACCTGCCGATTTCTGGCATTAGTAAAATATGCATGCCTGTTTCTTTGGTCTTAAGTCAATGCTCAGACTGCTGATGCTCTTTATGTTTGCTAGATGGCATGAAGGAAGCATAGCTGCAGAACACTTGGCCTGCACATTGGTTTATTTTCATTTTTTTTAGTTAGGCATCATTCCAGTTCCCTATTTTGTTTCTGAAAGGGTAAGAGATACTTGCTATTCATAGATAACTCCTATCCTTCCTCCCATTTGAGATCTTAGGATGTCCGCAATCTTTAAAAGCAGACTTTTGATAGACATTGCTTTGACAGTATATAGCACATTTCACATTAACCTCCATGCAATGGCAGACATGTATGAGTCCTGGAGGTGCCAAAGGCATTTCACGTGAAGGCAAAAAAAGAAAACAAAAGATTCTTATGAACTGGTATTTTAAATGTAACTTTTTCATTTCAATATTTTGATCTGATTTGATTCCTAGCCTCTTCCTAGCCTGGGGCAGGTAATGAAATGTTAATCACAAAACTTAGTTACTATGGTTAAATCTTCATAATTCCTCCAAGGAGGAAACGTTATTTTAATTTTTTTTGTAGGGTATGCTAATTCCATAAACTGAAGAGATTTGCATTTGAACATGTTGCATTATCCTATTCTTTGCTCTTCTCTTAGGTCATACCAACTGTAGATTTTATTTATTAAATTTATTTAAAACATTTATTACAGTTTATTTACAATAAAAATGCAGTAAAATCAGTTTACAATATGAGGTTGGTAAAAAGCACTGCATGCTTTCCAGTGTTCTGGGTGAACAGTTTTATTTGTTCCCTTTCTTGGGAAGCATCCAGACATGATGCAACAACCTCATCTGATCTTTGTGTTGACTGACTGTTATATGCTGTGTCCAAGGCTTCATTGCTGACCAACCCTGGGCAAGGAGAGCTAGTGGATCTTTCCAACCTGTAATCACAGGGGGATCGAACTGCCTTTCCCTTCTGTCTTGCTAGTCCAGCGTCCTACAGCCCAGAGAGCTCTCAAATGGCAACTCGGTGCCAAACAGGCCTTGTGGCAGCACCTGTGCCAACACAGGCATGTCAAGACTTTGGCTGCCATGGCATCCTTTCTCCCTTCTTCTTTTTTTAAAAAATGGGTTTGTGATTCTATAAAGTTTGTGCGTATGTTCTTCTGCAATGTTCAAGGAAACCGCTTGACCATACCTGCCAAGTTGCTGTCGGAGAAATAAGGGACCGGGCGGAAGTAGCAGACCGGAAGTAGTGCTGTCGCCATTTTGGAACTGGGCGGAGCATGCTCAGAAATGACTTTTGATGCTGCTTTGCCCAGTTCTAAAATGGCCGCCGCACCAGAAGTCGCACTGCAGCAATTTTGGAACTGGGCAGAGCAGCATCAAAAGTCACTTCTGAGCATGCTCCGCCCAGTTCCAAAATTGCGCTGCGCCAGAATAAACCGGGGGGGGGGGGGGAATCCATTTTTCCAGCCAGGAACAACTGGAAAAACAGGGATTTCCCGGGGAATACGGGAGACTTGGCAGCTATGTGCTTGACCGATAGCGCTGAAATTTGGACATAAAGTCAAATGTGACTCCGAGAGCAAGCCCAGACCATTTCCAAAGACAGATGTTAAACCTCTGTCACGTAAAACCCCCCAAACCCTGTGCATGCTGGGAAATAGAACCCAGAAGCTGACAGTTCCTTTTCCAAGGGTGGGGGCCAAGGAATGGAGATACAGGGCGGAGGCCTCGGCTCACATTTACATACTAGGCCAATCCAAGGCCTACAGACTAGGCCTTGGCTCTACTTTACAGCCTACAGACTAGGCATCGGCTCCACTTTACAGACAAGGCCAAGTTGAGCCCTGGGTGGGGAGAGGAGGGGCCCGAATAGGTCATGGGTTGAGCCAGGGTGGGGAGGAGGGATACCTCATGAGTCGCGACAGGATGGGAGGAATCACAGGGATGAGACACAAAAAACATAGTCCGGGGGGACTTACACATCACCCCCCTTTCCTGGGAAACAATGACCCTGAGTCAGGCACAGCAACGCGTGCCCGGGGCAGCTAGTACAATATAACTTGATTTGATTCTAATTAGGAAGCATAGGAACCTGTGGTATATTAAGTCAGACCTTTGGCCCTTCTAGCTCAGCATTGTCTACACTGCTTGGCAGATGCTTTCTAGGGTTCAAGGTGGTGTGACTCGCAGCTCTACCTTGAGAGGCTGAATACTGAACCTAAATCCTCGACAGACTTTCATACATCTATTTTTTTAAAATTAAAAATTAAAAATCGTAGTCTGAAGGATGGTCTGCTAGGCATTCCCTAGTTGTTGATGCTCCTTTTGTTATGCTTACTAAGTTGACACTTTTTCCTGAAGTAAATGTGTTTAATATCAAGGCAGCAGAAGCAAATCAAAGGTCCGGTCTGGTATGATGGAAGTCATAAAACATATTGAGGATGACAGGTTAGCTTTGAATAGTTTAGATTCTGTCAACAGAAAATACCTGGGAAAGAAAGAGAGAAAGAGATGATGAGGAGATGAAGTTCCTGAAGAATGATATGGAGGAGTTTCCCCCACTCCCCCATTTTCTACATTTCCTTCAGGGTGCCATCTATGAATCATATTCCCAACTCACCTGTAGGGTGGCACAAAGATTTCAGAAGTCTCTAGGGTTGTGCAGACACCCTGGGAACTTTGACTGATCTGAAACTTCACTCAGACATCCTCCAGGCATTTCTCCCAAGCAGGGGTTTCCAAATTTCACTAGTAAAACTTGGTGGAAAATTAATACAAATGCACAGAAATTTGCTACTCTTGCAAAAACTCTCTTTATTGTTTTAGTCAAAATATGCTGTCAGCCTGACCTAGAATTGAAGCAATTGTGTGCCATAGGCATCCATTCAGAAATCTGAATTGCTTGTGGCACTGTTTCCATCATATGCAAACACAACTTCTGAATCAACAGAGTTTCTCTCTCTCAAATTCCCGTTTAGCTGGTTATCATTGTCAGAGATGTTCATTTTAGACAAGGGTGTGGAACGAGAGAGGAAAGATCAGCTGCAAAGAGCAGAATCATTTCCTGATGCTTTTAGTTGGGGTCTATGGTTTTGGAACACTAGAGGGCTGTAGAAGTCTGTAGCAGAGCAAGGGTTTATTTTGTGCTGCGAACATACACAGTAAGGTTAGCTATAGAAAGATGCATGTTAAGGTATAGAACAGTTTTATCATCTGTTGTTTTTGTCATATACGTTTGCAGCCTTGAATAATATATTTTGTAGCTCTAATTGCTGGAATGGTTTTGCAAGCAATGACTTCTCCATTCCCCCATCCTGAACCACCCTTTCTTAAAGGAGCGGTTCTAAGTCAGCATATCTTTTTGCTGTGCATGGACATTGCTAATACATGTCTTAGTAGTTTGTTTCGCCATATGTGGTCTAAAATCCAGGGCTCTCCTTGTCTCTCAGTCATTTATGTTACTCTGTCATTGATGAGCATTAACGGTTGCTCAAGTACCTCTCTCTCTCTTTGTGTGCATGTACTGTATTTAATTTATTTCACATGGCATGCCACCAATTCTCCTATGACACACCAGTGTACCCTAGTCCTCATTTTGGGAATTAATGGCATACATTGAGAAATCTACTGTGCCATGAAAATTAAATTAAATACTTAAATTGAGTCTAATAGCACAAGCCTATATATGCTTATTCAGAAGCAATACTCTCTCAGAATTAAGTCCTGATGGGAGTCATTCCCTAGTGTCTGTTTGGGATTGCTGTGTAGCACCCAGCCATAGGCAATGCTGCTTACTGAATCTTAGCATGACCCTCTGCTCTGCATTTTTGGCCCTGAAATTGCCCCCCCCCCCATGTACATGTGTGTGTGTGTGTGTGTGTGTGTGTGTGTGTGTGTGTGTGTGTGTGTAATATTTGACAACTTGGGGGTATCTAACTTCATGTATCTAATGGAAAAGTTTATTCCACAATAAGGCTATAATCCTATGCTCAGACTTTCTACTGAGTTGGCATGTATATGTTTGTGCTGTCAATCTGCTAATTTTAAAATGGCTGAAGGGTCTCGTGGATGTGGTTTTTTAGATTAGCCTTTGCTCAATTCTGCCATATCTCTACATTGCAGTATAACTGCATCATCCCAGTCAGGACTCAGAACAGTGAGTCCATGCAGGAACAAACGGGGTAGAATTATTTTCCCTCGGAACAGGTTTAGAGTGGTGAAAGTGTAGCAGTGGTCCTTCTGTTTTCCTCCAGCACAGTTTGCTTTGGCTACAAGCACTCTGCCAAAAATTGCTGTGCACATATCCAGTCAAGTTCAAACAACAGACAGCTCCCAAAAACATTTGACTGGGTTTACTTGGAGTGCCTGCTTGTTGCACACTCACTACCGTATATATGGAGAACAGCATGAGGGTTGTAGGCTGGGAACCAACTTGAATGGATGGACACGCTGGTTTTTCTTTTATTTCTCTGAGGACAGGCAGTCCTGCACAGGGAGGTGGTAACATAGGAGCCAACTCCTAGGGGCAGAGGGGTCTTTGCCCCCCCCCGTAAAATATTTGAGGAGGCCATTACCCCCAAAGTTGCCATTACCTCCCCCCCCCCCGGATTTTTCAATCAAGTTGGCACCCCTGGACGTTAATGTTGCATATTACAGCTTGTTCTCTTTCTCTACATGTTCATAGGAATAGACAGCAGCAGTTGGATACTCCTGAAAACCTTTTGCTTGTTTATCCAGGGTTATCAGAAATATATGTGGGGAAAGATTGCAAATTTTGTACTTTATTAATTACTTTGTTAAGCAAAATCTAAAATGAGTCCTTCAGAGCAGCCTGTAAGATAACCACTCAACAATCTGGCGAACCTGGATAAAGAAAAGCTTGCAGCAACTTTTCCTGTGTTTTCCTATAACTGGCAAAGAACAGACTGCTCCATGCTTCCTACCTCCCCTAAGGCAGCACTATCAGAGCTGCTGATATCCATCGAAGCGAAAATGTGTGAGCTTAATTTTTCAACCTGCAATTTCTCCCCTTCATGGCTAATGGTAACTTGAGGGGTTGCCTTGTAGACCTTGACTAGATGACCCTTGTGGTCCCTTCCAACTCTACAATTATATGATTCTACAGTATGTGCCCTACTCCACCCACCTGATTTTACAAATACTGTACACAGGGAGCGCCATCATTCACAAGTACAGTATTTCGGCTCTGAGAAGGCTATAGGGTTGGAGGTCCTCTGTAACAAAACAAACTGCTAATTCTGTATCACAGAAGCCTGGAGCTAATGCAATTGTGCAGGTTTGCACAGAGTTGTACAATTTGTGCAACTTGTTTGTTCTAGAACACTTGAGTTGTCTTTTGTCTCAGAATATGGATTTTTCCACAAGAGGCAAAGAAGAAAAAGAGGACATAGGATGTCTCTATATTCTCTACATCAAACATAAGTCACCAGAAAGTTCAAGGTGCCTTCTCTTGTTGCCTGCTAGGCTTCAAGAGATTATGCCCAAATATTTTTCAAATGTTTCTATTGGCAATTATGAAAGCCAGTATTTATTTATTTATTTATTTATTTACTTAAAAATCTCCTCCTACTCCCAGATACCAGATTTCATACTGTTTATCACCAGTGCTGAAACATGGATCATTTAGGTTCATTGTTGGTATTTAGACTGCATGGCCATCTGCTGCCTGTGAACTTAATCATTCTATGACTGTTCCAGCCTTGAGGTCTCCTTGTCAAATAATGATTGTCAGAAAATTGAAATGCAATTCACAACGGGCAAAGAAATGAATTTTTCCTGCTACTCTCTTTTCCCCTCTTCAGCTTTTGGTGTGTGTAGGGATATGTACCTTTCCAACGGCAGTAAATTTACAATTCCTAGTATTAACACACTTCTGTGCTTCTCTTTGTTTCCCACCCTTGAAAAAACATGCTTTTCCATATTCCTTCATATTGTATTATGAGGGTATGAATGACACACAGTTCTAAAGAAGAAACCTGCAGGAAGATGACACAAATACTTTCATTTGTACTTTTTTCTTGTAAGCAGTTCTGGGGTGTGGGACAGGGTAGATCAATAAACAATTGGTGGGTCCTCTTTCTGTAGTGTTTTAACATCATACTACCATTTTTCAAATACAAACACTTCAGTGCCTCCAGCAGGATTTCCAGCAGTAAATGTGTCTGTCAGCATGGGTGGACAAAGTTGTGTGGACAGGACACAGACAAGGACCGTAGGCCAACATTTTCAGGCTACCCCTGAAACTGTTTCCCAGGAAGTCAAACCTTCATAAGAAAGGATAGTCCAAAATAAGTTTGTTGCTGAAGCTGAGCTGTATATCCAAGGTGTCTGGAAGTGGCATGAAAAGGGTAGCAGACATGGAAACACAGGCTGGAGTCAATCTGCAGCTAGAGGAGAAGAAACCAATAAAGCCACTACCAAGCTAGCTATTTCCAAGGCAAAGACTCAGGTCCTGTGGAGGATATTTCTGCTCTGCTTCCTTTCCACACTTAGGAGTAACTCGCCACCACAGCTGCTGTGGGGTACAGGCCCGTTTCTGCTTGGCAGAGGTTGCGTTCTAAAATCAAGCGTCCCTCAAGAGTTCCACCTCATTGGCATCCGTTTCTTCTCCTGTTTGTTGAGAGGTTTTGTGCTTAAGTACTTCTGATGATCTCACTGACAGCACTGATGCTACAAATTAGCAAAAGCCATTCTCTAAGCTGGTGGGAAGTTAACACTGCATGATTACATAGCAAGTTCCATTTTTAATACCTAGTAATAAAGGGAAGCTAGATAGGTACTCAGATGCAGGAGAGAGTTACCTGTTTCTGTTGCAGTTGTTGCCTGCTTAAAACTCAGATGTGGATGGTCCTGACAAACTTTGGGTGGTATTATCACTTCAATTTTCTTTCTCCAGCACCTACAAGCCCCTGTGCCGGGAGCAGTGGCCCTGCGGGCAGCCCAAATGAAGCCATACAACATTCTAGACCAGGAGCCAAAAGCAGTTCAAAGATGTAAGGCAGGAAACGCTTCAGAGACACAAAGTCTCCCTTTGATCTTCCTGGCCCTTGATAGAGATACTGTGATTCTTACAAAATTTTGATAGAAGTAGTGTTTCATTTATTTATGTGCTACTTTTGTGGTCAAAGGCCTGCCTTCCATACATATGAGCAAAGCACGGCAGCGACCTTGAAGAAGGGATCAGTAGACAGAAGCTAGGTACATCCTACATGCTTGGAGCGGACTATTTGAGCGGACAGTTTAATGTGCTGAGGCCATCTTCCTTCAATGATAAGTTTACTGCTAGGGCAGGATTATGACTGAACCCTGGCTTTAACTCTGAATAGCTCTAGAATTGTCTGTTGCTATTGTGCTAGTCAGGCACATCAAATGCTTGTATATTGCAAGGGCAGCCCCGAAGCTTATACGTTAGCATCATCTGTGTTTGCGTCCAGTTAGCTCCAGTCCCTAAACAGAGCACCCATACAGTATTTCCAGGTGATTCCGGAAATAGAAACAAAGTCTGAGAAAGCCAATAATCAGTATCAGCATCAAACTTTATTTCAGTCACATACCAGCATATACTCTGGTTTCTCTTCAGATCGTATAAAAAGCCTATAAAATCTTCCTTGTGAGTACACTTAACGGAGTTTTATGTGTCTTGTTAGAGCTTAACACAGTGAGGTTTCCTCACATGGTTTGTTTGTCTGTCTGGTTGTGGAGAAATGAATGAGATACTGTATTAAAGTGTAGAACAAACAGATTTGCACCAAAAAAGTAGGTTTCTCAAGTTACACCAAAAACAGACAATGAAAGAGAAAAGATTTCAGGTTAAGAGGCTGTAATTTTTGAAACTTGCCTACCTATTGGCTCAGTGTAACATCCCTTCCTACCAGCTGCTGATATGTTTATTGAGGAATATTTATGAGCATGCCAATCCTCTGAGGTTTGAAATATGCCAGCACGCTAGCTTAATAGAGAGGAAGTAAGCTGCACTGTTAAGCCAACTTTTTGTTTTTGTGTTGATATATGTGCATGTTTATGAATGATATGTACCAGTAGGTTTTGCGCATATTAATACTGTGTATAAAAAGTGTAAATATCCGATTTTAACTGTTCTTTGAGGCAAGTTATGCTGATAAAGATATTTGCTTGAGGATTCCTACACGTACTAAAGTAGTATATGTTGATGTGCTTTAACCATCCTAAGCCATCTCTCAAATTTACTAGTCTTGTATGTATGCCTGTGTGTTTGGAGGGGGTCATACAGACCTGCAATGCTGTGATCTCCCCCCCCCCCCCCCGGGCTGATGAAAATGATACATGCCCTCTCACAAGCTATACCATGTGGCTGTTTTGATTGTGTGCTTAGTCTTGTAAGAGAGGGGGAAAGAAAACTATAGCAAGTCGCCAATAAAGACTTGGATTCAGCAGCTTTTCAACAGCTCTTTGGTTTTTCCAGATGTCAGCAGTGATAACGCAGAGCATAAAACAAGCAGCTTAGAAAAAAAGAGAGAACATCCAAAAGGGTTTGCCTTTCTAAATACACACTTTGTTGAATAAAGCAAGCACAGAAAAGACAGGTGGAAAATGCGACAAACTTGTGCTACCATCAAAAATAAAAGGAAACAAAGTAGTATTGCAACATAAGGGGAGGGGTGGGGAGAGAGAAGCTACATTATCTTTCCAGAATGTAGGTCACATTTGCAAAGTTGGTTGTACTACAATTGTATATTTTGAAGGATGTCACATTAATGCTAGTTTTGTAATATAATAGAGCAGTCACCCCCACCCCCTTTTGAATTAATTATTGTTCGGATTTATCTAAAAAGGAGAACTTCCACATAAGGGTCAAGGACTCCTCAGCAGGTATTTTCCAGGGAAAGGGTGGAGATACCGATGGGGGGACCACAGGGTCCTCATCCCAGTGGGGATTCTTTTTGTCAGAAGGGTTTGCTTTACACTCAGTCAGTGCCATGCCCAGGAGTACTTTGGGATGTATTCCATTCTATACATTTTATCCAAATCTGGTTTGTTTATTTGTTTTTTTAAATGCCCTAGCTTCAGATTTGGCTTTCCAAGATTGGCCAAATACATATCTGGGACCAACAACTAAATTTTGCAGCATTTCCTCACCTCCTAACCCAAATTCTTTTGGCTATTATTTTCTTATCCAGGACAACCCACTTTATGCCTCATAGTCCAGTTTTCCGTGTTTTGTGTGTTTCTTCACTTAATCAAGCTACATAATATTGATAGTTGTTGGGCTCTGCTAAAACTCTGTGGTGTGTGAAAAATTACTTGTTTTTTTCTGTCTGAAAATTCCAACATTCAGCTTCATTGGATCTCCATGACTTTTAGTGTTGTGAGAGTGGAGGAAAAAGCTTTACTCTGTCCCCTTTCTCTATAGGGGAGTTGTGCCATCTCCTTGGATCATTTTGGTTGCCCTTTTCAAAAAGAAGCTCTTTTTTGAGGTGAGGCAACCAGAACGGTACAAAGTATTTGAAATGTGATTACACCATAGATTTGTACAATGGCATTATGATAAAAGCAGTTTTATTTCCAGTTCATTTCTGAATGACCCCAAACATAGAACTTGTCTTTTTTATAACTGCTGCGCACTGCTTTTGACATCTTCTTTGAGCTATCTACTATGACCCCAACATTACCACTGAGGCAGCAAGCCAGTAGTCATGCTGGCATTATCTCACTGTACATTCTTGGGGGGAAATAACACATTCTACCAAATATGGGGCATGAAGGGTACCTCAACTCTAAAACCAACTCATTCACAAGGTCCTTTAGTGTCTGGGAGCTGTACATCACTAACAGATAACCAGAGTCCCAAAATACATTTTGCATTTGCAAAACCTTATTTCACTTTTTGCAGTAAATAAGCCTAGTTTTGAGGGATACCTGTAGTAAGGTTTGATTCAACAGAGTGCTTTTAAAAAAGCAGCTCTGTTTAATAACATACAGCAAAATTGACACCCTGAAATTAATTGCTACTCTTCTTACAGTGATTTTGAGGTTTCTAGATGGAAAATAAAAGTAGCATTTCGCAAACTGCCAATTCTCCACCACCTTGCACTTTGCACAGGTGAATAAATAACTGCACAAAGTTGGAGAAAATCATTTACCTGTCAGTCAGCGTGATGAGGTGTGTCACTTCCTTTCCCTGCAAAAGGCAGTAGAGGACATCATTTCTCCTGCCCTTTCTCATCCTCAGACTACAAATATTAATGATGCTGAGGTTTCATCACTGAAAATCATTATCATATATATCAAAGCAAATTCGTTGCCTCACACACCTTATTCTTTAACACAAGCCTCCACAACTCTAGTAATCTAACAATGGTTGTGAGTTGTGTGGCCTGCCATGTGTTTTGCCATTACTGAGAAGTAGAAAAATTGAGGCTTATTGAGCCTCTGCTGAGCTCTCCCAGTCTGGCCTTGTGCAGACCTCCCTAGTATGGCCAACATCATACTCAATGGATAGAGGTGTCCTGATTCTTAATAGCCCCCCATTAAGGGAAGCAGGTGGCGCTGTGGTCTAAACCACAGAGCCTAGGGCTTGCCGATAAGAAGGTCAGCGGTTCAAATCCCCGTGAGCTCCCATTGTTCGGTCCCAGCTCCTGTCAACCTAGCAGTTCAAAAGCATGTCAAAGTGCAAGTAGATAAATAGGTACCGCTCCGGAGGGCAGGTAAACGGCGTTTCTGTGTGCTGCTCTGGTTTGCCAGAAGCACTTTGTCATGACATGACCCAGAAGCTGTCTGCGGACAAACGCCGGCTCCCTCGGCCTATAGAGCGAGATGAGCGCTGCAACCCCAGAGTCGTCCGCGACTGGACCTAATGGTCAGGGGTACCTTTACCTTTAAGCTAAATGGGACAAAACAAGATTCAGTGGGCATGACAGCTGGAAGAGCAGGCTCACCATCTCAGCGGGAGGGGGGAAGCAGCCCCCCTAAAAAAATTCCATCAGGGGGCCGAGTCCCCTTAAGGTTCTGTGGTGGCTGTGTGCACATGCTGCAGAGCATGCTCACGACACACACACAAACCAGGGAGCTCCTGCATGACCCATCAGCATGCCATGTAGCATGCTTGAGTGACGTCAGGGGCATGCTGACGCCATGTGGGCACGCTGCGGGGCATGAGTGCAAATTGTGCTGATGTTGCATGGCCATGACCCCATCAATCACAGGGGCAATCTGACACATGTGTGGAAAAGGATCAGAGTTTGTTTCCCCAAGAAACTGAAGGGCCTGAGGCAAGCTTAGTAGGTGTCCCATAGAACACGTCTTTATTTTTTCCCATGCAAGTAATTGACTGCAATCTATTGCTTAGGAAATAAGTGCTGGGGAACGGATACCACCACCACCAAAAGTGCCCCTTGAGTGTGTGTGTGTGTGTGTCTGCGTGCACAATGTGATTTAAAATTGCTCTGCAGTGTACATGCTGTTCTCCTTATCTTTCTGATCATTTGGAATGAATGTCTCTGTCACTCTTACACTTTCTTGCTTCATGTATCCAACGGGGTATTGTGTAGTGCTGCAGAGAACAGGAGCTAATGACTGGTGACAAGCATGACTTGTCAGTTTAACCATGTAAATTGACATTGTGTCTGGACTAAACTGGTTTCAGGCTGGTGGAGTGAGAGTGCCTGGTGGGCCAGACGTAGTTCTCAACAAATTGGAAGTGTCTTGTGGAGTCATCATCATAGCTGATACAATTCCTCTGGAAGCATGTTGGGTACTAGATCATCAGACACACCCCTCTTATGTAATATTGCATAGCGGGTTGTTAAGTTGATTACTGAGCTGGCGAAAGCTTTCTCTCCATCTGCTTATTTACAGTACACTGGAGTGTTCATGCATTACATATCTCTCTCTCTCTCTCTCTCTCTCTCTCTCTCTCTCTCTCTCTCTCTCTCTCTCTCTCTCTCTCCAATTCCTAGCCAGCTAGAGATACTGCAGCTAAATGTAGTTTCTCTCTAAACACCTTGTTAAGCTCACACTGTGAACTTTAAACAAAAGTAAAGTAGAGCCAGGTCTTTGGGCCTCTTACTACCTGATGTAGCTTATTTCCCGCAAGAAAAAAGTGCAGGGCAGATAATTCCTCATTTCTGTCTTGTTGAGGGGTACACAGCTTGAAACTGGCCACAAAATGCAGCCTAGTACCAGCCGTCAACCCTCCATTCCCAAATTCAGCAGGGTCTCCCTTCCAATCAATGGGGGAGACTTTACAGGAGGCCGGTGGCTACTGGGAAGATGAGGGAATGGGAATGTCAGCTTCCCTTAGCCCTGTTCTGTGGTCTTTTCTCTTGATCCAGTACATCTTTAATTCCTATTCCTGCTCATTTGTCCCTTGTAACTTCCATGAAAGAGCCTTATCGAATGCACTTGTGGGGACATGAGAACTGCTGTTAGGGTCTGTTGAGTCTTTAGACATTAGCATGCCACTTCAAATAGACTTTTATCCTGCCCCAAACATACAGCTTAATTTTGCTGACTACATGAGTTGAGGGTCATCCTTTTATCACCCAAAATCCATGCCAGTGGTGTTTGCAGGAAAGGATGTCATGAAGTGATTGTTCTTCCGTAAGTAAAAAGTACTACTGAACGAAATAGTGGACAAAAGGGGGTTGGTGGAGTTCCTATGGGGATACCAGTCCCTACGGGAAGAGTAACATCGAGCCTGGGTCCTCAAGAGTCAACCATGCATATCAACAACAATCTCACAACATGCAGGGCACGGTTTTGAAACCTGCCTCACACTGGGTCCATACTACCAGCACACATTGAAGTAGCACATGAACAAGTGTATTCATGGCAGGTTTGTTTGGTTCCATGTACATCAAAAAATCGATAAAAAATGCAAAACAATGTATAAGTCATCATGGCAGTAATCAACTCTTTTCCTTCCAAACCATTTGGAATAACAGTGAACATTTCTGCTCTGTTTAGCACTTTCAATGTATAAAATGTAAACAAACAAACAAACAAAAAGCAGTGCATTGTTCCCAGCATTAGATATAACTACCATACATTTCTATTAAATAGAAAAAAGTAGTATGAATCCAAAAATTCTACATGACCATCATAATCATGGTGTGGGTGCATAATTAGGAAGCCATAAGCTGCTACTAAAGCTTTATGTAAACAGTTTGCCTTTGAATGCTTCAAGTACCCTATAGTTTGTCCATTATAAACCACAGTAATTAAATTCCATATCAGCCCATTTCATGCGGTGTCATTTTTGTTGCTTGAGCTCTGGGGAGATGTGTTGAATTTGTGCTGTCATTATGAATGCTGCCTCTGCTTCTGTTTGCTGCCTTTGTTGATTGACACTTGCCCAGAAGAGTCCTTAAGAAACAATGTAATTAGGGTATTTGCATTGCCTGGGATTAGGTGACCTTTGGTGTGCCAGTAATTAGAGTCTCCCTGCTGTACACTGTTAGTAGCTGGTAGGCACTAACCAGGCAGAAGAGGTGATAGAGTGATTCATTTAGTAAGCTGCAAAGAGCTTTTCAATTGGTGGAACAATTAACAGGCGATTATTATTAACAATGCAGTATCATTTCATGATTGTAGCCTGCAGACCAAGCTCTTAACAGACTTAACTTGCTTAGCTGGAAACAAAGGGCACCTAACTTTGGGAGACCTGTTCACATGATGGAAGGAATATGCATGATAAGAATCAACCCCCCCCCAATGTTAAAATATGTATGTAAACTTGATACCTCTCCCTCTCCCCCCCCTCTCTGTGATAAGCCTGCACAGTTTTTGACCCACTAAACCAGATTAACCCCACCAATGATGGTTTGTGGCTTGACAACCCTTTCATTTTCTCAATCCCAGACATACACAGAAAAATGAAAGTTGATCAGTCACTTTGGTGGCCTTGCTTTATATGTCTAGAATGCCTTTGAGTTCATGAGCTGGAAGATAGATGCAGCATAAAGGTTGAAATATGTTCCTTTCTTCTTCTCCCCATGCTTTCTGAAACTATAACTGGATATATCTACTCCAGGTTAGGGATTCTTGAGAATCTTTGTGGATCCCTACATCAAATCACCAAATCCACACCCCCAGAATAAGTGCTGATGGAAATTTAGCTATTTATCAGATGCACCAATGTTTTGCAGCCAGGTATAGTCATAACTGGCACATCAGGCTAAACTGGTGAAAGTGCTCAGTGCAACAAAGGTGACCTGCATCTCCAGGGACAAAGATGCATTTGAAATTATGCATTCTTTAGGTGTCATATGACCTGCTCCAAAAGTGGCTGGACACGTCATTCGCCTGGGCAGACAAAGCACACTTGGTGGCAGTGCCTCTGTTTTGTCTGGACTAAGCTTCCATTTATTGGCCCTCATCTGGTCCCTTCCAACACATGGGCATTGGTTTAGCATTTCCACTGCCTCCCCTGAATTTGATGGAAATGAGAAAGTTAAGTATCATCTACATGTTGATGACCCCTTGCCCCTGAACTCTGGATGAACTAATATAGATGTTAAAAATAGGGAAGAATAAATTATAGCCCAGTGGGACCCCAAACAAGAGCAGAATCAGTGCCCCACTTTCCAACTCAGACAGCCTGTTGCGACGGACAATTGATGCAGTCCCACAGAATTCCACCAGAGGGCCGGAGCCTCTCTCTGATTGGCTGCCAGCCAGAGGGGGTGGAGCCAGCAGTTTGGGAGAGAAAATAAAAGCTGTTTCTTGAGAGGGGTTAAAGAGGGAGAGGGTTTAAGAGAGAGTAGGAGGGAGTGAGGTGAGTTGGTTCGGATCTATGGGTGTAACATCCACTCTGAGGAAAATATCTGTAGCCAGAGAAGGAAGCCTCTAAGCTTAGATAGAAAGGCAGGAGTGAACTGGAGGGCCGAGTTTGAGCCAGGAGAAGTAGAAGCTGTGAGGACACTGTCTCCTTGGGTACCATCTCCAGTCAGGGAGGGATCTTCTAGGAAGAGAAGACTCTCAAGCCAGTTAAGAGGGGTGTGGTGACCCACTGGATCCCTTGGACAATTTGGAAATACCCCAGGAGTGTGAATGTCAAAAGGCTGGGTAACAGACAGAAATACACCTTGTTTAAGAACCTAAGCGTTAAGCTGTAACACCTATGCAACAATTAAGCTAAGGAACTGAAGCAAAATAACTGGAAATAATAAGCTAAGCATTCACCATCTAGTCTAGAAACCTGTAACATCTAACTGCGGAGTAATAACTGAATTAAGCAACCAACATTTAAAAGAAGCTGTGTGTTTACTACCTTGTTTAGAAGCCTGTAACACCCACTAGATTTAGTACTATTATTAATAAGTTAACTGTTCTCTGAAAGAACATTATCTCCTGACACATCCTTTGTTTTATCAACTTCGTTCTGTAAAATAAATGTGACTTATTTGTTCAACTTCTGCCTGAGTCTCCAAGGATCTAAGTTTACCCTCACACAAAAACTACAAGATAGCCCGTGGTGGTGGTTATATAGAGTATATGTAGGTGGGAACTGCCACAATTGTTAGCCAGAGTGGAGGGAGGGGGATCTCTACATTTCAGTGGAAGCGGTGCGATCTGCATCACCTGTCACGGATGATACCGTGGTCAATAGGTTCAAAACCTTAATGCAAAAATGAAATGGAACTGAATTATGGGTAAAAACATGCAATAGTGACATGGGCCAGAAATATTTGCTCATCCCTGCTGCAGGAACTGATTACTAGAATTCTTAGAAGAAGAAAATAATAATTGCGTACCATGATTTTGTTTAAGATCTTCTTGGATGAAAGTAGGGCCATTGGGCAACATTCTGGATACGGGAGAAGGAAATGCTAGGTAGCATGTTCCTGCAAGTTGTGCTGCCTAATTGTTTTTGAGAAATTATAAAGGAATGAGAATTTAGGCTGCAATCCCAACCCCACATATCTAGGAGCAAACATCTTTAGATTCAATGGGACTTACTTCTGAGTAGGCGTGTTAATATTTCTATCACAACAGATACATCAGTATGCTCTCTCTCTCTGTGTGTGTGTGTGTGTTTCTCAATTAGCTGTTTGAAGCTTTTCCCACTTACGCATTTGTAAATAAAAATCTGCGAGAAGAAGAGAAATATTTACCCGCTAAATATGCTTTTGATGAAACTAGTGCCTGGATAATTGGGTTATGATTCTAGTTTGCTCAGGATTAGATTCTGAAATGAGGCAATGGAATTATTTTGGAGAGTTGCAATTCCAAGGAATCGTATTATTTCATATGTAATGAGAACAATGAATGAATTAGTTTGGCTCTGATCCTCCAAGCATGCAATTGCTGTGTGAGAGCACATTTAAACTGACAAATCTTGTGAGGGGCTTTTTCTGCCCCTCCTTTCCATTAACTTTAACCATAGTGCTGAAAGTGTTCCAACCAACCAACAACGTTTATTTAATAGTAGCAGCAATTTGCTTACTAAATAAATAAATATACCTAGTTTTGACTTAACACTGAAGTATATTTTTTAAAAAATGTGCGTATTAGACTTAGAGAATACGGTATATGCTTCCCTGCATTGTCAATATATCTAACAACTTGACAAGTTTATACTTGGCTCAGAAATGCCAATAATCAAAGTAGAGAAAAGGGCAGCTAATACTTGAAGATTTTATGTCCAGATTTGAGGATTGTTTACTTGAACTTTTGGAAGGTAAATTGTGTTGTTATTTTGTCTTGTCGAGTTGATCTGTCTGCTGCTGATTATTTAACTGCGGCTTTTATTGTTCCTGATTGTGTATAAAGGCATATAAATGATTTTAATAGATTTTGTTAAGCCATCCTATGGCAGAAAAGAGGCACACAAAAAATGCCCTAGACCCGTGCCACACACAATATGCTGGGCACAACTCCCTATCTTCCAGAATCCTCCTTTTAAGTCTCAGGTTTGTTTGTTTGTAACAACCACTTGATTGGAACCCCCCCCCCCCAACCTCAGAGTAGCTTATGGAAAGATAAAACAATAAAATAAAATAAAATAGAGGGGGGGGTCCTTTAAAGCATACAAAAGTTAAGCTACCCATATTAAAATTACCTCAACTTTCTAAGCATCTGGATAAAGATAAAGGGACCCCTGACCGTTAGGTCCAGTTGCGGGGTTGCGGCGGTCATCTCACTTTACTGGCCAAGGGAGCCGGCGTTTGTCTGCAGACAACTTCTGGGTCATGTGGCCAGCATGACTAAGCTGCTTCTGGCAAAACCAGAGCAGTGCACGGAAACGCCGTTTACCTTCCCTCCCTTCGTGCTTTCAAACTGCTAAGTTGGCAGGAGCAGGGACCGAGCAACGGGAGCTCACCCCATCGTGGGGATTCGAGCCACTGACCTTCAGATCGGCAAGCCCTAGGCTTGGTGGTTTAACCCACAGCACCATCCATGTCCCAAGCATCTGGGTAGGCTTGTCTAAACAATAATGTTTTTTTAGCAGGTGCTGAAAAGGGTATGGGGAGGACGACCTTATTTATGTATATAAATCAGGTTCAAGCAACGTATGAGTTGCCAAGCCAAACTTTTTCTTGTGTCATGGTCTGGCTGGGTGCAGAGTTGTGATGGGAGGCATGCGCTGGGGAACCCTTAAGGTAACCCCCAGAGGAAGAAGTCTCAGAGCCAGGGGGTTGGTGTGGGATGACAATGAGTTGTCAGAGGGAGAAGCCTGGGATGAGGAGGTGTCGGAAGCAGGAGAGGCAACAGGGTTTAGTGAGCATGAAGGGGCTGTGGCAGAGAGCAGTTTAGAATCAGAGGCAGAATCAGAGGCTGGAGAGGAGGGGAATCAAAAGGCAGAGTTTAGATAGCCTCCTGAAGAACCCCTCCTGCTGCGACTAGCTCCCCTCCTTCCAGGTTTCCTTGAACATGCAAATAAATGAAAAGAGCAGAACAGAGATTGGTTGTGTACAGACAGTTTGCAATTGCTTGGGAAAGACCCTAGACAGGAGGATACTCATATGCTGGGACAAGGGGATCCTTCAGTCCTCACAACTGCTATTGTATTTGCTGGACTTTTTTCTCTAGCCTGGAGTTTTATTTGTTTGAGATAGATATAATAATAATAATAATAATAATAATAATAATAATAATAATAATAGGAATATCAGAAGAATGGGCACTGACCTTGATAGGAAAAGTAGCTATATTTATCTTCTTCCTTCAGATTAATGGTCTTGGAAGCATGTTTACCTTTTTCACAGAAAAACATAAATTGTATTCACTGGTGGGTAAAAGTGCTAGGAACTAATTTTGCCAGTTCACTTCAAACCTTTTCATTAAACTGGCAGAAGGGAATTATAGTGCTATAGTTTGTTCATCCATAATTTCACACTCCTGCACCCTTGGAAACAGGAGGTAAATCTCAAGGGATTTCTCTGTGCTAAAACAGTTTTAATTAGTAAATAATCCTAGAGCTTTACATTCAGAACAAATCCTTCTTAAGCATGTCACAGTGGAACTTCCATTCACAGGGCTCTCTGATTTCTTAATGACTGTGCTGAAGTATTTATTTTCCAGAATGATTTTGTTTTCCTTCTTCAGTAAGGATTAGTAGGTCTAGAATGGGCCTCTACAACAAGTGACTCTCCAAGTCCAACAGTGCAGTCCACTTGCCCAGGGGCGTCGCAACGGGGGGGGGCAGAGGGACGGACCGCCCCACGCTCCACTCTGCGGGGGGGCAGCGCCCCTGGCCCCTCGGCACCTCCACCGACGGCGGCAGCCACAGCCGCCATCACGGAAAGGCCGCCCCAATGCTGCTGGCTGCCATCCGCCACTCAACAGTGGTCGGCAGGGCGGGGCTGCGCGCAGAGGTGGAGCTCGCTGAGCTGGGGAGGTGACGGGCCACTGTTTTGCTCTCCCCTCCCTCCCTGAGTTGGGCAGAGCAGGGCGCCTATTGTGAGCTGCCCCATGCAGAGTGTGCATGTGCGGGGTGCCACACACGCACATTCGGCACGGAGCGCCACGCAGGCGCCGCCCCCGGTACCAGCTGGGGTAGGAACGCCACTGCACTTGCCATGCCTTGTAGCTGCACCCCACCCCTATTTTGCAGTCCCAGGC
Source organism: Zootoca vivipara (assembly GCF_963506605.1). Classification (NCBI taxonomy): domain Eukaryota; kingdom Metazoa; phylum Chordata; class Lepidosauria; order Squamata; family Lacertidae; genus Zootoca; species Zootoca vivipara. The sequence continues at coordinate 5,726,421 of NC_083279.1, read as the reverse complement.
ATTCAGCAAAGCAGGAGGCTCACCTAAACAATGTCGCCTTGATGGGCCACAGTACATGGCTGATGGACAATAATGCATGGACTAAAAATTATGCAGACATTAAAAATTCTTGAAGATTTAAATTTGTGGAAATTCCTGTATAAAATGACTTGATCTGTGCTTCTAAAATTAATGTGAGGGTCAAACCTTAGCTCTGCACTGGAATTTGATCCTCGAATGTCCCAATTTTCCATTTCTTTCCCTCCACATATCAGAGAACAATTAAACGTGGTGTGTGATTTTGTGTAGGTGCAAAAACAGAGTCCTGTTTATACTGAAAATAAAATACCTGCATCAAATGAAGAAAATAGTGAAGCTGGTATACAGAGCCCCTCCTATAATTTTGAAGGAAAATGTCGCCAGTCCACCTTAAATTGCAGTGCCTCAGCGGCTAGAATTTTTAAATGAAACACATGGAGTGTTGATTCCTTTATTGTAAACGGAGCCTTACACTGTCTACTCAAAAGTGAGTCCCACTGTATTCAATGGAGCTTTCTCCCAGGTAACTGGGTGAAGACTGGGCAGCCTTACATTGCAATCCTAAGCATTTTTATTCAGAACTGTGGGTTAAACCACTGAGCCGATCAGAAGGTTGGCGGTTCGAATCCCCACAGCGGGGTGAGCTCCCATTGCTTGGTCCCAGCTCCTGCCAAACTAGCAGTTTGAAAGCACGTCAAAGTGCAAGTAGATAAATAGGTATGGCTTCAAGCGGGAAGGTAAATGGCGTTTCCGTGTGCTGCTCTGGTTCTCCAGAAGCGGCTTAGTCATGCTGGCCACATGACCTGGAAGCTGTACGCCAGCTCCCTCAGCCAGTAATGTGAGATGAGTGCCGCAACCCCAGAGTCGGTCATGACTGGACTTTACCTTTACCTTTTAAGTCCCACATGGGTGGTGCTATGGTTTCACCAGAAGCGGCTTAGTCATGCTGGCCACATGACCCAGAAAAACTGTCTGTGAACAAACGTCAGCTCCCTTGGCCAGTAAAGTGAGATGAGCGCCGCAACCCCAGAGTCGTTCAACTGGACTTAACTGTCAGGGGTCCTTTACCTTTACCTTTTTAAGTCCCACTGAGTTCAATAGGTTTGTTCTCTGGCATGTTCATTATTCTAACAGTTCCTATGTTATTCTGCCTTTTTCTCTGACAGGGACTCAAGGCAGCTTACCACGAAAATAAATTTCATTCCATTTATTTGTAGAAGGTGTTGTGCATGATCCCTTCCCTCACACATTTTTTTTACAACAATCCTGTGAGATAGGTGAGGCAGAGTAGTTGCAATTGGCTCAAGGTGACAAATGTTGATGCATCTATGGCGTCTATGTGTGCAGGAGACCAAACACATGAGGAGCTTCCTGATGTGGAATAGAACATCCCTATTTTAATCAGAGAAATTTTGGAGGGTATCAGTTCTGTGCTTTTGATTATTCCATTGGTCCTGATAGCCAGGGTACATAAGCACTAAGGTGAAACAGGGCAATGCCCTGCAATTGTTATGATACTTGTTGTTTAGTCGTTTAGTCATGTCCGACTCTTCGTAACCCCATGGACCAGAGCATGCCAGGCACTCCTGTCTTCCACTGCCTTCTGCAGTTTGGTTAGACTCATGTTGGTAGCTTCGAGAACACTGTCCAACCATCTCGTCCCCGTTATGATACAGTAAGCCACAAAAAAACTTCAGTATATTTCTCTCCAAATACATTTTGTTTAGAATGTCTCTTGGCATTCTTTTTCTGAAAGGGTATAGCAGCAAGTGGATTTCTGAGACCTTTGAAGATCAGCAGTGTGGTCCAAACTGATTTCAGTGTTTTGGCATTAGAGTATACCAGCTGTCTATTCAGACGGCTCCATTGGAATCTTACATGTGAAGAAACATGTGCTTGCCATCGTAGCCTTGGTCAAATTTTGCCCAGTGCAGAGGGGAAATATTTTAGAGTTCTATTATGTGTCTAAAAGAGAGCATGCTTGTTTCGTCTGGCAAAAGCCATCTCAGCAAATGGTATTGTTTGCCCACTAAGAAATTCTTAGCCAGGCATCCCCAAATTGCGGCCCTCCAGATGTTTTGGCCTACAACTCCCATGATCCTTAGCTAACAGGACCAGTGGTCGGGGAAGATGGGAATTGTAGTCCAAAACATCTGGAGGGCCAAAGTTTGGGGGTGCCTGTTCTTAGCTGTCAACATGGTCATTCTCCACCCTTTCAGCATCATTCCTCAATTGTTGCTCCCAGGTTAGAGGGCTTTGAAAGTGCCAGATGATTAAGTTCTGAATATGAGTGCACATGTGTGTGTTCATATACATGTCATCCACATTTCTTAACTTGTATGATGTCCCTTTGGCTAGATGACAGATAATGGGAAAGGGTGACTGAGATGAGTGGTTTTAGGCAAAGGACAGAGCTGGAACACTGAGCTGAGACTGGATACATGATGGGCAGGTGCACAGAAATTGGACTGTTATTTGTTGCTGTTCTCGAGCTGTCATCGGTTATCACATCTTATATCCCTTTGGCTTAGAAATGGTGTGAAAACCTTGGGTGGACAGGCAATTCGCTTTAATTAAAGTCTCACAGTCAGAGCAAATCAGAGTTCGGCTTGTGATGTAACTGAGACTTTGTGCCGTTGAAATTTTTAAAAGGAAAAGAATGCATTATCACATTGCGTTATTTTTTCTTGATATAAACAAAAACGAAAAAGGAAAATCAGTAACCAGCCTTAAGCTAAATAAGCAAGTAAGCCAGACTAGTCTCTCCTTCTGTTCTGCTAGTTCTAGGAGAAATAGCATTCAGATATAAGCTTTCAAACTCTGAAGTTAAAGTCTTCAAATTTCATTGTCAAATACTGTAAGAGTAACTCTTGCAAATGGGTCAACTGTTCCATGTGGGATGAACTGCAGTTGAAACATCCGTAGTACTTGTCTACTTTGAACATGTCTACCATGCTCTGCTGGTGTGTGTATTCCAACTGCTTATGGAAATCTCACCTTTTCCTCCTTTAATTAAGTCGATTCACTCTTGTGTTACAGTTATGTTTTAAATCATCATTGATCTGTGTGTTTTGTGCTATTTTTTTAAAAGTACTCCCTACACAGAACAGTAGGGAGTACTCCCTGTAAAAAAATTTTATTTTGGACTGGGGAAAGTCCCCCTGGAAGCTGGAGTCGGGTCCCTGGAGGGATCAGCGAGCCGCCATTATGACATCACAATAGGAAGAAATTTGTTTACCTCTTTGAGGTCGGGAACTGTCAGTATTGAAGAGAGTGCAAGATATAAGGCTGTGAATAAGAAGTTTGATAAATACTCTTTTCGTAAATGGACATAAGAGTTTTAAGGTATGAAGAAGAACTGAAAATGCTAGTTTGCAACCAGTTCGGACACAATCTCTGTCTTTGAAGTTTGGAAATACGAACTGTGCCATTTCCTGCATTGTAATCTGTGCTGTTCCCATGAAATTTGAGATGAGCAAGATGCCCGTAGACATAATATCATCTGACTTCTCAGACTTTCAAGAGGAATTTCTGAAATTGCTACGGGATCTAAGAAGCGAAGTACATCAAAATACAATACAGATTGGAAAAATAAACCAGAAGTGTGTGGAAATTGAAAAAGGACTACAGTAATTTCATTAGAGAGTGTAGAGAAGAAAGATGAACATTAATCAGTCCTGGACAATGCAATTGAACCTAAAGAGGAAGGGGCAGCAGCAACATGACTAGGGAGGTCTGAAGCAACGTTGATGTTCACACACACACACACTCATGCTTTTGTGAACCATGTGAAAGTCCCCTCACTCTTTCTCCAATCCCCAGGAGGCAGCCAACTACCAGTATATTTACCTTGATGGGCTATACAAGGTAGCAATGTGGTGGTGGTAGGCTCGTTTGTTTTCTAAATGGAAATCGTGGCTTTCCTGGACGCAGATTTCTGCACACAGCTCAGATTTACACATTTGCATGTGCAGTCTCACACTCTGCAATAGCCTGGCTACAAATTGGTTTAATCAGCTGTAGTCAGAGCTTAGGCAGCGGATTCCTGATGAGAATGTTCTCTGGTTTCTGCTTCTTTTCCCCTTCAGAGTCTTAATTTGTTTTGCCAACATGTCTGCTTTTCTGGCACACCTGCCTTCTTCCTCCAAGTGTTAGTTCCTCTCTGAGAATCAATCGTGAGCAGCTTGCAACCAAATGCCTGATTACAAAGTTAGCAGAGCTTGAGCGCAATTACTTCAGCTCTATAGCCCTTGCACATTAAACCCAGTGTTAATTGTTTCCCATTTTTGCAACAATCCTTATAATAGGATAAAAACTGAAGCGATCATTTCTTGTAGTTAAAACAGCAGAAAATAAAGACATTTGCTCTGATTAATCACTGCAATACGAAATTAAAGGCAATCGCAAGGAAACACACTCAGAATGTTTGTTTGATGCCAGCAAAACTTGCCATTTGTACAGTGGTGAAGAATTGATATTGGAGGAATGGCTCAGCACAAACATTTGTCACATCTGCTTTTGCTACTGACGAGGATGTGATGAGTCAGTTTTCTTGCTGCGGGATAGGATGTTGAATCCCATTGTCTTTACTGTGATGTTCTCTGCATTTACTGCTTTTTAGAAGATGCAAAAGTATAGTCTAGATTCTTCAGTTCCTGATTTTGAGGCCTTGTTTACTAAAGACAGTAGAGCAGTGCAGATGTTCAAAGCACATTCAGTGAACATGTGTATGTCTGTGGGGTGTGAAGTTCAATATCCAATGCTCTGGCACAAGGTTATATGCATATCAATTTCAGTCATGCATGTTTAGTCCATTCAGTCTGTACCCTGCAAAATGGAGGGTACCGTATATCTTGCAAATAAAACCTAGTTTATTCAGAATTTACAGTTGTAGAAGCTCATGCAGATGAAATCTTAAAGGCGTGGCTCCAGACATTCATGACTGCACACATTGTTTGAACAAATCTGCACAGGTTTATGGTTTCAGTTCACAATGTATATTTTAAAAAGTATATATATATATATATATATATATATATATATATATATATATATATATATATAGTTGGCAAGCTGAGCAAATTGAAGTATGGACAATGGAGATTATACTAAATTACAAATTCATTTAAAATATTAACGTGAAAGTAGCTTCTGAAATCTATTTTAGTATTCTGGAGGGAAATGGGGAGGAGAAAAGAGAGAGGGAGAGAGATTGGCGGTAAGGATAATCAATAACCAACCCAGAGAGGTGATCCAGAAGGACATTGTAGTGTATGTTATCAAAAACTAAATTGAAGTCTAGAAAAATAAGTAGGCAAAAAAAATATTTTTATTTTTTAAAAAATGTAAACCAGTTTATCAGCAGCTTTTTGAAAAATCTGTGTTTCAAGACAGCAGCCAGGGACTGTTCACTTCCACAGGCAGAAGTCAGCTTGGTCACAGTAACTGCAATATGTGGATTAGTTCCTACTGAGGCAGTCTAAGTTAATGGCAGACAACTGGTTGTAGTTAGCAGAAATAGAAGAAGGAGCCTTAGCAAGAGCACTGGTAGCAAAAGAATATTTTGTTTTGTTTTCGTTACAGTCCTTGTTTAATGCTGGGCTCCAATGTGGAAAAGCCCATTGCAATAGTCTTAAGGGGTCCAAAGTCTAGGCGTGGTTGTATTTCCTCCTCAACTTGAATTAAGTCATGATTTGTCTTTAACTGCAGCTTACTTAATGTCACCCAAGACATTTTTGATGGAAGCCAGAGCTCTAACTGCTTGGCCACAATTCCCTGACTTGAGCTTTAATCACACAGCCACCTTTACCTCTGAAGGGGAAAGAAGCTGGACCGACTTGTATTCTTCCATCTTTGTTAACTCGTCTGTCATTTTTGGTTTAGCTTAGAAACTCAGCATCATAAATTTTTGAAAAGTGCTGCTTGTCTGACCTGGCCCTTGATTTTCATTGTTAAGATTCAGGCTAGCATTCCCATATGGCTCTGCTTAGTCGAAGGGATATACATGCTGGACCTGGCTGGTGTTCCACTCTTCCCTTGCAGAGTGCCAGCTGTTGGGCATTCGACTTGTTCCTTAGTTCCATGTCAAACTGCACTAGCGAGTAAAATTCTGAGTGGAGGCATACAAAAAAAAATCTGCATTATTGCTCTGGTGTATAACTTCAGACAGTGATGCCAAGCAAGCAGTTTAATCTGTGCACGCTAGTCATCTTTCAAAAAATCAAGAAATTAGAGCACATCTGCCTTCCTCTTTCCTTCCATCTGTCAATTCAGGCCATACACTTGATCATATTTTCCCCTTATTACATGCAAGCGTTTGGATCCTTCATAATGGAATTAACTATGTGGTGTTTGCATCTCAATTGCTGCTATTTTCCCGTTTTCTTTTATAATCCTGCAGCACAAAGCGGGGAAGTAATATTGCTCATTTGAATTATCACTAAATATGTTTTCTGTTTTCTCAGTGCAGCTCAGTGGTAGAGCACGCAATTAGTGCAGGTGCCCCCTGGTTCATAGGAAGAGAATAGGAACCTGCATTATTATAAATCAGACCACAGGTCCATCTAATAATACATATGAAAGTGTCTTCTACTGAATCTCTTGATAGTTGGCTCATTAGCCCAGTATTGTCCACATTGACCAGGTATCTTACCCTGTGATTAGAGTTATCTGCAAGGGAACTACAATAAAGTGTTCATGTCTTGACCAACAGGTACAGATCTTGTTGGAGTTGAGGAATTGAAGTGTTCATACAGTTCCCATTGAAGGAGTCTTCTCTGAAACGCATCAAGCTAAATTAAAATAGTTAATTACCGGAATCACCAGAAATTGCCTCCTTTTGGTTTCTGATTCCTTGGTACTTACTCCGTCTTTCTTCTTGCTGCGCTGACTGGCAAGATCTTCCAAGGGTATCAGTCAGGAGTCTTTTGTTCCCCTACCTGTAGGTGCCAAGAGTTAACCTTGGACTTTCTGTAGATGAAACACATTCTCTACAAATGAACAGTCTCTTAACATCTTAGTCCACAGTCTCTAACATCTTAGACACAAAATAATCTAGATCTGGAAAACTGCTACCACTCAAAGTAGACAGTTCTGGGCTCATGAGCCCTATGAGCAAGATTAGAGATTCAGAAGAAGACACCTTTTGTATTTGGAACTAAATTTTGAAACATATATATGCAGAGTACTGCTGATAAAAAAAATCCTGTATTAAACGGCTAGGCCTCTTCAATTTAGTAGTAGTTTTAAGTTGTTTTCATTTTCTTCTTGCACTCCCAAGTTGGTTTTTTGGAGTGGTATTGTGGACCAGTGTTGAGGCCCCTACTGGGCAGAACAGTAGGGTGAACTGGAAATAGATCATGTACAGTTTGGAAGATTTTTACTGCACTTAATTGTTAACAGAGAAAGTCCCCTCCCCCTTCATTTCCTTTTTCTTTTTTGGTTTAGAAATAGTTGGGACTGTATAGAAAGGAGATTATATATATATATATATATATATATTCATTCAGTGGTATAGAAATGGTCCTGATGGCATTCCCAGGTGAGCTCAGAAGGGACAAAGTTGGAGGGGGAAAACTATACCTCCAAAGGGCTGTTCTCAGCAAAACTGCCCTAATCCTTTTATAAGTCCATGTAAGCTTGCAGCCTGGCTGTGACTGTGAACATGGCAGAAACTGAAGGGGTTCTTGATGGTGAAAGTAAGTGATCTTCAAAGGCTACACAACGTAAACCCATACTGCACTATGAAGCAAACAAAGGGACCCCTCTCTACTTCCCTCTCAGCAGCAAAAGGTCAGGCAGAGAAGGAATGAGAGAACTTGCTGTGTGTTTGTGTGTGAGAAAGAAAGTGATATGCATCATGTAAGGAAGTGACTTCCTATAAAAATTGATCTAGATATAATTAAATCTGTTCAAACCATCCTTAGACCAACCTGCTGCTGTGTCACCAGGGAGAGATACATAAGCCAGTAGTTATCCAGTGCAGATAATGCAATGGGGAGCTTTTGACACAAATTACTGCATTGTCAAAGCAATTAATTTGGATCAAATTAATTGTAACTGAAGGTTTGGAGCCACAAGAGCCAGGTTTTTTTAAAAAAGAATGAGGATTTATTGGGCTGAAGAATGCACTGGGATCATTTTTGAAGACCTCCCCAACTGAAATTTCCATTGTCAATTTCTCCTCCATTTCCCTGCTTGCTATTCTATATATCCAATTTAAGGGGTTTGTATTATATATTGTAGGATTACCATCTTTATCAACCAGGCAAATTATGGACTGTCCAACTGTTCAATGTCAGCAGAACAAAAGAAGTAAGATCAAAACAACGATAGGTAGTTTTCTTGTCACAACATTTTAATTATTTCAAATATTAAATTGGACAACAAGCAACATGTACAGTTAAAATAATGTTTCCTTATGCATTTCTTCCAGCAACTAAGTAAAAAATGAATACTGTAGCACCTTTGTGTCCTTAAGCACCAGTGTGATTGAGAGCCCTGATTGGCTCTGGCCTACTGAAACAGGAGAGGTGCAGACGGATCCAGGCCTGTCATTCATACTTGATGTCTCTGCTGCAGGAAGCAGTGGTGTGATGCTCTGGTACTTGTGCACATGCAATTGTGGTGTATGAAGCCAGTCTTAGAGGAGAAGAAGAAAAGAATCAATGTGATGGCCTCGGTGAACAGTGTTCAGAACAGAGTCCTCAAAATTACTGATAGCAAGAGGATGCTAGTTTTATTGCCATACAATCACTTCCCTCACACAGAGACAGCAACCTTGTTGCAATCAAGTAAAACCACATCACGCAGAGTAACTTTGTCTCTCATGCTGTTCATGCTTCAAAGTATTTTAAAGTATTTAAACATCCTAGCTGCCTTTAAAATGGAAGCTGGTAAATGTGCAGTTGTGCACTTCTCTCTCTCTCTCTCTCTCTCTCTCTCTTGAATAGCAAAGTTAGACATGTCTAAATCTTGATTATGCATTTGAGGCAGGCAGTGTCTGTTTATGCTTCCTGTGCAGAAAAGGAGTTCTCCTGTTGGGCTAACTTCTGAAGCTAATTATGGATACCTGCTCCTTTTCATCATCAGTTATCAACCTGCCTACAGGACCCATGGAAAATTGCTAAGATTTTCATATCTGTGATCTGTCAAAGTCAAGGATCAAACCAGGAGTCTGACTGCATTTTCTGTGTACTTTGTCAGCCTGTGAAGTCTGAGATAAGATGACTTCTACAAACATTAAGTTCTATGATATATTCCATGGAGAGATAACACCTTAAATCCCAAAGTACTGCCATTTTTATTTGCTTCCATCGTTCAGCCTAAGACATGTTTCAGATCAGAAATCTTTGTGATATGAAAAATACTTGATTTCATCATATTGAAGTTAAGTTGGCACAATTTGCTTTAAAATGTTTTGGCATTCCCCCAACCTAGTGCAGGCAAAATGTAATATTGAAAGGTGGGAGGGGTGTGTGTTTGAGGGTTAGAGGGGAAGTATTGTTTCTTTATTAAAGAAACTACACACACCAATCAATTCTGAATCAATCAAAATTCACTTATATTGGGTAGTGTCAGACACTCAAAATTAATAGCAAGCAAGTATGGCTGGCAGGTCAAAGTCTAGCAGAAATCACTTCCAAGGGAGGCCAGAGAATTGGAGAATAACAGTGGAGGGAACAAGCTGGTGGCCTCAGTCAGCAACATGTGGATGGCAGAGCATTTTATTACACTGTGGCTCCAGTTTGTCCCTCGGGTGCCACCCGATTCCCCAGCTCAGAAGTTTTATAGCATGCTGTGTGAGAGTCTCAGCATGTAGTTCTTTCCTCTGTGGTAGCAAACTTCAAGAAGATCTCCTTGTTGAAGCACTGATAGGACATTTTAAGACAGCCATTGAGAGCCTTGAGGCCAGAGGGCAAATGCGGCCCTACAAGCCTCTCTTCTTGGAACTTTTCCCCAAACACACTCTTCTGGGGCCATGCCCCTCACTGACCCTGCTTTACACCCTGAGGGTGGTGGTTTGCCTTGCTACAATATATCCTTGAATTCAGCTAGTGCCTCTTTGCATGGCTAGATGTAAGGTAGAGATGTGGGTGTCTGCAGAAGATGGCCTCCTGCGCAAAGATAACATTTGCAGGTATTGCAGTGTCTCTGATCCCACCCACCAGACCGTTCAGCCCCTTAGACGGTTTTCGAGAAGGGAATGTGGACCTTGAGCCAAAAAAGCTTCCCCATCCTTGCATTAGAACACATTGGCACCTGGTACCTTCTGGTTTGTTATCAATTAGCCTTCTCTCCAGTCTTCATTCAAAACGACTGTCATTGTAACAGGTGTGGAGAGAGGTCCTCTCCATGGGCGTGTCTTTCAGCGCATACCCTCCCATTGCATGCACATGTGTGCTCAGACATATAGGCAGATCCCTATTAGTGAAGGACGAGATGAAGTCATAGCTGCCAAGTTTTCCCCTTTCTCGCGAGGAAGCCTATTCAGCATAAGGGAATTTCCCTTAAAAAAAGGGAGAACTTGGCAGCTATGGATGAAGTGTTGTTGTTTTTTTACCCTTACTGCAATGACATTGGTTTGAAGCACTATGCTCCCTCCCCCAAATAATAATAATATAATTACAATTATAACAACAACAACAACAACAACAACAACAACAACAGAAAAGTTGCAATTAATCCCTAAATGAAAAGTAAAGGGGACACCATTGGGATAGGATATAAACTTGCTCTCCTCACCAGTAATCCCTGGGATAAACTCAATAATCCAACTGAGGATCAAAATGGATCCCATCTGTTTCTTGGTACATTGGGATGGAAAACTGAGAACTGGCTTTTATATAAACCCTATTGAGGCATGAGCAGGGTAATGGGGGATAGGGTCCTCCCATAAGGTGCTAACCCCATCCCCACCCACAAGTTGGAGACTCCCCAGATGATTTGGATCCTACTGTATATTTCTGAGGATTCTTCATTGTTCCTATGACACAAGGAATGGAGCTTATCACATGGATCTTTGCTTTCCTTGCTCACACATAGCATTCGCATACAAGCAGCATTCCCTAATAGAGCTGTAGACTGTTCTGCAATCTGTGTTCAATCCTGTCTCCTTGGCAGTGAATCCTACAACTTGGGTCCCACAGCAGAAAAAAGCCATGCTCCTTGAGAGCAGCAATAAGGCAGAGCCCCATGGATGACTTGAATGATCTGTGGAGTTTCTGGGAAGAGTGCTTTATCTTAAAAAATAATACTTTTTTCAGCTGGACCACACACTCAGTTCCAGCACCTCTCAGGTGGGCACCATTGCTATTATGAGAGAACAAGGGAGGTGTTCATGGTGAATTCTGGCACCTCTCTGTCTAGAGCAGGCATCCCCAAACTGTGGCCCTCCAGATGTTTTCGCCTACAAATCCCGTGATCCCTAGCTAACTGGACCAGTGGTCAGGGATGATGGGAATTGTAGTCCAAAACATCTGGAGGGCCGAAGTTTGGGGATGCCTGGTCTAGAGAAATAGCACTAACTGTATCTGAAGAAGTGTGCATGTACATGAAAGCTCATACCAATGACAAACTTTTAGTTGGTCTCTAAGGTGCTACTGGAAGTATATATATATTATTTTGTATCTAAATAGACACATCTTCTATTTAGGTGCATATTGTATGCACCTTGAAGCCAACAAGCCAATTTAAATGACACTTTTGAAATAGCTGGTTTCAATTCTAGAGTCAATAGTTTGAGGTAGTTTGGAGTAATGGACTTAAAATATTTGAATTAAGCACTGGGATAAGTCATATGTAGCACATGATGTACTAAGTTAGCCATATTATCTTTGACAATCCATGTCCACTTTCTGCTTTTCAGCACAGGCTCCATTTATCTAAGCTGACAGCTGTGGTGTCTGTGGCATTACTAGATGTATGGCTGCCTTCTAGAATCCTAGCATGTTACAAAAGCTTATCCTCAAAGGGCAATCCTGTTGCTGCTGCTACTTTTTTGCGCTCTCAGGAGAAGGCATGACTGATGACTCAGAATTAATTGTAACCCAGCGAGGTGTCAGTGACAGATATCCATTACATGCACTAGTACTTGGGGGGGGGCAATTTTCTAATGTGCTATTCCCCCTCCAGCAGCCCTCTATTGAGACTCTGCTTTTTAAAAAAGCACACACCCTTTTGCACAGGAATGTGTGCGCGCCTCTTATAATATTGTTAAATGTATGCTTAATTAAGGGCTGTGCATAGGAATTTGTACTTGCTCTTTGTCATTGCTCTTTCTGCATCCTTGCTACCCCTTGTTCCCCATATGTTCATCTGTTTAATAGACTCTTATTATAGAAGTAATCTTGTGCAACAAAGTCTTGCAGTAAAGTGAGGAGACTGAAGATGCAACAAACAAAAAGGGAGGTTTTAGCCTAAAGGATGTAGCAAAAAAAAGAGAGTGAAGATATTGCCAGGGAAATATGAGAAGATAAAGTCAATCCCTCCACCATTCTTCTTCTTATGATAAGATAAACAAAATCAGAAACACCAAAATGAACATATGCACTTCATAAAATCCACGGTTGACACACCAGCTGTTTCCACTACACATTAATCCACCATTCTTCAAGATGCACCCCCAAGTATCAATCCCAATAACTTTAATGTTAGCCTTGAAGTTAACAGTTTTATTCTAAATTTACTCAACATCTTGGTTAGACTCTTCCCCCACTTCAGCATTATGGGGTTTTGTGGGTGCGTATGCACACACATAAATATTCACCCATCTTGGCAAATTGTTTGATACCGTAGTTAAGCAATTTACAGCAGAATTTTAAGCATGTCTTCTCAGAAAGTCCAATTGAATTCAGTATGGGCTTACTTCCAGGTAAATGGGGTTATAAACAACAGGTTTCTTGTTTGTTTCATGACAACTCAAATAATAGTTTTAACTCTTTCCCTTCATAGTGTGTTTCAGGGAAAAAAAATATAGTCATAAAACAGGAGAGGTAGGTATTGGGCTTTCATCAAACCTTCTTTGGTATCTGAAGAAGTTTGCATGCACACGAAAGCTCATACCAATTACAAACTTAGTTAGTCTCTAAGGTGCTACTGGAAGGAATTTTTTTTTACTTCACTGCAATAATTTTTATACTATTATAATGCTGACCAGAATATCATAGAGATGTTTATTTGAATTGGGTGACCTAGTTTTGAGATGCAAAGCAACCTCAACCTCAGACAACAAACAGGTGGGAATTGGTGCAAGGCTGGCTCAGTTAGTGCATGTTTAGTGTATAAATGGACACAGGATGGGAGCAGGGCAGGGGAGAAACTGTCTGATGAGGAACAATTAAGGATAACCCTTTTTACAAGGCCCTGGGTACCTTGGATGAACTACAGGCTATCAATGTGATAGGCAGATAATAACCAATCAAGTACAGCATATTTGGATATTCAACCATGCCACATACCTTTTCTCTGTAATTCTTGCAATTCTCACCTGGAAGGTGAGCCTGTGTTACTGCAGGTTGGGAGATGAAGCTAATGGAATATGGCTCGCTTACGGTCTCCTGCTGAATTTTTGGCTGAAGCAGGATTTTAACCAACAGCTTCTGGCTCACTGCTCATCCTCTAACTGTGCAGTGCTATACATGTCTACTCAGAAATAAGCCCCACTGGGTTCAAGTGAGACCAGGTCACTGGGTTTAGGATTGCAGCCTTATCACTATGTTACACTAGTTATTAGTGTATCTCAAAGGGTTCAGAGCTAGCAAATGCTGCAGGGTTAACTCAAGCTCTTCTTATGAAACCTATGCAGTCAAACAGTTTTGTTTGGCAATTAGTTCATTTTTTAAGAAAAGAAGTGACATGCAGTACTTTGTGGGCTAGCTCTGGTCTTGCTCTGTTAAGCTAGTCTGCTTCAAAAGTTTCAAATGCTTTAAAAAAAGAATACCCAACAAAAAAAAAACCCACAACTCTCTTTAAGTGAACAATTTTGTAAGTCAAGTGTTTGAAACCTGAGGTTAATCATAATGTACAGGGAGGGCCACATCCCATTAGATAAAAGCTTGCTGCTTTTACACAAGGGCCGTGGCCTCCTAGATTGCCAAGGTCATACACTGTGCTAAAGAAAGCTAACAGAATGGAATACTAAAGGGATTTTCACTGGCTCTTAAAAAAAAGAATCCCTTAAAGATCAATTGGAAGGTTCCTACCTTCTTATCCCCACATGAACTTTAATCTCAGCTTGTGTGAGTGACACTAAGCAAAGCATAAGTGCAGCCTGTTTTCCAAGTGAATAATTATTTGAAGGGATGCTCTATCAAGCCGCGTTCCTGACACGAGACCGCAGAAGACCTCTGACTATCTCCTGCATATAAAAGCCACTTCCAAACATTCTGTCACATTTTTAAGGGGCAGCAAAACCCAACTCAGGATGGGCTGTGGAGGCAGGAGGTGGTTTTATGCCCACCCTGCTTACTCCTGAATGCTGCCCCATCCTGCTTAATTCCCCCCCCCCACACACACACACAAGTGGATGCTGTCACAGGGAGGGGAGACAAAGACAGAGGGGGGTGAATTGGGGAAAGGGAGGAGAAGGCCTGGCAAAGTCTGCTCTACTATTAGCCTGAGTGAGGGGGCTGCCTCAGGAAGCTGCTCTGGGGCATCATGAAGCAGCACTAAAATCTTAAGCAGCAGTAGTAAATGTAGACACTTTTGCTGTCAGAGCGACAAGAACTTCTGGGATTTTCTGTCTCGGATGCTGGTCTGGTCTTGGGTATCTTGACTTTGGAGTGGGTGGGTGCAGGAGGAATGGCTATATTTTCAGCTGTTCCAGTTCAGTTTTCAGAGGGCCTTTTTGGCAAGAAAACCTCCAGGCTCCCCTCCCTCCTGGCCACCATTATCACTGGCTGATCTTGTCCATAGCTGCCAAGTTTTCCCTGGTGCCCTCGTTATGAAATGCCCTTTTCCAAAGAAGCTTGCCTTCTGCCCGTGTGAGGACCTTTTTGTTTTCCTAGGCATTTAAAATGCTTAAGCTATTTTTGATATTTTATCTATGGCTTATTGGTGGTGCATTTAGCTCTTCTATTTTTTATTGCGCCTATATGTGTTTGGTTTTGCTTTCTTTTTTAAGAAGACTTTTGTATTATACACTTCCCAGAGGACTTAAGTTACTAGGTGGTATACAAATTCATATATAAGCTGTTGTTGGCTATCAGTAGACATGGAAGGCTCTGTGGAATTTACCAGTAAATGGGTATCAGTTGTAGCTTTGAGACTTTCTGCTGTGAAATTCCTGGACTGTTTTAATAAGTGGTTTATTGTGAAAGGATGATTGAACCTGAGGCGGAGGTAGGGCACAGTCCAGCCGAAGGGAAGGGTGTTTAATCTCACTGACTCCTTAAGCATACTCCTTAATTCTGTCTCGCTAAAACTGGTGGGACTTAAAAGTCATTAACTTAAGCTGTGCTGTGTTTCAAGTGCCTCACTCCAACAAGGTCAGTGGCATTTTGCTGCATGAAGTGGAGCTTTTGGTGCTTTCCCTATAGGGCAAATATTACTGAGACATCAGTTGCTGTCTGCATCTATCCCTCATGCTGCCACCTAAATCAAGCTGTAGGGCTATTCTGTGAAGTATTGTTTGTAAGAATACTTACAGAGCCACCCTAACTCCCCGTGTCAGTGGGGGCAACTTAGGGGGGCACACAGGTTTTTCCACACAAGCCTGCTGGTGGAGAGGCCCCAGCTTCACCAAGCAGGCTTCCACTGGCTGTTCTCCTGCTCGTGGTAACCAGTGAGCTAAACCCCCACATGTGGGTGTTTTAAGGAAAACCAAAGCATTCTGAGAATGTGCAATCCATCCAAATGTCATGGACCACGAATCGGCTTTACCTGCAACCTGAAGACAGAGTGACTCCACCTGTTTCTGATCAGCCTTCTTGCTTCCAGCCTCAGTCAGTGGCTGGAAACAACATTTGTTGTTCCTGGCCAGACCTTGCTGCTTCTTGCTTCTCGCGACCTTGAACCCTCGGCTTTCTTGACCCCTGGACCACCTGACTATGTGAACTGAGATATTCCTGACCTTAGGACTGGACTGAACCTTGCATATGGACTCTGCCTCCAGGCAAGGACCCCCCTGAGCCTTGGCTGGTTGGCTGGCCTCTCCTGCCACTGAGCTCTGCCATGGCTGGGCAGCACGGGACTATGGCACCAAATTACTTCCACATGCTACCACTCTGCGACAGACATTGCACTATGTCACTATGTGTCGTAGACCAAGCTAAGTCATTCTATTGTCAGGATGTTGCACGGCTTGTTTGTGCATGTATGAAGGTATGTGCATGCAGAGGTGAATTAGCTTGCCTGGTTTGAAGATCATGGAACTCATACTCTTGGAGAGAGTGAAACCTATATAAAATGGAAAGATCCTAAGCAAGGGTGCCCTGTGTTATACCTGGTTTGGTCCTAAGGTGTTAAATTTTAGGGATAACATTGTAGTATAGACCAAAACACAGTTCCTAACAGTTGGTGGCTGAACCTCCATCTTCAAGGACTCAGGTGTGCGTTTGTGTGTGGGATGCAGGGTGGCGGGGACTGCAATAAATAGTTCCTCCCGCTATGTGTAATTTGGTGGACATTTTTCAGCAAATATGAATGTGTGCATGTTATTGTAATGGCTTCACATAACATTCATGAATCTTAAATAAAAACCCAAAACAATTAGGGTACCTAAGTATGGGTGGAATAAGAGCAGAGGATCTAAGCATCAGAGGTAGGAAATGAAATTTCTCAGGTGCCAGAGGACATGAACCTAATTTCCAGCTATGCTGCACTGTGGGTAATAGGAACAGGATCCCATTGAATTATGTTTTATCAAAAGTAATCAGTTAGGTTAGACTTCTTCAAAATAATCAACCAATTAGCTCAAACAACTCTCACACAAATGAAAGAATGAAAACCAGGGTATTCTATTGCATCCTCACTTTTTCTTCATATGGCACAAGTGGTCAGGATCTTACCCATCACTACCTAATGCTAATTTAACCTAAGCATGAGACTGGAATTGATTTCCTAAGCTTCAGACACATTAATTCTTGTTTTAAAAGGCTAAAATGAGGAAATTATTAGCATTAGCTGGCTCCCAGTTGAGTAAGATAAAGCAAGGCGTTAGATTAGATTAAATTGTACCACTTTATTTGCTTGTTAAAGGGAAATTTATTTCACTTTGCAGTTGAGACAAGTGTAGATAGATACTGGGTGTTTTATTAAGGAAGAAAAAAGATGATTTTCTGCTAATTGAATAGCTGGAATAAAATATAAAATATTACTCTCCCTGTCAGTAGTTGAAGTGTCACCTTTCGATTGAGAATTGTAACACTGTTCAGAGAAGTTTGATGCAAAGAACAAAACTTTTCTCTCTCACAAACACATGGAAAATGATGTCCATTGTTTCTTAATTGTTTAATGCATACCTTTCTCAACTACTGTTTGTTTGTGAATGAAACTTAAAGTTTTAATGCTTTATGGTTATGCTGTAGTTATGAATTTTCCATGTTGTAAGCTGCCTTGAGCATGGTTTGAACTGTGGAAACCATTTATGTATGTAAGAAGGAGACAAGTAGATGCTTGGTTAAAATGCCAGAACTGGCCTCATGCAACTCCATGGTCACTCAGAAATGACACAGATGGTGGATTATTACCATCTCATCCCAGGACAATAGTTACCAACATTGAGGGTATAGCAAATAGGCATCATTTCCTATGGTGTACACATACATTTTTGTTCTGCTGAGACTATAATCTCCAGTCCAACAAGCTTCACATTATTATGTGCAGCAGCAAACACAGGTTTACCCGTGGATGATTAGTTAGGAATCTGCAGACAAACACTCTGACCTCTACATATGTATGCTTGCAAATGTGTGTTTGTCGCAGGCCCACATAATATCTCTAGATGCAATCTAAACAATATACAAGATGTGAAGTGAAAAGAGATAATGGCACATACAAAACTTTATGACCCCTCTTTTGGGAAAAAAATTGTATGTGAAACTTTCTTTATAAATTAGAAAGGTTTACATCAGGGGTCCCCAAACTTACCCAGCTTCGTGCCGGTTCCTCCGGCGCCGATCGCGCGGAGGGCCGGAGGGCGGGGGGAACGCGCTCCCATACTTTTTCTGGCGGGTTGGCGTGGCACCAGAAATCGCTTGTCCGCGTGCGCATGGGAGCATGCCCTCCGGCCCGCGCATACGCACAAGATATTTCTGGCGTCGCACCGACCCGGAGATGGGCAACCGCACCGATAAGAGTGGGCGGCGGGGGGCACACAATTGGCTTGTGCAGGCCACATCCCTCCCCCTGGCCTTAGTTTGGGGACCCCTGATTTACATAGAAACCACAATGCTTTCTTCATACAGTCTTAACTTTTTCGAACAATAACACTCAAACTAACAATTGCTTGTCTCCCTCCAGTCTGAGAGTGGATTGTGGTTTGGTCTGCCACTTTTCATGATTCCAAGTATAGCGAAGAAGATTGCACAGACAATTTGTAAGGAGAGAGAGAGCAATTTTATTAATTCTGTGTGTGCAACCAATAAGTGTGACATAACTTGAAGAAGATAAGTTAAGGATCATCCTTTTAAATATTCACAATAGCTAATAATAAAAACCAGTCTTTTCATGAAATCTAATATGCTCTGACAAGTAGAGCATAATAACTCCCTATTCGAACAATGCTAGCAATATTTTCCAAGGAAAGAGCACACATATACACAACACTGCATTTAAAAATGTACATTTAGACATTTAAGGGAGAAATCCTACTTATAAACATTTAAGAGAGCAATCATTTGCACAAGAAGCTGGTGTAAGGGAAGCCCAGCATAAAATAATCTGGTGAAATGTACACAAGATACAAACTCAATCCAGGAGCAGGCCAGTGGTGCCTGAAGTGACCTAAACCTAGCAGAGGGAAAACATGCTTTTAAAATAGTGTTGGGGGGGGCAGGGCAGTCTTGAGCAGGTCACACACCCTGGTGCTAAGGGGCGGAGATCGCTCCGGCGCCCCTGCCCTCGCAGGGCGCAGCATGGTTTCCGTGCGGCACCCTGCCTACCGGCCCGGCGCCCTGGCTCGCCGCGCCCTGGCTCGCCGCGCCCTGGCTCACCGCGTCTATCTAGAGCCGGCCCTGTGGGGGGCTTTTCACACTTCTGCTTGTCCCATGCCTAGAAATTACAGATATAGGCAGTTTCCCACTGTTTCTTTCAAAGGGAAGAACCCCAAACTGCTGTTTGCTCCAATTGAGCTCTGAAGAGTGGTCTTTCCCTGCTGTAAGCCTTCAGGAGTTGGGAACTCAAAAAGTGATACAAGTCAGTGTTCAATAATATGGATATTGCTTCTTTGTACAAAGAAAGTAAGCCAAAGCTTACTGCGTTTGTGCTGTTTCTTTGCCCCTTGTGATAAGTAAGTTAAATTTGATGCCATATATGTAAGTTTTTCTGACTAAGACTGAAATCCTTGATATTAACGCCCACTGGGAGTTTCTTACTTTTTCTTTTTAAAGCTGCCTTTCTGAACTACTAGACTATATCCCAGCAATGACACAATTTATTCTACATATCCTTTAATCCTTCCCATAGTGCCTGGAAAAAACTCCAAACCTAATTTATTCTATGTAATGCTAGTAGAGAATAAGAGGAGCACTTTTATTTGGTTTTTCAAGTAATCTGATCTATCTCGCGTTATACATCGCAAAGTGGTTTTACGTAGTTCTGTCTAGATAGATATCTCCTCTACTCCAGCAGATTGCAGGCAAATTGTTGTTACATGTGTCTTATTGCTAAGAGTTTTTGAAATATTATGCATTGATGAAATGTTAACTACAAACTAATACTTCCTAGAAGCACATTTTCATATTTAGATAACCCACATGCGTACCTTTTGCCTTGTCATGTCACATTTCATCTTGCTGCCCCAAACTACTAACAATTTCAGAATTTTATTGTTGTTGTTTAAAAATAAGGATACGCTAGCAAAGTTGTGAGATATGGTTCTCAAATAAGTTGCACAGTATTTGTCCCAGGAAGGCCTGGCTAAACGTTCTCTCCTTCTGACCCATTCCTATCTGCCCAGGCCATTTCCTTTGGTAGAACATGCCATGCAATTCAAGCTATCCCATTGTAAGACACTGCAAGAGGCGAGGCAGCTCACTTCCAGATGATGTGCCACTGAAAGAACATGGCCAAAAGAGCAGGGAGTTTTCCACAGGGATGCCAGTTCCCACGATAAATCTGTATATAACCCAGACAGGTGTACAGTAGTTGGCAAGTAAAGCTGAATTGGGTTCAGATCCCATACGCTTGAATTTGTCTCATGTGGAGTCAGTCCATTCACTTACTTTTGCAAAGGCCGGTCTCCATTGACTGGTAGTGACTTCCCAGGCTTTCTGGCAGGAGTCTTTCCCCTACCTGGTGTTTTCTGGGGTCAAACAAGGGGCCTTTTGAATGAAAAGCAGCTTCTCCTATAGGGGAGAATTGGGATCCATGATGTGGGTTGTCTCCACCCAGAAAGTTTTTTTAAAAAACTTTTGAGGGACAAACCTGCCCCAGTTCCATTGCCTGCCTTAGTCCCTGGTTGGAGGTTTCTTATGAGGAATTACCCTCCTCCTTTTGGTTTCCCCCCGTTTGTCTTTGTTTCCTGGATCCCCTTTATGCTCCCTAGCCACCATCCATGGCTGGTTTTCCTTGTCTGTCTCCCTCCCTCTCGGATCTGTTTTGCTAGCCCTCTTTTTCTGACCTACAGCCCTTGGGAGGCCTCTGGGCTCCTGGGCTTGGGAGGGATGCCTAGGGAAGGGCTCTGTTCCTTCCACACTAGCTGCATACGAGCAGCCAAGAGAGGAGACAGGTAGTGTCGAAACTGTAACGACCAGGTGGAGTCAATAAGTGAAGTAAACAAGTGAAGTTGCCCATCACACCCTGATTTCTTTCCTTTCCTGGGTTGCAGCAAAGGGGTGGTGGTTGGGGAGGGGGGCGGGAATGACAAAAAGGTAATAAGATACATTTTAAAAGAGAGTTCCAGTAGGTAAAAGAAGAGCACTAATCCAGCGTGTCCTGTGCTCTTCTTTGTAGTCCCAGCGCCGTGTTACGTTTCACCTCCCCGATGGCTCCCAGGAAAGCTGCAGTGACAGTGGTCTAGGAGATCATGAGCCTGTGGGTAGTGGTACCCTGATCTCACACCCTCTCCCTCTGGTTCAGCCGCAGGACGAATTCTACGACCAGGCTTCACCGGACAAGAGGACCGAAGCGGACGGCAACTCCGATCCCAACTCTGGTGAGTTGCATTTTCAAGCCTTCCCTGCCCACCCATCCTGACATGGTTTTTTTGTTTTGCTTCTTCTATATAGGTAGGCCTGTATTGTATTGTATTGCATTGTGTGTGCGTCTTCCACATCTGTGGCAGCATTTAAAATGGCACGGAGCATCAAGTGTAATGAGGATGGCTTGCGCTTCTCAGTGAAATAGGTGGAGTCGCTGCAAAACAAGCAGACATACAGGAACTGTTTTTTAAATTATTATTGTATTCAGACACAGTTATTTTCTGTGGTGTGGTTACTTGAAGATCCTTTCGCTGGTGATGGTAAAAAATGCATTTTCTCTCTTTTTAGATTTCCCCCACCCTAAGAATATGACACATGGTTCATAATATAGGAAGCAGACTAATTTTAATGCAAATAGTTTTTCTGGCTCCAATCAAAACCTATGTACTTATATTAGAAGTGTAAAAAATATTAGTAACTAAAGGGCAATCACTTTACAGTGGTTTTTTCGTAAAGGCACAGACATTATTATTGTTACAATTAATTTGCTAATTGCCTTTTAAGACGCCATATCCAGGTGATTTACATAAAGTAATTAAAACAATTGAAAATACAAAGACCACCAATAGATTTAAAACAAATGGACACTTGTGGAAAAGACTCATCTATCCAGCTGGGGTAGCCTGTTGTAACAAAAAAGTCTTCAGCCATTTCCAGAAAGTGCAGTCTTGGATCTCGACAGGACTGCTGTTCCACAGAACAGGGGCAGCCACACTAAAAGCTGTGCTCTGAGTTACTGCTTAGATATCTTTGGAACTTGCAGGAGAGACTCCCGGAGACCGCAGCTGAGTGTAGAAGGGATGAAGCGGTCTCTAAAGAAACCTAGTCTTGAGCTTTATAGGGACATATATGTTAGTATCAGCACTTTGAGCTTGGCCTGGTAACAATGGCCTTGATAATATAGAATTGCACATAGCCTGGAATGTGAAGAAATAAAAAATGCATGTACGAGAGCTCGCATGTGTACCCACTATACTTGGCTAATTTCCTATATGGCTTCACCTTTTCCTGCTGTTGCACTAGGGAAGAGTTTACTGAAGAGTTTACAAGTTTCTAAAGTAGCATGTTGTGCGGCATGGGGTGGGGGCTACTGTTGTAAGAAGCTGCTTCTTTACTGCAGACATGAAAGCTCCAAGGCTCTTTGATGTTATAGATTTGGCTATCGATTTCAACTGCTCTGGCAGACATGGAGGTCTGGTTCCTGAGAACAATTGTGGTTTTTGAAACTGTGAAATAATGCACCTAGACACATGGTGAGCAGATGGAGAATTAAGATCAATAAGGTGAAAACCTAAGTCTGCAGTCCTAAGCAGTCTTACTAAGGAGTAACTGTTTTTCAACTCAGTGGGATTTACATATGATAAACGTGTTAATATCCTGCTCTTGAATTCTTGTAGTGTTGTTAAATGGCTCGATACAACAAAACCGTTTATTGTGAGGACCATGATAAGACAATTGTTCCTGCAGAATTAGGGCCAGATTTACCGTAGGTTTGATGAGGCCTTAAACTACTGAAGGTAATGGGGTCCTTTATATGGCCAGCTGTCCTTTGTCAACAACAAATTGTCGCTGTTTTTTGTGTTGAATATATGCTATATGCAGGGCCAATTAATTACACCATAGGAGCCTACACAACACAAAACACTGTTGCTGTATGTAGGTTTTATTTTATTTTGTTTTTTTATCTTAAAGTTTGGAAATATAAAGTACATCCAATTTTTTTCTTTAACTTTTTGGGGGGCCCCCAAGAGAGTGAGGCCCTAAGCTATAGCTTGTTTAGCTTATACGTAAATCCGGCACTGTGCAGAATGTGGTCAAGAGTCAGGGATTTTATTTTTCCAATAGGTGGATAACTTGTGGCCCTCAGGATGTTGTCGGACTACAACTCCCAACCTCCCTGTCTCCCGGGGCTTATAGGAACTGGGGTCCAACCTGGAGGGGCATAGGTTCCCCACCCTTTGTGCAAATTGGCACATGGCATACAAAAAGGGGCAGCAGCCTTTTGCTAGCAGAAATAAAATATATCTTCCCTGCGTCTATCCCCTAGATGCTTCAAGGAAGGGAAGGCTGCAGGTTTTGCAGATAAAATAAGAGGGCTTCCATTTCAGGTTGAGAGAGAGGAGGATAAGTTGGCAAGAACACGTTGGGAAATCACATGTCTAAACCGGGGTGGAACTCGAGGGGGTGTATAATTATTAATATTTTATGTGTATTAATTACCAGAAAACAGCATAAATATTTAGAATTTTTTTAAAAAAATTGTCAAAAGATTGTACGTAAACACACCATCACTGCAGAAGGCTCCAGAATGTCTCCATTCATTCATTCATTCATTCAGGCCATATGTTTGCTTGCTCTCAGACCAGGGTGGTAAAAGCTGGATAATGGCCCACAAGCAGTTTCTTTCTTTCTGAGTTACAATTCCACCCTTGGTCTAAACCACCTCTGGATGTTATTAGAATAATAACCCAAGAAAGTGGAAGCAACACTTTCTAAATGCTGGTAACCTTATTTAAATGCAAGTAATTAAATTGCTAGAATGTCAATAAAGTCTATGGATTCCCAGGCAGACCCTATTATCTCTTTAAGCAACTTAGATGGAACAATCCAGTATTCGTGTTTTTATGTACTAGAGGTGACGGTTTAAGCGACTAAAAGACAGTCTTGCAGTGGTGTTACCTGTGTACACTTTACCTTTAGCTTTGATGGCACAGAGTTGAGTATTGGCTTTAACACTGTGTGACAAATCCAGAAAGAAATTTTAGTCCTCAGCAAGGAATGGTCCCAATTGCTGTAGTCCTTTTCTGAAGATGCTGCATGTGAGTACTTCTGCGTTAGAGAAAAATTTCCAAATGTGTCATGTAAAATGAATTAGAACATGTAATATTAATCACAAATGATGGACTCTTTGCTAATATAGATTTTGCTAAAAGTCTAATCTGAACAGACAGATGATTTTGACTCAATTAAGGATTAGGGAATGGGAGACATCTAGGTTTTAGGTGTGCTATCTTCCTACACAGTGATATCCCAGGTGTCCTGATATGGTGATGTTGTTATCTGATGGTATAGCCCCTCTGAAATATAACCCAAAGGTCAAAGACCTGCCCCCTTCCCCCCCCTTTATTCTGTTAAATGCTACTTATACATTTAAGTGGCATTTAACAAAGTACAATGGTTTGTTCCTCAGTATATGGAACAATATTTTAATGCTATGAACTGAGAAGCTTTAAATGGGAAAAGCTATCCAACTTCCACCTTTTTTCCTTTTTGTTATTTTCTTGTGTGCTCATTTTTTTGTTTGTTATAGGCAAATTCTATTTCCCCCCTATCTAACAAGCAATCACTCTGCACATTTTCTGTGGCAGATGCTTCAAGGTTTATGTAGGTGTGAGTGTATGTTTAAGTTGGTATGGGAAAAAATTGTTTTTGTTTCAGAAACAAAGAACAGGGGCATTACTTTTATATAGATTTGTTTGTAGCTTTGCGAACATTCAATGCACAGTCGAACTACCGTAGCCTTGCTGCTTGCCTTTTAAATGCCAGTTCTGATACAATCTCACTTTCATGTATTGTGCTGCTGATGATTTGAGTGTTTTGCCCCATGGTGAGAACAATTTGGGCCGTTTGTTTCCAGGTTCGCATGAATCATTGGTTAAAAGCTGTGTAGCATCTAGTAGTTGATGCTTCCT
Organism: Zootoca vivipara; assembly: GCF_963506605.1. Taxonomy (NCBI): domain Eukaryota; kingdom Metazoa; phylum Chordata; class Lepidosauria; order Squamata; family Lacertidae; genus Zootoca; species Zootoca vivipara. Next base: position 5,701,352 of record NC_083279.1, on the reverse strand, counting down.
GATATTGGTCTTTTGCTGCTGGTACCAAGTTTAGCATTTAGGTTTCAAAAGCCTACTGTGTTCTAGAATGAGTTAAATGTTCTCCAGGGTTAATGAACCGGTGTACCAGAGATACATTGTTATATTTTCCAAGTGTTGCCAGCCTGCAAAGAGACAAGAGAGTTATACAATTACCCTAGCCTAATGAAAAGGCATGCACAGTGAGAGAAAATTCATCCAGCTAATCTTAAAGCCAGCAATCATTCATGCTGGGTGAGAGTGCGAGAGAGATTTTCAGCATTAGCTTTATTATTCACACACCGCTATCCTGTTTATTAAGATACAGTCCATACTTACCTCAGTCTCTGGAATAATTACATATGACTGCACTCTTGTGATAACATCCTTGGTGGTAACTACTTGGCATCTGCTTTGACCATGCTTAATCCTTAATCCTTAATCCTAATGTTACTGATGTGCAGGGAATCCTGATGGGAGTATAATTTATGCAGTTCATGACATGAACTCTGCCACTCCACTAGTGCAGAACATCACAGGTGAGGTGGGTGGTCCAAACAGAGCCCCCAGGTGCATATGGTGTAGTGGTTAAGAGCGGTGGACTCGTAATCTGGGGAACCGGGTTCGCTTCCCAGCTCCTCCACATGCAGCTGCTGGGTGACCTTGGGCTAGTCACACTTCTCTGAAGTCTCTCAGCCTCACTCACCTCACAGAGTGTTTGTTGTAGGGGAGGAAGGGAAAATAGATGGTTAGCGGCTTTGAGGCTCCTTCGGGTAGTAATAAAGCGGGATATCAAATCCAAACTCTTCCTCTTCTCTTCTTTTGCTTAAAAGATCAAAGATCACAAAAACTAGGGCATCATACATACAGGCATGCTGGTGGCTGTACTTGAAAAGCTGTTGTTGTTTATATTTTTATTATTTAATTTGATTAATTTGTGTGGTAGGGGGACAATGATTTGCCACACACACACACACACACACACACACACACACAGAGAGAGAGAGAGAGAGAGAGAGAGAGAGAGAGAGAGAGAGAGAGAGAGAGAGAGATTGACATGATCTCTTTCATTCCACTGAGTTTGCAACTAGGTGGGCTTGCTTTGAGACACCTCTGTGGTTGTGTGCTGGATGCTTCCATGCACTGCATCCCTTGACCTTCCCCCAACAGGTGAAAACTGTTGCAAGCTTAACCCTAGCTCTGCAGTGGGCAATGATCACAAAAACAGCAGCAATTATCCTTTCATAAGTTGCTTGCACTAAACCCTGGAGTTTTTCTTTCTTTTGTGTGCAGTTGTATATCCAAATATACAGTTTGGGGCAGAGGGGCAATTGATTTCATTTCAATTTAGGCCAGGCCCCATTTAGCCCCCTCTCGTCCATTCACCATCATAATCACAGCATAAACTATTTTCTAACGAGCTTGATTTTTTTTCCATTTACACTTTGAATTAATTGCGGTCAGTTATCAATCATTACCATGAAAATGACAGAGTTGCTATAAATGAAATCGTCTCCATTAATGAATGTGGCCTAATATCAGACATGGCAAAAGTTTCCCAATGTTTTTGTTGTGTACTTTTGTGCACTTCTTCACTGTATGAACAAGGCAAGAAGTGCCAGCAGCATGACACTATTCATTTCCCAGCTATTGTTTTCATAAGTCTTAAGATGTGTAGTTGAGAGCCAACCAAGCTGATGATAATCAGGCTGGATATTGTTTTTAGTAAAGTGGAGTTTCTTGTTACAGAGATTCCTGACCCTGGTCTTTGACGTCTGAAATTGCTTTTTAAGACCCCACCCAATTCCTGTGACTGTAATCTGTTTTAACCGTTCTCAATTCTGAATTTTAATTTGTTGCATTTCCCCCCTGGACATTCTTGTGAAGGCTGGGTAATAAATAATATTATTATTACTCCCCCCCCCCGGGAGAGAGAGAGAGAGAGAGAGAGAGAGAGAGAGAGAGAGAGAGAGAGAGAGAGAGAGATTGTGTCCAATTTCTAGGTGTACAGCTTATCATTCATGATCAGGAAGATTTCCTCCTCCTCCTCCTCCTCCTCCTCCTCCTCCTCCTCCTCCTCCTCCTCCTCCTCCTCCTCCTCCTCCTCCTCCTCTTCTTCTTCTTCTTCTTCTTCTTCTTCTTCTTCTTCTTCTTCATTTCCTTTGTATCTCTGCATTCTTCTGCCTAGTCACTTAACTACTGTTTGGCCCTCGGTCTTTATTGGTCTCAACTTCCCTACAGATTTGCATGAAGAACTAAAGTTGTGCCAGACTTTTGCTGTGAATTAAATTTGGCCATTTAAGGGAGTTGCAGTGAATTAAATTTGGCCATTTGAGGGAGTTGTAGTGAAGCACAGATACCTCCCAAAAGGGTGGGTGCAGAACTTTCTTAGAAATGTTGTGGGACTGGGCAGCAGGAGTGAGTGGCACTGACAATAGGAACCTAGCAAGGTGTCGAAGGGGACTTCCAATTCAAGCATTTGAAGGAAGATTTGCACTTACACAGTGTTCTTTGAAAATGGGTTTCCAGCCTGGCCTCTCAGCTTATGTTTTACAACTGGGTGCTGCTTCTTTGTGTGAACGAATCTTTTGAGATGCTTTCTGATGTCCAGCGCTAGGTTACTTTCAGCATGTTGTAGGAAAGAAGAGCTTTGATTGCAGACTTATTTGTGGTACCTTGGTTTATAATCTGTTCCGGAGCTCTGTTTGTAAACCAAAACAGGTTGTAACCCAAGGTATGCTTTCGCCAATGGGGCCTCCAAATTTTGTTTGTTCGTAATCCCAAAAAATGGGTTGTAATCCAAAAAAGGGTTGCAAACCGGGACACCCACTTCCGGGTTTGACGTGTTTGTAATTCAAAACATATGCAAACCAAGACATATGGAAACCAAGGTACCACTGTATTAGGGACACCACACTTACTAAGAACCGTTATCACCACCAGAAGTATATGTGTAGAGTCATGAGTGCCCAAACTTTTTTCAAAGAGGGCTGGATTTGATGAAGTGAACATGCATGAGGGCCGACCAAGTTGTTGACCTTTTTTTAGTATTTTACCTGAGGAGATAGACTGCCACAGGGGCCGCATTAAACCAACCGGCAGGCCGGATTAGGCCCCCGAAATGGACTTTGGACATGCCTGGTGTAGGCCAATAGAGTTAAATCGGGTATAGGAAATGGGTAGACCCAGTCCTTGGTGCCTTTCATCTGGCTTGTGGCCTCTCCTGCTAGGCACCATCCCTTTCTCTGAGTGACTGCCTCCCCGGGAGCGGCGCATCCTATTTTGCTACGACCTGCCACCTCCCCCTTGGTGTCGTCCCCTCTTGGTGCTGCCATGCTGCCAGTGCCACACCTCTTTCCCTTTTGTTCTGCGGCTCTGCGTTCTGCGTTCTCACAAGCTCTCATGAGATCTCATGCAGTCTGTGAGATCTTGATAGATTTCACCAGAAACCAGTGCCACTTCTGGCACTGGATGCAGTGCGGCAGGCAGTGGAGGCAAGGCAGTCGCCACTTCTTGGGCTTCTGCCACTCAAGGTGGGTCCCTCACCTGACCTCATCGGTGGGCTGTGCCTGCTCCCTCCTCAGTAACTCCATTCACCTCTGGCACAGCAAACAACCTATCTCTCATTCTCTCTCTCTCTCTTCTCTGCAAAAGTGGTGGCTGCCATTAGGAGACTGACAGATTGGGAGGTAAGCAGGCATGCAGAGCAACTCAAAGGCCAACCTGTTATTAGGGATCTGAGTGGGGAGGAGTGTATAATTGGTGAGAGACCAGAAATGGAGCATGTGGCCCCTAACTGTTTAGCCCTACATGAATGTGGCCCTCAACATCAACAATTTCTCCACTCCTGACTTAAAAGAGCTATAATCTTACTGAAGTCAAGGTTCTTCTGTTTAGCTAAGTTATGATCAGTTTTTAGCAATATTATTCCTGATTGTATTTTCTGTTCAGATCTTAATGGGGAAAATGTTCACAGAAGTTTGACTAATGTTGTGCATTATGTTTCACTATCTCAAATTTGCATGTTCAAAATTGCATAAAATATTAACTGCCTTAGCAAATAGCATGACACCCCATGATTAATTGCTTACTGACAATATGACTTTATTGCATCTGTTCTGCAATTTGTAGCTTCACATTGTGTTTATGATCTAATGTGCAGAAGACAGAATTATTCTATTTTACTGCCAAAGATGTTCGAAATATATACAATTTATTTTGAAAAAGGGCATTCCATATATATTTGAATAATAAGAAAACTTTCCAGTGGAAATGTTTTCCTAGTTACAGTACATAGTTAAATTTTCAGGAAAACATTCTAAATTTTTGATATACTTATATTTCTAAATAACAGTAATAATAGAAATATGGTCAGAGTGATGTAATATATGAAATCATCTCAATTCTCCCTGCCCCCAAATTAAGTAGTTGTGTCAAATTAATTTGAAATTTAATAGCTGTGCATGACAGTGATATAGCCCCTATCCATCTTACTCACTGGGTGGAATTGTCCTTCCTCTGGGTGTTCCAGCTGAATATCAGTGGCTGTGGCAGATCGTGAAGCTGAGGCTCCAATACTTTGCCCTGGGCTAGAGCCAGACTTGCCATGCTTGTAGTAGGTTCATTGAAATTAAGGGGATTTAAGTTAGACATAACCAATATGTGTAGGCCTGAAAGTCATGGTCAACTCTCAGGTTGCATATTGGATACTGATTATGCCACTCCAGCCACTCCTCTCCAGTATTTTGAAATTACTAATGGTGGCAGACCCTATGCAAAATTGCATGCATATTGGGCATCAAATGGGCCTAGAAGCAGAATGGGTAGTGGCAGGCAATAGACATGCGTCTTTCCTAGACGGCCTGAGCCCTGTATACCTGAAGGAGCATCTCCACCCCCATCATTCAGCCTGGGCACTGAGATCCAGCACTGGGGGCCTTCTGGTAGCTCCCTCACTGTGAAAAGTGAAGTTACAGGGAAGCGGGCAGAGGGCCTTCTCGGTAGTGGTGCCCACCCTGTGGAACACCCTCCCATCAGTTGCCAAGAAAATGAAGGAATGTTTTTATATATGTTGGAAGCCACCCAGAGTGGCTGGGGCAACCCAGTCAGATGGGTGAGGGTACAAATAATAAAAAATAATAAAAAATAATATTTACCAGCCAGATGGGTGGGGTACAAATAAATTATTATCATTATCATTATCATTATTAACACATAGGTTTTGTTCACTGAAATGGCCATTTGAAACAATCCAGTGTTATGATTTTACATATCTGGTAATCAATTTAGTGAGGGGAAATCATGTAGAGATCATTATGTGAATAATGTTGATTAAATCAACATTAGGCTCTCAGTACAATATCAGAAGCCCATGTGAAGGATTTCAGCCTAACATTGGTATGTGTGTTGCTTTTTCTTAACTGTGATGTAAGGAAACTGTCTGACAATGGCGGTAAGCTGCAAAAACATCTTTTGGTTACACACAATTCAGCTAAGAGTGAAGCAGGCTGGTGTGTGGGGGAAACTTGCCTCCTAGTGTAGAGCTGTGGAAATGTGTCCATTCCTGAGCCTGCTTGATGAAATTACATTTTGATAGCTGCGAGCAGCAGATGTGATTCATTCTTCTTCAAAGAGACAAATAGGAATAGCATATATTTAAAGGAGTGTAGGAACTGCTTTAGGGAGAGAGCCTCCTATCCATGGCAGATGAATATGCACAATAATTCCATTGATGTAAGAGCCAGAAGGAGGGGTAGAATTATATTTATGTCCATCAGCGTTTGGATATGGAGCTAAGTAAAGGTTTATCTAACTTCTACGGAGAGTTAGTAAGCAACATAAATAATGGCTGCCATGTTGATGATCAGACTTGGAAGAGAAAACCCCAGTTGTCCTTAGGAGGTTCTCTCTGGACATCACATTTAAAATGTAGCCTTATTATTCCTTGGTATGGATTTCTAAAACTAAGGAATTTACTGTTGTTACAAATGGTCTTTAATAGTTGTGTAAAATAGCCACCTTCGGGCTACACTGCGCCCCCCCCCCACTACACTACAGATTATTTGAATAAATGTAGCTGCTAAATATCCCACATTTTAATAAACCTAATGCTGTAGTGGTTTAGTGAAATGATGTCAGGGGAGTTGAATCATAATACAATTTCCAGTAATAAGTAGGAATATCTTTGTGGCAGTGGTTTAATTATGATTAAAGTTCGAGAGTGTCTTCTATTACATTGGTCATATGACCTAGCCCCAAAGGGGGAAGTTAATCCTTCCGCGCAAAGAACTTTGGTTTATATTGTCACTGTCACTAAGCCCAGTGGGTAATGGTGCTTTAACCTTGCTTGCTATTCCCACAGCACGATCATTTATTGCATTTACTGCTCAGAAAACTCTTGAAGGAGCAAGGTCATAACGTTACAGAAAAACTTGGCAAACAGATGCACAGGCATTTTCTGCAAGGTCCACTGTGCAGTTTATGCAGCTCAGCTGTGGGGGCATCTATGAGTCCAGGAGGTCATCTGAACTTCCCAGCCCCACACTGATATTTAGGAAAGGTAGGAGGAGAACGGTCTTCCTCCAAAGGCATGTCGCAATGTTGACAAATTCAGTCCATGCTACTCTAGTAGCATCTGCAGAGGGGAACTGTATGGTTCAGCCAAACAATGCTGGTCCTTCCATGATAGCTTCCACTTGAAGCTGATGGACTTAGTGCATTGGTCAGTCTGTACAGTAGTTTGTATCTTGCCTAATCAGGATGCCAGCAACAACTAACAAATAAAATAAAAGGTAAAAGTAAAGGATGAACACGTTCAGTGTTGCACCCTCTCCTCTTTAGTCATCCCCACTGAATGTAAATGGCTGGGCCTAAAGGGATTTGGAGTTGAGCAGCATCTGGAGGCTGCAGGCTCCCCAACCCTGGTTGTTGTTGTTTAGTCATTTAGTCGTGTCCGACTCTTCGTGACCCCATGGCCCAGAGCACGCCAGGCACTCCTGTCTTCCACTGCCTCCCGCAGTTTGGTCAAACTCATGTTCGTAGCTTCGAGAACACTGTCCAACCATCTTGTCCTCTGTCGTCCCCTTCTCCTTGTGCCCTCAATCTTTCCCAACATCAGGGTCTTTTCCAGGGAGTCTTCTCTTCTCATGAGGTGGCCAAAGTATTGGAGCCTCAGCTTCATGATCTGTCCTTCCAGTGAGCACTCGGGGCTGATTTCCTTAAGAATGGATAGGTTTGATCTTCTTGCAGTCCATGGGACTCTCAAGAGTCTCCTCCAGCACCATAATTCAAAAGCATCAATTCTTCAGTGATCAGCCTTCTTTATGGTCCAGCTCTCACTTCCATACACCGCTGCTCAGAAAACCATAGCTTTAACTATAGGGACCTTTGTTGGCAAGGTGATGTCTCTGTTGTCTAGGTTTGTCATTGCTTTTCTCCCAAGAAGCAGGTGTCTTTTAATTTCGTGACTGCTGTCACCATCTGCAGTGATCATGAAGCCCAAGAAAGTGAAATCTCTCACTGCCTCCATTTCTTCCCCTTCTATTTGCCAGGAGGTGATGGGACCAGTGGCCATGATCTTGGTTTTTTTGATGTTGAGCTTCAGACCATATTTTGCGCTCTCCTCTTTCACCCTCATTAAAAGGTTCTTTAATTCTTCCTGCATATCTGAGGTTGTTGATATTTCTTCCGGCAATCTTAATTCCGATTTGGGATTCCTCCAGTCCAGCCTTTTGCATGATGAATTATAAGTTAAATACCGGTAAGCAGGGAGACAATATATAGCCTTGTCGTACTCCTTTCCCAATTTTGAACCAATCAGTTAAGTATATTATATAATGCTGTTTTAACTACTCATTCTGGAAATGGTTATTGCTGTTGGTTTTTTGTGCTACCGGTAATATAGAGGTTGTACGACTGTTGTTAGGAATGGTGTGTTTGAAGTGGGGGGTGGTGTTTTTGGATGTTTTTCTTTCACACTGGCGTAAGTTCTCCATCTTGGCTGAGCCAAGCCCATAGTAACCCCCCCAAAAAAAGGAACATTCCAGGGGAATGACAGGGGTGGGATGGGAGATAGAGACCCTTATGCCTATTCCAGACTCAATTCTGCTCAGTAATGTGACCTAGCAAAATGCCAGAAGTTACACTGGCAAAAAGTGTAGCATTTTAAAGGCTTGCTTTTCCTCTGCCAGGCTGAGGCCAGCTCAGCCAATAGTAGCCACTTCTGAATGGAATTTGGAATGCAGGGAAATTGCATCCAGTGTGCAATTTACCCCAGGGTAAATGACACTGGCTGGCTTTTTTGCAATTTTGATTTAAAGTTTATTTTACTCACATGGTCTATAGCTTTCATAGCAGTCTTGTAAGTGGTTTTTTTTAATAGCCATCATCAAACAACTCCTCCTGTAAGCAGATATTTTTAATCATAAAGAAATCAGCAGCACGCCAGTATTTTTAAATAGTGTGACATATTCTTATATTTATGGCTATATATGTGATACTCCTAGAGGAAGCTTGTAGAACAAACTTGCAAATAAATTTCCCTGCTTATCTGAAGTAAAATAAATAAATGGTATCAATCAGTGTTTAAAGCTCTTGGCATTTTTTGTTTTAGGTCAGGGGGTTTAGTGGAGATTGGAAGAAAAAAAATGGAGACGAGTGCAGATAATGATGATAGTAGTAGTAGTAGTAGTAGTAGTAGTAGTAGTAGTAGTAGTAGTAGTATTTTTAATGCAACACTAATAATACCAATAAACATGTATTATCTTCTTCAGCTGGAGGTGTGGATAAAAGGAAGCTGGGAATTTCCTCACAAAAACAGTTTGTGAAATGGATGAAATAATTTGGATGAATCTGTGTTTTCAGAAGAGTATTTGGTCACCATACACCCAGATGTTCTCACTGTAAGGGAAGGGCCATAGCTGAGTCTCATAGTGTCTGTCTTTCATGAAGAAGGTCCTAGGTTCAGTCCCTGTGACATGGCAAGCCATAAATTAAGATGGCAAAACTCTGGTGTAATTCCAAAATAATTCCAAAATAGATTCCTCGCCACCCCTCCAGGCTTAGGCTGGCTCAGGCAGCAGTAACCTTGCTCCTGAACAGAGTTTGGCTCTGGTATACTTTGTGCTAGTTTAACTTTCACCAAGCTTGCTTTATGCCAGCTTCTTGGCTATAGGATTGCTCCCTAAACCAGTGGTCTTAATTTTGTGGATTATGACCCACAAGAGTGGGTCTAAAATTTGATTATACCATTAGCATCTGTGCATTTGTTATTTTTGAAATGACAACACTCGCCCAACTATAAGTAAAGTTAGTGGTGCCTAATTTTCACTGAAATTGGTTGTGACAAACCTGTCCCACTGATTTCAGTGAGATGTTAACACAATGATAAAAGGTAAAGGGACCCCTGACCATTAGGTCCAGTCGTGACTGACTCTGGGGTTGCGGCGCTCATCTCGCATTATTGGCCGAGGGAGCCGGCGTACAGCTTCCAGGTCATGTGGCCAGCATGACTAAGCTGCTTCTGGCAAACCAGAGCAGCACACGGAAACGCCGTTTACCTTCCCGCTGTAGCACTACCTATTTATCTACTTGCACTTTGATGTGCTTTTGAACTGCTAGGTTGGCAGGAGCTGGGACCGAGCAACGGGAGCTCACCCCGTCATAGGGATTCGAACCACCGACCTTTCAATCAGCAAGCCCTAGGCTCTGTGGTTTAACCCACAGCGCCACATGTGTCCCGGCAAACACAATGATAATTTTATCTAAATGAAGGCCAGAGTGTGCAGGAGAAAAATAAATCCGAAACAGATACTTACAATATACAAAGGAAGACAGAGCTCTTTACCTCTTCCACAAAAACTAATCCAAGGTAAATTTCAAGCGAGTACGCGTTTTCTCACTGTTGCTTGACTAGGTGAACTTGCTTCAATCCCCACTGCTACACAATTCACTTTACACCGGTGTCTCATGCCATCGGTTGGATTGGGTAGTGCCAGCCCTACCAGTACACAGGATAAGGCAGCTTCGCCAAGACAGCAAAAGGCTCATAAAGGCAGCAAATTTTCAATATTTGGTTTCTTACTATTCTATTTTAGAACCACCGTTGACTGCAAAATGTCTCAGGTCATCCCCTGGGAGTGGTTAGTTTCTGTGCTCTGAGATTCCATGGTGATGGAATGTGTTTATTTTTATGGGGCTGTCAATCTGCATCAAACTTTGCAGCACTAACTGCCAGGTTCCTGCCCCAAGGAGCATACAGTCTATAATTGAACAAATATATATGTTTATTTCATTTGCTCATACTTAGGTTTAGTTAAAGTAGGGTGTGGGGGGTTGTGGTTTCTGAAGTAAGAATAACTTCTTATTGTTTTCTATCACGGTCTTGTGTTATAGCTCACTCCCCCCCCCCATACCGCTACACTTGGCAGTGAGACATCGCCATCACTGCTACAGTGACTTGGGCTAATTGACTAGTTTTGACATTTAAGCTTTAACTGAGTAATAGTTGTTTCTACCATGCTGTTGAGGTGTTAAATCTACTGCTAGTATATCTCTGATTGATTTTTATCTTGAACAAATCTTGAAGTTAGCAGCGCTATCTAGGTTAAAGCCTTGTTTGAGGAGGGAGAGTTGAACATAATATGCACAATGCAGTTCAGCAGAAGAAAATAAATTTACTGTGACAAAGCAATGGCCTTAGAAGATAAGACTTGCATTTTCAATAGAGAAGCCAATAAAATTCGAGTGTTGTTTTTTAAGCATATTGGTTTTGCAAACACTGAACAAAAGGAGGTTGGCTCGATCATTACTGACTGCAAAGCCCTTGAAAATCCGGCCACTTTCCAGTCCTTGGGAGCGTGAATGTGATCTGGCAAGTGCAGCTTAGTCATTAACTAATGGATTATAGCTGCAGCCTTTCAATAAAAATGTGTTGGTGGGTGGCTAGTAGAAGAGTCTCAGTGTAACCAGCAATTTTAAAGTCAGTTGAAGGTTAGGTTATGAAATTAAAAGTTTGGGTCTTAAATTTCACCCATCAGTATGTGCTATGTACTGCAGTCTGTATTTTTTTCCTATGACAACAAGAACAAATAAATAATTCAAAATCAGTGATTCAGCACTCCTCCGATAACATTCAGATTAAGATAAATCAGCACTTGATGGTTCAATTTTATTGAATGCATCTTTAGATTTTGACACTTAAAAGCGTCTCAGATTAAGAGATGGACTGAGCTTGTTATCTTGGTACCTTTTTAAAAAGTCTATATATAATCCTACTTCCTCAACAAGTTCTGATGTGAGGGAGCTATTGGAACAGAAGTTGAAGCGGTATTGTGTTATACTTGCTTAGAGAAACAAACTTCATTACATGGCATGCAAATTAGTAATCACAGGTGTCTGGCACAGATTTGCACTTTCACAGGAACTTTCCCAACACAGAAGCTGGGAATGATACTGAACCTTAGCTAAGTGTTAAGGACAAAGAACAATGTCACCTAATGGTTAAAGGCATTGCTTACATTAGGGGTCGGCAACATATTTTTTTTTTGCTCCAAAGGCTGCATTTTGTGGGTGGCAGTGGTTTGGGGTCTGCAAACTTGCAGGCATACCCAAAACACACCAAAACTGAAAAATCTACTGAAATAAACATTCAGACCCCACTTCACACAAACACACATACTTATCACACAGACCTGCCCCTCCTCTCTCACACACATACATTAGACAAAAACACTGTAGCCTCTCCCTCCCTGTCTTTACTGGGCTCTGGTGCCGGAGTGATGCTCCGCTGTGTTAAAGAGAGCCCCACAGCTTTCTGTATTTTTGCCGTCAGTGATGTCACTAGGACTCAGAGCCTCTAGTATCGCTATCCACGCACAACATGATTTTGAAAGTAAGCTCGAATAGTAGCCACTTGACAAGAGGCATACAATGAAGATGTTGACTTCTAGGGTGTAACATCTACATGCAGAAACCCAGCCCTGGTGGGTTGTGTTTGTAGGCTGCCTTAATGATATAAATGCCAGAAAGGTAGACTATATAGATTGGTTAAATAAATAAAATGAAGGGAAGATCATTTCCCTATATTTGCATTTGTAGATTAACCTCTTTAGTTGGAGAGGTATGTTAGATTGTGCATCTCAGTTTTGTGTTTGGGTGGAATTTGGTGGATAGAAGTTCTTTTGATGTCTGGGACACATTTTCCTATATGGAAAACCAAGTTAGCTAAGTAATGAAAGTCTTCAATAAATAATAAGGGGTACTGTAACTGCCAAAGTACCTTACCGTTATTATGTTTTATTTACTCTTTGGCTGAAGGGCAAGCAGCTGGCCCCACAATAACTAACATAAATAAATTAAAGCAGTTTATTAAGGCAAGTCACAACATAATACTTACAGGTCTGCAATTCTGGCTTATTTTTGGATGAGCTGGTTTTTTTTTTTTGTTTTTTTTTAACCAGAATCCTCTTAATGGATATTTTCCACTGTCCAAGTCTCTGTTCTTTTTTAAAAAAACACCCTGTAGGTGGAGTAAAGATTCTCAAACTGGCATGCCCTATGCATTTTCTAACCTTGAAAACACATCCAAAAATTTGAGAGACTGGGCACATCAGCAGTACCAACTACAAAATTGTTCTTGTTCAGGGCTACATGGTCAGCCCTTATAGAAGCAGAACAGAAAGTAATTGTTTAAATAAAAACTTGTGTCTCTTGGGATTCTGCACATTTTTTATCCAAGCATGTACAGTACTTCTCAAAATTGTTTCAGACTTTTAACCCCAATCTGCAAACATTTCAGCATTTCTTTCATTAGCACTGCATTGTGTCCAGTTTTCACCAAATGTTCTTGTGTCACCCATTAGTACCTTTCACTCCACCATTTTGCATTCACTGGTCTGGTGTTTTTAGTACTTACGATACTGTGTAGAACTGGGCTCCTGTTTCGCCTTGATAGGTTAGACCAGGCATAAGCAACCTTGGCTATCGAGATGTTTTGGAACTACAATTCCCATGATCCCTAGGTAACAGGGCCAGTGGTCAGGGATCATGGAAGTTGTAGTTCCAAAACATCTGGAGAGCCAAGGTTGCCTATGCCTGGGTTAGACCAGCCTTTCTCAACCTTGGGTCCCCAGATGTTGTTGGATTACAACTCCCATCATCCCTGATTAGTGGTCTGACCAGTTGTAGTCCAGCAACATCTGGGGACCCAAGGTTGAGAAAGGCTGCGTTAGACTGAAGGGGTACAAGAGAAATTAAGAGAGCCGCCGAAATACTCTTGATACATGACATACATGTCTACAAGATCCAAGTTTGGTAAAATGGTTGCTCGTTGGATGTATGCAAAATTTAACAGAACGACTTACAGGTAGGTAGCCATGTTGGTCTGCCGTCGAAACAAAATAAAAATAAAATATAAAAATTCCTTCCAGTAGCACCTTAGAGACCAACTAAGTTTGTCATTGGTATGAGCTTTCGTGTGCATGCACACAAAATGTGCATGAGTTTATCTGAAGAAGTGTGCATGCACACGAAAGCTCATACCAATGACAAACTTAATTGGTTTCTAAGGTGCTGCTGGAAGGAATTTTTCTATTTTATTTTTATTTGTAGCAAAATTACTTGATATGAGATCATGACTGGCATAATGGAATGAAATTCGATATTAATGGGCAGCAGCAGATAGCATGGTAGGTTGCACATCTCACCTGATTTTCTGGCTGTTTTTCTGCAACCTGCCAGGATGGAAAGGGGGAGGGGCACAACGGTGAGGAGGTTGATGCAATGGAAGCACCCACACGGGCCAATTCAGCACTCCGACATACACATTTGCACCACACCAACCTTGCTGCCACACCCCTCCCCCCTCTGCCCCAGTACGCTGCAGTGTCTAAGCCAAGCGAAGGTCAGGTGAGCGTTGCAGGGACCCGACACTCCCCCCCTCCCCCGGTCAGCTTATGATGAGCAAGGCCCAAATCTACATTTCTAGTTCAAATAGAAGTTTGGCCTCTGCACTCTTTCTGAAGTAGAGAGGGAAATGGGTAATGCAATGCAAGATTTGAATATCAAAATGAAAGTTCATGTGTGCATTCAGGACGCTATTGTGTGTTTCGAGCACAATTTCTTCTGGGGCAACCCCACCCCAAAGGTATTTTTTAGGAGAAGCAGAAAAGGATGTAAAGCAGAATGCAACATACTACAGCAGCAGTGTGAGGCAGCACAGCCTCGGTACGTTTTCCACAGCAGGATTGGCAATGTCATCTATCGATCTTCCTCCACTGTCCCCTGAGACAGACGGATGCCAGCAACTTCTATAGGAGTGCTACTCGCCATTGCTTTTAAGCTTGGAGAGTTGGTATACAGGACATGCTGCATTCTTTCATTTTCTGGCAAGGATTTCCTGCAGAATTTCAAAATTCACTAAGGTGCCTGTTGTTTACATTAAACCCGTGTTAGCAGGTAACACAAATGTCCTTATAACACAATGAGGCTCACTGGCATGTGAAACGGCAGGCTCTGTGCTACATGGCACTTACATGCTTCCTCCATTTGCAACCCACTGTTCTTCCATCTATCTGTGGAAGATGTGGCTGTGGGTTACCCCATTTTATTCTCTTAATTACCTCGTGAGGCAGGCTAGGCTCAGATTTCACAATTTACCAAAACACTGCCAGCTGGCTACTGTTTATAACTGAGCTGCTGGAATGAAATTTGGTTCATGCATTCAAAGGAGCATTCTGCATTTCCAAAATGAACTCCTCCTCCACCACCCCTGCATTGTTTCCACAGGGTCCATGCAGAACGTAATTTGTTTGTTTATTGAGTTTATATTCCACCCTTTCTCCCAAAGGAGCTCAGTCTGCAGTGTAACATCTCACTGAAGTACAGCTCTCTGTTTGAAGTTTGAATGACTGGTTCATCCACACTGGACTACAAATAGAAACAGAATGCAAACTACATCTCTTAGATGAGAGATTGCTAACCCGTGGCCCTCCATATAGCTTCCATCAGGGGTGCCATCTCCTAGGAACTGAGCCCTTTTTGCCCCACCCAATACTTTTTTGGGATTGGGCGAGCCCCCACAATATTCAAAGGCAACAGAGGAGGCTTCAGTAGCTGCCTCTTCCTCCTGCCACAGAAGGGAAGGAGCACAAAAGCATCCCCTGGTTGGTGGCAGAGGTAGGAAGAGGAGGAGCCACCGGCCATTGAAGCCACTCGGCTCCTGTGCAGCCGCTGTGCTGCCACTGCATTCGGCTCCACCAACATCCTGATGTCATGCATGTGATATCACACACTGCACAATGCTGCCCCCCCTCCTTCAGAAGCTGGCACCATTATCCCTGACAATTGGCCATGCTGGCTGGAGCTGATGGAAGCTGGAGTACCAACAACAGCTAAAGAACCACAGGGTACCTACTGTGCCACAGATATTGAGAGTGAAAGCCAATGTATCCATCCAAGAAGCAATTATAAATGCACCTTCCAACTCAAGCTTGATCTTTACATCAAGAGCCAAGGAGCTAACAAAGCTTCTTTAACACTGCCCTTTACTAGTTTTTATTCTAGTACGTAGAGTTTTTGCCTCTCAGTGGAATGTGCAGAGCATTTAAATCTGGCATTTAACAGTACAATCCTATGCAGACCTACTCAGAGGTAAGCCCCATTGATTTGAATGGGTCTTACTGTGACCTAAGTGTGTTTTATTCATTATCAAGTTAAGGTTTAATAATAATAATTTGATGATTCATAGCACTTTATATGTACATTCAGTAATTCATACCACAGCTTGCTAGGTTATTACTGTTGTTATTACTTTCCTGGAGTTGGACCCTCTTCTGCAATTTCTCACCTTCTGTAGTCTCTCCACTGGCTGGCTGCTAACTCTAGAATGCTTCGTAAGCTTCTTGCCTTTACTCTTAAAGCTCTTCACCGTCAGTCTCCTTCCTATCTTTCAGCCTTGGGGTCATGCTGAAGGCCTGGTCTCTCTCCTTACTCATCTTAGGGTTTTTTGTTCTTTATTGCATCTTTGTCCTTCTTTTGCTGCTCCATACGCTTGGAATTGTCTTCTGGAACATTTGTGGACTGCCCCCTCTCTCCATATATTAATTTTTTTCTTGAAAACTTAGCTTTTTCTGAAGCCTTGGTTAGCTGGTTTTATTATGCCTGATGGAATGACATTTGAAGTGTATATGTTAAACTACAGTGGTACCTCAGGTTAAGAACTTAATTCGTTCTTAAGCTAAAACTGTTCTTAACCTGAGGTACCACTTTAGCTATTGGGGCCTCCCACTGCTGCCATGCTGCCGCCGTTCAATTTCTGTTCTCATCCTGAAGTAAAGTTGTACCTGAGGTACTATTTCTGGGTTAGCGGAGTCTGTAACCTAAAGCATCTGTAACCTGAGGTAGCACTGTATTAATTTTTATTGTATTTTCTATATCCATTGCTTTAGATTGGGTGCCCCTTGGTTTAAAATTTCTTATTTTTAATTGTGTACAGTACCATGTGCATAGATACCACCATATCAATAAATGTTAATCATGATAATATCCTAAATTATATTATTGCTCTCAATTGGAGCTTGAGGCTGGGGAAATGGCTTGCCTAAGGCTGCCAGGTAAAGTGAGTGCTTCAATAGGAGACTTCCTGTGCACATGCTTATTTGTTGACTGTGAAACATTGTCTCACAAGCAAGTACCGCACCTGACAGGAGACTTCGCTTTTGAAGGCATAAATTGAGGGTGGCTGTATGGAACAGCAAAAGAGGCATCCGATTTTCAAGTGTGAAACCTGTGGAAGGAATGAGTTAACCAGAGAAACTGCATCTCTGAGGGACTTGGCAGCTGTCTGGGCAATTCTTGCTTCTCCGGTGAAAAATTGTAGTGCAGCTTGAAAGTCAGAAAGTTATTTTATTTATGGCTCAAATATGTCCATGAATCTTTCTGCCAACTGTATGAGTTTGAAAGGAACAGTTGTCCTTAGAAGGCTTCAAAATCTCCATGTTACATGACGGGGAAGGCTGCAACACAACCTTGACTGGAAGAAAGGGGTGTTCTGGAAGTCCAAGTGCCACATTGCTGATGGCATCACCCTTCCATTAAGCTTTTATCCACCTGTTGCCTGTCAAAAGGTGCCTGCACATTAAATGTAGTTTTTTGTGCTTCACATAAGTTTTGGCTTTAGACTTGTCAGTTCTTTGATAACTCTACTGTACTAATTCTACCTTAATGTCAGAACATTTCGGTAGAGTAAAAGCATTTCAGTATTGCTTTGTCCATAAGCTGAGCTGTAACTCGATTGTGAAGTGTTTGTACATATGACTGGAGCTATGGAGCAATCTCAATTTCAGTGCAGCCCTAAAATACCTACCCATAGCTTCCAAGGGGAAAGACCTTTTGATGGAGAGCTGGTCAATATAAAGACCTGTACAGTCATACCTCGACATCCGAAGGCTTCGACTTCCGAAGTCGAAGCCTCTAGAAGTCCTCCTGGCGCACGCAGTCGGCGCAAGCGCAGAAGCAATGCTTCGACAACCGAAAACCTCTTCGTAAGTCGAGGTACCACTGTATTTAATTTCTAAGACTATCTATATATATAAAAATGTAGGCATTCTATATATATATATAAATGTAGGCATTGTGCACGCGGATGTAACAGCCTTTCTCCATAACTGCTGAACTGTAATGTTACAAATTTGGCCACAACGTTCCATGCCCATCAGTGAGGGATCTGGCATAATTTCCCCCCCCCCAAAAGCAAACCTTTCATACCTAAAATAATGATTAAACACAAAAAGTGGCGCCCAAATTAGACGTCACCAGCAGAAGCTCTGAAGACTCCAGCAGCATCCAATAGAAAGGCAGATTGTCCACTGCTGCCTGCAAAGCCGCACCACCAGATGACATAACCAAATTCCACAGCAACCAACTGAAAACAGGCCCAACATTGCCAAGTGGAGGTAGGGGCCTGCCTGGGGGGCCGAATAGGGGGCAGGGATAGGTAATGGGTCAGAACAGGGTGGGGGGAGACACAGGGATGAATCCTGCCCTCTCCACAGTATCTCGCCTTGGCTTTGCAGACTAAGCTGAGTGGATTTAGGGTCCTGCCTGGGTGGGGGATGGGGGGGACGAATAGGCCGCAGCATAGAATCAACTTTTACAAGGCCGTGCCTTTGGGTAGAATAAAATGTTATTTCACATGGCACACATGGGTAGGAGAGTCAGGGTTGGGACAGGGCAAAATTTTACAGAACACGCGCATTGAGGAAATGATTGTGTGCAAAATGAAAGGGTCACAGGGATAACCCGGGGGGGGGGGGGTTGGACGGAGGAGAGGGAAATCACAGGGGTAAGTGGGGGGGTAGGGGGAGGAGAGGGGGAAAATCACAGGGATAAGCCGGGGTAGGGGGAAGAGGGGGCATAATAGGTCATGGACCAGGACAGAGTTGGGGGATTCACAGGGATACACCAGGGAGGTGAGGGGAGGAGTGGGGGAATCACAGGGATACATCATGGATCGGCGCAGGGTAGGGGAAATCACACAAATAACCCACAGCAACGCGTGGCAGGGCCAGCTAGTTGTAAATAAATCCCATCGTTCTACATTTTGCCTGCCAAAGTCTCGTTAGCACAGCCACTGATCCTACTCACCAGCTCCCCACATCTGGTCCTGGGTACTATCGCCATAACTCTCACACCGTTTGCTAGTCCTTGCTAGACAAAGGCCTGTCATCAAAAATCTCCTCATCCTTCCTCTCTGCTGCCCAAAGAAGGCAGTCACTACGAAGATGGAGTGTGGTGGAAGCGGAGGGATGAGCAGGAGTACTCCCCAGGTACCAGCAGCAACTCTAGAATCCATAGCTATTACAGCTAGCCAGAGGCTTCTGTACATGTGGGGTCTGGCTCACAGACTCCAGTGTGAACTTGTCTGTAATGGAATTCCAGGCATTTCAGTTCGCTTGATAAATTAGGAGAGATGTTAACCTTGGATCCAAAGGCTGCTGCTGGCTAAGGCATCTGCTCCCTCCATGTATCTACAGATACAGCGGACTGACCCTGCACACTTTGCAAGCAGTGCTGCAGCAATTTACAGAAAGCAAACAAAGATATATAAAGAAGCCTTTTAAAAACTAAGTTTGTCTAAGCTATCGGGAGCGGGTCAGGTTCTGCAGTAAAATACACTGCCAGTCTCTGGGCCACTGTCTGGAGCCTAAAATAGTCTCAAAGTATATGGAAGTTGCCCACCTCTGCTATAATTCTAGAAAATATTGTTCAATTACAAGTTTCAACTTCCCACCCCTTTGACAGGCACATGAAGTGAAAATATCCCTGGGCTCATTCACTCCTTTATAGCTTCTTGTACACTTTCCAAATTTTTATAGAGATATAGTCACAAGTAGAAATGTCTACTTTCCCCATATCCCCATACTGGATTATTTATTCACGAACCCCCTTTTATGTAATATATTTCCTAGGATTTTTTTTTTAAGTTCTTGTCAAACAATGTTTTTATAGGAGGGCAAAATGTCTGTTATATGGCCATAAAATGAAATAAAAATATTAGCATGTCGAAAGCTACATGAAGAGTGTGGCAGCATGTAATTTTCTGGCTTGCTGGGGTGACACTTGACAGTGGCATTGTTTTAAGTGCATAACTGTAGGAGAAGAAGACTTACTATCTGCTTATTTCAGACAAGGAGTGGATAAAGGATTAAATTAAATATCCCTCTTTGTTGATGGAAAGGCAGCGAAACTTGTAGATTTACCATGTACGGGTCTATAATAAATTACCATTCTAAGCAGTTTATCTGAATACACACACACACACACACACACACACACACACACACACACACACACAGATTCATTTTGAATATTAAGTGCTGGTGTATAGCTAAACCTGCAAAGTGCATTTGAACAAAAATCAGTGTAAGGTTTCATTACATTGGAGTGCACATTTTTAACAAAAAACAACTGCTCTCAATGCAGCTATAATACATTTTTCAAGAGAGCATAATCTTTTCCTCTGAAATCCAGCATGGGAAACAGCTTCAGGAAAGAAATAAAATAAAGATGCATTACCACCCTGAAATGCAGCTGTGTGCATCTTCTAAGAAAAAGCTCTAAACAGCTGTTGCTGAATAGTTTAATGTTTCACTAGTCTTTGCTTGCATGCCATCATTTTCCATAAGTACCATAGGAAATGTTGCTTCTGTTGCCTTTTATACACAACCTCATTCTTTGCTAAATAGTGTGCGGATCTGTTGTCCCAGGAGTTTTATTATTTCATCCGCTGGATCTATTTTTCGCTTCGCTGAATAGTCAACTATTTAACATGCTTCCAGATAACCTTTGAAAATGGGTTTTCCTCCTGTTTACTATGCAACACATGTGTTCAGATACAAGATCTGGCAGTCCTGGTGATTTTTATTCATCCCTTTCCCTTTTACTCATCTAACTCCAGCTCGCATTCTAATGAGAAGAGGGAGGGGTTCAGAGCATGGTGGGAGGTCATGTGATGCTTCTACATCTTATGCAGTTTCCTTCAATGCTTTGTTGTGGTTGGTTGGTTGGTTGGTTTAAAGAAAATAACTGCAACTGCAAGCAGGGGAGGGGCAGCGGTGGTGAGGTGCTGAACTGTTTCCTTTCCTGCTACTCATTTCCTCAGATTTCCCCTTCCTCCTCAGCTGCTTTTTTCACCTATGGAAGGAGAGGAACATTATGTGTTTCCTATAGTTTTTCCCTAATGGAAGAAAAGGAGCGGGGTGGATGATTTTGAGTAAATAAGCAACATGGAGGGAAATGGTTAAGCAGCTTTCCATAGATTAGTGCTAGGGTGAAATAAGAGTCCGCCTTACCAGTACGGTACTATCATGGCCTCATCCACCATTGTGACACCACAGTTCCATTTTATTGTTTACTATAGAAGCTATCAAGTCCGTGAAACTATTGCTGCGTTCAGAAATACAGGTACTGAAATGCTTGCACCAGTGAAACAATTGGAAGCGCATGATGTTGAATTCTGCCATAACTTGGTTTTGAATGCTGAATATATCAGTTATTAGTGGATGTTTTGGAGATCAGGCAAATAATTGCATGAGCACTATGGGGATAATATTTGACAGCATAATAATCTAATGTCTGCAGAAGCCTTTTACAGTATATCCCTCTGCATTTCAACCTCCATTTCGACCCCATTTTAAGCATATATGTTTGTGTTACAATAACCCCCTTCATCATGCCTTCATCATGTGAAGGGTACAGTGGTGCCTCGACTTACGAATTTAATCCGTTCCGAAGGCACCTTCGTAGGTCGAAAAATTCGTAAGTCGAAAAGTGCCATTGGAAATGCGATTTCTCATATGAATGCATTGGAAATGGAAAATTTTCGTCAGTCGAAGCAACCCCATCTAAAAATTCGTAAGTCGAAAATACTGCCGCGGTCTCCATTCGGATGGCGAAAAAATCGTAAGCGTGCAGCCATTTGCCCCATTCATAAGTCGAAAAATTCGGTTGTCGAGTCATTCGTACGTCGAGGTACCACTGTACTTCATGTGGTTACTGCAACATGGGGCCATGTGGTGGTTCACCCATATCCTTCCTTGGCTCTGATGTTCGCAGTACCAAGTGGGCGTTCAGGGCAAGGGCAAGCAGTGCAACCCCACTCTTGACAATCAATACAAGAAAGGGGCTAATTTGTAACCTGCAATTGAAAGGAAAACACCCCAATGAAAGTTAGGTTGTGTGTGTTGTTGGGAGGGGAACCCTCCCCCCTGCAATCTTGGAGCTCCAGGTTTCATGCCTGTTTAGCCAACAGCATGACTCCTAAAAAAAAAAAAAGCAAATCTAGCCTGAGAAATGGCCTTGCATTCATACCTTCTCAAGCCATCCAGGTTGGTGTCCATTGCTGCTTCCTGGGAGAATGAGTTCCATAGATTGACCATGTGCCACGTGAAGAAGTACTTTATTTTATCTGTCCTAAATCTTCCTAAACGGAAATGCAGCTGAGTGAGAGAGTGGTCTCCATAGCATGGAGATTTGTAGCCTTTTTCAGTCAAGCAAATGTTCGGGTTTTTATTGTCTATCATTTTATTACGAGGTTTTGCCAGCTGCCAAGTCTTCTCCATTAAAACCAAATCCTCCCTAAAGATAAATGGGGGAGTCAGCTAGATTGTGTTATTTGCCTCAGATAAGGAAAATGAAACCTTTTAACAAGTTACAAGCATAATATTATGGTACATGCCATGGATACGACATAATTTTTTGTGATTGTGGTGGAATGCTGATGTTAAAAGAGAACTGCAGATGAGGAAAAGAGATCATAGTGCAGAGTACATATTTGGCAAGATGTCAGTGCATAGGTTATTGAGGAGAAAATGGGTCACAGGTTTCCTTCAGCCCAGGTTTCAAATTTTGTCCTCTTGTGTTTTTTCCAGCATATATATATTCCTGAGGTTTGGCCCTTTGAGTGCAAAATAAAATAAAAAGTAATAACGTTGAAAAGCCGATGGGCAAAAATTGATTCATAAATGAGAAGGTGGCATTCATCTCAACGCTCTTATTGGAAACCTAAATCTCAGTAAATTTGTAGCCTAAGGATACAATGGGCTTAAAGGATTTCTGTCTCTGAAGAAAAATTAGAAGGCCTTTGAGGTACGGTAAATGGAAAAAGGTTGTTTGGGCAAACGTGGTGCTCCAGCACTCTTAAATGTTAAGCACCGTCAGGGGGTACCTCCGTCATTAAGGAGACTGGCATGTTAGAGATTGTTTCAAGCAGGAGAAGAGTTATGGATGACTTTGTGGAGGTGGCACAATGCCACAGGGAAATTATGTCAAGCATGAAAATGACTTTTTTTGTCACTGCTTATTTGACATGGAGTTGCTGGTGTGTGTGTGTGTGTGTGTGTGTGTGTGTGTGTGAGAGAGAGAGAGAGAGAGAGAGAGAGAGAGAGAGAGAGAGAGAGAGAGAAGAGGACATAAATAGTATTCCCGTCTGTAGTGCTTCAGTATCTTCTCCCTTTCTTTCAGCGTTTAAGTAATCCCTAGTTGTTGTTTTTTATCAACATATGAGGATAATAAATTTAGCTTTGCAGTCCAATGCACTCAACTTGGTTCCATCCATGCTGGATGCTTCCTATGTGCTAGCAATTGAGTGGCGAGCATGCTTTCTTCAAATCTGAGTCACTTCTTTTGTTGATTGTCTTGGCAGTGGTTTATAGGCTCTCTCTGTTATTTTTATATATAATTAAAAGGGCTCTCTGGGGTTCTGTTAAAAGCCTACAAGTTAAGCTACCTGGTGTCAATGTACAGTAATGTGTTGTTGTCTATGGAGGAGAAGGCAAAAGGCAAATATGTGAAATGTTGCTTCTCTAGTCTCTCCTTGCCACTTCCTTATTGTACCATCATATCCTTCTGGCTCCTGTTTCAAGGATCCCTGAGACAGAGAGTTGCAAAAAGCCATATGCATGCTCACAGCTGGAAGTACGTTTCTTTGCTGACCTGTTACATGGATAGTGGGCATTAAATACCCTGCTGTGTTGCAAATGTGCACCTGCCTTACCTTATTGCCTCTGGGAAAGAACAAGTGTGATTCACAATCTAATTTGAGTTGGATACTTCTCTGCTGTTACCAGTGGTGCATAGTTTCATAATACATTGTTTTGTGGAAGTATTCCTAAATTGGTGTGGGCCTTAATTCCTTTTGGGGGATTAGACCCTGTTTCCATCACAGTGATCAGATGCTGCTACAAATAGGCAGACATTGCACTGAGCAACACTTTCAGAGGCTTCTCACACTGATAGGTTTGCATCAATTTGTTAAGACTAAGAAGGTTTCACTTGTTCTTTCCTGCCTGCCATTACCAAACCATTAGCTGCAAATTCTAGAGGAGTTGCCATATTAGTCTATTGCAGCATAAGCAGCTAAGATTCCCATGGCACTATAAAGTCTAGCAAATGTATTGCCACAAGAAATGTCATATACTTTAAGATATGCTAGGACTCTTGCTTTTGCCATATGGTAGTTATATATAATATAGATTTTACTCAAGTGGGCATTTGTCTTAAGTCCATAAACATAATAGTAGGCAGCACCAAGTACAGAAACTGAGTTTACAGTACAGGGGTTAAGTCCCACCAAAGTCATGCACATTGAAGTCCCATTGAGTTCAATGTACTTAAGATCATTCTTAATATTTCCACTAATAATTTCCGCTAATGGGTCTTCCACTAGGTCTTTCCACTAAGATGCTCAGCTTTGGCAGGACAATTTAGTTTATGATAGCCCTTACTTAGCATTTTACATAGTAAAATGGATCAGGATATCATAGAATCATAGAGTTGGAAGAGACCACAAGGGCCATCCAGTCCAACCCCCTGCCAAGCAGGAAACACCATCAAAGCATTCCTGACAGATGGCTGTCAAGCCTCCGCTTAAAGACCTCCAAAGAAGGAGACTCCACCACACTCCTTGGCAGCAAATTCCACTGCTGAACAGCTCTTACTGTCAGGAAGTTCTTCCTAATGTTTAGGTGGAATCTTCTTTCTTGAAGCTTGAATCCATTGCTCCGTGTCCACTTCTCTGGAGCAGCAGAAAACAGCCTTTCACCCTCTTCTATATGACATCCTTTTATATATTTGACCATGGCTATCATATCACCCCTTAACCTTCTCTTCTCCAGGGCAAACATACCCAGCATTGTTTCCAGGCCTTTGACCATTTTGGTTGCCCTATTCTGGGCACGTTCCAGCTCGTCAGTATCCTTCTTGAACTGTGGTGCCCAGAACTGGATACAGTACTCCAGGTGAGGTCTGACCAGAGCAGAATACAGTGGTACTATTACTTTCCTTGATCTAGATGCTATACTCCTATTGATGCAGCCCAGAATTGCATTGGCTTTTTTAGCTGCTACATCACACTGTTGACTCATGTCAAGTTTGTGGTCTACCAAGACTCCTAGATCCTTTTCACATGTACTGCTCTCAAGCCAGGTGTCACCCATCCCGTACTTGTGGCTTTCATTATTTTTTTTGCCCAAGTGTAGTACTTTACATTTCTCCCTGTTAAAATTCATCTTGTTTGCTTTGGCCCAGTTGTCTAATCTGTTAAAGTCATTTTGAAGTGTGATCCTGTCCTCTGGGGTGTTAGCTACCCCTCCCAATTTGGTGTCATCTGCAAACTTGCTCAGGTTGCCCTCATCCTGAGCACCAATTGGCCTTGGTGTGTGGGAGCTGGTTTTCCACCAATGACTCTCATAAAGCTTGGACAAAGATGACACATTCACATGAGCTGGGGCTGATTGTGCAGGTATCTATCTGTTGACTGCCCATGTCACTGCTCCTTGCCACATTAAAATGAAAAACCTGACCCCAGCATTGCGAGAACTACACACAGAAAACTGGCTCTCGATAAGCTAGGGCCATACTGTAACTTACTCAAATAAAGGTGGTGTTCTTAGTCCTGAATGCTGTTTTGTCTTGCTTTGACACATGATTTCCCAGAATTAGGATTAATTTCTGCTGACTTTCTCTCTAATATCATTACATCTGATTTTGTTTCAGTGTTAGCTACTGTGGTTCTGTTAACATCAGCATGTTGTGTTATTTCTGATAGAATTACTCCCACTTGCATTGTTTCTATCCTCCCCTCTTTCATGAGGGGATGGGAAAGACTATCTTATGCTCCCTTGCAGTAGGTAATATAGAGAATGCTGCATTTGCAAAGATTGCGCTGGCTAGCCAACTGCTTCAGTCTAGGAGTAACAGAAAGAGTTATCCTGAATCTTGGGACCATCTGTACTGCCGGCTTAATGATAGTTTCTCAGGGATGCTTGGAACTTCTGTTAGATTTTCTAATGATAATTAAATGCAATTTAACACTGATAGGGGAAGTCCAAGTCTTTGATTTTAGGGGAACCTCTGCTGACAGTCCCAGCAATAAAGAATTAATGAGAATGCGCCAGGCAGAGCAGAGAACCAATGTGCCAGGGCATATATGGAGCCAAAACTCACCAGTATTAATGGATTTAGCAAAGCGTGAGAGAAAAATAATTTGTGCCTTTGGTGCACATTTTATTTTCAGCATTTATACATCACCCACTCAGCAAGGTTTCCTGGGCAGTTTACAAAACAATCTAAAATACAATCAAATCACATTACAGATTAAAAACACACTGAAAAGTAGTAACTAAGATGCCAGTGAAAATAAAAAGGTATTCTTCAATGAGTGCAATGTAAGTGTTCAGCAGGACTCCCTGGGGCACCACTACCAAAAAGGCCCTCTTTTGGAGAGGCCCTAGTGACCTCACATGATTTAGTGGGGCAAACAGTAGAAAGGACTGGGTCAGTATGCATAGTTTATCAGGGGTGGCCTGTCCCACTTTGCCACCTGAGGTGAAATGGGAATTTCTGCCTCCCCGCCCCCCCCCGCCCCACTTCCACTACCACCATGACCCGACTGTAGCCGAACTCGGCAGGAGCCATGGTGCTAATGCCACAGAGGTCAGAATCAGAATTCAAAATGACCTTAACAGATTGGAGAACTGGGCCCAAGCTAACAGATACATTTCAATAGGGACAGATGTAAGGTTCTACGTTTAGGCAGGAGGGGGGACGTCTGGTTTACTAGCAGTGCATGTGAAAATTGTCTAGGAGTCTTAGTGGACCACAAGCTTAGCATGAGTCAACAGTCTAATGTTAATGTAAAGCTAATGCTCTTCTAGGCTGCATCAACAGTAGTATAGTGTCCTGATTCTACAGTCATACCTCAGTTTAAGTACGCTTCGGTTTGAGTACTTTCAGTTTAAGTACTCTGCGGACCCGTCTGAAATGGATTAATCCACTTTCCATTACTTTCAATGGGAAAGTTCGCTTCAGGTTAAGTATAATTCAGGTTAAGTACGGACTTCAGGAACCAATTGTGTACAGTGGTGCCTTGACTTATCTAGGGATCATGGGAGTTGTAGGCCAAAACATCTGGAGGGCCGCAGATTGGGGATGCCTGGTCTGGTACATAAATATAATGGGCTTTATCTAATTGTGCTGCACTCCTGGTGGACAGAGGGAAGTTTTCATTCTGTGGAATGGGGAGGAAGGTAATTTTGCAAATTCTCCTCCCCTTATGAAGCCCCCCCCCCGTAACCCACCCCAGTTCTGTTCCAAAGCATTGGGGAGGTATTTGGAACAATGTGGGAGATGGTGACTAGGTTACTCAATGTCTCACTTTATGAACTCATGTATTAGCACTTAGTATTTAAGAGGCAGCAGGGAGGTTAAAATACTGTGGAGAAATTTGAGGAGGTGGGAAGGATTGCTTTTAAGAACATGTGTTAACTCACCAAGCCCTCGAGGATGCTGTGGGGGCAGTATGGAGCTGAGACATCATTTGTACTTAAACAGTGATTCTGCATGAAGAATGAAAGATAAAAGAAGCAATGAAGGCTTCATTCATAGGCTTCCAGGCTGAGGCTCTAGATGCAATTTGTAGTTTCAGAAAATGTTTAACATCAAACATATTAAGGCTACTTAATTCTGATTGAACTGTGGGAGTTCTGGAGGCTTGCAATGAACAAAGTAATGCTCAAGAGGTGACCATTCCCTTGCTATTAGAAGGAGCAATCACTCAAAATGATATCTGCCAAAGATGAAAGCTGTTCAGTGAAGGCTAACATCCTGTCCCAGGCTGGTATTGCTGTGAAACTTTGCATTAAGCACATAGTACATTATCCCATTAATCTGGGTAGCAGCAAGCCAAATATCATCAAGAGGCACTTCTGTGCTGACGTTGAAATAAGTGAAAATTACAGGTAGGTAGCCATGTTGATCTGCCATAGTCGAAACAAAATAAAAACATTCCTTCCAATAGCACCTTAGAGACCAACTAAGTTTGTCATTGGCATGAGCTTTCGTGTGCATGCACACTTCTTCAGATACACTAACAGAAGTCACCAGACCCTTATATATAGTGAGTGGGTGGGGAGGGGTATTACTCAGAAGGGTGGTGGGAATGGCTGATAGGTGTGGTAAATCTGTTAACGACTGCAATGGGTCTTACAGGAAAAAAGCAAGGAGTGAGATGGCTAAAAATTGCTTTATCATGTACAGTATAATGAGATAAGAACCCAGTGTCTCTATTCAGACCAGGTCTCTCCATGGTTTTAAGTTTGGTAATAAGATGCAATTCAGCAACTTCTCTTTCCAGTCTATTTCTGAAATTCTGTTGTAATAAGACAGCTACTTTGAGATCTTGTATAGAATGTCCTGGGAGATTGAAGTGTTCTCCTACTGGTTTCTCTGTCTTGTGATTCCTGATGTCAGATTTATGTCCATTTATCCTTTGGCGTGGGACCCAGGTGGCTCTGTGGGTTAAACCACTGAGCCTAGGGCTTGCTGATCAGAAGGTTGGCGGTTTGAATCCCTGTGACGGGGTGAGCTCCCGTTGCTTGGTCCCTGCTCCTGCCAACCTAGCAGTTCGAAAGCACGTCAAAATGCAAGTAGATAAATAGGAACCGCTACAGCGGGAAGGTAAACGGCATTTCCATGTGCTGCTCTGGTTCGCCAGAAGCGGCTTAGTCATGCTGGCCACATGACCTGGAAGCTATACGCCGGCTCCCTCGGCCAATAATGCGAGATGAGCACGCAACCCCAGAGTCGGTCACGACTGGACCTAATGGTCAGGGGTCCCTTTACCTTTATCCTTTGGCGTAGGGTTTGGCCTGTTTGTCTAATATAGAGAGCTGAAGGGCACTGTTGGTATTTGATGGCATACACAATGTTAGAAAATGAGCAATTAAATAGTCCTGAGATGGTATGTTGGATGTTGTTGGGGCCAGTGATGGGCTTGTCCGGGTGTATGTGGCAGCAAAGTTGGCATCTGGGTTCATTGCAGGCTCTGGTACCAGTGTCCATGTTAAGTCTGGTGGTTGTATTGTTGTGGGTGAGGAGCAAGTTCTCTTTGGGTATCATTCTGGCTCTGTTGATCTGTTGTTTAACGTCATCGGGCGTATATTTTAGTTCTAAAAAGGTTTGCTGTAGATCTCTTAGGTGAGAGTCTCTGTCTGTAGAGTTGGAACAGATGCGGCTATAATGTAGGGCCTGGCTATATACAATGGATTGTTTGGTATGTTTGGCATGGTAGCTAGAAGCATGTAGATATGTTTGTCAGTCAGTTGGTTTATGGTATAAGGTGGTGTCTATACGCCCATCCTGTATTTTTATAGTAGTGTCCAAAAAATGTATTTCTTGCATAGAGTGGTTCATTGTTAGCTAGATGGTGAGGTGAAAATGTTTGACATCAGCATCGGTAGGGAAAAAAATGTCAGTAGGTTGCAGTTATTGATAATAAATAGCAATATAAATGCTATACCACTAATAATGATGCAGTACATGAGTTTAATCTGTGCCCCCCCCTCAAAATGTCTTATATTGATTTAAAACTAATTCCTTTAGAACGGGCTTTCATTTACAGTATTTACTACACATGCCAGTATATAAATTGTGATTAATTACTCTATGGCTGGCTACATTCTTTCTATCCATTTTTTCTCATACCCTTATTTTTAGGTTCTGTCACTAGTATGAAATTCAAAGGCAACACACATGCTATGTAACCATGGCAAATTTTAGTCCACAATTATGAAACATTAGCAACTTTGGGATAGATCTGATTTCTGAAATAGTCATCCATGTTAGTAATATATGCAATGTGGTAAAACTGGGGAAAGATATATTTCTGGTTCTTATGAACTACGCTCCTTTTTAGCACCACCCTTCATATACAGTATGTGGTGACTGCTTTTCACAAGAGAAGATAAGAAGTAATGTTATGTAATCAATAAAAGTGGTTGTGATAATATACACCAGAGTGGAATCCCTTGCAGTCTGGGGCCTACAATTAGTCTGCTGAAGGGTAACTATCTAGTCACCTAGCTGCTTCCAGTGCCTGCCATAACGTACCAGGGGTAAAACTAGGCTTTATTTCACCTGGGTCAAGGACCCAGTTTGACCCCCATGTGTGCGTGCACACACACACACACACACACACACACACACACACACATCCTGGGAACCTCAACAGCACCCCTCCGGAGGCTTCACCCAGGGCAAAAAACCTAACTAGCCCTGCCCTGCCCCCCATAGCAACGACTGTGACTTACCACTGCCATTCTTTCATCGTAGGGTGAGTGGGCTATAGAATAGGGAAGCAAGAGGGTGCATTCATAAAATTGAAGTGTGCTCTGGAGTCCTTTGAACCTTATACCTGTGGAAGGAGAGAAATTCTTGTATTCAATACAATATTCACAATCTGCACAGCAAAATATCCTGGAATGGACACAGAAAAGCCAGGGCATTGCTGCATAGAGGGGAGTTTTTTCCAGGGGTGTATGTATGCATGCTACTGCTAGCATTTGGAAATTAAGAAACTCAACCTGTGGCATGGCTACTATTAAGCCAATATCCTATGCTTATCAAGAAGGAACATTCAAGAAAAAGTGAACAGTAGACTTTCATAGGCCCTATAGCAACTCTGCTGAAATTGTTCAGTTGTGATATTGCCCAGGGACAAGTTACTGTGCTAGTGACTATGCATGAAAAAAATTCAATCAGCAGACAGTACTTTTTGACAATGGGAGTTGTGACTTAGTTGTATGAAGATGAGGTATATATAAGTGTGTGAGAGAGATTTATATATATGTGATTATATATATATATATATAGAATATAGTATTCCTATGACCAACGGCAAATTCAATAAGTGGAGTTGTTGTCATCTGTCTGTCTTGAGAGACATTGGAGTGTGCCTCTGGGGATGGAGTCAAACGACTGTGTTAGCAGCACTGAAGTGACCTCGGGGCACAAGCTTGGGCAGTGTGAACTGGCTGCCCAGAAGACAAGATCCCCCTCTCTCGGTCTCAGTGATTTGGTCCAAGGGAAAGTAGAGCAATACGTTTGGTGCCGGCTTGGCTCCAGGAGTTGCCAGCAAGGCACCATCCAATCGTCTTAGGAACTTTGCAAGGCAGGTGAGGTTCAGGATCAGAGCTTTCCTTCACCTAGATGAGCTACTTTCCTAGGTTGACAAGCCCCATCTGTCCCCCCCCTTCCCTCCTACAGCATGTGCAGAAACCGCCTTCTTGACCATTGGACCCACTGTTGGTCTTGTCTGCTCATAGAATTAGGGACCACAGTAGGGATACATCTATTCTAGTCTCCTGCAATGCAGGAGTCTCAATTGACGCATTCAGGATGGGTGGCCATCCAACTTAAAAACCTCCAAGGAAGGAGAGTCCACAACCTCCCAAGGGAGTCTGTTCCACCGTCAAACAGCTCTTACTGTCAGAAAGTTCTTCCTGTTGATGTTTGGTTAGAATCTCCTGTTTGTTTGTAACTTGAAGCACTTGGTTTGAGTCCTACCCCCCAAAGCAAGAGAAAACAAGCTTGCTCCATCTACCATGTGGCAGTCCTTAAGATGGTATCATATCTCAATAGCTCAATCTATCAAAGCCTGTCTTTGCATGCAAGGGAAGTCCCTAACTCCCTGAGGGTTTAGCTGGCCAGTCTAAGCCATTCAAGGGACCCAGGTGGCGCTGTGGGTTAAACCACAGAGTCTAGGGCTTACTGATCAGAAGGTCAGCGGTTCGAGTCCCTGCAACGGGGTGAGCTCCCGTTGCTCGGTCCCAGCTCCTGCCCACCTAGCAGTTCGAAAGCACATCAAAGTGCAAGTAGATAAATAGGGACCGCTCCGGCGGGAAGGTAAACGGCGTTTTCGTGCGCTGCTCTGGTTTGCCAGAAGCAGCTTTGTCATGCTGGCCACATGACCCGGAAGCTGTCTGCGGACAAACGCTGGCTCCCTCGGCCTATAGAGCAATATGATTGCCGCAACCCCAGAATCGGACACGACTGGACCTGATGGTCAGGGGCCCCTTTACCGTTTACCTAAGCCATTCATGGGGTGGGGCCACTCTTGCATGCTGACAGCTTCTAGGAGCCACAGGTGAGAGCTGAGTGCAGGGTGGGGACCAAAGGTGGACAAACTACCCCAGAAAGAGCATGTTATGTCTCCCACCAGAGGCACTATGCCTCTCCTAACACTTTTAAACACTATCAAGTTTTAGGAGCCTTAAGGTGAGATGTTAATTAGTCTTGTGCTCCAATGGAACAGGAAAGTCGGTTGGGGTCATGGAGAATTCAATGTGTAAGTAAGGCCTTGCTTTACAGTTCTCTTAAAGTTTTGCAACAATTTTGCAGAATGCAGAATGTGAGCTGTCAACGTTAGGAGGGAAAAAATGGTAAAAGCTTAATCTTCTGTATACCCTTTCCCACATTAAAAACCAGTACCTCACTCTGTAAAACTCAAGTGGAACAGTCAGAAGTAATAAAATACAGAAGTAATTCTATCCTTTCTATTTCAGTTGCTATGGAGAAGCACAAGGAAGTTGCAGATATTAACTGTTACTACACAGTGTGCCTTGTGGGTTCCATAGGTAGACACTGTGGACCTCCAAATCAATGAAACATAGCTGAGCTTTTTATTCACCCTAGACTTTTCAAATCTTAAAAAACATGAAGCTATTAAAATTTAAGTCACCTTGAAATCGCACACTAGTAATGAATTGCAAGTGTCAATACATGAAAGAACGGTTTATGCTGATCAAGGAAATTTTGCATCAGTGTATTAGAGAGGGGAGGGAGGGAGGGAAAGACTACTCAAGGTGCTACTAAAATTCATGTGCAAAGAGCCAAGGCTGCAGTTCTGCTCAGCTATTTATACTGGTATGTAAGATCCATTAGGTGCAGCACATTTTGTACATAGGCAACTTTATGTAAGATTTTAATTCAAACTATTCTCTTTGGTTAGTGTCTTTCAGGGACATGCAAAACCTTCTCCTTTATTTTCATTATTTCTGCATTACACGTGTATTGATATTTACCTTTGAATTGTTCATACAACAGTCTCTTCATCCAGTTGTCCCCCAGACTCACCAATAGGTTGCTGATGGTTCCAATTCAGAACACTTATTCATAATACTGAATAGGTGGTTTCCACATGGGGAGTGGAAAAACAGATATTCATGAAAGGCCCGGTATAGTTAGATTTTAAATACAGTTGTTTAACTAGAATAAAATTAATAATCAAACCCAACATGTTTATATTGGGCATGGTGAAAAGTCTTGTGGGAAAAGTATATTTTACTTTCTTTTAGTGAATAAAATTGCTCTTCATGTACACAAGGATTCCCCTTTGCATTTGTACAATTAATCTTTGCTTGTAAAGAACAAAAGAAATAAATCCAAGGGCTAAATTAAAGCCAGATAAAGCCAATGACATTTTAAAATGTTAAAGCACAACCCTAGAACAGCTGAAATGTAGGTTTTGGCTTGAGCACATCTTTCCTAATTTATGGCCAGCCGTTCGATAGCTACTTCAGGTAGCAGATTCTGAGGGGCAAAGAGTGGCAGTTAGATGTTAAATAACAGGGGGCACCTTCCCTTCACCCCTTACCTGCTGCCCTCAGGCATGGTGGAATATGCTGTCACTAGTGTTGCAGAAAATCCACCTCTCATCTTGCTTCTGCATGTGTAATGGAAAGGAGACACCGTCTTGTCCTTTGCCTCAAGAGGCAACACATATTGGGCTGGCCCTCTCCTTTCCTTTAACCAAATTGTTAGTTCATGCTTGCTTGTGCAAATTTCTTGCTACATGATTCCACTGAACCATTCATGAGATAGAGAAATTACACGGAGAAGTGACTTCTGTGAGCTTTTTTATATATATATAAAAAAGGATGCATTCCTGCTATACTTTTCACAATTCTGGTGACACTTTGTGGTGCTACGTTGATATTAGAAATCCGTGAGAGCCTTCTCCAACATGACCCATATGATTATGTGAAAGTCATTCATTAATCTGCAGGAACCAACCCCAAATGGTTTACATACCTTAGCACAGTGTTTCTCAACCAGTGTGCCTCCAGATGTTTTGGGACTACAACTCCCATCATTCCTGACCACTGGTCTTGCTAGCTAGGGATGATGGGAGTTGTAGTCCCAAAACATCTGCACACTGGTTGAGAAACACTGCCTTAGCACAGGGGGAAGATCTTCCAACAGTATGTTTCTTTGGAAGGAAGAATTTTGTGGAATTTGCGCTAAGCAATCTGGGTTGTTTTGAGTATGGGTGTCCACCTAGGAGTCACAGGTAGGATGCCTTGGATTCCATCATGGAAGAAAGACGGGATATAAACATACATTTTTAAAAATAGGAAGGGGGAAAGAGGGGGCAATTTAAATGGACAAATGGGTGAGAAGGAAAGGTTAATAGCCCCCTTTCTACTCAGTGGTTGTTTTTCTTAATCTGAAACCACCTGCAACTGCGTGGCACAACGGAAGCAAACCACCTGAGAAGAGAAACTGAGGGAGGCTGCCATCCCAACGCCACTTGCCTATTGATTCAGTAGCAGCCACCTCTGAATAGACGCGAGGACGATTGTGCTGTTAGTTTCCTGAATTTGTTTCAGGAATCTGAGCAAGCAGAATGCCACAAGTGGTATGTCAAAGCCACTAAGCAATGGAGAAACTGCAACAGTTGAAAAGTTTGAAACAAAATTGAAGTAAAGTGCGGGGGTGGGGTGGGGTGGGAACTTAGGTAAGATCATGTGTACTGTTCATATACATGGGAAGGTGTTCTCACTGTTATTCCTCATCAACACAACAATGGAGGCACATGTCTCTAAAGCCATAAGAGGAAGCATCCATTGACAGACATATCAGCTAGTAGAGTGGTCAAGATGGTTGCCCTATATTCTCAGGGTACAAAAGAATACTATAAAACATGCTTAGCATGTGGTGATTATTACCGGGAGAAGCTGTGATAGAATCTCCCTTAGATAGTTTCATCTAGAAATGAGAATTTACAGTCAACCTGAATTTTGCAATGCAATGTCTATGTTTAGGTGCAGTCTGCATCTGAATACTGGACGCTAGGGACAAACCAGAGGCAACACATATTACCAACATGCCCTGCTTGTGAGCTTTCAAAGGCTATTGTTGGAGATAAGGTGCTGTACGAGATCTATCCATGGTCTGGCCCAGCATAGGCATTTCTTATGGTCTTAAATAAAACATCATATTCAAATTCAAATGAAATGTAAAACTTTTGGAATGATTCCGCCGATCCCTGCAAATTGCCCCTTGCACCATTTTCCTGCATTGCAGGGAGCTGGACTACATGACTCTTGGAGTCCCTTCCCACTCTATGATTCTATGAAAATACATGGAAACATTTCACTGAAGATGAAGATTCATGTCGACTTTTAAGGAAAGGTTTTTCCAGCAGGAATGTCTGGGATCTAGTCTGCTCCCATATACTTTCAGGGGAGGGGGGGTCTATGTGAATTATCCACTTCAATGCGACATTTCAGCAACAAGGGAAATGATTTCAGAAGCGTTCGCCTGGAAGAAAATATTACATCAGAACCGATCCTCGGTGACAGTTGAGCCGTGTTAAATTGATTCATTAATAAAGATCCCATTGCACCATGTATGCTTGAGGAAATGGATGTATGACGACCTATTATTTGCAAGCAATTTCTCAAGTCAATCATTTTGTGCTATTTGTTCTTATCTTTAGCTGCAGTTCTAGCCACTGCCACATACGGGTAAGCCTAACTGAAGTCAGTGAGCTTTACCCATGCATAACTCTGCAAGGACTGCACTTACACGCAACAAATCATAATCTTAAAGTGCATTAAGAACCAACATTAACAAGAAATGTAAGACTGGTTATTTTAACAGTTAAGATAACTTTTGAGTCTCATATTTAGGCTGGTTAGGCCCCATGCAGGGCCATCTCAAGCAGGTCGGGTGCCCTGGCGCACTGGCGCGGAGATCGCTCTGGCACCCCCGCCCTACTGGGCGGGCGCAGTGCGACTTCCACGCAGCTTTGCCGCGCAGCGCCCCCCCAGCCAGCCCAGCGCCCTGGCGCCCCCCCCCCCCCACACCACCGAGACTACCCCTAGAGCCGGGCCTGGCCCTATGGTAGGACACTGATTGGATCATTGGAAGAGAGACAGAGGATCTGCTGTGTCTTGGGCAGCTCCAAGGGCAAGCAGACAAACCAATCTGGTGAACACAGAACCCAAAAAGGAAAACTCCCCCCCTCCCGAGTGAAGGCTCTGTTCCAAAGCGTAATCCACAGGGAAGAATGGCTGCACTCTGGTACAGACTTGCTTTCATTGGCACTCTTCTTGGCATACCTGGCAAGGAGTTGGATCAGAAGGGACCAGTCTTCCATCTAAAAGTACATGATCTGCTTCTTCTCCATGAGACCGACTCTCTCCCTCTGTCTCTGAACATTCATGACTGCTGACATTGCTTCCCTGAGTTCAGTGCATGAGATGGTACTTGGGGTCTGAAATATCTTGACATGCAGTGAGCATTTTCTCTTGAGAAAATTTAATCTGTTTTCATTTAATAGTTCAAAACGATCTGTGGATATTTAGATTTCTGCCACTAAATTCCACTCCTCCTAAGCCTACAGAACAAAAGTGAATTATGTGAGCAATGACACTATAAATTCACATTTTGTATTTCCAGAGTATCTTTTCTCCCAGGATATCATGTCATAGAACAATGGGAAATTGAAAAAGAGTGTGAGCTTCTGACAAAATAATGGATGTCCCTTTAGCTTTCCTCCTGGGAATATTCACATTATGGCCTAAATCCTCTTGATTTCAGTCTCACAGCTTAACTTGTCAATATGTAATTATGATTCCAAAACAGAACAGATTACTTTGCAGTTTTGGTCTAGCTGCCTCTGTGCAGACATGTATGATGGAAAGCAAGAGCCTATTAGCGTTTTCAGTTAATGAGTCGCAGATGCTCTGACTGTAACTGTGAATTCTTTTCTAATTCTAAACAAGATTTCCATGGTGTTTCTGTAAACATTCTTAATTTGGATTGCCACTGATATGTATAGATATAGATACACATAGACACACATCCTAGCAGTCTCACAAGGAATATTCACCCTCCTATTTGACCTTCTGCATCTTTCTTTTTCTTTAGTTTTTGCTGTCCCTCTAAACATAGGATTGTATTCAGCATAGTGATAAGGAGATTGTTCCACCAGTGCAAGCATTTCTGCTTGTCCAGTGGACCAGTCTCTCTTGTTCTCCCCCTGCATGCTGTTCTGGGGGTTCTTCCAACCCTCTGGAGCAGATCTGGGAAAGGTGTTGAGGGGGCAAGCCCTGTTGTGCTAGTGGGAATCCTTGCACTGGCTTCTGCTAGCATAAGTTAGTTGAATATAGCATGTACAGTGGTACCTTGGTTTACAACCACAATCCGTTCTGGAGGTCCGTTTAGAAACCAAAACAGGTTGTAACCCAAGGCGCGTTTTCGCCAATGGTGCCTCAAAAAAAAAAGTTGTTCGTAATCCCCCCCCAAAAGGGTTGTAATCCCAAAAAATGTTGCAAACCAGGACACGTGCTTCCGGGGTTTGATGTGTTTGTAATCCAAAACATATGCAAACCAAGACGTATGCAAACCAAGACACCACTGTACTTTACATCTGTTGAGTCTTTATGCCAATTTGTACATACTCAGATTCAGGTAGGTAGCCGTGTTGGTTTGATGCAGTCGGGGGGGGGGGAATTGTCTAGTAGCACCTTATAGACCAACTAAGTTTGTTCTGGTATAAGCTTTCGTGTGCATGCACACTTCTTTGACTGCGTCAGACCAACACGGCTACCTACCTGAATCTAGAATCATGGAAGGCGCCACATTGAGCCGCATGAAATGGAAGTCCATCAACCAGTGTATGTGAAGAAGTGTGCATGCCCACAAAAGCTTATACGAGAACAAACTTAGTTGGTCTTTAAGGTGCTGCTAGACATTTTTTTATTAATTTTATTTGTACATACTCGGGCTTCCTTTCTGCTCCAGGGGAAACCTTCCCATAATAACCTGTCTGCTGAGGAAATTCTGCACACTCCCTTTCCCTGAAATTGTCTGTGTGTGGTACACAGCCCAGGCAGAGACTTCCCACATATGCATGTACCATGCCTAATGTACCAGTGCAGTGGAAACCACACCCATATAATATATGTATATATGTATATATGTATATATGTGTATGTATATATATATGTATGTATGTATGTTCCTTACATTTCCCCCCCTCCTATGTTTTAACGTATACTGGTTTCTGGAGAACCTAGTGGTCAAATACTCCTATTTCGCTACACTGCCCCATTTGCCAGCCAACTTATCCTGGCTCCTAAGTTTATAGTAGTATTTCCTCATATTGCATGGTCGAGAAGTGAATAGATGAGATGGTGACCATTACTATTCCTGTGTGATTTCAGGAAATTCACTTCCTTTCTTCTCATCAACTCTGAGGTGGTTAAGGAGTAAGTGGAAACTTTCCAACACATGTGTGTAGGCAGTTTCTGGGTTATGTGTGACTGGGAACACTTCCTAATTTTGCTGCTTCTCAGTGGCTATTCTGCTTTTCAAAGACAAAACACCTTTTTTTTGTTGCCTTTAGGATGTTATTTTCCCTCTGGGCAGTAATCCTGGGACGTCTACAGTAGTCACAGCTGCATTATTCTATACAGCTTTGCATCTCCTCTTTTTAAGCAAATTGTCTATCTGGGAGTATGCACCTTTAAAATGAATAGACTTCTGACACGATTGCCCTGTAATTTGATCTTGAAAACAAATCGTTCCATTCTTTCATTAATACTCAATAAGGTCTAGAATCTTTTTGAAAAGCTTCATTTTGGTTGAATAGCAACTGCCAAGTAATTAGTGTTATTCATGCAGCAGAGTGCATGGAAGAAATCTAGCCAAAATGTTCTTGAAAATATTGCATTTCAGATGATTAAGGATGCTATTTTTTACTCAGCCTATATAAGGAAGATGTTCGCTTATGAATATTCTATAAGCAGAGTATTCTATAAGTATACATGCCTTTTTCCAAGATGTATATAATGTGTGTGTGTGTGTGTGTGTACACACACACACACACACACACACACACACACACACACACACAAACAAACAATAACAACAAGAAAACATGTGCTGAATCTAAAGGTTGAGAGTTAGATGAGTGCCGTGTTTCTCCTCCTCCCTCAAATGCTACATCAAATAATAGACTACTGAATTTTGTCATTTTAGCAAATACTTTTTTATGTATAAAAGCAGCATTTTAAACAACACATTTACTCCCTGTGATTACCTTGGCAATTACTTGGTTTCAATTAAATACTAGAACATTTACTGCAGTTGTTTAGAGTATTTGCTAAGAAAATCTGTAGTTATGAAGATAGGCTTGCTGTGTTAACACTTTATTATTCAGCAATGGCTGATTGCATTGTCATCTATGCAATTTGTCATGTGACATTTTTCCTTTCCAGCTGCTATCCTATACATACTGCCTATTGTGTACAGTATATGTTCTCGAATTCAGTGGGGCTTACTTCTGAGTAGATGTGTACGATTATGTGTTTCTTCCTCCTCCTCCACCAGATTTCTCTCATTCACTAGTTGGAAGATGAGGTTTTCTGGAAGGAAAACTCTATGTTGGCATTTAAACCTAACAGCTGGAATCCCATCTAATACTTATATCTCTTAAAGAATATAAGAATGTAAGTCACCAGTTGCTAGGGGCAACCCTGGGTCTTTGGTATGAAAAGGGATGTTAGATAAGCTTCCAGATAACCCGTTGTTCACATCTATGACTGTAAATATTACCACTTTCGTTCAGGATTCTATGAAGTCCACAGACTGAGAGATCATTGCCATAAACACATTTGGACAATGGCTTCCATAGGCACACAAGAAATAGACTATCTGAACTGGAGCAGTGCATTTGGTATTAGAATCCTCCTCGTGGTAGAAGCCTGGGCCCCGCCTCGGAGACTCTGCATGCCAAGTGTTTTAATTGTTTCATTCTATCAATGTTTAATTGGGGTTTTTTTATCATTGTTTTTTCAACATGTTTTTAGTTGTTCTTATTTTTATCTGTAAGCTGCCTTGAGTCCCCGTCAGGGAAAAAGGCAGGACATAAATCAATGAATAAACAATGCCACACAAATTAAGTGTGAGCTGGGCAAATATTCATAGCTGCCAAGTTATCCCTTTTTTAAAGGGATTTTTCCTTATGCTGAATAGGCTTCCTCGCGAGAAAAGGGAAAACTTGGCAGCTATGGCAAATATTGCCTATAGTCATATGTTTTCCTGATAAACAGAAGCACCACACTGATTGGGCAACTAATATACATGTTTGTAGCCTGGGTCACACATGTTATTAGTTTAGTTCCCAGCATATGCTCTCCCAAATTTCTATGGGTGATGTTACTGAAGGATGAAGGTCTGAAAGTGGCACAGTGAAGCTGCATTGCTGTCAGATGAATGTGGTACTGGGGTTTTTTGTTGTTGATTTTTAAGTGATCATTACTGGGTTTCATTGTTTTTAATGACCATGTTATTTGCCTTAAGCTTTTGGGTGGCAGAATGAAGACCACGAGAAAAGATGCACGTTTCAATCTGGTATTTGGCTAATAGATCCAAATTACAGTGGTACCTTGCAAGACGAATGCCCTGCAAGACGAATTTTTCGCAAGACGAATGCATCTTGCGATCTGATGGTGACTCGCAAGACGAATTCGTTTTGCGAAAAACTCGTCTTGCAAATCACGGTTTCCCATAGGAATGCACTGAAATTTAATTAATGCGTAGGAACCGCTACAGCGGGAAGGTAAACGGCGTTTCCATGTGCTGCTCTGGTTCTCCAGAAGCAGCTTTGTCATGCTGGCCACATGACCTGGAAGCTATACGCCGGCTCCCTCGGCCAATAATGCGAGATGAGCGCGCAACCCCAGAGTCGGTCACGACTGGACCTAATGGTCAGGGGTCCCTTTACCTTTACCTTTATGGGCAAAAAAAGAAATTTCAATGCATTCCTATGGGAAACCGTGATCTACTAATCCAGGCATGTCCAACAGGTAGATTGTGATCTACTGGTAGATCACTGGACGTCTGTGGTAGATTACCGGTAGATCAGTGGCTCCCCCCAAAAAGCTAAAAAAACATTGGCTCCCCTAAAAAAACTCAACATCTTTGCCCTCCACCCCTAAAATGACCTGAACCACCAAAACTGGGCTCTGCTTCCTAAAAAAAACCTCAATGTCAATGTTGCTTTCCTCCTCCCTAAAGAAGCTCAACAACTTTGACCTGAACCCCCCAAAAGGGGGTAGATCACTGCCAGTTTTTTAAGTCTGTGAGTAGATCGCAGTCTCTTGGGGGTTGGCCACCCCTGTACTAATCTATTTATACAGTGATGCCTCGCAAGACAAATTTTTTTCTAAACGAATTGACTCGCGGAACGAATTAAATTCGTCTTGCGAGGCATCACTGTATAAATAGATTAGTAGATGATCCTTTGACTTCTGTCATAGTTAGGAACCTTCCCCTCTTGCCCCATATCAGAAGAATATCATAAAGGGATTCTTCAGGGATTCAATAACTGTGAATTCTACAATAAACCCTCCTGACCCAGATTATCTGGACTAATGTGCAGTTGAAAACATAGTTATCCACCAGCATTCACACTTCCCAAGCATTCAAGTGCAGTTCTTGGCTCAAAAAAACAACAACAAAAAACACCAAACATGTTATAAAGCCTTTAAAACTGTGTATCTTGAGAAAAAATGAGCTTAGAATACACAATTAAAAGCAAATGTTCATGTTGATTTTTTAAAACACAAATTAATTCAGAAATGGTAAAGAACTCGCATTTCTGAAAATGCCTTTTTTGCATTCAAACTTGTTGAAAGGTTCTCTGCAGCGCTGTATCAAAACCTGCCTGCCAATTTCTTGCAACCTTCCTTCCTTTGTGAAATAGGCTCCTGTTTTTCTGGCTCATATGTGGTGGATGCAGGGCTGAGCACAATTATTACCATTATTATAAGTGGTAAGGGTGGTGTGTGTTTTGCTTTCTACTAAATATTTCCCCAGCACTCTGCAGCCCTCCCAGCTTCTTATAACTCGTGATCTGAAAATGCCCCACAGAAGTATTTTAAGTAAAATAATAATTTTTTTATTTAAAACAACAGCAACAACAATGACAACAACAGATATCTGCTGGGTGCAAAGTAAACAGTCTCCCTGGCTCCCCAAGCTTAGAAGAATGCTCAGCTGAGGATGCCAGTGGGGTGGGTGTGTCTGGAAGGCTGTAGAGTTCATTTTTCAAAGAGGGCCAGATTTGATGAAGTGAAGGGCTGTGGGGGCCAGCCAAAGGGCCAGCCAAAGTTGTTGACTTTTTATGATTTTACCCCAAAGTTGTTGAGGTTTTTTCCAGGATTTTACTCCAGGAAATGAACTGCCACAGGGGCCAGATTAAACCAACCAGCGGGCTGGATTAGGCCCCCAAAATGGACTTTGGACATGCCTGAATGATATGATTTGTAGAATAAAAGGAAGGGCACTCACAAAAGCCCTCAGCCACATCAATAGTCAGGTAAGGGCACCCAAAATCACTCCCTTGAAAATATCACTAAAAAATTATCCTTTGATTATTCTCAAATGCACTTTCTTTTCTCATTAATAGATGGATAATGGTTTAAAAAAAACAATGACAGAAAAAACCACTAATTCTAATTTCCACTTAGATGCTTTATGTGCTTGTCTTAGTGAAAGTTTTATCTCTAATAACGAGTAGAAAATTAAAGCAGGGGCAACAGCATTGCCAAGCACTCAATTCACTAACTGTTCTCCTCTTATCTTAGCTATAAATTAATATGGATCTTCCTTAATTATTACAGTAAAATTACAATCTCCCCAATAGCAAACAACAATTTCTGTACAATTGATCCGTTAAAGGAGAATCAGGAAATAGCTGCATTGCTCATTGGCAGTATTTGTGAAGCCTCCTTGATCTTATGGAAGACTGAAATTGATTTCCATCATAAATATAGTAAATTGGGTGCAGATTGTGACTGTTAAAGAAAATAATAAACCAAGTGTTGGTCAAGAGCCACATAAAAGTGCAACTATATCCTATATGCAAGGGGTTGGGGGCTAGACTTTCCCCAGCATAATGATCCATGGAGTCCGCTTCTGAAATGGAATAGAATCTTGATCACAATTTGAGCACACCAAAGGTTCCAAGGCCCCTTCCCCCAACCCTTCACTTCCTTTACACAAATGGCCCCAGTCACTGTAGTGTTATGTTCGTAGCTTTTACTAGGGATTATGTCTTACCACACACTCAAATAATTACCTCTAGCAATGGCAGAGAGCCATCTGCCTGGGCATTAGGGCAGCCTCTCTAGAATGGGGTTTTAGATAGCTCTCTCCCCAAGTGTCAGCCAGTGGTTCCACTCAAGAGCTCTCTGGCCAGCAGTTTCTTGTCTGGAAACTTTATCTCTGCCTTCTCTGGCATCAGCAAGGAGAAGGAAAACCTCTTACTTTCCCCTCCATGATAGCCCTACCTCCTTCGGGGCTGAGGCAAAGGAGTCCACTGAATGAGGTCTGTATCAGTGCTTGCCTGCTTCAGGGACGCAGGAGGGCTGCCGCCTTGTAGGAAACCTTGGCTTATAGGCATTGGGCGTGTATCCCTCTCAGCCCCCCACTGGGGGTCAGAGGCAAGACAGGGTCAATTGGGAATATGGGGACACTGCAAAATGTGTGTTTGCTGGCCCCCTTCCTGTTGCTGAGGGGAGTTGTATGGTCCACTGCTGTGGAACCCTGATATCGCCGCCGCAAAAGGGGTGAGTCACCACACCAGCCCTTCTTCGATTATTGGACTAAAGGATTCCGCCCAAGGCCTAAAACCGGCACCCGAGTTCCATGATTCAAATGCATGCAGCATACGTAACATACAATACACACATGTACCTACATACATGCACACATAATGTTTAGAATATCTGTCTCCTTCCATAAAATTAAAGAGTCAGAGTTGAAAGGGGAAATGCTGTGAGAAGGGGAGGGGGATCACAAAAACATGTGGCGTTGAGGAGGGTCAGTAGGAGAAGGAGTGAGCAATGTTCGTATTTTCACCGGAATAATTTTGGGCGGTATGTTATGTGTTTACTAGGTCATTGCTGTTGACTTCACTGGTTTCAGCGGGTAACCAAATTTGATTGATTATGAAACTCTGCGATGTCATCTTGTTTGTGAAATGTTCCCTGACTGGGTGTGACTAATCCAGGAATGAAGTAGCAGCAGCAGCCAGGAGAAGCAATGGTGGCATACCCAATTTTGAATATTTGTTCAAGTTTTGAAGGGAGTTTTCTACCCCTTTTGAAATAAGTATATACAGTATATATATATTCTACCTAACAGTAAAAACATGTCTAGTTTCTGCATGTTGCATTTGAATCTTCACTAGCATAGTTAGTGCCTTCTCATTCAGAAGCCCCAGCCATACTGTTGAGATTGAGGGCAAATAGGGGACACATTATAAAGTTTGCCTGGCCTACCATATAGTCTTCCTTTCACAGTAACTTGAAAAGTATTGGAAGAGACTTTCTTGTATTGTGGCTTCACGCGAAGGGCTGACTTTTCTTTTACAGCATGCTCTGTTTCAGAAGGATAATACACTCAAGGGGTTAACTAAATCTTGTTTCTATGGTGAAGAAAATAATTGCTATTGATTAGCAGTTAGTGCAACTTCACTAGAAAGGTTATGAAGGCCCTAAAGTACAGCTCAGTGTGGGAACAAACACATTGTGTACTTCCTCCTCCGTCCTACA
Organism: Zootoca vivipara; assembly: GCF_963506605.1. Lineage (NCBI taxonomy): Eukaryota > Metazoa > Chordata > Lepidosauria > Squamata > Lacertidae > Zootoca > Zootoca vivipara. The sequence continues at coordinate 5,656,608 of NC_083279.1, read as the reverse complement.
CTATCTGCTCCTGAGCTGGAAATGTCCTCTTGACTTTGCTTACTACTAATCTCTGGAGTTTTGCAACGCTTAGCAAATAGGAAACCTTAAAAATCATTTTTCTACTTGAGTTTTGAGAGGAGAGCATGGGGATTGCCAAGAAGGGCAATTTAGAAAGATGTTTCTATATGTAGGTGTGTGTCTGTATCTGCCTGCCTGCCTGCCTGTCTAAAACCTGACCATCTTTTATGCAGCATTATTAATATGCGTAGTTATTAAAGGATGAGAAGAACTGGGCTTCCTGGTACTCTGCAAAGCTGCAGGCAATGAAACAGGAAGGTGGAGTGTAAGTTGGTGCAAATCTTGATATGAATCTGGCTGAGTGATGGAGTGATGTGGCAATGCTGGCACCAAAGAGGCTGTCCTTCTTTCCCACCATTGTGTCCTCTGCTAGTCATCCAGCAAGGCTTTTGCAAGCAATGAATGGGCTGGAAGATGGAGGTTACAGAATCATCAATGACAAAGTTGAAAAGCCCCGATTCACACAGCATTGGATACCACAGATAAAGCTCCTCCTATGGATGTTTCCACAGCACAATCTATTCAGATTATTTTGGATCAGTTTAAGTTAATTGAGGCTAGAGGATGTGGGTGCTGCTAGAGCTGCCAGCAAGAGTCCTGTTACTGCCACCTGCCTTGGGACTGGTTTCTTTTTCCTTTCGTGTGGATGAAATTTTTCACTCGGTGGATAATTTATCATGTAGCTGATGAAGTGGGCTTAAGTCCACAAAAGCTTATGCCATAATAAATTTGTCCATCTTTAAAGTGCTAAAAGGCTGTCGGATGTTTTCAATGAAAGGTGACCTCAGTAGTTTGCATTGACACAAATATGGGTCAGAAATGACAATTGAAATTCCAGGCATGTGGGCCACGTAAGTAATGCAAAAATATTTAAGACTTAGATGGTTAGATTGAATACAACAGAGCTGGCCTAGGCATTTCTACTGTCAGTATTTTGAAAGCGGTTTCATTGTTAGTACACATGCCATAGATCAGGCATAGGCAAACTCAGCCCTCCAGATGTTTTGGGACTACAATTCCCATCACCCCTAGCTAACAGGACCAGTGGTCAGGGATGATGGGAATTGTAGTCCCAAAACATCTGGAGGGCCGAGTTGGCCTATGCTTGCCATAGATTCATTGTGAAACTTAGTTCATGAAGGGCACATTGAAAGTCTGACACAGTGTCATCTTTTGCAACCTGGTTTCTCTATTCCACGGTAGCTGCTCATGGAAGAATATTGTTCTACACTTACTGGAACTGGTTAGTTGTGGCTGGTAGTGAATTCAACAAAGGCAATGCCACGCCCCTTCAACTGAGCTTTGAGTAGTGAGGCTATGGATTATGACTGAAGGTGGTTTGTGGGATACCTAGTAAGAAAGTAAAGTCTCAAAAAGTTTTACCAGATGGCCATTTAGCATGGATTGGAGTTTTTTCCCAAGGTCATCTAAAGTGTACATTTTCTCATTTATGTAATTGAGATGTTTGCTTGTTTCTGACTTTTTCTGAAGCTAATTTTGATGGGACTATATATGCATTTATGAGAACAGAATGAAACACAATGTTTTCAGAATTCTAACTCTTTTTTCTTTAAACACCTGCTGAAAACAAAATCAATGCATGTGAATAGTGGGGAAACAGCAGGGAGCTGGAAATTATGAAGTAGTGCAAGATCATATTAGCTGTAGTAAACATACTGTGCCCAAGCAAGGTATATATGTAAAATGTGGGTTATTCAGTCTCTGGACAAATTATGTGGAATTGATTTAAAAAATCACAATGCAATTATTATTTTGAAACAAACTTGTTGCAAAGAAATAAGGCATCCAAGGTTCAGCTTTGGCCGGTGCTTCTTGTCTTTTCCCAGCATTTTCCTCATCTTGTACAATTAAGTCAGTTGTGAAACAAACATTCAGATCGGCATTATACTGCTTTGGTCTGTGCTTTTGAATTGGGAATGGCGTATAATTAAGCCAGAGCATAATTAAACCAGAAGCCAATGCTTCTGAATGAGTAACACAGAGCAGTTAAGCCAGAAGTCTGTGCTCATGAATGGGCAACAATAAGCATTTAAGCAGAATGGAGAATGATGCATGATTAAGCTGATTGCTCATGCACAATGTTTTGGGAATTGCAAGATTCATATATCTGTATATCCAGCTTACCATGAAAAGTGTCCCAAACATGTGATGCCAGTATTCTGGAAGGCAGAAGCAGCTGCAAAAAATAAAAAAGAAAGAAAGATGGCCAGGTTTCACAGATCTTTGCTTGCTAATGATGCAGTGTTTGAATTCCTGGGGGGGGGGGGAAGCATTTACCATATATCCAGGTGAAAGCTGTAAAAAATTAACTGGAAATTCCATTGCTCTGACTTGAGGTGGGAGCAATGTCTCAATGATTTTTTTTTAACTTAATTTGAATTTGTTATTCAAAGATAGCACATTTAGCAAATAAGCAGAGGCGAGTTCCATTCCATCCCAGGTAGTTGCCTGCTACAACCATGCAATGTTGCTGGCCACTGTCACAGCCGCTGCTGCTGCTTCACTTCCCTCCCATTCACTCATTGCCAAGAAAGTGGGGATGATGTAGGCAGTCCTTACCTCTTTCTGTGGAAGTAGGGTTGCCAGACTCAACAGAGGGCAGGACTTCTGTGCCTTTAATTGCCCTGCTCTCTTTTGAGTCTGGAAACCTTAAAGAGAAACCAGCAGACCCTTTGCTTGGAAATTAAACAAAGGGTCTGCTGGTTTCTCTTTAAGGTTTCCAGACTCAAAAGAGAGCAGGGCAATTAAAAGCACAGAAGTCCTGTCCTCTATTGAGTCTGGCAACCCTATGTGGAAGAGGTCCTTCGTCCACAGTGTGAGGCATTGTGTATGAGGTTAACCAGAAAGTGTCTGCCGTGCTGCCATTTGCTACAAGGGGAGAGTCATTTGCTGCCGTTGCAACAGATGGTGGCAGCAGGCGCACTTTCCCTACAATGCCTCATTCTGAGGAAGGACCACTTCCTCAGAACGAGGCATGGATTGTCTGCACTGCCACTGCTTTGTTCAGGTATGGCGAGGAAGGAGGAGGCTGCTGCAAGAATTCTGTGGGGTGTGGTGGCATGGAAGTGGTGGAGAGGGGGAGGTTGGCTGGACATCTGTCTTGGATGCGTTAGCTGAGATTCCTGCATTGCAGGGGGTTGGATTAGATGACCCTCGGGGTCCCTTCCAACTCTACAATTCTCTGTGATTCTATGACTTGTTAATGTGTAAAACTGCTGGTCCACGGTAGGTCTACATTTACAAAGAACACTTGTCAATTCAGCTCATAACCCATTGCACATATTTATTTATTATTAAATATATACCCCCCACCTTCAAAAACGCATCACAGTTGTAATATAAATAAAGACAATACTCTAGCACATAATCTGGCTTTATGTCTTAAACCTGGCACGTAATGGTAATAATATGGGTAAAATTCACAAACTAATATTACCTCTCTGTACCATGAATACCTGTTCACCTACCTGATCACTGTTTAAATCTATATGAAATGTCTCATATTTTGGGAGGAGGAAAGGATGAAAATGTAAGCAAGCAGCAAAAAGTTACACAATTCATTTTCTTTTGGATGGCCAAGTGTTCAGGAAACGGTTTTGTTTTGTTGTGTTTTTTTTTTTTGTTCTTTCTTCTTTATTTACAAAGCAGCCTCCTAAAGGTGGGTGAGGAGAGATCCCTAGAGAGCAATTCCTCGTACATCGCCCTCCAAGGGTGCACTCCCACTGCTCAGTAACTCCACCTCAAAATTCTACCTCTCCCTATTCCTTCACTCATGTTCTGAATGTCCACATGCAAAATTTCTGTGTTATGGAGCAGGATTGGACATGCTATCACCAATCCTGGTCTGCCTGCCAACTGTGTAAGTATCAACTCATAGAACGGGGGCTGCGGGTGTGATCCCACTCCCCCACCCCATGTGATCAGCACACTTTCCATAAATGTGTAAAAGGCTTGCGGTTTTTAAAAGCTACTTAAAGTCCATCTATTTCTCCCCGGCACAAGCACAAACACTGACCTGCTGTAAGACCCTATCTCTCCAGGTTAATTGCCCAGTCAGGAGACCATCCACAGTTCTTAAGAAACAATGAAATTATTTTGTCAAGGCCTTGACCACTCATTCACAGTGACCCAGATGGTCAAATTCACTACAGTATTCCTTGATCAACTGCTGTTTAATTATGTAAGTTGCCATAAGGATCGCAACCTTTACAGTTGGTATATTATTGTTTAGTTTTCCAAATAAGCCAGGCATCCTCAAACTGCGGCCCTCCAGATGTTTTGGCCTACAACTCCCATGATCCCTAGCTAACAGGACCAGTGGTCAGGGATGATGGGAATTGTAGTCCAAAACATCTGGAGGGCCGAAGTTTGGGGATGCCTGAAATAAGCAGACATCCTTGTAGAACACAAACACCTTTTGTTGTGGAAGGCTGTTTATCCTCATGCATGTACATTAGTTTGCAATTGATTGCTAGATATTTATTTATTTATTTGCTATTTAATTCCAATTATAACTAAGTGGCACACAGTACAATAAAATAAAATATGAGTTCGAACTATAAAATCAGAATTCAATTAAAATGCCTGCTGAAGTAAAAACATCTTCAGTAGGTGCCAGAAGTTCATCAGAGGGGGAGCTAGTCTTCCCCCACTGGAAGGCAGTTCCATAAAATTGGACCACTAACAGTCACTCTCCCCAAAGAACTCAGTGATGGGGCAAGGATAGAATAAGAGATCAGGTGGTTCCTATGGTATCCCGAACTGGTCATTACAGACCTTATAAATTAATAGGGGAACCTTGAGCCTCTGGTGTTGATAGTGTGGTCTTACCAATGATCTAAGCACAGCATTTTGCAGCAGCTGGAGCTCCAAAACAAGGATAATCTCACATAAACTGCGTTGCAATAATTGGGCCTAGAAGTTAATTTTACCAAATATATACTCTTGGTCAGCATTCTGGAAGATCATTCTGGTAAGATGCTCTGTGTTGCTTTGCGAAATGTGACAGTTCATCAGGCTTCACCCAGAGGCGTGCAGATGCCAGCCTTTGCTTTTGCCAGGCATAAGCAGGTTCAGCCCTGATCCCATGTGAATTCACTCCCTGATCCCCCAGGTACCTGTATTAGTTCCCAGCTCTTCCTCAGCATCTTAAAATTTAATCCTCAGTAGACTGGCCACCCTATTCCAGCTGCATAGACCCTTCATTGGTACTTTGGTTTCTGCATACTGCATACTGCATACTGCATACTGAAGTATTGTTCCAATACAATGACAACTGAGTGATAAATGAACCTGCTACTGACACGCAAGTGCCGAGTATATTTTGAGCTCCATATTGCAATGAGTTGTCCTTATTCCAACTATTCCTGGCACATATGCCCTTGTCCTTCACTTTCAGGAAGATGACAGATATGGTTATTTACTTGGTGATTATTGTCTTCCAGCTGTCTCCCTCCTTCCATTCTCTGGCATATGGTATAATGGCTATTTTCAATTCGGAATGATTACTATCCACCATATTGTACAATAAATCACATACTTAATACCATGGAATTATAAGGCTGATTTGGTTGCTGGGGTGTGTGTGGCACAAATGCAAGAATCATGTGCTCCCCTGATTCACTGCAATTAAAGCCGAGAGAAGGGGATAGTGTTCAGGGTTGGACCCATGCTTTGCTGAGACTCTGCCTCCTAAAGCAGCTGTTTCATTATATCCTTACCTTGCCCTGCAGTGGAGATGGGATGGTGGCAAAGAGGATGGGTTGAATTATTTTCTGCTTTTCCAACCTTCTGTGGATGTAGTTGAACCTGATACTCTACAAAGGTGGAAATAATCTTTTTGTGGCATTTGAAGATTCTGACAGCAGCTGAGAACTGCAAAGGCTGGAATAGCTGAGAATAGCTGGGAATTGTCGAAAGCTGAGATGCCCTCCTGTCTTTCAGTTTTGAGACTCTCTGCTGCATTCTCAGGAGTAGTTCTCACGCAGCATCTTTCAGAGCACTTAGCTTGGCACACCAAGCACACTTCCCCGGGGACTTCTCTGCTAGCAATCCATTCATGTTGAGGTACTGAAGAGGCCTAGAGGAGCAAAGTGTTACCTAGATATACGTCTGTCCAACCAAGGAGATGGCAGAGTTTTGTCTGCAGCAGCCACGATGAATGGTAAATGTAGACATTTTTAGCGAGGAGGAGGTGCTCTCACACAGAATAAATTCATCTCAATTGTCCCTGACCCTTGCTGTCTAATGTTTTAACCCACCCTGGGACCTTAGGGTGAAGGCGGGTAGTTAAGTCTAGTATTTATAATAACGTCACTAAAATGCTGAGGTGCAGTGCACTAGAATCATGGTGTATTTCTGTGTTTATTATCATATATGAAGCAGAGTATCACAACATGCCTTAGCTAGAACTAGGAACCGTTGTATATCTGCACTTCTGCCTTTTGTCACTGCAAAATAATAGAGCCATGTTTTTGCTTTTGTTTAAACCGAAATATTCTGGGGGCATTCTCAGCAGGGAGGTGGTGGCCAGTGGCCAGTGGCCATTGAGAAAAGTAGTTACAGAATGTCAAATTATTTATCAACCTATCAGTATATCTTTCTAGTGACCATTGCCACCACTAAGGTGAAGCCCGTGTACTTCAAAAAATAAAAATGTGGATAATCCCCCCCCCCCCGGCAAATGTCCTCTGAATTTCACCTACCCCTGGATTTTCTGCTGACTGGAAGGAATGATAAAGGTTTCTTTGTTGGGTAGTAGCAAACAGCAGAGGGACCAGCAACCTGAACATGGACCTTGTGGCTGGGTGACAATTGCTCTGACTTGGAGCATTGATGATCCAACAATATGATCCAGTGCCCGTCATCCCAGTGAAATAATTGAACTTCAGGGATGCTTAACTTCATTCAGGAGTGAAAAGTTAGCTACACAAACCACTCTTAGGGCTCAATGTGTTACTAAGCAAATTAAGCTATCCTTATTTTGTACGTGACTTTCCAGTATAAATGTTGAGGCTTTCCCCTGAGCTAATAGGACAAATACTGCCACATTTGATAGTCTGAAACAGGAACCTATTATTGTGTCATCCCCCCCCCCCCCAAAAAAAAACACTGATTGGGGAGAGGATCCCTAAAAAACTCCTTGTTTCAACCATAGCAGTGGTTTGTCTGCAAATGTATGCATTATAGCACCACCTAAGGTGTTCTGTAATTGCGCCGAAACCGCGCTGCCTGTTGTGCTTAATGCATAATTAATACACATATGGATTCTTTAAAGGCTTCTATTTTTGCTGCTGTTATTTTGCTTCTCTTTCCATCTCCTAGCTAAATGTTCTTCATTTCATTATTGCAAATGATTTTTCCAGCAAACTCACGGTCCCATACTGGCAACTGTGACATGTTGGAACTAGTTCACTCAATCTATCTTATGGGTATTATTAAGGTTAGGCAATGGCTAGAAAATGTGGGAAGAACTTGGCAGTAACTTTAGTATGAATAGTGGCCCGCTTCTCGTTATGGGGTGACAAATGAAGAGTCATACAGACACAGCTAATGATTAAGTAATCAAACACATTTGAGCCCGATTGTCATTCAGACAGCCTTAACAATGAAAGCTGTCAAGTAAACCTAACTATTTTTAGACAAAAATAACTCAGTGCAATATGTACAAATTATACCTGATAGTTTTGCCAACAACTTATTTCTCCTGTAAAGACATACATAGATATATATTAAATCAGACAGGTATCAATCTTGACCTTGCTGAGTTTTGATAAATATTCCCGATGAGTGTTACGCTTAAGAGAAATCTTCGTCTTTGCATCACAGCTACAGGTCAGAATGAAACAATACTAAAAGAGAGTCAGTGTAGTGTGCTTGGTCTGTGAGGCCTTGGTCTGCTCAGCCACAAAGCTCATTGAGTGGCCGTGGCCAGTTACAATTTTTTCCCCATGGATAGGGTTGCTCTGAGGATAAAATGGTAAAACGCCCAACTAAGCTCCTCTTAAAACTTTTGAGCAGGGAACCTGTGGCCCTTCAGCTGTTGTTGGGTTCCAGCTCCCAGTTGCCTCAGCCACTGTAGCCAATGGTCAAGAATCATGGAGGTTGTTGTTGGCATCCATGTGTCTCTAGAGAAATGGAGCGCACCTCTGGGGTGGTTTGAAGTCAAACCACTGGGTTAGCAGCAGCAACATGGTCTCTGCAGGGCACAAGTTTTAAGTGTGTATGGAGGTCCTGGTCTACCCAGACAACAAGACTCCCCTCTTGGCCTCACAGATGTGGTCCAAAGGAAAGCAGAGCAATACGTTTGGCACCAGCTTGGCTGTAGGAGTTGCCAGAGGGAGACATACAACCGTCTTAGGGACTCCACTCTGGATTTGTGGAGGGTTTCTTCTTCTGAAGATACCCCACAAAGTAGTGGAGGTTTAGGATCAGAGTTTTCCTTCTCATGGATGGTCTGCCTTCCCAGGTTGACAAGCCCCATCTGCCCCCCCCACTTCCTTCTACAGCATGTGTGGAGCCCACCTTCTTGACCGTTGGACCTACTCTTGTTCTCATCCACTCAATTCACCAGAGCCTTCTTCACATGCAAGGGAAGTCCCTAACTCACTGAGATTTTAGGACCCATCGGTTACCCTCATCTGGTTTAGCAGGCCAGTTGAAGCCATTCCCGAGGTGCAGCCTCTGCCACATGCTGACAGCTTCTAGGAGCCACAGGTGAGAGCTGAGTGCAGGGTAGAATCATAGAATCATAGAGTTGGGGGACCACAAGGTCCATTTCTCTAGAGACACATGGATGCCAACAACAACCTCCATGATTCTTGACCATTGGCTACAGTGGCTGAGGCAACTGGGAGCTGGAACCCAACAACAGCTGAAACAGATTTTTCATAAACAGATTTTTAAGCTCCTCTTAAAACTTTTGAGATCAGATTAGTCTGACATGACCTATTTTTCAGAAACCCATGCTGACTTTTAGTGATCACAGCGTTCCTTTCTAGATGCTCACAGACCGTTTGCTTAATGAACTGCTCTAGAATCTTTCCTGGTATTGATGTCAGGCTGACTGGGTGGTAATTATTTGGGTCCTCTCTTTCCCCCTTTTTGAAAATAGGGACAACATTTGCCCTCCTCCAGTCTCCTCCAGAGTGGAAATCAAAGTTTGATAAACTGCTCCAGAAGTTTAACCCTCCCCTAACACCCCATACACCTTATGGGGGTTGCAGTACAGCAGCATCTGGAGGGCACAGGTTCCACTTCCCTGGCCTAGAGGAGGAGTAATGAATCAGTTCAATAAATAAAAACATTTTTTCCTGGCTCAATATGTTATTATCATCCTAAATTCCTTATGAAAATATAAATAATTGTTTCTACTTTGACAGAGATGAGAGCAGAGTCACTCACTGCTATTAGGGCATTTCAATGAAATTATAAGTATTTAGGCCGTTGGTTTACTACCAGATATTTTACTAGGAATTTTGGTCACCTTAACAATCCAGTAATATGAGCAGTTTTGAAAAATGGCAGCATTTTATTCATGTAGAAATATTTCTTTTGGGGGTATTTTCTCAAATCATCTAGAAGAGTGCACTTTCCACCACATTCTGCAACAGACTACATAAGCTATATATATATATGAGTAAGTGTGAAGTACTTCCTCAAAAGAAGGAAGCTTTGCAGTCCATGTGGTATTTGATTTATTTGATTTATGTCCTGCCGTTCCTCCAAGGAGCTCAAGGTGGTGTACATGGTTTCTACCCTTCCCGTTCAGTCCTTACAACAACCCTGTGTGGTAGGTAAGGCTGAGAGATGGTGACGGGCCCAAAGTCACCCAGTGAGTTTCATAGCTGAGTGGGGATTTGAACCCTGGACTCCCAGGTCCTAATTCTACACACTAACTGCTAGCTATACACAGAAATACCACTATATATTCTGTGGTATCTTTTGAGAGGCTTGCATAATTGTGATTAGGCTCTGATAATTAGAGAAAACAATGAGTGAATCCAAAGATAAGCCCTGGCACCAGGTGTTTGTAGATAATTTCAGAATGATCTTAATTCATTTTCCCCCAACATAGATTGCAAGCTGTTGTAGTTAAGGACAGAGTGCTGCATTTTGAATATGTTCTCAAGGGGATGTGCAGAGCTAATTGTGCTGGATTATTTGGGTGTTAATGAAAGGTAATAATGGATGAGCCTTTGCAAAAATGCCACCTAAGATTCATGGGTATAATAATGCTATTTCCCTACAGTGATGCTTCAACAGACACAAACCACCACCACAAAAAAAGGGGAGGAAAAGTGAAAGAGACTTGAGTAGAGAGCGATTAGGCAAAGCTGCATAACAAATAAGGTTTTATCTCATGTAAGCAACAGGAATAGGAAAAAAAATATCTGTGAACAGAAGAAGAAAGGTCCCTGCAAAAAGAGATGGATTTACATTGATGTACAACTTTGTGTGCAAAAAAGCAAAAGCAAATACAATTTACACCTTAATTGAATATCAAATCTCTTCTTGTCTGAACATTTTGTTCTAGGCAAACAAGGTCATTATGTCTTCTCTGAATGTTCATGTGAAGTAAAAATTGATGTAAAACTGATGTAGTGTAAAGTATTGGTTTTGCACCTTTTTGATACAACTTGGTGCAAGGCCCAGGAAAGACTTCACAGCACTGGCAGAAGAGCAAGACAGGTGGCTAAAAATATGTTATTGTCTTTGTTTTATTTAAGGTATTTATATATACCACTTAATTACCAGACCCTCTAATCAGTGGACATAAAAAGAAAATCAATTCAAATTAATCATAAAAACAGAGAAAGCCCCCTAAATTGCCTCCTGAAAACGAAAAGGCTTTGTTAGGGGCCTGAAGTTCAATGGGAAGTGGATATGCTTAATCTCAGCTGGAAGGAAAGTGGAATGTGGTAATGGGAGGTAGAGGATGTGAGAAGGTGAGCCCCCAAATCACAGTAGTAGGAAAAAATCATGGTGGGCTGAGAAGTAGGGATCATAAGGAATGATAAGTGGAGGAAGCAGAGGGCTAAGAGCAAGAGGAGTGTGGAAGGAAGTTGAAGAACTACAGAGAAAGAGAGGCTGAGCCTAAGGGCAGAAAATACTAGTGCTCTTCAGGTGGCAAGTTGGACTGTGCCTCCTGGTTGCATTCCTGTTGCACATTTAGCACAATATTTGCCAAGAGGAAGCCTATGTTCCCCAATCACACAAGGGTTCCAATCACATTAAAGCCAACACACATTACGCTGTTCACCCATAAGCTTCATCCTCACATATGTTGTGCTCAAGGTGTGACAGCCAGGAGATGGAGCCATGGTCTTGCTCAATGTCATCACACTTAATAAAGGTAAAAGTACCCCTGACCGTAAGGTCCAGTCGTGGACAACTCTGGGGTTGCAGCGCTCATCTCGCTTTACTGGCCTAGGGAACCGACGTTTGTCCACAGACAGCTTCCAGGTCATGTGACCAGCATGACTAAGCCGCTTCTGGCAAAACCAGAGCAGCACATGGAAACAGTGTTTACCTTCCCGCCTATTTATCTATTTGCACTTTTTTTTGGCGTGCTTTCAAACTGCTAGGTTGGCAGGAGCTGGGACCGAACAACGGGAGCTCACCCCGTCGTGGGGATTCGAACCACCAACCTTCCGATCAGCAAGCCCTAGGCTCAGTGGTTTTAGATCACACAAGATCTGGAGGGGTCTAGTATATTCTGCTGCTGATAAGGAGTGAATAAGAAAAGAGAGGTAACAAGTATTATGGATGGATTGGGGCTGGAATGAATCAATAGAGGAAAAACAAGTCAAATATTTGGCTGTGGTTCTCTAATGCGGGGCTTCATCCATGGGTGTGTGTGTGTCATGTCATGTGGTTCATTATGCAGCCTGCCCCTCAATATTTGGCACCATTGCCTTTCTCTGTCAGTCAATCGGGTTGTGCTTACCTGGCAGTGATGAGTAGTGTATCTTTATTTCAAGCTGTGTTGGGTGGCTAAGTGTATCCACCATTTTAATGCTCGTTTTATGATGGGAAATTAAAATACCCATTCTCTGGGCAATTGATGGCTGGCTTTGCCAGGGTCCCTGGGCCATGGCAGATGCCCAAGGATACCCGGTGCTGATGCTGGCTCTGCTCTCGTGCTAGAATATGCTTGCTTTGTGGATATTAAACACTGTGGGGGTTTGTAATTGCTTTATGACTGAATGGGAGTTATAACAACGAACAAAACACACAGCAAAAATGTATCATGGCCTTGCATAGCAATCAGAGCAACATCTAATCAAGCCTTTTGGCCAGCATGTGGTTATCAATTAAAAAAACATCAGGAGAAAATAGGGCTTGGTTCCAGTGCTGTGTTGGGGAATGAGCCATGGAATTCCCATTACTGGTAATAGAAGCTTCATAGCTAATTCCCAGGGCTGTGTACTTTAAACTTTGTGCATCTTTGTGGTAGGTTTAGCTTGTCTCCAAGGGGGGAAAAGTAGAAACAAGCACTCCTAGCTATATCTTATGGTCCATTGTATCAACAAGTTTTAGTAACGGGACGCTGAGTGTGTGAGGATAAGAGAAGCTCACACACACACTAACAGGTTCTTCTAACTCAGCAAATAGTTTTGAGTCTAAACTAAAATTACTAGATTTGGTCATAGTATTGCAAGCTGCCACGGTTTGAGATGGTTGTTGCTTGATAGATTCTAGAAAGAAAGAAAGAAAGAAAGAAAGAAAGAAAGAAAGAAAGAAAGAAAGAAAGAAAGAAAGAAAGAGAAAGGATTATGTCATAAGTATTCTCAGGAAGTTTCTAATCTCATGAATATATAACTGTTCTCTGAAATTCTGATGTCTTAGACCTCCAGTAATGAAATGGGGAACCAGATTGATACTTATTTGAAACTCATCATTTTGTCTTTAATAAGTTAATTTTCAAAGCAGTGTTAAAAACACTGAGAAATACTGACAAGCTAAGGTATTGATATTTTGATTCTGAGATTTCAATATGAGATAAACTGTTCTATAATTTATTACTTATATATTATACATCAAGTAGGATATATCTATATTTTAATAACCAAAGTGACATGAGTTACTTACTTGTCTCCAGCAATGATTTTAAAGGAATGTAGATTTTCAGAAATGAAATAAGAAAGAATGAGACTGGAAGAACTTCCATGAAAAGGAGGATGTAAATCAAAATTAAAGACCCCTAAATACTAAAGATCCAAAGGTTCCGAACTAATTATAGGTGTACTTTGTTGCAAGACTATTGGTTGTAGATTAGACATGTAAATCTGTGTCAAATGCTTTGCTAAGAAGTCATATGGGGGCTTTTTGTCTTGTGTCGTATATTGTGTTAGATCCAGCACATCTCTGAAAGAATTGCCCTGTTTGATTTTAATCTCTTTGTACATGTTTCAACATTTGCTGAAAGCATTTGGGTAGCCTGTTAAAGATTTAACAGGGGATGCTATAATCAAGAGCATGGAAAGCCTTTATTTAGCAGTTGATTTCATTTTGTGCTTTTGCCTAGCCAGGACTGACCCCCAAACACCAGCAGCTAGACGTACTTGGAAGCTACTCTTAGTACCATTGAATGAAGACATTTCCAGGCAGAAAGTGTTCTGAGATTTAGACAGACATCCTGATTCTTCATTTATCATCTTGAAGGAGCCTATCCTGATCAAAGATATAATTAGCTGACTAAGTACAAAGCAGCAGGATCACTGAGACCGGATCCAACCTGGGATGGGGTGTAACATTTCCCCCTGTACCATTTTCCCAATGCAAATCCGTTCTAGCAAGCTGTTGTTTGCCATCTTAGGGAAAACTCTTGTGGACATAGCCTGTATGTTAAGTTCTGCCGGTTGGGGCAAAAAGCAGCTTTGGGGAGTGCTTTCCATCAGGAAAATGGCACAAGCACAAAGGGTTAAATCCTCCTCTTTCAGGACTGTGAGTCCAGTGAGGTTATCAATGGCAATGAGCTGTGATGGCTATATTATCCTTAATACAAGAAATAGTATGTTACTGCATGCCAGTTGCTGGGTAACATGAGCAGCAGAGGTCCATTGTGCTCATGTTGTGGTCTTCCTGTTGGCAACTTATCCCCTTTTAGCTTCTTTTTCACATCAGCCCCTTACCCTACCTTGCTGTTTGTCAAAATTTAGAGAGAAATGAATTCTGATTATTTCTCTTATCTTCTTCATCTCATCTAGTTTTGACCCAAGTCTGCCAGACAATTTCCCAAGGGATTGTATTTTAGGAGAACCATTTCTTTAAAAAAACAAACGAGGTATGCAGATCTGCCACACCTTTTCTAGAATATATCAAAATATTTTGAATTATCTTGCACGGCTGTTGAAGGAATGTATTTTGGTACAGATTATTTTCAAGATCTAAAATGGGCAATTGATTTCTCCACATGCCAGTTTTCTCTCTCTACAGCTGCCATGTTGCTTCTGCTCCCTATTCTCTGTTGTGCTCTCTCTGCATTCTTTGTCGAACCAAAGCCAGCCAACGAGAGCCTCATCTTGGTTAATATTCCAGTGACCCAGACATCAATAACCAAAGACTCATTAAAGTAAGCTAATTAAATAAAAACAATAAGCCAAACAATTAAGGCTAAAGTCATGACCTTTAATGATCCCAAGTCCTGTCTTTTGACAAAGAATTAATCTTTAATCACCCCTAATGGCCTTTTGCATTTTTAATGTGTGCTGCAGTTATTTTGCCCCCTCCCCCCAAAGGGAGTCCTGCGTTCCTTTTTCTCCTCTTAGTTGCTCCTGTGGGAATAGAGATTAATTGCTCTTACGAAGGTGAAATGTAGTTAAAGTTTTCAGGCTCTCTCGCTGCTTCCTTTGACAACTGTCATCAATGCAGCAGCCACACATATACTTTTAAGCGATGTCCTTCGTGGCTTTCCATATAAGATTAGCCTCAAGAGTTTTCTGAAAGTGCTTTAGTGACTGTGTAAGAAATGCCTAATAACTAATTTGCTGATTTTCATTGTTCCGGCAGCGTAGGTTACATTTAATTTAGGTGAATGGAACTGACAGCTTGATATGTGGTTCAGGTCAAATTTAATTTCCAGCTGAAATTACCAACTTTGCAAACACAGCCTTGCCAGGAATTTTGCCCCTAACCTGCCAGTGTTCTTGACATTAACTGTTGGACCTGTTGACTGCATTTATGTTTTTTTTTTTAGTTGGTGAATTTATCATGATATTTATCCTTATTGATTCCAGGAATAGTATCTTGGAGCGGGTTTTAAAATTGCATTTGTGCTTATATTTAGAATATAAGAAGCCCTTACCAAAAGTCTATTTAGTTCAGCATAATTTTTCTATTGCCTCTGCCTTCTTGCAAATGGCAAGTGATATTCTGCCTCTTGACATGGAACTTCCATTTGACTATGGTGGCTAATAAGTGTTGAGTTTTACATAATCTTTTTATGAAACCTATCTAAACTACTGGCTGTGGCCAGACTGTGTTTTAGTTTTTTCTCCAAAGATTCAAGGGAAGATGGTAGTATGAGCTGACATCTACCAAAGAGCACTTTTCATGTAGCAAAATCAGCCCATAATATATGCAAGAGCTCTAGAGTTCAATTTTATAATGAATAACATAAATAAGAGGGAAGGAGAGCAGCAGAATGTTGGTCTGTGTTCCCATTGATTCCTTCATTTAACTCTCTGGCAGCTGTGTGTGCATGGGCGTAGGCAGGGGGCAGGAGGGGGCAGTTGCCCCCCCTAGAAGCAGGGGCGCTGGCCAGCCTGCCCCGCTGCCCGCCGCCCGGTGCCGTCTCCCTTCTCCCTGGCTGGCTATGGGGCGGGTGGAGGGAAAGCCCCAGAGCCGCGCAAAGCGTTTGGCTGGCTTTTCCTCCGCCCGCCCCACAGCCAGCCGGCTAGAAGGGACGTCTCCCTTCTCCCCTGCTAACCTGGAAGAGTTATGGTACCTTGAGTTGAGAACTTTGCCCCAGGGTGAGAATGAAAATTGTGTGCCAGCAGCGCAGCGGCAGCAAGAGGCCCCATTAGCGAAAGCACGACTCTTGTTAAGAATAGCTTCAGACCAGGTTGAGAACGGGCCTCTGGAACGAATTACCGTAAGTTTGTAACTAGAGGTACCACTGTAGTGGATATTATAGGCTGCTAGCTCTTGGGATGGTGAACATGGGAAAAGGAAGAATGCTACAGCAAGTAGCTGTGTCCTGGTGTCACAGGCTCCTGTCCAGGTCCTCCCCTGATGTCCACGTGTACAGAATGTAAAGAGGGGGCTTTTGTGGGAGTAGTTATACAAACAAAGGCTTCCATGGAATCTGGACCCCTGGTTGTTTGTATTTCCAGATCCTGTGGAAGCCTTCCCATGGACAGCTATAGGAACAAGAGCCCCCACTCCCTAAAATGGTTCACACGGCATGTGCCCAAGTCTGGAAATGAGTAGTAGGAGATGCTGTGGGTGGTTCATGGCCTCACTCCTTCCTCCTGCTTTCATCAACACAGTAGATACCGGTACATAGAGTGGCTGGGGCAACCTAGCCAGATGGGTGGGGTATAAATAATAACATTATTGCTATGATTTGTTGTTGTTTAGTCGTTTAGTCGTGTCCGACTCTTCGTGACCCCATGGACCAGAGCACACCAGGCACTCCTGTCTTGCACTGCCTCCTGCAGTTTGGTCAAACTCATGTTCATAGCTTCGAGAACACTGTCCAACCATCTCGTCCTCTGTCGTCCCCTTCTCCTAGTGCCCTCAATCTTTCCCAACATCAGGGTCTTTTCCAGGGAGTCTTCTCTTCTCTTCTCATGAGGTGGCCAAAGTATTGGAGCCTCAGCTTCATGGACAAAGACAACAGGCATTGCTATTATTATATAGCACCTAAGCAGGGCGACAGTGGAGCAGACTCCCTCACTATAGTGATGTGTTCCCCCCCCATCTATACATATAAAATGGCATGTGCAAATCTGTGTTCTCTTCTGTGGCCATGCCTAAGTGACCTCGCGAAGTCCAAGCCTCTGTCTGTCTTGAATCTGCTACAAATGAACTTCACATGGGCAACCTTCAGTTTTTCTACTATGAGAATGTGGAGGGGAAAACACTTCTCTCTATCTCCTCTTCCCACATTTTTATGAATTTATATACCAGTATCATGGCCTTATTTGCCTTTCTTTCTGAACAGAAAAACCCTTAAAGAAGTGTGTGTCTTAATTGATCAGCAGCAATTTCTGCTGTCACCTGCACTGTACTCCTGAATCTACATCTAGCTGAAAGTTCACTGAACTCCATGTGAGGGGGAAAAATTATAAAGAACTTGTCCTGTGATCTCAAGATCTCAAGATCTCAAAATGTAAGCATCTCCAAGTACTGAGCGCAAAGCTCCCAGGGAGAGAAGAAAGAAAAACCCTTAACAAAATGTTGCTTTTATGAGTAGGCCATTGTTTGCCTCTGTCTTCTTCTATATAGTATTTCTTTTTTTAAGAGGGAACAGCAAGTAAGTGGCGAAGCTGATAAAAGGCAAATTTCTGTAGAGTGTTCTTGTGTCATTAGGATAGTAATGCTCCTGTTCACACACCTTTGTCTTTCACCTAGACAACCACAGTGACACTAATGAGCGAGAGCAACCAACTCATTTTGTTGCACCTTTCCTCACGCAATGCTGCTCTGTCCCCTTGTCAGGCAGGGAAAAAAGAAGGATAAAAAGGAAAGCAGATTAGCCTTTGACAGTAACAAAGGACTTAAAAAGGTGTTGATGCTGTTTAATGTAAAACTGCACTGGATAACATTTACATTTAAGATAAAACTGAGTACAAAAAATAACAGCAGAAACAAAAAGAAGGAAAAAAAGATGCATCGGATTAGTGGTTCTTTAGCTATAGTTTGGCCATTGCTAGCTATACAAATCCCAGTAGGTTTTGCATTTCAAAGACTTCATTGTTATTCAGTTTGTTAACAAGGCAATGATCAAAGAGATCCAGGCTAAAGCATTCATTTATTTTAATTAAAATAACTGCTCCTGTCTCTTATAGGTTAATCTTTACAGTATTCATATCTAGTAAGAGAATAATTGGTAACCTTAAAATGTAAGCAAGGAAGACAGAGTACACTTGGTCTCCAATAGCCCTATGGATCAAGGTAAAAGTAGTCCAGATTTCCAAAGCTAGAGTTGCTGCCCACTGAGGGCTTTGGCCAAGCAGACTCCATCGTGTTTGTTGTTATGCTAATGAGATAGAGACTGGGTAGAACTGTGTGGCTTTTGCCATGCATGGATCTGTATCAGCTAGCAGTACTTCATTTGCTACAATATAAGCTGCCTGCCTGTTATCAGCCCTCCTAAGAGGAATTATGGACAGCAGGTTATTTCTTACATGTAACTGTATACTGTATATTGTGACTCCCATGCTGAGCAGCGGCATAAGCCTTTACTCCCACAAGGCACCACACCAGCAGAACAAATGATACCAGTGGAAACCAGATGGACCTGCATAACCCCTGAACCTCCACACATACCTGCCAAGTTCCTCTCTGAAAAATAAGGGACCGGACCAAAAGTAGCATACCAGAAGTAGCGCAGCGGCCATTTTGGAACTGGGCGGAGCATGCTCAGAAGTGACTTTTGATGCTGCTGTGCCCAGTTCCAAAATGGCTGCCGCACCAGAAGTCATGCTGCAGCCATTTTGGAACTGGGCAGAGCAGCTTCAAAAGTCGCTTCTGAGCATGCTCCGCCCAGTTCCAAAATGGCCGCCGCACCAGAAAAAACAAAAAAAAAATCTGTTTTTTTTCCGGCTGGGGACAGCTGGAAAAACGGGGGTTTCCCAGGGAAAACGGGAGACTTGGCAGCTATGACTCCACACCAGGGAGCCCAGGCAGTTAAGTGCCTGTCCACCAGCAATGAGCCTGGAAGGAACTAACTGAAGGTCTTCCAGTCCTTGGGAAAGGAGCTCTCTGCAATGGAGCTCTCTGCAATTCTCTCTCTCAACACACACTGTTTATATCACCAAAGAACACTGATTTTTATCTATTTGTATTTGACATGAATTCCAGAATGGTCCATCTAATTTAAAAGTATTGTTTCAAGTGCATCATGATGATGGAGTCAAATCTGCATCAGGTGAAAGGACTGTTTTTGTATGCTGGCTACAGTTATACATTTGCTACTTTGTTAATTCCCAGTACTGTTGGTGGTTCCCCCACACAGGGTGCCAAAAAGAGGGAGATAACAGCAACAACCCTATGGGTACCTACTCGAGGCTCCCAACATGAGTCTGACCAAACTGTGGGAGGCAGTGGAAGACAGGAGTGCCTGGAGTGCTCTGGTCCATGGGGTCACAAAGAGTCGGACACGACTAAACGACTAAACAACAACTCAAATTTGCAGGGGGGCAAACTTTGTCCGTGTTCAGGGCGCAAAGTTACCAAAGTCTGCCGCTTTGAGGCCTAACATGATTGTTTGATGAAGGCTTCTAGACCTTACAGCTGAATCTACAATCCCTATTTTATTTATTCATTCATGCATTTACATATAAAGCATATATACTTTAATCTAGAACCAGGTTCTGAAGGCAGCTTACAGGCACCAAAAAATAATGAAACCAGTTAAAGCCAGGACAAAAGATGTCTATGATTTGTCCTTCATTACATACTGTTCTAAGCAAAAATCTGCTCTTATTCCCTTATGGGGTACACAAGAGCCTTATTGGGTTCTCCATCGGTCGGAGAATATATAACTGAGGCCAACCAGAGAAGTTAGAGAAGCAAAGCCTTTGTTTGCTGTTGCAACAGGGTCCTTCTCCTCACGCAGGAGAACAAGGAAGGAACCCAGAACAAAAGAGAACCTCCACTTTTATCAGTTTCCCCATCACCAAGAAACGCCCCCAATACATCATTCCTACATCACAGCTATGTAATCAATACCTCACAAAAAAGGAGGGTTCAAGGTAGAAATCTGAGCACTTTTGACACCTCTCCTAGTCCTCCTATCACCCCTCCCAGGTGTGAATTCCTAAACACAAAGAGAAATTAACATTTTCATAAGAGTTGATCACTGTCTTTTGTTCAGAGGAGTCTTCCATTGTGAATGAGATACCATTGACAGGGAATTTGCTAGTCATGTGGAAATGTGTGCATGTGCTGATCCTTAGGGCAGGGTTGCATCCGAGCGGGAGGGGTGCGGGTCTCTGGAGTGGAGCAGAGGTGAAGAAGGTGGTGTTGCGAGGGATTATGGGTAACTGCAGCTGTCAGATTCGGTCACCCCTCTCTGTTCATTAGTAATGGTGTCCTGCAACACCCCCCCCCAATATGATTTTATAACAATACACAAATTTATTGCTGTAACCTGGGTCAGAATCTGCTATATCATTAATATGCAATCACAATTCTGGGATGTAAGTAAAGTGGTACCTCGGGTTACAGACACTTCAGGTTACAGATTCCGCTAACCCAGAAATAGTACCTCGGGTTAAGAACTTTGCTTCAGGGTGAGAACAGAAATCATGCGGTGGCAGCAGCGGGAGGCCCCATTAGCTAAAGTGGTACCTCAAGTTAAGAATGGTTTCAGGTTAAGAATGGACCTCCAGGATCCGTGAAAGAAGACCACAATTGTGCATGGAATTCAAGACTGTGATCATTGCAAAGGAGTTGATTTGCATCCCTCCACTCATTCAAAAGCCTCTGAATCTTTCCATTAAATAATGTTCGGAAACAACTACTGCAGCAATGTTTTTACAGGAGGGCAGATTAATACAGTGTTGTCATAGGATGTTCAGAACTTTTAACCTAAAAGCAAACAGACACTTAAAAGTCAAATATTCTTCCTGGAGCAGGTTTTCTAACCTCATTTGCCAAGGCCAGGTAAAGTTAACAAGGTTTTCTTTTGTTTCCCCCCCTAAAAAACCCACAGCAAAACCCATTGCCCCAGAAAACACTGATTAATTATTGATCCAATGAATATTTTTCTTTTCAAAGCCATCCAATAGCTTGGAGCCAGTACTTAGAATATCTGACAAACTTCTCCTAGAGGATTAGCAAAATGAACTCTTCAGCAGTTCGCAGAAAGGATTTTCATAGCAGCAGGTTAAATAAAACAGACAACGTGTTGAGCATATTAAGTCTACAATGAAAAATACTAATAAATTGGTCAGTCTCTGACCAGCTGATGAAGCTGCCTCCTCTGTCTGCTGTAACTCCTGGTAGATAGCTTTGCTGCCAGGCTGAGATTCTTTTACCATAATGGAGCTATTGGAGAATGGACCCAACGCCTTTTGTATGTAAAACATGTACACCACTTGCTGAGCTATGGCTCTTCTTCAGTGTGATATGTTCATAAATGAAGAATGTGCTACAATATCTTGCTTAAGCTATTTGGAAACTAAGATAATCTATGTGTAGTTGTGAAAGACAAGGGAAAGTGACTTATGCCCCTTATGATACTGTGCAACATTTAACCCTGTCTTTTATAATTTCAATGTGGGAATAGCCATTATTGTTTGTTTGTTTGTCTTCTTATTATCAGTGGTGTAATCTTCCACTTTTGTATCTGTTATGTTTGGCACCTTCTGTTTTGCATCAGTTTAACGCATCCCGCACTTCATGGATTCACAGAATTGTAGAGTTGGAAGGGACCATGAGGGTCATCTATACCAACCCCCTGGAATGCAGGAATCTTTTGCCCAATGTGGGGCTCGGACTCCCAGCTCTGAGATTAAGAGTCTCATGCTCTACTGACCCATCTATCCCAGTCATGCGGTATTCTTAAGAATGTTGCAAACTGCTGACTTTGTGGTTTTCCCATCATGTCCAGCTCCCACCACTTAATATCCAGGGTGATAAAGAGTTGTGGAGAACTCAATACCCCAGTTCTTTGTGGCAATTTAGTTGTTCTTAATAAACGTATTACCATACCCTGTTGCTGCATTTGAATACATTCATAGTAAAGTATTGGAGGATTTTACCCTTAGTCTGTTTGCTTTCTAGGGCTGCAGAATCAGTTCAGGTTACATCCAATGTGAGGATTTAAAATTGGTTGCCTGTAGAATATATAATAGTACCCCAAATCCTCAAGAGCAGTGCTATGCTGAAATCTATTCAAATCAGCTGTAGCATAAAATTCCTGCTATTTTTATAGTAGACTGGAAGCGGAGTTATCACCTATTGAAGAATTCTGCATGCAACTGTAGGCTACCCCCCCATGCCATTTACTGCAGGCTACTCCTATGTCGCAGAACAGTTGCAAACACAAAACCATTAAGAGGGAGAGTCTGTCATAAAATAACACAGAGAGCAGTTTAGTTATGAGGAAAATGAGCAGCTGGTTGGTTTTGACTGGGGGCAACATTGTCCTAGGCCCCAGGTGCAAGTAATGGACAAAAGAACAGAGACATTCCTGAGGAGATTGGTAAGGCTAAATAGGTTTACAGCTAAAAATTGGGGGGTCCCACTTTATATTATACAGACAACCAATTTATCAATCTACGGGACACCAGAGGGGTTAAAAGAAGACACACAGACTTTTGTTCTAGACTGGAGTTGGTTTCCTTTTGCCAGGGTTTGAGATTTGCTCTAGAAACCTGGTATGGTCCCTCCAAAACACACACACAGGGATTGGAGACAAAGCATTCTTTCTGATTCGGAAAGTTCTCACCAGAATAAAAGGTGGTGGAGCTTCCTTCTCCCAACCGCCTGCCAATTTGAAATCTGTTTCAAGCTATCACCTCCTGGGGGCAGCAGTAAGCTTTGTCTCCTCCAGATTTTAAAGTATTGTGCCTGGAGCAAAATATTCTAGTGGCACATGGGAATCCAGTGGCGTGTTAGTTTTACTTATGAATTGGTGTGTGTGTGGAGAGAGGAGGACTGCTCTGACAGGGTATTTTAAATACTGTATATTCCTGCGTATAAGACTACTTTTTAACCCAGGAAAATCTTCTCAAAAGTCGGGGGTCGTCTTATACGCCAGGTCGTATTTCTTATACGGTGAGTGCATCCCAAACACTATATTTTAACTTGGAAAGTTGGGGGTCGTCTTATACACCGGAATACATGGGTAGTTTTGTTTTTTATTTAGTTTTTTATTGTTTTTGTTGTTTAGAAAGATTTAAAATGGAGAAAAGTTATGAAGCCTCCCTCTGCCCCAATATGCTAAGGCCCCTCTGGACCAGACAAACCATTTCAAAATCTGAAACAGCTACCAGGTTTCACCATCTATCTGGCAGTGGTGATTTTGAATAGCCATTTCAGGTTCCAGTGGTACCTCTACTTACGAATTTAATGCGTTCCAAACACAAATTTGTAAGTAGAAAGTCGAATCCCATAGGAATGCATTGGGAGAAAAAAATCGTAAGTAGAAAAAATCCTATCTAAACTGCATCCAAGATGGCAGACGGAGCTCCATTCGTAAGTAGAAACATTCGTAAGTAGAGTTATTCGTAAGTAGAGGTACCACTGTAGTTTTTTTCAATTAAAGTATTCTGTGTCTGCAAACACACAGCATTGTCTGTCTCAGAGGGAGATCGCTGTCAGTGAAGGGAAAGGCAACTGAAAGGTGGATCTAGAGCAGGCACCCCCAACCTGCAGCCCTCCAGATGTTTTGGCCTACAACTCCCATGATCCCTAGCTAACAGGACCAGTGGTCAGGAATGATGGGAATTGTAGTCCAAAACATCTGGAGGGCCAAAGGTTGGGGATGCCTGATCTAGAGGATTTCTTCTCATGATACAAAGTCTGGTTTTCGGAACCCTCTCCAAGCATCAACCCCATAAATGAGTCATTTGAGAGCGCTCTGAACCCCCTAGCCATAGCCATAGTCACTTTATTCAACAATGGTTTGGAGCCAGTTTTTGCTCAGAAATAAGGAGGAAAGACATCATATATCATCCCATTTTCTAGAAAAGCATTCTTCCTATTCTAGTGGGTATATTCAGACAACTTTTTCTGCATCAGTCTAACCCTGACCAATATTATTGAACCAATCCAGTGGGCTCACACCAACAGTCCATCTTTTGTTTAATTGTTAATTGTGTGGCGTTTACACTTGGATAAGTCTCACGTAGCAGGGACCTTTAAAACTGAGGGGAAATGTAAAGAACAGTTTCTGAGGTGTTGTGGCAACCTGCTATTTTAAAGAGTCGAAAATACCTTCACATTTTTGGGTTAACCTGAAGCACTTTTGTTGATCCAACCAACATTTGGAAGGGAAAGCAGGCCTGACAAGTATATAGATCAGTCATTTTTTTAAAAAAATCTAATCTAATTGATACCAGTTACTTGTTCAGTACTTTCAAACATTTTATATTCAATATTGGTCATAGGGAAGACCCCTTGAAATGGCCCAAATGATTAGGAAAGATCATGCATGCATGTTCTAAAATGAGGGTTGCCTGTTACTTTTGTTTTTATTTTTTTGCAATTATGTAACCAGGGGAAACCCCACATTACTAGCTAGAGTGGAACGCGTGTGTATGTGTCAATATATGGGCATTTCTTGACCTTTGCATGATAAATATCTGATAATTTCAAAACTTGACAGCCCACTGCCCTTTTTGTTCGTTTCCCCTTCTTTTCTATTCTTGGTGATGTTTCATCCTTATTGTGTGCTGATATCTGGTTGCAAACAACGATGACTAATCGGCTTATTTCAGGTTTTCCATATATAACTTTTAAAGAGCTTAAGAAGGTAACCCATTGAGATAAGGATGCTTGTTTTGAGGTGTATGACAGTGAGATAGAAATTCACCCTCTGTCCCTCTCAAAGGATGGAGAAGTAGAACAGCTCTCTTTCAGCAATTTCAATTTAACCTTTGTGGGTCGGACTCGGTGTGTTATTGTCTATTGAACTCAGTGTCTTATTACCACCTGAGCCTGAAACCAGAGATATGCTAGGAATTCAAGGCAAAGGGGGTTCAAAGGGTGCAGAGCTGTGTTTAAGACAAGGTCGAGTTTTTCATTTCAGCGTCTCATGTGATTTAAAGATGTCCTTTATAAGGGAGCACAGGACATTGCTTACATGCTAATAAGTAGAGACAAAGTAAATTAAAAGAAGAAGCAGTACTACAGGGCTTGAAGGGCAAGGTAGAAGAAAGCAATTCTAAATCTTTGTTTTCACACAAATGCTTCAAAAGGCAACCAGCTAGTGATGTCGTTTGGAAGGTTGTGTTTCATACTTTCCCCAGTGTGTAAACTACAATGCAGCTAAATCACAATTTCAATTATGATACCCTACTCAGCATACAAAGTTATCTTTGTTATTAGGGTGTTTCTAGACTAAGAGCTAGGAAGAAAGGAGTGCTTTATAACACACACACACAGAGAGAGAGACAGACAGTAATTCTGATCAGGCCCACACATCACCTCTGGGAAATACAACATGGTGGCGGAGAAAAGAGACAACTTAATCAGTTTTTCCATTTCATTTTCAGCAGAACCAAATTGAATTTCCCCTTTATTACGAGCACACACACAAACATACAAACACACACAGGCATGTAACAAATATGTCTGTAAAAATATAATATAATTTGGTTTAAATGGCCAAGGTGTTTCAAGTCCCTCAGGTTCTTCCTTGGAGAATTCTACAACTGCACTAAAAAGCATTCAGAGAATTGAGAGAGAGAAGCTGTCCTTGTAGCAGCTTTAGAATTCCCTGATGAATAGCCTGTAGGAGCCCCGGTTGTGCTGGACATTTAAAGATAAACTGTATGAATGTCATTTGCAAGCACTTTTTGACGCTCTCTTTTAACAGCAACAATTAAATAGTTCCATAATCAAAAGTAGTTTCCACTGATTCATGTAAAACAACACACACACAGCCTTCAGTCAATATGGATAATGTTTCAATAAGAATCAAATAGTAAGCTGGTGGATTTCAGTTGGCTGTTTTAACAACCTTTGTGTTAAATTACAAGGTTATTCACTTTATAATAGAATATTAATTTGATTTTTACGTATGTTATCCATAAATATTCTCTTACTATAGAGGGCAGGCTTTTTCCAGTTTTCCCTCACACTCCAGCAAGACACCCAATGGGATTGCTTTATAAGACTCCATAGAAGTGAATGCCAACCATTCACTTTTATGGGGGAATATTAACTGACACATTCAAGGGCACCACTGGAATAACAGCAATGCCTTGGCGATCCCAAACACTATGGAGAATCCAGAAGGTTCCCATTAGCTCCACCTGCTCATTTGCATAGTTAGTGTGATCCTATTTTTTTCTTTCTTTACTCACCATTAGAATGTGAGGTCTTGCCATTTCTTGTTGCTCCTTATGATGACATAATAAATAGCAAATACTGAATATTTATCTTACTATTGTGAATTGCTTTAAACACCTTGGAACACACCCTGGGGTCACGTGATGAAGGGCAGGCAAAAAAAAAAAAAGACTAAACAAGTAAGTAATATTCCCTCTCTGTTTAGTGCTATGAATTTGGTGGACTAGCAGGAAGTGAGCGGAATCCGTTTGCGGCAATAAATGGTGTGTTTTCTCAGAGCCTCTTCAAACTGTCACCATTTTAAGGCGTTATTAACTTCATTATACCCTTTCCAGCTATTTTGAAATCTGACAAGAGATTTGTCCCATATCTCCCAGAGGTTCTGGAGTGCAATTAGCCATTGAATTCACTGAGTAATTACTTCATTTTTCATGTAAAAAAAGTGCTTGATTTATTATATACTTGGGAAGGGATGGCAGCAATAGGTCAACAGCAGTTAGAGGAGATTAGCAGCAGCACTCCTCACTACTGTGGTAGTGATCTTTCCCCACAGGAACCTGATTTAGCTGAAGCAGGAATGATGCCACTCAAGCCTTGGCAGTACCATGCCAGCTGAATTTGCCACTTCTCTGTGGAATTAATATGAGTGACTGCAGGGTAGCTTTGAATCCCTACCTTGCTGAGAGAGTTAGGAGCCTGTGGAACTGATGGAGCTGCCAGAAGAAATTCTGTCAGAATAAAGAGCCCATTTCAGAAGCCTCAAGAGGAGCTACAAAAGCTTGGCACAGATAAATTAAAGTGTTACTGGAGCGGGGGGGGCAGGGGAAGAGACACAGAAGGAAACAGCATTAATGGGTGTTTGGGGGACAGTCTGCATTTGCAATTACTGGCCTTGGTTAATGGATTTCTAAATGCCTCTTTCAGAATAGTTAAGAGAAGCTAAATAAATATTTACAAATTAATCAGATGCAAATTTCTTTTTCTCATCAAGAAAAAAAAGAGAGATGTTCTTAGGAGGTTTTCAGTGGTGTGCAGTAATAATGATAGGTGAAAATGCATGAGAGTTTTGAGCAATGTCCTGAATTCCCTCTGCTGGCAGAAAAGGAGGTTCTTTGGTCATTTTGAGAGCATAGATATATGAGTCTAGTGCTCTGACTAGAAGCCATGCAATGCACCTTCTGTTGGTTTCTGCAAGTTCCCATTTTGGGGCACACCCAGATTGTATCCATGTTTGGCAGAAAACACAGGATTCCCAACCCCACTTTCGTCCTCTGCATTCCTAGTTCCTTTCCCCACAGCAAGGATTCTGGTCAAGTGGCAAAATGCAGTACCGGTAGGTGGGAGAAGGATTAAACATCTCCATTCCTGCCTGCTGTTTCTCCCTCTGCAAGTTTTATTCTCATTCTCTTACAATAGCAAATGCTTGGGATGTTTTCAGGGGTGCCAATTTGAATAAAATACTGTGGGGGCGAGGTAAACCCCGCCCCACATAATTGATCACATAATGCGGTACACGCACACTATTTGAATGGCAATGGCCATCTACTTTGGGGAGGCCCAGCCTCCTCAAATATTTTATGGGGCAGGGGGGAGGAATCTTGGCCCCTAGGAGTTGGCTCCGTCCTATGAGATGTTCTAATCATGGATAATCAGTGTGTACAGAAAGTAGGCAGCATTAGAGTGGGTGCCTTCAGACTGTTGCCATTTTCTGAGAGTGAGTGAAGCACATACCACAACTTTAAGGTTGACTGGTTAAAGCAAATTAAAGGGCTCCATTGCCATAGTGCAACCAGTCCACTTTTTTTTAAAAAAAGAACCAGACTTTATATGTTTGGGAAATGGATGCCTTGAAAAGTATTGGATGAGCAAATGCCTAATGGGAAGACACAGAAACACCTTGCAAGCAAATCAGAATGAATATGAATAAATACCAGATATATTCTTACCTCTGCTTAAGCTTTGTGCAAGCAAATCAGGATGAAAGGTCAATAAACAGGTTGTCTGGAGGGGCCATGTGGCAGGCTGCATTTTATATAACATTTTAATTTCTATGACTGAACATAGGTCAGGAGTATAGGGTTTTTTGGGGGGTGTATTTTTTATGTTGGTTATGAAACTTATTTGAGTCCACCCACTTATGAAAATTTTGGAAAGCTCTCTTTTATTGGCAGCCCTTTACTCCAAGACTCTGGAAGAAAGTCCCCTTTGGAAGTTGTTTTGATAGGGTGGGAGCTGTCTGTGAGTGTGCAGTCTCAAAAAGCATCCCTAGCCATCCCACCTACTGGATTGTAGCTGGGGACTAGAGAAACGAGGCCAGGTTAATCTTGTCCAACTTGCCAGCTTTTCCCTAGCCCTACATGCTTTGCTTGGTACCTCTTATTTCCTGATTCATTATTTAACTGAGGTTGGGGATTAATTGTTCTTCTTGCGTTTGTGAAATGAAGAAGGAATGCATTTGTAGGCTCTCGCGCTCTCTCAAGCTGCATTGTCTCCATCTCTTTTTATTGCTCAAAAATATATAGCTATTTGTGCAGCCCCTTATCCTGGTGATGTCACAGCAATTAGGGGCTAATGTGTTCGTGTGTCCCTAGATAATTTTTTTTTGTCTAAGCAACAAGAAGCAAGATAGCCATTTTACAGCCTTTGAACAATTTCAGATAAAACGAGTTAATGCATTGCTAAGAAGGGGAGGGCATCCTAAGCAGTCGGCACTCTGTCTCCCAAGTTTCATTTTAAGAGGATTTTATCTCTTGATTTAATAATTCAGTTTGGGACTATATTTCTGCATTTCCACAGATTCATTTGGACCAAAGTCCCAGTTTAGGCTGATATGAAGGGATGACTTCATTTTCAACCCCTGCATGATGAAATGCCATGGTAATGGGGGGAGATTGTGTCACAGTGAACATTATTTTAAGGGGTAGAAAGATTAATACATTCCATGTATATGCAAAATTACTGCAGCTATGGACTCTCCAGCATGTAGGGATATAGCTGTGAGCAAATTTGTGTCCCCCCCCCAGCCAAATGCAGCCCACAAGGCTGAATGACTGACCAGGGACTTCTGCTTGGGACTGTTTAAAACCATGAGTGGGTGGGATCAAACTTCTTTCCAGAAATTATATGTGGCTGGTAGGTTGCTTGCTATTTTAGATACAAAATTCAATGCTATACATCCAAGTTTGCTCTGTAGCCATTTCTTACTTATTTTGGTTCTCACTATTTTTTCTGCTTTGGATTTCCATACTGTCTTGTACTTTTATTGTACTAGCAACAATGGCTATGTTCAACGTCCCCTGGAGGCATTATGCCTCTAAATACCAGTTGCCAGGAATTGCAAGTGGGGAGAGGGCTGATCCACTACTCAGATCCTGCTTAGAGGCATCTCGTTTGATGCCTTGCAAAATGTCTCTGGAAGTATTTGCACACCACTAGTTGTATTCGTTCGCAGGTTTGCACCTTTCTGTAGTGCTTGAAAAACCTGCAAAAGCAGTTTGGTGTTTGTCTCATAGGCAATGGTGTTGCTGTCATGTTATTCTCACGCTGTCAACGGTCTAATAAGCTATTCCCTCTCTAAAGGCATGGAGGGATTGCAATGGACTATTGGTTTTTTTTTTGGTCTGTTTTCAAACTAAGACTGGTATTCTTAATAAGAGCCTATACTGGTGATATAATAGTTGCTTTAGGACCATGCCACATTCTATTACAGATGCGTGTGAATTATAGAATTGTAGAGTTGGAAGAGACCATGAGGGTAACCTAGTCCAACCCCTTGTAATGCAGAAATCCTGTGCATAACCCAAAATCTTTTCCTTGAACCCATAACCCTGAGATTAAGAATCTCATGCTGTGCTGACTGAGCATGAAATGAAGAATATAAAATCCTCAGTATGATGCCTGCCACTAAAAAAAGGTGTCTACATCCAACCAAGGAAATTAATAAGCAATGTGCAACATCGGTATTTATTAAACTCCTAAGAGGTGTCACGGGTATTTTGCCTCCTTTTTTCATTTTCCATTACTTTTCATTTATTTGAATTTAACAGACTAATCTCACTAACAAGATGGTGATAAAATAAGACGAGCATTCATCCTGGCAAAGGCGTCGAGAACTCGCTTATGATGTGCTCCTCATTTCCACTTCATTTTTCTTGTTTATACACCCAAGTGCTGAATTATAATGGAGTAAATTATTTGCTAGTATCACATCACAAAGGGAATCTTGACTTGTAATAACAAAATGTGCCATTAGAACAATCAACAGTCATTCTTCCTTGAAGGCAATTGTTAACATTTTCTTGGACAAAACATTGTGTGAGTCCTAGGAGCATGTCTACAGTGATGGGGAAGAGGAAGGGGAGGCACTTTCCTGGCAGCCCCCCAGTCTCCCTCACAGATTCTTCCAATGCATTGAAGGGTTGCCCTGAGTATCCCCTAAAGTCAAATGAATGAAGTCACTTAAATATATAGGGAACTGCATTGGCATTTTTGCTGAAATAAGACTTTACAGACCTCCTTTTAACTGTAAGGTTCAGTAGACAGCCAGCAGACCAATTTGCATAAGATTCTTAGCCCTTGGCCAATAAGGAGTGAAATTTTCCATTTGGGTGACAGCTGAAGTGGCAGTTTAATGGGGGTGGGCTGTGCAACAAACTCGACATGACTTTATTCCTTTATTCGTGCAGTTCGTAATTACATGGATTTTAAAAAGGTAAATAGGAGTCGTGCCCTGGCTTTAACTCTGTTATGTCACTATAGCCCCAATCTAGAAGGAAACGTTTGTCCCAATGGATATAAGAACTGTGAAAGGGAGGGGCAATCCGGATAGGAACTACAGTGGAAGAAAGTGTTAAAGCCAACATACCGGTCTCACCCTAACATACTTCCAATCTGAATCACCCTCTCCCATAGCTATTTATTTTTTTAAAATCCTTATATCCAATAGCCATCGCACCAATAGCATCACCTCCAGCTTGTCCCCTATGTGCGGAAGTTTTACCTGGGTATATCTGAAATCACTTTCCTATCCATATGCCCCCTTTGTTGTTAAAAATGGAGACCCACCCTTCCCTTTTTACGTAATTGAGGGCAAAACATGTTTAAGTACATGGCCTAACTACCACATCTAGTTCTGTCATGACAACTGATAGAAGTTTCTAACATCAATCTCTCCCGACATCAGAAAGGAGAGTGCAGGATCTGTATCAAGAACCAGCAGACATATTCAGCATACTGTCTCAGAAACTGCAAAGCTCATCATGGCCCATTTCCCTTCAAATTGCTCAAGAAAACAAATGATAGGAAAAAATGTGAAGGAAATGTTTCAGAAGCAATTTTTCTCATGGCTAATAGCATTCCTCAGCAAGTGAAAAAGTCTACTACTGTGACTCATGTCTGAGTACTGTAACTCATATCCAGTGTACCAAAGTCAGATCCGAAGGGAAAGAGATTTTCGATGGAGGTTCTTGGTTTAATTTAGAACTGATTGCTCATTAATCTCTGGAATCATTACTGCAGCTGCCTTCCAAATGTAGGGGAGGTAATTGGCTGCAAACCTCAAAGCTTGCTGTGCTCCTCTAAATTCATTCCATACAATATTTAGCCTTTGGTTCAGTGTTTACGCACACAGAATTATTGGAGATCATATTTCATAGAAAACTTGAACTGGCTAGAAGGTAGCCCTTTAGATAGGCAAAGTGTTAAGTGTGGTGTGTTTATCGGGAGTGGTGGTTGGGGCCTTAGCTCAGTAGCAGAGCACATGTTTACATACAGAAAATCATTGGTTCAATACCTGGCAGCTCTCATTATAGGATCCCAGGTAGCTGGGCTGGGAATGACTGTTGCCTGGGAAGAACCACTGTGTTCTGTCCCAGGCGGTGGTCCAAGTTGGAGGACTGCGTTCTATCTGGAGACACCAGGCCATCTACTGCTAGCACCATATTAAGGAAGCAACATCAGGTCAAGCCAAGCAACACCAGGTCAAGTTCCAGCAAAACAAAGGTCAGCCAAAGTAGAAGGTGAATCTGAATAAGCAGGGTCAAGCAAAGAGAGGTCATAGTCCCAAAGGCAAAGCAAGGTGGGCAGAACTTTGGATAGCTCCAAGTGGAACCAAGGGAGTCTAGAACTAGCAAGCCTGAACTACGCCTTAAATAGGACTGCAGCTTCCTTTGAGAAGTGAAGCCTCTATTTTTAAAGGGGTCTTGCCTGTTTTAGGAGCCATGTGGAAGCTGTGGCTCTACTGTGGCCTAAGAGCTGGAGTGCTTGGAGTCTGAATACCTCCAGGTGGAGAAGCTCTGGTCATGGTCATGGGAGCTGCAGGGGAAGAGGAAGGGAAAGCCTTGAATAAGGTGCAAGTGTGCAGCCTTATATGCTGGGGCTATGCCTTTGCATACTTTGGGGCTATGTCTGTGTCCTGCTGGAGAGCAGCCGGTTGGTGTAGGTGTGAGACAATGCATGTCTCACACATCTTAAAAATACAGCAACAGCCCCTGCTGCAAATATCAGAGGCATTCTTCACTTTTCAGTTAAGATGAGTGTTATTATGCTTATGATGCAAAGGATCGTGAATGTCCCAAAGTCTCAGGAACAGCTGAGCAATACAGCATGATTGCCTACATATCCTGAAGGAGCCTGGGGACCAGGAGCTTCCAACCTAATGTGTTCTGTTTGTATTACTGTTTTGGCAGCAAAGGACAAACTGAGTAATGGGAAACTCATGTCAGTCAAAAGCATTTTATTTAATGTAATCCCTTGTCAGGATAATGTGGAAGCATATCTCTTGTTTTAATGGGGCTGCCACAGATCAGTCACATTACGAAAAGTTATTCCTGTCTTATAAAAGACACCTTAATACGTACGGCTGAGGCTCCTTGAAGCCACATCAGCAAAGTGTCCAGTGGAGTTTACATAAATTGGAATGGGTGATGTATCAGGCAGTCAGCCTGTTTTAGATGAATCTTAGCTGATTGAGATCTTTTTCCATGGGAAAAGGCAGAGGGGATGAAAGGCAGCAACAGAGCAGGTGTGAATTGGCATGATTTGTAGGCTCTTGAGTTGCCACTGATTTTGCCTAAAGTGATACCCAAGGAAAAATTGGATTCAAGAGGATGCAATTCTGAGTAAACATGGTTAGAGTTGTGCTGCAAATCCTTTAAAAACATTGCAGGTGTATTGTTGACATTGCAGTTGGAGTAGAAGGAACCTCTGAGCAAACGTGGAATTCTGACTAAGCTTCGCCTCTCCCCCAGCCATGCCTCCAGGACGACCCACTTTTGCACTTAGCACTTGTATGTCACGCCACTTTAAGAGTTATGCCGGCATAATGCAATGGTTTATGATGCTACAAGGATGCAACTGTCAGCACAGGAGCTTTTAATAGCAATCATTTCCTTTTTTCAGCTGGGGTAACCTAAGGATAAGTTATAGTGAATTATATTGCAGAGGTCCCTCAACTCTCCTTCATGGGACACAAGAATCATAAATATAAGTGCCTCAGTTAGAGGTTCTGATGTTCAGTGTAACTACCGTGTACCATATGTTCTCTCTTGTCATCAGGCAACATTAATGCAAATGTTCTGAACGCATATCTATTGGATTGTACTACTTTAGGGATGTATAAATTAATCTGAATTATTGCAAACTTCCTCCAGTTAGCAGTACTTGAAGAACAAGAGGGAGTTCAGCTGTTTGATGCTAATCATTCTATTTAAACAAAGGATGTTTCATTTGCTAGAAAGATACTTAGAGGATTCCTATAGGATACAGACTCTAATCCAGCACAGCCTTATATATATTGATGCACAATATATTATTGCAGTCTTGGGGGCATAGTCAACTTAGAGAATTTTAATAGTAATAGTAATCTAAGGGTAGTTCACAGCATAAAAATGCAAGATAAAAATACAAACTACATAATAGAAAACAAGAATAAAACAAGCCAATTCACTCCATGCATCCAAGGTATCCTGTTTTTAATGTGTGCATTTCAGTTAAAATGAGCTACATTCATACAAGATATGTTCAAAGATAATGACTCCATAAGCATGAAGAGGGCCAAGCTACATACTATACACAACCACTTCTAATGTTAGTATAGGACAGGGGACAGCAAACTTTTTCAGATGTGGGAAGCCGGACTATATTGGGGGGGAGGGGTGAATGAATTCCTATGCCCCACAAATAACTCAGAGGTGCATTTTAAATAAAAGGACACATTCTACTCATGTAATAACACACTGATTCGCGGACCATCCGCGGGCCAGATTTAGAAGGTGATTGGGCCGGCTCCGGCTCCCGGGCCTTTGTTTGCCTACCCATGGTATAGCATTTCCTTACTGTTGCAAAGTACACTCAAGGGGGAGTGCAAAATGACTGTTAAATCCTTCCTATGCCAGTGCAACTTATTCAAGGTAGGAGTTCTGCAATAAGAGAATCTCTTTTGTCTGGGACCTTGCAAATATGTTGAATCACTCAGCAACCTCCATGGCTACGTGTAGTTGGGCTGCCAAACAACAATTGTTTCGAATGAAAATTTCCATTGGAGGATGATGTTTTACAGGTAGGTTTTCTTCTTTGAGTTGAATTCCTCAGATCTTCAGAATGCATTGTAGCTGCAACAGGTGGAACACCAGGCACCATTCTAAAAATTCTGTATCTCACATGGAAGAGTGAATATTCTGTTGAATCCCTTATTTTCAATGATCATGTTATGTTGTCAATATTCAGCAGGCATAGATAAGGGGTTTCCTTTCCTTTCCATTCCATTCCATTTCTTTTGCTTCATTTCAGCCTTTCATGTATGGAGTGGGATAGCTCAGTCAGTAGAGCATGAGGACTATGAATCTCAGGGTTGTGGGCAAAAGATTCCTGTATTTCAAGGGGTTGGACTAGATGTCCCTTGTGCCCACTTCCAAATCTACAATTCTATGGTTCTATGGATTCTAGCATATGGATGCAAAATGCAGATACATCAACAAGATCAGGGCCGTCTCGAGCAGGTCGGGCGCCCTGGCGCTGAGGCGCGGAGATTGTTCTGGCGCCCCCACCCTCGCAGCTCGCAGCGCGCAGCACGGCTTCCGTGCGGCTTTGTCACACAGCGCCTCCCCTGCCGGTCCTGGTGCCCCGCACCACCGGGAGTGCACCTAGAGCAGGGCCTGAACAAGATGTTGAAGGAAAAAATAGAAAGGAGGGCTATAGTTTGTAAGTTACAATTACTGATTATTATTATTACCGGTACAAGTAGGCAATATTTCAGTGTTAAAGGTGTAAGCTCTTTCTATTAAAACTACCTTTGTTCAGAACATTACATATAATCATTGAATGCCAATCAAATGCTATTCTAGTTCTGTCATACAGAGGATAGATCTATCAGGTTCTCAGCTATGACAGCTATTTAGTGATGACAGCAACCCAAATCTTATCTAGCATGCCTCTTCTTACATTCTTAGGACTTTTTGTCTGTCTGTCTGTCTGTCTGTCTGTCTCTCTCTCTGTGTGTGTGTGCGTATCTGATAATGCCACCTTATTTCAAGGGCACAGTGAGTTGTAATCTCCCCTTTGTAGAATATTTTTAATACAAAAGGGGTTTCATTTGTATGCTGACACGCTTTCTATTGTTTTCATTAAAAGGAAGAAGAATGAACAACCAAGAAATCGTCAGCTTTTTGTGATAACCATAAGGTCTTTAAAAAATGACCTGCAACCTGTAGGAAATGATTTATGAAAATGTGGGTTTCATTATTAGACTTAGTGCTGACTTCAGTGTTTTTGATTGATATGCCTTGAGTTTGTAGGGTTTCCTCTCCCTTTTGTCTAAAGCAAAGAGCAACGGCATTGGAATGCTTATTGCAGAACCAATTCATGTAAAAGACAGGGAGATTTAAGAACAGATAGAGTAGAATAGGGAATGGCAATGCTGTAAAAACCTTTTATCATTACTGTTTTTAACGTATACATTTGGATTCATGTGGAAACTTTAAGCAAAGCTTTATGATATGTTTCTAACAAGAAGAAATATTTGCTTATTTATAGAGAGTCAATTAACATAAAGTACTTCAGTTGGTTGAACCCCATCTGTACATCTGTTATTGCAAATGGGGAAGAAAGTATAAAGAATACAATAATGAATGTGTTTTC
Organism: Zootoca vivipara; assembly: GCF_963506605.1. Taxonomy (NCBI): domain Eukaryota; kingdom Metazoa; phylum Chordata; class Lepidosauria; order Squamata; family Lacertidae; genus Zootoca; species Zootoca vivipara. The sequence continues at coordinate 5,620,197 of NC_083279.1, read as the reverse complement.
TCATATGAACATATGCATTTATCTTAATTGACAAGGTTGTATACATATCCCGTTGCCAGGCTACAAAACATATTTTTTTTCCATTTAAGATACAGAAGACCTATAAATGGTGCTGATGATGATCTTGTATTAATGAGTTTTTAGAAATAGAGCCTGAGCCATGATTAATATTCAAAGGAATGACAATCTAAACTATGTGGTGAGTCCCAGAACATGTTAGCTGAAAGCTCCCATTGAAATAAGTGGAACTTAAGATATGACCTTATCCCTTGATTTTATTGGGACTCAATTTGCAGTGCAAATCTGCACATATCTACTCAGAGGTACATGCCATTGACTCCAGTGGGGCCTACTCCGAGGTAAATGGGTATGGGACTGTCGCTGTAGTCCAGATTCAATCCTACATGATGTCTGCTTCTCACTTACATTTATTCTGGTGAGCAAATGGCTCCTTGGACATTATTGTAAGCCCCAATAGCATCACTGGGAGTTTGCAACTTAAAGACCAAAGTGATGTCCTGCAACAGTTCACAGGGGTGTGTGTGTGTGTAAATTGTTTGAAATCTCTTCACATCCTCTCATGTGCACCTATGCACCATGTACTCTGACTCTATCCCACATTCTGTGCATTCTCTCTCTCTCTCACACACAATTACAGTGGTACCTCTACTTACGAATTTAATGTGTTCCGAACACACATTTGTAAGTCGAAAAAATTTGTAAGTTGAATCCCATAGGAGTGCATTGGGAGAAAAAATTCGTAAGTCGAAGCAACCCTATCTAAAAATTCGTAAGTACCGGTAGAAAAAATCCTATCTAAACCGCATCCAAGATGGCGGACGGAGCTCCATTTGCAAGTAGAAAAATTCGTAAGTAGAGCTATTTGTAAGTAGAGGTACCACTGTATTCATATCTATCTTCACCCACTACAGTACATCCATTCAAACCAATTAACACTTTATTGATTTTTCTAAATAAATTCTAGACAGCTAACAATAAAATATAACAACAAAACATCAACACTAGCTTTTCCGGTATTTTACATTTTACTGCAGAGGTGGCCCACCTTGAAATTTAAATAGGGTGAGGAGGAGGAGGAGTAAATGTGAGGGCTGTAAGTGACGCGTTGTGGCAGCTGGTCACCCAACACATTCCAACCTCCCCTGGTAGAAATCTCTCCCACAAAGGAGGGATATTTGATAAACTGTTTCTATGACAGATCCTTGCAGCACATCACAAATTTGAGCACCTGCCGTTTTCAAGTGAGGTTTAGCATGTAGCGCAAGTAGCTGCAGTTCAAGAGAGTTCAGACCTTTCTTTGGTTCTTGGAACTTATCACATGGCTTATTGATTTTAGTGGGATTTATAACATGGTAAAGTTTTCTGGATTGGGACTAGGGATGGTAATGTTTTCTACTTCACAGAGAATGGGTTACTGAGATTACATATGTGAATCTCTATATAAATGTTAAGTATTATTGTTTACATGATGAATACTGTATATTTCTAACTTATTTTTTTAGCATTATGTGTTCCTTTTTTGCATATGAATTGGATAACTTAAGATATACTTTTTGGAGAGACTAATAAAATAGATTCCAGGATTTTTTATATAATGCAGGGATAATTTCTCTCTTGTGGCAAATTTATAATAAAGGAATCTGATTGATAGTAATGGGGCCATTGAGTACAACATCCTGACCACGACTCCATTTTACTAGAAACTCTAAATGCATTTCTAAATTGAAATGTTGAATTGTGCAGAGAACAGTCATTACAGCAGCAGTCAAAATTGGTTGTAGGTGTTCCTTATGTATGTCTTGAATGTAGTGATTTAAGGCCAAAAGCACAGAACATGTTGGCCACAATCCAGAACATCCTCATCCATACTTAATCCTAGGAAAGTCAGTGACTCCAGTCTATCCATGGCATAGAAACACATGGAATGGGGTTGCGCATCCACAGCCAGGGATATTTGAACATGTTTTTCTTGAATAGGCGTTCTGTTCAGGTTTATGATATGACATTAGGTTCTGCTGTGTCAACTCTGGCATGGGGCTGGGTGAGTAAGTGTGGATAGAGATAGATGCCGTTCCCATGTATCTTGAAACCGTTGTGTAGGCTGGGCACACTAACGTCATCTTGAGTGTCATTACTATTACTATGTGCCTCACATTTCATATATATTGGGCAAAGATTTTAAGCCGCCAACTCAGCCCCTGCTCACAGGCATATGATCTAATAGGGAAAGATCAGAAAAACAAGCACATTCAGGCAGTTCCATTGCCACGGTGGGAGACCGTTGTGGGAGAGCTACTTCCAACTGAGCCAGTGGAGCGGGACTTCTTGCCTCTTCTCTGCCAGGTGGAATGGATTTTTTATAGATTACAATCCTGGGACAAAGGGAGCCAAACGGCAGCTGATCCTGAATGGCTGCCATGGTGGGAGGGCTTGCTTACACGTCCAGAAATTTCATTAAGAGAAGATAAGCATAGTAGTCTCATGCAGTGATATTCTTCTCCCAAAGTCATAGGACAGACACATAAAAGTGTCTGTGGCATGCTTTAATAAAGAATGTGGAGGCAGCCTTAGGAAACTTCCCAGAGTCATTAGTCAGTATAAGGGAGAGTATATAGTCCACCAGCATTTAACTGATTAGAGGGAGGTGGAAAGGAGAAAATTGTGCACATAGAGCTTGGCAGAGAAAATAATGAAAGGACATATCCTTCCCTCCCCTACCAGCTGCATGATTTCCTGAGAGAGGTCTCCCTGCCTTCCATTTTGATAGCCCTGGTCGCCAAGAGACACTTTGAGTCTTAAAATAACACCATGGTTTGTCATGGTTTGATCTGCTTATTTGTCAGTTTATAAGATAAACATTGCTTCCAACAGTGGCTTTTTATTTTTACAAAGCAAAGAATATTGTTTCCATAAAACTTTGTAAAATTTCTCTGCCTAGCAGTTTACAGCCAAATTATTTTCAGAGTTGTACAATAAATCTTACTAAATGCCTAGGAAGCTACTGCAAAACCCCATACATCTTGAATCCGCACAGCCATTAGTATGCTGCAGAGACTCTGATGTAAGGTTAGGCACTTGCTTTGGAATCTTGGCAATGTGAAATTTCCTTTAAGAGATACTAGTCCTTATGATTACAGAGAAAAAATATTGAAAATTTGCATAAGCACAATTTGCAATAAATCTCACAGCTCTAGAAGTACAGAATATTGCCCCAATTGTCTGCTATTCAGACCATCATGTTTTTGCAGAATCTTCTGCACATTATCTATTCCCACAGTATTTAGGTTTTGAACTCTTGCATATCAAACTATTTCCTTCTTGTTGTTCCCTAATAAATGTTGTATTCCTGTGGCCATTTCAATGCCTCTGCAGAAGGATGGCTAAATTGCCCAATCTATCCAGCGTTCAAATGCACACATGAAGTTTCTACATGGTGACAGTTCCTATGAGGAATGATCTAAAGTGGCCTCCACTTGTAGCTATTATAACTCGTAAAGTGCATATGAAGCTATGACCAGGCTTGAAGGCTGCATTTAGATTTCCCCAGCCTTTTCAGGACTACAATTCACCATGAGCCTGAAGCAGGATGGCAGAAATCAATCTCAACTCATATTCAGTCAATAGAACTCTCTGCCTTAATTGACATGCATAACTTTTTAGAATCATCAATAAGCATCCCAGTTGCTTGTAGAAATTGCTCTGCTAGCAATTATCACCTGTCAGATTATACTTTAGTGCTCAATTGGCAGGAATATGTGAAGATAAGGAAATTCTGTTGAAGAAGCTACTGCGAAGTGTTGCCGCTTTCACTTACCCATCACTGCTATCCACAGCTGATGAGAAATATATTTATGACCAGGACAGCATATCTAACATAATATCTCACTTTCAGAATAGCCCCATGTCTCCTTTGTCAGTATTAATGTTTAAACTGAGGTTGTAGGGCCTGTTGAGCAGGAAGGGATGGAAGAATAAGCATTAATGTTCTTAGAAAACTCTTCCTGCTTCTCCAACTACCAGGATTTAATCCATTTTAGCAGACTTGTTTCCAGGTGCCCACATTAGAGGATCAGGCCAAAGTCCCATCTCATCCAGCATTCTTTTCTCACAGTGGCCAACCAGAAGCCTGCATGCTGGACCCAGAGTGCAGCAACCCTCTCTTCAGTTGTGATTCCCAGCAACAGGCATCCTGAGGCAAAAAAACCAAACTTCCAATACTGAAGGTAGCTAGTGGTCACCTATAGCCTTATCAATTAATTTGGCCAAACCCCTTTTAAAACTATCCAGTTTGTTGGCAGTGGCTATTTCTTGCAGGAGCATATTCCTATGTTGCCTGAAGAAGCCTGTCCTGTATCTTCCAACATTCAGCTTCCCTCAGTTTTGTATTATGAGAGACATAGGAAAAACTTCTCTCTAAGCCTTTCCTCCACACCAGGCATCCCCAAACTGCGGCCCTCCAGATGTTTTGGCCTACAACTCCCATGATCCCTAGCTAACAGGACCAGTGGTCGGGGAAGATGGGAATTGTAGTCCAAAACATCTGGAGGGCCGAAGTTTGGGGATGCCTGCTCCAAACCATGCAAAGGTTTGTATGCCTTTATCACGGCATATGCCTTTGTAAGTACCCTTCCTCACCTTTTCTCTAAGATAAAAAGCCCCAAACTAAGAAGCACATTTCCTCATAGGACAGTCGCTCTATATATTTACTTACTGCATTTCTAACCCCACCCTCAATTTCTCCCAGAAGTTCAAGGTGATGTACATGGTTCTCCACTTCCTCATTTAATCCTCACAACAACCCTCTGAGGTAGGTTTGACTGAGCGGCAGTGACTGGCCCAGCGTCACCCAGTGAGCATCATGGCCAAGTCTCCCAGGCCCTAGTCTGGCACTCACTGCTACACCACATGACTCTTCCCCCCCCCACTCATCACATGGGAACCTCACAACATGCAAGGCAGCATCACAGTGGGAGCTGGACATGTTAAGATGCTGCCTCACATACTTTATGCTTCACAATGTACTCCATAGCATTGGCAGATCAAAACAGAACTTTACATATTTTGGGGCTGACAATTTAAGAGCTGTGGTGTAGATTAGCCTCCAAAGTAAGGGGCATTTTTCTGACCATAATGAGCGGAAATTCTTTAATAAGACAGAAGTGCAAAGCAAGTTGAGATTGCATTAATTATCTTTTGGGGATTGCTTTCCAAAGTGAAAGCCAATTTAGAAGTCTGCAAGGATAGCTGTACATCTCTCCTTTATTATTCTTGAAGAGGCCCTACTGATTTCAGCAAAATTTCGTACTCAGAAGTTCAAAGGTTAATCTAGCATTGTTCAAGATGGTAGAATTATGGATTAATTTCACGAAAACCTAATCAGTTGTGCGCCCCTTTTCTGTCAGAATATCTGGTTAGTCAACATTTCCCCTACTAAATTGAAGGTGTGAAAAAACTTCTCCCAAGTATCCAAGCTGGGCATTTAGCAGAAAGAAAGCATTAATTGCAGTTCAGCCAACATCCTTCTGCACATGGATTTTGTAGACAATTTATTACTCCTGACCAAATTTCAACATATCTCAGGGTAGTAACCCCCCCCAAAAAAAATCATGTTTGTGGTGTCAGCAGAAGGGCACTGAGCACAGTAATCCTAATGAGGGGGCAGGAAGTTGTAGAGCATGAGATCCTTTGATGCATCTGAAGCCCTGCCGGCTCGTGGGTGGAAGGTCCTTCCTTCCTTCCTTCCTTGCTTGCTTGCTTGCTTGCTTGCTTCCTTTCTTCTACATCATAGGTAGGCAATCTAAGGCCCGGGGGCCAAATCCAGCCAAGTTGCCTTCTAAATCCGGCCTGCGGACGGTCCAGGAATCAGTGTGTTTTTACATGAGTGGAATGTGTCCTTTTATTTAAAATGCATCTCTGGGTTATTTGTAGGGCATAGGAATTCGTTCATCCCCCCCCCCCAAAAATAGTCCAGCCTCCCACAAGGTCTGAGGGACAGTGGACCAGCCCCCTGCTGAAAAAGTTTGCTGATCCCTGTTCTACATCTAAGGATGAAGGCCCTTAAAAAATCCCTAAGGCATCCCTCCAGTGCTCACGTCTTAAATGTCCCATTTGGGGGCACTTTTACTGCTCACTGCCAGTGAGATGACTGGCTGCTTATCACTTGCTTCAGCAGAACTTACCACCCGCTTGGACAGTGCTGGGGCCTCAGCAAAGCCCACTGCTAGTAGTGCCCCTGTCCTACTGCACTGGCAGAGACGACATTGTGGGCTCTCCTAGCTCTATCAGCACTAGAGGGTTAGGATTACAGCTGAAGTCTGCTTCCCTGAATCAGTTGTTTGCTGAGAAACCAACCAACCAACCATGGGGTATATTTTTTCACCACAACACTTTGCATTGACTAGGGAAAACAGCAATAGCAATTTTTTAAAAAAGGATTTAGAGGCAACACTATATGGGCATTTATATCTGCTTTCCGGAAGAATGTTTTGTTTTGTTTTGTTTGTTAAACGTCCCAACTCTATACATTGCCTGGAGTAAACAACAACACCGCATAGCAAAAAATCAACACTTCCTTGGGATATTTTATGTCCTGGATGGTTTCTTTGTTTCCGGAGGTGGGCGGGGAGAAGCCTGGCAGATTGTAACTAGCTGAAATTTGGAGACACTCATTTTTTTTTCTATGTAGATGGGAACATCCTCAAAGGATTACATTGTAGGTTTACAGTCGTACCTCGGGTTACGAACACCTCGGGTTACGAACTGCGCAAACCCAGAAGTATTTTCGCCATGCGCGCGTGCGCAGAAGCGGCATGCGCGGTTTGCGCATGCGCAACGCGCAAAAATAGTGAAAATAGCGCTTTGCGCATGCGCAAAATGGCGGTTCGGGTTACGAATTTTTCGGGTTACGAACTGCAACCCGGAACAGATCGTGTTCGTAACCCGAGGTATTACTGTACTTCAAAAAGTGCACTGATTAAGGGATTTTTGTCCTTCCTGATAGAATATTTTAAAAGTGTTGCTTTAAGGCAGGGGTCACTTGGTTTCTCTGACTGCTGGGCAAATTTGGAATTTTGAGAGAGTGCCATGGGCTCCAGTCACAAAATGGCTGCTGTGGGGGGTGGGGCGGGGCATGGGAACAATACAAAATAGGTGCTGTAGGAACACGGTATAACACAAAATGGCTTCCACATCTGAATGAGCAGAAGGAGGCATTGGTGGGCCTCTTTGTGCCTTCGGGAACCACAGTCTCTGCTTTATGAAAAGTCATTTGCTAAGTCATTTTATATGTAAAACAGCAAGTGGCTATGTACTGAATAAGTCATTTAGATACGATTTTGATATGTAGGTTAAACCCCACAGTTAAAGCATGTTAGACCTGAAGTGCGAAACAATCCTCAGCTTTTTTGGATTGCACATTACTTCAATACTGTCTTCCTTGAAAATGAATGAGCTGAAGGGTTTCTGCATAGTAAGATCTACTTGTACAATGGAATGAGGGTTTCTTGGTTTCAGAAGTATGCAATTGCAAAGTCACTCCACAAGTGAAATTCACAAGGACATCAAGAGACTGATTGATTTTCAGTTATGTAGAGTGCCCAGATTTGAGACAGGGAATGTAAATCTCAGATATGTTAAATATAGTGACCCTAAACTTGATCTGTTCTTCATCTCATCAGTGTGCTGTTGCTTTGGCTGGTGGGAGTATAAAGGACAAATGGACATCAAGACTTGTTACCATCCAAGATGACATGAAAATACTAGAAATATTTCCTGCTGAATGAAAGTTACCGTCAAATTTCTTCAAAGCAGAAAGCTCTGGTCTTTTACTTTTGAATGACTCTCTAGGACAAATCACTTGTATAACTTTTGAAGAAATGTACAAAATTATCTGATTATTTACGGGGAAGGGGTTTTCTCAGATCTCTGCATTAGCACCAAATTACACCCAATGCCAAATTTTGAGGTTCCTACTCCAATCTATTAAGAAGGTTAACAGAATGTCAATAAGATAGTGAAGTTTCTTGCGGAAGTTTCATACAAGTTTGTTTAGAACCATCTGCATGCTGAATCAAAAGTCCATCAGTTTGGTTCCAAGTACATCCAACATATGTTTACGCAGACATATGACTATCTGCTTTTTATTATTTATTTACTGCCTTTTACATACGTCTCAAGGAAATTTACAAACATACCACAAAATAGCTAAAAATAGTTTTAATAACGGTACAAAAAACCCTTGAAGGTTTTAAAGTATGTGCAGGCCTTTTAAACTGTTGGGGGGCAGGGTTATTATTTTTGTATGCCAATATGGTATTTTTTGTGTTTTTATATTGTAAGCTGCTCTGTGATCTTCAGATGAAGGGTAGTATAGAAATTTAATAATAAGAATAAGAAATTAAATTTGGGGCTTGGGATGCAGTGGGTGGCATCTGGTTCAGTTCCTGTAGTTCTAATGGAGTTCTGTGAAATTGGGCCATGGTCCAGTATGCCATAGCTGCCAAGTTTTCCCTTTTCTCGCGAGGAAGCCTATTCAGCATAAGGGAAAATCCCTTTTAAAAAGGGATAACTTGGCAGCTATGCAGTATGCATCGGAGGAGGCAAATAATTCTTGTTATACCAGGCTTGGGGGTTACCAGGGTGAAATATACTCAGAATCCTGCAGTGACTTCATGCTCTTTATTGCAGCTTGTAAAACAGTGATTGAATTTTCCCCCAAAACCTCAGGCTTTTATATACATTATTTACACAATGAGTCCTGTCTGATTGGCCGATTCTGCTTCCCTCCTGGAGCCTGATTGGTCTTTTCCTGCAGGCCAATCAGCTGTTGCATTCTACGATCCTACCAGCCTAATAGGCTGATTAACCTCCTCCTGGAGCCTGATTGGTCTTCTCCTGCATCAATCAGTTGTTGCATTCTAGGATCCTACCTGTCTCTAGGATCCAAGCTTACTGTAATACATAACCCAGGGTTAGTGCTTTCCTCAAGAGTGTTCTGGAATATATCCTACATGACAAATGGTGACTATTCCCTTATACGGGAGAGAAAAGAAGCTACATTTCTGGCCCATGTTGCAGTGGTAGGAGCAATAACAACTCTACCCTGTCCAACATGCCTCAGAGTTCCAATGCATCTCTTTGTGCAGAGTATTTATACATTGCATCTCTCAGGGACCCTTGCAATATCCTGGTCCATCCCTCCTTCACAGTGATGGGGATTTTGTCAGTAGCACACAGATGGTGTGAAAAGAAAGTGCTTCTCTTTCTCCAGAGGCCCACGAGTCATGACCATCATGTTCAATTTCTTCTCATGTTGTTCTTAGGCAGCCTGGGAGTAAAGAACCGCACAGCCCATTGTGTGTGTAGCTCATTTTCTTGTCTGACTTACAATACAAGAGGCTTGATCAATGAGGAACAATTATTGATTGCTATTGTAATTAATAGCAACAGATTAAAAGGGGGTTGGGTCCCCCCCAATACAGATTGGCATTAGCTTTTTGTGATTTGTATTCTCTGAATCAATCAGTTAATACCAGGAGGTAGATGATAGTTTTTGTCTGTGTTTTGGTCAACATAATTTAACAATAATTATTTCTTGCTGGGCTTATCATTGGAAATAAATGGAGATAAAAGAATGTTTGTTCTGTAATTAGTTTCCTAAGTCCTGGTTTCATGATTCAGGTATGACACTTATCTAGCCAGAAGCCAAGTTTAATCAGCAAGTAATTTTACAACACAACCACATTTAGTACAAGTAGAAAGAAAGGTGAGAGAGAAGAAAGTGGGTTTAAAAACAAACAAACCTTGCACAAGTGAGGAAATATGCCTGGTATTTTAACAGCTTAGACAAATACATCTTGCACGGAAAATGTGAAAAGCAGGTCTGAAGATTATAGAAGCCAAAACTGTAACTAAATTTGCTTATGATTGAACTGAAAAGCAAAATGATCACTTGATAAGTATTTTTTTTTCTTGCTTCATTTAGGATGCTTCTATAGGTAGGATTTTCTGTATGAGACATGGGCTCCTGGCACCATCAATTCAACCTGTTTCCTCTGATAATCCCCACTAGTTCAAAAAAATGTTTTGATGGTATGAGAGAAGGCTATTAATTGTAAGTAAGAGTATTTATTTGCAGATAACCTTTTTCGCCAACCATTTCCTGCAGTGTTTTGAACTGGGTTTCTGGCTAATTTTCAGAAACCCCATTCAAGGCACTTGAATCATAGCTGCCAAGTACCCCGTTTTCCCCAGGAAACCCCCATTATTACTTACCTTTTCCCGGTGGTCCCCCGTATCACTTCTTCTCCCGTTTTTCTCCATTATTTTCTCCTGCCAGCGGCCATTTTTTTCCTTTCTGATTTGCCCTTCTATGGGCACAAAAAATGGCTGCCGCTGGCTTCAAAAGTCGCATCTACGCATGTCCGGAAGTGCATAGACGTGACTTCCGGTGTCGGCGGCGGCCATTTTTGGTGCCCATAGATGGGCAAAACGACACCGGAAGTTACATCGACGCAGCTTCCGGTGTCACACGGCTGCCGGTCCCGGATTCTGCAGTCCGGGACTTGGAAGGTAAGACTTGAATGAGAAGGGCTTCTCAAGCCACTATCTTCCCCTATGCCTTGAAGCGGCTTTGCAGGTACCCTTTGGGCAAACTCCTTTATCACTGTTATCTGGTATGCTGGTTCTGCTTCAGCAAGACTTATTCTTCCATATGCTTGGTAATTCTATATTTAATAATGTTTTCTCATTAAGAGAACGGGTTTGTAATCTACCAGATTCTCCCAGGACCCATTCTTATCTTCTAGTTTTAAGGTATTGACACTGATGTTAGGTACAAATTACATGTTTTTCTTAGAAGATCAGCAGTCTTACATTTTAGTTCTTCATGTACTCACAGGTAGATGCCATCCAGACCCAATGAGCTGTCATTTTTTCAACTTGCCGATAAGGCCTAGAGCTTCATCTCTTGCCACCTCTATTGTATTGATTTTCCCCTGATCACTACTACGAGCATTTGTGAATAATCTGTCTTAAAGCAGTTGCATTATGGGCCAAACTAGATGGCACTCAAATCGGCATTAATAAAACCATGTCACTTTTGTATATAAAAGAACCTTAAATAGCAGGTTAGTTAGCATTGCGGTGGGCAGGAAAGTTCCCATGGTCATCAATGTTTTGCCCCCAGTCTAATACTGATGTATATAGGATGGTAATCACTAGGATAATATCTGCTGAGGTAATAATTAATCCTCCTTCCCAAAATCATTTGGTTCAAATAAAAATTGGGCCTTGTCACACCTTCTATTAACTTTTTTTAAAAGTAGGGTAGCTGAGAAGGAACTAAAAAGCTGCATTGTGCATATTGGCTCTCAAGTTGTCCAGATTTGTTGCAGATTAATGCTCCCATATTTACAATTAAAACAGTTTTGTATATCTAATAGCAGGGATGTACATCAGATGCAGAAGCTGAAGCAGAGTTGTTTCTGGCTATGCATTGTGATTAATCAAAACTGGTTTCTAAATTGCTGCTGCTTTCAGATACGTCCTGCATGTTTGAAGCCATAGTTAACAGGGCCAAGCAAAATCTTGCTTGACAGAAGAAATATTCTATTCTGATGCTCAGAATAAATGCATCTTGTGACTGTTTGCTCAGTGCTAATAAATAGTTGGAGAATTTTAAAAATTATTCCCTTAATAAAGGAGGGGGGGGGGATTCAGTTGCAACTTAAATATATTTCTGCCTTCAGGAGCATCAGTCAGTTTGAACTTGAAATGCAGTCCTCGAATGAATATTTAATTTAACTTTCCTTAAAAGTGTAGCTGAATCACTTCTGCAAGGGGTGACAGTTTTAAATTTCAGCTCAAGCAAGTGATCAACAGAGAATAATATTACGGCAAAGCAAAAAGTTGGGGATTCAGTAATGACATTTTAATATTACACAGCAGTGGGAAGGAGACCTGCAGGCCCAAGTGATAACTTTCTATTGACTTAATAGTCAATACCAATCATAACAGGCACCATATGTAAAATGAGGGACCATCAATAGCTATTGACAATAATGAAATGTATTATCCATAGTCTCTGGAAATCTCTGTATGACTCTCCTATTATTATTGCCCCCTCCCTCCCTCCCTTTTTGGGCTTATTTCTCTTTCAACCTTCACCCCTGTGAATAGCCAAAATCAGATTGGCCAAAAATAATGACATGGCACTAATCTATCTACCTATATCAATTAATCAACTTGATTTGACTCAGAATAGCCAGTTCTGAGCCTTCAGATTTCCACTTGACAATGGAATAAACATGCATCATGATCAAGAAAGAAAAGCAGGTTCCTGAAGTGATGGAACTTTTGCCATTGACAGCCATTGGTAAAATGACTGGCTTCTGGTATTTACTGTCTACTAAAATGGGCCAATCCAGAGTCATCTGAATGTATGCCTGTTTCATGGTCTGATGTTCAACACCCCCAGACCTGAAGTGGCCGAGAGCCAGGTATATAGAAACCGGGGTAACTTTTCACACTTGTTTGCAGCTTCAAGTCATGATTAGGTTTCCACTTTGAGTACTTAAATCCCTGCAAATATGTGTGCTTGCAGTTGGAATGTGGGGAGGGGAATTAAACAGTTACGTTTACTTATGATGTGGTTTGTTTCAACTTAATATTTACTCACATTGAAGTATGGATGAGAAGAGGACAGAAAGTTGTGTTCAGGCATGAGAGAAAAATGAGTTGAAATCCTTGCTCAGCATAAAGTTTAGAGGACAATATTGAGGGAGCATTATCTCTCAACCTAACCTAAAATGTGGGACTGCTGTGTAGATAAGATGATGAACATGGACACCTAATTCCCACACTTCAGAGTAAAACATACTTTAAAAAGGTTTTTAAAACGTGGGTATTTGAAGAGTATTTTTTCCCAATTTAGACTCTGGATTATAATATGGAAAAATAAAGGCAGAGGGCAGATGACATGCATTGTCAACACCCACAGTTTTTTCACCTGGTGCTGAAATGTCCTGCACTGGCGGGATGCAAAGGTGTGCTGGGGGACATCAGCCGGGAAACACGCGAGGGAACCCCCAGGGGAAGAAAGCCCAGTGTCCTGGTGGAGGGAGGATGAGTGGTCAGAGGGAAAAGGAGCAAAGCAGGAGAAGGAGGTGTCAGAAGCAGAAGTAATGATGGTGTTTGGTGAATAGGAAGAGGCTATGGCCGAGTGCAATTCAGACTCCAAGGCAGAAAGAGAAGCCAGGGAGTTTCCCTCTCCTGTGTGACTGGTTTCCCTCCCCCTTGGTCTCCTTGAACATGCAGAGAAATGAAACGGGCAGAGAAAAAGGTGGTTGTGCACAGACACAGCCTGAGACTGCATGGGGAAGATCCTGGAGAGGAGCAGTCCTAGTGGACACTGGGAAAGTAGGGACCTTCCGTCCTCACAGCTGCTTCATCGGGGCAGGACATCCTAGAAAAAGTTGCTGAGGCACTAGGCCAGAGCTGTGTTTTTTCCCTTGAATAAAGAGTTAATTGCACAGGCCTCAGATGACTTATTTGTTACTGACCAAGCCTGACTCCAGCCTTGATGTGAAATAGCTCTTTGCTGAAACTGTCTATTAAAAAAATATAGTATTGCAGTTAAGATAATTTTTATCCACATTAAAATGGGTATATTAAAAGCTCTGGCATCTATGTTCTAAGCATATTCACCAATTCAGCATCTAGCAAAACAGCAGCTTGCCATAACTATAGCACTGACTTAAGAAATGTCTTCATTTGACCAATAAGGTTGTCTTTCATAGAATCATAGAATTCTAGAGTTGGAAGGAACCCCAAGGACCATGCTTTCTATTTCATCCCACATTCTGGAAAACCTCAAAAATTGAACACATGTCCCTAACCTGCAACACTAGATATTAAAAAAAAATATTATTGATATAATTAACTGTGTTCCTAAAACTGTAGTTGATTAACCTGCTAGTAAGACTGCATTCATATGCACACTTACTTGAGAGTAAGCCTTACTGAATGTAATCAGACTTACTTCCAGTTAAACATGCATAGGTTTGCATTGTGAAGTTCCCAGCCCTGAACAAGGTTTAGATTCCTGTTTATAAAATAAGAGATCTGGGTTCTGAGACTGGACAGATTTGTAGTAGTGTTGTGAAGAGTGTTAAGGGGTCTCTGACTTGGCAACTGGTAATGTTTCTGATTAGGATACTGTATGCACATGACAGCTCCAGAAAAATTCTTCTTGCACATTTTTACAAGGTGGGTAAAGACATGTAATCCAAAAGGAAAACAGAGAGCAGAGCTTTGAATAATGCAAGAATTAGCGGTGATACGTTTTAATAACCTTTGAGGAAAGTAATCTCCAGAATATAGGAACGATGGATTTTTGTCTTCTGTTTAGGAATAAAACCTTTCAGCATAGCTTTAGAGCTAATCCATGGGTAGTTGAATATATATAATGCATTGTTAATGGGTTTTAAAGATCATCATCAAATTTATGTATGTTTTCTGCCATATTTTACACCACATTTCAATTGCTGCATCTTTTTTTTGAAACCGAGATGTTATATCTGTTAAAGGCAGTGTGTAGAGATTGTGTTCTACAGTAAATAATGATGTATGCCCGTGGATGGAGAGATGAGGAATCCAGAGCCCGGATGGTGTGTTGGAAAGAGCAGTAAACGCCAGGAAATACCAGTAATGGTTGATATGCTGCGGAAAATAACTTCCCTACATTAACAGAAGCTATGGGCTGTGCCCATGCAGGTTTGATCAGATACACACTGTTGGATCAGAGGAACATCCTTAAGCACAGAAAGTGTGCTAAAATATTTCCCTTTTAAATTAATGGGACTTAAACCTGGCTGAATTCCACAGTGTATAAAAAGGAAGAGAATGACGTGAATCCTCTGAAAGTTGAAGTGCTTTTATACTCCACCATCCTCAACATTTAGGTTGGAAAAAGAAAAGCCCCAAAGCATTCTGCTAACAAATTGAGGCAATTTTGTATTTTATTTTATTAAAAAATAAAGCTTTTTTTTTATCAGCATGCACCCTGGAGGTGTAGCTATAGAAATTTCTATGCATTCCCTCTGATATTCTGTATCACACATGCAGTACCCAAATTCCCTATGGTAGGCATGCCATTATGTTGAATATGATCACTAACCCAGCATGTCTAGATATAGCTAACAAGCGGTGCGTTAATAAAAAGCTTTAATGAAATCGAATGTTCCCCCTAGGATATGCAAAAATCCATTTCTTACCATATGCTTTCCCGTATCAAAATGGTATGTCATAAGCCTTACCAGAAATCTTTTCTTAAATATATATAAAAAATTACTGTGAAGCTCAAAATGAAGACAAAAACAGCCATGAAGTATACTGGCAAGTGGCAAGCACTTGTTCTTGCATAAAGCATTGTGAAATTAAGTTTCACATTGCACACAAATCTCTAACAAGAAACCTGTGGCTAAAAGGGCACGCGTACTGCATAACTCTTGAGAGTCCCATGGATTGCAAGAAGATCAAACCTATCCATTCTGAAGGAAATCAGCCCTGAGTGCTCACTGGAAGGACAGATCCTGAAGCTGAGGCTCCAGTACTTTGGCCACCTCATGAGAAGAGAAGACTCCCTGGATGGGAAGACCCTGATGTTGGGAAAGATTGAGGGCATAAGGAGAAGGGGACGACAGAGGACGAGATGGTTGGACAGTGTTCTCGAAGCTACCAACATGAGTCTGACCAAACTGCGGGAGGCAGTGCAAGACAGGAGTGCCTGGCGTGCTCTGGTCCATGGGGTCATGAAGAGTCGGACACGACTAAATGACTAAACGTCAACAACAACAACAACAAGAACTGCATAACTGCTGGTTATTTGCATGAGATTTCAGAAAAAGTTGTATGGAAAAATGCAGGTATGCCATGGACCTAATTGCTATTTTTTTAAAAAAAAATCAAATGAAATTTCTCCGTTGGGGGGGGGGTCCACAATCTCTAGCTTTGACACCCCCAAACAGCCTCTACCTCTGCAACAGCCTTGTCTATTATATCATGATCTTTTACTGTCAACAGAAAGTACATTCTTTACCATCCATGCATCAATTTCAATAAACAAGTGAATGCACGGAGTATTCCTGGTGTTTGGAAATTTGTCAAGGCCTGAGGTCAAGCAGTGTTTGGGCTTGCTTTTAACTGCCTCAGTGAAAACAAAACCTGGCATACATCAAATCTGTTACCTATCATGACCGACCTGCACAAGTTTGAAATAACTTCATGGATGAGGGAGAGATATAAGCTGAGAAAAAAAATCTGATATTCTGCACGACAGGAGGTGGACAGCTCATTTGCATAATCTTTCCATTTTAAAACCAGCTACGCAAGCTTTGGCCTCCTAGCTGCTATTTAAGAATGAGTAAGCTTGCATAGTTGGTCTCCTGTGGCGACTGAGTCTACCATACGTATGGATGCTTTCAGCAGGATTGAATCCTAATTCTGACAAGCAAGTAGTGACATTATGATGTAAAAATATTTACATAGTTAAAGCTATTAAGGAGTATTGGCACATATATCCTGTAGTTCACTCAGCATCTGACAGCACAGTGATCACAAAAGGAAGAGTTAGTTTGGATTGAGGTCACCCTAGTCTGCAGTGGCTGTGGGTGGAAGAAGACAGATTGGTTTGGTGGCACATCTTCTACTAAATGTTAAAATGAGTATAAAGATTGCAAACTTGACAGCTTCTTGGTGGTGTTTCTCTGTAATTGCTGTTAAAGAGGCAGCTTGAAGATTTAATATTTGTTGCTGGTAAAGAACTCAGGCTGATTTCTTGAAAAATTCATTGTGGAGGCTCATACTTTATACTCCAGTTAAACGAATGAATGTAAACTGACAGCTTTTCTTTTCTTTGCTCATGGAGGACTGCTGGGTTTTCTCCTTGTGAGTGACAGCTAATTCCCAGCCATTATTAAATGCAAGATATCCAAAGGAGGCCCATTGTCGCTAGACCTCAAGAATATTTGGGATTTAGCCCCCAGCAACCTTTGAAGCTCAGGAAGGATTGGAAAAGGTGATAGCTCAGTGGCAAAACACATGCTCTGCATGCAAAAGTTTCCATGTTCAGTCCCTAGCATTTCTGGGTATGGATAGGAAAGACTCCTTCCTGTCTGTCTGAAACCTTGGAGACCCACTGTCAGGGTTGACAATAATGGTGCAGTATAAGGCAGCTTCCTATACTGGGGTATAAAAGATGCAGCGACCTTAATTGGCCTGAGTAGGCTGTCAGAGGGTTTGGAGTGTGGATACTGGGCCTTTCAGCGCATGCTGCACCAGAGGAGGGAGATGGATGTCTTTTCGAACTTGGTTTTCCAACAGAATGCACTGCCATGTCACAGTTGATTTCCTAAACTAGCTTAAGTGTCAGCCAGAAAATCACTGCCATTTTGGATCCCATTCCTGGGATTTGTTCAGTGCCAAGATTACTTTTTGAGCTCGGCGCATAGTAGGCATTGGTACATGTGTGGCCGTCTGTCATGATTTGGTTGAGATCCTGCATTGCAGGAGGTTGGGCAAGATGACTGGGGAGGCTGAATAGATTAGAAGTACTTCACCTGAGATAACTGGGTGATTTTAGAGTTGTGCTGTATGTAAAACTCATGGTTGGACTTCTGGCTCTCCCAGTTTTTAAAGGTGATTATAGGATTATCTCAGAGTGGACCCTTAGACCCTTCTTTAATTAAAACATGCCCCTGCAATTCATAACTCAATGTGTGAAGCATAACCTTTTATCCTTTTGGAATGTCTTTGAAAGGTTGTCTTTGAGCTCTGGTTCTCATCAGTGACCATCATCCATAATGAGGCTTCTGTCCTCTGTGAGTGGCACCTGATGGTAATTTAGAGCATCACCTTACCATCTCATTTGTCTTGAGAGACACCATGCAGTCATTCCCAATCTGCAGGCCTAGTTCCACCTGCCTTCAGTCACCAAGCTGATGTCTCTCAAATGACACAGCCGTGAAATCAAAACCAGCCCCCCCGTGTATATATTTTGTGTGTGAAAAAGAGTCCCTATTCCTTTGGAGTTTGGTTTCGGTGTGTGTATCCTACACAATTCTATTTTGACTCTGCCCTAAGGGGAATCTTTCTTGTTTTGTACAAGTGAAGAGTTCTGCTTATGACTTTTGAGACAATGAAGCAAAACTGAATGGTTCTATCTCAGATGAACTGTAAAAGAAGCAACCTTTTATATAAATAGCAAACCTACGGTCAGCATAAAAATTCACTGTAAGCATTACCTGAAATGCCACACAAAACATTATCTTTTAGCACAATAAAGTATATTTCATGGTTGATAAATATGTACACATTTTAAAAGTTCAGGGTATTTTCTCTTTTCTGTGAGTGGTTTCTAAATATATATCTAGCTAGCTCTCTCTCTCTCTCTCTCTCTATATATATATATATGTATAAAAGGTAAAGGTAAAGGGACCCCTGACCATTAGGTCCAGTCGTGACCGACTCTGGGGTTGCGCGCTCATCTCGCATTATTGGCCAAGGGAGCCGGCGTATAGCTTCCAGGTCATGTGGCCAGCATGACAAAGCAGCTTCTGGCAAACCAGAGCAGCACATGGAAACGCCATTTACCTTCCCGCTGTAGCGGTTCCTATTTATCTACTTGCATTTTGACATGTTTTCGAACTGCTAGGTTGGCAGGAGCTGGGACCAAGCAACGGGAGCTCACCCCGTCACAGGGATTCGAACCGCCGACCTTCTGATCAGCAAGCCCTAGGCTCAGTGGTTTAACCACAGCGCCACCTGGGTCCCTGCATATATGTATATCAATGTTTAAATAGATAAAATTTCATTTTGAAATCCTCATTCTACCTGCAATCCAATGCACAGTACAGTATATGCAGTCAGTCTATATCTAGAGTATGAGGCAGTGTTGTCAATGCAAATCTGACGAGTGACAGAAAACACTTTCATGTTGCAAACATTCTACTAACTTTGCCTCTCAGGTATCAGCTTGGAATAATGTTGAAAATGCTCAGATTAATATTTCAAATAATCTGGAGGCCCCTTGTGTGGGAAAGGACGACTACCATGAATAAGTAAATGATTAACAGGTAGTAAATTTGACTTATGAATGAAAATCACTTCACATTAGGGATGGGGGGAAAGATTCAATTCAGTTCTCTGTTAGAGCCAAATTTATCTAATTTACACTTTCTGGAACAATCTGATAACTGAGGCACTGCCATCCTTCAACATTTGCAGATATCTAAAATCTGCTATGCAGTTCTCCAACTAGTGTTTAGAAAAATGCACATATTAGGAGAAAATGTGCATAAAAATGAATATAGTAGTCAAAAGAACATACAAAAATTCATCCTGAAGGTAAATAGCTTGCAAAAATGTGTATATTGAACAAAGCTGTATACAAAAAAGGTGTTTGTTCAGATAATTTTTATTTTATTTTAAAAAAAAGAAAATTAGCAATTTACTGAAGACATGTGAAGAAATGAATCTGAGATGTGGGGGGGGGGGGGGGAGGAGAAAAGAAATTGACAGATCCCCAACTTGATATTTGGGCTGCAACCTGAAAACAACCTGAAAACAGTGGCCTCTCTTGTTCTCTCCATCTTTTCTGCAGTGTTCATTGCAGCTTACCTCATGTCCTGACCTTACCCACAACAGTGTGCATTCTCTGCCAATGGAAATCAGTGATGTGACAGTGGGGATTAGCCAGGCAAATGCACAAGGTGGGGATGTGGAAACATGAGGTACGTTGCAGGACAATGTGAGGGGGAAACGGGGTCTGCTCTTGCTCTTTTTGCTAGCAGCCATATGGGTTTTCTATTTCATTGTAGTGCCCGCACAGTGAAAATATGCTTGCTTGCTTGCTAAATAAATAGCCAGCCAGCCAACTAGCTAACTACCTATTCATTCATTCAAGAATCTCCACTAAGGTTTCTTGCCTACTATTGCTACTGCTACTACTAATAATAGTAATTTTATTATTTATACCCCACCCATCTGGCTGAGTTTCCCCAGCCACTCTGGGGAAACATTAAAAACTTCCCAATAACAGGGTTGTCTTCAGATGTCTTCTAAAAGTCAGATAGTTGTTTATTTCCTTGACATCTGAAGGGAGGGTGTTCCACAGGGGAGGGCGTCACTACCGAGAAGACCCTCCGCCTGGTTCCCTGTAACATCTTGAAACCTTTTGTTTCTCCTACTGTAGAACACTTGTGCAAATGAGGCTCTAGCTATACCAGGCCACTAATTGTTGTGACACTCATATTACTTGCAATTTAGTGTGCTTTGTGACATTGAATGACATTTTGGGTTTGAGAAAACAAATAATTTGTGTAGAGTATCCCAGAAAACGCAGGGTAAGGTGGCACATAAAAAAAAAAAAAACAGGAACGACATTCTGTCCAATTCTAATCATGTTAGCTTGGAAGGAATTCCAATTAAATTCGGTGGAATTTGTTTCCGAGTTACTATGCTTTAGCCTCTAGTTACTCTAAGCTAAGCTTGAGAAAGACTGTTATACGGATGCAGTCCCAAGCTAGGGAGGAAATTGCATTGAACACAGTGGAACTTACTTCTGAGTAAACATGCATAGGCTTGTTCTGTTAGAATGTATCTAGGCAGCCCACTGACTCCATGGGACTTCCTTCTGCACAGGCATGTGAAAGTTTGCCCTATTGATCACTGGTTCATGAGTTGACTAAAGCTTAATCAGGGTAGACAAGTCTCAACAGGCAAGACTGTGACGCCTTCAAGGTTTTGCTTTGTTTTTTGAGGGTATTCTGGTTCTGTTGTTGGCATCCGTCTGCCTCAGAAGATAATGGAAGAGTGTGCCTTTGGAGGTAAAGTCAAACCGCTGGAGAGTTACAGAGACTAATACTGGAGAGGCCTGTTTATTGCAGGTGGGGCAGACAAAGGACATTAACAGTACAATCCTATGCAGTGAGCCAGTTTGGCACTGTGGTTAAGAATGCTGGACTAGGACCTGGTAGAAAGGATTAATATCCTCGCTCATCCATTAAGTTCACCGTATGACTATGATGTTGCAAGAATAAAATGGAGTGGGGGCGTACCAGGTGCACCAGCATGAGCTCCATGAAGAGAGACAAGAGAGATAAATGTAGTAAGCATGTACCGGTAAATATCTATTCATAAATAAGTCCCAGGTAAGCTGGTACTGTATAGATTTGCAGTCTCAATTAAACTTCTCCTTTTTTCCGAGAAATGCACCTATATTAAGATGTTGATAATTTGCATGATCAAGCTTTCTTTAGTGCCTCAGCCCTTGCTTTTTCCCCCCAGGACCAATTGCAGTCATCAACAGTCGTTAACAGCCATCTACAGGTTTACCACTCCCATCAGCCCATCACCCATTCCCATCACCCCCACCCCCCACCCTCTGAATATACATAAGGGTCTGGTGGATTCTGTTTCAGTGTATCTGACGAAGTGTGCATGCACATGAAAGCTCATACCAAAATAAAAACTTAGTTGGTCTTTAAGGTGCTACTGAAGGAATTTTGATAATTTGCCAGTTATTTAAATTTATTCCATGAGTTGTACAGTCACTTAAAAAACAGTTAAACAGCTATGATCTGTTTGTGGATTGGCTATTTGAGTTTTATTCATTTAAAATATTTTATCTTCCCCTCTCCACATATTTGCGGTGGCTTTGAACTTAAAAAAAGAGGAAGATTTAAAACATAAATAAAAATTAGCACAACTGATTTCTAAATCCCAATTAAAACACTAAATATGATCCCGACTTTATTTACTCAAAGTGGTTGGTTAAACAAAGGGTCTGCTGGTTTCTCTTTAAGGTTTCCAGACTCAAAAGAGAGCAGGGCAATTAAAGGCACAGAAGTCCTGTCCTCTATTGAGTCTGGCAACCCTATCTACCATAGGTATGAAAAAGGTATGGCTAGTTCTTGCATTCAGTAAATATGGCAGTACTTAAAATTTCTTATGTGATGAACTGCAGCTATCACAAGACTGCTTGTTGTGAAGCCATTATCACATAACTTTTATCATGGATATTTCATTATTTCTGTGTCATAGCCTGCATAGTCTTCTTATCTTCTGTGATAAGAATGATCAATGAGAACAGATCCCTGAAAATACCTTCTCACAAGCAAGTACAGTAATCCATGCCACAATATGGGGATTTTTCATGCAGAAAGCTGTAAGTACTAGGATGAGAGTATGCATCAAGAGTTTGGGGGGAACCAATGTGTTTTCTTGCCAAAGTAGATGCAAAAGAAACAGTTAGGAAATTGTGCCTGTGGCAAGCAACAGAACCTTCTAACAATCCATTTTTGGAGCCTGGGTGGAGTTACTGGTCCACAAGCCCTCACTTCACAAGATGGCACTTCAAGAAAACTAGTTGCTGTTCAGGGATGTGTCTGCTGCAGTAGAAAACCATAATCACTACCATGATTATATCAAGCCTATTAAGATACAGTATTTCACAACTACCTTGATACACATCTGTAGACACAAGGATTATTCTTATATTTCTATGGTCTGGAAGAGAATCTGTGTAGTGCTCTGGTATGATTTCAGTTTGTTCTTTAAAATATTCATTTGTAGAAGGAACCTTTTTTTCTTTTTGTTGTGACCTGCTCCTGATACCTCAGTTATAGTATTAAAGGAAAGCTTGTACAAACAAATATAGATCTTCTTTGCAAAAGGGAAGAAGGAGCCCCAAAGTCCTGTCTTTGTGGATAATATATGGATCAAAGTGTGCTTTTATTTTGGCAGCTCTATGAAAAGGAGCGTTAGCATTACTGCTCTCCAGAGAAAAGTTAAGATCGGCATTTTAGTATAGTTAAAAAATAATAACTGGAGTGAAGTCTTCTTCTTATAAGGATATTTCACATTGTAAGTTGTTTGGTGTAGGACTGTATGTGGAATGAATTCCTAATGATCTCCAGAAATGATCTCAGTTTTATCATTTAGCAAATCTTAAGTAGTAAATTACCAGTTACATTATAGGGATGAAAAATAATACCAGGTTGGTGGTTTTTTTCGGGAGATATTGGTTGAATTCTAATGGACAAAATACCAGTTTTAACTTATTCAGAGCAAATATTTAGTGAAGTACAGCATGCATTCCTTAAAAAGTTATCACTATTTGGCAATTCCTGCAGCCATGCTGGTGCCAAACGTCTTGCTCTGCTTTCCTTTGAAGCACATCAATGAGGCCGAGAAGGGGGTCTTGTTGGCTGGAACATGCCCTGGAATCGATGGCAGTGCTTACAAAGTCCAGGGCAGATGTTCAGGGGTTGCTGCCATTCTGCAGTTAGGAAACAACACTCCTTGTGCCCATTTTTGATTATGAAGACAAAACAGTACTTTGTAACAGTTTACAGTTTTCTTTATTGTGACCCTTATGGTGGTAGTCCCAAATTGAAAATTAGTAGCAGCTAATTTGATACTTGTCAGTTGAGGGAAATGGAGGGTCCAGGGTGTGTGTGTTTAATGTGAAATGGTTTTGTTTTATTAAACATGCTTCCTTCATCAACTCAGATGACTTTGTGGAATCATATTATAGACTGACTGAGTTGATTTTTTTTCCCTTTTTGTTACGCTTGGCTAGTTGATTACTTACAATATGGCTCCCTGGTGGTTTTTCTTAGTGTTTGTGTATTATGGGTTGTATATTTGTGGGAGATTTCCTATTGTCTACTTATTTTGCTATTATGCTTTCTGTAACCAAATGTATAGGTACCATATATATGCTCCAAGGTTTTATTGTTTCTTTGCTTGTTTTTCTTTGCTATGGATAGTCATAATAAGCTGTTCTTTAAAAAAAAACTTCTAGTAATGATATATACTATACTCCTAATTAGCATACTGTACATCTCTTTAGGAGGTGCTGTTGTTTTGGAACTGAATGTTACTCTTGTTGCTTTTCCAAAAGGCTTGATCTGGCTGTTGTATATTTCTAATCAGATTGTTTGTTGTCTAGAATAGTTGGGGAAGTGGACAAAACAATTTTAAATATTTTTAAAATTGCAGTGCATCAGATAAGCCAGGTGCACCCTGCAGATGTTGTCAGAAGGGCTGGGCAATATCTAGTTTTCAACATTGTGATATATCACCATTAAGCATTACAATATATCAAGATATCACAATGTCTGAAATAAAGATGGAACTGTGTAGAGGCAAACAGTAGGGCTGGGCAATATCTGGTTTTCAACATTGGGATATATCACTAGCTAAACATCACAATCTACTAATATATCACTAGCTAAACATCACAATCTACTAATATATCACAATGTCTGATATAAGGATGGAGCTCTGTCATTAGCTGGCTTCACGGGTTTTCCCACAATGTGTTTTTTTCTTAGCACACACACACCCCCCATCATGATTCACGTTATATTGCCAGGTCAAAAATGATGAAACCTGTATCACGATATGGACTTCAAATCAGTTTGGAATAGTGATATATCGTCCAGCCATAGTCAGCACTTTGTTTTACTCCCGTGGCAAGTTATTAAAGCTCCAATCCTGTGAAAAAAGCCCCACTTAGCTCCGTGAAACATACCTCTTAGTATATATACAGAGGATTGCACTATAGGTGGGCCATAATTATGGGTATAAGTAAGGAACAGCACCTTAAAACATATACAAATCATTACAGAAACACAGAGAAAATTGAGAAGAAAACTGAGAACAAAGAAAATTGAGAAGAAAACTGAGAAGAATTGAACAAAAGTACATAATCAGTGCTATTCTTTTTTCTGAAATAATTGATCCTCAGTAATAACTGCCTTCTTGGTTCTGTACTTACAATCACTTATGTAGATTAGAGCTGCCATTCCACACCTTCTGATGCATTGAATAAGTGGGGAAAATCCATTCTCTAAGTACCCTAAATGGTAATTAAAGTGTGTCAAGGGAAAACCAAAGGCCAAACTGAGAGTCAGGCATGCTTAAGTCCATTGATTTCAATGTGTCTCACTTTGTTAGATTGTGGCCAGTGTGCATTAAGTTTGGGTTGTAGGAGCTCCCTTTCACAGGATGCAGTTTTGCACACTGTTGGGCTGCTTAAGTCACCTTCATTTCCAACAGGATTTAAGCTGGTCATGTTCCTATTATTTAACAAATGCCCTCCATAGTTTCTGAATACACAGCCTTGAATGATGATAGTCCAGAGTAGTAAGGAATACTTATCTAATAAAATCCATTTACATTTTGCTTTTGCTTTCAGGTGAGAGCTCATAGTTGATTTTCTTCAGAATGCAAATATGATAAAATCAGTAAAGCCTCCGAATAATGCAACGTTAAAACCAAACATTAGATACTGTGTGTGTGTGTGTAATGTCTGCTACTAAAACTGAAATCAGAGTTTGTTATGTTTGGCCAATCACAACCTAAAAGTTATGGAAAATGCAGGAAGGAAACTCAAGAGGTTAGTCGACTCTTTTTCTTCAATGAGAAAATTGAGGTAAAAACTTTTTTCAGCCTCTTTCTGATTACCTGTACAGTATCCCCTCCCACCTTTATTTCACTTGTGAATAAAAGGTTCAGAAGTAAAAAATACTTTGTTTTCAGAGTAAAAAAATGTGACTCCATAGCTCATTGCAGTTAGTATCCCTCACCCTGTAGTCCTCTGACGAATATACTATAACAGAAAATTATTAATTCATAATGTTGTTGTAAAATAAGTTGTCCTCTTTTTTGTTTTGTTTTTAATTATTATTTTCACTTAGTCGGTAGAGGTGCCAGCTCTTGAAATATATAATAAGAACAATAAAACAAAACAAACGGCACCAGCATAATGCCTAGGAACAGAGCCCAGGGTGGAGCCACACGGCTGGGCTAAGTGGTCTTCTGGTAGGGATGCAGCCTAGTAGGTAATGGATAGTCCAGAATCAGGGCAGGTGGAGAGTTTTGGTGGGCACAGTTGAAAAAGAAATGCTGAGGGAACAGTAACAATATCTTCAACAACCCACCCAACTCTTTCCTGCTCACCCCCCAAATAAATTCATTTGTCAGGCTTTTTTGGGGTGAGCTGGCAACACAGTATCAGGGCCTGGTCAGAACAGTGTGAAGTTATTTGTGAATCCAGGCTAGGCGACAGTGCTCCCCTTCTAAGGATTTTTGATAAGGTCTGCTGCTGGAAGCAAAACTGAGGGGCCTGGCAACTGGGAAAACTGGAGGTTGAAGCAACTGCCTTCCCTCCAAGTGCCCCGCTTTTCCGGGAATTATGAAACCCACCCCAGCTTCTGATTTGATCCTGGAATGTCCCGATTTTCCCCGCCAGTGCTTCTGCTGCTGAGCCTCAGGGAGGAGGATGAGCCGGCACTTGTCCCAAGTGGTGTCTATGATGGTGACTACTGGCGTAGCATGGGACGGGCCACAGGGACGGTTGCCCCAGGCACAAAATTTGTTAGGGGGTGAAAAATTTCAACACCTGGTGCTGCCTCAATACAGCTACACACTTCCATTTCTGGGCTCTGTTGAAATTGGCTTCTCCAGGTGAACCTGGAAGTCACTTGGCGTTGTCTCCCAATGGCCTCTCCATCACTTCCTCCCTTGGGCAGCTCTTAATGGCTTCTGGAGAGCAGGTGGGGAGCTGAGGCTGCCGCCATTGAGACCCAGCTCTGAGAGGTGGGCAGTGGGCAGGGCCACCTTGGGTGGGAAGAAAGAGGGAGCCGAGAACAAGAAGTCTTGATTTGATTTTTCTTTTTTTAAGGCTTTGTGCATCCGTGTGTAATCTTGCCCCTTTCTAAAATTTATTTATTGGTGTGTGGTTTTCTTTTTGTAAATTTACCAAAGAATCAAGTCAGATCAAATTGTGGTTGAGGATTTTTCTCAGAATGGTGGGGGGCCTGTGTGCTGTGTCCTATTGTTGCAGTAATGGTGGCACTTGCCCTGCGGGGGACGACGACAAAAAGGGGGTCGAGGAGGGTTAGTTTGGGGGGAGTGGGAAATGTCACAATTTCCTTCTGAGGAATGTTGGAGGGTATGCAATTGTTTCCCTTGGGTTTTATATATTTCTTCATTATTGTCAATGAAAAGATTAGGGTCTGCTTAGTGGTGAAGCAGACTGGGAGCAGGGCAGCCACAACTAACCAGCATTGTCAGAATTCAGCTCCTTGCTTGTGCTGAAAGAAGACAGGCTGGAGAAGTTTCTGCCCACGGAAGCATGCTGCTGCTGCTGCTGTTGTTATTGTTGTTGTTGTTGTTGTTTTGGGGGGGCAGCCCCAAGAGCCGAATGCTTTGAGGATCTTGATCTCTGCTAATTCTAATATGTATCACTGAGTTGTATATTTGAAGAATATGGTGTTCTGCTGGTAGATGTGTACAGGGGTCTCCAAAACCCCTAAAAGGTTTTGCTGAAAGGACAAATGAAGAGGTTGAGTAGAATTCTTATTCTCGCACCACTCTCTTCAGTTGTGAAAGCTACTGAGTCTCAGGGGGCAGGGAAGCCTTCTAAACAGGCTTAGACAGATTAGAAAAAATCATTAATTTGAGCTTCTTTATACTCATCTTCTGGGTTTAGCCTCCTTAGCATATATTACTGCCACATATTTGTCTTTTCAAAATACTAGATCTAGAACCATTTAAAAAATTTGACAACAGTGTTTCTCAGAATTCTAACATATTACTGCTGAGAGAGAGAGAGGGAGAGAGAGGGAGACTATCATGCAGTCTTGGTTGCTCCATTTTTGCTTTATAGCTGTCTGTTCTCTGCCTGGTCTGTTCAGATGTACTGAGAGATCACGGTTTACTCTGCTACAAGCCTTGGCGAGCTTAGATTTGTGTGTTTCTGTTCTCATTTTTGTGTGCACCAGAAGAGGAAACCAACAGCTTGTGCTTTCAGTATTCAACTAACCACAGTTTCCCATGATGTCAAAACACACAGAAGTGTGTTGTGTTTCAGATTACATCTCACATGAACTCTGTGCATTAAGCACAGAAATGAACACATAGAAACGGGGATCACAATGGTTCCTTTGAGTCTTTCCCCAGTCTTCACAATCAATATCCTATTTGCATAGGGGGCAGGGTGGTGGGGGGCTCTGCACACAATGTGTACCCTCTGTTGTTACACACAGGGAACCTACTGGCAGAGGTTCCTGTGCAAGTGAGTCCTTGAATGCATGGCAGTTGTGACAGCTTTATGAGCTCCCACATGGCTCTCATGCACCGCTACACTTCACGGCAGACTATTACTGTATAGTGTTTGAGGTGTATTGGCCAAGAGTATTATTCAAGCTGTTATTTGCCAACAGGCAGCTCACTACCCACTTGTTGAAGGTATGCACCAATTTATATATGTAGGTATTCACTCCTTGCTGACCTTCATAGTCAGCACAAGGTTTATGAACAATTAATATCCCTTGTGGAAAATATGAAATGGAACCTCTCTTTTGCTCAGCCAGCAGCAAGTGTGCTAAACATGTCTCCCTTAGAGGCACTGTTTCAACATCCTCTATCTGTACCCAATCGGTTTAATCCTTTAGGTCAAATTGTGTCCTGGTTTAAACTCTCTGCATTAACTGTGCAGATTTCGAACTCCGTCAAATTTGGCCTTGCGTCAGTTGCCTAGGCAACCATCACAGATAATGTAGAAACAAACTGCGTATGGCAATTTACACCGTTCTGCTATTTGCAACTAGTAAAACTGTGTCAAAAATATGGTGGTGTGTGTGTGTGTGTGTTTAAAAGAACTGGTGTTTAAGCAGTCAGAATAATAGCGAGAAAGGGATTAGGTCTTCATTCTTCACACATAGGAGAAAGAACTGCAGAACATTGAGAGTATTTTTCTCCCTTCCACATTATGATAATTCCCTTTTGTGAACTGGTAAAAAAAATAAATGTGTTGTGCCCCCAGCAACCTCTTCAGCTTCATGCACACAAATATAATGACACTTGGAAATGATCTTTGCCATGTTTTCAATTTCTATTGTTCCTTTTTCAATGATTGTCCTTCCTCTTCTTCCTTTGTGAGACAACATTATGTGGGTTTTGTCAAAGCACAATGTTCCTTTGTGTTGAAAACAGGTATATTACGGTCCTAATTAAAACAAATTAAACTGTCAGCCACGAGTGTATATCTAATTATTTAATTTGCCAGCATTTTTCAAAAGAGTTCTAGCGCCTGGAAAATTATTTCTTAAGTCTTAGTGGATGCGGATGAAGCTGTGAGCCTGTGACTGCTAAAAAAAAAAAAAAGTTCAGGAGAAGGGAAATTTATTATGGTATATCTCCCTGGTTCCTCAGCATTTGAAATAATGAAAAGGCTTGGTTTAAGACAAGGCTGGAGAAGTTTAAGACTATTTTAGAGTGGTTTTACACAGTTTAATCTATCACTCTGCAGATGATAATGCAAAAGAGTCAGCTGCGTGCGCTATGCATGGGGTGGGTGAAGATTACTTTCACTGGGCCTGCCCATTCGTCATGGTCAACCTATGTATGTTAGATTTCCCATTTGCTCAAGAGGCTACAGATGATCTTTCCAGGAACATCAGGAAAAAGTTAGTTTATATGTAAATGTCTGGCTACAGGGCTGCCAGCTCTACAGGTTAAAACAGAGAAAAAAAGTATTTTGCCAGGTTTATTTCAGTAATGTCATATATATGTCACTGAACTCTGAAAAGCCAGGTTCCTCTGTGCTGCCGGTTTCCGCCTTGATCAGCTCCACAAGTTGGCCCCGCCCAATTTTCGAATATAGATGCATAGCCCCTATATACACATTGGTTTCATTCAGATGGACCACTAAACCATAGTTGTTTGCTGTGGGAATTATCCTTGATAACCTTCGGGCTCACACATGTCCCCATTGCCTTTTCTCTGCAGTTACATCTGAAGAAGACAAAACACGCTTTAAACTACTGAGTAAACTAGCCATTGACACAAGCCAAGATTAATCCTTGGCTACTGCAAGACATGTTAGGGAAGGAGAGAGGAGAGGAAGCACTCCAGTCTCCAGCACAAGGCCTGAACATACTTGATATGTACCATTAAACCAGGACTGGGGAAACCTGCCTGATGTTGTTGGACTCCAAATCCCACCAGCCCCAGTCAGCATGGCCAGTAGTTGGGGATTATAGCAGTTATAGTCCAACAACATCTGGTGGGCCATAGGCTCCCCATCTCTTCACCAAAGTGTGGTTCGGCATTATGCCTGAAGTGAAATATGATGTTACAATTGGACCCATGCATTTGAAGGAGGAAGGAGCAACTGGGCATGCACAGTCCAGCTCACCCATCATATGCTGGTTATACAGTTTTGAGAGACTTATAATAATAGCCAGTGTGGTGTAGTGGTTAAGAGCGGTAGACTCGTAATCTGGGGAACCGGGTTCGCGTCTCCGCTCCTCCACATGCAGCTGCTGGGGGACCTTGGGCTAGTCACACTTCTCTGAAGTCTCTCAGCCCCACCCACCTCACAGGGTGTCTGTTGTGGGGGAGGAGGGGAAAGGAGATTGTTAGCCGCTTTGAGACTCCTTCGGGTAGTGATAAAGCGGGATATCAAATCCAAACTCTTCTTTTCTTCTTCTCTTGTATTGTTTCAAAATATAGTAATATTGTCTGGATTTTTTCTGTTGTATATACCGTCTGATAGATTAAAACATGGGTAGGCAAACTAAGGCTTGGAGGCCGGATCCGGCCCAATCGCCTTCTAAATCCAGCCTGGGGACGCTCCGGGAATCACTGTGTTTTTACATGAGTAGAATGTATCCTTTTATTTAAAATGCATCTCTGGGTTATTTGTGGGGCCTACCTGGTGCTTTTACATGAGAAGAATGTGTGCTTTTATTTATAATGCATCTCTGGGTTATTTGTGGGGCATACAAATTTGTTCATTATTTTTCCAAAATATACTCCAGTTCCCCACATGGTCTGAGGGACAGTGGACCAGCCCCCTGCTGAAAACGTTTGCTGACTCCTGGGTTAAAACAAGTATAAATGCAAATATGCCCCACAATCTTCCAGTAATAATAAAAAGGTAAAGGGACCCCTGACCATTAGGTCCAGTCGTGACCGACTCTGGGGTTGCGGCGCTCATTTCGCCTTATTGGCCGAGGGAGCCGGCGTACAGCTTCCAGGTCATGTGGCCAGCATGACTAAGCCGCTTCTGGCGAACCAGAGCAGCACACGGAAACGCCGTTTACCTTTGCGCCAGATACCTATTTATCTACTTGCACTTTGACGTGCTTTCGAACTGCTAGGTTGGCAGGAGCTGGGACCAATCAATGGGTGCTCACCCCATCATGGGGATTCGAACTGCCGACCTTCTGATCGGCAAGCCCTAGGCTCAGTGGTTTAATATAAACATATGTCAAGAGTGATTATATTTCTCAATCCTTTGAAACTTTGTGTTTCTGGGTACAATATGAAAAGGTACCCTGCCTTTCTTGCTACTACAGTTACAAAGCATTTTCTTTTAAATGCAAATTGTTCCCCATTACATTATTTTCTGTAGCTTGTTTCCTTCTGATGTGCCACATGTTTATTTTTAAACAGATTGCTACATATGTTAACAATTATGATGACACTGTGAGTAACAATGGAAAAAAATAAATCCCAAAACACCAAATCAAATCTCTACAAGAAATAATTCAGAAGAAATCTCTAAATTAGTATCAGAAATGTACAGCTAGATGATGGTGAATAAACATAGTAATCTGGAGTACAATGCAAAAGGCAGAAACAAATCCTTTGGTCTCTTCAAATAGCAAATAGCTCCATTCACATAAATGCAAGCAGGATTAGCAGAGGTGGGGCAGAGATGGGAGGGCAGGCAGTGTTTCCTCTTCAGTATTAACAGACCACAGTGTGTGACAAGATATTGGGAAGAGGGAATTCAAAGGCAAATATGCTACTTAGATATGTAAGAGCAGACAACCATTTCCCCTGGCGTTGATGATTCAGTCTGCTTGTGGTTAGGCTTTAGAAATGGGTCAGGGAGCTTGGATCTTTGTGGGAAACCTGCAAAGTAGTTTGGTGAGGGGTAGAGAAGAAGTGAGAAAGAGGGAGTGTTTAATCCTTTACCCATTCACCGCTATATCTTCATTTAGAAAAGTATTTATATGCTGCCTTTCGCAAACAACAGGGCTGTGTACGATAACCTAAAACCATTTCAAATTAATATCAAACCGTCATAAAAAATGACTGGCTAGTCTTTCCTCTCCTCTGTTTCCCCAGAAGGGCTTTAAGAGGCATATTTTCTCTGTCATAGAGGAAAGCGGCTGAGAGGTGGGGGTTGGAAGGGAAAGCAAGAGCTGGGAGATGGGTTAAACACAGTGGTGTGCGGCGCCGGTCAGTGGACATGGGGGACTAAGCCATAGCTGCCAAGTCTCCCGTTTTCCCCGGGAAATCCCCGTTTTCCCAGCTGTTCCTAGCTGAAAAAATGAATTTTTTTGTTTTTCCCGGTTTATTCTGGCGCGGCAGCCATTTTTGGAACTGGGCGGAGCATGCTCAGAAGCGACTTTTCATGCTGCTCTGCCTAGTTCCAAAATGGCTGCAGTGCGACTTCTGGCACGGTGGCCATTTTGGAACTGGGCAAAGCAGCATCAAAAGTCACTTCTGAGCATGCTCCGCCCAGTTCCAAAATGGCGGCAGCACTACTTCTGGTCTGCTATTTCTGGCCAGGTCCCTTATTTCTCCGACAGCAACTTGGCAGGTATGGACTAAGCTAGTCCCCTAAATGTTCCTGCCTGACTTTGAGAAGGAGGCAGGAGGGCTCCAGCATCTTGTCAAAGACCTGGCGCCTTTTCCCCAAAGCCCAAGAAGCTTCTGCCCTGCCTAGAGAGGGAGGCAAGATGCTTATATGTGCGACGTCATCCTGCCCATCACTCTCACAAGCTGGCACCTGTGGCCCTAACTGTTACCTTACAGAAAATTTAATTGCACGTGACTGGTTAAGCATTGCTACTGCTTCATTGCTGAAAATATTGCCAGCCAGACACACCACTGTGATTCAACAGCAACGCAAGTATTCAGACACTGAATGCGCAGGCCTATATTTCTGTCCCAGATCTTTGTCATGCAGCTGCTCATATGAAACAACTATGGTCTACAGATGTGGATGTGTGTTGCCATCCAGTTGCTTCCAGACAGTTTGGTGGAATCGGATGAGCATCATCAAGCACTGCTCTGTACTTAAATTCACTCTGGTACAAGTTCAATAGCACTGCATTCACCTTTATATTTGATATGATTCAGGGTTCATGAAAAGAGCTAGCTAACATCAAGACAGGAGTCTTTATTACAGTAATTATTTAAGAGACAGGAAGAGGAAACATTGACAAATTTCAATAAATAAATAAAGTTTTACTTCAAACCCAACCGAACAAAATTCATCTCCTCCTTATAAGGAACCATAGTAGTCTCTTGGCAAACACCTTTGTTGAAAGGATTTCCCAAGCATGGAAAGTATGAAAACTACTGCTTTGGAGTATACTTTATATCCAAAAATCAGTTTTGGAGATAACACTTTCCCCTCAACATAGAAGTAGCCTGCATGAGTGACTGTAGTAGGAGAGTAATGTGTATTTTTACTTCTAAGTTGCAATGATTTATATACATTTTTTTTCTTGGAGAAGGACTGAGTGGAGTATCAGTGCAATTTTTGTTACAGAGGGATATAAGGAATAGTACCCAGTAATAGCTTGCTTACTCCCAAATAAACTTCTTTGATTCCCACATATGGGATTTTAAGAAAATAATTGTGCTTTGGGATTCAAGTCACTTTGAAATTACCAAGTTGGCTGCATTTTTAATTCAAGTGCACCTTTATAAAGACTGTTCTAATAGCTTGACGCCAGATCAACAGCTGAAGAGCCACAGCTTTCTAAGAGCTAAAGGGAACAATCTGCCCAGAAATTTCCTATTGTAGAAGCACCTTGGAAATGATTGGGACTTGGGCAGGAGAGTTTCTCATTAGATTGGGTGGGACAATGGTGTGTTTTTTTTCTACTTGGATACTGCTCCATAGAAAGGATGTACACAATCTCTTTTATTTCCACAGTTATTTGTGCCTGTACACCCAATCTGAATAATATATTTGGAACCCTTATCTGCAAAATGAGGTATCTGCAATGCAGTTCCAAACAATTGTTGCTATTCACATTATTATCTAGAGAGTGTTTAATTGCACATCATGTTCCCTATTGAAAAGAATGGTGACACCATGATGTGCTTCTGTATGCACAGTTAGCTCAATTGTGCAACAGTTTGCACGTGGTTATCTGAAATACACGGCATCCCTAGCATCCCTAGGCATTATATTAAATATTACAGTGGTATGCAAAAGTTACCCACAAAGAGATGCTTTTCCAACTCGCTTAGATAATAAAACTACAACTGTGGACTGGTTTTGTAAGCTATAAATCCAAATCTAGTGACAGATTTTTAATAGCATAATCAGAGGGATCCTGCAACAGAATGGGGATTCTTGGTGTTTTTCTTTATTTTCTTTCATTGTGGAGGAAGAAGGGAACCAAAGCATCTCCCATCACAGAGCAGGAGTATCAAGGGATTTGAGAGATGCAACTAAATTGAATGTGTCTTCTCTTGTCGCTGTCAGAACATCTGTTCTTAATGAAGGGTGGGACTGCAATATCACCATCCATCTGGTTAAAAGCAACAACTCCATAGATTTTAGGCACCATCCTTTGCCGTAATGATATATTAATCTTTGCACCACTTCCTCTGTATTTTCTGATGTCACAGTACATAGCTTTACCCAAGGAATCAGGAAATAGCATCCACAGCTGCAGTTAAATTTCAAGGCTAATCTGAGAGTTCTTACTCGGGTAAAGCATGGAACAAATTTTGTCAGGGCACAAAACGTTTTGATAAGGCTTGTAAAATTCCTCAGGGATGGTGGGTGTCATTCCTGTCCAAGTTGGCACCAAGTTCCCCGCAGTAAAAATTCACATCTAATTTGGGAGTTAACATAAGAACATAAAGCTTGCTGGATCAGACCAGTGTCCCATTTATTTGTTTATTTGTTTGTTTATCATTGAATTTGTATACAATATAAAGGTAAAGGACCCCTGGCAGTTAAGTCCAGTCGCATACAACTTTGGGGTTGCAGCGCTCATCTCGCTTTACTCCCCCCCCCCAAATAATATTTATTGATTTTCAAACATTTCGAAATACAAAAATTCACAAAAACCAAAGGCATTTTTAAATAAAATATAACATAAACAAAAGATAAAAAGAAAGAAAAAACATATCAATTCTTACGTTATCTTGACATTGTGGACTTTCTCGACCCCCCCCCCCGGGTCCATTTTTAAATCTAAATTAAGCAATTTTCCTTATCATCTTAAACCATTCTAACACAATTTTTCCATTATCTTATAACAAATTCCAATCTACAAAAAACCATCAACCATCCTCATCCTATAATTCATTAATTAATCCAAATCTAAATTTATTTTCCCATCCAACTCTATTTCTTCCCTTAGCCTCACAATTTATACCCCCCAAAATTTCCATACATTCAAATATTATTTCTCCTATCATAATAACCGTTAACCACTTATATCTAATTCTACCCCCCTTCCCCTGGGCTCCGGATCTCCCAGATGCATCAGCCAGCTCCATAAATCGTTCCAGTTTCGGACCATCTTAATCAATCAGAAAACAACCCATTGTTACTCCTCACCCTGCTCCCACTCTTTCGCCACCTATCCACCACTCTCCCTTCTTTGTCCCCTGCTGTCGCCCCCCCCCCCGATTTTCTAACTGTAGCACAGTACCTTCCAGCTATGTTTCCACTTTTCAGCCCTATCTCAATTTTTATTCCACTTAAGCTCTGGCCCCAGTATGGATCCTGCCCTCCCACTCTCACTGGGATGGCATTATTCCATGCTGGTTCTTCTTTGAGGACTCCTTGAATCTAACATGTCTTGTTCCCCCTCTCCTACTGGGGGGACAATGTTCCATACATCTTCCTCCTCTTTTTTAAGTTCAATTATATTGTCCAGGACTGATGGATCTTCCTCTCTTCTTTAAGGCCAATTACATTGTCCCCGGCTGGTGCTTGTTTGTCTTGTTTCTCTTCATTCTCCATTTTCACTTTCCACACAGTTCTGTTTTATTTTGCAAATCTGTATATTATTCTGCCGCAATTCATTTTTAAAGTCCAAAAGCAGTTCCAAAAGTTCCTGTTGGAAGTCCAAAAAGTCTAAAGAGCCAGATGGTGTTGTGTCTACTGACATCCTGCTCGTCTCAGATTCCATGGGAACTGCAAAGATTACATTGCAGGAAGTGGTGCAGTTCGTATTTCCAAACCTCAGAATCAAAGTTTACGTCCAATCTGGTTACCAACTCTCATTTTTAATTCTTGTTCATATTTTAAAAATCTTATGTCCATTTCTGAAAAGAGCATTTATCAAACTTCTTGTACACAGCCTTATATTTTGCGCTCTCTTCAAAGTTAACAGTTCTCAGCCTCAAAAAGGTTAACAAATTCCTTCCTATTGTGATGTTATAATGGTGGCTGGCTGATCCCTCCAGGGACCCGACTCCAGTTCCCGGGGGCCTTTCCCCAGTCCAACTTAAAGATTTTACAGGGATTTTAATATATTCAACCCTTCTCCCCTTTACCCTGCCTCAGGGGGAAGGTTTTAAGTCCAATCCTTGGAAATTAATAAATTCCTGTCAAACTTTCCGGCTGCAGGCAAGTTAACTGCATCACCGTTCTCTCAATGGGGGAGACCGACTTCCTGTTTAATCTCCTCCCATGGCCAATTCCTTTCAATTAATTTTTTAAAAAACATTTCTTTCCCTTACCCATGGTGTCCAATGTCTTCAAATCCTTTGTTCTGGAAAAATCCACCGCTCCTCCGCTGCCGGCTCTTAGCTTCGCTCTGTGAGGGTAGCGAATTGCTTGAAAATGGTGCCCGCGATTCTGCACTCCGCTCACTCTTGGGGCTCTTAA
Organism: Zootoca vivipara; assembly: GCF_963506605.1. NCBI lineage: Eukaryota > Metazoa > Chordata > Lepidosauria > Squamata > Lacertidae > Zootoca > Zootoca vivipara. The sequence goes on along the minus strand of NC_083279.1, from coordinate 5,583,215 downwards.
AAGAGCTTACCGGGGAGCAGATGAGTCACTTTTGGGCGCAGCCGAGCTCTCACGTCCCCAGAAAGCTCAATCTGGGGTTTTTTATTGGGGGTCCACGGTGCTCTCATGGCTCCCCCCTCCCTCACAGTGCCAGGAACCTCGGAGCTTGAGGATTCCTCACCGATCAGCGCTGGCAGTAGACCGGAAGTCTGCTCATCTCGCTTTACAGGCCGAGGGAGCTGGCATTTGTCCGCAGACAGTGTTTGCGGGTCATGTTGCCAGCATGACTAAGCCACTTCTGGTGCAACAGAACAGTGCACGGAAATGGCGTTTACCTTCCCGCCGTATTGGTACCTATTTATCTACTTGCACTGGCATGCTTTCGAACTGCTAGGTGGTCAGGAGCTGGGAACTGTCATGGCAATTCGAACCGCCGACCTTCTGATCAGCAAGCCCAAGAGGCTCAGTGGTTTAGACCACAGTGCCACCCACGCCCCTTGTGGGCAGGAGAAAACACACATGTTCCTCTTCCATGTGACACCTCTTAAGATATTTGAAGATGGCTATCATATCTCCTCTTTTCCAGGCTAAGCATACCCAGCTCCTTCGAGCGCTCCTCGTAAGGCTTAGTTTCCAGACCACTGGGGTTTATTGTGGGGGGTTTTCGCAGAAGGAAAAATTGTTCTTTTTTCATACATGTCTTGCTTCTTTTTCCCTTTCTTTCACTGCATTTCTCCCATGAAATTTGATGCGATAATTTGAGTTTCAGATTTCAGCCAGACTGAGGTAATAGATGCTCATAAATAGGATGGAGGTGAATGTGTTCTTGCTGATTTAAAATGCACAGTAAGTACAATGTCCCTGTCCTGCTTATCTCAGAAAGATTTTATCAAAATCTAAGTAGTGTAATTGCAACTGAGTGAACAATGCATGGCTGCTAAACAGAAGAAAGCAGAGACCCCCACACCCAATTAAGATTTGAGCTCTAAAACCCTTGGGCCTGTCTGCAGCAACTGAAAACTAGGTAGAAATTCATCTACTGGGTATTTTGAAAATATACAAGGAAAATAAGACTTAGAATTTGGAGCATAGAGTATCAATCCAGGTTTCTTTCCATTTCTGTTTATTTTAACAGAATTAAAACAATCAGTTTTGCCTTCGTATAAGCAGGAATTTTTTCAGCTGGAACTTGCTAGAACTTAGTTCTGGCACCTCTCAGTTGAGCACCATTTCCATTAAAAGGAAACAAGACAGACATTCATGGTGAGTTCCAGCACCTCTTTTTCTAGAGAAATAGTACTGGGTATAAGCCCACTTGAGATGTAAAAATGCACTTGTGAATTGCTTAAGCAGCACTGTCTTGCTACAGAAAAGGTGGGAAACCTCAGGGTCAAGGCTGAACATGAGAACACACTTCTCACTCTTCTCACCCCTTGATTTGTGAGAATGCCTCTTGCTTGCCTGGATTGGGGAGGGAAATACATATTTGTGTATGTGTGTGTAGGAAACTCTGGCTTTGCATGGCTTGAACGCAGCTTTTGGTACAAAGTTCCATCTCTTTTGCCTTTAATCTTAAGTGCCATCTCCACTCCTAGCCCCTTTCATATTGGCACATGGTCCCTGCACAGTCACCCATGAAGGAACGAGGCTCTCTGGATGAAAAGGTTCCCCACTCTTCACTTACTAGAGAGGAAAAACATTGCTCAGCATTCATTTGTAAGGGCCTTGCATTGCTTTAGCAGCAACAAGAAAGAGTGTAGCTTGTCACTGAAAGAAAACAGGGAGCACCACCACTCAAAACTACGTGCCATGAAAAGATCTTGGACATTTCCCAAATATAAAACATAGGTTGCCTGAAAATAATAAGTTATTGGAAGTCTGGTGTCCTTTGAATTCTGATATAGAAAACTTAGCTGAAGAGAGACCACTGTGATCATTCAAGTCCCTAGTTTTAGATTAGTGTAAGCACATATTTGGACTGCAAATCAAGAAGGGGAGCTCCTGGCCCATGGGCAAGATCGAGCCCTGGGTGGATTCCCATTTGGCTAGTGATGCCTCTTTTCCTTGGGCCCACCCCTGCTCCTCATTTTCCACACTTCCTGTGGAAGGACTTCTTTTTCTTTGCAGCCATCACAGAAATGCAGCAACCTGGGGCCTGGCTTAGGAATAAGACCGAAGCTGCAGTGATTATCTGAAAAAAGACTCATTTGTTTTTCCCAATGCAGATTGAGGTCAAATATAATGGAAGCAAAAGGTTTAAGCCTCCCTAACCCCACCTCAGGATCCACATTCAGGTACCCATGCCATGGTGCAAGCTTGGGTGATTGCTTATTGGTAGGTGGTGTTAGTGGCTGGGTGTGCGTGGAAGACAGTTTGAGCTCTGCCCCCTCCCCCCCCCTCTGGCATTTAGCTCCTGACACATTACTACCAAGGGAAAGGAAGAGTGTGAAATATATTTTCCTCTGGATGAAGGATAGTACTGAATATTTAATAAATATGTTGTGGAATCATGCACTTTAGGCTTATTAGTATTTTTTTTCCTGTTAAAAGTTTGATACTTGCAATGACTGCATAGTTCAAAGCTGTTCCTTGCTCCAAGACACTTGATCCTGATTTCTATCTGGGTTTTAAAAATTCATCAAAGGTTAATACAAAAAAAGAACAAAAAGAAGCAGCTGAATTCTCTTTTTAACTATTGTGCAAATGATGTCACTGTTTCCCCATGTTTTGCACCATTTGCTCACTTTTGCTAATCTTCAGGAGTCACAAGGAGCTGAAGCACTGCCCGCTGACCTGGAAATGTTAAGCGACTCTTTTGGCTGTGGATGTACCAGGCAAGGCTTTTTTCAGCCGGAACTCGCTGGAACTCAGTTCTGGCACTTCTTAGGCGAGCTCCATTGTCATTATAAGAGAACAAGTGAGGCATTCATGGTGAGTTTGGGCACCTCTTTTTCTAGAAAAAAAATAGCACTGGTACTGGGTGTTGCCCATGCAGCGTACCCTCAAACTCACAAGGACTAGATACATGCCTTTAAATAAAAGAATGCTTTGATTCTGAAGAAGTGTGCTGTCCTGGCCTTAACCAAAAATCCCAGAGTCAGGCAGTGAGGCAGGCCAGAGCAGAAGTACTTTGGAGAGCTCTAGGAAAGTAATTTGCTTTGATCCCTGTTCTGGGTCACTGGCCCGAGGGCCTCAGGCCCACAGCTCAGGCTCTGGCTGAGGCTTGGCCATGTAGATGAGGCCTGGGTCTGTGGCCAGCATCTCTGACTTTGATGTCACTGGTCTGACTGATCTAGCTAGTCTTGCCTCTTCTGGCTGGGACTCAGCAGCTGCTCAGAGTGAGAAGAAGAAGAGTTTGGACTTGGTATCCCACCTTTCACTCTCCTTAAAGTGTCTCAAAGCAGCTAAATATTTCCTTTTCCTTCCTCCCCCACAGCAAACACACTGAGAGGTAAGTGGGGCTGAGAGACTTCACTGCTCTTAACCACTACACCATGCACTACAGTCATGGCATGGATTCAACAGCTACATTCTGTAATGCGTGGGGAAGCTCTTTAGGCCTGAGTGCTAGATTCAGACATGGCCAACCTGAGGGCCACACCCCAATGATGGGTGGGGCAAAAGCAAAATTCTCTTGGGGCAGGGCAAAGCAGTCTTCTTTTTACTTTGGTCTTTCCTGGCAAAGTGGAAGCAACGATCTCTGCTTACATCTTGCTCAGAGACTTCAAATTGTTTCTCCTCCATACTGCATCACAAGACCAGCACACATGTAGCCAGCTGGCCCACATGGGACCTTCTCCAAAGGCAATTCCTGGCATACCCAGGCTTCACCTTCCCTTTGCCTCTTTATTTGCCACTAGAACTTCACCAACTGCCTTTGTGCAGGGACTCCAACTTCCTTTTAACTGCAGTGTGTGACACGCTTGTAACTTCCCCGTGTCGGACAACTTACAACATCAAGTGGTTGACAGGTAGGCATAGTTTGCCTAAAATGGTTGGCCAAATGGGCAGGTCGAGACTTAATCAAGCCTGCAGCTATTTCAATGAGCAAAAATGTTAAGTTATGCTTCAGCTGACTTTGAACTCTGAATTGCCAGCTCTGGTCGCTAGGCTATTTTCTCTAGGTCTTGCTCCTTCTATCTATATAAGAACAGTATGTCACTCCCACCTTGGTTTAGGCAGGAAAGAAATATGTATTTGGAGTTCTGAATCAACGCCGCTTTCTAAGCAATCCTATTTTGTTGGCTTCAGAATTGTGTCACTGGACATTTTCAATCACCATGAATCAATTTCAGTGGGGGAGGGAGGGAGGGAGGAGGTTGGAGGCTACAGTATTTTATCTAGGTAATATTATTCAGACTTTTACACCCAGAGGCATCTTATTTCTTTTAATGGGAATTTTGGTACTTAAGAGAGTAATGACAGATATACAGCTGCTGATATTGAAGGCCTCTGTCTTTCAGCAAGGCAGTGGAGCTGCAGTTTTCTGTTTTTTGCAACAATATTTGGCTGCAAACGAGGAACCATTTCACAATTTCTCACCTGAGCTAAGTGAGGTCTTAGGCTTACCTTTGCTGCTTGGCACTTTTTGTATGTTGCATGGGATGAGAGAATGAAATTTGGACACAGTGCTACATTTCATGTTCAGCTACCTGCTCATCCCCCCCCCCAACCAACCATTTTCAAGAAAACAGAAAATGTGGTCGTGTGATGTCTTCACTTCTGCCCAAATCCTGATCATTCTGAGGTGAAACTGAAATTAATAACTTGAATTTTATGCAGTGCATTAAGATACAACCCCCCTGCCCTGCAAAGCAGTTAGTTCGGTGTTTCTGTTGTGACATTTGTTGTCCTCTACCACTACTTGTTATGTGACATAAGAACTGAAAGGCTGCAGAACAGAAGGGTGTGCATGTATGAGTGAGAGAAGGACATCAAGATGCAGTCAGAGAAGACGTCAGAGCAGCAGCATCTACTTTCTGCTCCTTCTCAGCCTTGTCACCTGCCTTTCTTCTCTATGCCCTGCCGGGCATGCCTAGGATCCTGCTTATTATTGCAGAAAAGGGATGTGGATGAGTAAGAAACCACAGCTGTCTTGTCTCCTACTTCCTTGTGGAATTTAAAGCTACAGTCGTATGACATGGGCTGGTGCGACCTGGCAGCGTTACTCGCAACAGCCCCAGCAGGACCATTGTTAAGAAGGGCCATTATCAAACTAGTGTCATCTTTAGTCTCTGAACCCTTCACTCTCGTATTAAAAACGAAAACAAAAACTTCTAGGTGTGGGAACAGTAAGCATTAGCTACTCTCTCTCAAATCTTTCTCCTATGAGTGCCACTTCAGTGCAAGGTGGCAAGCCCAGAGCAGGGACTCATAAATTTGCAATGGGCATCTCTCTCTCTCTTGGCAAGTACTCTGCTGTTCCTCTGCATCAGGTGTGGTTGGATAATTCAGTCCCATGTGAGGCAGATAGACACCAGAATTATTCACCCTTAGAGGAGGTTTCCTGCTGTGGCTGAGTGCTTTTGACTCACGCAAGCCTTTGATTATTGGATGAATTTATCTCTCTTAACAGCATACTTCCTCTTGCGGCACATTAAGGTGCCTAGGTGCACAATGTGGGGAAAACTGTGTGATGTTGAGGTGGTTTGTTTGTTTTTTAATGCTTCTCTATGTTTCTAATCTGTTTCATTTGTTTTAATTATGTTTTTAATTGACTGTCATGTGGGGTTTTTTAGTTTTCTGTTTTAATCTGCTCTTATTTTTATACAGTTTTGTTGTGGTGTATTGTTAGCTGCCATGGACATTTTTTAATGAAAAATTGGGATATATAAGTGTAACAAACAAACAAAACAAAACAATGTTAGTCTTGATAATATTTACCAAATGCTTTTTAACACCCTGATTCCATTCTAAGGTAGTAGGACGACCACAAGGGGCAGGGGGTTTATCATTCCACTTTGCTCCTGCCTTAGTACTGCTCAGCAAGGATGTCAATTACCGGGGGGGGGGGGGGAGAGGGAGAGGGAGAGAGAGAGAGAGAGAGACTCTACCTTTAAAGAAAAACCCAACCGGATAACATTTTGAAGCTTTCCATTTTCTGGGTTTGATAGGCATTCTAGTTAAGCAGAGACTGGAAGGTGAATACCATTGATCACACTATGAAACTACAGCAGGTGCTCTCCTTCTTTGTTCTTCTGGCATCATAACACTGTGACTGCCTCTGTCTTAATGGGCTGATTTGCATTGCAAAGCAAGGGACTCCCTGACTTCCAACTTTCTGAATTTGCTTACTGGCCTGTGCAAACACATTCCAGCAACTAGAGAATCTTATATTTACAGCAGAAAAACTGAAGCATAACCTGAGTAATTGATCTCTTCCTATTAAACAGGTCGCTATCTGTGTAAATTGTAGCAATGTGCTCTGCATTTCTAATATAGGGAATTGTTGATGTGGATTTACACATGAAAATATATTTTTTCTATTTACACTCTAGCCTTCTCCAGTCCAGCAGTCAGAATTGGACACATTATTCAAGGCTGTAGTTGAATTATTGGTTTCTAAAAGGTAAAGGACCTCTGACAGTTAAGTCCAGTCGTGAATGACTCTGAGGTTGCGGCGCTCATCTCGCTTTACTGGCCGAGGGAGCCGACGTTTGTACGTTTGCTTTTCTGGGTCATGTGGCCAGCATGACAGCCACTCCTGGTGAAACCAGAGCAGTACACGGAAACCCGTTTACCTTCCTGCCGGAGCGGTGCCTATTTATTTACTTGCACTTTGACATGCTTTTGAACTGGGACTGAGCTTTCGAACTGGCAGGAGCTGGGACTGAGCAATGGGAGCTCATCCCGGGCCATTATTTAGGCTGCTCATTGCAATTTGTCTATTCTCTTTGCCATCTAAAGCATTCTACAACACTGAGCTGAAATTTTTGGGGAGCTAATTATTCCTACGAATTGTTCACATTCTGTTTCCTGACTGGTCAAACCTAATTTAGATTTTGACCTCTAAGGAAGGATTTTAAAAAATCTGGCGTTTTGTTTTGTTTTTAAGTCTTGTTATCCACAATATCTTAGTTGTGTGAATACTACCAATGTATTATTCATTCATACACAGGTATTGTTAGCATGCATATATTCATACATGTGAAATGATATACATGCATTATTCAATACTTCAGATTTCTCTTCCGAACAAAGAGGGAATGGAAAACAGTGAAATATTTTTCACCTGTCCTATCCTAGAGGTTTACTGAACTCTATATAGTATACCCCCTCTGGTGTTATTTTCAGGAGAATTAAGCTTTGTGAGATGAGCTGGCCAAGGTTCCTCAGTAAGCTTCGTAGCTAAGCAAGTATTTGAACTAGAATTTCTCTTGTGAACAAATCCCACCAATTCTTTTGGTGTTATATTGGTGAAATCAGTCCAGACAAGAGGTCTTTAGTCTAGGTAATTGGCCCATATAGCCTATGTTATAGGTTTTTAAATGACAGCAATTATATTTTTATCAACAATGTCAATAGGACTGCTGCACACTACAGTTATAAGATCACTCACACACTGCACACGGCAATAGAAGGTTAAGTCGAAATAGAGCTTGTGCGTGTTTCAGTCCCTCTCATCGTTTGACAATGTCTTTCACCGGTTTGGGGTACGGCTGTGAAAGAGGATTAAACCTTTGCCTATTTAGAAAGGCAGTGTGAAGCATTGTCTCCACTTTGCTTGGACTTTGTGTCAAAATCACACAGCCAATATTGGCAGGGATCATTTCAGGAAGGAACTTTTTTATCATTTCAGGGACAAAACAATTTTAAAAAAATGTCTTGAAAGTGGCAGATCAGATAAAGCAGAAGTTGGGATAAGGTCACAAATATCACGCACAAATCACAAGCAAGACTTTTGTCTTTTTGTTGATGTAATGAAGCTCTTCATAACCAAAGACCTTCGAAAATTGCTATGGGTGAAAACTAACCACAGTTATAGGACAAAATAGCTATTTCCCTGGGGGCATTGTTTCAGCAAAAGATGAAGGTAGGCTTGAGGAATGAGTCATTCCTTCACTGACTCATACAAACAGCTTTCTCTTTCCATATACTGTAGCAGAATTCTTTACAAATAAGTTTTATCTTTGTTATGTTATTATCAGTGCTTACATACCAAGGATGCTAATAAACTTTTTGAAAAGATGAGTGAATTGCACATTGGCCTCTGTGTGTATTTCTCTTGAACAAACTGGGGGCAGCACTGGAAGTTGAAGCAAGTGCTAGTATTAGGAGGTAAGTGAAGGGGCAAGCACAGACAATATCTTGCCGGTGAAATGAAACATATGTATAGGTTCTATGTATAATGAGATAGGACTGTAAATCTTGGGCTTATGGTCCCTTCTTCAACATGCACATACCATTTAAAGTGGACCTCCATTTTTGTGGTGGACAGATTTTGTGAGGGCCGCTCCCATCCATGAATAGTTGGCATGCTCAGACTGTGTGTGAACCTGTGGGTGGGATGGCTCTTCATGCCATGATTCAGTTTTGGGTGAACCATCCTATATTTGGTTTCTGCTACTATGCCTCACATAACACCATAACTAAAGAAGTTGGAGTTCTTGATTGGAGCACACGCAGAAAATTCGTAGGAGGGCAAGAACTCTGGCCGCAGAGGTAAAATAGTGCTGGATTAATGGTTCAAATGATTCAATTTTTTCAAAAAGTCTCTTTGTATAGATTTTCTGTATATTCCTGCATATAAGACTACTTTTTAACCCAGGAAAATCTTCTCAAAAGTCAGGGGTCATCTTATACGCCGGGTCGTATTTCTTATATGGCGAGTATATCCCAAACTCTATATTTTAACTGGAAAAGTTGGGGGTTGTCTTATACGCCCAGTTGTCTTATACACGGGTATTTCTTGAGATTTATACACCAGGTGAAGTTTATACGCCAAGACAGGGCCCTGTTTCAAAAATTCTTCTTCAGCAGATAGTCTTAGAGTCAACGTGTACTGGTAATTTCGAAACGTTGGCTCTAAGACTATCCGCTGAAGAAGAATTTTCGAAACAGGGCCCTGTCCTGGCGTATAAACTTCACCTGATGTATAAACCTCAAGAAATAAATCTATACAAAGAGATTTTTTTTTTGAAAAATTTGAATCATTTGAATCACTAATCCAGCACTATTTTACCTCTGCGGCGAGAGTTGTTGCCCTCCTACAAATTCACATAACACCATAACATTGCCGGGTAGGGCCATAACGTAGTGATGAAGCGCTTGCTTGCATGCAGAAGGTCCCAGGTCCAATCCCCAGCATCTCTGTGTGGGACTGCAAAGAGAGCCATTCTAGTTAGTGCAGACAATTCTGAGGCAGGTGGGCCATTGGCCTGCAAAGGTATAAGGCAGTTCTGTTTTCCTAGCATCCAACTTGCCCTGCTGGATCATCCAACTCTACATCCTGATTCCAAGGGTGACCAGCTAGATACTTCCAGTGAGGCCACAAGTGGAGCATGAAGGCAACACTGCCTGTCCTTTGGCAATGGATATACCAGCTATGAACATGTAGCTCTCAAGACTAATAGCCATTTATTGCATTGAGAGAAAAATTTAAAGTCCAGTGGTGGAAGGCAGCGAAATGCATTGTCAGAAATAATAGCCCAGCTTCCCTGGTATGAAATTTCTTCACTGGGCTTTATAACATCTAGTGTAAAATATGAGAAAACCACTTTTACTGAGTTCCCCTCTGTAGTGTCAGTCTTAAACTTTACTCTGGGATCACCCCAAACATCTGGTGATTTCTCATTGCTTGTGCATGTATTACCAGTGAATTATAATTTGTTTGTGAAATGCCCTCCCCACAGGAGTACAACTAATAACAACATTGCAATCATTCTGGCACCAGGTCAAGACGTATTTATTTGACCAAGCATTTTAACATTTAAACTGGTGATTGCCTTAGCCTATTCTGCTGGTTTTGGATGCCTCTATAATGATGTCATGATATTGTTCCATTTTACTGCATCATTTGGCGTGAGTAGTTTTATTTTACGTTTCTGTATATGTACTGCTCTGGCCTAACTGTAGCAGGAGGGTAGGCTACAAGTGACTAAAATGGCATATCTCTCTCTCTCTCTCTCTCTCTCTCTCTCTCTCTCTCTGTGTGTGTGTGTGTGTGTGTGTGGCCATGAGCTGGCTTTTCATAGAGTCACATGTTGAAGGTTGCAGTTGGGTATTCCTTTAAATGACCAGCATTGCTGGGAATTGCTTGACCAGTGAGGCCCAAGATTCTGATTTCTTCCTTGTGAACTCTGACTCAGCTTCTGCCGTTGCAATTCCCTTTCCTAATAGCCATAGTTGTTGTGGTAGCGCTGTTAACCGTCACACTTGACACCATTGTGTCACTGCTGTTAAAGAAGTCCCCTGGCTGCGCAATTCTTACTGGAAAGAACGGCAGATTAGACTTCTCCGCAACATGCTTCTGCTGGAATTGCTGCCAGCTGACAAAACCTCTCAGCTATTCCCAGAACTTAGAAAATGCAGCAGCTCCGCAATGGGCCCTGCCATTAATTTTTATAAGTTATCCAACAGTTTGCCTCTCTGTGCCTCTTTCCATCTTCCTCTCACCTCTCATATTTAGGTTTATGGTTGAATCCAGTTTTAGCAAGTTCATCTATTGATTTCTTTTTTAAAAAAAAAAAAGTATATATGTGGCTCCCTATAAAAGATGTTGCTTAAAATATGTATATGCAAGGGTTGTAATTTTAGACTAGACTAGTTCCAGCGCATAGTTCACTAAATCTCTGAGGATATAAAGTGGAGAGCTATTTAAAAAGTGCAGAGAGATAGATTTAGGAGTCCTCAAAATACGTAATTTAGGATCTTAGTGCTCTTTTAGACTTCAGTTATTCATTTCAAGACACATCATAAATGCTTCTGTAACTAGCACACTTTAAGGTCATTTGAAGTCAAGTTCCGATAAATGGACATATTTGATAAATAGTTTTGCTTTGGATTGGTTGCCAAGGCTTCCTATTGTTCTTGATTTTTCTCTCAGGTTGTGCAACGACGAGTATTTCCCAAGTAAACACCTGTTAGGATTGTTAATGTGTACTGATTAACTCTGAAAGCGCTGCTGCTAATAAGTGTTACGATTATTGTATACTAGTATATAAGCAGACAATCAGCCTTGTGGGGCTATCCAGCAAGGTGACAGATCTCCTAAGCCTCCGTGCGTATGAGCAAGCAAAGTTCTCCTTGTCCCTCTGGCTTCCATTGGCTCAGCTGCTCAGGTGTCATCGAGGAGCAGGGCAATATATGCGGGATGATCCTGGTCTACTTTTTGTAAAAGCATTTCTTTTAAAAACAGGTAAGTGAAGCTGCCCTTTAAAATGGTTCAAAAACTGCAGCAGATCCAAAGTAAGGCAGTAGGTAGGAATATTCTTGGGAACTGCTAGATATTATAGATTGTACCAGTAGTTATCCGCACTGACTTTCAGTTCCTTGATGGGCCCTGTTCAAATTTCTGGTATTAAGCTTTACAGCTTAAAACAAGCTTATGGCCAGACTATGGGAAGGAATGCCTCCTTCTGTGTACAGTCCTTAAGATTGTAACCAAAGGCCCTCCTCCAGATGCTTGCCAAACCATCTAGCTGAAGTGCCAGGCACAGGATGGGGCCGTCTTTACTCAAATCCTGCTTGTGGGTTTCCCACAAACATCAGTTTGACCCCTGTGAGAACAGGATGCTGGAATTGATGGGCCTGATCCAGCAGCTCCTTATGTTCTTTTGAGATGAGACACTTGGTCACTGAAGAGAAGTCCTTTTCAGTGGTGGCACCCCGGATACGGAGTGCTCTCCCCAAACAGGCTTTCCTGGAAGCTGCATTGTGGTATTTTTAATACCAATTTCTCTCTTTAATTTTCTGAGATTATTATTTTTAAAGTTATTTGCTCTCTGTCAGGTGCAAACAGGAACTGGAATCTTGGTCTTCCATGTGGCTGTATATATGAGTGGTGAGTGATCAGAAGAAGAAAATTACTGTGCAGTTGTGGCCTGGGGCTGCATGTTATGTGCCTGCCCCCTGAAGCCTAGTGCCAGCCCTTTATACCTTAGCTTATACCTTAGCTTTCCACTCCCAAAATGGAGGCGCTCTAGAGAGTTCACAAATAAATAAACAAACAAGTAAACAAACAAACAAGAATGAAAAAATAAGAATAATATTTAAAATTATATTAAAAACATCAAATAAAAATCAGTAAAGAATTTAGGCCTCTAAAGCCATACACAAACTGAGACAGCCTGACAAATATATTTCTTGTTCTTTCGACTTTTTTTTCTTTTTTTGCATCTGGCTTCCTTGCCTTATCTGACTCAGGAGCCCACAAATTAGATCTACAAATGTGTGCAGCCACAGAGACTTGTCTTGGGGTCATTCCGCATGTCATTAATGATTTTTCTTCAGCCCCCTACCCTTCCTTCCTTGCTGTTAATGTATTTGCTGACAGCTGTGGTTAGTGGCATGACGCAGAACCATCCCTTGAGCTGAATCTGGGGAGTGTGTGCATTATTGTGGTACTCAGCTGGATGGAATGTATTGCTCCAGGTCAGTCCTTCTGGAAAGGCAGCTACTTAGAAGAAACTAACTCACTTCTGTGCAATATGCGAAAGCTCTGAATTTTGTGCTGCTACATTGTGTGTGTGTGTGTGTTTTAAGGTGAGTGCTATATAGCAGAAGCACAAGAGATTCAACTATTTAATGTGAAATACTTTTAGCTTCAGGTAGTAGTAGGTATGTTGGAAAACGTGAATGGTTTTGCACCAAGAGACATCAAAATAGGGTAGCTGCAGAACTGTCCTCTGAGTTTCGCTAGTGGGCTCCAGCATTCTGAGACAATGAATGGTCTCCCTGGAGTCTCCCTGAAATGGAAAATGACTATAAGTTAGTAAAGTACCTATCACTGAAATAGGCAGGAAAATGTGTGAAAATATGCACACACACACACACACACACACACCCCTGATTGTGTCAGGGACTTCGGAATATCCTCTATCTCTCTATGTGTGACTTTCTTGAGATTGTATTGCATGTGTTATTTTTTTAAAAGGTCTGGAACTCAGAAGTGGATCTTCTTTGAAAAAGGGCTGCAGGGTGAAAAATTAGCTCCTGCAGATGCCTAATTGCCTTATCCCTTCAACAATCCAAATGAAAGCTGTGGACTTGGAAGCGATACCTAAAAAAAATAAATTAAAGTTATCCATTCCGAACTTCCCTTGCTGCACATGTTCAAAGGAGTCACGTTTTAATGTTTCAATTGTTCCAAAATCTCACATGTTGAAGAGGAGGTTCCTCTATAGGCAGATTTTGTTTAAGAAATAGGGAAGCATCATGAAACCTCAAAAGGGGGGCTCACAGATGCCCTCAACTGAAAACCACCACGTGTGATATGAAATTAAAGTTCTTATATATGTTGTGCTGAGTCATCCATACTTGTAAGATATCCCTCATATCACTGCAAAATAAATGGGAATGGGAACCAGGATATCAAGAGAAGCAATACATGTTTCTGCTCTCAGCATGAATTCAAGGAGACACCTGAATTTGAGATCTGAGAAAATCTCTTCATCCCCAGCTACAGCCATTAAAGGGGGATGGCATTAGTTTCATGTTTAATGCTCCCTGCGCAGAACTTTTGACAGTTACGGTATATTTTAGATGACAGCAAGCGTAAGTAGCATTAATGTAACTTTAGATCATCCATGACTTCTTCACTATTAATTTGTTGCATTTGATGCTGTTTAAATCACTGGTTGGTTAATTGATCAGTCATTTTCATTACTGTGATCTAAGAGATACTGTCAGTTTGGTAGATGTGGACTGCAGAGCAAGTCTGAAAAGGTTGTGTCGGTTGTGTTCACCTAAGCTAGGCATGTGTAATGTACTCCTTGAATGTCGCAGCTCATCTTCTGTGCAGCAATGCAGGCTCTCTAGAATAAGAGTTTAGATAGGATCAAAGCTGCGCCCCTTACTCCTGCTGATGTGGCTATATGGTGATGTGCTGAATTTTCAGTTACATTAAAAAATGTACCACACTTACTCTTGCCATCTGCTTGAAAAGCAAAGAGAAAGCAGGGGAGGAGGAACGGTTAACAAAATGTAAACAGGAAAGAGATGAAGCAGTTTTGTGAGCTCATAGATGAAAGAAAGATTTAGGAATAATAATAATAATAATAATAATAATAATAATAATAATAATAATGGAGAACAGGGACCCACACAGGGCTGGCCCATTCATGAGGCTACTGCCTTGGGTGGCAGGATCCACAGGGGCCGCAGATCTTTCATTCCTCCCACCCTCATTCTTGATGTATTCACTCACCTTTTCTTCCCTGGTGGGAAGAGGGGTGTCATTTTGTGAATCGCCTCAGGTGCCCAAATGTCTGGGGCTGGCCCTGGACTCAGGACAGGGCATTCTTGGTGGCTGCACCCTTGTTATGGACCTCCCAGGGGAAATCAGGCAGCCTCTCTCTTTAGCTCCTTCCAAATGAACTGTTAAGGCTTTTTATGCATCAAGGCTTTGTGAGGCTTTTTTGAAGGAAGGCTTTGCACTATTGCCCTTTAGTGTGGTTGGAATTATGTTTAAATTGTTTTAGCTAGGCTTAGAAGCATTGCTCACTGTCCCATACGACATCCATATGATGGGCAGTTGGCCACAAGGAATGAATAATTTAATTCCTGCATTGCAGGGGGTTGGACTAGATGACTTTTGGGGTCCCTTCCAACTCTACAATCCTTTGATTGCGGTACTCAGCTGGATGGAATGTATTGCTCCAGGTGCAGCAGCACCTATATTGCATCACTCATTGCCTCCCTGTGTTAGAAAAGCACCCACTGTGTTCAGTTTTAGACAACAACCTAAAATGTTTATTTACACAAGCGTACCCTTATATATATAGTGGGACGCGGGTGGTGCTGTGGGTTAAACCACAGAGCCTAGGGCTTGCCAATCAGAAGGTCGGCAGTTAGAATCCCTGTGACGAGGTGAGCTCCCGTTGCTCAGTCCCAGCTCCTGCCAACCTAGCAGTTCGAAACCACGTCAAAGTGCAAGTAGATAAATAGGTACCGCTCCAGCGGGAAACGGCGTTTCTGTGCGCTGCTCTGGTTCGCCAGAAACAGCTTAGTCATGCTGGCCACATGACCTGGAAGCTGTATGCCGGCTCCCTCGGCCAATAAAGCGAGATGAGCACCGTAACCCCAGAGTTGTCCGCGACTGGACCTAACGGTCAGGGGGTCTCTCTAGCTTTACCTTTACCCTTATATATATTTACTTCCATTCATGTTTAATCTTTTAACATTATTGTTTGCCTCCTCTAAACTTTTAGTTGTTTCACTTTAATTTTAATGAATAATAAAAATAATTATAATTATAATAATATACTGCCACATGACCCTTTTATTTTCTTCTGATTAATATTGTTTTATGTTTTTGAATTTTTATTATTTATGTACACTGGCCAATACCTCAACAGGAGCAGGACAATTATGGACCAAGCTATGTGAATAGAATGAATTTGAATCTTTTGAAAAAGCATGCTATCCTGTGGAGTAGTAATAGAAAATGTTGCACTCTGTAGTGGTTCACAAAAATATGGGGTGTCTACTAAAAACAACCATGTATGACTTAAAACAAAAATAATTCTGATAAGCCATGGATGAGATAGTAAGCATGTGTCTGGATTGTATTACTTTATACTGAATTTGGGAATTCTCATGATGGAATGCTACCCTTTTTGGGGTGGAGGAAGGCATACCGACACATGAAAAACTGGCAGGTAAGGGAGACGGCTGAGCTAGAGGGCGGGCATTTTGAATGGAGCAGCTTTAAATCACGTACATCCCACCTGAAATTTGAAGCAGTGCAGTCCAGCTATAGGTTTGCCACTTTATCCGTTGTTTGTGATAACCAGGCCATAATGTAATCAAGCAAAGGTGAAGGGGAAACACATTATAATGCTTTATTATAATTGCAATTATTTATCTTACCATCCCAATAGTTTCCATGCTGATATTTAATGAAAATTGCCTCCCCACTCCTACAATTGCTTTTACGTAGGCTTTTAATCTTGTTTCTGTGTTTTGCTGTTACACCATTATGTATCATCAGCTTACTATCTTATGCAAGTATAAGTTATAGAAATTAATACTGCAGTGATATCCAGTGACACTAATTAGCTTACATTATTTTCAGTGATAAACTGTAGTGTTGCAAATCTGTTTTAGAGGCCGCCTGGGAGAAGTTACCATTGTGCTTTCAAATCTTATTAAACTTTCTTGCTGGGTCCTGTTCCTATTGGTAAAAAGGATTCTTAATGGGATCTTCCAACCATTGCAGCTACTTCTTCCTGTGCCTATGCCAGTTATTATGTAGCTTGAAGTGGGGACACTGGGGCCCAAGGGAAAGAGCTAGCCTGTGGATAATGTGTGCTCAGACCTCAGAATGATTTTCAACCACAGAAAGGACTAGTGATGCGAGGCGTAAAATTATAAACATGTTCAGAAATCTAACATAAATACTAAGGTAATGATTCACAAATTTATGAAGTCCAAAGGTACAGTTTCCACTTTCTCCACAAAAGCAATGCCTCACACTGGCTTTTTAAACTGAGGCTCATCGTAAACAAGTTGTGAAACAGCTTTTCTAATTGACTTCGTAAAGATTCACTAAAGGTAAAGGTAAAGGGACCCCTGACCATTAGGTCCAGTCGTGACCGACTCTGGGGTTGCGCGCTCATCTCGCATGATTGGCCGAGGGAGCCGGCGTATAGCTTCCAGGTCATGTGGCCAGCATGACAAAGCCGCTTCTGGCAAACCAGAGCAGCACATGGAAACGCCGTTTACCTTCCCACTGTAGCGGTTCCTATTTATCTACTTGCATTTTGACGTGCTTTCGAACTGCTAGGTTGGCAGGAGCTGGGACCAAGCAACGGGAGCTCACTCCGTCACAGGGATTCGAACCGCCGACCTTCTGATCAGCAAGCCCTAGGCTCAGTGGTTTAACCACAGCGCCACCTGGGTCCCTATAAAAGATTCACTAGTTATGTATAAATGTGTCTTTCTTTCTTTCTTTCTTTCTTTCTTTCTTTCTTTCTTTCTTTCTTTCTTTCTTTCTTTCTTTCTTTCTTGCACAGTTCAGGGTTCATGTGGTATAGTACTGTGCAGTTAGACATAGCCTCTCTGATGTTGTACCAACAGGTAGGCCAACTGAATCACACATGGCTTGCAAAATGCCAGAAAAAGGACTAGGTTAGGCAATGCACTTATCCAGTTGCACAGTGCACTTATCCAGGTCTGCATCCCCAGGCATTTTGGAGATTGAGAGTATCTCATCTTTCCTGATCCCCTTGGTGTGCCTGCATTTCCTTCACCCATATAGGCCTATGCATAGAAGCATAGAAGCATAGAGTTGGTAGCGACCCTAGGGGTCATCTAGTCTAATCCCCTGCAATGCAGGAATCTCAGCTAAAGCATTCGTGACAGATGGCAATCCAACCTCTGTTTAAAAACCTCCAAGGAAGGAGAGTCCACAACCTCCCAAGGGAGACCATTCCAATATTGAACAGCTCTTACTGTCAGAAAGCTTTTCCTAATGTTTAGTCTGAATCTCCTTTCTTGTAACTTGAAGCCATTCCTCCCCCCCCCCCCGAGCAGGAGATAACAAGCTTGCTCCATCGTCCCTGTGATATCCCTTGAGATATTTGAAGTTGGCTATCATATCTCCTCTTTTCCAGGCTAAACATACTTACTCAGCCCCTGCAACCATTCCTCATAAGGCTTGGTTTCCAGACCTTTGATTTTATTGGTTGCCTTCCTCTGCACAGATGCCAGCTTGTCAACATCCTTCTTAAATTGTGGTGCCCAGAATTCCAAGTGTAGTCTGACCAAGGCAGAATAGAGTGGTACTATTTCATCTCTTGATCTGGACACTACTTCTGTTGATGCAGCCTAGAAGAGCATTAGGTGTTGTTGTTGTTTTTGCTGCTGCATCACACTGTTGACTCATGTTCAGCTTGTGGTCTGCCCAGATCCCTAGATCCTTTTCACATGTACTGCTAATAAGCCAGGTGTCCCCCATCCTATATTTGTGCATCTGGTTCTTCCTGTCTAAGTGTAGAATCCTACACTTTGTCCCTATTGAAGTTCATTTTGTTAGTTTGGGCCCAGGTCTACAAACTTCTAAGGTCATTTAGAATTTTGTATATGTATTCTACAGCAATAGATAAACCTTCCAGTTTGGTGTCATGTGCAAATTTATGAGCATCCCTTCGGTTCCTTCATCCAAGTTGTTTACAAAGATGTTGAACAACAATGGGCCCGGGACAGAAGCCATTTGTCACCTTCCCCCAGGATGATGAGCAGGGCCGGCTCTAGGTATAGTCCCGGTGGCGCGGGGCGCCGGACCGCGCGGAAGCCATGTTGCGCGGTGCAGGGGCGCTGGAGCGATCTCCGTGCCTCAGCACCAGGGCGCCCGACCTGCTCGAGGCTGCCC
Source organism: Zootoca vivipara (assembly GCF_963506605.1). NCBI lineage: Eukaryota > Metazoa > Chordata > Lepidosauria > Squamata > Lacertidae > Zootoca > Zootoca vivipara. Next base: position 5,564,704 of record NC_083279.1, on the reverse strand, counting down.
TGATGATGAGGAACCATTAATAAGTACTCTTTGGGTTCAGTCCGCCAACCAGCTACAAATCCACCTAACAGTTAACTTGTTCAACGCACATTTTACCAGCTTCCTTGCGAAAATATCATGGGGGACTTTGTCAAAAGCCTTACTGAAATCAAGATACTGAATTCAAGATCCCCGATCTACCAAGCTTGTAACTCCATAAAAAAAGGAGAGAGATTTGTCTGTCATGACTTATTTTTGAGAAACCCATGCTGGGTCTTTGTCATCACAGCATCCTTATGCCAATGCATGAATTCATATGTCAATGTATCCTTATGTCAATGCAATAATGCCCAATACTGTCTGAGGTGGGGTTGGTGAGGCAGGTGGCACGGGGTCACAGATTTGAGTAAGTGTATTATCCAATGTGTCCCAAACATACAGATGACATTATTTAAATTTGTAAGCACACACAGGAGTGACTTAAATGTAAGAGAGGTCGGTAGTCTATAGCAGTAGTCCTCAAATTTTCTACCTTCAGGGAACCATTTCCTCCTTGACATCCTGATGAAGACCCATCCCTCCTCCCTCACACCCCCTCAAGGGATGCTGCTGCAGAAGTCTTGTTCATTGTCAATAACTATTGAGACACAAATCTGTGGCTGCTTATATATCGCATGGACCAACCGAGACCGAAATGCTTACTGAGGGGGCGGGGGAGTGAGAGGGAATTTGGTTTTGGCTATGGACTTAAAAAAACCAAAACAGATACAATGGTAGATGTTAGATGCATACAGTATACCAAAGGAGACAGAACAGTTTGTAAAGTGGGTGGGGGTGGGTTACTTTTCAAATATATGTTTGTAGATATATTTTTAAATCTCTTTCTATCTGGGGGCCCTTTTCCAGGACACTGGCTCTGTTTTCTTCTCTACTGAAGCTTCATTAATGTCGAAGGCAGAGGGTGGGTGGAAACAAATCAGAAATGAGAGAGAAAGGGAGCTCTTTTTGAGCTTGCGTCTTTCAGGTAACAAATATTCCGAGTCAGAATTCTCATCCTGCTCTGCTCTAATTACTTGGAAATAGTAAGTATTTGCTACAAAATGATTCAATTTCATGTTTAAGTCTTTATGACCCAATCACATTCCTTTATTATCAGATGCAGCAACAGAGTTAGTGGCCAAAGCTCATTCTGTTTCAGCTTTATGCCTGAGCCTCGGAGAAACTATTGCCTGCTCCTGTATCCACTTCACTGCACAGCCCTTAGGAAACCCACGTAAGAATAAAGATAGAGGGGCTTTGGAGTAAACCAGAAATCACAAAACCAGATTAACCTCCTGTGACTCCTGCGCCTCAGGGGACAGGGTCACAAAAGAGGCAAACCTATTAGAATCCAATGGAATTGCATAGTATTTACGATAGAGTTTTATGTGGATAAATGAATGGACCGCTATAGGAAAATACAGTAGCGGCTAAAGGGTGGCGTTCCCAATAAATATAAGCTTCCTCCTTCCTATATTTGAGTGAAGAAATTAAAGCCACTCAGGTTACGGTGAAAATAGTATTTCACACTTTTGGGGACCACTGAATCCTCATTTGGTTCAACATTTTGATTCTTTATGTGTGAAATAGGATGCAAATTCCAGCTGTTCCTTTCTAAATGTCACTACCCCAACCAGAAAAAGCAATACAGTAAATGTCTCTGAATCAGAAGCCTCAACTAGTGGAATTTGCTGCCAAGGAGTGTGGTGGAGTCTCCTTCTTTGGAGGTCTTTAAGCGGAGCCTTGACAGCCATCTGTCAGGAATGCTTTGATGGTGTTTCCTGCTTGGCAGGGGGTTGGACTAGATGGCCCTTGTGGTCTCTTCCAACTCTATGATTCTATGATTCTATGAACTATCCTCTGTTCAGTGCAACAAATGGAATGAAAGCACCCTGGAAGGCACTATACTGAAATGCTGGTGGACTCCTGCACCAGCTAAAGTTTCTAAACCATCTTCAGAAGACATTGCACATATTTCTGTAAATCAAGAAAATCCTTAATAGAAGAAGAAGAAGCCCTACATATAACACATTGCAGTAATCTAACTTTCGCTTTTTGTATTTTTCTTCTTTTATGTGTAAAATGTGTTGAATATTAAATTGTAAAACCTGATTAAAAAAATATTTAAAGAAGAAATAATTCTGAAGGTGGCTTTCCCCCCCAGTTGAATTTCTATTTCATTCTTTAAAAAAAAATCTGAATTATTTTGCTTGAACCTGGGGAGAAATATCTACAGCCCCAGAAGCAGCTGTTGCCAGAAAGAAGCGCCAGGAGTTCTTGGTGAGGATGGGATTCCCCGCCCCCAAACAGCTCCTTTAGAACTGCCTCCTTTCCTCTTTTTTTAAAAATACACCTGAGCAAGTACAGTGTAGACAGAAATCTGATTTGGACATGCAAAATAAAATAAAGTTCTAAACTTGGCTGTGGGAGGACATGCCCACTCCCAGCGGGAGACCTCAAGGCTCCTAGGGTCCTTGGCGGGTGGGGCTTCCCTCTCTGCTGATTTCAGGTTGCAGAAGACCCACTCTCCCAGCCATGAAATCAGTACCTAGATCTATAGTGGCAGCTGTCACCTGCCCTGCTGTGCACTCAGAGAGCCACCCCAGCTCTTATTTTCCAAGATAACAACATACTGTATGCAACATGGGGCTGGTTCATTTTAATTCTCCTCCCCCCTCCTTTTTTAAAAAGGCTTATCACTTCTTTGATTCAGCTGAAAATATCGGTGAAAGTTTTAAATATATATACCTGTATGATGTTAGGATTCCTGTGGTCAGTTGAAATAGGTAAGCTGAATTCTATGGCAAAATCTGCTGGGATGAGCAGTTTAGGGTGCAGCAAATCTCTGGATCAAGCAGCTGATTTGTGTTAAATCCCCACTCCCAGCTCAACCAAAGATAGGTTGACAGAACTTGCTCATCCTGTCTTAGCAGAGGCCGCTATAAATTCAGCCCCGCTGCTGAACAGCCTATGGATCTGGTGTAACTTTACCCAGGCTTAATTTACACTGACTTACTTTATGCTAGCTGGTTGTGCATGGGGTTGCTCCCTTAAAAATCGCACACATGAAAAACAATGAGAAATACCTCCTTCCAGCTGAGATGTGTTTACTCTGGACAGATTGGTGGCCAAGATATTTGCAATGGATCTTTGCAATGGATGACTGCTTTGAAACAAAGTCGTATCGGAACTCATGCTTCATAATATCTTTTCTGTCTCCACAAATAGGACATCCTGTGTACCTCTTTCTTTCTTAAATAACTTCATATCCCTCACAACAATGCTATTGCCAAACATTTATTTCCCCTTTGGCTAAAATACTAGATACGCGTCTTTAAATTTACTTCAATTTACGGTTCCTCTGGAACGGCTTCATCCATACTATATATAAACCTGTACACATAAATGAGCCCTGGTCATAGATGGAATTTTAAAGCTGCTTTTTTGTTGCTGCTCTTTTTTACTGTCAGTGGTTTTAACCTGTCATCTTAACTCATTCTCCTTAATCTCTGGACAAATGCAGGTGCAGTCAATATTACAATGTCTGCTCCTGCCGGTTATGGGAAAAGCAATGGCTTTCAGTTAGGCTTATATAGTTCCAGAGCTGCACAAAATTATGCCCCCCCCTTTTATAACATCCCACCCCCTGCACCCCCATTCTCTGCTGCCAACAACACCTGTATTTCTGGTTATCCCATCTAGTATCAATAGGCCAGTGAATAGAAAATTGCAGACTAGGTGATTTGAAGGAACCCTCCATGGCTCAACAAATTTTCTCATCAGATTTCTGGGATCAGGAGAAACTTATACTGTTCAAATGAACAATTTACTAGGCACTTTCTTACAAAGTCTGGGCCTATAAGAGATTTTCCTAATATGTCTTCCCATAAACAATTTATAAGGCAGATCCCTCAATTAAGTATATAAATTCTTAAGTTGCTGGATTTGCTGAAATAGATCTAATAGCCACATGCTGTATGTTATAACACTGTGACACCATCTTTCCCCAACGTGCTTTCCTCCTTCGAGGTTTACAACGTGTTTTCTTGAAACACTTTTTTGATGTGTCTAGATCTAGCCAGGGTTGCATTCCGCGAGTACTTTTGTCCAGCTTATGTGGGTCTGCCACCTATGGCAGAATACCCTGGCCTCAATTGTCCATGTTGTAGTGACCTCCTGCTTTAGAGTAATATGTTCTATATCATGGGTAGGCATGGCCTTCTCTCCCTTTTGGCAAGTGACTGCACTGATAAGTTGGCGACGTGATCGTACTGGACTATGTATTTTAAATGTTTGAAAATGATGCCAACAACGGTTTTGATTGATTGATTGGGTAGGCAAACTAAGCCCCGGGGGCCGGATCCGGCCCAATTGCATTCTAAATCTGGCCCGTGGACAGTCCAATAATTTTTTCATGAGTAGAATGTGTGCTTTTATTTAAAATGCATCTCTGTGTTATTTGTGGAGCATAGGAATTCATTCATTTTTTCCCCTTCAAAATATAGTCTGCCCCCCCCCACAAGGTCTGAGGGACAGTGGATGGGCCCCCTGCTGAAAAGGTTTGCTGACCCCTGTACCCTTGAAGACAGTATTTAGCATATGTTTTAAATATGTCTTTATGTAATTTTAAATTGCATTGTTTTAATATTTTGAAGTTAGCTGCCCTGTGCTCCTTTGGAGGAAAGGTGGGACACAAACTTAATATTTCTTTTATTTTCATAAGGATCACATGGGCAGTTTTTTGGGGCTGCACCACTCTAGGCTGCAGGTAGGCACCTTGTGCTTGAATGCTTCCCCAGGAGAATGAAAGAAACTCCCTACTCATAGGAAACTAACATGCCAAGGAAAAGTCAATTCTGGCTTGGGGTCCTCCTACCACTATATGGGGCTATTTGAACAATAATAATAATAATAATAATAATAATAATAATAATAATAATAATAATAATAATAATATTTATACCCCGCCCATTTGGCTGGGTTTCCCCAGCCACTCTGGGCAACTTCCAACAGAAATATTAAAATACACTAATTTCTTAAAGATTAAAAGCTTCCCTAAACAGGGCTGCCTTCAGATGTCCTCTAAAAGTCTGGTAGTTATTTTTTTGACATCTGGTGGGAGGGCGTTCCACAGGGCGGGTGCCACTACCGAGAAGGCCCTCTGCCTGGTTCCCTGTAGCTTGGCTTCTCGCAGCGATGGAACCGCCAGAAGGCCCTCGGCGCTGGACCTCAGTGTCCGGGTGGAACGATGGAGGTGGAGATGCTTCTTCAGGTATACTGGACTGAGGCCGTTTAGGGCTTTAAAGGTCAGCACCAACACTTTGATTGGGATGCATAGAAAGTGGTGTGCATGGAGGGAATGCATGGAGTCTTAAGAGAGTGGATCAGCACCGCTGATTAAGCAGGGATCACGTTGGGCTCAGTACCAGAAGTTCTGCTCGCATCACAGAAACCACCTTTCAGCTGCCCGATTGCCGCCAGCAGCTGCCAATCACGTTCCCACTTGCTGCGACAAGGGCAGCTGTCTATTGGCTGCCGCAGCAGAATCAGAAGGGCTACTGGCAATGATCAGGCAGCTGTGATGCGAGCGGTTGGGTGTTGCGTTCTGGCAGGTGAGCGATTTTCAGCTTTCCCCCCAAATAAACCTCCCCCCAAAACTCAATCCCCCCTATTTTCTAGATTTTGAGGCTCCAAAAACGGGGGCATCCTATAGACGGAAAAGTGTGGTAATAATGACTGAGTAGGACTGCTGGTTGTGGACAGGCTTCCAAGAGCATTTAGTTCAACATGCTTGGAATCTCCCTCCAGACCTTCAGATATGGAGGGCATTGGCTTCTGTTCTCTTGTCATCGTCTTAATGCATTCATGGCAGACACCTGATGAAGGCTGTTCCCATAGTGTAGATTCCAGAAACAATCTTAGAAAGAACTTAGCAAAATTAAACTCCAAAAGGATTTTTATTTCAACATTGTTTTCTTGCTACAGCATCTAAGCACTGAATTTCAAAGAGATTTCCCTCAGCTTCTATATATTTCAGAATAGCATCAGCTATTTCTCTCTTAAGGCTCTATCTTGAACCAGTCAACATTAATGATAATTTTGCCAGTGACATAATGGGTTCAAAGCTGGATCCTTCGTTTTCATGCTCTAATGTGATTATAATTGTGGCACTTTCATCCTTCTTCACTGCTTTCCTTTGCAGCATTAAATGTAATTTGTTAATTATGTAGCTTTTAAAAATTACAAGGCAACTCTGGAATTTGTTTCCTGTGAAGCTTCCTTTCTATTATTTCTGTTTAAAAGATGGAATGATGAGCATCAGTTTATATTAGGCTTCTTCCCAGAATTAGGCCTCTTCAACTTTTACAAAAACAAAAAAGGAAACCAGTGATCTCTTAGATATACTGTAAGGGGAAATGTGCAGGGAGTATATCTTGCTATTTGATCAGTAGGCTGTTGTGGGCAGGTCCTCTAATTCCTGCTGCTTTTGTCAGGTGGTGTAAGGGTGTTGTTGCGGCTACTCTTGAGTAAAGACACCCAAGTCTGCTCTGTCGTTAAGAGTTTTATTGTGCATAGTATTTACAGTTCAGAGATAGCAGACAACATGACCACTAGTCACTCGCAGAATCCGGGAGTGGACATTTCCGGCTGCGGGACCAACATAAGAATTTGGGCACCCTGAAACACCTCCTCCCGACCTTATGTTTAGTGGCGTGCCTTAATTTGGGCACCGGAAGGGGCTGCCTGTTCCCCTCCACCTCTTGGCCCAGGCGGCGCAAGGGCTCTCCAACATCACTGAGCTCAGACACCTCCGTCCCGCTAACTTCCCGATTCTCCTCACCTGACCCACTGCTGCTGCTCTCACTGGGCGATGTGCTGGTCAGCAAGAGGGGGGGAGGTTCCCTGTAGAAAGGTCCCCTTGACAGGTGGAACTACTGATATTTGTATGGTCTGTTGACTTTTCCTTATCTATCCTGTTTTATACAGTGGAGTATCTTGCTCATCTTGGCTTAGCCCTGGGCTCAACTGACTTGAGACAAGCCTGGGTGTGCTGAGGCCTAAGAAGTTGGTGTGGCAACCCAACATAGAACACTATCTTAAAGGCCTGTTTTTTTTCCTCTGTCAGGCTCAGAGCAGCAGCAGCTCTCTTTGGATCTGGTGTAACTTTAAAGGTAAAGGGACCCCTGACCATTAGGTCCAGTCGTGACCGGGGTAATTTACACCAATGTGCTTTACTCCCACTTGTGCATAGGACAAGAGTTTATTTTCCACACCCTTCATGTGGGAAACAAATTTTGTGGTGTCATCGGAAACGGCTCAGCTGCAGAAATATCAACGTGGAGGACTGATGTTAGAGAGCTCAATGAATAAATTTTGTTTCTAACAAAACAAAACCAGATAGTATTTTAACATCCCATTGTGGTCATCTACACACTAACTTCCAGACATTTATTTATACAGTATTAGCTGTGTAAATGATGAGGCCAGTAAGAACTGATACTTGTCTGAGATGAACTGAACAGAAGCCACAAAATCAATTTCAGTATGCCTGTAAACATCCATTGGATGATTATGACTTTTGATTGCTAATGAATTGGGTTTGAAAAGTTTAATACTGCATTACAGATGCACAAACTTTTTCCTATTTTTGCGTTAATGCCACACTACATTTTTTTTGTTCTGTTCTTTTAATTTCCAAGGAATCTGTCTTCAGATGAAGCCAGTGTCATTACTCCCCCCCCCCCACTATAGAATCATAGAATTGTAGACTTGGAACAGACCACAAGGATCATCGTCCAACCCCCTGCAATGCAGGAATAGTTTGCACAATGTGGGGTTCTAACCCATGACCCTGAGATTAAGAGTCTCATGTTCTACTAAATTTAATTTTTAAATTTATTAATTACAAATGTAAGTTGTCTTCAGATAGGGTTGTCATACGTCCAGATTTGCCAAACATGCTATTTTTGCTCAACAACTTTTCTGTCCACATTTTCACTGTTTGAAATATGGCACCCTTTCTTCAGAAATACTGTAATCTAATAGACTATGAAGCTCTGATAGAGACATGCCTCATTTCCTAACTGGAGGCATTTATCCTATCTGTTAATCTACCTGGTTTATATGCCATTTAGAATCGTGAGAATGTGAGAAATAGGGGTGGGATCATGTACCATTGATGGGCAAAGAAATGTCAATTTTTTGTTGTCAGAAATTGGAAATGGTTAAACAACATGGAAAATGCCAGTTGGATCTCTCTCTCTCTCTCTCTCTCTCTCTCTCTCTCTCTCTCTCTCTCTCTCTCTCTCTCTCTCTCTCAGACACCCAAACGTATTTGGTTGTCTCTGATGTGAAGGGACAGAACACCTGTCTTTACACTTTAAAATATCTATTTTCCTTCCAAAAAGCAGAAATCAGTTGTACGGTAGTGGTCAGGGAGGACAATATCCACACTGCTACTGCAGCCAGCTAACGAACAGCTGGTTATTAGGCATCCGGCTTTTTTGAAGCAATAATGTATGGCTTATATTGGGGGACTGTGTGTTTGCCTTCCATTTACACATACAATTCCTCTTCAAGCTCTGTACTGTATATAAAAGCCTGTGCACTTATAGCCATTAGACACCATTATGATGTTTCAATTATTAATAATTCCTTTCTTTCTGAATCTAACCAATCTCCACAATTGCAAACTAAAATGAGAGCGCAGTGACGCAAAGGACAACTGAAGACCTGGAATTGACTGCATGCCTTCAGGTTTTAGCAATACCATTTTCTCAGTTTTTATTATTCTTTTCTGCCAGCTGATTCATTGCACAAAAGCTGGAAAAGTGGCCATTACTGATTCTCATGAACCACCTGGGGAAATATGAATAACAACAAATGGAAGAAAACGTGCAACTTGGTTGGAAAAGTGGATTGAGTTTAGCCAACTCTTTGGCTCCTGTTTTGGATTGGTCCCCAAAAGTCTATTAACTCCCCTTTTAAATTTATGTTTGTTTCCTGAATTACAAAGAAATCCAGGATCCCAATATCTGGGCTGTAGCCACCACCTTTTTGTTTTGTTTTGTTTCTCCTCTAGGGGAGAAAAAGAAGAACGGTAGAGATTGCTTCTTGTTAATACATCACCATATTTGAAATACAGCCTGTCTCAGTGAAATGCCTTTTATATAATTATTTACAGCTGCTTTCTCTTTTTTTGTGAGCATAATTTGTATTCCAAACAGGCAGCAGCCAACACTTGAATTTGCCATTAAAATAAGGATTAAGTGCTGATTTGGCATGCGTATCATATGTTGGCCACTGCTCTGCTCGAGAACCAGCTGGGCACTGCAATGAAGCTCTGTTAATGGATGTTCCTGATAATTTTTTTCTTTCTTTCTAAAGAAAATAAAAAGCACTTGAGATGTTGACAGCACAAATTTGTGAAAATAGTTCCTGCTGTTGTTGAATCACCTGCTGGCTGTTGTCTGTAGCATCAGAGTTGCCACTTAAATTTTACCTAAGAGCAACATTAGAAGTGAATTTGGGAGGAGGTTTGTCTTAGGTGTTACCATTGGGGCAGCCAAGCAGCATTTGATAAGACTAATTCTGGGCACGCTAATGATGGAGAAGACAGTACCTGTACTTCTCATCTCTAAAAGTTATTGGTGCTGCTGGGTTTTAATTCAAGGCTAGGGAAGTATTTCCATCCTGCAGTTCTCAGTCAGCATGCCACCAACCCCACCAGGGCCGTCTCTAGGCCCGGGTCCGGTGGCACGGGGCACCAGGCCACCAGGGGCGCCGCTGCGCCCGCGGAGAGGCGCTGCAGAGGTGGCCCCAGGCGCGCCTCTCAGCTTTCAGAAGCTTGAGGCCGCTCTCTGGAGATGCGCGGGTCTGGGGCCGCCTCCGCCACACGCAAGGGCGTCGTAACAGGGGGCGGCCCTATGGCCAGGCTGGGTGGCGCAGGGCGCTGGCCCTCCAGGCAGCAGCCGCGCTGCACCCGCCTGCGGCACTGGGAAACGGGGCGGGGCGCCAGAGGGATCCGTCGCACCAGGGCACCATGTATGCTGAAGACGGCCCTGAACCCCACCTCCACACATCAACCCAGCTATCGTCTTCGCACTCACCAGCAAATTAATAATACAACAGAGCCACTCAAGCTATAGGAAGCCAGCAGAAGTTGCACTGGGGTAAATTATGCTCCTATTACAAACTGCATTCAGTAGCAGGGTTACTGCCAACTGAGCCCGCCAAGCCTGCCAGAGGGAAAACACGCCTTTAAAACAGAGTTGCTACATCACATGACAGAACTGAATGTAGTTTTGAATAGGGGTAAGTCTGATTCCCTTCCCATCCCTACCACTCCCCTAGAGAACATTGTTTTGGGACTTAACCTGGCCTCGGCTGAGCCAGTATGGAAGACTTGCACACTGTGTGTCTGACTGAGCTGGGATAAGGACTTCAGCCAGCATAGCCCAAGATGAGCACAGGTTCAACTGGCAATCCACCGACTACAAACCTCCCTTGTGCCAGGAGATCTAATAGGTTTGCCAGTAGGTTTGGACTGAGTGAGTGAGTAGGTAGGATGAGATTTGAGGTCCTATCTGGGTGAGATCCAGATGGAAACCAAATTTGGAGCAGATCTGAAATAAGTGGTCCTATTTCCTCATTCTGTGGGAAATTGCTTGGCTTATTTCTGAGGCAATCTGATTCAAACTCAGGAGGAGTTGTTTACTGCTTCTAATTAATGTTTATTTTACTGTGCACTGAAACAAAGCAACATCTCCAGATCCATACCGATGCCACATGAGCTGTGTCGGAGATCCCAGGGGCTGAGACCACCCAGAAAGAAACACTAGGAGAAGAAAATTAATCTGTCTTTTTGAACGGATTTCTGTGTCGAAGGACATACTTTAACCTTTGCCCATTTGACCCCATTAGCATTTCTTGTTGTTCTTGGGCTACATTTTCTAGTTCGTTCTGAATCCCAAAATCTCAAACCATCAAATTTTCTTCTATGTTTTCCCCTAATTGCAAAAATGAATATGAAGCTATAAGAAGTTTGTAGCAACAAGCAAACTTGTTCACTGAAACTTGGATATATCTTAGAGGTGTATGGAGATGTTTCTCCTGTGTCAGGAAACTTTGTTAGTCTTCTAGAAATTCTTTTGGCTTCCTTCAAAATCCCCTAGATGTTTTGCCTGAGGAGGGATCTCCCAAGTTCATATTGTGTTTCCCCTAAGGTGCTATTTTGGTGGCAAGCTCTAATTTGTATGACTCTGAGACTCTTGACTGGCTCTTTCATCTTCCTGTTTGTATGTGTTCAGGTTTGAGTGATGGTGTGTGAGAACACATTTTACAAAAGAGTACCTCCTTGAACTTGGTCTTATTAGATCTGTTACTTGAGATCAAAGGAGCCAAGGAAGGTGGCTAGTGAGCGAGCAAGGTTATCTAGGACTGGTATTTCACTTCCCTAATCATTCTGAGATTGTCAGGACTGATGTAAGAGCTCCGGGTGGAGAGTATGATATCTTTCAGAAGGCAAATGATTTTGTATTAAGTGTGTGTGTGTGTAATTATTACCACAGCAAAGATCTATTTGCTTTATAGTAACTGTTTCTCAGCTGTGAGCCATATGAAATCCTTTGGCAATAATCCCCTAATTTCCAACATTCCTAGCTTGGAAAAGGGAAAGAAAGACAGAAAGACAGAAAGACAGAAAGACAGACAGACAGAAAGAAAGAAAGAAAGAAAGAAAGAAAGAAAGAAAGAAAGAAAGAAAGAAAGAAAGAAAGAAAGAGTTGTCCTGATTGAGTAGAAGAGGGGAAACTCTAATTTCTCTCCTGGTAGACGCTTTCCGGCTGAAAGCTGTCTTAGCCACAGGTCCTCTTTTGTGCCTCTTAGCTACAGTATGTAAAAGCCAGCTCTACGAGTCATAATTAGAAGTGCAGGACAATTCTAATGATGTCTTACAACTGATGAAATCTGCTTTTCCACCTGATTACCATGGAAACCACAGTTAGCCAACTGAATTCATTCTGATCAAAATGAATTATTATTAATCTTTCCAGGCAAGGGTGCTTGGGGATTTGGACTGCTTTTGTCCAAAGGTTCAGGAAGGGTAAATATTAATTCTTAATGTGGGTAGTGAGTGAGTATGGGTGAGTCTCTCCGAGACCCAACTTGTTATCATCAGATCAGATACTAGCAATTTTCAGGAACATTATGCACTGTATCTGGAAGGAAGATAAATAGCAGAAACCTTGGGGTTAGATATTATAATTCTGTCCAGATCAGGAGTTAGCAACCTTTTCAGCCGTGGGCCAGTCCATTGTCCCTCAGACCTTGTGGGGGGCTGGACTATATTTTTTTGGGGGGGGATTAACGAATTCCTATGCCCCACACATAACCCAGAGATGCATTTTAAATAAAAGGGCACATTCTACTAATGTAAAAACATGCTGATTCCCAGACTGTCTGTGGGCCAGATTGAGAAGGCGATTGGGCCGCATCCGGCCCCTGGGCCTTAGGTTGCCTACCCCTGGTCCAGATCAAGGTTTGTACTTTCTATTGCTGGAACTCGCACTAGGAGATTTTGGTGAAGGTTGGGTAAGAAACCTCTCTGCCCATTTGAACGGCATTGGATTCTATAGTGCAACAGGGATTAAATAATGCAGATCTAAAAAATAATCATAACAGTGGTAGATTATGAATTCCCATTGTAGCTGTACTAGATATTCAGAATCGTACTGATAAGCAGATTATTGTCTTCTCTGTAGTGAAAAGTGGACCTCAGTTAATAGAATTTTGCTCAAAGAATGCAACATTAACATCTTCCACTTTGAAATGATCTAATATTTAGATTTTAATTTACATGGTATATTCATGTGCAGGACTGGTGAGTTTTCATGGTTCTGTGGTAAGGGACAGGAAAAAGTCCCAGTTTAAGTCCCTGACACCTCTAGTGAAGGGAAAGACTTTCCCTAGAGACCCTGCAGAAACATGTCCAGTCAGAGGAAACAATGCTTTATTCTCATCCACCCTTCTGTAGAGTCTTCTAGTAGAATTGCACCTTTCCCCAGCCCTTACCACGAATAGGGAAATTCATTACATGATGTCTTCACTCCTGTAGCGAATCCTACTGGACAAAATGGTCTGGGAGGAGGAAAATATATGGGATGCAACTTGTAATGGAATGTGTGAAAACACTGTATTTCGGGTTACATACAGTGATACAAAATTCTCTCTGTTGTTTGGTGTGTGATTATGACAGTCATACATGCAAGTTAGCACTTGAAAGTCATCAATATGCACATGGGAGCAAACCTCTGTTTTGCAAATTTTGCAGGCTGTTTTAAGATAGCAAGACCTAAGTGGAGAGCCAAATAGTTTCTGGGAAAAAATTATGCAGATCAAACAAGTACATATTCAGTGACTACTAGAATATGTGTTTGTCATGTGAAGAAGCATCATGTGATTAAAAGGCATAGCTGCCAAGTCTCCCACTGAAAAATGTGGGTTCAGCAGCGGCGCAGCACCGGAAGTCACTTCTACACATGTCTGGACATGCGTAGAAGCAACTTCCAGTGCTGTTCTACCTGATTTTCGGTGCCTAGGCATGGGCGGAGCGGCACCGAAAGTCGCTTCTACGCATGTCCGGACATGTGTAGAAGCGACTTCCGGTGCCGTGCCGCTGCTGATCCCACATTTTTCAGTGGGAGACTTGGCAGCTATGCCTTTTAATCACATGATGCTTCTTCACATGACAAACACATATTCTAGTAGTCACTGAATATGTACTTGTTTGATCTGCATGCTACCCATGTATGGGCACCGGAAATTGGGCGGCGGCAGCACCCATAATGGAGCCTCCCTGGCAGTTAGGAAATCCGGGGGATTTACAGGATTTTTTTCCAATCCGGGCTGCCAGCGGGAAACGGTTTAAAATACGGGGGTTTCCTGCGAAAAACGGGAGACTTGGTAGCTATGTTAAAAGGGGTATGGGGCTGTGTTTCAGCCCCTGATGACCCATTCGTATGGATGTTTGCAGTGAGGAGGCATATGCATCTCTCTGTATGTAGGCTTCCACAGAATTTGGAAACCTACAGACATAACAGGCATCTAAGTCTCAGTCATCTATGTATCATAGGGAGTGATGGCAGACAGCCCCACGGCCTTTTGATGACTAACATGCTCAGGGGACTTTCAGCCTCTCTGATTCTATAATATGAAATGTGCTACCAGGCAGAACTTAGTCGCAAAGGAGTATAGGATTGTGTCTGGTGCTATCAATTTTCTTCCTTCGGATTATTTTTTATTTATTTGTTTTGACTTGGAAGAAGCCGCTCTGGATCAGTCAGAATTCTAATACTGGCTATCACAGAAAAGTTAATTCAATCATGTATTTAATTTAGAGCGAGAGCTTTGTGATCAAAGTTGTGGGGGGGAGCATTCTTTGTTATGGTGAAGCCTCTGATTTTTCAGAAATGACTTAAAGGATAAGAACATGTATACCAAATTTGGATCTGCCTTTTGTTTTGATGAATTTCACAATCAGCTAATATGTGATGAAAGGTATTTGACTACACATGGTCTAAGAGCATTAATATCCTTGTTGAAATGGGGGAGGGAGACCCCACTGATCACTTGAAGGATGCAAATAAGCCTTTAAATGTTTTAGCCTATTATTGGCTTTCACATGGTATTAGTAAGAGGGGAGTTGGCTAGTATGATAAAAAGGCAATTAATGTAATTCAAAAGCATGTAATATGATAAGACCTTTGTACTGCATTGCCAGCTTTGATTAAAGCCAGTGGCAAAATCTTATTCAATCACTTTCTGAGTGTCTGTACTTGTGATGGGGACCACTTGGAATGAGTCATACCAGGTTTCCCTTTCCTGCTGTGGTTCAGGGTCCTAAAGTCTCCTAAACATAGTAAGTAAATTTATTTTATTTATTGGAAACATTTAAGGCTGGTCGTTCCATACTATAAAGATTAGTTTGTGGAAAAAATGATGTCCTTTTGCATACCATATTGCCAGCTAATATTTTGTTTGACAGTTCAGTATTTTGCAAGAAGAAGTTTGTTACAAAATGGTTTCACTGGAAAATTTTGGGTGGGCTGTGTTCGATGGGGCAGATAGTAAGATGTATAGACCTGGCCTTTTGT
This sequence comes from Zootoca vivipara, assembly GCF_963506605.1. Lineage (NCBI taxonomy): Eukaryota > Metazoa > Chordata > Lepidosauria > Squamata > Lacertidae > Zootoca > Zootoca vivipara. Next base: position 5,549,534 of record NC_083279.1, on the reverse strand, counting down.
GAAGAAGTAATATTGGTATTTTCCTTCCATATAAACTTCAGCATTAGTTTAAATTGTTTTGTAATATGTGTCCTTCATTTGTTAGGTTCAGGTTTAAACACGACTGACCTCGTAATAGCTTGAAATGTATACATGTGTGTTTTAGCTTCCTGATTAACAAGAATCCAGCCGATATGTAGAATGTTAAACTGTTCGGTTTGTGGTTTTTTTTCTCATTCTAGGAAAAAAATTATTTTATATGCAAAGGGGGAGAGACAGGCTATGGGATACAAAGGCTGTTAATATACAAGTATTTTGCGACCAATTCATTAATTAAAGCTCAGGACATTTTGTTCTGAATTATTCTTCTATTGTTCATTTTTCTTGGCAAAAAACTAGTATAAAGAAGAGAGGAACTACTGCCCATCCATAAGGCACTCAATAACTTTTTACTACTTAAAATATGATATAGTGTTATATTGCAGATGGAACTCTCTGATAATTAGAATGTCAATGATACCATCATACTTAACATAAGGAACATGGGGAGAAGTTAATTTGAGAGGAATCTTTTTGTCTAGCTCTCACAGCGACTCTTAGTCCGTAAATCTATTGATGCCTGATTACTCTGCAGTTCCTGGAAGACAGATAAATTATATCTATCTGCTAATTTCATAAGAACATACTGTGCTAATGTGCCTATAAATGTCAAAAAAAAGAAAGGAAAGTAAAAGATAGTCAAAGTATACTCCCAAACTTTCCCAAAACATTTTCTACCTTGTATTTCTAGGTTAATACCATGTATTTTATATGCATTTTGTATTTTGTATGCATTATGTATTTTATAAAGGGCAGAACTCCTCAATGCCTTCTTTGCCTCAGTCTTCTCCAAAATAGAAAACAATGCCCGACCTGAAGAATATGGAGCAGATTATTCAGCAGGGGAAACACAGCCCAGAACAAGTAAGGAGGTAGTACAAGAATACTTGGCTAGTTTAGATGTATTCAAGTCTCCAGGGCCAGATGAACTACATCCAAGAGTATTAAAAGAACTGGCAGAGGTGATTTCAGAACCACTGGCAATAATCTTTGAGAATTCCTGGAGAACAGGTGAAGTCCCAGCAGACTGGAGGAGGGCAAATGTTGTCCCTATTTTCAAAAAGGGGAAAGAGAGGACCCAAACAATTACCGCCCAGTCAGCCTGACATCAATACCAGGAAAGATTCTAGAGCAGATCATTAAGCAAATGGTCTGTGAGCATCTAGAAATGAATGCTGTGATCACTAAAAGTCAGCATGGGTTTCTGAAAAAAAAGTCATGTCGGACTAATCTGATCTCATTTTTTGAAATAATTACAAACCTGGTAGATGAAGGGAATGCTGTGGATGTAGCATATCTTGATTTCAGCAAGGCCTTTGACAAGGTGCCCCATGATATTCTTGTAAAGAAGCTGGTAAAATGCGGGCTAGACAATGCTACCATTCAGTGGATTTCTAACTGGCTGACTGACCAAAGCCAAAGGGTGCTCATCAATGGCTCCTCTTCATCCTGGAGAGAAGTGACTAGTGGGGTGCCACAGGGTTCTGTCTTGGGCCCAGTCTTATTCAACATCTTTATCAATGACTTGGATGATGGGCTTAAGGGCATCCTGATCAAATTTGGAAGATGACACCAAATTGGGAGGGGTGGCTAATACCCCAGAGGACAGGATCATACTTCAAAATGACCTTAACAGATTAGACAACTGGGCCAAAGCAAACAAGATGAATTTTAACAGGGAGAAATGTAAAGTACTACTTGGGCAAAGAAAGAAAGAAAGAAAGAAAGAAAGAAAGAAAGAAAGAAAGAAAGAAAGAAAGAAAGAAAGAAATGAAAGGCACAAGTACAGGATGGGTGACACCTGGCTTGAGAGCAGTACATGTGAAAAGGATCTAGGAGTCTTGGTAGACCACAAACTTGACATGAGTCAACAGTGTGATGCAGCAGCTAAAAAGCCAATGCAATTCTGGACTGCATCATTTGGAGTATAGCATCTAGATCAAGGGAAGCAATAGTACCACTGTATTCTGCTCTGGTCAGACCTCACCTGGAGTACTGTGTCCAGTTCTGGGCACCACAGTTCAAGAAGGATACTGACAAGCTGGAACATGTCCAGAGGAGGGCAACCAAAATGGTCAAAGGCCTGGAAACGATGCCTTATGAGGAACGGCTTAAGGAGCTGGGTATGTTTAGCCTGGAGAAGAGAAGGTTAAGGGGTGATATAATAGCCATGTTCAAATACTGGTATATAAAAGGATGTCATATAGAGGAGGGAGAAAGGTTGTTTTCTGCTGCTCCAGAGAAGCGGACACGGAGCAAATGATTCAAACTACAAGAAAGAAGATTCCACCTAAACATTAGGAAGAACTTCCTGACAGTAAGAGCTGTTCGGCAGTGGAATTTGCTCCCAAGGAGTGTGGTGGAGTCTCCTTCTTTGGAGGTCTTTAAGCAGAGGCTTGACAGCCATATGTCAGGAATGCTTTGATGGTGTTTCCTGCTTGGCAGGGGGTTGGACTGGATGGTCCTTGTGGTCTCTTCCAACTCTATGATTCTATGAATTGATAAATCACCACTACCACCATTTTTTAAAGTGCATACCATAATGTATGTCCTTACAAGTCGCCATACAAACATTTCGCCTTGATCTTAATTGGTATTACTATTCTTAATTATCATTGTCATTATTATATACCGGTATTTCCTCCAAGGAGCTCAGAGTGGTATACTGTATATGGTTTTCTCCCTCCACATTTTATCCTCACAGCTCAAGGTGAGATGAGCTTCATACCTGTCTAGATTTTCATCCTGTTCAGGTCCAACTTTCTAACCACTATATTATACTGTGTTTCTTACTATTGACTGGTTCCAACATGCAGATTTATCATTTGATGACTGCAAGATCTTGGATGTGTTTGTGTTGTCTCGTTGGATGGTGTAAAATCCGGGCATGATTGAAGTGTGGAAGAACTTAGGGCCTTGTGTAGCACCATCACATCTGAAGTTTCATGGAGAGTCGGTGCTACTTTTGAGAGCAAACATCAACACTGAGAGAATCATTGTTGGGCCTCTCATGTACACCACAACCACCTCTGTGATATAAATTCATTTATTCAGTGCCAATTTGTATTGAGTAAATTAAAATGAATTAATTCTGATTAACTTTGGTGAAAGCAAGATCAGAAATGGGATCTTGTTTGTTGTGCATTAGACATAACAGCAGAGTGACCTTTACTACTGAACAATGAGATTTCATTATTTAAATAAAGTACTCAGTTTGCTGTTTCCTAATAATATCACAAGGGAAAATCTGCAAGTGATAGCTTCTTTAAATTCCAATTAAGTAACTCGTTGCAAATTCAAGATAAGTTGCTCAATTAATTACCATTTATTTATTTATTGCCAGTATGCTGAATCAGTTCATGAAACATAAGCAACCCCACACTTAAGTAAAATGCTACTTTGCATGAACAAACTGCATTCCACCTGCAGAAGCAGGGTTCCTCGCAGTTGATACGAATACAGAAGTGTGCACTGACATAGTTCCCACCAAAATGTCACCTACAGTGAAAGCCAAGGTTATTCTGGACACTCTTCAGATGAAGCATCTTAGGAATTGTAAGGGGAGCCAAAAGACTTCCAATAAGAACAGGCACAGTCCTAATTTCACATTCATATTCAAGCCCTTTGTCGTTAGATATAACTAGTTCTCTGCAAGTGCATTCTGCTATGAGTATGGCTGTTTCAGGATCATTGTATTCAAACACTTATGTTTACTTAGATGAATAGGCTTGGTGTTGTGTGCGCTTGACAGTGTCAGTTGCCTGTTTGCTTGCATTATTCCAGATACCTCCTTTCCTGTGTTCCCTGATCAGCATTGTCAAAGCTGAGAAAACCAACCATCTGTTAGATGGAGAAATCATCACATTCAGCAGCTGCTCCCAAGGACCTGTGGGTTGGGGTATGCTAATTAGTTTATGGTGGAATGAAATATATTTTGCTATACCAAAAGCAAATGCATATTACACAAACTGTTCTTCTGCAAAGTTTCCCAAGTTTGAAGAAACTACGTGAAATTTTGTATTTCAATTCTATGGAAAGTTGCTTTTCATGTATCACCAGAATGCATAAACCAGGTATGTCATGAATCATAGAATTGTAGATATGGAAGGAACCCCAAACCTCAGCTAGTCCAACCCCCTGCAATGCAGGAATCTCATCTAACGTATCTATGACAGATGGTCACCCAACCTCTGCTTCAATACCTCCAAGGAAGGAGAGTCCATTCCACTGTGAAACCGCTCTTACTACCAGAAGGTTTTTTCCTGATGTTTAGTCACAATCACCTTACTTGTAACTTGGAGCCATTGGTTTGGATCCTACCCTCTGGAACAAGAGAAAACAAGCTTGCTCCAACTCCCATGTGACAGTGCTTTAGATATTTGAAGATGGCTATCAACTGGTAGCTGCAGCAAATCCCTACTACTGGATATAGGCAACCCTGTTTTGCACCTGTTCAAAGCATGTGCAACCGTGAACATGTGGGCCATTTTCAGACCCAGAAGAAGATTGGGGGGGTATGTGTGCTCCACCAACACAAGTGGATGACCAGGAATGCAATCTTTTTGCAAATCAGGCATTGCCTGTATATCTATTGGTATATTAATCAATCTATATAGTTCCATCTCACATTGACCAGTATGTTCCCCATGTAACTGTGACATGGCTTTATTGTATACCTAAAAATAGGTAGGGACACGGGTGGTGCTGTGGGTTAAACCACTGAGCCTAGGGCTTGCCGATCAGAAGGTCGGCAGTTCAAATCCCCACAACGGGGTGAGATCCCGTTGCTTGGTCCCAGCTCCTGCCAACCTAGCAGTTCGAAAGCACGTCAAAGTGCAAGTAGATAAATAGGTACCGCTTCAAGTGGGAAGGTAAACGGCGTTTCCGTGCGCTGATCTGGTTCGCCAGAAGTGGCTTTGTCATGCTGGCCACATGACCTGGAAGCTGTATGCCGGCTCCCTCAGCCAATAATGCAAGATGACCGCTGCAACCCCAGAGTCGGTCATGACTGGACCTAATGGTCAGGGGTCCCTTTACCTTTACTAAAAATATATTGCAAGAAGTGCCTCCTGAAGCGAAAAAGTAAAGTCAGTAAAGAAATACAACATACTTGGATATATACATAATTATGCATAGGACATGACTGTATTTCTCCTTCAGACTCATTAACAGCAACCCAGAGAACAGTGGCAAAACAGTTGGGCATGCTCAGAGTTCAAGCAGTATAAATGGGGAAGAGAAAATTAGTGAGCAGCTGTCCACACGAGGCAGCAAAATTCTATCACTCAAAAACTAACTGAATATCACATGTACAATTAAATAATATTTCAGGTTTACAAATTCTTTTTAATGAAGATTTAACACTACAGAAGTTGTGCCTTCTGTTTTCTCCCTCACAAATATTAACTTCATAGACATTATACCTTGTTTTGCAGCTGTTAGGCAGGTGTCTTCTCTTAATTCAATGAAAGTCTTGGATACTTTTAGTCATGCACCAGTGTTGTAAAGATTGGAGCTAAATACTAATTAATAGCCTGATATCAGTTCACTGGCTCCAAGTTAGTCAGATATTACAGTGAAAGAACCCATACTTTTAAACTCGGGTTATTGATAGACAGCTCCTTTTCTACTCTTATTGACTTTTTTTTAATCAGAGTTATAGCTCGGCTCTATCAGCTAATGGTAATCACTGGGCACAGACATAGCCCTGCCCAGTGAAATAACTGCTGTCTCATGATAATAATTACATGTATTACCCACCTTTCACCAGCAGGTCCCAGGGCAGGTTTCAGCAATTTAAGAATTCAGTATTACAAACAGCTAAAGCAAATTGCAACCATGGGAATATCTAGCAGGGATATTTTATATTCACCTTTCCTCTACTACGCCAACCCAGCACTAGATAAACTAGTCCAACACGAATGCACAATTGGTGTCCCTAGCACTTTAAAGTACGGTGGGACTGCAACTTACACAGATTTTACTTATGTGATCACAGCTTTACACAGATCACCAATAAACAAACAAACAAACAAATAAAAAGGGGGCAGGGAGGCCTTGGTTATGTGGCTCTGGAGGCTCTTACGATATTTTGCAGGAGGCTCCGGAGCCCTCGTGTGACCACCCCCGGAGCAAGGTGGAGGGTTGAAAAGCTCTTTATGCAAGAGCTATTGTCTACATTATTTTTAAGCCCTCCGCCTTGCTTACCTGGCTGTGGGAGACTCCTGCAAGATTATTGGACTGCCCCAGTCACACGAGATCTTGGGCAGTGTGGGTGCTTCTGGGGGTCATTCTAACCTTGTGCAATTTTGCCTTAGCACTCAATCTCCAATAACATATCCCCCACATAAGTTGTGGTCCTACTGCATAGCATAAAGCAAGCATGGGACAAGCAGAAAGCCCCTCGTGCACGTGCTTTCTAGGCATGGAGGAAGCACAAGTGTGGACGAGCCCAAAATGAATGGCAACTTAAGGCCCATGTAAAGCTTTGTATATGTAGACAAAACCTGCTCACTTCCCCTGGCAAGGAATTGCCGCAATACAGTGGTACCTTGGTTCTCAAAATGCCTTGGTTCTCAAACGCTTTGGTTCTCAAACGCCGAAAACCTGGAAGTAAGTGTTCAGTGGGGAGGAAGGAACTTTTCCTTTCCCCACATTTGCCTCAAACCACAGTTTCTGCCTCAGTAGGGAAGAAAAAGTTCAGCTTGGGATAACTAAGAGCAGAGTTAGGAACTGGGGTTGAGGGGCATGCCTTGATCCAGCAATTGGTTTATTTGAAGAAATGGCCATAGTGAGGATTAAAATATACTACTTTAGTGGGCAATCCTATGGCAAGACCCACTGGCATGAGCAGCTTAGGATGGAGCAGATCTCCAGCTCAGCAAGGAGTTTCCTGGTGTTAAGTTCCCAATCCTGACTCAGTTGATGATACGACAGCACATTGGCCTATCCCAGCTCAGATGGAGCTGTGCAGCTGGGTAAGTCCCGTAAAAGGTAGGGGCAAAACCAGAGAGGGGAGACCTAGGTTAGATCCTGAGCCCATTCAGCTCAGTCATGTGACCTGGCAACCCAGCATAGAATACTGTCTTAAAGAATCGTTTTGCGTGTACCAGGTGTAGGCAGAGCAGCAGCAGCAGCAGGCTCTTGGATGAATAGGATTTTGAAATGGTGCAACATCATTGCAGGTTAACTTACCCTGGTCTGCTTTATGCCAGCGTCTTCTGCATAGGGTTTCTCCTTCAGAAACATTTGCATGAGGACTTCCACATAACCAAGCAGCTTCCGAAATTGAATGTGTCGAGTTGGTTTCTTATTGTGCAATGAAGAAAAAGTGGAATGCAGCATACTAGCTGAAAAAGAGAAGTGGTCCTTCGAATGTAGGCCAGCTCCATTATTTACATTAAATACATGATTCTCTCCCAAGCTATGCTAAGTTATCCCAATTAGGCTTGGGTACAGAACATTAACGTTCAAGCACAGATCATTAACTGTGGGCACTGAAGATTAACTGCTTGTGTCAAGATCACTGAGGTTTTCTTTTTGAAAGCAGGGTCTTGATATTCAGTAGTTTTCTTTTCTGTAGGTTTCAAGAATGCTCTAATTCTTCCATTCATTTTTTTCTTAAAAAAGAAAGATTCCATTGGGAATTATAATTCTCAACCTTCTGTGACATGGCTGATGTTAATGGAAAGGCACACATTGATTCCAGTGAGTGCTGGCTCCAATTTTATGGCATGTTCACTGTTCCAACAATTAGTCATTGTTCTCAATTTCCCATTCATAAGTAGACATTCAAAATCCTTTACTGTAAAGCAATTTCGAATCCTACCAAACTATAACCAACAAACAGAAGAAATGTGACATTTACCCACCAAGCGGTACAATAATCGGTATTCCTTTTCCACTAGAATTATTGTTTTTAAGGGTTCTCCATCTTCCCTCCCTGCACTCTTAACAGTAGTTTGACAAAGAAATTTAGTAGGTAAAGCTTTTCTAGCTCTTTTATAGCCGCGCCAGGAAAAGCCTCACATTCTAAAAATCATTATTCCCGCCCAACCCCTACAGACATTACTTGAAAGCACAGAGCATTGCTCTAGTCGGATTTGTTTCTCCATTACGTGTTTAGGATCAGAATTCTACACTGCCAGATGCCACACCAGCGATGCATCACTAAGCTGACTCTGTTCCCTCCAATTTCTTCCCACAAATCCATTTTGCAAACAAGCTAACAGCTTGAACCTAAGACTTGCTGTGCCAGGAAGTAAGTGCTCAGGATGAGGGAAAGCACAAAACGTGACATTATGTTGCCATTTTAGCAATGTCATATTGGCACTGCAGGTGGATTAATCAGCCCAGTGTTTGGGATCGGGATGCAATACAGCTGTTGTAGTCATACTGCATTGCAAAATGTTTGCCCGGAGGGTAGAGTTTACTAAAAGGAGCTGATAGGATGAACATAAAGCACACTGCTCTGATTCACAGTATTTTTTGTAGCAGGATAAAAAAAACCAGGCATAGGTGCAGTAAATTGGAAGAAAGGGTTTCATGCATGTTATAATGAGGTCACATCAGAGAAACTTGGGTCATATATGTATGTAACATGCTAGGGCATGATTCATGTACAATATACCAGACACACACAGCAGAGAAATTTGTAGAACCATTTCAGCCTCATTTATTAAGTAGTCAATAGCCTGGGGGATGGGAATCACACAAAGGTTTCATTGGATAAAAAATCTAAAAGAAGGCCTTCTCATCAGTGTGATATAAATCAAACAGCCAATCAGTGACTGAGTAAGCCCCTGCAGACTTTTTATCAATAGAACAAGGATGCAAATAAAACAAGGATCAAAAGAGGCTATCGATGCAAAACAAACTTTCATGTCCCTACCACTGTATGGATAGACATAGAGGTTTTGGGTGATACCAAACAGTGACCATATTGGCTGAGAACCTAGCAATGGTGTTTTTTTGTATCTGTCATTCTATCTCTTATGGCAGATTGGAGGCTCATGCAGGATGGTTCCTAAAATCGTCTTATGCCAACATTCAGGAGATGCCACTGAAATTTCACCAAAAGCTAATGTGACAGGGCGTGGGGACAGGGGTCTTCAGGTTACCATATCAGTAATTCTGAAGAAAACAAAACATGTTTTCAACAATGCTAGCAAGACCGCTCGAAGCAAAACTGAAAGCAAAGTTAGAGGTTCCTCCTCAAATGAAAGAACTAACAAATTATGAGGGAGACCATGGGCTCTGATAAGAGTAGCAATGTAGAGATTGCAAAATTCTGAAAGTTGCACATTTGGGGGTATTTAAGAATCAGATGGATGAATTCCGTAGGAGTCCTTGCCTATATGTTATCTTTGATATAAATCTGAGTTGAGTTCACGTGTGTCGCCATTAAACAAGAACTTATTACAAAGGAAATATTAACCTTAACAACATGTTAAGTGATGCTACTCAAAGGCAAAATAATAATCAGCCTTAAATTTTACTCAGTGATTATCAGTTTCTGATTTAACAGGAGATAATGAAGGGTTGTGAGTCCCTATTAATTATACCGACCAAAGTGTATTCCAAAGTATTTAATGGCCTCAATCTTGCTACCATTAGTCATAACTAAATACTATTGAAACTAATGCCACAAATTAATTGAGATTAATTCAAGAGACATTACTCTTGGTGTGCGTCACAATGATCTAGGTATGTGCAAGTGGCATGTATGAAATAAAGGTTTCTGGACGTCAGTTACCAATGGTATCTGAAACAAGGACCGGCTCTAGGTGTAGGCTGGGTGGCGCATGGCATTAGGGCGCCGGCCCGGCCCTGCGCCCGCCCACCAGCCGCGCCAAGAAACAGGGCGGAGCGGAGGCGCCGGAGCGATCTCGGCACCACGGCGCCAGGGCGCGCGACACGCTTGAGACGGCCCTGTCTGAAACCATATACATTACTAACAAAACCATATTATTTTAGTGATGTTGCAATGTTTTAAGTGTAGTTCAACGAGCAGCCTTTCCTTCTTTCATAAAAAACCTGGGCTGTAAATAGCTTTGTTCCCCAAGCAGATAGAATGTTTATGAACATTTTGTACTACCAGATGAGTTCAACAAATTGGTGTCAGAGCTTTCTGAACACAACTACAATAGAGGATGAATGGATTTGAGAAACTGGTCAGATATAATTTTAAGTGGCTTCTGGTTCAGCTAGTTTGCCACCTAAGTGCTATGTGGCTAAATATGTATGTATGCACCCATGTTTTCACATTCAAAACCTTTACAACCAAACGTTATTTGTGCATTTGGCGTGTATTTGTGTCTGTTCATCATGGGCACTATCCAGTAATGACCCTGGAACAGTCACATCTGTCGCAACCATGCTTATCATATTGCTCCATGCCTTTAAGAGAATTCTTGCTTCAGCATCCTTCTATGGTTTATGCTTGATGCTTCTTAAAACAATGTTGCAATCTATTTACAAGGTGATACCAGTTTGAGGCTGTAGTAGCAGGCTACAGCATTTGTTTCTCTTGCTTGACAGTAGATTTCCCCTGAAATTATGTACTTGTGTTACATGATTTCATCCGGATACTGCTTCTTTGGTTTCTGCCATTACACACATAAGGATGGTATTTGCCTTATCCGTCACTCTTGTCTGTCACATTCCTACTGGGAAGATACAACTAAAAGTGTTTATTTTTCATTTTACTGCAAGAGCAGTGGTGAATATGAACTGCAAAGCAATCACGCTTTCCTGAATGTTACCTGTTTTCTCTTTGTTTATTGTGCCTACACCTGACAATACCCATCTCCTTGTACTTGAGCTGCTGCGGCGTATTTGATTGGATTTCTCTAGCCCAAGAAAAATATTGTGCTTGTAATGTGGGGCAGACCAGTCTAGTTCTGGAATATGTCCATAGCGGTTATGCATAAAAGGAATGATATTTTCAGGGCAGTCTCGAGCAGGTCGGGCACCCTGGCGCTGAAGGGCAGAGATTGCTCCTGCACCTCCGCCCTCGCAGGGCGCAGCATGGTTTCCGCGCGGCTTCGTTGCGCAGTGCCCCGCGTACCAGCCCGGCCCGGCGCCCTGGCGCACCGCGCCACCGGGGCTCTACCTAGAGCCGGCCCTGGATATTTTCTTTGTGGTAAAGAGTTTCATAGCTCAGCTTTCCTTGCACTAACTACAGACTTGCTGGAGGCGAACTACAGAAATTGTGGAGGCACAGCTGTACGTGCAGGTAGCTTTCCGTACATTTCTCCCCATTACTCACCACTCAGCTTTGGTATCTGAAGGTACTGTACCAGCAAACACTGAAGATAATAAACTTTATTTGCATAGCCAACGGCCATAGCAACAAAATACATGCAATATAAAATTAAAAGCAACAAGGATAAAAAGATCATATGATTATGATTGTTGATTAAAAGGTGATCGCAAACACTGAAGATCAACAGCCTTTATTATTTTATTCCCCTTCTACTATTTTTTCCCCTTCTACTATTAAATTCTAACTTAGTTTTTAGCAGGGAGTTGAATGTGCAAATAATGTAGCATTCATCTGCTTCCTCTTTTTTTGCTGAAATTGCTGTTTGGCCCTCCCCACTCAGTGAGATGAACAGTGAAGTGCAGTTTTATGTATTTCCTTAGGCTGTCCATTTACATTAGGTTTTTCCCCCTTAAAAAAAGGAATGGAAACGTAATCCTTTCAAAAATGTTCTGCTGTAGAACAGTGTTATCTCTGTTTCTATGGAAGCAAGCCAAGCTGTGGAGGATAATGATGTATCTAAGGATTCACTGTGCTTATAGTATCCAAGAGAACACATCCTGATCAATATGAAAGGAAAGTTGAAGCAGATAAAAAAAAATACAAGGATGTAAGTTCAGTACTGTGTGGAAAGGAGATTTATCCCTCTTCTTGGTTGAACCATCTGATCCTATGTGCACAATCCTATACATGCTTACCTGGGAATAGGCCTCATGTATTGAATGGAGTGCACTTTAGAGGAGACATTTATAGAGTCACACTTTTATTTGTTTATCTGTTGGCTGATCAGAGTATACATAACTGGGTTGAATAATCATTCCATATCCCATGTACTCTGGGAAATACAGGTCAGTTGGATCAAATCTGAGACTGCAATACAAGTTTAAATATCTCATCAGAGGTTCTGGACACTATAGAATACACACAGATTTCATAATCTTTTGCTTTGTTTAAAATTTATAATCTGCCCTATGCACAGAAGCTGAGGGGAAATGAGGCCAACAAGGAAAAGGGACACCGTCATGGATTGCGCCAAAGAATCCTAAGAACAGTAGCTTGCTGAGAGTCCCCATAATCCTTCATTAGAGATTGCTTCCCCTTTTCAAAAAGATGTCTATTCCTTGAGGAAATGACTATTGTGTATTGCATGTTGAAAATTATGGTGCTGGAGGAGACTCTTGAGAGAGTCTCCTCCAGCACCATAGAAGAAGATCAAACCTATCCATTCTGAAAGAAATCAGCCCTGAGTGCTCACTGGAAAGAAAGATCCTGAAGCTGAGGCTCCAATACTTTGGCCAGTTCATGAGAAGAAAAGACTCCCTGGAAAAGACCCTGGTGTTGGGAAAGATTGAGGGCACTAGGAGAAGGGGACGGCAGAGATGGTTGGACAGTGTTCTTGAAGCTACCAACATGAGTTTGACCAAACTGTGGGAGGCAGTGGAAGACAGGACTGCCTGGCGTGCTCTGGTCCATGGGGTCATGAAGAGTCAGACACGACTAAACAACTAAACAACAACTTGAGATGGCCAGCAACTTGGATGGATTTAAAAGAGGCTTAGACATATTTATGGAGGAGAAAGGCTATCAATGCTTACTAGCCATAATGGCTGTGCTCTGACTCCACCCTTGGGGGTAGCAATACTTTTGATTACCAATTGCTGGAAACCACAGGAAGTAAGAGGACTCTCATGGTTGAATCCTGCTTGTTGGTTTCCCACTGGTTGGCACTGTGAGAACAGGATGTTGGGTTAGATGGGTCATTGGCCTGATCCAACAGGTTGTTCTTATGCTCTCATGAGGTTTGTATGGTGGGCTTAAGAAGGCACTAATGGTTGATTTAACAGATTGTAAGGGGTATAAGAGAACATAGTATTTGATATATGTAGGTTCTATGCCACCCAAGGCTAATAAAAGAAAACATTAGCAGTACACCAACAATAAACAAAACAATACTCTTAACTAGCAGATAAAATCAAAAACTCAACACTGACAACCTATCACTAATCCAAAAATCATTCACATCAACCCAGTGTGTTTGTTTTTTTAATCTCTGCATTCCAGCCAGAAGTTCTATGTTCGGGCCAGCTGCTGTAAATCAGTCATGGGCATATTTTCTAGGGATGATCCAGATTCTCTCCTCTCCTTTCAGGGGAAGCAGCAGCAAAAATAGAGCAGGAAGATGGGACAAGTCTTATGTGCTCTGCAGTTGTCCTGGCTGCTCCCCCTGCCTCCTCCTGATGCTCGCAGGGGTGCACAAAAGCAGACACCATGGCCTGGGAATTTATCCTCCTACCAAGAAGTCCAGCATCAAGGCCAACTGCTGTACAGTGGTACCTCTGGTTACGAACTTAATTCATTCCGGAGGTCTGTTCTTAACCTGAAACTGTTCTTAACCTGAGGTACCACTTTAGCTAATGGGACCTCCTGCTGCTGCTGCGCCACCAGTGCACAATTTCTGTTCTCATCCTGAGGTACTACTTCTGGGTTAGCGGAGTCTGTAACCCAAAGTGTTTGTAACCCAAGGTACCACTGTACCACCAGGGGGGCGCCATGCAGCTGCTCCTGCCCGCCTGCCCGCCGTGGAGCAGCGCCCTCGGCTGCCGCACTGCGCGCTGAGCCCGCCCGCCCGCTCGTCGCGCTGAAAAACGGGGTGGCGGGGGGCGGCGGGGGGCCAAAGGTGCCTAAGACGGCCCTGTGTATATCAGTCCCCTAGGGGTGGTCTGGCATCTTTCCTCTCCCAGGACTATCTTATTTATCCAGATTTTTTAAAAAGGGGTTACATTTGTTTGTTTGTTTTGGCTCATGCTTTTTAGTTTCCATTGTCTTTGGGTGGATTTCATTGTTGTTGATTATCGGAGACTGCCATGGAATCAGAGGAACAGAGGTTTAGAAATGTTTAAGTAAATAAATAGCAACATAGCTAGGATCAGCTCTTGGAAGCCCTTTATATGCACTTGACACAATATGCTTGCTTTCTCCTCTGTCTTTGTTGCTGACTCACTCCAGGAACATATAGAGGTTCCATTTCTGTAGGTCAGCTTTATAGCCTGTGTATATAGCACTCATGTTATACACCTCTCAGGAGGGCAGTATCACTTGCATGCTATATAAATCTGAATCAAGGGGCAACTATCCAAGAAGTCTCGACTTCAGCACTCTAGGTTAGGGCTGGGCTAATGTGTCTTGCTCCAGTGCATGTCACTTTTTGTGGTTTTTACTTCATTCATTGCATTTCTGCATTTACAAACCATCTCAAAATAGGTATTTAAATACATATTTGAACACTTAGCAATTTTTATGTTTCGATAATACCGTATATCTAAGAGCTGCACCTTGGCATCCAGAGAAATCTGTCGGCTAGCTAAAGTTCTGATCTGCACATAAATCCAAGAGGTTTTAGATTGGGGCATTTCCTATCAGAATTTTCGCAAAGCTCGTATTCATCAAGCATCCCTTCACTGGCAGCACATGGAAAGGGGGTGAAGGGAGAAGTTTTCCTTTGGTTCATTTTTCAGAAGTGCAAGTTGAAACAAAACTCACTGAATTACTACAATACCTTTGAAGTCTGTCATAGGCCTGGTTTGTATCTCGGCCCTTGGAGACCCTAATGGAGGCACCCATTAGACTTCTGGAAGGAAAGACACCTCATATTTCTCTCTTAATCGCTTTAGCACATTTTAAATTGCAGTGATTTATCGTTTCTTCAGCATCTGCCTTCATCTTCAGCAACAACACCATCCTCCTCAAGGAGCTGCCCTCCTCACCAAGCAGTGGAGAGGAAATTGTAGCACCTGGCTGATTCCTATAGAAGGCCATTATTTTGCAACAATGGGACCAATTCATTCTGAACTGAGGCGTTTGGCCCTACAAGCCAGACTCATAGTAAAACCAAACAATTGGGAAACAAATGGTGTGAGAGAGAGGCGAGGGTGGAGAAAGAGAGAGCCCCGAGTAGTGAGGGGTTGCAAAGACCGTGCTGTTGGATTTAGGTTCCTTTGAAAGAGGATGCAAATGATACATTTAGTTTCTTTGTAATAATTGCAATTGTAATAATAGCTTTATTTATAATAAAAAGCAGACTGTGGAACTTCCTTGGTGGGGAAGCTAGCCTCCCTCCCTCCTCGATTTCCTTCTGCTAGCAGGTGAAGACCTTGTTCCATCAGGCTTTGGGGAATTGACTGCTTTTAATGAATGGGCTGGTGTTTTGCTGTTTTTATTGTAATTACTTGTATGTTTTAAACATATTTATATAAATAGTTTTAATTTTAATGGTTGTTAATGATTGGTGTTTTTTCTATGTTTTTAGAAATTTGAGTTTTTAGCTGTAAGCTGCCTTGAATACTGTCAGGGGGGAAAGTAGGGAAGAATAATAATAATAATAATAATAATAATAATAATAATAATAATAATAATAATAGGGAGCCAGACAGGCATTCCTACAATAGTCAGTAGATCTCCAGACAACTACTTGGGCAGCACTTCCAAAACTGCCCTCTGTCCCCTAGTTCTGCCTTATGCCAGTTGCAAATTGTGTTATCCCCATACATAAACTCAATCACCATATAGGGCACTTGTCTGAGGGCAGACAAATTCCCTGCAGAGAATTGTCCATTTCGTATAACATTGATCAATAGCAGAATCCTGTGCACGTCTACTCAAACAGAAGCTCCAGTGAATTTAGTGAGACTTAAAGGTAAAGTAAAGGTAAAAGACCCCTGACAGTTAAGTCCAGTTGCAGACGACTCTGGGATTGCGACGCTCATCTCACTTTATAGGCCAAGGGAGTCGGCGTACAGCTTCCGGGTCATGTGGCCAGCATGACTAAGCTGCTTCTGGTGAAACCAGAGCAGCGCACGGAAATGCCATTTACCTTCCCGCTGGAAGGTATTATCTACTTGCACTTTGATGTGCTTTCAAACTGCTAGGTTGGCAGGAGCTGGGACAGAGCAACGGGAGCTCACTCCGTCGCAGGGATTTGAACTGCCAACCTTCTGATCGGCAAGCCCAAGAGGCTCAGTGGTTTAGACCACAGCGCCACCCTCGTCCCTCGAGTAAGACTTAATCCCAGCCTAATATTCAGGCTGCAGTCCTGTGCAAACTTAGCTGGGAGACCTGCTTCCGAGACACCAGGACTATGCTGCAAAAGAGGTTTGGAAGATCCATAGTGTTTAACACACATATGTTCACTCCATATTGTTTGATAGCTATTTCTTTCGCATTGTTTCTGATAGCATTTTGCATCATTTTGTTGTGTTTAATGTTTTGTTTTTTAAAAAAGTATTATGTTACCTATCTCTTGTAAGCTGCCTTAAAAATATGGGTGGGTCAAAAGGTTAGTTACATTTTCTGGAATACTGCATTTGGGGCAAGGCTCTGTGTATGCATTGATGCCACAGAAATGCCATGTGGAGGGGAGCACAGCTCCTGGCCCTGGGTGCAAATTTTGAATTCCTAAGAGTCCCTCGTGGTCAAATGTTATAAATGAATACTGAATAAATCCTCAGCCCTCACTGGGACTAGTAGAATAAGAACAAATTACATAAAATACCTAGTACTGTATGGTAAATTATTCAAAACAAACAAATTTACAAACTGTAATTAATTTACACAATTTATATAAATTGCAGGGTATAAGATGACTTTTGATTTGCGTGTGCTAGGGAGAATAAGCGCTAAAATCCTTATTGATGATGTCAGGGAAAAAAGGAAGGTAGGAGGAGATATTGCTTTTTTTTTCCTGAGGCTTTGCTGTTGCAGTTTATTTTCTGAGGCCTGAGTGGAAATCTAAAACTGATTTCCCGTGTGTGCAGAGTTTAACCAGCCATCTGTTGAGGGAAGAGAATGTAGCACACAAAAACCTATTCTTTACTGCTTCTGCATTACACTACTGAATTCCCAAATACTGTAGCACCAGTTCATTTCCTGGAGGGAACCAGTAGCTCCAGTGGCAATAATGTATGTGGATTCATTCCTTTAAAAAAAAACACCACAAAATCCCTTCTTCATCTGGAATCGCAGACAGCCGTGTGAATAAAATATGGACACTTCCTGGCTTTTGGGACATGTTAAACAACAAGCAGATATGCCATGACTTCTGTTGAGGAACAGAAAGTACCTCAGTACCTTCTCTTATTTTATCCACTCCTGTGTGAAGCCAACTAACCATTTTATTAATTTTGATCCTCACTGTTTGACCATTGGGCTGAGATAATTCATGATTTTGGTTAGTCTGTTTGTTTTACTACTACAAATTCTAATTTGTCCCTGGTAAGAAACGAGCACTTCTATTTTATTCTTAGTTTTAAAATGCTTTCCGTCCTTTGGGTGCACAAGTGGTTTGCATTTTTCAAAAGGCATTTTGCTTTTGTTAAATCTCACGTGCATCTGCATGTGACCCCGTTTAGGGTCTCGGGTTTTCTGGATGGGAGCAACCCCTCCCTCCCCCACAATATAAGCCTGGTCACTAGAGTTCTCTTCACACGATATATATGATAGGACCACCTAGGGCCAGTCCACGCATGAGGCATCAGGGAGACACCAGCCTTGGGCGGCAGGATCCACAGGGGCAGCAGATCCATCCTCCAAGGACTGAATCGCTGGCTGCTGTTGCCAGTGGCACGGAGGCAGCGACAACTGCAGCTCACTCCATGGAAGCCAGATCTGCCACATCCTTGGTAACACCCCTCCCTGGCCATGCCACATGGCACTCCAGGGATCGCTGGTCCTGTTCACATGGAAAACCTTTTTGCATTCAGCGGTGCATAGAAGGAGCCGTTCCAACAAAGGAAGATTGGCAATTAAAATTGATGGGTTATGCAGAAATGGTGAAACTCATCGGAAGAATAAGAAAGATATATTGTAAACAAGTCAAAACATTAGCGGGACTGATAGAAACGCATGCAGCAAGAGACAATTAAGGGGAAGATAAGGAAAAATTGGTAAATATATTTGAATTGGAACTGCAGCAGTAAAAAGATACAAAATAAATAACCGCAGAGAGGAGGGGAGGGAAGTCGAGGGGAAGATAAATTATATTTGTACAGATTCAGGGTTGGTTTTTTTTGCTTTTGTTAAAATATTTGTAAAAGGTGAAAATGAAAAATATTTTTTTTATATAAAAAAGAGAAAGAGAGGAAGGATTAGACATAACCAAGAAATGTGACCTCTGCAATTTAAAAACAACTTTGAGGTTAGCAGCCAAGACATAGATTATTATCTCTTTAATAGAGGACGACCCCAGGATATACTAAGTCATGGTGTTGTTGTTTAGTCGTTTAGTCATGTCTGACTCTTCATGACCGCATGGACCAGAGCACGCCAGGCACTCCTGTCTTCCACTGCCTCCCAAAGTTTGGTCAGACACATGTTGGTAGCTTCGAGAACACTGTCCAACCATCTTGTCCTCTGTCGTCCCCTTCTCCTTGTGCCCTCCATCTTTCCCAACATCAGGGTCTTTTCCAGGGAGTCTTCTCTTCTCATGAGGTGGCCAAAGTATTGCAGCCTCATCTTCAGGATCTGCCCTTCCAGTGAGCACTCAGGGCTAATTTCCTTCAGAATGGATAGGTTTGATCTTCTTGCAGTCCATGGGAGTCTCCTCCAGCACCATAATTCAAAAGCCTCAATTCTTCAGCGATCAGCCTTCTTTATGGTCCAGCTCTCACTTTCATACATCACTACTGGGAAAACCATAGCTTTAACTATACGGACCTTTGTAGGCAAGGTGATGTCTCTGCTTTTTAAGATGCTGTCTAGGTTTGTCATTGCTTTTCTCCCAAGAAGCAGGAGTCTTTTAATTTTGTGACTGCTGTCACCATCTGCAGTGATCATGGGGCCCAAGAAAGTAAAATCTCTCACTGCCTCCATTTCTCCCCCTTCTATTTGCCAGGAGGTGATGGGACCAGTGGCCATGATCTTAGTTTTTTTTTTTTTTATGTTGAGCTTCAGACCATATTTTGCACTCTCCACTTCCACCCTCATTAAAAGGTTCTTTAATTCCTCCTCACTTTCTGCCATCAAGGTTGTGTCATCAGCATATCTGAGGTTGTTGATATTTCTTCCGGCAATCTTAATTCCGGCTTGGGATTCATCCAGTCTAAGTCATAGCCCCAGTGAAACCTGCTCACACAAGTGTCCCTGTGTATGTGGTGGTCTGGAAGAAAAAACATGTGACCTTCAATGGCTGTTTGCTGGAAATTGAAAGGAATAAATGCAGGAGTCCCCTCCCCCCCTGTCAAGCTCCTCTGGGAAGTGACAGTGCGCTAGTCAAATGGTAATTCTTCCACAGAAGTCATCCTTGAGAACACTCAGTATGGGGGCTTTTCCAGAAAAACAGACCACATCTGGGATGGAATGTTAGGCTGTGGGAGTTGGAATTATTTTCCCATTTGAAAAAGAATTTAAATCTATACATTTACACACACACCAGCCACCGGCCCCCACAAGCAATGATTATTTTTGGAAGCATTCTGCACCAAACCAGCCCCTCATTGTGGTTTTTTTGTTTTTTGCTTTTTTAAATTTGGGACTGATAGTAAAATATGTATGGTAACTGCAAGAAAGAATTGCTCTGCTTGCTTTGTTTCAGGGCAGATGGTGTATGAAGATGTGTCTTTTCTGTAGCTTAATAAAAAGACAAGTTTAGCTTTATGACAGGCTCTTTCCCCCCTTAAAGACAGCATTGTGAGCAATATCTGTGCTGTGGGAAAATGTTGAAGACTGTCTTATCATTCTTCTGTTTTATACCCTTATCTGCATTTAACTCTTTCTCTCTTTTAGCTGCTGGATTTTATGAATATCCTTGTGCTTTTCTTTTTCTTTTTTTATCCTGTGCTTTTCAGAACATGGGGTGATTGTGTACAACCCTAGATTGAACTTAATGGGGGGGGGAAATGCAGTCAACTGAATCAGCCAATTCAATTAATCACCTAGCCTTAATAAAGGATAAAGTGCCAGGAATTCCAAAACACTGTATTACCTCCTTAAAGGATCAGTGTCAATCTTGTGAGGGTTTCAAGCAAAACTGATTGCTGGAGAAGATTGAAGCTGTTTTGTGCTAGAAATCAGTTACAACCGCAGGGAGTTGACTTTATTATTTTGGAACTCGAACAGGCATTAAAATTAGCATTTCCCCCCTTTTATGAAATATATAAGTGTCATAATAAATGATTTAGCTGGTGATGTGTGGCAAAGCCTTGAAATTATGTTTCCCTTAGACTGGGATCACATGCAAGGAAGCAAGAATAGTGGAAGGTTTCTCTTCAGGCTGTTTGCATTCAATGAATATCACTCAAGGGCACAGCAATGGGACTGGACTTGCTTCCACCTCTTGAAGAGTTATATAAGCAATCTGGAATGAAGCAGGATGGCATGCCATTAGTGAATACAAATATATTGTCCCCTGTTGAACCTACTACTTTGTATGCAAGTGAGAAATCGGAGAAAGGATGAGGAAAGCAGGGACAGATTGAGAAAATGGTTCTCACTAGGACCGAGTTGAATTTTGGTGAGATTCTGTTTTCATTTTTTTTGCGGGGAGGGTGCTAACTCCTTTACAGGGACAACACTGAGACTAAGGAGGAGAAAGATGACAGCCAGGATCACCCCCTGTGGGAAAGCAGGCGAGTAGGGGCTGGCTTCTGATTGAGGTTGTTGGGCAACGCCCCATTCCCTAAAGCAGGGGTGGCTAACTCCCAAGAGACTGCGATCTACTCACAGAGTTAAAAACTGGCAGTGATCTACCCCCCTTTTGGGGGGGTTCAGGTCAAGGTTGTTGAGCTTTTTTAGGAAGGAAAGCCCTGGTTTTTTGGGTTCAGGTCAAAGTTGTTGAGCTTTTTAGGGAGGAGGAAAGCCACATTTTGGAGGGTGCAGGGCAAAAGTGTTGAGCTTTTCTTTAGGGGAGCCAAAGTTGTTGAGCTTCTTTGGGGGGAGCCAGTGATCTACCAGTGATCTACCACAGATATCCAGTGATCTACCTGTTGGACGTGCCTGCCCTAAAGGATCAGCTTCCATAGCTTGGGGCAATATTTCTGCTTGCTCTAGTCTAGGTAAAATATGGATCTCACTTCTGAGCTGAATGCAAGCACTTGTCAGATCCTTTCAAGGGGATAGTGACTTTGCAGAATGAGAGGAATTTATTTTATTGCAAGTAGATTTAACTGGAGGCACATTAATGAAGCTAACCATGGCGAGTGCCACGTTTTCATTTGGAAGCCAGTGCAATCCAAAAAATGACATGTCAAGGCTTGGGCGGGGGGAGGGGGACAGTAGTGAGGAGAGAAAGAACATGGCCTCTGGAGTTCAGAAGCTGAAAGCAGGGAAATTGTATTGGACTTTCCTTTAAATTGATGGAAATGCAAGAGGTAAGGTAGCCAAGGGGTTTCTCCTCTGCTCCTGCCTTGGTCCTCCCTGTTATCCTCTACTTTCCATGACATCTGCTGCATCAATAAGGACGAGTTTGATGTGTTCATCATAATTATTAAGATATTAATAATCCCTGTTGTAGGCCCTTCCCATATCCCCAGCTAGGAGTACAAGGCAAGCAAGATGTATACCATTGCGGCTGCAACTCACATGTTATAGAAAGGTTACCACTAGAGCATAGCTGTCAAGTTTTCCCTTTTCTTGCGAGGAAGCCTATTCAGCATAAGGGAATTTTCCTTTAAAAAAGGGAGAACTTGACAGCTATGCACTAGAGCTATACTGTATATATCCTAGTTCAGCAGTGAATATGCAGAGCTGCCAGTGTTTTTTGGAAGAGTAGTTGACTTACCTTCCAAGTCCCGGACTGCAGAATCCGGGACCGGCAGCCCTGTGACACCGAAAGTTGCGTCGACGTAACTTCCGTTGTCGCTTTGCCCTTCTTTGGGCACCAAAAATGGCCGCCACCGGCTTCAAAAGTCGCTTCTACGCATGTCAGGAAGTGCGTCGACGCAACTTCCAGTGTCACTCTGCCCATCTATGGGCACCAAAAATGGCCGACACCGGAAGTCGCGTCTATGCACTTCCGGGCATGCGTAGATGCAACTTTTGAAGCCAGTGGCGGCCATTTTTGGTGCCCATAGAAGGGCAATTCAGAAAGAAAAAAATGGCCACGGGCAGGAGAAAATGACGGAGAAAAACGGGAGACGAAGTGATATGGGGGACCACCGGGAAAAGGTAAGTAAAAACGGGGGTTTCCCGGGGAAAACGGGGTACTTGGCAGCTGTGGTACTTGAACAGATCATTTGCTTGATGGGAATGGGGGAGTTGTGTGTGTGTCAGGGAAAAACTAAATCCAACACATCTTTAAAGGAGCCCATGTGCATGGCTCCAGCTGCTGGAATAAGCTGTGAATTGTATGTATAGTGTAGCTTAAATTAGTGCACATGTTTACTGACCTGCTAGGGATACCCATGTCAAAGCCTGCTTCAGAACATGGATTTGTACGTTTGTTTGCACAAATTGATTAAAATGTGATGTGCCATTAAGACTAGGAGATTGTACTTTAAGTATTTTTGTAACACATTGACTGCTTACTTTAAAGCACTTTGGAGCAATACATTGTGTTGCAGGTAGATTTTAACTTACTCCGTGTTACACAGCATGCCATTATGAGTAAGAACCCTACTTTATAATGGTATTAATAGTGACATCTGTGTTTCATCTACTAACTAGGTTTAATAAATCAAAAATTCAGGTAATCAGCAGCAATTTTGCCGATGATTGTGACTCTCAAATGCCTACATTTCTGAGATGAATATTAATGATAATTGTAAATTATACTGGCATGTCTGTTACTTCAGCCTAAGCTTTGTCAGCATACAGTTATAAAATCCTGTATATGGTGCAGATTGAGGACACATTTCCTGGTTCAGGTGAGGCGTCAGATTATAACAAAGTTATTTAAATTCTTTGAAGACGTTGAACACTTTCCTAATATTTGAGATTAAGGTAGATTGTTAATTTGCTATAATATATCCCAGTGGTAAACTTGATTCCACTGCAGAACGGGGGGCCCTCCAGTGAGTGCAACATAAGAGGTGGGCCTCGCCATGCCATTGCATGGGTGCACATATAGGCAGCACGAAGATACATTGGCATGTGGATGTTCACCCATGCAACAAATGAGATCAAGCACAACCATCTTCCTTCAAGGTAGGACAGGCTGCCAGGCACCCATTCTTTCTTATTCCAGTGTAGTGCTGCCACCATCCATGTTAACAAGCACACAGGCAATTCAGACTTATTTAAGTTTACATTTAAGGAGATGGACAGGCCTTATTAGAGGACTGTGTTTCAAAACTGTGAAACTTTGCTAGTGTATACCATGCACTAAAAATTGAATGATAAAAACAGTCTAGGCTGTGCAAAGTTGCAGGAGTCAACTCCAGGGTCTCCCTCCGTTCAGAGTAATCTGAAGTATATTTCTTGAACAAGTGGAGAAGTTCTTCATATTCACATCACACATACACACATTAACGGCTATCCTGACCTTGTTAATAAATTCTAATTGTGATTTTCTTGTTGCTATAAGTGTTTCCATTATGTTGCTGAACTGAATGGGCTTTGTCTGGTGGCTGATTTTAATGCTGCAATTGCCCATCAGTTGTGCAGTTGGTGGTTTCATTAAAATGACAATTAACTTTTTTAATCAACACAATTATGAATTAATTAATTCCCAACCACTCTCTCTAAAACAACATAAAATAGAAATGGTGATTCCATTTGCATGCAAAAATGGAGAGAGTGAAGCTGCCTAGTGCTGTTTTCTGCCAGTTGCCAGTGATAAAATATATGTGCATATGAAATACATAACCATTTTAATAAAAACAAATAATGTTATGCCTTCATTTTACATATAAGTGCTTATCTTATACCAGTTTTATTATAATAGCATCTGAATTATTTTCTCATATGTAACTTTGTCAGATCAAAACACTTATAGTGCTTTAAGAACTTTATGATGCAAATAAATTGGTAGGTGCTTATTTTAGGATTGAACCCACCACTGTAAATCAAAAGAGTTCTAACATGCAGCTGAGGAGCTCCTGAGCAACTGATAATCCAGTAATGTTTGGTTGATGATGTTAATATACCAATCATAAATGGATATGAAAGAAACCCTACATTAGTTATTTATCTGTATCCTGACCTTCCTGTAATCAAAGCAGCTAACTAACAAATTATGCTAAAATAAAGAACAACATGTAAAAACAAGCATAATTAACACCCCTTCCAATCAAACAAACACTCAAATTTAGCTTTAGATTTAGCTACAGAAGAGACCTTGGTGTTCAAAACCTCGATGTAATAAAAATGGCTTCTAGCTTTTTCTAGTTATAAGCAACTATTTACATTTTTGAATGCTCCCCTTGAACAAGAAACCTCACTGGATAGCATAGTGGTGAGAAAACTGGGCTGAGCTCTTCTCCTAGTCATGTTAGCTTTCTAAATGCAGGCAGTTTTATTCATGGAGAACTTTCTAATCTCTCCACCTGGAGGCTAAAGTGATGTAGGCCAGAGAGCACTTGATACCATCAAACGTATAAATTGATGCTTTCCTTCAAATAGCAGATCTAAAACAGCTCAGCAGCTGCTTTCCTTAGGGTAAAAAGCAGCTTCAGAGGGGAGTGATCTGGAGCCATCATAGGCCTTGTTCTAAACAGCTATGCGAAAGAAGCTAGGGAATATTTAAAACTGGAAATTTAAGGTCTATAAGCAGCTCTTTTAAATTAGGCCATGCCCTTTTGTACCAGGATATATAGGCATACCGGGTGCCTTACTGGTGGTATGGATCAATCAAATGTTCCCAAAGAAGAGCAGACATGACCTGTTGCTCATGCATGCAATGCTGATCAATACAACTACTATAGTGTAGTGATTCAAGCAATTATCTTTGAGCCAGGGAACCTCCAATTCAAATCTTGTCTAAGGTGGCTTTAGACAAGACTCCCCCTTTCCATCTAGTGCCAGCTCAAGGCATTTTGCTGCCTGAAGTGGAGCCAAAAGGCTCATTCTCCCCACTGCCGAGGCCAAGATATTAAAAAAACCTTTCTTCATCCTCCAGATTGCTAATTCTTGCTTTTGTGCTGTCACCTGCTTCACCCTGTGGCATGCTTCAGACCCCACCCACTCCATCACCCACAGTATCTGGTTGAGCATAATAGTCATCTGTACAGTATATGAATTACAGAGCTCATGGTTTGAATGTTCTGAAGCATCAAGCATTGTTAGCTGCCATTGTCCTGCCACTGCGTTTGCGGCGCCACTGCTGGACTCTCCTCCTCTCAGCCTCCTTCCAAGGAAGGGGATTCTTCTTCAGAGTGAGGCAGAGTGTCTGCAATTCTGTTTTAAAATTAGGACTGCCTTCCTCTGAACAAGGTAAAAGAGAGGGGAAAGGCAAAAAAAAAAAAATGGATAGAGCCTCACAGGGTGGTGAGTGATGGTGAGGCAAGGAAGTGGGGGATGAGTGTCCTAATCTCTCATTCTCTCCCAACCCTTAAGCATCCTAAGGCAATTGCCACAATTTGCTTTCCTTTTTTAAAAATAATTTAAAAATATTATTTTTGTTGAATGTTAAATTTATTTGTCTTCTCCTTGGAGGCCTGTTGCTTGGTAGACAGTTAGATTATACATATTAACTCCCTGATTGACTAAGCATCTTTTTTGCTTACAACAAAAGCCATTCAGCTATGTTTCAGAATGGATGACTGGAAACTACCAGTTGCTACATATGTATTTCTCTTATCGGCAAAGTAACTCTGCATGTATGATGAATTAGTTACTTGGTACATAACACTGCACTACCTAAATTGTCTAACAAAATGACTCCATTAGGAAGGGAGCATGGCTCTAAAAGCATTCTCTTTCCAATTAATGCTTTGCACAAATTTAGCTGCCTGTCCACCAAAGACTTCATATGATTTTTCAGCAGAAGGCTGACATCTTATTCCCCAATGTATGAAAATCTGATGTTGATTTCTATTAAAGCCTGCTGGATAGACAGAATAATATTTGAAACAAGGCTGTTTGAACTAAAATGTAATTGGACTCATTTAAAGCTTTATTACAACGAAATCTGACTTCCTCCTTGTAAATTCAGTCACACGCTCCTCTCAGAAACCATTACCTTTTGCCACCGGCTGCAAATTTAAATTCTCCTTTAGGTAAGCATAATGAGAGGAGAAAGTTCTGACGTGGCCAGAGATCATATCAGATGGAGCCTGATTAATTATTTCCACAAGATCAATCAACACCTTATTTAGATAACCAGAGGCATTCACTAGTTAATTTGTTGCAAAAGAACCTATTGAGGGCAAGCATTTATCTGGCCAGTCAATAGACAGATTAGTACTAGAAAGTCAAATGCCGAGTTTGAAAACTGCTTGTGAAGGGGGAAAGTGGTGGGCAGGTACGAAAGGCCTGCTGCAAAGAGAGAACTATAAAATGTCAAGCAGGCATTTTTCCAGTTTAGCCTTGTGTCGGAAAAGACAGTGTCTGCTCTCTTGTTTTGATTACAATAGCTGCTGGAGGCAAGAGCCTATTTTGGTGTCTCTTGTACAAAGTTGCTTAAAAAAATATCCATGATCTGGAGAAGGCGGGGACAGGCATGAACCGCAGCTGGAGCAGCAACCATATGCAGAGGATTTCTGTTATGTAGAGCTCTGTCTTCCTCCCCACCCGCCACAGGCATCTGTGCACTGCACACTGGCAGGGCAACAGGGTCTTCAAGGCAGTGGGAGGACTGTGAGCTCTTTTGAACCCTGTGGGAATCCTCTGAAGGCAGGCATGGCACCTGCTGTGAAACTGGATTGCGTATGTCCATAACAATCCAATTAAAAACAAATCTCCAGGTTAGACTACTGCAATAAATTGCAAAAGGTTCTACCTTGGAATATGGTCTAGAACAGCGTTTCTCAACCACTGTTCCGCGGCACACTAGTGTGCTGCGAGATGCTGGCTGGTGTGCCGCAACGTGCGGTGACGAGAAGGGCGATTTGCATTGTCATGTACACTGACCCACCAGAAAGGAAGCTGGTCGGGTCACGACGCGGGGCGAGCGCAGCTCTCAACAGCCACCACCATGGGAGGGTGGTTTTAGACAAACTTAAAGAAGCTGGCTGGATGAGCTCAACCTGAAACTTGCTGAGCAAAGGATTGTGCTGGCAGAGAAATCAGCGGCTTGTGAAGCCTTATTACAGGAGATTGCAACCAACACAGCAATTGGCAAGTGTTTCTTACAGTCATAATTATATAGTCAATATAGGGCGGCACAGAGTTAAATTTTTTAACTTTTTTAATGGTGGTGTGCCTCGTGATTTTTTTCATGGAACAAGTGTGCCTTGGCCCAAAAAAGGTTGAGAAACACTGGTCTAGAAACTACAGGAAAGGCAGAGGCAGTGGCTAGTTTGTTAATTGGGAGAAGAAGGGATGGACATAAGACCAGTTCTGGCCTGACTGCACTGGCTTGCAATTTGCTGCTGGGTTTGACATTTAAAGCCTTATATACCTTATACACTTAAAGGCCGCCTTTCCCTACATGGATCTTATTAGACCCTGAGATCACCATTTGTTTTCCTGGCCATTTGGGATTGCCATCTGAGGTCCTTCTCTGTGTGCCACCTCTGATGTTGATCCAGAGAACAGATCTCTTCTCCCTTTCTATTCAGTGCTTTCCCCAGGAATGTTCTTGTTCCAGTACCAGGAAAATACAATTTTGTTTTCCCAGACTTCCGGCAAGCACCAACTATTGGATTTTCACTATGGAATTTTCACTCTCATTGTAAAGCACTTGGGGGCTGCTTGTAGAGGGAAGCAAACTGGGGAGGAACCTTCCAGTTTTTCAGTAAGCAGCATTGTAAGTCTACTTACTCATATGTTAGTACCATTCAGTCAGTTTGCTGTACTTCTTAGTGAGCAATAATTGGTAAAATGAGTAAAAAAATATTAGGACTGGAGTATATGCAATACATATCTGATGAGCTTTTCTCAGTAGTATGCTAGCTTCCACCTCGGTCTTAGCAAGTAAGGAAGCAATGTGTCCCATCACCCAACATGTTGCTAAATGCCCCCCTCACTGAGGCTTACAAAAACACTGCTGCGTCCCTATCTGCATTACGCAACAGCTTCAAGGTGGTTGCATATGTTGTACCCCTGACAACTAAGACAAGAGCCACTTTCGGATTGCCCACTTATCTTTTCTACATCATAGTAACTGCATGTTTAGCAATGCTTTTCCATTGATCTCCTGAAAATTTCCAATATTTTTCAAACATCCAAGTCCTTCATCAAATGTCAGGAATTAATCAGATACCCATTCTTGTTTTCACTGTTAACCTGAGCACCTTTTAATAAATAGCGAAGTGCTAATGCATGCTCTTTACAATGGGATATAGCCAAGTGGCAAGGTTTTGATATAATTCTCTCCTTCTCCATCCTTTACTTAACATGTAGTTTGTCCTTGGAATGGGGACCATCTTTTTAACCGAGGATTCAATTATACCCGTTTAGTGACAGTTTAAGAACTCTTGTATAATTTACTGCAGTTTTTAAGTGGAATCTGCACAAGGGTTCTAAAGTTTGAAAATACTGATGGAGAGATACTTGGAGGAAGGCTTGTATAGTGTAAATGTATTCTCAAGGAGAAGTGAGAGGAATAAGAGCTCTCAGCATAATTAAAATCAAATGAACAGACCCACCCTGGAATCCCTGTAGATTTATCGTTTCTGACTGCTGGGTCTTGATACGACTACAGCAGGAGAAGTGGACGTGTGTGTGTGTGTGTGTGTGTGTGTGTGTGTGTGCATGTGTGTAGAGAAAGAGAAAGTGCCACATTTGCTCTATAGAGATTAATCATGATTAGCTGCGCATGCCTTTTGGGTTTTAACATAGCCATCTGCTGCAAGGGTAGGAAATGTGTACTGTTGTGGGCTGCATCACCTTGGCGCATAAGCCTTTGGGAGTTGCCTGCCAGTGACAGACAGGTCCAAAACAAAAACTTGTTGTAATGTTTTATCTCTCTCTTTCTGCCAACCCTTTTCTCTTGCTCAGACACCTTCCCCGCCTACTTCTCCCCCTATCCAGCAGTCTGTCAGGGGAGAGACTCCTGCCTGAGACCTTGGAGAGCCATTGCCAATCAGTGTGGAGATTACTGAGCCAAATGGACCAATGGTCTGGCTCAATATAAGGCAGCTTCCTGTTTCTGTGTAACCCTTAGGCGTCAAGTTGCTCACACCTAGTCTAATAGCTTTTCTAAGAATGTGTCAACAATGATGATGACCATTTACCAAAAAGTAAGGTACCACAGCATGCAAATAACAACTTATTCGGTTGACACTCTGAGCCAGGCATCCCCAGACTGCGGCCCTCCAGATGTTTTGGCCTACAACTACCATGATCCCTAGCTAACAGGACCAGTGGTCAGGGATGATGGGAATTGTAGTCCAAAACATCTGGAGGGCCGAAGTTTGGGGATGCCTGCTCTGAGCCCATGGAGACAATTGTTTTACCATATTTGAACATCTCTGTGGTGAAAATCTACTTTGCACTTGTCAACTTATCTCCAAGTGAACTAGGTCTTTCCCAACTACTTTGGAAATCTATATGGGCCTGGCAACCAGTTCTGAGAATTCTACTTTTCTCATATATTTCTCCTAAAGTATGGAAATGTGGCAAAATGCTGTTCTCCATTTAGTAGGATGGTGCAGAATACGTTTATCTACTTTCCCAGCAAAGGTGCCCATTATTCCCTTTGAGTACCACCCCACCCCTTGATATTGTTCGCATCAACTGAACTCATTGAGGGTGACAGATTCCTTCTGATACTGAATGTCATGTCGAGTAAACCCCCAGGGCCAGCCACTTCCTTGCTGAGAGCAAAGGCAGAGGGATTTGTTTTCCATACAATGTTTGTTGCCTTTTCGACGAAGTGCTCAGGGCAATGAAAAAGACAAAAGCATTAAAAAACTATAATAAATAACAAGGAAAATGTAAAAAAAGAAAAAGAAACTCATAGGAACCAACACACCCCATCTGAAAGCAGCACCAGAATGGTAAATTTCTTTGTAAGGCTCTACTTTTGGCTAAATTGTGACAGTGATGAGGTTTGTCAGGCATCCCGAGGACATTATGTATTGTTTTTAACCTCAAAAGTTGTCAGATGTTTTTTTCCCAATGAGAGCTCTCAAAATGATTTTTAAGTTTGCAAAAAAGGGGGAGGGGTTTGCATATAAGAAACTGGAAAGCCTTCCTATATTGTTGGATTGCCCCTCCCCCCAGCCAGGATGGCTAAGAGTCAGTGGGAACGAGAGTTGCAGTCCAGCTACAGTTGACTACAGTTTCCCCATACCAGAAACAACAACTGTCCATCAGAGAAATCTGGATCTTGTATTTAAATTCTATTCCATTTTGCCTGCAGTGGTGATAAGTCTGAAGCAGAGCACCAAATTTGTGCATCTACTTGCTGAGCGCTGTTAAACAGAATAGATATGGATTGTTTCTTTAGAAGGACACTGCACTATAAGTCCTCTATGGAATATTACTTTTTAAAAAATGTGAATAACTATTTCAGCATTTCATATGTTCAAATCCATTTTCATTTAAATACACAGTTTTGTTCTCTGCTTCTTTCCTGGGGGTTTTCAAGTCATATCATTTCCATAATCAGTCCTATAAAGAGGAGCTTAAAATACAAAATGGGTACATGTATTCACAATTTTTAGCTTTGTTCAGAAATATACTTCAATATCTGCTACCTGTGTTATTCATTAGCCAATTATTTATTACTAATGAACAAAATATATGAATACTGTAGCATGACTGGAAGGCTCATTATTATTATTATTTTCATTGAGTAGATATATTTTTTATTTTCATACTGGTGTGAAATATGAAGCACTGAAAAAAATCATGAAAGCTGGGTTTTGTCACCTTACTGTGTGTAGGCTTAAATTACTGCTATGGATATATGTATTGCCAACTATTGCCCAGTCTCAAATCTTCCATTCTTGGGCAAGGTGATTGAGCGGGTGGTTGCTGAACAACTCCAAGCATGCCTGGAGGATGCGGTCCATTTGGATCCCTTCCAGTCGGGATTCAGGCCTCATCATGGGACTGAAACTGCCTTGGTCACGCTGGTCGATGATCTCCAGCGAGCTAGGGACAAAAAGGTGAGAGCTGTTTCCTAGTTCTGCTGGAACTCTCAGCGGCCTTTGACACCATTGACCATAACATCCTTCTGGACCGTCTAGAGGGGCTGGAAGCTGGGGGCACTGTTATACAGTGGTTTCGCTCCTTTCTCCTGGGCCGTGTCCAGAAAGTGGTGTTGGGGGATGAGTGTTCAGACCCCTGCACTGTCACTTGTGGGGTGCCTCAGGGTTCCGTCCTCTCCCCCATGCTTTTTAACATCTACATGCAGCCTCTGGGAGAGACCATCAGGGGGTTTGGGCTGGGTGTTCATCAGTATGTGGATGATACCCAGCTCTACTTCAAATCAGAACCAGTGAAGGTAGTGAAGGTCCTGTGTGAGTGCCTAGAGGTGGTTGGAGGATGGATGGAGGTTAACGGATTGAGGTTGAATCCTGACAAGACAGAAGTACTGTTTGTGGGGGAGAGGAGGTGGGCAGGTGTGGAGGACTCCCTGGTCCTGAATGGACTAACTGTGCCCCTGAAGGACCAGGTGTGCAGCCTGGGAGCCATTTTGGACTCACAGCTGTCCATGGAGGTGCAGGTCAATTCTGTGTCCAAGACAGCTGTTTATCAGCTCCATCTGGTATGCAGGCTGAGACCCTACCTGCCCGCGGACTGTCTTGCCAGAGTGGTGCATGCTATAGTTATATCTCGCTTGGACTACTGCAATGCGCTCTACATGGGACTGCCTTTGAAGGTGACCCGGAAACTACAACTAATCCAGAATGTGGCAGCTAGACTGGGGGTGGCCGCCAGGACCACATAACACTGGTCCTGAGAGATCTGCATTGGCTCCCAGTACATTTCCGAGCACAATTCAAAGTGTTGGTGCTGACCTTTAAAGCTCTAAACAGCCTCGGCCCAGTTTACCTGAAGGAGCATCTCCACCCCCATCGTTCAGCCCGGACACTGAGATCCAGCACCGAGGGGCCTTCTGGTGGTTCCCTCATTGCGAGAAGTGAGGTTACAGGGAACCAGACAGAAGGCCTCACCAGCTGTTAGCCTTAGTAATCTATCAGGCTCTGTTGTAGGCAGACCAAAGGCCTGGTCACCAAGGGTCAGAGTGTTAGTAGTACAGAGGGGATAGCTCTCTAAGTTAAAGCGTGGTGGTGATAACACAAAGGTTGCAGGCAGACACACCAGCTTCCCCCCCATTGATGGGACCTGGCATTGTGTGACATCATAGATATGATGCCCCACACCCCTCCACACGTCTCACTCCTGCCCGCCACGTGAGTGCTCACCCGGTGGCAGCAGGCGGTGGGGGATGGTGGCCCCCTCAATATTGGGGGCTTAGCCCCCTACCCACACATATTGAGGGAGCTTCTGGGAGCTTCTGGCCCCTATAGGTTGTACGTCTGGTTGCAGGTTGTATCCCTATATGAGACAGCTGGATTGATAGGGGTTGGATTAGATGATCCTCAGAGCCTCTTACAACTCTACGATTCTATGTTGTATAAGAAACCTATTGTCACAAGGAAGATGTGTTAAGAAAGTAAAATAAAAAAATTCCTTCAGTAGCACCTTAAAGACCAACTAAGTTTATATTTTGGTATGAGCTTTCGTGTGCATGCACACTTCTTCAGATACACTAGAAACAGAAGTGTCAGACCCTATATATATACAGAGGGTGGTGGGGGTGGGTGGGAATGGGAGATGGGCTGATGGGAGTGGTAAACCTGTAGATGGGTGTTAATGGCTGCTGATGGCTGCAATTAGTCCTGGGCTGAGGTGCAGCCATCAGCAGCCATTAACACCCATCTACAGGTTTACCACTCCCATCAGCCCATCTCCCATTCCCACCCACCCCCACCACCCTCTGTATATATATAGGGTCTGACACTTCTGTTTCTAGTGTATCTGAAGAAGTGTGCATGCACACGAAAGCTCATACCAAAATATAAACTTAGTTGGTCTTTAAGGTGCTACTGAAGGAATTTTTTTATTTTGCTTCGACTCAGACCAACACGGCTACCTACCTGTTAAGAAAGTGTTCATCTACATCAGGCATGAGCAACCTTTGGCCCCCCAACTCCCACCAGCCCCATAAAGCATGGCCATAGGTGGTGAGAGAACAACATCTGGAGGGACAAAGATTCCCCACACCAGATCTATAAAGTAAAACCCAAGAAATGAGACGTGATGGTGGTCTTTAATCGAAAGAGACTCTAAAAATGCACCTCTGCTCTTGTAAAGATACACAACTATTCAGAACATGCTCGCCAGGCCAGAAGTGGAGGATTTCACAGCAGCCCTTTCAATCATATTCACTGCCTCCAGCTTATATGTACATCTCATATGGTTGCAATTAAAATATGTCAAAAGAGTGAGAGTGAGAGAGCCTCTTCATCCTTGTGAGCTGGGCAACTTGGGCTCTTCAGAGGGCTTTTTGAATCTTTTGTCATTTATGTCCTGCTAGGATGGGAAGCCACAAAATTTCACAGTTAGTAAGCCTCACCCGTCTAGATATGTTGGTTGACAGAGTGCCAGTTAAAACATCTTTCCAGAGCCGTTGACAAGTGTCTGAAGGGAGAGAGCCAACTGTTTCAAATAAACGAAGATGACTGGGGATTTTTTTCTTTCCTCCAGAGGTGGCACATCAATCAGCCAGACTATGTGTGGCATTAAGTGGTATATTGCTGTGGGGGAACCTGCAGTGCTACAACTTTGGCAATGGGAACTGCCACTCATGCTGCCATTGATGAGTCAGAAATACAGCCAATGTACATGGCAAAGGAAAGAGGAGGCTTATATATCATTATTCTGTTCTATGAGATGGAGAAAATTGGACTCGTGACATCCCTTGCACATTCCAGAGGGGGCTAAAAAATGAACAGGTAAGCCAAAGCTGAAAGAATACACTGAATTAATGAGACATATTCATGCATTTTGTCTGTATTTTATTTTAAAACATATACGGTAGACTAGAATAACTACCTGTAGGGCTGTGCCGTTGTTGCTAACAATCCTTCCTGGAGCATCGTGATAAATGCCTCTCTTCCTGTATGTGTGTTTGGCATTTTCAGAAAACGTTAGCTTCTGCATTTACATTGTCCTCTTTTGCTTCGCTCTCAGTTGACCTACCTCACCTGTGATGACATCATGATATAGCAAAAGTTGATTGGCTTTCACGATTCCATTCATTATGCAACCCCTGACTGGGTGGGAATCCTGTGTGATTAAATCAAGGAGGACTAATTAACCAGCACTGAGGGCCCATTGAAACAAGATAATGCTCACCAAATAGTAATAATAATAATAATAATAATAATAATAATAATAATAATAATTTATTTATACCCCACCCATCTGGCTGGGTTTCCCCAGCCACTCTGGGCGGCTTACAACAGAAAAATGAAATAAAACAATTAAGCATTAAAAGCCTCCCTAAACAGGGCTGCCTTCAGATGTCTTCTAAAAATCTCGTAGCTGTTTTTCTTTTTGACATCTGATGGGAGGGCGTTCCACAGGGCAGGCGCCACCACCGAGAAGGTCCTCTGTCTGGTTCCCTGCAACTTGGCTTCTCGCAACGAGGGAACCGTCAGAAGGCCCTCGGTACTGGACCTCAGTGTCCGGGCAGAACGATGGGGGTGGAGATGCTCCTTCAGGTATACTGGACCGAGGCCATTTAGGGCTTTAAAGGTCAGCACCAACACTTTGAACTGTGCTCAGAAACGTACTGGGAGCCAATGTAGATCTTTCAAGACTGGTGTTATGTGGTCTCGGCGGCCGCTCCCAGTCACCAGTCTAGCTGCCGCATTCTGGATTAGTTGTAGTTTCTGGGTCGCCTTCAAAGGTAGCCCCATGTAGAGCACATTGCAGTAGTCCAAGCGGGAGATAACCAGAGCATGCACCACTCTGGCGAGACAGTCTGCAGGCAGGTAGGGTCTCAACCTGCATACCAGATGGAGCTGATAGACAGCTGCCCTGGACACAGAATTGACCTGTGCCTCCATGGACTGCTGTGAGTCCAAAATGACTCCCAGGCTGCGCACCTGGTCCTTCAGGGGCACAGTTACCCCATTCAGGACCAGGGAGTCCTCCACACCTGCCCGCCTCCTGTTCCCCACAAACAGTACTTCTGTCTTGTCAGGATTCAACCTCAATCTGTTAACTTCCACATAAGTTGATTAGGAAGGGCCAGGTGAGTATCCAAAGGCCCAAATTCCAGAATCAGTGTGCTGCGACCAAGATGGGCCTATTCCAGGCTTCCTCAACCTCAGCGCTCCAGATGTTTTGAGACTACAATTCCCATCATCCCTGATCATGGGAGTTGTAGACCAAAAACATCTGGAGGGCTGAGGTTGAGGAAGCCTAGCCTATTAGGTGTTATGACTTGTGTTATGACTTGTCACACTTTAATTGACAGTGGAATAGCCTAACCGGCAAGCAGGATCCTTTCAAGCTGACTTCAGTAGTCTATTCTACAGAGAGCAATTAGGAAACAGAAGTGCATTGTGCAAGACAATTGGACTGTCTCACAGGAAATGGGGAGGGGGACATCTTCTTGCAACACCCAGATTTGAATTTGACATGCATGATATTATAAGCAATACTTTGCAGAACTCCAACTTGATTTTAAAAGTGCTAAAATGTAGTTGCAGCTTGACCTAAGCCCTCAGTTCATTTTGGAAGACGTACAATTATATTCTCCTGATATAAAGAGCAAAAATAGAATCCTAAGAAGGGGGAATGTTTCTGGCTAGTCATGTGAAAGGAAATTCAAATTATATTCTATAATAATATTTTTTATTTTTGCTTCCCCATTAGCAGTCATTGTGTGCTGGCACCTATGGCATGTTTACCAAAGTTTGAGTAGCAAGCCTTATTTTAACCTTACCTCCCGTAAGCTACTGTGGGGAGCAGGAATAATCATTCATCTACCAAAACTGTCAAAAGTCAACCATCAAAGTACATGATAGGAGCCTGTGTCCATAGGTGACTCCTCTCTTCAGCCATCTCTGGCTTTGTACTGAATTGAAACATGGCATGGCAGGAAATTGCCATGAGCAGCTCTGTCAATGGAGTATGAGAATCTTAATCTCAGGGATATGGGTTCGAACCCCACATTGGGCAATAAGGTTTGTGCATTGCAGGGGGTTGAAATAGATGACCCTTGTGATGCCTTCCAACTCTACAATTCGATGATTCTACTATCTGGGAAGGTAAGTAGCCCACAAACAAGCTGGTGGAAACCATGGGAGGAAAGCTAAACAAATATGTTGTTGTTGTTTAGTCGTTTAGTCGTGTCCAACTCTTCGTGTCCCCATGGACCATAGCACGCCAGGCACTCCTGTCTTGCACTGCCTCCCGCAGTTTGGTCAAACTAATGTTTGTAGCTTCGAGAACACTGTCCAACCATCTCGTCCTCTGTCGTCCCCTTCAAATATATACGTAGGTATTCAGGAATTTGAGGAGGAAGTCAGACTGAGGCTGTGAATGACAGAACTTCACAGCTGAGGGTGAGGCAGTGGAAAAAGAAAGAAATGAAATGTGGAGAATATGTAAGTCTTAATGAAATGAGGTGGTCAGACTGTGACATTTGTGCTCCCAGGAATGAGGAGAGTATGGGACTATCTGAAGGGAGGAACAACAGACACACCAGGTCTCCTCTAAAACCTAAATGTAGCCTAGGGACTGCAAAGGACCCTATGCTGCTGCAATTAGTTTTATACTTCTTTAAAGAGAAAGTAAACTCTAGCAGAGTCCTTCAACTGAGAGATATTTTAAACGAACACAGGGCTGTCCGAAATGTGCACTCCGCCATGGGGCCAATCCCAGCTGGTGTTCAAGTTAATAAGCAAATTAAAGTGAGTTATAAAACAGTGTGTTGCAATCCCATGCATGTTTATACAGAAACAAGTCCCACTTTGTTTGGACTTAATTCTGAGTTAAATGTATCTGGCACTTCCACTCCAGAGATGCCCAACCAAAACTCTGTTGTTAGGCATTGCCAGGAAAAACATTTTTATTCGCTCAGGCCTTTTAAGTACATGGCTCCTTTTAATTAGTGGTTTGTCCTGTCTCCTTTTATGATGATTGTATTTTTACTTAAACTCTTACTTAAACCACCTGGGATCTTTTTGATGGATGGCACTGTATAGATTCCTGAAAACAAATAAGCAGATTCAGAAATAGAAATATTGCCCAAATGGAGGGCAAGAAAGGAACACGAACCTTGATAAAAGAAATGCAAGCAGACATTAAGGCACCTGGAAAAATGAATCCAAGTATATAATTTAAAACATTAAAGTTAATAATAATAATAATAATAATAATAATAATAATAATAATAATATTGGATGACTGTGGAGTAAAAGTTATCAAGGTGACTGCAGAGAAGATGAATGAATTCTTTTCATCCATCTTCACTGTGAAAAATGTATGACAGGTTCCTGTAACAGAAGTTCTAGGGCAGATCAATTTTTTTAAAATATAAATTTACCTGGTCCAGATGGCATCTACCTCAAAGTTCTTAAAGATCTCAAATAGCATCCCCCATCCAATTGCAGTAGGAATCACAGCATAGGCAAAAGGTTGTCTCCAAGATGGGCCTCTCCAAGAGAGCTATTTATTTCTTCTATGAAATCAAGTATTTATATCCTGTGCTTCACCTGAATGTTGCAAGGTGGGTCGTGACACAATAACATAATCCTTTAAAAAGAGTCCTTCTGGATCAGGCTAAAGGCTCATCTAATCCAACATCCTGTTCTTTCACAGTGGCCAAGGAGATGCATCTGGGACACTCACAAGCAAGACTCTAGTGCTTTATGCAATAAATAGTACCAAACACCTCACTTAATAACAGTGCCACAACTGCCTCCTGCATGCCTTTAGCCCTTGAGAAGGTTCATCTGAGCCCCCCCATTGCTTTACAGAGGAGTTGGCACATACATACAAATAATATGGTGATGTACGTGATTCTTTGAAGCAGACTCCAAAGGGTTCCCACTTGAACAGGGGGTGATTTGGGTTGCAAATTTTTATTTATTTATTTCTTATTCATCACATTTAAATTGTCTCCAAGAAGTTCAGTGTGCTGCATATTTTATTGGGGTGTTGTTGTTGTTGTTGTTGTTGTTGTTGTTGTTGTTGTTGTTGTTGTTATTATTATTATTATTATTACCCTGCCCATCTGCCTGGGTCTCCCCAGCCACTGTGGGCAGCTTCCAACAAAATATTAAAATACAACAGTCAGTCAAACATAAAAGCTTCTGTGGCGTTCGCTTATGATTCTAGTGATGTACTCCCAGTATGAAAGTGAAAGAGTTAATTGTCTGCCCAATGAGAACCCAGGGGGCGGAGTCAGCTAGGGTATAAAAGTACTGGGGGGAGTTTTAGAAGGGGGTTGAGTTGAGTTGTTGGTGGAGTTGAGATTGGGTTTGAGATGAGGGTTGAGAGTGGGGGTTCTATAGTGTTGTCTGAGGGTTGGTTTAGTCTGAGAGAGAGAAAGTGAGTCTGAGGCAGGGAAAGTCAGAGTCTGCGAGAATAAGAGGAGAACCTAGGTAGGAAGGTATAGGAACTAAAGTTAAGAGATTGACAGAAAACTACCTGTGTGACCATAAGCTTGTGCAACTGTGAGAAATAAAAATTAGAGTTGTGTGTTCACATTTTAAAACCTGTCTGGACTCAGTGATTTATCTGGGAGTACCCAGTTGGTGGCAGCGAGTTCCGTGGTGGCACAGGGATCAATCGATAGTTACATGTCTGGGGACCCTGTGTGATCGCCACAGCTTCCCTAAACAGGGCTGCCTTCAGATGTCTTCTAAAAGTCCGGTAGTTGTTTTTCTCTTAGACATCTGGTGGGAGGGCGTTCCAAAGGGCAGGTGCCACTACCAAGAAGGCCCTCTGCCTGGTTCCCTGTAACTTGGCTTTTTGTAGCAAGGCAACCGCCAGGAGGCCCTCAGCACTGGACCTCACTGTCCGGGCAGAACGATGGGGGTGGAGAAGCTCGGCCCGTAGGAGTTGACTCCTTTGGTAAGAACTGTTTGACAATGGAATGGTCTCCCTTGGAAGTTTGTGGATTCTCCTTCCTTGGAGGTTTTTTTAATCAGAGGTTGGATGGTCATGTGTCATTCTTTATCTGAGATTCCTGCATTGCCTCTTGGGGACCCTTCCAACTCTGCAATTCTATGATTCTATTCTCTCTCAAAAGACACAATAGCCCTGTGAGGTAGGTTTGGCTGAGAGGAAGTGACTGGCCCATAGTCACCCAGTGAGTTTCATGACTGAGTGGGGATTTAAACTACTGGCTCCCAGGTCATACTCCAACATAATAACTACTGCATCATGGTGGCTCTTAAGAGTCAATCCTAAATATTTTTTAAAAGATTTTAACGCTGTGCTTAAAACACCTGAAGGACGCAGGAAATCATA
Source organism: Zootoca vivipara (assembly GCF_963506605.1). Classification (NCBI taxonomy): domain Eukaryota; kingdom Metazoa; phylum Chordata; class Lepidosauria; order Squamata; family Lacertidae; genus Zootoca; species Zootoca vivipara. The sequence goes on along the minus strand of NC_083279.1, from coordinate 5,509,654 downwards.
TCAGAAGCGTTTTGCATGACTGAGAATTCTTCCTTGCTTCCATTGGAACCGAACTGTATTTATTGGAAAAATCTGTTCTGTAATTATTCTTAAAAGATACACTTGGAAAATCCCTACCTACTTTGCCATCCTGTGGGTAATGTTCATATGCTGCCCACTGCAAATTTGTCTTTTAGTGGTTCTAACAGTTGAAGATCCAATTCATTCACCATTGCAAGCTGAATAGGCAGATCCATGTGCAAGGTTTTTCAAGCTCTCACTGAATATCTCTCCAGAACAGGTGTGGTGTATATGTCAGGATAGTGGGGTTTTATTTTATTTTATTTAAAAAAACACTCAAAAGGAAATCAGCAGTTCTTATTACTGAGAAGTCATTTTATTTTACCTTATCCCCCTATTAAAAGTAAGTAATTACATCCCGATGCAGTGTGTATAATTTTAATACAGAAAAGGGGTGCTTAGCATTGGGCATATTTTACTTCTAACAGGCAAAATTTGGACTGAATGGAGGAGTCTAGTGGTATAATTATGAGATTACTGCTCAAGCTTTTGTGATGAAGGAGAAAGCTATTGTGGGCTTGTAGTGGTTTCTGTTCTCCTGAATGCAGTCTGGTACTATTTTCCAACTAAATCAGTATGCCAGTGACTTAGCAAAAATACACAATAGGGGCTTGTTATTATGTAGATTATCTCCTCCTTCCGGCAAGGTTAAGATAGAGGAGATCTTCACGGGGAAATGGAGTGAAAGTGCTATTTGAAGAGACTGCTTTTCAGCTCTTGATCATGATAGTGTGTTGCTATCAGTGAGATTGCATCAAAGTTTTAGGAGATATTTGTCTAAATGTGGAGATAAATTGTGAAATTAGATAACTGGCTATGTGATATCAAGAAGCCATATGGTATCCATTGGAGACCCCCCCCCACCCCAGGCTGCATTAATTGTTGGGCTAAGAGTGAACTCCTACAGGGCATTACATTATAGATGTGATAGTTGAAGGTTATCATTTGGTATCTGCCATTGTCGGTTACCATGCATCATCACCCTCATCATCTGTTATTATGCCTGGAAATTATCTAACAGCAAGAGCCAAGCTGGGAGGCCATGAGCCTATTGTGCGTTGCCTATTCTTCATGTGTTCCTTAGTGAAAAGAAGGCCTCTGGGGAATTTTCCCGAGTGAGTTCATTGAAAAGGTGTGAACAGACTAAGAAGAGAGTTAATCAAACCGTAGCATATCTAGCTGTGCTAAGGAATAAATAGGGATTTGCCCTCCCAGATCAAACATACGTATTATCTCGTTCTCATAATCGGAAGCAGAGGTGAAGCAAGGAGGTAAGGAGAAAAAAAACACATTATTTTGCCTTGCTAGGTAGAAAATAGAAGAGGAAGAATGGGAGTTGTTTAACTTTTCTGGGAAGATGTCCCAACAGTTCTGGAGAATGAATTGATCTATGCTTAATGGCAATAGGGAGAAGGAGAAATATGTGACATCACTGGGAGAAGAAGAGTCATGTTTGAGACAGATGAAGGGGGCAAAGCTGAAAGAAGGGAGAGGAAGAGCTGAGAGGTGAGTTAGTGAAATAAGAGAGGCAGGGGGTGAAAACAAACTTGATAATAAAGTACTCTTTATTGCCATAATCTCTTGCTAGGATTTAAATTTTAGAGTGACCACTTGGTCATCACACACAAAAAAAGGAAATAAATGCATCACCAAAAAAGAAGACAAAAGAGGGCACTACTTTGGTATGTTACTTGGAAGACTTATTAGCAGTAAGCTCCAGTTCAAATCTATTCGCAAATTCACCTTTTTGGCAAATACAGTTGCAATCTATCATAAAACAAAGGAACCTACCGTAATTTTGAAGCCAACAGTTACATTAACAACCAATATAATAAAATTCCAAGTTGAATTTCTCTTAATGTCGCATTTAACTTTGAATTTCAAATTCAAATTAAGTAGACGCCTAGTTTGACAGGCAGCAGAAAGGCATGTCCCACCAGAGGATCTGTGTGTCTGGCTTTAATAAACACTCTCCTGGATCCAGCATCTGGAGTGAGAGAGCCCTTTTGCATATGACCTTGATGGAGGCAGCGCATTAGAAGTGTAGTTTTGAATTAGCAACTTGCCATTAAAATAATCTTCCTACAAAACACCCCCTCCAGCCCCTCAGCTCCTTTGTTCCAGTATCAATATTACTTTGCTGCTTCTGCACCTGAAGCAAGGACATATGTAAAACAGCCATTTCTGATTTCTGATGCATCCTTGTGTAAGGCAGAGGAAGGCACAGAAAGAGCCTTCTGGATAAAAATAGTATCCTTCTCACAAATGGAAATACTTTCTTTGATGATGTCCACTAATAATCTTGGGGCGCAAGTTACCTACAAACACAATGCAGTTTTATATCCGTTTTACTCGTACATCAATGGTTTGCAAAATGCCTGCTCTTTGAGAAACTTTAACAAATGTATCTACCTACTGGGAAGAAGAAACAAACCAAGGTGGGGCGGAGAGTTTATGGGCAAACATAGTTCAGATAGTGCCAGTTTGACCGGTTGAGTTTTGCTATGACCTTATTCAAAATGTGAGTGTACCCAAGAATGTTTTCCAAGACACATATAGTTGCACTTTTATGTTCTGAACAACTAAGCCATCGCTGTCAATCTTCTCATGAATAACACTTAATAAAGTTCTCACAAACTTCAGTGGACCTAGGAACAGTTCCAAAATGATTTTATTATTGATATTATTTTCCCTCAATTTAGTTCTGTGTCTTTTTGTGTAGACTTCAGTCCCATATGCACTTACTGTACTAGGAAGTAAAGCCATTAAACTTAATTGTGCTTACTTCTGAATATGCATGCATAGAATTGCAGTGTTTATTCCAACAAATGAAGGAGGAGCATGCACAAATGAATATTAATAACACACTATATATGTGTGGAATATGTATAAGAGACACAAAAATGCAAAATGGAATTAGACAATAAGGGTCTAATTGCAAGGATATATTTGCAAGGATATATTTATATATAGTCAGCAAGGATATATTTATATATTGAAGTAATGTATGTTTGGAACACCATTGAAAAAGCCTCCAAACACCCCGTTCCACTATCGCCCTGCCCCATTCCATCCCTTTTGGTGACTTTCTGTGATGTTTTGGGGTCACTTTTGGGTTTGGTGTGATGCGCGTATGTTATGCACATATCGGCCGGGGCCTAAAATGGTTGCTGCCTGTATTGCTAAGTACAAAAGAGTAAAAGAAAAAGAAAAACCTCTATACAATTTGCAGAATTGAGCAATATTTTTCAGATTCATACAAATATTGTAATTTGAAATGGATTCAATCCCAGTGTTGTACCTTGGTTAAAGCACCTGTAAGAAGAAACTCAGCTTTTCTAGTATGTTGTGTGTGTGTGTGTGTGTGTGTGTGTGTGTGTCTATATCCGGTCAGCTTACTAGTTCTGCAGCATCTTGTTACAGGTCATCATTGCATGCACTTTATTCTGCTGCATCACCTTTCTTTTAATGTACTGATTCTTAACAGAAGAGAATAACAACAGCAACAACAACAATAATGTTTATTAGTTATATGTCACCCATCTGACTGGGTTGCCCAAGACACTGTGAGCAGCTTCCAGCAAATTATAAAACTACAGTAAAACACCAAACATTTAAAACTTCCTGAAACAGGGCTGCCTTCAGATGTCTTCTAAAATTCAGATAGGTAGTTGTTTATTTCTTTGACATCTGATGGGAGGGCGTTCCACAGGGCAGGCGCCACTACCAAGAAGGCCCTCTGCCTGGTTCCCTGCAACCTCGCTTCTCGCAGGGAGGGAACCGCAAAAAGGCCCTCAGAGCTGGACCTCAGTGTCTGGGCTGAACGACGGGGGTGGAGATACTCCTTCTGATATACTGGGTCAAAGTTGTGTATTACTGTCGTATAAAGACTCTCTTTTTGACATATGCCATTAAAGGCAACAGGATCTGATCTCTTTTATTATTGAATATCGTACAGAGATTTAATGCTCCATGGATATTGTAGCACTGTTTTGCAGAATGTTTAAGCAGGATTCATTATTTATTAATCTGACAAAGGTCAAGTCATTTCTCAAAATCTAATATTGGATAACAAGCAGTTTTGTACATTTTTAGGTATTTGGTCTCTGCCACAAGTTTGAGGTGTGATAAATGGTTAAATTACTCAGTTCTAATGGAGCCAAAATACAGATTGAATTGGAATAATTCAGTGGCTCTGAAGGTTTTTCGTCATAGTTTTTTTTTTATTGATTTACAAAAAGCATGATACACTTACATGATAAATAAAAATCTCCTCCCCACAAGAAAGGTTTGCTCTAAGAACATACGAATAGCTTTGCTGTAGTACCTCTGAATGTTGTTCTTTTGCCATATTCCTTGTTGGCATCTGGGTGTTTCCCACAAACAAAACATCAATAGGAAAAGCTACCTTATTGGCCTGAATATAAGCCGCACCTTTAACGGGGGGGGGGAGAGGAGAGAATACCCAAATATAAACCGCTCCCTTAAAATTCTGCAGGCACTCATACCCGTTCCGTTTTACCCTATGTCTATTTCAGCAGTGATATCCTAAACCGTGTCCTCCCTAAAAGAGGGCACGTGTTGCCGTGAGACCTGGAGACTGACCTCCTGGTTGTGGGTGGGTCTGTTGGATAGCCACAACACCCGATTGGTAGGTCCCTCATTGCTGGGTGTAATTTGGCCAATGGGGTGCAGTCTAAACAGATTGAGGGACCTATATATACCCATGCACGTGACCCAAAGCTTCCTGTTTCGGTGCATGCATTCAGAACACCCGCCCTCCTCTCCCTACTTTTCGGGCTTTGTTGCGCTTGACTTTGCTATGACGTCGTGTCGTTGGGACAGGGGCATGGCAGGAATTTCCCTACTTGTCTGATTGGCTGTTGCCATTTGGATTTTACCTGCTACGTAGCAATTCGTCACAACTTGTAAGGTTGCAGATAGGCACTAGTTCATGTGATAGGGATGAGAGAACAGTCTCGCCATCTCTATGTGAAGGATATTCCATTAAAGGAATCCAGGGACTCAACTTGGTTTGGTCAACCCCCAAAAGGGGGTTGTGCCCGTGTCTGAGTCCAGGGGAGCATCTGGGGAGTGAACAGAGTCTGTTCCCAGGCTTTTCACCTGCCTCAGGTGTTCACCCTTGGCTGACCTATGATAGAGCTCTGGGTCAGCGCTACCTGCAAGGGTGTAGGGAGCTAGTCAAACCAGAGCCTATGCAACCACTCACTTTTCTGTAATCAATAAAGTTGTGGCCTAAATTCTGCCAAAAACCAAAACCAAAATTTGAGTCAAATGTGTCTTTATTTAAGGGGGAGTTCTTTGGGCCTGAATACGCAAAAGCCAATTTTTGTAAGGTCGCAAATTTAAGCCACACTTTAACTTTTCATGGTCGGAATTTGGAAAAAAAAAAGTGAGGCTTCTATTCAGGCCAATACGGTAATAAGTACCTTTCCTGCTTGGTCATTAGTGCTACATAACAGAAAGATGTCTCATGGCATAAGGCAGAATCAGCCTCTTTAGAGGCTTACAAAAAAAAAGAAGAAGAATCTGGCAAAACATGTAGTGAAAGCAGGAATGCACCTCTCTATCGCTCAGGTAAGGGCATGGAGATTTCAAACACATGGCCATAAATCTGATAAAAGCATGCTTGCTTGACCCTGTGTAAAAACCAGTACATTACATGTTGTGTTGTGTTTTGCAGTGCTTTTTACTTTTTTAAAAAAAGTAAGGGGTACTCTCATTTTGACTCAAGAAAATCACCATTTCATAGTTCAAATCGGGAAAAAGTAATACAGTAAATGGACAAAAGTACAAAGATTCACAAAATGTTTTGGGATATGCTTACCCCTGCGTCCCCCCAGGAAAAAAAAGCACTGGTGTAATATGTATGTAATATGTATGTAATAGAAGAGAGAACATGCAGAATCTGGGTGATTCTGCATGTGCTAGCTCTGAAAGAAAGCCACTTATTACATTCTTGAACATTTCACAGTTAGAAGCTTTTCTAATACAGCAGAGCTATCAGGGGGTAATGCAAGTGAGAAACCACTGCTAATTTTTCATATTTCATTTTCTTTCTGAGCCAGTGTCAAGACTTCATAAGTTTAGTTGGTAGAAGAAAAATGCCTGCTTCGTGGAAGCTCCACCAGTTTGCCCCGACTGCAGGTCTTCTGAATGTATCGCTCTGACGGCAATTCATCTTCATTCCTCCCAAGCTGACAGGATAGAGCCTTCTTACAAATTTTACAGCAAGCAATATTTTTATTGTTGTTCAGGAAAGACACCTAAGGGGGTTTCTATTTTATTTTTAGGGACATTTCTGGATGTTTTCACTATTATGAATGATGACCTCTCTATCCCACAGAAAAAAGTGTAACTGTCATGTGTTTTTATGGATTGCTCAAATAGTTTGATTTATTATAGCACCATCCAACCATACAATGCCGAAACTGCTCCTCGTAAAGAATTAAATGTTGCCCCTCTCCCTATATTCCTACATGGATTGGGTTTCCTTCCAAATTCATAGCACTGTGCCACCAAAGGAAGATTGTTAAGACATAGCAACCAGATTGTAGAAAAAGCATCTTGAGCTAAATGCATAGTTGAATTTTATTTGTTTTATATAAATATGGAACATATGGAACATATATAACATGTATAATGTATTTACCCCACAGTTTGAGACAATGTGGTTCAAATTTGCAGCAAGGTAAAGTGGAAGAATCCTGAGGAGGCAGAGTAGAATGTATTATTTCATGCTGCAAGGTGGGGGGATGCTATACAAATAAACTCCCTACTGTTCACATTTTTTGATTTGTAATGCTTCATAGGAGAGTAAGGAGTATAAAATACAACTTTAACATGCAACTATTTGAATCGGTCAGCAGCAGCCCCAAACATTCCTCTAAGAACTGATGGGATCTGAGGGCACATTCGGAAACCACTATTTTCTTAATATGGTTGACATATAATGGAATGTATCTAAATGATAAATTATCAGCATGCCATTAGTTAATTTGTTTTTGCATAATTTCAAAAATGTGCCCTCCCACATGCAATGTCAAGTGGTTAACTCCATTTTACAGTGGGAGGACTCCAACATTGCCACCCCATTAACACATCACTTTGCTGAATGCCTGTTGAAATCAGAGGTGACATTGATTGGGAAATGAAGTTTGTGAAGTGGCCAAGGGCATTTACCAGCATTTTTTGAGAGTGCTTGCCATGCCATCAAGGTTTTGTGAGTGCTTGCAAAGAATGACTTACAAGGCAGCAGATTAATATCCACCCATCCTTAGCGACCCAGGTGGCGCTGTTGTTAAACCACTGAGCCTAGGGCTTGCCGATCAGAAGGTTGGCGGTTCGAATCCCTGTTACGGGGTGAGCTCCCATTGCTTGGTCCCAGCTCCTGCCAACCTAGCAGTTCGAAAGCACGTCAAAATGCAAGTAGATAAATAGGAACCGCTACAGCGGGAAGGTAAACGGCGTTTCCATGTGCTGCTCTGGTTTGCCAGAAGCGGCTTTGTCATGCTGGCCACATGACCTGGAAGCTATACGCCGGCTCCCTCGGCCAATAATGCGAGATGAGCGCGCAACCCCAGAGTCGGTCACGACTGGACCTAATGGCCAGGGGTCCCTTTACCTTTACCTTTTATCCTTAGTTTCTAGTCTTTGTGGTTGTGCTGATACACTTGAAAGAACATAGGCAAAATGCTCAGTGATATCTCAGAGAAATGACTAAATAAAGCTTACTGTGGTTGGGGCAGGGTTTTAGTGCCCCATGTACACCATTGACTTTCTCATTACTAAAGAAAGACAGGAAAAACCCAGAGTGAATTTTGAAATAGAGTAAAAATTGCAGGAAAAAAATATGTGTAAGACTCAGACAATCATCCACAATTAGGCATTTTGTCTCAATTTGCATCATTTCAACAGATTAAAGAATTCAGATTCTTTTTGATGCAGAATTTGGATTGTCCTTTTGCAGAATTTTAATTAATATTGTTATTAGTCCTGTTCCTTTATTGTGTTGAATTATTAAACATGAAAATGTGTTAAAGTGTTGATCTGAGAACCTGTAACATTAACCTCCCAGCTTCAGTACTGCTCTTTATGTATTGGGCCTGCTGGTATAAAAAAATACAGGAATTAACCAAAACTTGAAGCACAAAGCATTGTTTTTAGCACTTCAGCTCTAAAACTGAACTGGTTTCCCATTTTCAATTCCATGCAAAGTATGTAAGAGAGAATCATGGCCAATGGCAGATTTACATTTTTTCAAACACTTCGAACTGTGTTCCATTCTAGTCTTTATCATTCTCTATGGCTAAAAACAAACAAAATCATTTGCTCTCTGAAACTCATGTGATTCTGTCTCCATTTCATACGGTAAAATGTGTCGAGCATATTTCTGTGCTTGAATAAACATAAAGGTAGATGTGTAGGTTATAATTCTAGTATCCTTTGCATCAGTGAAGTAAGAAATAACTGTTGGATTCAATTAAATCTGAGCAGAATATGACTCTGGGTTGGCATTTTGCTTGAATACATTCTGGTTTCAAATACTTGCAGGTTTTGTTTTAGAATATGCTCGGCTGTTGCAAATTACACACAGGCATGATCCAGCTCACATTTACGCATGCTAAAACACCAGCAAAATAAATGGAACTTAAAGGCAGTTAATTGCATGCTCGATTGTGGCACTGCTTGCATTCGGGGCATCGCTTTCATGCAGCATATTCTGAATTAAAACATGGGCAGTGATTATAACTTTTCCAATTAATTTAAACAGTAGTTTTTCTTTAATCAGCAGTTTGCCCACATGAATGTTCTTATGCTACCCTCACACTGAATATGGTCGTGTTGAAAATTAACATGGTCTATTGTCACTCTTTAATGTTAAAATTAAACTTTTAATTTTCGTAAGCAATTTAATTATGTTGCCTATATTAGGTTGCATTTTAATTTTAATTAGAATTACAATTAATTATGTACCACTCTCAGTGCACTGCTGATTAATGTGAGGAGCTGTGTGTGTTTTTGCACAGGTTATGCAACCAATAGGCTTTCTTTCCTCTGTCCTCTGAAAACAACGTAATTATAGACCTCCTGAGCTTTGCAGGTCAAGCATTCCAATAAATAGTATCTGGGGAAAATAGAAGGTTCAGGTACTATAGATATGTGAGATGTACTTCAGGAAAGAAGTAGAAGCACTGAGATTTTTAGATGTTGGTCAAGTACATCATCTGAAGCCTACAACCATTATGATAGGAACTTAATATATAAAAAAGTATTAAAACAGGTAATGAATTATTCTCTCTCATGCTCTCTCTCTCTCTCTCTCTCTCTCTCTCTCTCACACACACACACACACACACACCTTTCACCATCTCTTTATGAACTATCTCAGCTACTATTAATTGCCATCCTTCACCCAAAGCTGTATTATGACACCACATGATAGTGGCTATTTCAGGATTACATCACTTGTGACTCATCAAGCCAAACACAGCCCACCTTTTATCTCAACCCACCAGGGGGTTCAACAAATCTCATGTTTTTGCTTAAAAAGGGGGCCTTGAGGGAAACATTTTCAATTTTCTCTGCTAATCTGATTCTCTTCTACTTGTACTTGGCACACACTTGTATTTGCTGATTGTTTTACTAGTGCAATCTGTTTTTGTTACTGCAATACCCCTTTAGTGCTCTGGGGGGATTATGAGCCAGAAAATGGTCTACTGCAAAAGACCTTCACTCACTGGCAGAAGGAAATGACATCTTTAATTTTCTTTTTCTTTTTTTTATTCCTAGTCTTTTTGGCAATTACTCATAGCCAAGTAGGATTGTATTCCTTGAATATGGTCTTATCAGTGTGTCCGTAAGTGATTGTGGAGGCCAATTCTGGATCCGTACATCCTTCCACAGTGGGGACATATGTTTCCCGGTGGGATTTGCCAAATGCCTTCCTCTTAGCTCGTTTCTCCCTTTTTTCTTGAGTTTGTGCTTCTTCAAAATTCATGACACCTTTGGTAGAACTCTGGACTCTGAATCCAGCGATCCGAGTTCAAATCTTGGTAGGACCTTTCCCTTTGAGACGCAGGTGGCACTGTGGTCTAAACCACAGAGCCTAGGGCTTGCCGATCAGAACGTCACAGGTTCAAATACCTGTGAGCTCCCGTTGCTCAGTCCCAGCTCCTGCCAAGCTAGCAGTTCGAAAGCACGTCAAAGTGCAAGTAAATATATAGGTACCGCTCTGGCGGGAAGGTAAACGGCGTTTCTGTGCACTGCTCAGTTCGCCAGAAGTGGCTTAATCATGCTTCCCACATGATCTGGAAAAACTGTCTATGGGCAAACGCCAGCTCCCTCAGCCAGTAAAGCGAGATGAGCGCTGCAACCCCAGAGTCGTTCATGACTGGACTTAACTGTCACTTTACCTTTACATATTTTTTTTAATTCCCCAATTGGAGTGCTCACAGGCCAGCGATTCCCAGTTGTCGGTGTTTATACTACATTTTTGAAGATTTGCCTTGAGAACATCTTTAAACCTCTTTTGTTGTCCATAGCATTACACTTACCATTCTTAAGTTGAGAATCGGGTAGTTGCTTTAGAAGCCGATAATCAGGCATCCGAACAACGTGACCAGTCCAATGAAGTTGATGTTGAAGAATCATTGCTTCAACGCTGGTGATCTTAACTTCTTCCATTACTTCACCTGCCTTCCCAAGTGATATGTAAAACATTTTGGAGACACCATTGATGGAATATTTCAAGGAGGTGGAGATGGCATTCATAAGTGGTCCATGTTTCACATGTGTACAGTAAAGTTGGTAAGTACAATAGCTTTGTAAACAAGCATTTTGGTTTCCCTACAAATGTCCTGGTCCTCAAACACTCTACACTTCAATTGGGAGAAAGCTGCACTAGCAGAGCTCAGGCAGTGCTGGATAACTGCCTAGGTAGGAAAAATGATAGACATCTTCCAGCGTTACACCAAGTTGGATTTGTAGCGCTGCAGAGGGGTTGTTTTGTGCTTGTTGATGCAGCACTTCTTCTTTTTTTTTTGTATTTATTGAGTGATAGACCAAGCTTTCCGTAAGCTTCTGCGAAGATATTTAGGTTTCGTTTCATTATTTAAGATGGTTTCATTCCTAGTACAGTAACATACCAGAAAAAATTGATTCCAAAAATATAACACGTGTGTTCTTCATATTACTCTTATAGTTCAGTCTTATAGATGTCTACTCAAAAGTCAGTACAGTACTAGGAAAGAAGAGAACAGTCAGCTCACTGATTATAACTGGGCCCTACTGATCAGTTAATTACAATTTTACTTGCTTTATAATGGTGATTAAATATTGCAGCCTAGTTGTCACTCATACATCTTTACGAAAACTCACATAACTGTGAAACAGATTGCTTTAAAGTGCTAATTAATTACCTGTTTCTGCTATTGTATGTCTGAATACTTTCTACCAGTCATTATGAGGCCTGGAACATCAAAGAAAGGCATAAATGCAGCTCTGCAGAAGAACAGGGTGAAAATGTGTGTGCTCTCATTAAGACATGAGTACTGGAACTGTATTATCTTTAATGCCTCAGGATAGGTTGAAATAAACTGACTGGCTCACTGCGAGGTTGGGATTGGCATAAAGATCTGGGCAACCTTGGCTAAGAATGCAATGCTATTGAACAGCTATGCTCCTAACAGCTATAATTGCATATCATGGAAGATGCTCTTGCTGAATCCCCATTGAAAAAATAATGCATCACAGTAGGCGCTGCACTGATGATACTAATGATAGTATCAAAGAAGGAGGAACAGCTTTTGCAACTACAGAATGTGGTGTCTTAATATGCACATGATTATAGTGATAGCCCATAGTGAATAATTGAATGAAACAGAATTCCTTTCATTACACGACCTTTTCTTCAATTACTGCAATTCTTCCCACTGGTAGCTGTTCCAACCATATCTCTCTTTCTTGACAACTCAACATATTGCAAGGCAGTCTCTTACTGATCTATTCTAGTATGTTAGATGTACACTATGCTGATTGATTCCAAAAAGGATGGCTGTCGCTAAGGAGAGATTCAGACAAGCAGTTTGGGTGATAACAGAATTGGTGGGCTAGGTATGGAACTGTTTTGAGTCTGAATATTGTAACTCCAGAGAGAGAGAGAGAGAGACTGTATAGCATGCATTGGGATTATATGTAGCAAGTATATAAATATATGCATAAAATATTGCTAATGTTGTGGCTCTCTTATTTACGAATAAGGGATTTTAGTTTTGGTAATGTGAGTTGGTAGCTTGAAGCCAAATATATCGTGTTTTATTTTGCATGGTTTTATATTTTTAGTGAGTTCTAGGCATGCTTTTTGAGATAAAATCTTTGTAATTAATTGCTTTAAAATATATCCAGAATTCTGAGATTTAAAGTAGCTGTAGGTGGGCAAGAAGTACTTAGCACAAATTTCAAGTACTCATGCCAATCTGTGAGTTAGAATAAAAGAGAAATGGCAAGCCATCTTGACATTATTAAGCAAGATACCGTAAATATTTTGTTTCCGTTTCCTTTGTGACAGTCACATGTGCCGCTGGATTTGAATAAGCAGATTTTCCTTTTTGCCAGGTTTTCTCCTTCCTATTCACCACATTGAGCTACCTAGCTATTAAATTTGAGCCAGGTGACATTTTGCCAGAAGCTTGGTATTTCAATTTATATGCTTCCTTACTTTCTGGAGACAGATAGAAATTTGACAGCCAATCATCTACCTGCAGTTTGTGTTCACGGGAGATGGGATACGAGGTTATAACCTAAACAATATCCTCTGTTGTGAAGTAGATGCCCAAATGGGACTACTGAAAATGGGGCTATGGGGAGATGAGAGAGAAACTAAAGGATATCCTGGTCTGCTAAAAGGAGATCCTGTGTACTTTGTTGTAAGACCTGAGGCCAACATACAGCATACAAACACCCCCAGAATCAGCCAGAATCCTTGTTTGCTTCCTCCACAAGTTGGAAATTGGAACTGTAAAGGATGAAGCATGTAAGGTACTCTAATACAATATATTTTACATCTTGTATTTTGTGGGTGTGGGTGTCCCAATTGTACCTGTTAAAATGAAACATCAACCATGGTCACTCTTTGTCAAGGCTGGTTCAGCTGCAGGTCAGCACAGAGGCTCCGATACAAGCAGTAAGGTTGATTCCTTCTTGAAGGAAACAGAATACAAACAGAGAAACCTATGGCAAGACAGGCCCCAGTAAAGCAGTTGGCAGAACTGACAATCTAGGCTTCTCACTTTCCCCATACCGTCTGTTTTCCCCGTCTGTGCTCTTTGTTCTGCTACATGCAAAATTCTCTGAGCCCTTGGAGACAAGGGGGGAGAGGTGTTGAATACAGTAGGATTGGCAGACTCCTGTGAATCTGTTGCAGCCTCAGCTCCCACCTCCTCCTCAGCTTCCTCTTCTTCATCTCTCTCACTCAAGCCTGTTGCTTGTTCAGCATCCAACCAATCTGCCCCCCCCCCCGGTCTTCATCCTCTGGCTTGTCTTCAGTGTCCCGCCACCACTGAGCCTGGCCCTGAGCCTTCATCTTCTGAGGCTTCCCTAGGGTGTTTGCTGGCTGGAGCCTCATCCTCCAGCCAGTCCCTGACACTCTTTGAGGCAAGGCTGGATAATGCAGCGAATAAACATAACAGCCAATTACCTTTCCTACTGAAAACCTCCAACCAATAGCACACAACCCCAATCTGTCCCTAGGCTGACAAGTTGTTGTTGTTGTTGTTGTTGTTGTTGTTGTTGTTGTTGTTGTTGTGTTAAAAATCACACTTTTCAACAGATGGAATATTTATACCGTATACATTCCTTACCTCCCCATTCAATTGAAACCAGAGCCTTTTCAGTCAATTGCAATGGAGAATTCAAACACCGCTGCCTTTAGGCCTATTCATTGAGCCATCTAGTTATTAAATTTTTCCATATGGCTTTTTTCCAAGAGCTTGGCATTTCCATGTGTATGCTTACTTATTTTCTGGAGACAGACAGATTAAAAAAAAATGACAGCAAAACATCTACATGCAGGTAAAGAGCCAGGCATCAGAAACTAATTGTTAGCACTCAGAAGTGTGCTCGAAAGTAAATTGTATATTAGTGTTCTAAGCCAGAATGCTGGTTGTGGAGTTGGACAAAGGCAAACTAGCAATAAATTATTTGGCAAAGCCTAAACATGCATTTGAATAAGAAAAACAATACAAAACAAATGATTTGTACAATACAAAACGAATGATTTGTAGCAAGAGTGAGAGGTCCATAACACAGCATAGTGTGTAATTTGAGAAGTGAGGTAGATATATTGCCAGTGGCTTTTGTGTGATTTTACTGAGTGGTTTTAGAGTACTTTCACAGTAGCTCATGACCAGCCAAGAAGAAAGATGCATGTGTGAGAGTGTGTGCATGCAGACTGACATATTCTGTGAAGGAGAAGTCCAGGACCAGTTGGTCCTATCCAGGCTGGTGAAGTGACCGTCTTTTCCTTCCCTTCTGACAGCTGCCAGGTGAAAGTAGGTTCTGAAATAACAGTTTAATCTGGCTCAACATCATGACAAAAATCTATGTACACCAGTGGTGTGGTACAACAATAAGTCATCATAATTCAGCCACCTGATAGAAACTGCAGTGGAAAAAGTGTATCAAACACAGATACCGGTAGTCACACAAACTTGCATTTAGCAGTTGCCCAAGGCAATGCACAAGATAGACAAGATAGACATCAGCACTATAAATTCAAGCAAAGCAGCATAAACACTTGTAGACAAGATCAAAATAACACTCCCACATCAAAACAAAACTCAAAAGCAGCATTAGTTCAAAAGTAAAGATTAGTAGCAATATGGTGGAAGTAAAAAATAAGTAAAGAATTCTTAAGGAAATCAGCCCTGAGTGCTCACTGGAAGGACTGATCCTGACACTGAGGCTCCAATACTTTGGCCACCTCATGAGAAGAGAAGACGACAGAGGACGAGATGGTTGGACAGTGTTCTCGAAGCTACGAACATGAGTTTGACCAAACTGTGGTAGGCAGTGGAAGACAGGAGTGCCTTTAGTCGGATACGACTAAAGAACAACAACAATTTAGTGGGTCTCTTTGAGG
Organism: Zootoca vivipara; assembly: GCF_963506605.1. Classification (NCBI taxonomy): domain Eukaryota; kingdom Metazoa; phylum Chordata; class Lepidosauria; order Squamata; family Lacertidae; genus Zootoca; species Zootoca vivipara. The sequence goes on along the minus strand of NC_083279.1, from coordinate 5,494,434 downwards.
GCATTTATAATATCTATATGGATATCATCACTGAAAAATGTCCCATTCTGTGTTCTTGCGTATCTATATTTATGAATACAGGAAACGCAGAATGGAGTTTTAACAGATGATTTGAGTGAATGAGAAAATATTATGGGAGTAGATACTTCAAACCACACTCAGGATAGCACATCCAGAGTTATTTTATTCTAACAGGAGATATATTAGCCTATCTAAGGCAAATGGTTTGGACGCAGCTATGCTCTTAAACATGCCCACATTTCACTGTATATCAGGAGTGGACACCCGTCCTCCCTTCTGTTCTGAACAAAGCAGAGGAGTAAAGGGGTAAAGAGCTTCTCTTTGTGAGCAAGCATTGTGGTAGGTGCATTTTTCCTATTACTTGGGTGGCAGTGAAGCCTACACTGTTTTTTGGTCCCGACTCCTTTTCTTCTGCTCTTCTAGATGTGGCAGACATTTTGTGTTATGCCACACACCCTATGTCCTCTATTTTGTGACGGGCATCTATGGCACTTCCTCATAATTTCAAATGTGCCCACTATCCCCTAAAAAATAGCAATCTCTGATATAAACTATTCGGTTTGCATCCTTATTACCAAAGACATGGCATAGAATCAAATGAATAAACTGTGAAAATATTCTAATTTGTGCACACAGTGTCAAGTTCACAGGATTTAAAAAACAGATAACTCTCTTCCCTTCCTTACCCTGCCTCGGGGGGGGGGGGTTAAGTCCAATCTTTAGAAGTTTAATAATCCCAAAAAAATTCCGGCTTCGGGTCAATATAGTCGCCTTCCCAGTCAGTCAGTGGTCAGGGATTGACTTCCTTTTTAGATCCCTTCCCCGTGCCCGATTTTTCTTAATCAATTATTCCAATTAATTCCGTACTCACGGCTCAGTCTTTAAAATTGATGGTTGCTTTGGAAGAATTGAGCGCTCACATCCAGCCAGACGCACAGCTTCGTGCCATTAAGGTAGCTGATAGATTCACCGCACCCTCGTCTACCACCCCGCTTGCTCTCAGGGCTCTTATTAGAGCTCCCAGGGAGCAGAGGAGACACCCTGGGGTGCCAGTCAAATCTCCATGCCCTCAGAATGCTTGATTTGAGGTTTTTCTGATGGTCCGCAGCGCTGTTGTGGCTCCCCCTCCTTCAAAGCCTCAGAGTCTCTCGGAGCGAGAAAACTCCTGTCCGGCTGGTATGGCGCTGAACCGGAAGTCTTCCTCTTCCTCAGCTTTCAGCATTGATAAAGGAGTGTTCTACATAAACATGCACATCACTTGACCAGCTATATGATGCTGTCCGTGCACACTGCTTACGCTAAAAAGTATGTACTAAAAAGTACATGCGTCCAATCACTGGTATGGATGTGCAGGTGTAAGCTGACCCAGCATTGCCTACCATTGTCATGTGCAAAACTGGCACTACTCTCATGGATCTGTAGACATATGAGCTTTAGCAAATGCCTATTAAGAGTTGCATCTGGAAAATGCTATTGCAGTTTAACCATAAATGGTTTCGTTCCCTTTCCCCTCTTCTTTTCTGGCTCCAAGGTTTTATAGTTGTATTGATCTTTATGTCAATGAATCATTATGTTGTTGCAAGACCACTCATATTCTACTGCAGAATTTATACTGCCCCTAGAAATAAAAAAAAGTGTTTTAAGGAAAGCATAGCCCAATTATAGGGGGTGGGTTGGAAGAAAAGAAAAGCAACACGAGAATTCATTGAATCTGCAATCAATAAAATTTGACCTCACCCACTGTTTAATTGGTTAGTTCTTTCAGACTGCAAAATGGTGAATTATCCTCCCAGGTTAGAAAAGCTGCTTTACAGCAAGTATGTACATTTGTATTGATCTGGACGGGACACTAGGTCATAATTGCTATTTAATGGATAGTCAGTTATTTAAGAGTTGCAGACCATTTTGATCTAATAATAAATTATAAGGTGTTCATAGGGAACAGACAACAAGAGCTACAGGTGATTAGTCACATGATGTTATGATACAAAATATTTTTAACTGTAAATATTAGAGACTTTGCCAATGAGCTAAGAAATGTCAAGAATTGACAACTGGGTGCCACTAACCACTATTTAAGTTAACCACTAACTTTAATAGCTCCATCATAGTTATTTCCTCCCTGCTAGACAACTTGGGAATTGCGGTTTTTCATCTGCCAGAGAGAGTTTCCAGAAATTGCTCCATAATTTTGACATTTGGTAAATTCCACCCTGTTTCAGTTCTGGTCAGAAATTCAAGTTCTGACATGTAGCTTGGTGGAATTGTTCACAACTGTCCATAGTTTCTTCCTTTCTTTTTTTAAAAGTCAGTATTATTACTAGTGAGGTTTTGTCATAGTTTTGTGAAAGAGGGGACACATTCTTCGGTGGGCCTGACTCTTCACGAAAGTGATGTGGTTATCATTTACCTGTTTCTAGGGAAAGAACAGTAATTCTTAGAACAGGATAGGAAGACTAGAGATATAATGAGCGTTTGAGCAGGGGCACTTACGAAGGGTGCGCCCAACCTTGAATATTTCTGAGCACTATTTTTGGCAATTTTCTGCTTCCTTTCAACAAGGTGGACAAGGCTGTGTGTTTTCCTTAATCCTTTCATCTATCTCTACTACTATTTCCCCTTCCTTTCCCCCCAAATTCAAGAACTTGTCTTCTCCTGGAGGGAAATTACAGAGGTAGGGCTGTGTTCACGCCATACAAAACAGAAACCCTAAAAGTATTCACAGTCACCTTCCCCTTCTCTAAAGATACATTCTTAGGCTTAGGGAAAGGGGAAGCAACACTGGACGGGGCTTTTGCCCCTTTTATAAATATTAAATTAGAACACTCACAAAAGCTCAACCCTCTTCAAGATGAACACAATAGATCTGTGAATCTGCCCAGTTTGGTTTCTCGTTTTTCTAGTTGCCACATTTTTGCATCAGGTGATGATTCTTGTTTTAAAATGTCCTGGCAAAACTACCCACCAGCATTTTAGTGTGCATTTTCTCCCAATTCACAAAATTTAGCATGGAATTTTGCCTCATATACACATTTTGCAAGCAGTTTCCACTATTATCACATATTTGTTCAAATGGTTGGAGACCTGCGCTGGAAATTCAGAGAACTTTTACGAATCTCTGGTTCATGTATTCTTTTGGGAAGTTCAGATTAAATGGCCTGTGAAAGCTGAACTGAATTTATCACCCATCCCTAGTGAACCGAGGGATGCTCATGCATTCCTAGTGCTAAGTCAGCTAAGAGAGCAGGGAAATCTATAAATGAACTGTGGAATGCTGTTTGAGCCCAAAAGTATATTGCAGAATTCAGAGAAGTGTGAAAAATTTAAGGATATCTACATTCTAATCCACATACCACTCCTGAAGCTACAAATCATAGAATCATAGAGTTGGAAGAGACCACAAGGGCCATCCAGTCCAACTCCCTGCCAAGCAGGAAACACCATCAAAGCGTTCTTGACATATGGCTGTCAAGCCTCTGCTTAAAATCAGATTGGTTCAGTTAAAAGTGTGGACCAAATAAAATCCTTGAGCATCTATATATGGAACATGCTTTTATTTCTGTCTCTTTTTCTTCCTGCTAGATCACCAGGGGAAATGCACTAACAGTACTGGTTTTGTGTGTGTGTGTGTGTTTTCAAACTTGCTTTTTCATTATCATTAAGGTTTAGGACGTGTTTGACCTTTGAACAACTCTGGAAAATATAATAATGATTTGAACATCTTTTTAATTCATCTCCATGCACAGTTTGTTCAAATGTCTTCTCTGGGATAAGGTATTAATCCCTCAGCACAATCCTCCAAAGTAATTCTCTTCCATTAAATCCAGTGCATACTACCACAGCCTTGCCTTTGTGGCAAATACCAGCCTCATATTCTCAAGGCAGTGCCCAGAAGTAACAGGGCGCCTTTCAACAAAATTATCTTTAACAGCTCATGATCTATAGAAGCCTGATGAGACGCTGGGGAGTCAGAGGAAGAGAAATCTGGAGAGCATGCCACAAAGGTAGGGAAAAGAGAGAGAAAAGAAAAGAGGCAGTTTCAAAAAACACAGTCTAATTCCACAAGGCTTTGTTTTCAGAGCTAATAAATTAACATGTTATACGTCCCTATCCTCAAAAGGTTGTGCTTTTGCAAACCCCTTTGTAATAACAGACCTGTGTTTTAGGAGACCAAGGGACTACAACTGAGTGAGATTTAACTACGGTAGAAGCAGCTTGTGTTTGCAAACGGTCGAGGGTGGAAATGACTAGATGTCTAATGCTGGAATATATCATTTTGAGACTGGTAATCCTGGTCAGGTTTCTTTAATCTCTCTGTTTAAGTAACAGATTGTAGGTAATAGGCGACCTGTGACCAATTCTCAGGATACCACTTTCTGCATTGAAATTGTAGAGTGAATTCCCTCCCATCCCCAATAGCAGAAATACGGGTAACATAAACTCATTTGTTGTCACAGTATCTTCTGAGGGAAAGAAGAGTCACCGTTTTTTGAGGAGCTGAACATTAAATGGCTTTCCTGGGGCACTGGTGTCAATTTTAACCAGTCCAATATCTAAGGGGGGGGGGGACGGATGGACTCAACACAGAACAAATGACTGGAAGTTGTGCTAAGAGCACCATTGTTCTCATGTGAACTCCCATTTATTCCAACAACAAGACTTACTCAAAAGGAGATCAGGCGACATTCTGGCAGGCCATTTGCTGGCTATCACAGCAATTTTGGCCCTGGTGGCGGCGATGATGATATGCTCTTTCCCTTCAGCACTTGGCGTACTGAGATAATTAGGAGTGTTCAATACAAGCCTTCCCCCTTATTTCAATCAATATTTATTACAATTCTGTAACAAACTGCATTCGGATCAAAACAGCAATGATAAAAGCATAAGTAACAAGATCAAATTCATACTTTATCATTAAGACAACAGGATTTGTGAGATATTCTTAGATTCATGTTTGTGGAGATGGGGGCGAAGAGATGTTGCTGTCATCTCATATAAATGGTATTATTTCAACAAATATATTTTAAGTTCTGGGGACATTATTTTTCCCCTTGGATGACTTTTTGATTACCTAGCACCAGTCTAATGAGTTATTTTCAGTCATCACTTTTCTTTGTTCTTAGCAGGTGTTCCTGTCAAGGCATTTTCTTACAATGCTTTATCTTAGGAACCATCCATAAACAAGAGCAAATGATTTAATAGTTTAGAAGTTATTGTAACACCAATAAACAGAAATTGTACCATGGCATGTTAAAGTTCATGATACTATCATGGAATCATAGAATTGTAGAGTTGGAAGGGACCACGAGGGTCATCTAGTCCAACCCCCTGCAATGCAGGAATCTTTGCACAATATGGGGCTCAAACTCATGACCATAGCTGCCAAGTTTTCCCTTTTCTCACGAGGAAGCCTATTCAGCATAAGGGAATTTCCCTTAAAAAAAAGGGATAACTTGGCAGCTATGCTCATGACCCTGAGATTACCAGCATGTGAGAATTGGTACTGAAGTAATCATAAAAAGGCACCAATTGAGCTTTTCTTGGAAGGATATTCATGCTACTGCTGGGGTACCACCACCAAGCAGGCCCTCTGCCTGGCAGTCTTCTCACTTCAGTTGACAATGTCACCCAGAGTATGGAATCTGACCAGGTTCCCAGGGTTGGAATTTGGGAAAGGTAATTTTCAGGCATCTTTATCCCAACACACTAATCTAAGATAGCACTTTGATTTGGGTCTGGAAACCATCTAGAAGGTAGAGAAGCCGATAAAGCACTTTTGTGATATGATTAAATCACCCAACTGGATTGCCCATTCACAGTTAGCAACCTTGCCATCCCACTAAGAGCCAGATGCATTTTCATGACTATCTTCAAATTCTGCCCCGTGCACAAAGCATTGCAATAGTCAGAGAGGAAACACGTGTAAAGGTGTACAAAATTATGCATGTGTTGATAAGGTGAACAGAAAGACATTTTTCTCCCTCTCATGCTCCTGAATGATGGACGATTCAGGAAAGAAAATGTGCATAGTTAAAACAATGGGATCTTGGACCATAAGATGTGGTGATAGCCCCCAACCCAGTTGGCTTTAAAAGGACATTAGACAAATTCACGGAGGATAAGGCCATCAGTGGATATTAGTCATGATGTCTATATACTGCATCCAGCTTACTGGCACCATGCTTCTGAATACTAGTTGCTTAGGAACAACAATGCACAGAGACCTATTGCCCTTATGTCTTGCCAATAAGCTTCCCATAGGAATCTGGTTTGCAAGTACCAGTAGGAACCAAATGCTGGACTACATAGGCCCCTGGTCTGATCCAGCAAGGCCCTTACATCTCCAGAATCTCTGATACAGGGGGTGGGGGAAAATTAATAGAGGAGATTTATAAATCTGGCTCTCATAGCATAGTCATATACACACAACTTGCTGTGTTATTGCTGTGGTGTGATGGATGGATTTATATAATAGTGTCAAAAACTCATATTGATTCATGAACGTTTTGCTACTTTTGCAATAACCAACCTCCACCTGACTAGAAAAAAGTTTGTCATAGATTTTTATTTATATAAAATAGCATGCACAGAAACACACAATCACACATCAAATTTTGGTGGTGGTATTTGAAGAATGAATGGGTATTCAAAGAACACATTCTGCGATGCTTTTCATAGCAACATAATATGAACACTGGCTGTTTCTATGATTTACAACGGGGGAGATTCAGTTTGCCTGAAAAACTGTTGTCTGGAATAAATATTATACTGGCTGTATACGCTGCATAGAAGATAACCCAAAGTGAATAATGACCAGTGGAGTGCGATACAAGTTAAGTAGTGTAGCCTTTGTTTCTTTGCTTTCTTTTTGAAACTAGCCTCCATCTTTTTTGTAGCACAAAATTTAGTATAAGTATATTTCCTGGGAATTTTATATGGCTCAAATTTTTATGTCCCTTCTTAAAGAAAGCGAGAAGGAAATACTTTTTATCAGTATTAATTGAATATCATTAGCTTTAGCTGTCCAAGTGTGGCAAATAGAGATATGCCAAAAGTTGTGGGAAATAATTCAGGCTGTCAGCAAATCACGGTGACTGCCAGTTTGCAGACATCTCCCTCTTCCCCTCGCTGTTCACCTTAGCCATAAATTACAGGAGTGTTTATGTGAGAGGTCCTGTGAGGGGACTTGTGTTTGATTGCACCACGTGTCGTAAAACAACCTGTACCTTCCATAAAAGAACAAATTGCAAACAGGCCCATTTGAGAAAGGAATATAACCAAAGTGCTATTGGAAGGGATAGAATACTATTAATGAGCAGACTATTTTCCGGCTGAATTTTCTCCTCCACTTTAATTACCATTTGTTTGGTTTGTCCTCCTCAGGGCAACTGAGAAGTGTTTGCGTGTTTAGACCTTTAAACCTCCCCCTTAAATAAATTCACACAAGACTCAAATTTTGGGTTTGGTTTTTGGCATAATTTAGGCCACAACTTTATTGATTACAGCAAGTGAGTGATTGCATAGGCTCTGGTTCAACTAGATCCCTGCACTGTGGCAGGTAGCGCTGACCCAGAGCTCCATCGTAGGTCAGCCTTGGGTGAACACCTGGAATGGCAGAAAGCCAGGGACATGCTATGTCCACCACCCAGATGTTCCCCTGGACTCAGGCACGGGCACAACCCCTTGCAGGGTTGACCAAACCATTGAATCCCTGGATTCCTTTAATGGAATACCCTTCACATAGGGATGGCGAGAGCATTCCCACATCCCTATCACTTGAACCAGAGCCTATCCGCAACCTTACAAGTTGTGATGATTTGCTACGCAGCAGGCAAAACCCAATGGCACCAGCCAATCAGCCAAGTGGTGAAAATTCCTGCTGTGCCCCTGTCTCAACGATAGACGACACACGACAGCATAGCAAGGTCAAGCGTGCAAGCCCTAAATATAGGGAGAGGTGGGCAGGTGTTCCGTTGCACTGACCAAGAGAGAAAGCTCAGGGTCACATGCATTGGCATATATAGGTTCCTTGATCCATTTTGACTAGCGTCCCATTGGTCAGATTGAACAACACAAGGGTTTGTGTGTCGTCTTATACGCTGGAATATATGGTAGTAACTTTAAGAACATAACTGAGTTTACTTAGCCTACCAGAGGATAAAAACAGTTGCCTGCCAAAGTGATGTACTGTACTAATATTCCAACTAGAACTTACTGCGCCTGCTGCTTCTGCTGAGGATGAGGGTATGACTCTTCTCTTCCTGCTTTCTGGTTGCAGAAGACAAGGCAAGAAATGGGAGATTAAAATACAGTCATACCTTGCTTGTCAAACACCCTGGAACTCCTACGTTTTGGCTCCCGAACACCGCAAATCCGGAAGTGATTGTTCTGGTTTGTGAACTTTCTTTTGGAACCCGAACATCCGACGGGGCTTGCACGGCCTCCGATTAGCTGCAGAACCTTCCTGCAGCTAATCAGAAGCCGCAATTTCATTTTTGAATGTTTTGGAAGTCGATTCCGTTCGACTTCCAAGGTACAACTGTACAAGTGTTCCATCTTTAGGAGGTGAATGCATGGTCTGGTCCTGCACAACTTATGCTAGAGAAAGGGACTGGTTTCCTCCCTCTCTGTGGTGCGAGGCAAACAGACACTAGCCGGCGCTGCGGGGGGGGGGGGACTTGAGCAGTATTTTTAGTTCACCTTTTGGAATAAAGGCTAGATACTAAATCTGAGCCACATTTTTTCAGAAAATAATTTTCTGATCAATTTTTGACAGTTTTTCTTCCTCAAGCTCCTCCCTGGACAGTTGGACTGAATTTGGTGAAATGGCCTCATGCATTTCACCATCAGTGAATGCTTTGGTGCAACTGTGGATCCAGTTTTAATATTGCTTTATATCCTTTTGACATTTTTGAAGAAAACAGTGGGCTCGTGCTGTCGTGCTAGTTCTTCTTTTTTCTCTGCTGCTTCCTTCATCCACCAATAGAAACTAACAGTAGGGTTTCATCCAACATCCAGTGAGCCCAATAAAACTGTATAGAAAATTTAGCTCTCCCACAATATTTGGCAAAATGCCTCAACACTAATTTAGCTACCCACAAAAAGTGTGGAGGTGTTTTTGACAGGGAGGTGGGGCTAGCCCAGACTACAGCTGAATCTACACAGATATAAAAAATGCTATGACAATATTACAAAAAAAGCTATAAAAAGATATGTGCAATATGCCATTGAGCTCTTCAGCGCCGCCTGGTGTCACATTTTAATAACACACTTACAATGTCATAATTGCAGCTATGTAGCTGAGTCCCAGGTAGATCAACTTGCTTTTATATTTCCCATTATCAAATTTATTTTCTGACTCCCAAAAATGTTTAATTTAGAACTGTTTAATTGGCTCTTTTGATTACCATATATTGTGATTTGGCATTGTATTAATGTGGCCTCCATTGGATTGTTATTAATGAAAAATTAAAAAAAAAATATTTATAGGGGGAAAAATATTTTCTGAGAATTTGCAGTGTCTATCAATTGTCAGCAGACATATAATAAGGGGGCATTTGTACTCCTGGGGCATAGCTTGTGCTCATGTGTCTGAATTTGCTTTCTGAGAAATCCCAGCACTTCTCAATTGTGGGATTGAAGGTAGTGTGAGAGAGAAATCCATCCCTAAATAGGCTTGGGAAATCCTGGCATCTGCTAAAGAAACACAAATTGGGAAGAGTGCCCTCATAGTTGAACAACCCCTAAATTATGCAGCTGTTCATTACCAGAATTATATATCTCTTGCTGCCCTTTTGCAAGGGAAGGGAGCAGTGCATGGAGTGAACAATTGCTGAATTATAGTACGATAAGGCAGACCTCCTAAAGTGTCACATGCATGCAGAGGAAGATAAGAAAGGGCAGCTTAAGTTCTTGGCATTTTAAAGAAGGCAATCAAGAGCCCCTTTGAATTCTCTGCTTCACTTCTCTGCACTTCATCTACATTTTGTGCCAGACTGACAAAGCATCCCATTCATGTGTCAGCAATCTCCTCTGTAGACGCAGGGGTGTTAATAGCAAGCTGACTCGGCAGATGCTGCTGTTTGAAAACACAAATGCGGTGAGTTGCATGACCTTAATATTTGAGTAACGATTCGATGCTTCTTCTGGGCTAATGAAATACGGAGTCTGTGATGGTGGTGTGTGAGCAGGTCCCGTTGCTTGCAATGATTCTGAAAAAAAATATTAATAAGGAATCAGCTTCAGCCTTAGGTAGGCTATTTAACCGTAGTTTCCTTTTCTGATGGCTGCTTCCCAGAACTGCCGAAGAGAAATATAAATATTTAAAAAATTGTAGAGCCCAGTACATTATTCTAAGATTAATTAGGTATATTATGAGGGCAGGGAAAGGGCTAGAAGAAAGCTTTTGCCTGGAATGTGCAGAGGCATGCACAACATCTATTTCCTGTGAAGCCTTTCCATATCCCCAGTGATGGTCTGCAGGGTGTACTGCCAATAGGCTGTGTTTGCTGCAAGATACCCAGGCATGATCAATAGCCCTTCTGCACCCCCTTGAGGTTATGCAGCAGCCTTCTATGCTCCCAACATCTGCCAGCGGAAGGACATCAAAGAGGGAGCCAGTCTAGCTTCTGGGGGGAGGGGCATTCCAGAGTGGGAGCAGCCACCCCAAAGCATGGTTGGGTGGGGAACCCCCAGAACAGAGTTGCGAAGTTCATGGGGGAAAGAAGATAGCATCCAATTTGTCCTTGAAAAATCATTGTTCCAGCAGAGTGTTCAAATTTGCACTATGTTGAATGCAGGGGCGGGACTACAGCACAGGGGGCGGGGCTAGTCGGCTAGCGAGCCCTAGCTACCTGCCACCTGCAGGGCAACCGTTGGGGGTGGCGGTGCCACTAGCCACCCATGGCAGCATTGTCCCTAGTGGCCCACTGTGGGGTGGGGTTTCGGTGGCACGGCAATGTCACACGCCCTCACAGCTGACACCTGGTGCGCACCTTACTCTCCGCATCCGCCTTCCTCTGCCAGTGGTTGAATGCAACCCATGTGCCCTTCCTTCTTGCATGTATGGTATTGGATTTGGTAGCCATTCTGCTGGGGCCTTTTCCTCTTTCCGCAAGGTAACTAGAGTATAGGACAGCTTTGCCTATACTGTAATAACTGGTGTCTGGTGCTCCCCACCTCCTCTGATTCCCCCCCCCCTTTTGTATTAATATGTAAGCTGCTCAAAGAGCCTTTTCAGCTGAAGAATGTGGTAAAATATTTTTTTAAACAAATATATGCTGCCCCTGAGCTTTAATTTCAAAGCATGGATTATAACCTAAAAGGAAACAATGCCTATTTCATCTACACTTATTCAGCAACCCTCTTCCTAGTACTCTACTGTATTTCCTATTTTGTATACAGTAATGTAACAAAGGTCTGTCTACTGAATAGCTTGATTAGAGAGTCTCATTTCAATGTAGCTGCCCCAGGAAACAACCCAATGTGATATTTTGGAAGGATTCTGTGTCCAGGAGGACGAAACGAGGAACATGTAGGGGGAGCTTACTCAACATGTCTCAAAGAAAGTCACCGACTACTGTGATTTTGAGTAGCCATAGTCACTCCCCTGTCTCAGGGAAAATACATATTTTCTTTCTGCACAGTCATGGGAAGAGCAACTATTGAATTTGTTCTTTCTTGAGCCCTATGATCTACCTGTTGTTGGAGTATTTTTCTCAAAGTTTGAAAAGAGCCCAATATATATTTTGTGGCTGTTGTCAGAATAAGCATGTGGCGGATAAATGTGAATGCAGGCACAGTATGAATTCCTTAAATACAGTACTTGTTTGAAATCCAAGGATTGCTGGGAAATGGAATTGACTCTATGGCTGCTGCTTTCTTTTAAATACAGCAAACGTGTTTAACATCTCTCCACAAATACGGGAGATGCTGTTCCCTTTGTAGGTGGACACAGACCTTAAGCTATTTCAAAGCAGGATACAAGGCATCGTCCTCGGATTTGCCTGCATAAAAAGTGGCTGAGAAATGATTTCTAGGGTAAACTGGAATGGCTTACTAACAATTTAATAGTGTCTGAGAGCTTGACCCCCTGTTCCTGCCCCACTTAGGGCCAATTCTCATTTTGCATTGCTCCCTTAGGTGTTCATACCCAAGAACACAGCAGGGGTTGTATGCAAATGCCTCCAGAGAAGTGGGATACCCCTAGCCAATCTCTTTGGACTCCTCTTTACATTATTTGAGGGTTCTGCCTAAGGAGGAACTAAAAAATTATTTTTGAATTTTGGTTTAGGTTGCAACTGCATTGTATAATAATTACTACTACTACTAACTACTAATACCCTAGCCATCTGTCTGGGTTGCCCCAGCCACTCTGCAACCTTCTCCTCAAAAAGGGCATGTGTTGTGTGTGTGTGTGTGTGTGTGTGTGTGTGTGTGTGTGTGTAATATTTGATACATAAACCTTTTAAATCCCCACAAGTGGCAATTGGGGCCCTTTGAAGGGATGCCTCCAGATTTTATATGAATGTCTTCTTTCAAATGACAACAGCAGCTGTGGTTGGTCCCCCCACCCCCACCCCTACAAAGTAAGAATTGGCTCACTCTCTACTCAAAAATGATTCAGTAGCTTATAATTCCAGACTATTCACTGTATATTGTGACAAAACTTCCTCTCCCCACCCCCAGTCCCAGTCCCATCTCTTTTATCATTTCAGAGTTCAGGAAATGAAAACAAAATATAGTATCTTCACTGTGCATGGTACTTTCTGTGAAAACTGCATGATCCCCCTGAACCGGGGGTGCCTGGGGGCTCCCAGCCCATAATTTCTAACACACTTATCTCTGTATTTGCTTTCTGTGGCGTAAGATGAGTCAAAGTCAGGCCTGTGCGCTACAGATAACTCCTTTTTAAATGCCAGAGAAGGGAAAACTTCTGATTTGGCCTCAAATTGTCAACTGCAAATAGAGAGCTATGTTTACACTCCCTCTTATTGGACATCAGCTTGCTCTGTCTCTCCTGCTACGTCTTCAGTTTCATAGCTCAAACTTCAGCATTTCCTGACAGCTGAGGTTCTGTTAGTAGGTTTTAAAGCTCACCTACCATAGTACTAGGGACCCAGGTGGCGCTGTGGTTAAACCACTGAGCCTAGGGCTTGCTGATCAGAAGGTCAGCGGTTCGAATCCCTGTGACTGGGTGAGCTCCCGTTGCTCGGTCCCAGCTCCTGCCAACCTAGCAGTTCGAAAGCATGTCAAAATGCAAGTAGATAAATTGGAACCGCTACAGCGGGAAGGTAAACGGCGTTTCCATGTGCTGCCACATGACCTGGAAGCTATACGCCGGCTCCCTCGGCCAATAATGAGAGATGAGCGCGCAACCCCAGAGTCGGTCACGACTGGACCTAATGGTCAGGGGTCCCTTTACCTTTTTTACCGTAGTACTATTGTTTTGCTTGGCCATAGTCTTCTTTTACATAAATAAAGCTAATGATTAATGTCAAATAGCTAATAGTGAAAATACCTGAAAAGCATCAGCTTCCCACCCCCACCCCCTGCCACCATAAATTAGTTTTTTGTAGCAGCTGTTTTTGCTGCAGTTCAGCACGCTCTCGTTCTCTCCCTCCCTCTCACTCTCTCCGGGGTGTGTGTGTGTGTGTTGGCTCTTTGCCTTGTTTGTAAATATCCAATATGTTCCAGCATCTCTGGTGGGCAGTGCCCTCTGCTGCAGGACCTGCTGAGCAGGCGCTTGTGCTGGCTGATGCCTCCAGCTTCCTTAATCAGTTATGGCGTTTGAGCAACATGAAGCCACCAGCTCTTCCCACATCCGTCTTTTCCCCCCTGTACTTAATCTGAAATCCCACAAGCAGCTGCCGCTGTTTCCAAAGACGCAACAGTGTCTTTCTCAAGTATTAACCTTCTTACTATATTGCAATTAACTGTTCACTGAATACTAGGTGCAGAAATGAGGACACAGAACCTAAACGTTTGGGCAAGGAACTATTGTAAGAAGGTTCACAGTGGAACCCCTATGATCAAAACTTTATTTTACTTGGCTTTAGAGGCATAGTGAAATGCCCACAACTGTTAGGAATCATAATTAATGGCTTTGAAATAGTGCTTTCTGAGTTTCCAAAGCACACCACATTCCTTATCTCCTTCGTCCTTTCTTCTCTGCAAAGTGGGGCAATATTATTATACCATAATTCAGATGGAGACATCACAGAGACGGACAGATCATGATTTGCCTAAGGTGAATTTTGGGGAGAAGCAGGACTTGGAGGTTTCTCTTAGTTATATAGGATGTAGCTGAATGGCAAGGTCATACCTTGATTTTCCAGGGACAGTCTCAGAATTACAAAAGTCACCCTGGCTTCTGATTTGATACATGAATGTCCCTATTTGCCCTGCCAGCATCAAGCTTGGGGAGGAGGGTGAACCGGCGCTTGTCCCTCGCAGCTGCAGTGGTGGCTGCAAAGGAGCGTCGCATTGCCTCTCCATGATGGCCGCTGCCAGCCTCCTCCCTTGGGCAGCTTGTGGTAGCTGCTGGAGAATGGGCGAGGAGGGGCTGCTGCCGCTGAGGTCCAGCCCCAGATGACATGCCCGCTCTGAGGGGAAGGCAGAGGGCAGGGCTGCTCTGGGCAGGAAAAAGGGGGAGTGGAATGCATGGAGTCATGAGGTGTTTGTTTTTTAATGCATTGTGCATCCATATCTAATCTTGCCCCTTTCTAAAATTCATTTATTGGTGTGTGTTTTTAATTTTGTAAACCTACCACAGAATCAAATCAAATCAGATCTGGATTAAGGGGTTTTCTCAAGAGAGTTGGGGGGCATGTATGCTGTGTCCCATTGGTGCAGACCCTCCAAGTGTCTCTGTTTTCCAGGGACAACCCAGATTTACAGAAGCCATCCCGGTTTCTGGATTTGATACCAGAATGTGCCTATTTTCATTGGAGAAATGTTGGAGGATATGGAGATATCTGACCCCTGAGCCACCTGAAGGCAGCCCAGTGTAGGAAAGTTTATAATGCTTAATGTTTTATTATGTTTTTATATATGTTGGAAGCTGCCCAGAGTGGCAGCCCAGTCAGATGGGTGGGGTATAAATAGTAAAATTCTTATTATGGAATAGGATGTCCCTATTTTCAGCAAAGAAATGTTGGAGGGTAAGTTGGTGTCGTGATGGTGGGACTTGCCCTTCCTCTGATAGGAAATGCTCTGCAGGTGGGGGGGGCAAAAATGGGGCTCAAGGAGGGTTAGTTTCAGGGGGAGTGAGAAATGACCCTATTTTCATCTGAGGAATGTTGGAGGGTATACCCAGCCTTTGCTTCCTAGGGCTGAGCAAAAATGGCACCTAAAATTTCTCCACATTATTTCTGAGTGGTGAAATGGGGATGGGAATTTTCCTGAAGATTCTGTGGAGAGTGAGGGGGAATTCTCCAAATGTTTTTTCTCAGAAAATTCACATCTCATGAATTTTGGCTCACTTATTGTTGAACTCTGCTCTTAGTTCATAGCCATGGATGAAGGAAGCCATGGGCCAAGAGAGGACGGGAACGAGTTGGGGCCAATATTGCAATATGGTTGGACAGCTTGTGTGTCCAATGGCTGTGTCCGAAATTCATGGATAGTGAAAGTGGGGAGGCCATTTTGCTGAACATTTTCCAGGGCAGGCCTACAATTCCCTAACAGTTGAAGAGCTGCTCAAAAAAGAAAAATTCCTCTCAAAATTGACAGGATTTTTTCCCCTAGAGAAATTTCAGCTCAGTTGGATGTTCCCTGCTGGATTTCCCCAAACATTTCTTACTCAAGTCGTTCTTTCCCTTAATTGTCTTCTCTGACTCATTGCATGAGGAACCAGGCAGCATATTCCATCATATCCTTTCTGCAGGAGTCTTTTTAAAAATGCTATCTTCTTACAAAAGCAATAATAATGGGGGTTGCTTTCAAACCCACTCTAGAAAGGCCTATGTGATTTCCTCGAGCTTTCTTATTCACATGTGAGCTAAGGGAATGCAGGTTTTCCTTGACATCTTGCTGCCAAGTACTTACTAAGTTTGTTTGTTTGTTTGTTTGCCCCTAATTGTTTCAGAAACTGTTTAATTAGCACTGAAAAGAATGTACATTTAATGTGTGGAAGGAATGTGTTTCTTTGGTCAGAATGCCATTTAATATTTCAAACTGCAAGTGCTTTCAAGATGTAGCCTTTCTTATGGCCTTTAATCTTTCAATCGCCACCCATCTTCCAATGTCAGCAAATGGGATAGAAAAAGACTGCTGCTTTGTTTTTCTCTTAGTAGAGGGCAAACAGTGATATTTCTATCCAGCACATTCATCTCTGTGCAGCTGAAAATATATAGGGTATTTATTGATTAGAACATACAGGTTGAACCAAGACATTGAAACCTGAATGGAAATCAAGTAGTATAATGCTGCCGCTTCCTTCCAGTTTTAAGGTTGAAATTCCACTCTACACCTTCCAAACATCAAAGGAGTCCTCCATCTCATCAACCTCTGAATCCAAATTAGGAATTTAAATGGGGGGGGGCAGGGAATGACTGACAGTGGAATGAGATTACATAAAATGGTGCTATTGTATTTGCCTTCAGAACTGCATTGTCTTCCCAAGACTGATTACTCTCCAGGGCGCTTATCGTGCTTGAAAAAATTGGCATGTTGTCCAAACTATTTCAACTTCCTTGAAATTCTCAGATATTTCTCCTATGTGAAAAGTGCAGAATTGCTTCCCATGTAACATCAGGCAAATACTGCATACAAAATGTCTTCTTGAAATTCCCACACTATTTGTGGGTGGCCAAATTTGGGGCAGCCATTTCAATGAAGTTGTTAAGGGGGAAGCAAATCCTCCAGCAGTTTCTTAGCACTGGGGCTCACCATTAGCAACAGACAGCCTCTTCCCCCCTCCCAAACAAGGCGTCTCTCTTTCTTTCTCTCTTTCTCTCTCTCCCTCCCCCCTCTCTCTGTAGAGGGGGCTGCTGCTGTAAATGACAGTAGCAGCGACTGTTTGGCGACTTGGCCACTACTTTGCATCCTAAAGCAATCTGTGATAACTAAGTTCTGCACCTCACATTCATTCATCTGAGAAGTGAAAATCAGGACAGTTTTATCAGGATTAACACAGATGGGATGTTTGTGTAATGTACAATGCAATGTGTGCCACATTTCCCTGACACAAACCTACTCCTTAAACAAACAAACAAAAACCCAGAAACCATGGTCACTGGGATTGGAAAGCACCCATAGGATATATTGGGTCTCCCTCTCTGTGACACCAGAAAGAAAGGTCAAACATTGCAGAGGGATTTTGGGTGCCTCTCTTCTTGCAACCAAAGAAAGTGTCAACTCCCTGATGTTGGTGATGTTGGTTCTTTGCATCAGTATGGTTGAAAGGGAGCATATCACGGGTGTTGGGAGGCTAAGATTCAAGCTTAACAAAGCTGCCCAGCATGCTCCAAATTTCTCTCTCTCTCCATTTCCCCACTGTGAGCCTAACCAGGGTTTGTATAAGATAGTCCAACCATATTTAGGATTGCAGTCAGTTTTGTGACACCTTAAACTCTAAAACATTTATTATTGCATAAGCTTCATTGAAAAAGCTTGTTTTCTTCTTATTCTTTAAAGTGCTACAATATTATTTTGTTTGCTTGCTTTTGCTTTTGTAACAGATGAACCTGGCTGCCTCCAGTGCTTTTTTTCTAGGGTACGTACTGCCCACTACTATGTTTGGGAAAGCAGCATTTGAAAAATAAATATATGTTGCTATTATCATCATCATCATCATCATCATTTTTTTAAAAACAGCAACCACATGTCTGCCAGATAATGAAGCCTTATGCTAGTCTGGCCTCTTCCAATGTTGTTTTACGTACTGGGATATATTTGTATCCTCTTAGAGTTTTTAGGGTCAGGATCAGGAATGTCTGTTCTTACTGCAATTTTATATACACTGTGATATAAAGAACTTCATCATATATGTAAAAAAGAGAGTTAGGTTAGGGAGTGATGAGGTACATATATTTTATAGGAGCCCTTTAAAAAAAAATCAAACTCTTACTGTTATTGTAGGCCAAATGTCATGCTGCTTTATAGCTGGAAATAAATACTGAGCTAAAATAACAAGAAATAAAAGTCTAAGTGTATAGAGACTGACTCCAGCTCATAATAATAGGAATTTCTAAATTTAACTCTATAATGGTCCCTTTACAATGATGTCCAACAGATCGTTTTAGTGTATTCATCACTGATTGCGTATGATTAGGTCTAAATCATTTCGAGGCTCTGGAAGTTGATGATTAATCCATTAATTCAGCCAGTGAATGGATAATCATCAGTTTAAATTTGGCAATTAAATTTTTCATAACTTCACTTTTAGATTAGTCTGTCTCTTAAGGGTGACATTGTTGGCATAAGACAAAGAGCTATTTGAAGGGGGCACAAGATTGGGATTTTAAAAAATTATTATTATTTTAAAGATTTGTATAATCACACTATTGTGAACAGTAGGCAGCAGGAAATATCTGAAAACCGTAACTAGCATCTTCATTGGGTTTTTTTTTATAACATGGAGCTTGTATAAAACATAAAATACTGCTTTAAAGTATCTCGTTTTTCCAAATTGCATTTCCAAACGTTTTTCTCAACTGTTTCTTTCTTTGTAGTCATCTGGAAAACAGGTTTCATCAAGTTAAAATTGGTTTAGTTCATGGTTTCTGAGGTTTTAAGTATGCTATCCATTGTTGTTTTCTCAAGGTGAATATATATGAGAACAGTGTAATAGGAAATGCTGACTCATTGCTTAGGGGGAAATCTCAATGTGATTTTTAAAAAGTAGCAGGTCTGGCTGATGCTTCAATTGCCAACTCATTGCAGTAGAAACAGCTTGAGCTATGAAGCTCTTTGAGGACCTAAATATTGGGTGGTATTCAACTAACATTTATGCAGAGTAGTCGCATTGAAATCAATGGACCTAACATAGCGGGCAATCCTACGGCAAGATCCACTGGGGTGAGCAGTTTAGGATTAAGGAGGTCTCCAGTTGAGCCAGCTGTTATCTGATAAATGTAGCAATAAATCCAGGTTTTCCCCGTTCAGAGTTTCCTTTACGAATCTTATTTAAAAAGCTGCCCGTTGCTTTTCGGTTAGGTAAGAATGTGTCTTTGCTTCTCCTTCTAATCACATCTCATTGGAAGCAAGCCCCATTAAAATCTATGAGATATTTTTTTTGGCATTTGTTTGCCTTCATTGGCAGTAGGTGCAAACGAAGTCATTCACACAAGTGTTTGCCTCAAATTAATTGCCAGATGCTTCGTGTGTAATTTAAACTGATGCTTGGTAGCTACCCTATGGTTGCTAAGATCCTGCAGTGCAATTCATCCACGTAGCACTGTGACCAAATCAAAAATATGAAGGGTGAGAAATAAAGATAGTCAGAGAACATCAAAGGGGGTTCTTAAGGTATAATGTTTCACGGTTGGAAAAATAGAGATTTCAGCCAGAAGATCCATGGTTCTCTGCACATCAGGGCTGAAAATGTGAAGATAAAAGAGTGTTCATCTGGGCAGCAGTAGAAAATGGTTAGTTTTCAAGGTGGGAAAATATGTGTACTAAATATAGAAGTTTTTGCAAGTAACTTTTTGAAGGTATGAGTAGTCCTGTTCTAGTCAGTGGATCTATTCATAATCATAAAGCCACTGAGGTGCACAGGTGTTTGAGGGAATTAGAGGCGCTGATAAACTCAGTGGAGGTGGTACTGCCTTCCTTGACATTGATGTAATGCCATCCATTCAGCAGGACTGGATTTTAGCTCCCTTGAAGCATTTTAAAATAGAAAGTAGCTGAAGTATATCCAATGTCTCAATAAAACTCTTGAAATGCAATTTTGGCTGGAAAGAAAGAGACAATCCTTTTTTCTTTTAAAGAAAAGAGAGTTGGAATTGATATGACTAAAGCATTGTTGCCCTTGGTTTAGTCACATATTCCTTTGTCTCGCTGTCATCTTTGGTAAAACAGGTTTAGCAGGTTTTTAAAATTATTCACTAAAGGGAGCTGTGCATATAGAACACTATATTTATTTGCCTTCATTGCACTCTATTTTGGATCTTGTCTTTGTGAGTTTTCCTGCCCTTTTCCCAATCTTACTTTCACTACATTTCTGTGAGATGTAGTTTGAGAGGGAGTGGCTGGCCCACAGCCACACAACCAGTTTTATTAGCTAAGTGCGGATCTGAATTTGAACTTGGGTCTGTCCAGTCCTTGTCTAGCACTCTTAAATATTACCATATATTACACTGGCACTCACCAGATACAACTTAAGTGAAGTTGCTGCCAGGTGAGCCTACAATAAGAACTGTGGTTGGTGTGAGGCAAGGAAGACCAGAACGTTCTGTGTCCATTTTTTATCTTGGTATTGCAGTCTGGGAATTTCCTGGGGGTGCTACTTGAATAGGTCAAGTATCAAGTTCATTTCATGAAGTTTGAACAACTACGATAGAACTACAATATGGGGTCCATCTTTCTCTTTCTTTCTTTCTTTCTTTCTTTCTTTCTTTCTTTCTTTCTTTCTTTCTTTCTGGATGATTGACCTTTTACAGCCTGAGGGCCTCATTGCCCTTCAAGGTTCCCTCTAAAGGATTTTTGCCAGCCAAAAACTGTAGATGCTGAATTAGTGCTCTCTCTCTCTCTCTCTCTCTCTCTCTCTCTCTCTCTCTCTCTCTCTCTCTCACACACACACACACACACACACACACACACACAGAGAGAGAGAGAGAGAGAGAGAGAGAGAGAGAGAGCACAACGACAACAAGAAGAGAGTGTGATTTAAACCTATGAGCCCAGTTGGCAATCACAGAACAATTTCCCATGACTTAAATCCTCTCTCCATCCCACTCCCTTGAAGCAGAAACCTATGCAGCCCAGCATATAACAGCAGAGTACCCAACGTAGTTGGTGGGGGGCGGGGATATTTTATGCTGCAACCAAATAGTTGGGGTCTCTGAAGGCCAAGAAAAATCATCTGGCTGGACCAGGGATTAGCCAACCCTGCCTTAAAGAATGATTCCGAGATGTGGGGGAACAGACTAACAATATGCTTATCTTAGGGGCCTAGAAAGTGTTGGATCTCTTTCTCCATGGATTGAGAAGACGATTGGGCCCCATCCGGCCCCCAGGCCTTAGGTTGCCTACACCTGTTCTAGAGAGTGAACAGGGATCCACCAACCTGCCCCCTTAGCTTTTCCAGTCAGTTAAGGAAGCACGGCACAACTTCCATCTGCAGCATTCAGAAATATTCAGTACATCTACTGGATGACCAAATAGTTCTGAGTGTTTAGTCTAGAATATTCTGCATTTCTCTCAGCAAAAAAAGCATAAGCAAACTCAATAAATTTCTATTCATTTCATTTCCCTAGCAGCTGGCTAAAACATCTCAACTAAATAACAGAAAATATGTGTTAATAAAGTGGATATTAATCCAATGCTGTGGGTGCTCTGCTTTTATTAGCAAATATGTCAAATGCAGAAGGTTCATTTCAATCCCTTGCATAAATTTTTTAAAAATTTATTTGGAAAAGATGGGGAATGCGACAAAAATGCTAATTTGGAAAAGACAGAATTAGTTGTGGTAATGTTCTCCTCAGCAGTAGCTTCAGCAGTTAAAAAGATGGATGAGGTCCACGCCGTGAAAGAGAAGGTACGGATTTACAAAGATGTGCTGGTATCTGTTCTTTTTGAGCTATAAAGTCTGTCTAAATAACCATATTCTCCCGGGGAGAGAATCTGCTGCTTTGGCTGCCTGTGTGTTGTATTTGGACCATCTCCATCTCCAAATGTTGACGTTTCGTATGTGACCGAAGAATAAAATCTGTGGGAGAGATGTGTAAAACTGTAATCCCCATTTATTTGCTAACAAAAGGTTTTGCAGAATCCTGCTTGGTTTCTCCTCCGCCACTTTTTTCAAGGTGACTGCCTGCATCTAGAACATGACACTGATACTAAACTTCTTTTTATAGCGGTATTTTTTAAATTTGGAGTACGGAAAAGGTGTTAGTGGATTTGCCCTCGGCCTTTGCCTCTCATGCATATTAATCAAGGTGTTACTTAACATAGGATGGGACCTGGAATAAATATTAATAATAATAATGAAGTTGAGGAAGAGAGGAAACAAGATGGCAGGATTAGACTTAGAGGCCTCCCCTCCCTGATTTCTGCTGAGTCAAGCTGCCACAACTTGTGACCCTCCAAACTGCATTTAGCCCACCAGTCATTTACTAAGAATTACCACCCCACCCCACCCACATGATTTTCTGCAGATCTTGGGCTTTCCTGGGCCTCAGCCAACATAAATGCCTCACCCTGGCAGAACTTAAAACAACTGAATTAAAGGCAGCATAAGGAGGCATGGTGGGGGCAGGGCAGGGCAGGGCTAAACTTCCACATATTCTAATCTCCGTTCATCTTGGCCACGTGACCGACGGCCCAATCCTCAAAGCACAGGTCAACACTCATCTGCCAGCTCAGCCGGCAGCCACTTCTCCCAAATGCTTCCAAACAGAGTTTGGAATACAGGCAACTCTCAACTTAAGCTGGGCTTACATTCTGGGGATAGCACGTAAAGCCAAAAATGTGTCTAGTCAAAACACACTGGGTTCAACGGCAGATGGGATTGCCAAAGTCTTTTTCCCTCACACCATTTGGACCCAGGTGGCGCTGTGGGTTAAATCACTGAGCCTAGGGCTTGCTGATCAGAAGGTCGGCAGTTCGAATCCCTGTGACAGGGTGAGCTCCCGTTGCTTGGTCCCAGCTCCTGCCAACCTAGCAGTTCGAAAGCACGTCAAAATGTAAGTAGATAAATAGGAACCGCTACAGTGGGAAGGTAAACGGCGTTTCCATGTGCTGCTCTGGTTTGCCAGAAGCAGCTTTGTCATGCTGGCCACATGACCTGGAAGCTGTACGCCGGCTCCCTCGGCCAATACCGTGAGATGAGCGCGCAACCCCAGAGTCGGTCACGACTGGACATAATGGTCAGGGGTCCCTTTACCTTTTTATTTGTATGTGTAACTTCTGCTATCCAGTCATTTGAACCCTGGCCAATCCACCTGGGGCTTGAGAGTGGAGCGGAGTGGAGCAGGCTTCACTCTAGTCCAGGGGTCGTCAAGGTTTACCTTGCCTTGGCTGGTTCACTCCCGCGGAGATCGCTCCATGGGCCGGATCACGTCTTTGCAGACACGATTTTTGGGCGTCTGTGCAGACATGATTTTCGGCATCTGTGCATTTGTATACGTGATTTCCGGCACTGCGGAAGCAAGTCCACGCTCCCCGCTGCGCTGGTTTAGTGCTGCACGTGGGGACTCACCGAGTGGGCAGCTCAGTTCGGGGGCAGCTCATGGGCCATTTAAACGACCCCTTGGGCCGCTTGTTGATTATGTCTTCCAACCTTTTCCTTCCTATGTTTATGTGCTACTGGCTTTGCTGCGGTTCTGTATTAGTTCCCATATTTGGAGCTGGGAAGGAGTTTGCCTGCAAACAGATTAGCCCTGTTTGAGGTTTTGCCTTCCCCATAGCAATAGTCACTACTTTGGCAGATATAGGCATTGGGCCTGGAATCCATAGTCTAACACCTCACCCCCACCTCAGAACAGTGCGATAGCAGGGCACCCTATTAGAGGGGTCTAATTGGAGGTCTCTGTCCAAAATCCAAGGCATGCAGCAGATGGGCTTAGGAGGGTCCTACATGTAGACCTGCCTCACGCGGAGGACCCATGTCATGCTTCAGCCTTCCACCCAGGGGTCTCAAAGGGATTTACACCCAAAGTCCAACCTAGATCTGGAATCAATAAAGTTGATTTTTTAATTTTTAATTTTTAAATCCCAGCACGTTGTCCTTGTCCAGTTTGCTAACATTTTCAGACTAGGCGTTGCTTCAGGACACTGCTAGTGGGTCCCCAATATCCACCATCACAATCCTTCCACTTTTAATTTGAATATCACCTTCCTATACTGCTGAACACAAGGTGGTTTAGAAGCTAAAGAAACGACCAAGTATACAGCAATGTTCACCTATCTTGTAACAATCTAATCCAATACAAATAACTCATAATAATTAAAGAATTACTTTTGCTACCTTCCGGTCACAAATATATATATATATATATATGAGTGGGATTTATTTGGGGGCAGGGGATAGCTGGTAATGTTGAGGTCTTGACTCTTCTTGAGTCAAAGGATAATTATCCAGCCTTTGAGCAAAAGGCCTTTGAAGCAGGAGGTGGAAATGCGGTCGGTCAGCTTGCCAGAAGCTACTCACTAATTGCGGCAGTGAGTTAATCAATGGAATAAGAGTTTAGCTTCTGGGTATAATAAAATGAGATAAAAGACCACTCAGAATTTCCACCATTAGGAAAGAGCAGGCACTTGACTGGCACAGATTATTCTCTTGTCTTCCACCTGCCTGCTTTTGAGGCAACATGAATGTGAGGCTGCCTGACAGCTATTAACAGAATAAAAACACAACAACAAAAGGCATTATTTTTGAGCACAATCAGATATAAATATTTACAAAGGCAATTTTAAGGAGTTCTTGCTTATGTTCGACTGTGTTTGCCTTCAAAATATTTAAATTTGGAGACAGATGGCTTGTACAGTTTTATCAGCACTTGCGTCATTATATATTCAAGCAGCCAAGACTGATAACCAGATTTATTCTGGATTGTTTGGAGAACAAATAATTTGAGGGTGGGGGGGGAAGGATGATGTTGGGAGGGGAGGAGAAATTCAATGAAATACTTCAGCCTGTGGGAGGAAAAAAGTCAATGCAGAGATCTCAGTGACGTTTTTATGAAGAAAAGGGAAACAAATTAATGTAATTATAAAATTAAAAGCAGCAGGAACAGCTTTAAAGTGGTGTCATTGTATGTGGCGATGAAACAACTTCAGAAAATTGGGAGAAAGCCATTGTTTGGTGACAGTGCAGGGAAGAGATAATTACCATTAAGTCAACATTATGCTTTCTTCTCTGTGCAAGGGAATTAAAAAAACAAAGCCAAAAAACAAGGCCGTGTGCATTCCAGAAAGCATCTCTTCTCATCTTACTTAGTCCACTCATGATCATAATTTCTCACTTCATCTTACAGTGCCAACCAGAAAGAGATTTGAGATGGAAGGGGCAGTGTAATTAGAGCAGAAGGGATGAACTCACCCTGGATGGGAAGATGTCAGTTGCAGAGGACGTTCTTGTGCATGAAGGGAGTTTTAGCTTCTGGTCTCTGGTATCACCAGTTAAAAAGTCTTTGGTAGGAAGACTGGGAAAACTCTTGCTTGAGAATGCGAGCTGGAGTAGGTTGCAATGGCCAAGGCTGACCAGTTCTCTGCCTTCGTCCATGGCAGGTTCATATGTGCATGGCTTTGCTCTTACCTCCAACGAGGCTTGTGCCTGAGTAACTCTGAAACAAGTTTGGTTCCCATAAGGCCCTTGCAGTGTTGCTGACGATTCATGGTTATGTTCCAGGGTAGAGACACGTGTGTGTGTGTGTGTGTGTGTGTGTGTGTGTGTGTGTGTGACAACCTGTTTCTCTCAGTTGTAGCTCCTAGGAATTTCTGAAATAAAGCCTAGAACAGGCATGGCCAGACTTTGCCCTCCAGCTGTTTGGGGACTACAACTCCCATCATCCCTAGCTAACAGGACCAGTGGTCAGGGATGATGGGAAGTCTAGTCCCAAAACAGCTGGAGGGCCAAGTTTGGCCCATGCCTGGCCTAGAACATAACCAACACATTCTGTATCCTGTAGATCTGTATTGTAATGTGGGGGGAATCAATACTCGTTTGGAAACCAGGGTAAACTTGATGATTCACAGCTTAATGTATGACTTGACTCTATTTGGAAGACTTGTGAGTTTTGATGAAAGGATTTTTTTAAAAGAAAAACAGCAGGGCATGGAGTGGACAGGGAGCCACGTGCCCTACTTTTCAGACATCAGTCCTCTGTTTCATGGTGTCCTTGATTTGAAACAGTTGCTGGGTCCAGTCAGGTTTAAGGCTGAAGAGGAACCTGGAAATTGTGCAATGGGTCAGTGTGCCTGGCTGTTAACCAGAATGTTGGTAATTCAAGCCCCCCCCCCCCCCGGAAGGTTGTGGGCAGGATTCCTGCATCACAGGTCATGGGACTCAACGACCCTCAGAGTCCCTTCCAACTCTACAATTCTGTGATTCTATTATTCTATGAAATTCAGCATCTGGACAGTAGATCAAGCAAGTACATAGGCCAGTCTTTCCCACTATGGCAAGATTTACTAATTTCTTTTGAAATTACAGCAATTGTTTCTAAATATGCATGTATAGATAGAAATTATCCTATGGAAACCTGTGTCAGACCCTCAAAGTTTCCCTATTTTCCAGGGTGTCCCTGATTTAGAGAAGCCGTCCCGGTTTCTGATTTGATCCTGGAATGTCCCACTTTCATTGGAGAAACTTTGGAGGGTATGGAGTTATCTGACTCCCGAGCTGTCTGAAGGCAATCCTGTATAGGGAAGGGTTCTTTTAATGTTTAATGTTTTATTATGTTTTTATATATGTTGGAAGCTGTCCAGAGTGGCTGGGGCAACCCAGTAAGATGTGTGGGGTATAAATAGTAAAATTATCATTATGGAATGGGATGTCCCTACTTTAATCGGAGAAATGTTGGAGGATATGTTTTTGTGATATGTGTCACATCCAAAAGGACAAAATACAAGTGGCACCCTTAGGCTGGAGAATGGTGCTTTACTTTCTAATGGGACTCATATAAGCAATTACACCCCCTTATTATACCAAGTGCTTCTATTTTCAATTAAAATATTACTATCTTTCCTCCAACCCCCCCCCCATTCCAGAGATGATGCACACACAATATTTTGAAGGTTTCCCCTTCCCTCGATAACTGTAGCAATGGGGGGGGGGACTGAAAATTCCCCATCTGCCACCAAGGGGGTTGCTGCTGTTAAGCATCTCTGTTGCATGGGGCCAGGCAATGCAGAGTTAGCACTAACCAGGGTTAACACTGATACAGCGTTAGCAAAAGAAATGTTTCTGATATTGGCTCGATGTCCCCAGTATTATAAGTGACGGGGGAACAGGGAGTGAAGAAATATAGACATCTACTTAAAATGGGTTGCTCCAGGCACATCCCTGAGAATATGTGCAGATAATGCATTTCATCGCCAAGAATATGCATTTAAATCGCTCTTCTGTCAAACAGTTCCAAAGCCCCATATAAACTTTACCAACTTATCAGCTAGCAAAGCTTGCATAAACCCTACACCAAAATTAAGTGCCTTAGTTCTCGGGAGCTGTTACTGAGGAAAGCAAACTAAATGAGAAATAAATCTCTCAAGAGACTAATTTGACATGGCTTAAAGGGCCACAAGCATATTTTCATTCTGACTTAAAAACGGCTTATTACTCATTTAAAGCCCAAACGAAAATAGATGTTAGTTGTGTTTGAACTTGAGTTTAGTTTGTTTAGCTTCTGGATGAGGTCATGGAACATGAAAGTTTGGTGCTGAGGCTTTCCATTCATTCCACTGAAAGCTTTGAAATGGAGCCGTGTCTATTTCATGAAATGTGTCAGTTTATCATGAATGAGGGTGATGGGCTTTCTTCTTCCTCCTCCTCTTCCTCCTCCTCCTCCTCTTCTTTCCTCTTTATTGTGCACTGAAAGATTTAATCCCTGCCAAACTATTCCCTTTTGGGTCAGCAAGATAGGATTGTATTATTGTTCGGGCAGAAAAAAATGAGAAAACCCAATTAAAAGCAAATTGCTGTTGTCAGCAGAAAAGAAAATAATCAGCGTTTAACCTATAGATTAACCTTTCGAAATGTTAACAATATGCTGGAAATTCTCCCTTTTACTAGCTGCTTCCTCCTCCCTCTGTGAAATACCTGTGTCACATTATAGGAGGACCCAAAGACACGAGGAAAGGCCGGGAAGGAGTTTTAAAATAAAGATCTGTTTATTATTATCCCATTAAAATTCAGGGATTCAAAAGTAAAGCTCAGGATTTTAGACCCTCTTTAAAAAATAAGTGAAACTTCCAGTCCCAAATTATTGTATGTTTTTAATGACATTTCCTTTAATTTGTTTTTGTGGGAGGCAGGTTATTGGGTTGTTTTTATTTTATTATGTATTTTATATTCTTGTTTTGTATTTTTCTCTTGTGAACTGCCCTGGGATCTTTGGATGAAGGGTGGTATACAAATTTAATAAATAATAGTGATAATTATAATAATTCACTTCAGGCTATACCCACATGTATTCCTTGGGTTTAACACAAGTGAATTTAATAAAAATAAATTTCTTGTACCCCGCCTATCTGACTAGGTTGCTTCTGCCATTCTTGGCAGCTTTTAAAACAAAACATCAAACATTGAAAGCTTCCCAGAACAGGCCTGCCTTCAGATGAAAAGTCATTATTGTTTATTTCCTTCACATCTGATAGAGGGCATTCTACAGGGAGGGTGACACTGCCGAGAAGGCCCTGTGCCTGGTTCCTTGTAAGCTCACTTCTCATAGTGAGGGAACCACTAAAAGGCCTTCAGAGCTAGACCTCAGTGTCCGGGCTGAACGATGGGGGTATGTGGAAATGCTCCTTCAGGAATACAAGGCTGAGGCTGTTAAGCACTTTAAAGGTCAGCACCGACACTTTGAATTGTGCTCGGAAGCGCAAAACGAGGCACATAAAGCCATGACTCTTTTTCTCCTTAAACATGCTTGGTGCTGTTGAACATCTGTTGATATGCTATAATAATAATAATGTAATAATAATAATATATTTATACCCGGCCCATCTGGCTGGGCTTCCCTAGCTACTCTGGGTGTCTTCCAACAAAATATTAAAATACAGTAATTGTGTAATCCTGCGCAGAAGGTTCTGCAAACCAGAATCACCAAGTAGTGTATCCGCATGCAAATCCCCAGGGACTTTTTGCTAGTATTTAGTGAAGCACATTTGAAGTTGTATCTAAGTTATACCTGATAGCCAACCCAATGTTGTCTTAACTAACTTAAGTGCATTGATTTTAATGGGGCTATTCTTAGTATGATTAGGTCAAATACGATTGCTGGCTTCCCTTGAAATTACTTGTCTGTTTCCCTCAATAAAAAGGCCAAATTTGCTCTACAGTGGTATCTCGGTTTAAGTACACAATTGGTTCCGGAAGCTTGTACTTAACCTGAAGCGAACTTTCCCATTGAAAGTAATGGAAAGTGGATTAATCCGTTCCAGACAGGTCCGCGGAGTACTTAAACTGAAAGTACTCAAACCGAAGCGTACTTAAACCAAGGTATGACTGTAGTATAAATCTGGTAGCAGCTTACCGAATGTAGGGACTTCCCCCACCCCCCAATTTCTGCCAACCTTTCTGCCAGCCCCTCCTCCCGGTTTCCATACTTGGATTCCGTAAAATCATTCCCCCCCCTCTTTTTTTTTTTGCTAATGTGACAGTGATCAGATCCTCTTTCTGCATTTCCTTCTTCTCTGTTTTGGGTTGCCCTTTAAAGCACTTTTGACTACAGCCTTCCTGACTATCAGTTAACTTGTGCTCCAAATAAATCAGTAATTTCCTTCCTATCACCTTCCTGTCACTTGATTTTAATCAAGAAACAATTGACTGTCTGTACACACGGTAACGAAAGCAACTTTGTTTCTTTAGGAACAAGAGAAAAGAATAGCCTTAAAGAAATTGCCTTTGCTGTTGGTAATTTGCAACTGAAATATATATTTAGAATCTTGTGAGTGAGTTGATTGATAGCACTGAAAAATGCAGAGCTAAGTCAGTTTCGATGGTCCCTTTTGCATTCCTTGGTTTCTCACCATATCCACACTGGTCAGATCAATAACTCATCCGCAGTTTGACTCCACTGAGAATCATGCACAGAAAAGACATGGGTCTGCACTGCTGGTAATGTATGCCAGAACCCATTATCTGAATTTGTTGGTTGGCTGGGATTTCCTGCTTGAGTTTGAAAAAAAATCCAACATTGTGTTCCCACTTGAGAGGCTTTGAATTTATTTATATATATATTTAAAGGTAGAGTACATATTATGTGTACCCCTTAGGCTTGGCACAGGAGGTCAGATGAATGTGTGGAGGTTGGGGGACCTTGTAGTTTTGATATTAAAAAACCGACATTTGTAGCTGAAACACATTATCTGTCAGATCTACTTACATTAGATTCACGCTTTGAACATACAGGCCGCAACCATTTTGGGTATGTCCAATTGACGTGATGGCTGACGTGTGGGTCCTTTTGACAGAATCTGGTTCTATCTAACAGTCCTACGCAAGAAATTCAGGATGGGTTGGGATGTGGGAGAAATTGGGTTCTGCTTGCATTTTCATGCAAACCTACACGATTCACACTTTCTCAAAAAATGCTCACACCAATATGCAGCCATTATTCAAAAACGGACTTGTACAGTGACTAATAAAAAGAAATGCATTTTTTTTAAAAAAAAGGTCTTCTCTGTTTTCATGCTTCCAGAAAATCTTTCCATTAGGTAGGTCAGATAAGTGTACTGAGACACTGTTAGTGGGCAGTTGCCTGATCCTGATGTGGTTATACCATACCTGCCAAGTTCCTGCCAGGAAAATAAGGGACCGGGCCGGAAGTAGCAGACCGGAAGTAGCGCTGCCGCCATTTTGGAACTGGGCGGAGCATGCTCAGAAGCAACTTTTGATGCTGCTCCACCCAGTTCCAAAATGGCCGTCGCGCTGCAGCCATTTTGGAACTGGGCAGAGCAGCATCAAAAGTCGCTTTGAGAACTGGTGTGGGGTGAAAACTTTAGTTTAAGGTCTTTTTTTGGTTGGTGAATAACGGTTTCTGAAATCTTGGCTTGTTAAAGGAAATGCTAATCCAATTGGGGGAAAAGACATTGGGAGGGGAGAAGGAGTGTGTTTTAAAAGTTTAGGGTTAGGATTTTTCTGGAGGGATTAGAAGAATGGTTGAGGAAATATTTTAGAGGTTTTTTTATATATTTTTTGAGTGTAGAGAGGTGTTTGGGTAGAGAGCTGCCTGTCTCCCTCTCTTTACTCTTTGCACCCAGTGGCAGGGGGTGCTCTGGGGGGAGGGGGAGGGGGTAGAAGGAAACCCAGACACTAAAATGGAACCTTTAGAGTGCTGAGCCCCTCGGGTTACCCTAGTGGCAGGAGGGGACTCGGAGGGGGAGCAGAATGAACGAAGGAGGAGGATTAAGTTAATATGATAAGAATAAGATTTTGAATTAGAATAGAAAACCCGCCATAATCAATTAAAGAAGTCAGGGAAACCAGGAGGAAGAGAGTCGAGGAAGCCACAAACAAATTGTTAAGAAAATAAGATTTGGGAATTTATATTTTTTCTTTTTTCTTTTTCTTTTTTCTTGTTTTTTCTTTCTTTTTCCATTTGTTGTTTTATTGTTAAGTAGAATTAGCTGGGGGGGAAACCAAACCTCAGAGATCCTCCGCCTCTGTCCTCTCAGTGGCGGGGGGGGGGGGATAATGGTGGAGGAGGGAGGGGGGAGGTCAAACCCAGCTTAAAATGGACCCCTTTGTTTCCCAATGCCCATGGGTATCACTGGTGGCAGAAGTGGTCTTGGGGGTGGAGGGAAATTGAAGGGACAGAGTTTATTTTGTATGTTATGTTTGTCTTGTTTCTATAAAAAATAATAAACATTATTATATAAAAAAGTCGCTTTTGAGCATGCTCTGCCCAGTTCCAAAATGGCCGCCGCACCAGAAAATGTTTCTGCGCATGTCCAGAGACTCCAGACATGCACAGAAGGAGCCTTCCCCGGTCGGTAAGTAAACCGGAGAGGTGAGGGCACGGTGGCAGGCAGATCAGATTGGCTCCACCTGCCATGGCTGTACTACATTGAGCTCCTCGCTCTCTCAGGAACTGGCAATAGCATTCAGCATTGGAAAGCCAGGTGAGGAAGTTCACCCTCCCTGTGCTGCCCCACATGGCTTAGTTGGTGTTCTGAGGGCCTTCATGGTTTATTGCTGAAGAACTGGACAAAGTATGGTATAAAGTATTTCATATGGATTTTTTCTGTGTGTGCTGCTGTTATAATTGTAAGTTGCTTGCACAGCTTATGAATTGTTGTTGCTGGTGTTAATTACCCACCTTATACCCCTATGGTCCTAGTCAGGTGAATAGACTAGTCAGGCAGCCAATACAGTGGAACCTCGGTTTATGAACACCTCGGTTTATGAATTTTCGGTTTATGAATGCTGCGGACCCATCTGGAACGGATTAATTCATTTTCCATTACTTTCAATGGGAAAGTTCGCTTCAGTTTATGAACGCTTCAGTTTAAGTACTCCACGGACTGTCTGGAACAGATTAATCCACTTTCCATTACTTTCAATGGGAAAGTTCGCTTCAGTTTATGAACGCTTCAGTTTATGAACAGACTTCCGGAACCAATTATGTTCATAAACCGAGGTACCACTGTATACATATATATTTAAATGAATAAGTAACACTTTTTTATTAAAAGACAGAAAAAAAATCTAACCACCCCCTTTCTCTCTTTCTTCTACTCCCTACCCCTTCTGTCTGCTGCCTGTGCCCACATCTCACCACAGATGGACCTCTTGGCCCTCGAGGATTAGCTGAAGCTACTGAGATGTGCACTCAAGAATGCCTGGTCCTGGGTCACTCAGACAACTGTTGGATGCCTCCCTCTTTGGGTTCGTACCAGCAGCCAAAGTCTCCACTCTCCACCTTTGCACCTCAGAAGGAATGGGTTAAGAAAGACAAACTGGTGAATGGCCACACGTTGACCAGAACCTGGAAAGAAGACAGCAACAGAAACCAGTTCAGTGAACGAAAGCAGTTTGGCTCGGGGGAAGGCCATTTCAACCCTGGCAATCCCATGGCTGACATTCCTTTGGCTAACTTGAAATCCTATAAACAAGCATCAGGACCAGTGGAGAGTCCGAAGGAGAACCAGCTATAAGGAAAGGCTTCTTTGGAACAGTGACTTTAGCCTAGTTAGACTTGCTAATACTCTGTGTGTGTGTGTGTGTGTGTGTGTGTGTGTGTGTGTCAGAGCTTTATGTACTGAGTAGACCTCTAGAACTATGCGTCACATAGCAGAGATATGCATAACTTTGTGGTAGCTCCATGGAACTGCAACACAAAATAGCATTTCTACTAGTTGTGTGGTTTTGTTAAATAGAAATAATCAAACTCTTACAGAGAATCTCTCCAGTTTGCAAAATATCTTAATTTTTTCAATTTGCTTGGGATAATGGGTGGGGGTTTGTTTATGTTACTTTGTTTTTTTGACCCTGGACTTGCTGCTGCAAACAGTAGAAGATTCACATGGAGAGAGAGAGAGAGAGAGAGAGTATGTGTGTGAGAGAGACGGTGGATTGCAATTCTTAGAAAGCATATCCAATTAGGAAATTGTGTTATTGTTACCATTGATCTTGTGCTGGGACTGCTATACTTGACATCTTTACTGAAACAAAACAACTAAAAATTGCAAACATTAAACCTACTGTGCTATTAACAACGTTAGTGGACACTTGTTAAGTCAATCAGTGTTCAAGTACTTGTAAATAGAATCAATTATTATTAATAACTTTTGTGTACTTATAACGGTCACCTAAAAAAAATACTGTAGCATAATTCTGTGTTCCACAGTTGCTTTTTTCCTACTTTATTTCATTTGCTTCCTGTTGTTTTTTTATTATTATTTTGTTTCTTTTGGTGATGGTGTTTCTGTGTTAGTAGTCTGTCTGACACACAATGTTCCAAGGAGCTCAAAACACTTGTGTTAAAAACTGAGGAAAAGAGGGAGGGGAGGGAAACATTTTATTTTACTATTATTATGACAAAAAATTGCCAACAAACTATTTGCCAATTCCGAAATAACACTTGAAGTAAGGGCTTTGAGATTTTAGCCACTATTCTTTTTGTTGTTTTTCTGATTTGCAAAGCAAAGGGGAGAAAAAGAAAACACTAACCATGATAGCAGCTGAATGGACATTGGCTGCAATCACGCTAGAGAGTGATATTAGTCAAAATTAGGTGGAGGATAAGGGGAACAATCTGCTGAGTGGTTCCAAAATATGAGCCCCAGCGAACTGAATGGGAGATGCCTAAGTGCCCATTCATATCAATGGCGCTTGTGCGGGAACACTTCTTGAGTTATTTTGTACCCAGTAAATCCATATCTAACCATTGCTTTTTTAAAACAATTGGGCTGTGTGTGTCTATACCTAAGACAGTTTGTATTGCTCAAATGGCAGCGGTTGTGTTGATCTTCATCTGCATTGATGTTGTAGTAACACAAGTGTTTTTAGATCATAGCCACAAAATATTTAATGTGTCGTGCCTTCATGATGTAACCAAGCATTCTCCTGGTAGGCTAGTTGGGGGAAATGAAAGGGTTCAATCTCTAATTCTTGCTGTTTAACTGTTTGTTACCATAGTTGGTCAATGCCTGGCAGGTACCAGTGTTGCGTCACTTGAATCAAACCAGCAAAGTGACTCCTAATGTTAATAAGATCTCAGTTGCACGTCTAATAAATCCTAATCTGAACATTCTTAGGCGTTTTTTTCTTAAGGCATGACAGACAATTTAAAC
Source organism: Zootoca vivipara (assembly GCF_963506605.1). Lineage (NCBI taxonomy): Eukaryota > Metazoa > Chordata > Lepidosauria > Squamata > Lacertidae > Zootoca > Zootoca vivipara. The sequence goes on along the minus strand of NC_083279.1, from coordinate 5,459,790 downwards.
AAATAGCATGCAACATGGGCGGGGGGGAGTCCTTAAAGTACAAAAGAAAAATTTATCTTATTCCACAGTTAAACATCAGTCTTAAAATAAACACACAGAAAAATAAAGGTAGCTAATATTGATGGTTAATTTGTTCTTACCAAAACTAACTGAAGTTATTTTGTATATAGCAGTTCACATTTTCTTTCCTCCACAATATACAAGCATAAAATGGGTTAGGGGTGCATTGCTTATTGCAGTACTTATGTCAGTTTGTGAGGGGTGTTTGATGACTTTGACCGAATAAATATCTAAACAGTTATCCTTGTTACTGCTTTGCCAGTTCAACGTTATTTACAGTTATTCAGCTCTTGCAATAAATGTTCTGAATTCCTGATTGTCTTGTGGGAGTTCTTGGCCTGATGCCTTCTTAAGATTTTCCTTATTAAAGGAAAGGGGGGGGGGAATCTCTATGGCGCAGCCAGAGGAAACAAGCAGGAAGTGAAGAAATCTTGACCTGAAGTGTGGCAGCTAAAGAAAATGATGGCAATGGCTCAGGCTATAGGGGAAGGCAATATTTAAAAAGATGTACCAGGCAGAAGTTGCTGACCAGGACGAACTGAGCCTCTCTTTCGCTTTGCCAGAACATTGTGGGTGTCAAATGGGTACTGTGAACTTGCCTGCCTTCTCAGTCCTCCCTCCCTTCCCAATCTTCTTTTTTCTATTTGAACGTTCTGCCTGCCTGCCTGGAGGTGTTACTACAGGCAACCTGTCGGTGTTGGTGAGGGGAAAATTGGTGATGGTGCTCCATTCACCCATTTCCAAATCCTTCCTCCCAACAAATTATGGGTCACTTTAGCCATAGTCGATTTGCATGGTAGGGAGATGTGAAACATTTATGCTCCCTGTCAAAATTTTCATGAACCTTATAAATATTAGGTTAACTTTCTAGAAATTTCTACAAATGTCTCACCTGGTCCATTTTAGGTATAAAATTGGTGGCAATTTAGAGACACATTACACACCACCCACATGCCCCCTATCGCAACAGAAATCCTTTTAGCTTCTCTTGAAATTCATACACCTATTTTGCCTGAGCAGAACCTTCCAAATGACTATTTTTGTTAGGTTTTCCACCCTCCTTATTACCTTTTTACAGTTGCCAGGCTTCTGAAACAATATTGGGGTTAATGCCACACGACTGACTAAAGAATGCTTTTGTTATCTGACATGAATTATTATCTGATTCTTGGCAACCTGTTATTAAATTGTTTTCCTTCTACGTATCATGTTCATTTGATTGTCCCTTACGCTCTGAAGTGGAATACTTTGAGTACCATATGCTGAGGAGCATCAATAAGCCAGGACAAAAATATTAAAATTTGATCATAGTTTGGTTATCTATTATATGTGAGCACACACAGGCACACACAAAAATCAAACACATGGTGACAATTACTGTTGGTAGAACAAAATAATATGATGTATTCATGGCAGTGTGTATTCAGGTGATTCCCCCCATGTTTTCCCTTGACAGCATCTAAGAGTAGAAGCAATGCTACCCATATTAGTACATGCATTTGTAGAATGATTGTACTGATCACTCGATCACATACCATAATACGTACCATCAACTGATCATGGAAACAGAATGGGCAAATACCTGACACCGATGGAACAGGATAACAAATAGAAAGCGCTCTTCAACGCAATGGCTTTTCAAATCCTAAGTCGTTTTTGCAGCTGGATACACATACAGAACTGTTGTGGGAACTTGGCTGCCTGACAAGACTTGGAGCTAGAACACATTAATGTCTATTAATAAGCATCATCATTATCACTGAGTCAATACAGTTGCATATATGTAGAATTTATTGTGAATAAAGACTCAGGTATGTGTTTCTCATAAAGTATTCATGGGGGAAATTGGTTTAAAGGAGGATTTGAAGGGAGAGACACCTGGTTCTGTATTGGTCTTTGGGAAAGCAGTTGTTGGGAGTTGGTGTTGTTGTTTGAGGATGAGTCTACACTAACAGCAGAACATGTGGAAGACTAATTATGAGTGCAGGGACAACTGCATACCCACAATTCTCTGCACATAGAAATGTAGCTATCAGGGAGACATCTAGCTTAGGTCTTCCTTCATACCAGGTGTTATCTACACTTAACCAGCTTTCTTTGTACTATATACTTTGTACTATATCAGCATTCAAACTCTGAAGTCCAGGAACAGTTTCATTGTATTTTGAGATTGGCTCCCTGAAACCACACTTTTTTCTCCATTCAGGCCCAAGAATCACTCAAGAGAACCAGGATGAGTAATGTTGCAAACCAACTCACATCCTGAATGGAAGATGAAAGAGAATATTTTCTTCTTTAAAATAAACCATTCAGTTTACTTGGAAGGTTGTTTGCTGGTAATCTTAAACCTTGAGAAGAGCTTCTGAATAAATTCTGTTCATTAAGAAAAAGCATTTAGAGATCAGCTTTAATATGGGAGCTCGCAAAGAACTTGATCTAAATCCAATTAAAGGCAGTGGGAATTGTGCCACGGACTTCAATAGGATCTGCAGTTGGCCCTATATACGTGCTCGGTGAATACACCTTCATTTCCAGCCAATAGGCTGGCGCAGTCCCTCTGGCATCCCGACACTGCTGGGTAAATCCCATATATCTCTAAATAAGCCCTTAGTTTACATCCTGACAGGAATTCAACAATGTGGCAGAGAAAGGGCAGTGTTCCTCCCCCGGCAGAGGATGAACATGCAGATCAGCCCAAGGGAGCATTCAAATGCTTGTTAGGATCACATGAACCAGAGCCAGGCATTAAGGGGTGATTAACAGTGAGCCTGCTTGGCTGTATCTCGAGGCTTTGCTCTTGTCACTTCCAGGAGCTGCCTCTCAGCAGGCAGGGGAACGAACACAAGGGCCTCTTCCTCCCCTCAGAAGTCGGCAGAATTTTGCAAACTGATAGGAAAATAGAAACTGCAATAGACTTTTTTTGTGGTTAAGGAAACCCAGTCAGATGGGTGGGGTATATTATTATTATTATTATTATTATTATTATTATGGATTACTTTCTCCAACTGAAAAAGATAACAGTAACATAAATAAATAAATATCAAAACTCCATTTTATTTTGTCAAGAGTACAGTGGTACCTCTACTTACGAATTTAATGCGTTCCGAACGCACATTTGTAAGTCGGAAAAATTTGTAAGTTGAATCCCATAGGAATGCATTGGGAGAAAAAATTCATAAGTTGAAGCAACCCTATCTAAAAATTCGTAAGTAGAAAAAATCCTATCTAAACCGCATCCAAGATGGCGGACGGAGCTCCATTTGTAAGTAGAAAAATTCGTAAGTCGAGTCATTCGTAAGTAGAGGTACCACTGTATAAGTTTTTGCTTCTCTCTCAGGTATACAAACTGATAGATGATTTTCAAAATTAAGAACATATACATATTCACTAAGAAAGCTGTACTGTACTATAAATGCAGGTTAAGTCAGTGAAAGAGAAACTTGTGCTACATATTCCTAGCAAAACAGAGGGCCCCTCCCATCTCCCTCCCTGTTATATTGATGCAACGGGGGTGGGGCACCACAGGCTCTGGACTTGCAGCTTTTTTAGCTTTGCAGCTCCCACTAGTCTTGCTCCAAACATCTTTCTCAGGTGCTTTTCCGTGGCTGGAAACTGTTCTTAACTCTGAGAAAGCCATTTTCCGTTCCCGGGAGATAACCTTGCGGGCTGGGAACAAGCCCGACCCACGCGCACAAGGTGGGGTAGCCCCGGCGCCACTAGAGTCCTGAGCCGCATCATCCCTTGGACCCACCAATGCGGTTGGTCTGGGGGCATGGCTTGGGCTATATAAATTGCCCGTGGTTGAGGTCTTGCCCCCTTTTGCTTCCTGCTTGCGCTGTTCTCACATTGCTCCACCCACCGGGTGCCATTGCTCCACCCTCCACTGGTATGTCGCCCCAGAAGGTTGCCCATGTAGAAATGTCACCCTCAGCTGAGGGAAGGCAGAGAAGTCAAGAGTAGGCAAAAGTCAGAGTAAATGACCGACAGAGTCAACTAAGTCTAGTTTTGTCCCCAACCTCCTCCCTACTGAGGGCAACACTGAGAATAAGCAGGAGGAAGCCAACAGGCAGGGCCACCACCTGGGTTGGATGTAGAAGAAGGCAGGCAGCCTGAGGTTGGTGGAGCAGCCGTTACCTTTGCTGTAAAGCACCCCACAGTGCAACTGAGGAGGTATCCTTCTCTAAGTGGCTGTTCCCCTCCTCACACTACAATTTCTGTCTGAGCAGCTTTCCTCCACGAGGGAATCCAGACCCACAATTGCAAGGTAAATCTAGATCTGGCATGGGAGGAAGAACTGCTACTACAATGAATTTCTGTGTGGAAACTTCCGGCAAGGAAGGGACAGTACCCCCCTCCCCCTTCTCTTCTCCAAAACACCCTCCCCATTGCAAACCTCACATTCAGCTACACTGTGATGTGGACTTGCCTGGATGCCACAGGAAACAAGGAATCGTGCACAGAAAAGTGAACAGACTTGTAGAGGAGCTACACTTCACTTGGTCCTTTCTTCACCAGCCCGCTTGATTTCCATGCTGACCATAGAGGAAGGCAAGCCCCTTCCTCCAGTCAGAAGGGAAAGGCAGAGGAACTTAAGAATGAAAGAGTCCTGGATCAGGCCAATGGCCATCTACTCCAGCATCCAGTTTTCTCAGTGTCTAAGCAGATGCCCATGGGAAGCCTTCAAGCAAGAGAAGTCTCTCCACCTATAATCCTCCTTCCTGCTTCAGTGCAGTAGCCATTGACAGCTTTATCCTCCATGAGTTTGTCCAATCATCTTTTAAGGGCACCCAAAGAGAAACAAAGAGATCCACCTTACCTCTTCTTTCCCACTTGCATTTCCATGCTGGCCACAGAGGAAGGCGAGACTGTTCCACTGTATACGGGAGGGAAACCAAGTGGGGCGATAGGTGCTTCATCCGCTGGCACATTTGGTAGAAGCTTTTTTTAAAAGAAAAAGAAAAAAAGAACACATTACATTGCATGGAAACTAGTTAATGAAACAAGAAGTGGGCTAGAATTTCCCCCCTAATCTTTTATACAAGTTGTATGGTTCTTCATTTGCAAATGATCCAGCTCATATCGCAACTCACCGCTAATACTTTGCTGTGTCATTGTAATGATTTTATTGAAATGTGTCCTTTTCTTTTTATGCCATGCCTTTGGCTGTTATTTTTTGTAAGGGACTTTTTTGTAGTGAAGAACTATGACAGAATAACAACTACTACAACTTGAGGGCATGCATGACATGTGACCCAGCACACATAAAGGGCAAATGTTACACTCAAATCTAGTGTGACATATTGCTCACCCCTTCAAATGAGCAGAACTTTGTGTGGTATATAGGCGACTCCCCATTTTTGGCCTTGCAAGGGGCAGAACCCTGTGGCTGATGCATACTTGGAATGCGAAACCTGCATAAATAAGGAGTTGCCTATATGTATTCCTTTGATTTGGTACATCTAAAATATTGTATGACTACAATTAACATGGTATGCATTTAGCATTAGAAGATTTTTTCAGTTTAAGAAAGAATGGGGAACCTGTGGTTCTCTTGATGTTGCTGGACTCCCAACTCCTATCACTCCAGCTGAAACAACAAAATTTATTTAATTAAGTTTGTATCATTCCTGCCTTTCCTCCCGAAAGAACCCAGGGTGCCAAGCTTCAATATACTTTAAAATAAAACAAAAACCTATCTAAAACATGTGTTTGGTTTTTTTAAAATAATAATAATAATGAAAACCATCCTAAAATATTTGAAAGCAATATGCATACCCCAACAGAGCTACTAATTTCAAGGTTGCTATGGCCAAGGTGTATCAGGAACATCTTTAGATTTCTCCTGAAAGTCAGTAACAAGGGAGACAGACATCTCTCACCAGGGAAAGCATTTCACAAGTGGGAATTCACCAATGAAAAGGCCTTGTCACAAGTCAACATGGAAGATGAAGTCCATCGACATGTGGAAGCAGACTCCTCATCCCTGGATTTTGCCTCCACCTCCCAATTTTCATAGGACATTTTACATCGTTAAATATGAGCTTTATTTCCTAATGTTTGAGTTAATTGTGCAGTCCTCATCCTCAAAGACTAAGGGACCCAGGTGGCGCTGTGGTTAAACCACTGAGCCTAGGGCTTGCTGATTAGAAGGTCAGCGGTTCGAATCCCTGTGACGGGGTGAGCTCCCGTTGCTCGGTCCCAGCTCCTGCCCACCTAGCAGTTCGAAAGCACGTCAAAAGAGCAAGTAGATAAATAGGTACCGCTACAGCGGGAAGGTAAACGGCGTTTCCATGTGCTGCTCTGGTTTGCCAGAAGTGGCTTTGTCATGCTGGCCACATGACCTGGAAGCTATACGCCGGCTCCCTCGGCCAATAATGCGAGATGAGCGCCGCAACTCCAGAGTCGGTCACGACTGGACCTAATGGTCAGGGGTCCCTTTTCCTTTACCTTTACCATCCTCAAAGAACTTCCAAGTACAATGTGAAACATTTTTCTGACCTGTGGATTTAAATTTTAAAGGGGCATGGTTTATTTTGCTTTGTCTAGGTTGGCTTCTTTTTGGACAAGTTGTATAGATTGGATTCTATTTATAGTACAAAGTTCTTAGTACAGTATGTGCAGTCTTTCTAAAGGGAATATCCCAGGCCTGAGATTTTGAATGCTTAATCTTGGGATCCTAGGACAGTTCTCCTATCTGTATTTGAGGTTATCACTATATTATTGATAGGGACCATGCATAATTAACGGACCACCTTGTGGCATTATATTCCCAAGAGCCAAATGAAAAGGGACAGGAGACAGCAGCAGAGAAACAATTGTTTTATCCCCAGAACAAAACTTGCACAGAGGCAGAAAAGCAAAAGGCATGCCTGTTTTGTCAGCCCCAGACTCTATGCAGCTGACTGCAGTTCAACAACACTCTGCATTGTGTTAAGAGAGCAGCATGGGATGAAGATCATCTGTGGCTCATTGAAATTTAATTTGTAAGGCTCTTTCAAGCCCAGAGTAACTTCACCTGGTCACAGGACTTAAGTGATCCTTGCCTGATGAACCAAGTCACTTTAAGGATATTTGAATCTGCCTTAAGGTCAAAAACCCTAGCAACTTTCTCCCAAATCCCACAAGCAAGGACCCCAATTCTACCATGACTTTCACCATGGGAAAATGTGGGAACTAAAGTTTTGTTTAAACTATTGTATAAGAAGATTTTCATAATAATATACGCTGGGCACTTTGCACTTTGGGGAGTGCAAGCTTAAGAGGAGCCCCCTCCCCCGGGGCGTTGCAAAACTTCACAGTAGTGGGTGGGTGGATAATCAATTGGAGAAAATGAGAGGAGAGAGGAGAGGAGAGGGAAAGAGAGAGGGAGAGACTCGTTCTAAACAGGCAGGGGAGGATTTCCCACCACCTTCCCACCCATCCAGAAGCGCTGCCTCCAAAACATCTGCAGAATCTTCTGCTGCCCCAAATGCAACTCACCAGGGAGAGATCCTGCCTTTCCTCTACCTTGAAATCATGCAATGGCCAAAGGAATGAAAGGAAACCAGAAGGAGAGGGGCTTTCCGTGACCTCACACGAGAGCCAGGCATCAGCTGATCTGCCCCATCCCAGCATGCACCATAGAGAAAGGAAAAGGGGTAGAGCAATCCTTGCATGCTCACTTCCTGGCTCTGCTTGCAAAGCAAGTCTTTGTTCAGAGAGCAGGTGCGTCCATAGATATAGGGAAAAGGAAAGAGTGATACTTGCGTGCACACTTCCTGGTTCTGTTTGCAAAAACCCTGAAATTTTGCCGATTTTTAAAAATCCCCCCAGATGGTGATTTCGCCCTCGGAATCCCGGAAATGTCCAGGATAAACTGGGCATAAGGCAACCCTAAAAGTACTTGAACAGGGAGCTTCCGAGTGGGAAGAGGAAGCCACCATAGCTGCCAAGTTATCCCTTATTTTAAGGGATTTTCCCTTATGCTGAATAGGCTTCCTCGCGAGAAAAGGGAAAACTTGGCAGCTATGGAAGCCACTGCAGGCCTGAAGCTCATGGAGAAAGCCTGGCTCTTCCAGGCATGGCCAAACTTGCCCCTCCAGATGTTTTGGGACTACAACTCCCATCATCCCTAGCTAACAGGACCAGTTGTCAGGGGTGATGGGAATTGTAGTCCCAAATCATCTATTTTCCCCAATAATATTTTTTTCATTTTAAAACAATACAAAATACAAAAAATCACAAGAACAAAAACAAAAAGACAAAAAACAAACATAAAACATAAAAAAGAAAAACATATCAATTACAACAAATCTTTCATTTTTACTTGACATTGTAGACTTCCTCAATTGGGTCTATTTTTACATCCAATTTAAGCAATTTTCATATCTTAAATCATTTTAACACATTTTTTTCATTATCTCTCAACTTTCCTAATCTATAAACATCAACTATCCTTAACGTATCTGAAGAAGTGTGCATGCACACGAAAGCTCATACCAAAATAAAAACTTAGTTGGTCTTTAAGGATGCTACTGAAGGAATTTTTTAATTTTGTTCTGACTCAGACCGACACGGCTACCTACCTCTAACTATAATTCATCAATTATTCCAAATCAAAAATTATATCCCCAACTATCTATCTTCTATTTCACCCCTTTGCCTAAAATTTATTCCCAAAAATTATCCATAAATTCAAATATTACTTCTTCTATAACATTTAAATACTTAGATCTGATTCAGCACCCCCCCCCTCCCCTGGACTCGAGGTCTCCCAGACGATTCAGCCAGTTCCATAGGTCATTCCAGTTTCGGACCCTCTTAATCAGGCTTCCCCAAACTTCAGCCCTCCAGATGTTTTGGACTACAATTCTCATCTTCCCCAACCACTGGTCCTGTTAGCTAGAGATCATGGGAGTTGTAGGCCAAAACATCTGGAGGGCCGCAGTTTGGGGAAGCCTGATCTTAATCAATCAGAAAATAACATCCATTATTACTCCACTCCCACTCTGCCACAGCCTATCCACCACACTTCCTTCTTCATCCCCTGCTGTCTCCCCAATTTTCTAACTGTTACACGATACCATCCACCTAGCTTTCCACTTTTCAGTCCTTTCACCAATTCCCTCCCCCCCTTAGATTCTGACCCTAGTATGGATCCTGCTCTCCCTCTCTCACTGGGAGGGCGTTATTCCATGCTGGTTCTTCTTTAAAAACCCTTTGAGTCAAGCATGGGTCTTGTCCCCTTCCCCCCCCCCTCACTGGGAGAACAATGTTCCATGCCCCTTCCTCTTCTTCTTTAGATTCAATTGCATTGTCCAGGGCTGATGAATGTTCATCTTTCTTCCCTACACTCTCTGATAAAATTAAGTCCTTGTTCCATTTCCACACACTTCTGGTTTATTTTTCCAATCTGTATTGTATTCTGATGTACTTCGCTTCTTAGATCCCGTAGCAATTTCAGGAATTCCTCTTTAAAATCTGAGAAGTCAGATGTTATTACGTCTACTGGCATCTTGCTTGTCTCAAATTTCATGGGAACAGCACAGATTACAAAACAGGAAATGGCGCTGTTCGTATTTCCAAACTTCAAAGACAAAAATTATGTCTAAACTGGTTGCAAACTAGCATTTTCAGTTCTTCTTCATACCTTAAAACTCTTATGTCCATTTACAAAAAGAGCATTTATTAAACTTCTTATTCACAGCCTTATATTTTGCGTTCTCTTCAATACTGACAGTTCCCGACCTCAAAGAGGTAAACAAATTCCTTCCTACTGTGACATCATAATGGCGGCTCGCTGATCCCTCCAGGGACGCGACTCCAGCTTGCAGGGGGACTTTCCCCAGTCCAAAATAAAATAAAAAATCACAGGGGTTTTACTAAGTTCAACCCTTCTCCCCTTTACCCTGCCTCAGGGGGAATGTTTTAAGTCCAGTCTTTGGAAATTGAAGGCTTCCTATCAATCTATCAAGTCTCTGTAGTCCCAAAACATCTAGAGGGCCAAGTTTGGCCATGCCTATAGCTCTTCCTGTCTGAGTTCACCTGAAGTGCCTGCAGTCTGTTTCTAAGGGAAGCAACTCTGCCTGGCAACAACCTAAGTTCCACAATATAAGGTTGAATCCTAACAGACCTTTCACAAAACCTCTTTTTATGGCCACACATACCACAAGTGGGAACCATTTTTCTAAAAAGCCATCATGGAAATTGGTGCGAAAAGCAGAGCTGTTTTGAATATATATTCCCATGTGCCTGCTCATAACATCAACATTTACTGCCTGGAGGAACATGAGGACTTTAGCCATGGAACTTTTCTCATTTTGGGTACAACTCACCATTGGTGTGGAAAACTAAACCTCCCTCTCTCTCTAATAATAGTGATATAGAAGACTTCTGCAAATGAGAATGAGGAGGAACACAAACTTTGGCAAAAGGAATGCAGCCCGACAGCAGGTGATGCAGAATTTGAGGAGCACATTGCTAAACATCAAGCCCAACAACAACAAAAATACTTAAAGACGATCTTAGCAGCGGGGAAAGTGCTGTTGCACTCGGGTCCTGCAAGGAGGTTTCCCTTGGGCATCTGGGTTGGCCATTGATTCAGCAGACTCTTCTTATGTTCTTATTAGGGCAGCCATAGGCCCAAAGGAGGACAAAGTTCCTGCATGTTTAATAACTGTGTAGAAGATGCAAGATACACCTGCCGAAATTCCCCCTACTCCACAGCTATTTGAGGTGGGGTGGCCTGTTTAGCATCTGACTATCCTTTTGTGCAGCCCTGCACTGCAGAACGCTTAAGTCAGCCAGTCTTCAGAGCCTAGTCATTTAAACATCTTACTTACCAGATTCTTGAGGTTATTTGTTGCTTAACTACCCATTCATAAAATATTATCTGACCATTACTGAGGCTGAAATTGGCAAGCTGACAAATCATATCATGCATGAACACTGATTTAATTGGTATAGGTTTCCTTAAAAAAAAAACAATCCCAAAGTAAATGAATTTGTCTGCATTTTTAATATGTCATGTGTCTGTTTATGGAGAGTTCTAAGCTTGCTGTTCCAGACCAAGGTGGGAGGGAGAGCATCCAGGAAAACATCTCTTTGCTTCAGAACAACTGTGCAATTAACAATTCAGTCTGACACTGACACTCAAGTAGGACAATCATTTCGAGAGGTACATGGGGAACATCATGAAGCCTCCAAGAATGCCTTTTCAAAATGAAAGCTCTTAAGCCTGCTTCGATATTCTGGAGCTGGACCAACAAACCAGAAAAACATCAAAATGAAGTGAGCCTGGCTGTGTGCTTATTTATTTATGTTAATTCTCCGAAAGACGGGGGGGGGGAAGAGAGACACCATATGTTTTCAGTTTCTTCAGTAGCACCTTAAAGACCAACTAAGTTTATATTTTGGTATGAGCTTTCGTGTGCATGCACACTTCTTCAGATACACAGTGTGCATGCACACGAAAGCTCATACCAAAATATAAACTTAGTTGGTCTTTAAGGTGCTACTGAAGGAATTTTTTTATTTTGCTTCGACTCAGACCAACACGGCTACCCACCTGTAACTTTTCAGTTTCTGCAACTGCTAAGACCAGGCATCCCCAAACTTCGGCCCTCCAGATGTTTTGGACTACAATTCCCATCTTCCCCGATCACTGGTCCTGTTAGCTAGGGATCATGGGAGTTGTGGGCCAAAACACCTGGAGGGCCGCAGTTTGGGGATACCTGGCTAAGGCGTTGCTTTTGTTTGAAAGTGCAATTATTTCATCATGGTAGAGGCAGTTACTGAGGGAAGATGGTCATATTTCCAAATGTTGGATGGTTCCAAAGGCAAAAAAAAAGGACATAGCTAAATCGTCCACTGGTAATGTAACAAAATTGTGGGTGGCATGCTGCATGGTGAATCATGGGGAAACAGAAGTGTGCATGTGTGGAAAGGGTGGGGGAGTGGCAATACATTCCTTGTTGTGTCACACCATGCATCCTGTTGTGGATGAAATTTAGCAAAACATGATCCGAAAGGCACAAGAGGTGCTGCGGTGTACAATGAATGTTAGAAATCAGGACGAAAGTGCTAGTAAAACCAATGCAATAAACCCCAAGTCTGAATGTAGCCTGAGAGTTGATTGCACGGTGTTATTTTTATTTATATATTTTACTGATAATACCATCACCCTTTGGTTTCAATACAATTTAATACATGGCCAGCTTCCTCTGAATTTAGGACATGATCTAGCACCTCTTCAAATACGGGTCAGACCAAGCAAAGAGGTTACTGGTGTACTGGGGGGCGGGGGGGGGGACTGCCTCATGACATCTCCATTGGCCTTTAACTGAAAAAGTTCACTTTTAAAAATGAACACCTGTCAATCAAGGGCACAGTACAGAAACACCCCCAACTACTTATCCATACAGGAAAGTTTAGCCAGGGACATCATTTAAAGAAATGCAGACACCCTGTAATGGTGCAGAAAGAAGTAAAGGACATTCACAAAATCTCTCAGCTGCCTCAAAAGTAAAGCACAACAAAAGCAAAAAAACCACCCAGAATAATGTCATCGAAATTTTCTTGCCCCTTAGATAATTTTCAAATGCAACTCTCTCTCCCCCCCCCCCACTAATTAATGGAGGATGGTCAAAAAAATAGTGGAGCGATTCTGGCTTGTGTGTGTGTATATGCATCAGAAACACACAGAGATGGGTTTCGGTCTCCCTCATCTGCTTTTAATGAACTTGATTTTGCACATCAAGGCTATTTTTATAATTGTTTTGATTTACAATTCTTTTTCAAGGAAGTTGTTTGTGCAGCTAGCCTGCCTGAGGTTGCTTTTGATATGGTTCTTCCCACCCACTACCCACCCCAATGGGTTGGTTGTTTGATTTATTTCATGGTGGGCTTTATTCCCTATGTAACATTTTGACATTGAGTCTTGCAAAGAGGAGATTGACACTGGATAGGTTTAAAATACTTTTGAACACTTCAAGGAAGCAACATTTCAGATGTTCGGTTGAATCGCTTTTGTTTTGAGTGCTGGAAGGCACTTTAAAGAGCAGGGGGCATAACACGTTTGAGTTTAATTTTTACAACTCAGTTTTCAGAGTATTTTATTAAGTTTGTTCATATTCACCGATTTGGAAGGCTTCCCCCCTGAACCTAGATATACTGAGAATATTCTGGCCAAGACTACATACTTCACAGGCTCCATTTCAACAAGGTGGTTGTTCCTATGCCGGTACATCGGCCACAGAAGTGAGCCATGCAGATGTGGCTTGTCCAGGAGTCTCTATCTACAACACACTTGGGTAGCACTGAAATAATACAGCTATTGGGGGGTTGGGCTCATGGCTTATCATTGGAATAATTGCTGATTTTCCTCAGAAAGGGCCATGATTGATTGGCAATTTAAACATTAGTCTTGCCATCCTGTAACTGCCCATAAACAAAGCAGGTCCCAAGGATCTCAGTGGGCACTTATGTCAGATGATGTGGTTAAATTCAAGGTGATGCCCACATCCTTTGTGGGAACATTCACATTATGGTTGGTAGCCATGAAACCAGCAGTGTCTGAGCACTCTCTTGTGCATAAGTCCTTCTTCCCAAGTGTGACTTGTTGTTTTGTCGTTTAGTGGTGTCCGACTCTTCGTGACCCCATGGACCAGAGCACGCCAGGCACTCCTGTCTTCCACTGCCTCCTGCAGTTTGGTCAAACTCATGCTAGCAGCTTCGAGAACACTGTCCAACCATCTTGTCCTTTGTCGTCCCCTTCTCCTTGTGCGCTCAATCTTTCCCAAAATCAGGGTATTTTCCACGGAGTCTTCTCTTCTCATGAGGTGGCCAAAGTATTGGAGCCTCAGCTCCAGTGAGCACTCAGGGCTGATTTCCTTCAGAATGGATAGGTTTGATCTTCTTGCAGTCCATGGGGCTCTCAAGAGTCTCCTCCAGCACCATAATTCAAAAGCATATATTCTTCGGCGATCAGCCTTCTTTATGGTCCAGCTCTCACTTCCATACATCACTACTGGGAAAACCATAGCTTTAACTATACGGACCTTTGTAGGCAAGTGTGACTACCATCACTTTATCCCTCGTTCCAAAATTTCTCTATGTTGCGGTCCCAGTCCCAGTTCTCTATGTTGCGGTTTCCTGTGCAGAGGCTAAGGTGTTTGCTAAGGAGCAAACTTGACAAAACAAGGCTCTGGGATAAAAGGGCAATAAGCATTCATATGCACACTTCAAAATGCATGCAGATCTATGCATTCTTGAACACGTTACTTGGGCTGGAGAACTGCATTGCAAAGAAATGCAATTTTTGAACCATGGTGGCATTTTGCTTGGTTTTTTATTTTAGGAAGTTCAGTTTGGACAAGTTAATATTTGAATTTGAACTGAATTTCTCCTCCATTTCTGATTTCAGCCTCAACCATGCACCTGCAATATGGGCATAATAACAGCCTACATCACTGGACCTATGTAAGGATTCTTGTGGAAACCTGTGTTCGGGTAGGAAACCTATGACCCTCTAAAGTCTAAATGCAATTCCCATTAGCCCTAGGTAGCAGGGCTAATGGTCAGGAACCTCTGCAGGGCTATTTTCCCCACCCATGATTTATATTAAGTGGTTGGAATATTCTAAAATGCTAAGTATTATTATACATCTTTGCTTACCATATAGCAGAGACCTTCACCCTCTAGTCTATTAAGCTTTCTGTTGTGATGGCTTGTGAACCATCAGGTATGCTTATGCAAAGTGCATATCTCCTTATCTACACAACTTATCTGATAAGTTATGAGGCTAGGTGTCCTTTAAATTACATGCAAGGTTCTCTTTGATTTCTATATATACGGTACGTCTTATCAATTACAGCACAGGTAAGATTGGTTCTAAACCTCTAAGAACACCCAGGCAATTAAATTATTTTAAACTTTGCATTTTTAACAGCATTTAAAATGGAGTGATATTTTTAAATGAATTGTGTTGTTGTTGTTGTTGTTTTATTTTATGTATTTGAAAGTCTTTTCATATGTATGAAAACAATTTAAATAAATAATTATGTATTTCACCCTAATTGGCTTTTATTGTTTTTTTTCTGCCATTTTAGATGCTATGATGTATATTATGTTCCTTTACTTCATATCCCACCCTCCTTGTGCTTTACCTGTTCCAATGGTGAGTAACTGTAGAAAACATGACAGTAAATGAAATCTCCCTGCACTTAAAATGATTGATTCTTTTCTATCAAATTATCACAGAATATTTGTGTCACTCGAGCAAACAGAACACCTCAGCTCATTTTCTGGTGATTACAATTCAATTTAACTGCTATTATTATGCACAGGGTAGGAGCTTTCCCTCCGATATATTGTGCAATCTATTTAGAAAAGCATGTGATATGCACATTCTCTCTTAGGATAGTTAGTATGTTTAATTTAAATCAGTCAAGAAGGACTGGAAAGGTGAAAGAGAAAGAAAAATGTATCTCAACTGTATGGATTTAGAAGAGACGTAAAATAATACATCTTGTCATTTAGTGAGACTCAAATGTGTATATACCCTATCATTGAGTATGATGTAAAATCAGTTGTGTAGGGTAGAACACCCACAATTTGCCACCTAATTTGTAAGTAGCAAATTGGGATCATTGTTTCAGGGAATGCAATATTACCCTGGCATGATTTCAGAGGGTGGGCGAGGCTTACAATGAGATTTCCTTCCTTCCTTCCTTCCTTCCTTCCTTCCTTCCTTCCTTCCTTCCTTCCTCCCTCCCTCCCTCCCTCCCTCCCTCCCTCCCTCCCTTCCTTCCATAGCATGGTACCAGAGCAGTGTTCTGACAGCATCTTCCCCAAAGGCATTGTGGGAAGGATGGTGGTGGCCAGAGAAATGAAGGCAAGAGAAAATTACCTTTTCACAAGGATTTCATCCAAGGATGTGCATAAAACCATTGCAAACAGTAAAATGCATTCATTATTCACTTATACCAACACATTTTCCCCTGTAAATGCCCAAGGACCATCAGATGGCCATTCCTCTTTGATTTTATTCAGCTGTTTTCAGATAAACACTACAATAGAAGTCACGTAGCAGCAGAGTCGTTTTCCAGCCCGTGTGATATTCTTACGTGCTCTAAGAAGAAGGAATCCATATTGTTTGTGTCTTTTTCGAGGAAGGAATAGGTTTCGATGTCATAAGCCAATATTCCTGCTAACCCAAATGGGAGCTGCCAGATGCAAACCACAGTGTGGCTGTTGTTATCTGAAATCAGCTTGCAGGGTTGGGGGGGGGGGAGAGAGAGCAATAGTGTTCATGCAGAAGTTAAGGAAACCTATCTTGTCCCTTTAGATTCCTCACAAAAGGCTCTTGAAAATAAAAACAACAGCTGAAGAAGGGACGGGGGTGGGGTGGGGGCGGAGGCAGAGGCTGACTCCTCATGGATGAGGCTTATTATCTGTATTTGAAATGGCACCAGGATTTGAAGTTAGTCTCCTTGTCAGGTCAAGAGCTGTGTGAGTGTTTCTGCATCTCAGTCATTTCGACTGTATGGCATCACACTCTCCTGGCAGTCACGCAGAGAGGCTCCGCAGGCAGACTTCTGGAGTTACTCCAGTCATTACACACTTGGAAAGGGCTCTCTCTCCACAAAGGTATTTTGTGCATGAATAGTCTGGAGGAATAGGTTTCTGGACCAACTGGTGTGTAGCTAATTCTAGAAAGTCAGTTTACCATAACAATTATTTTATGGGCTGAGGAGCAGATCTCATTAAAGTGGGAAGGGAATCGTAAATTAGAACAGAGGCAAACACATTAATATGTTGAACGCGACCTCGTCGTAACAGGAATGTTACAAATGGCAACAAGAAAACACATTCATCTTACTCCTGTAGGCGCCCCTCCCCCATTATTAAAATTAATGGTTAATGCCAATCTTTTTGGCTTGTTTTCAGTTTGATTGTGTGTGAGGCCACATAGCAATTATTAAGAGACTATACCACAGTTGCTACTTTTGCATTCTGTGTCTTGGCCTCTGTTCATCTCACAAGAAAGCCTTTGACCTGGGTCCTTCCCTCGCACTGCTTGCTCCTGCTTCCGTGCATTTTAAGAAGAAGAAGAAGAGTTTGGATTTGATATCCCGCTTTATCACTACCCGGAGGAGTCTCAAAGCGGCTAACATTCTCCTTTCCCTTCCTCCCCCACAACAGACACCCTGTGAGGTGGGTGGGGCAGAGAGACTTCACAGAAGTGTGACTAGCCCAAGGTCACCCAGCAGCTGCATGTGGAGGAGCAGAGACGCGAACCCGGCTCCCCAGATTACGAGTCTACCACTCTTAACCACTACACCACACTGGCTCTCCACCACACTTTTAGCATACGAACACAGGCTACAAGCTCTGGAACTGTATCTATTTACACCAACTGGCTCCGAAAATCCCCATAGCTACATCTAAATTGGGACTTAAAGCTTTTCTCTTTTATTTCTCCATTAGCTGTGATTCCTTATAAATTGCTTCCTTTTAGTGAATTCACACCACACGACTAGCTTACAACTGCATTAAAATCTCTTGGATCCCCACATTTGGATTGTTGAAATAATACTACCACTTGCTAGAAGACTATAGACTATTTTCATTTGCTAAAAATGAATAGGTTGTTGTTGTTGTTAACTGCTTAGAGGTTCTATTTGCAATTAAGAGGTAAACCAATAAAATAAAATACAGTGGTACCTCTGTTTAAGTACACAATTGGTTCTGGAAGTCTGCACTTAACCTGAAGTGTACTTAACCTGAAGCGTACTTAACCTGAAACGAACTTTCCCATTGAAAGTAATGAAAAGTGGATTAATCTGTTCCAGATGGGTCCAGGCCCGGCTCTAGGTAGACCCCCGGTGGCGCAGGGCACTATGGCGCTGGCCCGCCAGAAAGGCGCCGCGAGCTGCGCCCGCCCGCTGGCCGGCCGATCCGCCGGTCCGCCGCGCAGCTGCGCCCACCCACCCACCGCGCTGGGAAACGGGGCGGGAGGGCGCCAGAGAGATCGCGCTGTGCCTGCCCGCCCGCCGCTGCGCCCACCTGCCCGCCACGCTGGGAAACGGGGCGGGAGGGCGCCGGAGAGATCCGGCGCACCACAGCGGCAGGGGCGTTTAAGACGGCCCTGGACGAGTCCGTGGAGTACTTAAACTGAAGCGTACTTACGGTAACCTGAAGCGAACTTTCCCATTGAAAGTAATGGAAAGTGGATAAATCTGTTCCAGACGGGTCCGTGGAGGACTCCACCTGAAGCGTACTTAATCCGAAGTATGAGTGTAATTGGTTCTGGAAGTCCGTACAAACAAGTGGCATAACCGCCCCCCTCCCCAAAACACAGGAGAACAAATGCACATGGTAAAGCTCCTTAATGAGTTCCACAGAAGCAAATGTGGGGGAGATGCTCAGAACAGCTCACCAAAGGGTGGCAAAAAAGTTCTGAAAACCTTCCAAAAAGCTTCCAGAAAGGCTTGCTAGGAGTTGGTGAACTGCTCAGAACAGTTGACCAAAGACAGGGTTCGCCCACAGCACAGACCACAGTTGCTCCTCAAAGTCAACCCTGGAACTGCACATGGAGAAGTGAGCCCAGACTGCATTGGGGAGGCTTTTTAAACCTCCAGGCACAATGCATCCTGGGTATTAACAGTTGTGCGATTTAAAACAAACCAGAACAACAACAAAAAAGCAAAAAAAAAATGTCTTGCGAAGCACGGCCATAGAAAAATTCATCTTGTGAGTCACCAAAAAAAAATAGCGAACCCCTTTCGTCTTGCGAGTTTTTCGTTGCGCGAGGCATCCATCTTGCGTATTTAACCTGAAGCGAACTTTCCCATTGAAAGTAATAGAAAGTGGATTAATCCATTCCAGACGAGTCCGCGGAGTACTTAAACTGAAAATACTCAAAACCAAAGCATACTTAAACCGAGGTATGACTGTACTGTAAATGTAACTTTAAAAACAATTACGGAAAGATTGATGTCTCTAGGCTGTTGGGCTTGGGCCAGGGAAATCTGAATTCTGTGCTCAGAAAGGCTATTAGAGAGATGGAATAAGTACAGAAAATGGCAAATAAGGTGAACAAGGGTTCCCTAGGAGGAGACTGTGAAATGTACTGAGCTTATCTATTTATTTACACTTAGACAAAAAGTTGACTAAAGAGAGGGCACAATCGATGTCCATAAAATTACAACCTGAAGAACATAGCAAGGGGCATCTCTCCCCACTGAATCAACCAATGAAATTAATTGTCAGAAGTTCAGGACAGAGAACATGTGAAGTGCATTATTAATTTATGAATTTCTATACAGTGGTACCTCGGGTTAAGAACTTAATTCGTTCTGGAAGTCCGTTCTTAACCGGAAACTGTTCTTAACCTGAGGTACCACTTTAGCTAATGGGGCCTCCCGCTGGCGCGCAATTTCTGGTCTTATCCTGAAACAAAGTTCTTAACCCAAGGTACTATTTCTGGGTTAGCGGAGTCTGTAACCTGAAGCGTCTGTAACCCGAGGTACCACTGTACAAAATATGTGGTGGTGGCCTGTAGGTTTGGTGGCTTTCAAAAGAAAAAGAAAAAAGATGAGAGCTCTTTCAAAGGCTATTAGTCTTTACAGGTTGAGTGAAACCTTCACATTCATAGGTAGCATACCTGAGATTAGCAGATGCTGTAAACAAATAACATGCAAGGGTTTTGGCTCTGCTTCTGCCCTCCTTCCAACCTGTTGAAAACAGAATGTAGGACTCAACGGACTTTGATCTGATCCAACAAAGTCATTATTGTCTCATTTTCTCCCCTCCTGGATGCAAAAAGAACCTGGTTGTCTTTTCAAAGTATTGAGGTATTCTGCTATTATTTATGCTTAGAATAGATTTGATAACTTTTAGTGCATGTTCAAAATGACAAAATATTGTGTGGCAATCCTTTCCAACACAGTTTTAAAAAAAGTCTTTATCAACCAGTCCTCCCCTCCCTCCCTCTCAATATAACATGCTATCTCTAGCTTTTTCCTCTTCTGCAAGAGTATTTTCTTTTCTTAATTGTGAGAAGCAAATGAAGCTTGACTTCTATTTTGCTTCCTTCCTTCCTCAACAGTGATCATGCTTGCTGACCGCCCCCCCTTACCAGCAGAGACACTGCTGAGCGATGCTGTCACTGCTTTCAGGATGGTGTGCTGGCACTGGAGCTATTGTCTTAGCAGCAGGGGGGTTCCCCTGACTTGGGGAAAGATCACAAGCCAGCCCCTTCATCTGGCAGATTTGAAGGAAGCAACTAAAAACTACCGCTGTGATTTTGTACCACAGCTGATTCAGACAGCAGAATGCAAATTTACAGGGCTTCAACGATCACTTTCTGTTCCAGCCAAATGCTTGCAACAATCGGTTCTCCTCATTTTCACTGTGCTCTCGGATGCCCTAGCATTTAGTTTTCTATTCTCCTTTGTATGCAAATATGTTGATTCAATAAATTTATAATGCAGCTGTCACACAAAGCATTAGGAGATGCATAAAAACAAGCCCCTTTGCTTTCTAATGACATTTTGCTTTCAAGGCAAAGTATTCCCTGAACATCTAATGCAGAGTTTCGAAGATCCTTTATTGGCTCTCACTCCACCATTTGGGGGTCTTCAAGTTTTGGGCCCCAATCATTAAAGATCACCTCTTCCCATATGAACCTGTCTGGACACTATCTGTTCCTGTTGACTCATCTCCAAAAGAAGCATGGAGGGTGAAGATCAGAGAACTCTTTAATGGCATCCTGTCTTTGGAATGGTAGTACAAATCTTGCTATCATTTTGGCACAGGTGTCATGAACTGGCTGGACGCAGAGGAATGGTGGGAAGCACCAGCAGGGGACCCTGCAAGGGAAGAAAGCTCAGAGCCCAAGGATTTGTCACAGGATGATGATGAGAGGTCAGAGGGAGAAGCCTGGAGGGAGGTGGCATTGGAAGCTGAAGAGGTAACAGGGTTTAGTGAGCAGTGAGAGTCTGTGGCAGAGAGAAGTCCAGAACCTGAGACAGAAGCAGAGAAGAAGGGTGGCCAGAAGGCAGAGGTGAATCAGGCTGGTGAAGAAGCCAGGGTGTCTCACCTTCCTGTGACAAGGACCAGGAGAGGTATGAAACAAGAGAAGCAAAGACAGGTGCACTGGCATAGTCTCAGTTTGCTAGGCAAGGCTCTGCAGCAGGAGGAGACTGAAGGAGCTGTGGAAGGTGGGGACCTCCAGCCTCCACAACTGCCTCATAGGGGCAAGACCTACTAAGAAGATTTGCTGTACTCATTAGGCCTGGCACTGCTGAGCAGACCTTGTTTCTTCTAATAGAAAGTTAACTTCACATACTGTGTGTGATTTCTCCACAGAATATGGGTAGCTTTAATTATATTGCAACTGTTCCTCAATCTGGACTTTAGGGTTTGTGTTTATAACTGTTAACATTCAGTAGGCTTGCAACTTCTACTAACTTTACATCCATGATTGCAACCTCATGAGATGGTGGGCAACTGGGGGGGGGGGATGAAGGAAGGAAGGAAGGAAGGAAGGAAGGAAGGAAGGAAGGAAGGAAGGGGGGGGAGAGATCTGCTGTTCCTCAATCGCCATTTATTTATTTCCTACCTACCCCTACACCCAGCAGGTTTTCCTTGCTTAGCATCCCAGGGGCCACAAGGAAGATCACAGTCCCTGGGGTCTCCCATGCAGGGGCATAGGAAGACGGGGGCAATAGGGGTGCTCTGCCCCGGGCAGCGCAATCCCAAGGGTGCCATCTTGGCTGCCCCCCGCCCACACTGGCCTCCACGCCCCCCCGGCAGCAGTCCCCGCCCTCAGAACGCGATCCCCACCCCTACGGGTGGCGCACCACACCCCCAGAATGCGCGCCAGCCCTGCCCCCGCCTGCTCTCCGCTCCCGGTGCTGGAGCATGAAGCTCCATCACTGCTCCCTTAACCTTCCCAGAGCCCAGTAAGCAGCCCTCCACCTCACGGAATGTGTGAGTCCTGATTTTGTGTTATTTTGTCTTTGCTCCCAGACTCCCAGAACCAAAGTGGCAGGCCAACTGTACTAACATTGTGCATTGCTTGATGTGTCTGTTTAAAATTAAGTTTTATTGTATTGTATTTAGATGCAATAGCCATTTGAAGCCTCCCCCAAAAATGAACCTAATTAGGCTTGCCATTAGGCCCACCAAGCCAGGTCTATCTGTCCTGTATGTCAGTTGGAGGCCAGGTAAAAACCTGGCTCAGTCTGATAGTGGTCAGAGGATTCTCAGTGCCGCCTGCAAAGTCACCTGCAAAGCACTGTGCAATACAGTGACCACAGAGTTTTGAAAGGACAAGAAAGGTTATCCGCTATTGTAGTAGCATCAGATGACTGACAGGTGGGTGACTCCACCCACCTGTCAAAGGTCATTCACAAGGGCTGAGAGAGATATCTATCTGGTGCAGTGGCCCGACCCTGTTTCCTACAACAGTGTAGCACACCAACCAGCTAACGGATGCCCCACACACTTCCACCTCCTTATCCCCTTTCTTATTTCTTTTCTTTGGTTTCTCCCTCCTCTCCTCGTCTCTCCCCAGAGCAGGGAAAACTAAAGACATCCATATAATATCAGGACTTGCTCTCTGATCTTTTAGCGAAGATGGTAACAGGAATGGCAGGGCCTGGGCCTAGACTTGCCTCCAGGAACCCACTGGGCCCATGGTGGAGCCCAGTTGCTCCTGCTCCCCCTCCTGTGAATCTTGCTGTGCAATGGCAGTGCACACTTTATAACCACGTCATCACAAAACATAGCCATAAACAAAATCAATCCATAAGCACATACATAAGATAAAGATAAGCAGAAATGCCCCCCCCCCAGGGGAAAAAAAACCCCACCCATGTCATCTCTCTGTCTCACAGAAGAGCATGGCTACCCAATAATCTTCGCAACACAGAACTTAATAACTTGGAAGAAGATGAAAGGTCAGAGAGAAGGACATGGTAAATGTGCAGGCAGACTTTTATTACGGAATGTTCTAGAATGATTTATAGTTTGCATTGTATCCAGCCTTGAGCCCACTTTGCTTATTTACGCTGCAGGGATAACAGTGGAACAGTACGGCTTTGCTGCATTTCTTATAGTGTACATGCCATCAGCCAGACATTTTTTTTTTTTGCAAATATTCATATAACAACTGCAATGTAAAGAATTCACCCACTGTTGCCTCTAAAAATTAGATACAGTATGTCTCAAATATCTGTGAGTTCCCAAATCATAATGCAAAACTGTATATTTCTCTTGAATGGTTAGAGAAATACTATCATAAATGTTTTTGTAAGTCACTTCAAGTCACTTTTTGTGAAAAGGATTAATAATAATAATAATAATAATAATAATATGAAAAAATGAGTGCTTGGATGCACAAGAGGATTCACACTTAAGCCAACAGCATATGTGATGCACAACTACAGTTCTGATTTGATTTTAAAAGATGCTATCCTTTGAATGGGAGCTTCATGCATAATTAAGCCAACTATCACTTCTATTGTAGGGTTGCCATATTTTGAAGAGCAAAAAAGAGGATAGCTTACACACACACACACACACACACACACACACACACACACACACACACCAATCCCTGCCATGAAATATCACAGTCTGTTATTTCACAGTACATCAACATATAGGAAACAGTAAGGCGTGATACTTGCACACACACACTTCCTGGTTCTGTTTGCAAAAACCCTGACATCTTGCTGATTTTAAAAAATCCCCACAGATGGTGATTTCACCCTTGGAATCCTGTACATGTCCAGGATAAACCGGACATAAGACAACCCTCTAAAACTACCACAATTTCAAAATTAATTCAAAACTGCATAGTAAAAATACACTAAATTCATTGAAGTGTTTCAAACATGACAAGTGACAACTCTAAATGCAAAAATACATTTTGCTATACTTTTGTGCCACAAGAATAAATGATGATGAAGATGATGATATTATTTATATCCCACCCATCTGGCTGGGTTTCCCCAGCCACTTTGGGCAGCTTCCAAGACATATGAAAACATAATAAAACATGAAACATTAAAAACTTCCTGATACCTTCAGATGTCTTCAAAAAGTTGTGTAGTTCTTTTCCTCCTTGGCATCTGAAGGGAGGGAGCCACCACCAAGAATGCTCTCTGCCTGGTTCCCTGTAACTTCGCTTCTTGCAGTGAGGGAACCAGCAGAAAAGCCTCTGAGCTGGACCTCAGCTGGACGAATGTTACATTTGGGACTGCAAACTGCATAAGCTATACATAGTTTTTTGCTTGGCGTTCATTTAGAGGGCATTAGTCACAAATGCTTTCCTGGTCAACTAGTGTAACTGCCAAATGCCCTTTTGGTACTGACATGGTACAGCATTGCAGAAAGGAGCAAACATTGTAGAAAGGCACACAGAAAAACAAGTCCTGTGGAATTTCTCCTCAGCCCCCAGGCCTTGCTCTGCTGGAGAACAGAGATGTCTGCCTCCCACCCCAAGCCAGGCTGCCACTAGGGGTGAAGTGGGATTCAATTGCCTGTCTGTTCAGCCCCTTTACAGGGAGCAGAGAAAGGCGCCATCTTGTCCTTTGCCTCAGGCAGCAGAGTATATTGGTCTGGGCCTGTTTCATGTCAGAAACCCCACGGCTCTCATCATTTACGTTCTTGTTATTGTGTCATCCTTTTTTTGCTGATGCCAACGTTACCATGGGCACCTAGCAACGTATTAATTTGCTGTCGCCTGATTAATAATTCACTTCATTGTGAGTTCAATAACGAGTTCAGAAGAACATGGTCAATAAATAATAGATGGCATTCTCTCTCTCTCCAACTTGGCTTTAATTAAATTACATTCATTATAACAATACAATAACAAGAGAGGGAGTTCAATAACCCATTTTAACAGTTTCTCCTAGAAAGAAAGCTAAATCGTATAGTCTATGGTTTAAACAGTTGACGTGGTAACAAGCTGGCTTTTTTGAAAAAAAGAAAGAATAAAACTCAGACCAGCTGATCTTCTTTTATAATAAGAGGTAACAGGTGTTCCCTGTAACATTGCTGTGTTGCTACAGGATAAAGTTTACCTTATTCAAACACTCCAGAGAGGCATGTTGTTCATTTTTCTGCGATCATATTTTTGTGTCACCCTTTCTCCAAGGAGCCCACAATTATCCCATTTTATGCTCACAGAAATCCTTTGGGGTTTAGCCAGGCTGACAGAAATAGGAACATCAAGGCCACCCAGATAGTTTCTTGACTAGGGCTGCAATCCTAACTCCCATTTACCCAGGAGTAAGCCCTGTTTATGCCAAAGGACTTATTTCTGAGTAGACATGGGTTGAGTAGAGATTTGAGTAGTGATTTAAACCCCTGTGTCCCCAGTCCAGGACCCCAGGTCCAGCATTCTCTTCATTATACCACAAGTTGATCAAGCTTTAGATGCTCACAAATACTTTCAGGATAACATAAATCTTATACTCTGTCCCTTACTCTGTAGTCTTTAACATACTATTTGCTCTTAGGCTGGATCAGGATTTGCTGCACTCTCTCACTATCTCCAAGGTCTCCCCATAGCCCCTTAAGTACAGAATACATATTATTTTTTGAGACAACTATTGGGTGCTCAGTTTATTATTATTCTAATAAGTCTGAATTATTTTCCGACTGGTCCAAATGCCCAACCCTTGTTTAGCCTCCCCCTGCCCTGGTTTGCTGAATTCAGACATGCTCCCCCACCCATTTTAATAATACGCAGGTGTCTTATCCTAGGGTCTCATCCTTCCCCTGGCATGTTTAGTCGATGATGAAGGAACATGATCCTTCCCAATCTTCTATGTATGATGTTTGTGCAGGTTGATACAACTTGTGCCAGGTCATAATCCCGCAAGGGATGAATCCTCCAGCTTTTTGCTCCAGCTTTTTGCTGCCTGCATTGGGGTTGCAAAAATCGAGGTGGCATCAATATGTATCTTATGGGCTGCATTCCGCTGTAGTACACAAGTTGTGCAGGCCTGTGAAATATGCATAGATGGCCAAATGGTTGAGCAATATAGATTCTGATGTCCCCCTTCCGCAGTCGTCCAATAAATGCAAGGGGGCAGACCCCAAAATTCACTGCAAATATTTTCATAATCCAGCACTAACCCTAGCAGAACTAAAACATGTCAAAAAAAACGATGTGATGCACAAGTACGCCCTCAGTATACAGGCACAGCCTTCATGAGTGGATTCCTCTAATTCCAAATTGCAAAGTCCTGAGAGTTGGAAGGCATCTTTCTTAAAATGGTAGGCAAACACATTGCTATTGAGATCAGTCTGTTTCCACATAATAAAACACATGCTGCAATTTGATCCCCTTTAGGCAAACAGCACAGGAAAGCAAAGGCAAGCTTTTTCTTGCATCACTGCTATACTTTATTGCTGTGGTAAAATACCTCAGGGAGGTATTAAATGTTGATGTCATTCTCTTTCTAATTTCAGTGTGAGAAATACCCTGAGAAAAACTGTGTTTATACAGGGTGCAGAATGTAGACAAGAGTTTATTTTTAAAAACCCACAAGGAGATATGAGTGTATGCATCTTATTTCTCTCTATCAGCCGGGTTCTTCCCTTTAGCTTACATATACTGGCAGAAAATGAGTTGTGAAATGCAAGGTGTTATAGTTTGAGATGCCATTATCCCCTGCCCTCTGGTGTAGAAAGTGCCAGCTTAACCTCTGAATATCAACATGCTCCGCCATTGTCTGGTTTTAGAACTTTATGCCTTTTCGCTTATTCTTATAGAATACCTCAACTAGGGAAAATGTGAAATGCCTGCATAGGCAGAATTTGTAAATTTTGTTTGTTTGTTTTAAATAACCTTGCTTTTCGAGGGACAGAAAAATAAATTGGTTATGACTGATGGCTGTGGCGGTTACCTCAACCTGCACAGAACCCCCAGACGTTTCACGGTCCATTGGTACCTGCACCAACCACGTTTTAATTCCGCTGCCACCAACCAGTATATGTCTGGTAATCTCTCCACTCACTCCAGTCAGGGATAACTTCGGAACAAACAGTGTTTATTTAGATTTAGTACATAAGCATGTGGTTTCCAAAAGATTAGTTCTTATTGTGTTTCATCACAGTTCCTATACCGGCCTATACCTATAGCTTCTAATCAATACCAGTTCCAAACTCTCTCTCCCTTCTGGTTACCTCTCTACCTCTGCCTCACCTTCAGACTCTCTCAACCACACCTCCTCAACCCTCCCACAACTAGCCCCAACAACAACTCCCCTTCTCCTCCCAGGGGTGGCTTTATATAGTCCTCATAACCCCGCCCCTTAGGGTTCTAACTGGCTAATCCCTTTAACTCCTTCTATGCTGTCCCTAAATTTGGGTGATTGTCACAATGACCATTTAACTTTACAGACATCCTCTTATGTGATCTCTAGTTAATTGTTCGGGCTTCTTTAACCAATTATCATTAAAATAATAAAATACAGCTGCAAAATTTACCAATAACAAAGTTAACAAAACAGCAGTAAGGAACAGCAATGCAGCAGGAGGGAATACAACCCCTAACCAAAGCTCTGGGGTAAATTTGTGTGTCACAGGAGGGAGATCATTCCTCCACCTGGGGATCGCAATCTCACACAGGCTGCCACCCCTTGAGCCACAGAGGGGGTGCCATTGCCCAAAGGATCTCTCTTGCTGACCTTAATACCAGGCAGGTTGATGTGTGGGATGAGGTGCTCCTTCAGTTAATTTGTACCCAAGTTGTTTTTTTAAAGACTGTATATCTTTTCTCGGCTCATACATTCAGCTATAAGTCAGCCGTTACCTGAAATTCATGTAATTAACTCAGATGAAACAGCATTAGCTTATATGACAGCATCACAAGGGTGCATGAGAACTACAGATGTTTTCACTCTCATTGCCACTAACCCACCTGCTGTGGGAGAGATCTCTCTCAGTGTCTTCTGCTCTTCTGTATTATCTTGATTTACTCTTGTTTTGCATCCAAGATCTTCATCTCAGCAGGGTTATTTTATATCCTCTGCTAGGTTACACTTGGCATCCTTTCTAATGCTATCTTCCAAGAATGTCAAATTTCCCCTTAGTTACACTCCTGGTGTACTGCCATCTGTTGCTCTTGATCTCCTCACTCATGTGCATTTCTTTCCCATTCAGTCAAATACTTTTAATTTGAAGTCCCAGCAGGACTTATGCATAATCCTTGTGCTGTCCTTATGTCCAAGGCTGAACATAGGGCTATGTATCAGAGTGAAATGCTACCACTGCTGAAACTAGAAAGGATTTGTTTTTGTTTTTCTTAAGTAGGACTATGCATGTAGATACAGAACATTCTGATAGTGCCATCAGTGTATATGATTCAGGTCCCTGTTTGGCACTTACCACCCACATTTCAACAATAGGGAAGGTGACAGAGGGAAGGAAGAGTGAGCAAGGGACAAGCGATGGATATGCACAAATATGTATCCTTCATCGCGCCATATATTGTTTTAACAGTATAATTAGGAACAACATCTGTTTGTATTTTAAATAATTCTAGGAGCAAGAGGGTTTTCATCAGGACCAGACACAATTCTGATTAACCACCTTCCAGCAACAATTAACATCAGGGAAAAAAATCACTAGCACCAAAGGGGATGTTTGTGTGCCCCTTCCCAATGTTAACTCCTTTGTGTGTGTGTGTGTGCTGTGGAGAGTTCTGTCCCCTTAGCTAATCATGCTATTTAAATGCCGTCTGATTTTCCCCCTAGTTGCAGCTTGAGAGAACTGCTAAGTCAAAGGAAAGTGAGTTTTGAGGAGGGATTTGAAAGAAGAGAGAGAGAAGCAGTTTGCAGATGCTGTAGGCATAAGGAAATAGAAAGGGAGAAAGGACAGAGAGGTTTAAAGAAGTAGGTGTCATGACCCTGGGGTCTGACTCTCCACTTTGAGGGATAAGGCCATGGACTTGGAGGAAGTACCAGAACAAGAGAGGGAGTTGCCCTCAAAATCACCACCAGATGTGCCTCATAAGGCTCAGTTCAATTGGAGGGTGATAGAGGCGGAAAATCAAAAGTCACGTGAAGAGCTACAGTGCAAGACAAGAACAGAAACAGGAAGATACACATAATTACAGTGGTACCTCTACTTACAAATAACTCTACTTACAAATTTTTCTACTTACAAATGGAGCTCCGTCCGCCATCTTGGATGTGGATTAGATAGGATTTTTTCTACTTATGAATTTTTAGATAGGGTTGCTTCGACTTACAATTTTTTTCTCCCAATGCATTCCTATGGGATTCGACTTACAAATTTTTTCGACTTACAAATGTGTGTTCGGAACGCATTAAATTCGTAAGTAGAGGTACCACTGTATACTTAAACTTGTACGTTATGAAGGTCCACTGAGAAGCACAAAACCCCTTGTGAGATATGCATATGATTGTGACAAGTACTGTAGATAGCTAGCGTAGAACAAATTAAGGAGTAAATTGAGCCCTGAGGTTCCTCCATATGAATCCTTTGGAGAACAATGTGCTTTAAATTGGATATTACATTTAAAAATAGAAGCAAGAATTGATAACTCAAAGGGCATTTTTATTTTTATGGAGGACCACTTATCTTTCAATGAACTGATCAGTACAATAAGAGAATAGTGGCCACACTTAAAAAATAACAAAGAACAAAGTTATGTTTTAGGCCATAGTAACAACCTGTTAAGCTTGGCAATTTGGGGACCAGTCTTATAACAAGATACAACTGGATGACAGCTTAACTCTCTCATCGTTGGTTCAGCTGGTATATCTCTCCCATCCAGTCTCAGCTAGGAATCAGTCAGCTGAGCTGAGCCAACAGATCTTAAGAGGGGGTAATTCCGGAAAAGGGGGCACAGTGTGACGGGACCAGAGAAGGGAAATTTAGGCTAGATCCCGTGCATTCAGCTTGTCATGTGCCCTGGCCAAAGATTGGTGCAACTCAAGTTCTATTTTAAAGGCTTGTTTTCCCTCTGCTAGGCTTAGCCAGCTCAGCCAGCAGTTGTTCTGCTCCCCGAGTTTCAAGCTGGTGTAACTCAACCCCATCTTAACTGGGTTATGAGTCAGTAATATTGTACTTAATGATTTTTATATGCCCACATAAGTCTTAGAGAAGACTTGCATAACCTGTGGTCCACCTAGTGCAGGCATCCCCAGACTTGGGCCCTCCAGATGTTTTGGACTACAATTCCCATCATCCCTGACCACTGGTCCTGTTAGCTACGGATCATGGGAGTTGTAGGCCAAAACATCTGGAGGGCCGCAGTTTGGGGATGCCTGACCTAGTGGCCTGGTCCTAGCCCCATGCAGCTCATCACCACCTTATATAGTGGGACACCTCCTGCACACAAAATCTTGTGCTGAGGTTCTAAAATACACACTATACAGTGCACTATATAAAGAGCTGTGTTTGGCTTAGAAAGTAGGTAATTTATTTTGGCAATCTATAGGCAACACTCTGCTTCATTAGAACAAGAATTGACTGAACATGGGAAGGATATACACTGGTTCAGGTATAGTGGAAGATAAGTCAAATTTGCAAGGTAAGATTTCAAGTCAGCTATTACACACACAAATATTGTAAAAGAACTGGACATGAACCACACATTTGTCAATCTTTCATAAACAACTACTCCTTCAGTTTTCTGCGTCCCACAACAACCTGGCTTTGGACTTCAAATTCTGCATCTGATGAGGAGTCTTTTTTATAACCGAGCTGTTTAAGCCATTGTCCTTCAGCACACTCAAACTGCTTTTTGAACTGTGTATACAATTTTGCCAGATGCTTTCTGTTTTCAGAAATGTGCGACAAATAGATATGATTGGCTGGACATCACAAACCTTCAGGCTAATCATTCACAGCAAGGATGACCAACTGGTGCCTCAGAGAACTGATCCTCTCCTCCTAGGCAAATGTGTCTGGATCCAGTCATCCTATCAAATCTTAACCAAGGTATAGAGAAAGCCCTAAGCACAGTTTTAATCATGAATTTGAGGGACTGGGAGGCATTTTCAAGTTGGAGGGATAGAGATGTTCCACATTTCATTCCTTTAGGATTATTTTTTTGTTCTCTCTCTCTCTCTCTCTCTCTCTCTCTCTCTCTCTCTCTCTGTGTGTGTGTGTGTGTGTGTGTCTCACATATGTCCTATAACTGCACAGATGTATATAGTAAGCCCCATAACAGTGAAGCCAACTTTATGATCATCAGTTGTGCAGCCAAGCACACTTGTGGCTCCAAGTCCAGTTGTAGGTGAATAGGGTGGCTACAGTAAATGGTTTGGCCCTCCCTGATACAAATTTCCTCTTCTATCAGGGTAGGTATTTCCAGCCTAATGATTCTCCCTCTCTCTCTTTGAGGCCACTATCAGAGAGGTTTCCAGAACTGCAAAAACATTGTCAAACCTGACAGCCAAACAGATCAGTTCAGAGTGAAGTAATCTCACCTTCCAAGTTTAGCAAGAAAAGCTTGTGCTGTTTATTTTTCTATGAATAAACACTTGTCATCCCCCCCCCATTTGTCAATCCAGCACTTCCTTCTAAATACTAAATTCCATTTTGCAAAAGGGTAAAGCCCCTAGTATGACAGGATATGCATTTCCTTTTATTGAGGGGGAAAATAGGCAGTTCATTCAGCGGAAACAATTTGAAAACATGTTTTTAAATTACTTGCTAGAATACATGTCTTCTCGCAGAGATTACTCTGGCTCACGCCCCAAGAAACAGAATTCTCAAACACCATAAACTTAAGAATTGAAAGGGGTGATCCAGACCACCACTCTCAGGGCGACATGTCCTTCTCCACTCTCTTTGGCTCCTGTCTCCCATCAGCTGTGGCAGAAGGAGGCAGGAAGAGACAGACAGCACAGACCTCATTACACCATGAACTTTTCCTCATTGTTTTGTTTCTTTTGCTTCCCCCTGGCTGATCCTGAAGCAGTGGCTTATTTCTCGTTAAGGTAAGATTTGTCCAAACTGCCCCAAATGTGGCTTGTACTTTCTCCATGTTGAGTGCCATACTCTGACTAAATATCAGACAGATGCATTGTAAATGGCAAGATAGAGAATTAAATATTTTCTTCTTCTTCTTAGAGAGATTTCTGCTGTTGATGGCCATTTGTTCTTTCCCTATACTGTAACAGACATCGTCCTCTTTAAGATATCAGAGGTCTTGCTTTTCTTTTTGTGAAAATCTATTTTATCTTTGGAAATGCATTAGATTTTAATTTGCCCACTTAGGTAAATATTAAGTGTAAGTTATTTTGCAATGTGTAATCAGTACCCCTTTTACTCTTTCAGGTGGAGCCTTTTCTCTAGACAAAATGGCTGCTTCCAGGATGAGAATAAAACTGCTACTCAGCAAATGGTTTCAGTTGAGACCTTGGCTGTACATACATTACCAGCTTAAAAGGCAGCATTTCATTTATTCCTCACTGCTTTTCAAGTCAAATATGCCTGGTGCACACAGGTAAATATGTACAGTATTGAAGTCCATACCAGTGGGCAGAGAGTAGACAGTGATGTCTTCACCTGAGGGAATTGTCTGGTTAATTTCCCCATCCTGTCTCTGCCCCCAGAAATCCAGACTATCCTGGGATTCAATGCACCTTGAAGATGGATACTATGCACAAGTTGGACTGATGCTGGCTTGGGGGAAGCTGCATCCAAACACCAGAAGCTACAGGATAGCTCTGGATACAGCCCTTGTCTTTCTCTGCCAGAGCAGAAGTGAGGGCTGCTCACTGAAATCAATAAAGAAATCTAAGCTATTCCTGGAGCAAATATTGGACCCACAAGCCTATCCACACACAAAATACAGGAGCAAAGAGAGGAGGCTCTTTCTAACTAGGTGCTTATTTTGTGTGGAAGTTTCCACACAAAAGAATACATAATATATAAAAATATAAATGTATCAGTTATATAAAGTCCTAAAACCAACCTTAAAGCAATATATACAGCACAACACTTCAGGACACAAAACTCTGTTTATCCGTATATGGGCCAGAGTTTCCATCTCCCAATGGCTCAAATGAATAAAAATGCCTTTAGCTGGTGTTGGAAGGTGATCAATGAGATGTTTGCACAATATAAGATGAGAGTGAAGTTGTTTTGATGCTCAGTGTCTTTCCAGGCAACGTCTGCATATGCTTTGTGAAACACAATTCCCCTGTATTCACCAGGAACATGTTTTATATGCTCAGAGGCCCTAATGAAAAAGCTCTACTGCTCTCAGCAGACATTTAGTGCTTCAAACACTTTGAAAGATTGATTCTTAGTGCTAAGTATTAGCATAATTTTGCTCATAGAATTTTTGTACCTTTCACCTCCCTTTTGAGTGCTAAATTGGAAATGTATGTCTTATTTTTTCTTCAGATATAATGACTGTTTT
Source organism: Zootoca vivipara (assembly GCF_963506605.1). NCBI lineage: Eukaryota > Metazoa > Chordata > Lepidosauria > Squamata > Lacertidae > Zootoca > Zootoca vivipara. Next base: position 5,426,318 of record NC_083279.1, on the reverse strand, counting down.
AGCTTGAGGATCCCCCCCCCCCCAGTCTGTGTTGGATATGAGTGTTTGAAGACATTGGTTCAGCCGCTTGTGAAATACAGTCTCCTTCCTTAACATTTAGTTTCCCCCACTGCATATAAAAGTCATTGAAATTAAATGTCTTTGATGCTTCATCATGATTAGTTTCTATTGCAAAGGCTTTGTTAGGTGACATATATAACTTGCATGTATTACGCACGGATACAATTCAAGTGTGTGTTCAGTTCATTCCCAGCAAAGTATTGAGGAAAGGATGAGGAAACAGAGAGCTGGACCTTGGAATTACCGGTATCACTTGTAGAAGTAAAAGCTGAAGAAGCTGGTAGGGTGAGGCGCACACAGAAGAGCATTTAATGTCAATCAAGGTTTGTTTATTTTTTTTATTACTAATATTTAAATTTAGTATTTAATTTAATTTGGACCACAACAAGATATTTGTGAATGGTGAAAAAAAAATTCAGGCAAGTTTGCGTATTATGCAAAAGCACTCTTTATAAGAATCACATGGCTTTTAGCATAAAAACTGCAGTACTCAAAAAACAGCCCTAGTGAAGGAAATGAAAGTCAACCTTTGTGCCCATCTATGTTCCCCAGCTCTACATAGCAAATGCAAATAAAACGATTTAAATGTGTTGTAAAGTGCAATATGCAAATGTGACACTAGATGGCAACAGTGAGCTATGCAAAATTCAATGTATTTTTCGAAATGTTTTTTTAAAAAGCATTTCACTGTTCTTTTTTAATATGTGTGTAGATTCCACCTAAGTCTCACCAGCTCAAAGTTACTGCCTTTGCAGAATCAGCAGAAGTTTTTAAAGGGGAAGAGGCTGATGGTTGGCAGTGGGCAAAAACTACTAATCTTCAGACAGTTCTACCTTTCCCCAAGGACCCCAAACCAGGAGCTTTTATAGCTGCTAGATAAAGTCCAGCTGGTCTTCTCCATTGTCCTTCTGGTAAACAATTCCATGCATGAGAATTGCAGCATGCATTAAATGTTCATAAAAGAGACTGTAGCATGACTATATCATATGTGCTGACTGCAATATTGTGTCCATGTTAACTAACCTTCTGACCTATAATAACTAATGTATATATATATATATATATATATATATATATATATATATATATATAATCACAGAATGGTTTGCAACAATTGCAAAGGAACCGCCCACTAACATTTAGGAGACCCAAACATGCATATGCTGTGGAATGTGTAATCTTTCCCTTTATTTACCTAAAATGGAGTTGTGTGCACTTAATAATTAACTGTCCCCCTTCCCTATATTTAGGTTGTTCAAGGGAAACTGTTGGATTGCCATCTCTCTCAGAGCATCAAAAAGTTTTGTGTTTTTTTAAAAAAAATCCCACAATGTATGTATAGTAATTTAATTAGACAGTCTTTAAATTGTCCCTAATTTGTGTCTAGCCATGGTAGGAACATCTTTCACTGGGATGAGGCATCCCCGACCTGTCAATACCACTGGTGTGTACAAAAACGGGTACAAATTGAGGCCATGTTGATGTGAACAGCTAGGGAGGAAAGAGCTGAAATGCACTGAAAAGAACAACTTCACTGTCCTCAAAGGTTGCTTGGTATCACTCCAGAAACCTTCCAATTCATTTTAGACAGCATTTCAGTGGCAATTCTACAATGACAAAACATTCATGTACATTGACTCGGTAATCTTTTCTGAATGTGAGAGTTTAGGTGAGGACTTAGGTCCAAACAAACAACTGAAATGCCCTGAGCATGCATGAAACCCACCAGAGTTTGTGGGGTGGACCATTTAAAGGCAAATGGGCCATTTGAAGCCAACATTTAAATTATGCTTGAAACCTGACCTTTCCCATTTAGAGTATAAATTTTGTTACCATTGAAGTGTTTTGTGGGGAAACAGGTGCACATATTAGATTGATTTATAAAACTATTCTGGATTGAAACGTCTCATTGCATTGTGATATAGATATAAAAAGAGATTGAAGCTCAAAGCTGAAAATGTGCCACCTTTTGTGGCATTAAATGCTGAATCTTCCTGCCTGTTCTATTATGGACAGGGGTGGAAATATAACAATTACGGAAGCACTCAGTGCTGAATATGCCCCCTCCTCATCCATACGCACACACCCCCACACCCAATAACACAGTTTATTTCTGACCCAACACCACATTTTATTTTTATGGCTATTTTACAACCTCTGTTGTTCTTCATAGTTTACAACATGGCAGCCAGTGTTGTATAGTGTTTGTTATTTCTGGATGAGCACACATAATTGTCTCTAAAAATCATTTATCCAACAGATGTCTCCTCTTCTCTTTCTGCAGTTGGAGAAGTATTTCTGTGTGTTTCCTTTTTAACTATCTGTAGAGAATTTAAAGCAATCTTCCGCTCTTCAGCCAAAAGATGAGTAGCAAAGTCGAAGTCATATTCTGCCTATACAGATGCTCAACCTAACTTGGTCATTGATATGATCCTTTCAAGAAGGAAGATTTTTCACATTACCAGGTGGAGGTATGTGGTAAAATGTGTCATGAAATAATAACCCCTATAGTTTTATACTTTCAATTATTCTTAAATGTATCAAAAATTAATAAAATGTGTATAGGAAAATGTTATGTCCTTCACAAACATACATTGGCTTTGTTTTCATTCAGATTTTGCACTGCAGCTGAAAAACCTCACAATTTTAGTCTGCCTTTTGCAGTCCTACATTGAAATGATTGCATAATTACTCCTCGTATGATTGCTTAAAATGTGTTCCTGTTTCCTTAACCGGTCTTGTTCCAGAAACATAACCACCTGCAAAGCAAGTCTCCCAATGCATTTGTCAAAACAACGTGAAACATGACCAAGTGCAATACCATTTAACAATAGTATTTCTAAAGTGCCACTTAATTAAATTGTTGTTCCTGCAGTAACTACAGCATCACTTTCCCTGTCCTAGTACAGTATGCTGTGCTGAGGGACAGTTGAGCTTCATAGCAGGCAGTGGGAATAAACAGAGGCAGACTATAAACTAATCAGACATTTCCCCCACTCTCCTTCTGTGCACATGAAAGTTTAAAGTGGGAGGTATTAGCTTAGTGACATGTTTTAGATATGGAAGGTCTCAGATTCAGTTTCTGATATATTGGGCATTTTGCTAAATAGTCAGCTGAATAATATTGAATGGGCCGCGTCTCTGATAGGACGGTACACAGAGACACAGCTCATTCAATATTATTCAGCTGACTATTTAGCAAAATGCCCAATATATTTTTGTGCATATTAGAAACTCCACAGTCACTTACGGACCCATTGTTAAAACCGTGTTCATGGAAGACAATCTTACTCGGCTACGAGTGATAGAAGAAGAAGAAGAAGAAGAAGAAGAAGAAGAAGAAGAAGAAGAAGAAGAAGAAGAAGAAGAAGAAGATTGAATGAGCTGATGATCAATGATAACTGCTGGCCGAAATTCTGTTGGCAGATGGATTTGCCCCTATATCAAACTAAAAAAATGAAGGGGAAATGGTTGTTCTGAAGTTTGCTCATTCCTGTTACTTTTCCTCCCATGAAAAGGTTATTCCACTTTTCTAAATACAGAGAGGGAAGGAAGGCAAAATATTTATCCGCTGCTGTATTTCTGAAGAGTTACAATGAAGCACATGGCAGATACAATTTCACTTTTGCGTGTGTTCATACTTTAATCATTATTATGGAAATGGAAGGGTAAAATAATACTTAATGATGGTAGTAATGAGATTGCATAACTTGAGGGTGTGCTAATCTGCAGAAGATTAAGAATGTTAAATAAAAGGAAAGCTGTGTTATGTTTGCAATTATGTCTCAGAATTTTCAAGCCTAGAAGGCTGGAAAATGCACATTCTTTATCCTCATCACTTCTGCTAAGAAATGCCCTTTCGATCAAGCATGGCCTGCCAAGCCCAATCTAGAACATGAACTATATAGAAAAGATTGTGGGGCACCTAGCAACTGTCCTGTTTTTGGAGTCCTAGGTTCCAAAAACAACAACTCTCCAGCTCCTACTGGTAGCACAAGTTATTTTACTTTATTAAATTTACAAATTGCTTCCCATAACAGAAAGTCCCAAAATAATAAAAAGGGAAAAAATACAGTGATACAGTAAAAAAATAACAACAATGCATATGCATATTAAAAACAAACAGAGTAAAAACATCCAATCACTGGTACTGCCCAAATCCCCAGGAAAACAAAACAAAATCTATTTGCCTGGCACACCATCTCACCATGACATGGGATTGTGGTAAGTTTTCCTGCCTTTAGGTCACCCTCCTCCTGTCCCACCAAGGAAAACTGCAGCAAAGTTTTCCCAGTCATGTGCATTGGGCTGATGACATGTTGGGACAACCCAATGGCTGTCATGGAGGCCATAAAGTCCTGAGCCACTGTGGAACTGGCAGCCTCACCAGAGATGCTAAAATCCCTGAGATCCAACAGCCTGTGGAATCTCAACAAGTTGTGCAGGAGGAAGTACACCGTCAGGAACTCCTAACCCAGGAAGAATCTTAACACCATAGAATGGCAGAGGTGGTGGTGATATTTTCCTTGGAATTTGACCCGTCATAGATTTTTGGCCTGCAGGTGGAAAACTGTTTGGGGGCATTTTGAGTGGATAAAGTCCAGAGGAGGAAGGGTTAAGCAATTCCCCCCACCATTCTCCTGACCAAATTTGCAACTTTCCATATATACTCTTCATTTTATTATATCATTTTATTTTATTTTAAAAAATACTTTTAGGGGGGACCTTAACATGCACTTTTCGTTGATTGTGTAGTCTAGCCCTTTAATTACATAAAATGGAGTTGTGTACACAAAATTTGGCCAACACTTGGATGTGAATCCATTCTGTCTAATAGAGAAAAGCAGGCTGTGTAAACAGAAAACATGCTGCTCAGATGTGTTAGTTTGAAATTAGGGGTTTTTAAATCCTTGAAATCTGTCCAGCATTTCCTTTTTTCAATTTTGCAGCTCTCTCAAGAAGTTCAGGTGCAGCATTTGAGCTGCAGAAAAGAACAACCTTTTTATTCATTCATCAGAGGAGCAATCCAAGAGTATCTTCGTGCCAAACTGACATGGCACTCTCATTTAGTTTACTAGATGCATTTTCTTGCCAAGCCATTTCTCCTCTTATGATTATTGCAAAACCATGGGGTGGAGATAACACCTGACATGGCATTGAAAAGACATGTAATGTATAGCCTGATCCTAAGCATATTTATTCAGAAGTAACTCCTCTGGTGAATCAACTCATCTATGGATCTTCCAAAGTTTTCATATAATTTTGATCAGTTCTATTTTTCTATAAATAACCGGAACACACCATGAACTCACCCTTGTTCTCATAGAGGAACTGTGGTTGGTTGGTGCCTCTCCTGTGCCCAGGAGATTGGACTTTTGCTTATCCTGGATGGCAATACTCTCCCTCTGAAACAAGTTCATGGTTTTCGAAGGCTCCTTGAGGCTCAAGTAATCTCATTGGCTAGGAGTGACTAGGAGTCAAATTTTTGGATAAAGATGGTGGTGGAACCAGAAGCAAGAATTATGTAAATGATTGGTTGCACTATCACCAAATTAATGAAATGTTTAAAGAAGATTTAAAGAAAAATGGATTTGGTCATACTAAGTCAAAATTTGAAATGGAAATATTAAATCATAAATTTAAAACATTGTCGGAAATGTAGAAATTGCTGTTGGAATGGCATTCGAAAGATGAAGAGGTTAAGTCGGTTATGATACATTGGGCCAAAGACTTTGGTTATAATATACAGCTAAAAGACTGGGAGAAATTATGGAAAGAAGGAACAAAATTTACTGCATGCAATGCTTTGAAAGAAAATGTAATGAAAATGATGTATAGATGGTATATTACACCAGTTAAATTAGCTAAAATGTATAAAATAAGCAATAAATGTTGGAAATGTAAGGAAAAGGAAGGCACTTTTTATCATCTGTGGTGGGAATGTAAGAAAGTGAAAGGCTTCTGGGAAATGATTTATAATGAGATGAAAAAGATGTTGAAATATACATTTATTTTTTTAAAAAAAACCAGAAGCATTTTTACTTGGTATTGTAGGTACTGACATTAAAAGACAAGATAAAAAAGGTTTTATATGTGACAACTGCAGCAAGAGTATTATGGGCACAGAAATGGAAGCAGGAAGAGCTACTGATGAAAGAGGAATGGCAGATGAAAATTGATGGACTACGCAGAATTGGATAAGATGACAAGGAGAATTCGAAACCAGAAGGACCAGAAATTCTTGAAAGATTAGAGTACATATACGAATTATCTGAAAGACATTTGTAACCGACTTACTACGCTTGTAGGACTACAAGAAGTTTTGTAAAGAGAACTATACGAAATATTGCAGAAAAGATTTATGAGAATGGACTTTAAGTTATGGATTATTAAAAGTAATAGTTAGAATAACAAATGTAAGATTAAGAGATGAGGTTTGAAAATCATTTTGATGTGGTTGATGGAAGTCTCAGGCTAAAATAGCCAAAATGTTGTATAAGATGACATGAGATGAGATGTTCTGTTTGGAAAATATATATACTGATTAAATAAACAAACAAACAAATAAAATTAATGGCAGAGTCCAACAATGTGGGGGCGGGGCAAGTGACAGCATGCTCCTTATAGTATGTTGGTGTCCCGTCCCCCCTGATACTGCCAATGGACAGGGGTTGCCTGATCATGGTGATTCATGCATTGGTAAGACTTCATTACTGCAATGCACTCCATATGGGTCTCCCCTTGTGCCTGGGTCTGGAAACAAAATGCTGCAGCTAGACAGCATGAGGATGGACTATGACCAACAACTCAAGGGCTCAAAAGCTTGCACTTGGCTGCCTGTATGCTACCAGCAAAGTCACACAAAAATATAGCATTTTGCTATTATATCACTACCTTATGTGTTGTTTGTTATATGCTACCAGGTCTGGTTCAAGATTCTTATATTAATTTACAAAGCTGTTAACAACTTGGGTGCAGGATATCTTAAGGACTGCCTGATCTCTCATACGTCTGCCTGATCACTGAGGTCTTGGGAGGAGTCACTTTTGGTGGCTCCTGCTTGGCTTAGATGCACAGCTCCTAATTATTAGAAGCCATGCATTAAGTGTTGTGGGTCCAAGCTTGTCCCTCTGCCCCTACTGAGATTAGGCAGACACCCTCCTTGCTAACAAGAGACACCTCTCCAGTTTTCTGCCCGGCTTTTAAGACCTGGATCTGACTGAGGTCCATCTATCTCCACATTCTTTTGTAATGACAAGCCAGAAGCCTTTCACTGCTGATAAGCAGAACATGCATGTAGTAGTTTTCCAGGCCCAACACAGGTTTTGGAGGTCCTTTGCAATGACTGCTTTTCAGAAAAGAGGGTTATACAACGGAGAGGAGAATTATATACGCTGGAAGGCTGTTTCCACAGAAAAACACTGTCCTGTCACTCTGGTTTGGCCTCTGGGCACCTAGGGCCAAGAGCTGACAGGTCCAGCCTCTGGGACCAACCATATTAATCCAATATTCTATAAGTGGAAGAACAATTTAGTCAAACCTACTATCCACTAACAGATCAATCGACAAGGAATAAGTACATGTCAGAATTCAAGCCCATTGTGGCCCTTGAACCTGGGTTTTGAGAGAAAGCAAGGAGGAATGTTGCACATTTAGCAGGACCCTCCAAATGTCCGTATTTTCCAGGGACAGTCCCAGAATTACAGAAGCCATCCTGATTTCTGATTTGATCCTGGAATGTCCCACTTTTCTTTAGGACATCCCTATTTTCATTGGAGAAATGTTGGCGGGTATGGAGGTATGCAACCTCCAAGCCAAGGAGATAAGTAACTATACAACGTTTGTAGAAGGCTGTAGAAGACATCTGAAGGCAGCCCTGTATAGGGAAGCATTTAATGTTTAATGTTTTATATACTGTATGTTGGAAGCCACCCAGAGTGGCTGAGGCAACCCAGTCAGATGAGCAGGGTATTCTTATCCATCATCATTATTATTATTAAATAGGACAGCGAAATATTGGGGAGTACAACATACTACTACCTTGTACCATCTTATTTTTGGCCTGTTGTTTTTCTACCTATGCTAACATCTCTGAATTAATTTTGACTCTGGTGTTCCAAGTTATTTAATCATGAAAACTAACCTTGGTAACTTGGAGATGACACTGAAGGACTACAAAAATATTAAGAATACTTTCTGCTCCAAAGGGAAGTGGCAGAACATTTTTGTATCAATTTGTCCAACAAATGTGGCAATTAATTCTGGCAGGCTTCCCCACTGCTATTTTGGAAAGCCATCTGAAGGATCAACATAGTAACTATTCTGGTTTCTGAAAGGTAGGCTTACTTAATTTGCTTCATGTTGCAAAGGATTTTCCTGTACCATGCAATAAGAGAGGATTGCATCCTTCCTGCTAAGAATGGCACTGCTACAGAAGTTCTGGTTCATAGGGCAGTTCTGTTTTTTTAATTCACCAAAGAGATCTTAGAAATTATCTTGCTGAGGTGTCCATGAAACTTTGGCAGACTTCTCACAGAAGAAAGGAACTCAGAACTCACCTTGTGTATTTGGATTATGTGAAGCAGCGGGCACCAGATGGAGAGCTGTTCTTGAGCATGTCAGAATCCATTAGATGCAAGTCTCCTGAGAGCCTGGCAAGGAAGGATTGTATTGGTCATGGTAGGTGAAAGTTCAGCTAATGCTAAAAAAAGATAGTAAATATTAACAAAGTAGAGCTAAGAAGGTGCTTTACAGGATTGTAAATGACCGTTAGAGATTTTGCTCATTATGAAAGTTCATGCCCAAGTATAATTAGTGAATTGCAATCTTCAGCCCACAGCATATTTGTTTTTAATGAACTAATTGAAAGCATCCGGCCTTACTTGGAAATTCTAAGAAACCAAAAAACGTGAGATTTATAAATGGAAAATGTAATTTGTAAACTCTGTCTCTGTACCCCGGGCTGGCTCAGGGAACTCCCGACCCAGACCCATCCGTCAAGTAATTTGAAAGTGGATCTAATGCTTTATTAGGGTTTCTAAAGCCTATATTTACTGCTGCATCTCCTTTTACTTTACTTATTTACTTTTGCATTGCTGCTGAAAGTGCTCAGCTGCCTCTTTGCCCTCCACTCTCTGTCTTCCCAACGTTCTAACCACCTACTCCCATTCCATGACTGCTACTTATCCATCAACTACTACAACAACTGCATTATGAGAAGTGGTCACCTGACCAAAACACATCTTATTCACTGCCACCCTGAAACAGGGTGCAGTTTGGAACTGAGATTCCAAGTATTGTGCTAAATTGGGTGCCCAAATTGATGCAGTTTGGAACAGTTCAGTCTGTCATTTTGATTCAAAACTGAATCCAGAGGCAGCAGCTTGCGAGAGCAATTGGGGAGGGGGCAGTGTGCGCATGACATCACATGTGACATTGGGAGGAGCAGGGGGCACAGCCAAATGTGGCAGCCACACAACTTCAGTGGCCAGCAGATCCTCCTCCTCCTCCTGGCGCCGCCACTGGCAGGAGGCTGCTTCAACCATCCTTCCCCTCCATGGCAGCAGGAGGAAAAGGAGCCAACCACTGGAGTTGTGACTTGCTCGACTCTGCGCTTCACCTCTGCATTTTTGGACATTGAGGTGCCCACCTCCCACCCAAAAAAATATTTGGAGGACCCAAAAGGGCTCAGACAGCATGAGGATGGACCCCTGATTGCATCCAACCATTTTAAAATGTAGAGCAAAACTTGAGCCTCACTCTCAGATGCTGTCACATCAAATTGGAACAATGATCTCTTCAGGGGTGTCCAAACTGTACATTTTGTACATATTGGCTTGTTGAGTCATCCTTTGTGCTCTGTGCTCACCTAGGCCTTTGGATTCCACATGAATTCCAAATAATCCATTAGGCTCTAGAAGTCAAAAGTCATTTCAGTGTATGTTCCACATATAACACAAATCCATGAAAGTGGATGTGTCATAGCCATGCATACAAGCTAAGAGGCTTTCTGAAAATATTTGACTTATTCCCACACTGTGTTGTGAGGCATACTAGTAATGTACATGGGAACAGTTGCTGAACCATGCAAAATAGTTATTTGTTACTTTGACATCACCTTCTTCCAATCAGCTTCCAGTGGAAGTGTGTCTGCAGTAGGCATCTGCTTTCAGGAGGCGGCACACACAGTGATTCATGCAAAAGCTCAAGATGTTCTCCAGTGACAGTGGGTAACTTCTACATATTATAAAAGAGTGATTCTTCCCCCATGCGCCCGACACGACACATGTCTATCTAAGAACCAGGTGGGTGCAAGGCAGCTAATTCCCTATGGGATCCTCTTTTTCCAGACAAGATTGTGTAGGAAGGAATGATCCAAGCCAATTTTAAATAAACAAATTAAATGGTTATGATCCAGCCATGAGTCCTATTGTAGGGAGAGAATTGCCAATTGTGTTATTGAGCTATAAATCTGATCATATAGTCTGCACTGTATAATTCTGAGTATGGCTTAGCCACCCCCCTTGCTCTCTTTGCCTCTATGCCTCTGTGTGTCAAAGTGCAATGTAACAACAGTGAGACTTGCTATCAAGGCTAAGAGCTGGCCTTGTCTGGAACACAGAAGGGCTTATCAGCTGCTATGCCTGACGCATAGTCTTACTCAAGGCTGCTGGAAGTTGCTAGCTTGACACGTAAACTGAAGGCTAAAGGCTTTGTTGAGCCAGCATGTGTTTACGCACAGGACCGGACACAGGAAGATCCATATATGTACTTGTGACCCCCTTGCGTACGCACATTTACAGAGCCCAGGAAGTGTATAAGAAGCTTTGCAATTTGTGTTTCTTTACTCTTGTCGTGAGCTGATCACCTTGAGTCTCTTATTAATAAGAATTAAATTCTTTCTCTGAATTCAACCCCAGTGTCATTATTGACTATCTCTGTCCTGCCTGGGCACAACTTAAAAAGACCCTTAGTAGCTGATAAGGCTACACTATAGATTTCAATGAGGGAATTATCAACATGTGCAAATCTCTATTAAAATCAGCAAGCCTTAAGGGCGCTAAGTCATTCTGAATGGCATATCAACAGTTTAATACTGTATATGAATACAATTCTGATAAAGAATTGTAAAGTTATGGTAGCTCAGTTGAGCAAGGCCCCATAGAGGTTTCTGTTGGTTGGTTTGTCTGGTAAAAATACCAGCAGCCCTATAAAGAATTAAGCAGGAGCCTGATAGATTTGTACATCTGTCTCTGTTCTGGCTGCCATACTGCCACACTTGTGACAGATAGTTCTGTGTCTCTAGGGACCCATTCAGAGTAGCAGACAGAAGCAACACAAAGCAAATTTTAGTAAGGAAGTGGCTATTTATAGGAGCACTAAACTAAAAACACTCTATTATTCTTTGAAAAATACCACTGTGAGATTTCTCAGCAGGACCCACTTAAAGTATTAGGGGGAGAAAACAGTTTTCTCACTTTTGTGGGTTCAGTCTAATGTTGACCTCCTTGGCATATTTAGTAATACTTATGAGTCAAGGCTCCCTGTGTTTCACAGTCCATTTTTACATATAGTTGCTCACCACCCCAATCTCTGAGCAGTGTGAAATTCCAGGGGTTCCAGAAGGACTTTCCTGCAAAACCTTAAATGCAGGTGGCCAGCCCTGTTTGGCTGTTTCCACTAGCCCAGCCCCAATGTCCCAACAGCACACCCAGTCTTTGTAGACTGAGTGGGAATGTCTGAAGAGGTGAACCCTGGGCGTTTCCCCTGAAGATGCCTTCAATCCTTCATGTGAACAGGTGCCCCAATCACACAGAGATTTCAAACACTGGAAGATTCTTAAGTGCATTCAATTCAACATGAAAAGATCCACCTTTCAGACTTTCTACTCACCATGTAGGTTTGGAGGATTGGGGACAAGAGGTCAACTGCTAGTATGTCTGGTTCCATTCCTCTTGTGACATTTTCATGGTTAACCCTCAAGCAGGGTTAATATTCCCTTGTGACCATTTGGATAAGTAAATCCTCAGGTTCTGTGCCTGTTCACTTATCTCTCTCCTCTCAGCTCTGGTAGAAAGGGTGGTGATAGAGAAATGAACTCAGGCTCCCAGCTAGGGTTGCCAGACTCAATAATGGACAGGACTTCTGTGCCTTTAATTGCCCTGCTCTCTTTTGAGTCTGGAAACCTTAAAGAGAAACCAGCAGACCCTTTGTTTAATTTCCAAGCAGTGGTCGAGGAAGATGGGAATTGTAGCCCAAAACATCTGGAGGGCCGAAGTTTGGGGATGCCTGTCATAGACACCTGGTTGACCATGGTGAGAACAGTCTGCCAGACTGAAGGGGCCTAGGTTGTGATCATGTTCCATCAGGTGTGGTAGGCTCCATCATTCTTTTCTTTTTGGCAGTGTTGGGGGAGTATTTAAACATGTATATCCCACCTGCAGTCTCAAATGGAACAATTTCACTATATGACGAGTGCAGCTTGGTCCCACAGAAAATACTTGGTCCCACAGAAAATACTTATTTTCTTATGCCAGAGGTATCAGAATAAATCACAGAAGCTCTACTCAGTGTCTGCAAAGTTCAGTTTAAAAAGGAACTAATTCTAGTGCAAGCTCATCCTGTTCAAGAATAAACAAGTTCCAGTTTGTACTTTTAAAACTATTTCAGTACAAGGTAATCCAAATGAACATTTTTACTTCATAAAAGGTTTGTCCAAGGGTACAACATTTCCTCCCCAACATGTTATAAGCTGCTGTGCTTACGGATAGTGTCCAAAAGTCAAACAAAACCTGTATGCTAAGTAATAAGATGTCTGGCCAACAGACTGTCAACACAAAAAGTTTTCCCTATAATTGTATTTCCATACTTGAAAAGGCTTTTGGTGTTTAATTTTACCTCATTTTCAGTGACTTTTGATCCACCAGAGAACTTTCCCCCCTGCAATATACTTGCAGTGGAAGAAGTCTTTATTTATTTTATTAATTGAAGGTTAGTGGTAGAAATACCCATGTACTGTAACTGCTTTCCCTAGACTGTTGTCATATAGAATACCATGGTTGCTGGACCAAGAGCTAACCTGAAACCAAGACCGACAGTTCCCATTCTGGTCTTAAAAGTTGCACAATTATTTCAGTGCTATTTCTAGGTTAGGTAATTAGCCATCCCTCCAAACTATCCAATTAATTAATAGCCTGTCCCTGCCAAGAAGTTTTAAAAGGACTCAATTTTTTCTGTAGTTCAAGCCCTGAAGACCTTGCAGCAAGAAAGCTGCTTTTTACAGAGGACTCTTAATAGGAAACGGAAGAACTGATTATTGATCTTTGTCCATAGTGTGGGCAGTTAATTTGGTTAACAAGGCAGTTGCTGCTCTAAGAAACACACTGAGGATCATGTCCTTGACTACTTAGTTGGAACTTCTCTTAACCTTTTAAAGAGTTTTGCTAAGAAGATGTTGAACAAACTAAGAAGTGTGATGCATGCAAGTCAAGTCAAAGATCTATCTAGTCCACATCTCTGCAACTGTTTTGTTTTTCTCAGCCTACTGTCCCAAAATCACAGGCAGATTTTTAAAACTAACATGAGAGAGACTTCTCTTCCGTAAGTTTATCTAATCCTTTATAAAAGCTACCCAGGTTGCTGGCCATCACATCTTGTACCTGTGAGTTCCAAAACTAAATTATAAGTTTTGTAAAGTATCACTTCCTTTTGTCTGTCCTGAAGCTATTGCCAACTTCATTGAGCAGGAAAATTATATGAGAGGGAGAAAATGTTCTTTTGACTCTTTTCACACTGTTCATAATTTTATAAACTGGTATCATGTCCCGCTTTTATTGTTTCTAAACAAAAAATTTCCAAATGCTTTTTCTTTTCCTCATAAGGAATGTGCTGCATTTCCCTTGATCATTCAACAAAGCAGAATTAGGCTCATCTAACTCCACATGTGAGAAGAGAAGACTCCCTGGAAAAGACCCTGATGTTGAGAAAGATCGAGGGCACAAGGAGAAGGGGACGACAGAGGACGAGATGGTTGGACAGTGTTCTCGAAGCTACCAACGTTGAGTTTGACCAAACTGCGGGAGGCAGTGGAAGACAGGAGTGCCTGGTGTGCTCTGGTCCATGGGGTCATGAAGAGTCGGACACGAGTCACGACTAAACGACTAAACAAACTCCAAAAGGGACTTGGCTATTAGTTCCCCTTTTCCAACTCTTTCAGATCCTTTTTTTTAAAAAAGAAAAAGCTGTGAGTAGCATCCCATCTGTGGCCACGATGGCTTTATATAATGGCTTTATGATGCTTGCAGTTTTATTTGCTACCTCTTTCCAAACATTTCCTAACATCTAATTTTGCCTTTTCTCTGCTACAGCACAGTTAGCTCAGTGTTTCTCAACCAGTATGCCTCCAGATGTTTTGGGACTACAACTCCCATCATTCCTGAGCACTGGTCTTGCTAGCTAGGGATGATGGGAGTTGTAGTCCCAAAACATCTGGAGGCACACTGGTTGAGAAACACTGAGTTAGCTGATGCTTTTGATAAGCTTTTCTCCAAATCCTGGAAACTCTTTCCTAGGAAGTCACAGCAAACCTGGCAAATGGCACTCAAATCGCTTGAAGAATCTGCATTTAGTATCTTTTCTGCAAATATGCTCAATAGTAACATTCTTTAATAAGATCCGCATGGGTTTGCAGACTCAGTCAGAAACACAGACATCTAGGATGACAGTGCCGAAAGTGCACACTGTCTACATAAAATTTTGAATACTCCCTGAGATTTTTCACACTGCCGCTTCTAACCATACCTGTCCGAGAAATAAGGGAGAGGGCCGGAAGTAACAGACCGGAAGTAGCACTGCCACCATTTTGGAACTGGGCGGAGCATGCTCAGAAGTGACTTTTGATGCTGCTTTGCCCAGTTCCAAAATGGCTGCCGCGCCAGAAGTCGCACTGCAGCCATTTTGGAACTGGGCAGAGCAGCATCAAAAGTCGCTTCTGAGCATGCTTCACCCAGTTCCAAAATGGTCGTCGCGCCAGAATAAACCGGGGAAAAAACAAAAAAATCTGTTTTTTCAGCTAAGAACAGCTGGAAAAATGGGGATTTCCCGGAGAATACGGGAGACTTGGCAGCTATGACTTCTAACATTAATCTGAGCAGTTTTTGCTTTTACTAATAATTTCAAGGCTGAGGTGAGCATTATGGCTCCAGCAGCTCTTTTTGTGCTTGATTTAAAATCTGAAAAAAATGAAGTCCTGTATCCCAGGTATCAGTTGTAAGGTGGGACACTACATTTCCCAAGACTTGTGCAATGTGTTAGACTTCCTTCTTTGTCTCTGTTCCACTGCTGCCATTGAAGCAGGAAGTCTGGCTGAAGCTTATAACCATATTCCTTCCTTTCCCACGAGGGTAGAGGAAGGGATTCTATCCCATTGCACTCCCAAGAACGCCAGTGGGGCAAAAGTATAACTCAGAAGAAATAGAGCTATCTCCCACGTTAGAGATAAAGCCATTCACAATATGGGTGAAATGTTATTGAAAAGGAGAGGCATTTTTCAATTGATCTGATCAGTAAGTGTTTGGAATTTCAGCAGTACTATCCATAAAGTTCCCCAACCATTCTTTTCTCACCTTGTTGTTGTTGTTGTTGTTGTTTAGTCGTTTAGTCGTGTCCGACTCTTCGTGACCCCATGGACCATAGCACGCCAGGCACTCCTGTCTTGTTTCTCACCTTAGTTTTCACCAATTATTCACCATGGTGGTTAGTCTATTTATTTAGTTTATAAAATTTATGCACTGCATGCTCTCTCTCTCTCTTTTACAAACACCTCTCTGAGTGGTTTACAAAAAGATAAAACAAGAAAATCAAGAAATTGACCTTCCTACTTTAAAACATACAAAAGTTAAATACTATAAATAAAAAAATACCTCCACTTTCTGAGCATTTGGGGTGGAATCTACACACATATAAAAACCATTCTGAATATTTTTTTTAAAAAAAAGCCTTTTAAAAATACATTGCATTTTCCATAAGGCTCACCATCACCATCTAGTGTCATATTGTATACTGCACTTAAAACACACTGAAAATGTTTTATTTGCAGCTGTATAGCTGAGTCCTGGGTAGGCTTGTCTAAACCAGAATGTTGCTAGCCAGGGGCGTACCCAGGATCAAAACTGGGGGGGGGGCAAGAGAGGGGAAGAGAAAGGAAGGAAGGAAGGAAGGAAGGAGCTCCCATCCGCCGCCCCCCAGCTCAGGCTGCTCCTCCCCCCTCCCATGTTCCCGTCGCTGGCTGCAGCTGCAGAGGGGGCAAAAACAGCCCGATTTCAATAACCCGCAGCAACTTTCCCCTTCAGTTTTCAGAGGAAAAAAGTGCAGGTTATGGTCCGTAAAATACGGTAATTTATTTTATTTTATTTTTTGCTTCGGGGGGGGGGGGCAGCTGAAGTATGGTGAAGATGCCTTCTTGATCTCAAGATGCAGGGAGTTCCAAAGTGCAGATGCTACCCCACAAAACAATTGAGTTCTTACAAATGCAGAATGGATATTATGTGGCACCTGTATTTAAATTCTTAAGCTAAACATGTTTTAATCTATTTGTTTTGTCCAAGAAGAGTGTAACACCTTGACCACGCTACCTTCGTGTCGGAATGAGAACTGTGCCCATTTTAAATCCCAGCAGCTGTTGCAGAAGTCAGCCTTTCCTATTACTTTAATTCATCTCTGCTAATTATCATCTCCAGCTATTCCTGTGAATGACGAACTCAAAGGAGAAGAGCAATAATTAGCCAAGGGTTTTTCAGATTAATTTGTAGGAAAGTGAGAAATTAAATATTTTCTCTTCCCAGCAAAGTTCTTTGATCTGTAACAATGCTGACGTCTATGAATCAGCACTTGGAACCAACATTGCAAGCCATGCAAGTGCAGAATGAATGACACCATTGTGCAAGCCAGCTGCTCCTTCATTCCTCAAAAGAAAAGGGGGAAAAACAGTATTGCCTTGTGAATATTGCTGTACTACCCCACATATATTCGTCAAGGAGAATCTAAATGCTCAGCCGGAGAATTGTTGGCATGTGGAGAGGGGCTGAGGGGAGGGATGGTCTCAATGACAAAGCACATGCTGGTCCCAGCTTTGTTCTCTGGCAGCTCCAATGATCTTCCTCTGAGATCTTCCTCCTCTGAGGCACAGAAGGATCACTGCTAGTCAGAAAAGACAGTATTGGCCTAGATATGGGGAGGGGAGAGAGAGAATAAATTGCTATAAGGCAGTTTCATCTGTTCTTGTGTGTGGCTTTTGCTCACATGGTCTGGATCAGGCATAGGCAAAATTAGCCCTCCAGATGTTTTGGGACTACAACTCCCATCATCCTTGACCACTGGTCCTGCTAACTAGGGGTGATGGGAGTTGTAGTCCTAAAACATTTGGAGGGCCGAGTTTCCCTATGCCTGGTCTGGAGCATGGGTAGGCAAACTAAGGCCCGGGGGGGGGGGGGGCAGATCCGGCTCAATCGCCTTCTAAATCCAGCCCGCGGACGGTCCAGGAATCAGAGTGTTTTTACATGAGTAGAATGTGTCCTTTTATATAAAATGCATCTCTGGATTATTTGTGGGGCCTGCCTGGTGATTTTGCATGAGTAGAATGTGTGCTTTTATTTAAAATACATTTCTGGGTTATTTGTGGGGCATAGGAATTTGTTCATTTCCCCCCCAAAAATATAGTCAGGCCCACCACAAGGTCTGAGGGACAGTCAGCCACTATGACTTTGAAAAGCTTTGGCAAGACAAAATCCCACCTTATTTAAGAAAAGAATTGTAAGGGAGTGGCCCACCTATGCAAGTACCAGAATCACCGGCTGAATTTTGGTTATCTGAGTCCACGTGTGGCTGTGAGGGGCAAAAGGAGGTGCAGGCCAACCTCTGGGGCTTCCTGATGGTAAAGTAGCAGCATAAAGTAGCAGCTATTTTGATGAGCTGTCATCTCTTCTAGGCATTCTGCCCCTCTGCATCTAATAAAACACTACTTAGAGTTTTTGTTTCATCTCAGAAAGGGCGCCTTTCGAATAGGCTGGCCCACGTATTCTGCTGTGAGCCATCCCATGCTGAAAAAATTAGTCATCATAAAACCAAGCATTGTGCATGGGTTTGTTGTTGGCAACTGCCTTAAGCAATTATAAAATAAAGTGATGCACTTACATGAGTAAGCCCCTTAGACCAGTATTGAAACAACAGCCCCATACTGTCTCAAACAACATTTATGTGTAATTCCTCCGTTCTTGCTCAACTTCATTGTCTGTCTCTTGGGGGATAGAGAAATTGGGAGCTCAGTGATGTCATGCAAGGGAGGAAGTGACCAAGTAAGGCTGCTGTGTATTTACCACTAGGCCCACTTTGGGGCTTGATATATTGTGCAGGAAAGGAATGTTCACAGCAATGCATGGATTACAGCAGGGGTCAGCAAACTTTTTCAGCAGGGGGCCGTTCCACTGTCCCTCAGACCTTGTGGAGGGCCGGACTATATTTTGAAATATATATATGAATGAATTCCTATGCCCCACAAATAACCCAGATATGCACTTTAATTAAAGGACACATTCTACTCATGTAAAAATATGCTGATTCCCGCGGGCTGGATTTAGGAGGCGATTGGGCCACATCCTGCCCCTGAGCCTTAGTTTGGGGAATCCTGGATTACAGGGCTAGTGCTCCAGGGTGTGTTCAAGTACAATACATTGTCTCTTGCATAGAAGAAGAAATAGCTAGGAGAGAGATCAGAGGGAGGATCTGAGGAAGGTAAAATACATTAATTAGAGAGGTAGGAAGATGTGACATGGTCAAAAATAAAAGAAAATCCTATCAAATATTGAACTGGTCTCTTTCTTTAGGGATTACTGAACCAGCCATTTCCCTATTATCCTCAGCAGTTGTGAGACAACCTGTTTGATGTTTTGTGTTTCTCAGTTGGAAGAATAGCACCATACAGACTTTTTTTCTGATAGAACACAAGAAAAGGATGCCAACCCTCTAACAGTTCATAGGTTTCCTCCTTCAGCAGGAAATCTGGAATCTTACTATATTTTATTTGTTTAAGATATGACAAAAGGCTGCCAGCCCTCAAGAAGTTAACAGAAATCAAGTTAGAAGCATTAGCCGGCAAAACACTGTGAATCATTAAGACAGCCAACAGAAGCATCTGGGTAGCTGCTGATACTCTTTTGAAAGTCAAGGAGATAGTTATTAATCACCAAATGAGATTATGGGTCTTTTAAAAAGACAAGCTCTCAAAACAATAAGTGAGATTATTCAAAGGAGAAAAGAAAATAGAAGTATTATGAAAGCCTCTTACCTCTGCAACATCAGCTTCACAAACTTGTGCTGTGCCCATAAAGCCGAAATCTATATTCACCTGATGCAGCTGCAAAGTGTTTGGGTTCAGGGGCAACAACTGATGAAAAACAGTACGGAACCTTGATTGCATCAAAACTGGGAAAAGAGTCCTCCTCTTCTTTTCTGGGTGAGTGTTTGAAAGAGCTATGTCAATAGCAGCAAAGTAAGGAAGTTTTAGGACAGGCAAATGAAAGAGAACCTTGTCAATGGAGTAATGCCAGAATAACATAAGAATCCTTGAACATAAAATAGTCACCTTTTTAACAAACATATATCATTTACCTCTACTGTAAAATCGTCCACCCTGCAAGCAGATTGTAAGATGGCCAATGCAATATGCTGTTGTTGTTGCTGCTGTTTCAAAATGAACCAGGGGAGACCTCTCAGCCTAGCTACTGACCTTAGTACACTGGTATAAATAATTATTAAGGCTACAATAGTTAAATGTATTGAATACTGTAATCCCTCTCGAGAGGCTGCTGCTCAGCAAAACATCTAAGGATATATTTTTGAGGGTTGGGGTAAGCTAATAGATTGCCCTGGCAGGTACAATTTGGGACTCTGTGACAGCATTGAAATAACTAGACAGGATACAGGATGATCTCACTCCACATTCTAACCATCCTTGGTAATTGAATGGTCCTCCTTCAGAGTAGGGAAAAACCCACCAGCCACCATGGGAGTCACCTAGTGTTGAGCCTTGGCCTCAAAAGTGACAGGAGTGAGAAATTTCAGCTTTGCATGTGCCCCAAACTGACCTTAAGACATGGCATGGCCAATCTCTCTCTTTCTCTCTCTCCACCCCCCTGCACCTTTATTATGCTGATCCTTCCCAATGCCATTTCCACTAGTAATACAGTACACGAGCCCAAGCATCACCTTACAAACGTAGGTCTTAAGTAATAATAAAATGATGATGATGATTAATATTATTTATACCCGTCCATCTGGCTGGGTTTCCCCAGCCACTCTGGGCGGCTCCCAACAGAATATTAAAAACGCGATAAAACATTAAAAACTTCCCTAAACAGGGCTGCCTTCAGATGTCTTCTAAATGTCAGATAGCTGTTTCCTTGACATCTGATGGGAGGGTGTTCCACAGGGCAGGCGCCACTACCGAGAAGGCCCTCTGCCTGGTTCCCTGTAACCTCACTTCTCGCAGTGAGGGAACCGCCAGAAGGCCCTTGGCATGGGACCTCAGTGTCCGGGCTGAACGGTGGGGGTGGAGACGCTCCTTCAGGTATACTCGGCCAAGGCCGTTTAGGGCTTTCAAGGTCAGCACCAACACTTTGAATTGTACTTGGAAACGTACTGGGAGCCAATGTAGGTCTTTCAGGACTGGTGTTATATGGTCTCGGTGGCTGCTCCCAGTCATCGTTCTAGCTGGCGCATTCTGGATTAGTTGTAGTTCCCTTGTCACCTTCAAAGGTAGCCCCACATAGAGCGCATGGCAGTAATCCAAGAGGGAGATACAGTGGTACCTCGGGTTAAGTACCTAATCCATTTCCAGGGTGCCATTCACACCCCAAAAAGTATTTAACCCAGGCGGCGCTTTAGTACATGCGCGAAGAATCAATAGAGCGCTTCTGCGCATGCATGAAGCACACAAAACATTTCTGTGCATGCACGCGCGGCACAACCCAGAAGGGTGGGCAAAATGGCCCTTTAAGATCTCACCCTTCATTCCCCTTTTGAGATCCTGTGAGACCTGGAGAGAGGTCATGGGGGAGCAAGCGGACCTTCCTAACTGCTCTTTTGGGTCCTTGCCACCCGCCAAAATCACCCTGCACACACAGCTGCCCAGAGCATGGCTTACTTACCGGTATACTGCTTAGATTTAATCCTAGACCTAAGGACAGGCTGCAGATATAGCATTCCAGCATGGTTCAGCTGCCATATGAGGCTTGACGGCTATTTGTTTTATATTTAATTTATTACAGTATTTATACCCCACTTTTCAGAGCAGGTGTCCTCACAAGGTGACATACGGAGCCAGTCTCAAAACACATACAAACAGAGAAACAATAATTTGCTACGGCACGTCAGAGAATGTAATGGCTCACCCGTGAAGGGATAAGACCGTTGTTGTGCAACTGTTGCGATGCATCTCTCAAGACACAGCAATGGTAGGGCAGTGGGACCTCCCAAATGCAGAGGTCCAGTAAGGCTGAGTGGACAAGGAGCATCAGAAGAGGGCCAAGAATCTTTACTGTTCTTCCCTTGTCCTTCTACCCTGCAGAATACAAATGATATTTAAACTATGGAACACAGTCATTTTTGCATGGTGGCTGAACAAACAGATTATACTGCATTCCATAAAAGCAAAATAATATTTTCTTGGATTCAGAACAGAAGGAAGGTTTAAACTTTGATGCAAAGTGTTGCATAATGATGACCTGTGTGCATGTGTGCTGCATAAATAATATATCAATAAGGTAGCATGTCCTGAAGTTTGTAAAACACACCCACAAAAAACACTGGGCATTTTTAGTAATTTAAAGGCATGCATAAGCTGTTTGACTAATTTCATTCAAACATATTTTGAGATGTGTTAAGAGCACTCTCATTTCCACTTTGTATTTTCTGAAAAATGTTAACAATCTCCCAAGGAACATATAAACCACAGAATTGAATTCTAATGTCCCTGAGCCATGCTCCCCACTGCCCCAAGACAAGACAAAACCCTATTTTAGGTCTGGCAGCATATCTGCCACTATCATTATTCCTAATTATTCTTGACATTTTGTCCATTATACCGTCAAGTTCCTCGGAGGATAGAAATAATCATCCAAAAGTGGAGCCTGGTTAATTATCTACATTGTCTGTGAAAGCTGGTGGTGTAATGGCTGAAACATCAATTACTGCAATTGGTGGTGTGTACTGACAGAAGAAATAGATCTTTGAAATCACCCCTACCACCGAATCATGGACATTTCTATCCTCACTCCTTCCTTGCCAGCTTTGTGTCAGTGAACCTCATTTGTTAGCAGTAGAAAATGATAAGGGATGTTTAAAAAGGCAGTGCTCGTGTGAAATATAAGATGAATGCCTCTAGGGCAATACATATAAGCATGCCCTTCACAGGTCACCCAAATATTTATATATTGCAACAAGCTAGCAGCTATTTTTATAGTAGCAAGAAGCAGTAAATAAAATATATTTGTGGGAAACGATTTGGGACAGACGTATACACACTGATTTTTTTTATAAAAAGCATTCACTGTGATTGTTAGCATACTTATATTTCTCTAGCAGCCATTGTAATACAGTTTGTATATACAAAAGGGTGGTGTCTATTAGTATACACTTTTTGCTCCATGTTTTTGGGCTTCAGGATATATGTGTGTGTGGGCATGGTGCCATCATTATGATGAGGCCCTTGATTTGGCATGCAGAAAGCCCTTGGAAAAGGTAGCGTTTGTTTGCCTTACTGGGAGGTGTGGGAGGCCACCTTCACTCTTAGGTGGTCAGAAGACCCATCCTGTAAAGACCACAAATTCCAACTTTCAGGAAGTTCTGATCACCAAGTGTTTTTTCTTAGAGGGCCAACAAGGCTTGTTTTTTTTCAACAGTGAGTAGCCAATTTCCATCCCAGGTGGTCATTATAAGAACCTTGTAACATTTATAATTGAGTTGCTTGTTTTCCTCTCCCTTCTGAATCCCCCTTTCTTTGTGCCCTTTCAGTTTATGAGCCTGCAGGCAGGGACTCTGCTACTTTCAGGTGCAGCACAATGCTGTCCTATCACCAGCAATGAGGTATGATTCAAATTCCATCTTTCCCTTGAGTTCAGGGCCCAAAATGTCTTGAGGCAGTTTACCCATTCAGCTTCAAGCCATCAAATGTTGCGTATTTAAACAATGATAAATTAAGCGATGGGCATGCATATGAGAATCAGAGTGCAACCTAGCAAACACATCTTCCTTTGCATTGTTTCCCATATAGATTGTGGATTGTTCTAAAAAGCCTTAGGACATTTCAGAAGACAAGCACCTTGAGTAGTTTTAAGTTGAGTCTAGTTCTCACCAAGATGGTAAAGATGTGTTGGGGCTGTACCATTTCAGTTTGTAGTTGGGGCTCCTCTATTCCAAATAAATTCACTGCACATTAAAAAAAATTAAAACATAACCCTAATATGCCAGGGAGATGGTCAATTGAAAACTGACCTCCCCTCGGACTCTCAAATTCTCCCTGTTGTCTTTTATTTCTCTGTGGTGAAGATCGGGACTCTCTTAAACTCCCTTCTACACAACAGACTCTTGAGGTCCGCCTAAAATAGGAATCTCCCCTTTCTCTAGGGGTCTTTCAACAACAGTGGTACAGTGGTACCTCGGTTTATGAACACAATTGGTTCCAGTAGTCTGTTCATAAACTGAAACGTTCATAAACTGAAGCGAACTTTCCCACTGAAAGTAATGGAAAGTGAATTAATCCATTCCAGATGGGTCCGCGGCGTTCATAAACCGAAAATTCGTAAACTGAGGTGTTCATAAACTGAGGTTCCACTGTACTCCTATCCAGCTAACGTGGCCAGTTTCAGGCTTGGCTCTGGGTTACTATGAATAAAGCTCCTTTTTGCCTCATGTCCAGGGCTTCCTTTGTCTAGGGTCCCTCCCTGTTACTGTTACCTCAGCACACAGGGCAACAATGTGGCACTCCTGAGCTTTTTCGTCCCTTCACCCCTCTTTTGGCTGACTCCAGGCCCTGACTTTTCACCTTGTAAGTCTTAGTGTCCCTTCCTTCGAGTTCACCACCTTTTGAGCCCGCCCGCCTTACTGGATCAAACAGTCGACGATATTTCTTAGCACAACAAGAACTAGGCTTTATTTATAATATAACAACTGTTTCAGTATTTCATTTGTTTACAGTATGCTTTCTTCATTCAGATGTATAACTGTAATTCCTACTTATTCTCTCCTAACCACCACTATCCTGGCCCCACACCCTCTCTCTTCCAGCCACCACTCTCCCCCGCCCTCTCCTCCTACCAAACGGCTGCTCCCTCCTTTTAAAGTGTGGAATGTCCCGCCTCCCAGCAGCCAACTGTCACTCTAACGGAGCGAGTGTAACTTAACCATTAACATCCTGGCGAACTTCCTAAACCAGACCAATCTGTCACACCCTCTTTAGGCACTATTACAACAAGAAGAAACATGGGTAGAGTGGGACTTCAGTGATGTACATGTTGTTCCCCCAGGGATGCATGACTCTCACCGGCTCCTTCCATGACTACAGTGAATCTCTCTAGTGAGGAAGGTCCAGGCAGAAGTTCACAATAATTGTATACAGAGCCACTGGGCTGCAGGGTGGGGCAAAATGGGCACCCCCCTCCCACACCCCAGTCTGTGTTCCTTCTTCTGGTGATAATGCCCGAAGAAGCCTTGTGTGTAGCCGGTTTGTTTCTTTAGAATAATTTTTACCTTCAATCTGAAGTTTTACAGTCTAATACACAGTTCTATCACTTCAGTGAGAACTAACCCTTGGTATATATGAAATCTTCAATGACATAGATCATATTAGTGTTTTCAGTCCACCACACACAACAGCATAAACAGCCATAAAAGGATATAGAGAGAGCTGAAACAGACTCATTATTATTGAAAGCCAATTCAGCAGTGTAAGTCCATGGGGTCATAAAAGTTGCACAATGCGTCTTGTATATCAAGGTAGGAGTGTACAGAAAAGAAAGTGAAAAAGAAGGAAGAATGGGTCTGCAGCAATATAAGAAATGCACAGAAGAAACAAAAGCTGGTGCTTCCTACACTGGAAATGAGTAGATGAGTATTCAGTAAGTCAGACATTTAGGATAGTGTCCTGTAGTTATAATTACAGGTATGAACAACAGCACTAGGCTGTAGATGTCTTGTGGCAACTGTTCCACACAGCTGTAACTTAAAGAGCAGCTCAGCATAATACTTTCATTGAAAGGAGAGTTTATTCCCTCCCGTTGGCACCGGTTTCTAGGGACATGGAACCCCACCATACCTGGGCTGTATGTCAGGGCTAATATATGGAACAATCACTGTGCAAGTGGTTTTCAGATCATCTCCACATACCAATTGCAACAATGCCATACCTATAGAATGCAATCACAAGTAATGTTGGTTTGATGTTTGTAGGGGTGTGTGCAGCTCCCCACCCCATGAGAAATGTTGCCTGTGTTACTGGATTTCCCTTAATTTCCCAGGGAATTTTCTACACATATTCTGCTAGCACAGACGCCTCCAAATTTACTTCTAGTAGCATTAAGTAACATGACTGGATCATAGCTGCCAAGTTTTCCCTTTTCTCGCGAGGAAGCCTATTCAGCATAAGGGAAAATCCCTTAAAATAAGGGATAACTTGGCAGCTATGGACTGGATAGTGTAAGAGAATGTGACCTTCCCTGGGGAAATGTTGATAATTTTCTTCAATGTCATCTGTCTTCCCTCAAAATGTTTCATTTTAGCAAAACGTTCTCAATATACAGAGTTTTGCTTAAGGCAAAAATCGTTAAACATAGAAGCACTTTCCTGGATTACTACCACAAAGAAAGAAACACCTGTGGTTTGTATTAAGCATTGTTTCAAAACACACACACACACACACTTAAAGGAATTAATAGAATGGTTTTAAAACTTAGCCTAAAACAGAAAGGGCCACTGGTGCTTCCAGGAATTATCAACAGAATAAACAGGAGGGTCCCCCAATGCAGGGAGGCCACATTTTAGAAGTAAGTGAATCAACACACATGGCCATCTAAAGAAAGGGGGTGTTTGTCTGTAGACTATTAAGTCCTGAATCTAAAATTACCCAACTAAAAGGTTTAGTGCTATGAATTGGTTGGAAGTAAACATTAAAGATGTTGTTTTTTCAGTTGTTGTTGTTGTTTTTAAAAAAACTGCTAAAGAGCTATCTTTATTTCTTTTTTAACATCCATAAATGTTTTAATCTGGAACTGTATCCAGAAAATGTATTCCCTTTGCAGATTTACTAGTTTAAAAAAATAGAGTTGTAGAGTGTGTTGCATTGAGTGAATAATTAATTTGATCTGAAGCTGCTTTGTTATTGCCTGTTACATATTAATAGTTTACCTTTGATGGCGAGGATGACAAGACTGTGTGGTACCATCCTGCAGACTTTGCTACTGACAGGTGAGTGCTCTGTTCTGCTGCAAGACACATATCCTTTGTAGTCTGAGCTTTCTGTTTGTAGTTGTCAACTAAATCCAGTGTTTGTTTTCCACAAATAACTTGATAGATTCCACATCTGTGGAAAAGGGGGAAAAAACACAACTTGTATCTGAGGGGGGGGGGGAGCCACATAACGTGTTTACTATTTCTGTTTGAACTTAATTAGAGTATACTATATTTTGTGAGGGATCATGTTATGCCACAGAGTAAAATGAATAATAATGAAAAGAGAAGGGTTTGGGATGCATACAATTTGTCTGGCAAAAACAACAAATGTATAAATTGTGCGTTTATCATAGGAAGAGCTGTTCATTGGGAAGATGTGGTTGAGCTGAAATTATTCAGAGGGTTGTGGTTGCTACCCTGTGAACATCATTGGCAGTGTTGAAATTGTGAAATTGCAGAATTGCTTGATCCTCTCTTGCTTTCACTCATAACTGACTTCTGTTACTAGAATTAATACTATTACATAGTCAAATCTTATTAGCTATGTAGCATTGTGACACCATCCTGCTTACCAAATGGCCTGAAGTTGGCTAGGGTTGCTTATATGGGGATACTTTCCCCACGGGAAGGGGGGAAGTAGGAGGGAAGAAACAGCTGGAAAATAGTGATGGTACACAGGATAGCAAAAGGTAAAGTTTTGCTAGCTGATGACACTCACCCAGTGAACATTGGTGGGCTTTAATGGGTAGCACCTACTAGTTGGTAGGCACCTCAACTAGGGCTGAAGAAGAAAGAAATCTGTGGTTTTTAACTGGCTGACAGAAAGGTGATATTGTTGAGTGATTTACAGTTGGAGGTTCATTACTGTTGCACAGAAATGTGTATCTCTTTAAAAGAAAGAAGGCAATGTAGTGTCCTAGTTTTGCAGCTGTGGGGCAGTACAGCAGCTGATGTTAAGTTTGTATTGATTTAAGGCGTGTCAGCAATCGCATACAGTATATGAGGAGGTCTGCGTACCTTGCTCAGTACCCTGGGTGGTGGGTCACGTTTCTGTAATGTTCTTATGATTAGTGTAACTTCTGTTAATTTTCTTTAATTAAATCCACTCCTGATTGCAGTCTCCTCAAAACGCTTTTTGTTGCGCAATAGTTACTCTGCTTAAATATGCCAACGTGTGTGTGTGTGTGTGTGTGTGTGTGTGTGTGTGTGTGTGTGTGTGTATACATACACTCCAGTAATATACTAAGGAGCTTTGCTAACTAGCACTGTCTGTCTGGGGGCTGGCTGCCAAAAGTTAATCTTGTGTATGTATAAATGAGAGATAATTGACCCTCATAAATTTCTAGTGCTTTCTCCTCACAATGGATCTGTTGTTGTAATAGCTTGTCCCATAGCAGTGGGGACAATGAAATAATGTGTGTGTGTGTGTGTGTAATAAGATATGGTTGCACGCCACCCCAATCTCTGAGCGGCACAAGATTCCTGGGGTTCCAGGTGCTTACCCAGGATTCATGTTTCCTTTTGGAATGAGGCACAATGGAAACTGTGGTGTCTTTATTATATATGGGTTATTTACACACACATAAAACCTGAACCTACAATTGAGGGGTTCACAGCATCAACACCCCCAAAGGGTCTTGTTTCTCCCATAGTCACAGCCTTGGATTCAAACAGAAATCTATCATTGCTCTCAAACAGTGCTCTGAATCTCTCCCAAGCTTGTTGCTTTACTTCTATGTCACATCACTGACACTTTCAACACTAAACTCAGGCTTTGTCCTTCTATCTCTGGGCTTCAGAGGCACCAGCTTCTGAAGATGATTGAGGGGGCTCGACACGACGTCCTGACATCATGCATGTAACATCACAAGGAGCCAGGGGACAGAATCGAATGCCCTCTGAACATTGAGGGGGCCTGGCCTTCCTTTTTTAAAAAACATAATGGGGGAGCAAAGTGTCTCAGCCTTGAGGAGCTGGTGCCTAGGCTGAGTTCTAACTATCTACTGAGCTGAGGGAGGGGCTCTACCCATTTGCAGTCTCACACAGAGCCCCTTTCCTCTGCTTCCCTAATGGCCCATCACCCAGGCTATCACCTCAACACAGGAAGCGACCCTGGTTTCTATTTTAACACTTGGTGGACCAAAAGGATAGAAGGATATTTCCTACAGCCTACTCCCCCCCCCCCCCGAATTCATAACAATATGAATATAAATCATTTGTTTAAAGCAGAGATATATCACTAATGCTATTTGGCAATGAAATATAACGTGTGTTTCAGTTATTTACTACAAAGTAGTTTTTGAAGAAAATGTCCTCTAGCAGAGTGATGCTCTAGGCAAATGAATTAGAATTGCATTTGTCATCAGGTACATCTAAAGGTCAACCTGACTTCGGCAACAGGATTCTCAGCTTTTGACAGAACTTGATCAATCTTGTCCAGAGTCAATTAGCATCATGTTATGTGCTGGCTTGGCTCTTTTTATCAATGCATTTATCAAAAAGCAGTGCAGATGTTTTTCTCTCCTCTCCTTTTTCCGTGGAAACATTTTGGGAACTCCAAATACCCTACATTATGAATTTGAAAATAGGTAACATAAAGACCTAAGGCCCAATTACGTCACATCTGGCTCCTAGCATGCTCTGATAATGGAAGAAGAGGAGGCATTGGGAGCACATGTTTTGCATCTGTAATACCCCAGGTTCAACCTCCAGTTAAAATACTCCACAAAGCTGCCTGCTACCAGTCAAAATAAACAATATTGTGCTAGATAGATCAATGATTCAGATCAGTACAAGGCATTTTCACATATTCATACACCACAGTCTCTTTTTTCCCAACCTAAGGGACAAAACCAGATGTGCACAGGAGCTCTGTAATTTGGCATTTTAAAGACTTAAAAGCTACCACAATGGTACTGGATTGCTTCAGGGATACAGTGCTTGGGGAGGACTTATTTATTTATTTACTTTATTTATTACATTTCCCCCCTCATTTATCTTCCAAGGATCTCAGGGTAGTGCATATGGTTCACCATTTCATCTTCACAACAACCCTGTGAGGTATGTTAGGCTAAGAGATGGTGACTGGCCCAAGGTCACCCAGTGGGCCATGGCTGAGTAGGAATTTGAACCTTGCTCTCCCAGGTCCCAGTCTAACACTACAACCATTACACCACACTGGCTCCCCCAATTTAAATTCTCACACACAGTAACTGTATTGCCTGACTTTCTTCCTTTCTGCATCCAACAGCACCTTATATGAGGCTGGAACACTACAGCTTCAATCTAATTTGCATACACACAATTCATGGCTGCTTTTATGCCTTGAAAAAAGTCAGGAACTCTAATCCAGGCTTCCTCAACCTTGGGCCTCCAGATGTTTTGAGAGTACAATTCCCATCATCCCTGACCACTGGTCCTGCTAGCTAGGGATCATGGGAGTTGTAGGCCAAAAACATCTGGAGGGCCGAGGTTGAGGAAGCAAACCCATATAAACCCATATACTAGCAAACCCATATAAACAGGGAGTTTATTTGGGCGGAAGAAGGAATAGTGGGTTGTTTGAACAATAACTGAATTCCTTTAGCACTCTGTCAGTAATAGAGAAGCGAGGTTCGTTACAGAAGGCCACACATGATTTTTTTTTTTAAACTCAGCCAGGCATATGTTTCAATTGTGGCAGACCTCCAACATTCACTTTGGACCTTCTACTTGAGGCAAAAGTTCAGTGACAACTTTGGCGCAACTAGGGATTGAGAAATGTATTGATTTTGTTTTCTCATGTTTCCAAACTTCAGTTCACACTATCTTGTGATTTATCTATTTTTTTTTAAAAAAAAGGTTAAACAACAATCCCCCCCCCCAAAAAAATCTACAGGATATTCTATACCTTGCATTGTAAAAAAATGGGGGGATAAGAAAACTATTACTTACATCTCCATCATCTCATGTGAGTTAAGTATTTGCCGTTCTTAATAAATAATCCTTAGGATGAAATTGGTTATGGAGTTGAAAAAAGTCAGAATGATTCTTGGAGATAACTGAGTAATTTGTGAGTTTTGGGCAGGTTTCTGAATTTCATTATCATTTGGCTGTTCAGCTCAAAATTATAATGAAATCGCATCAGTGACCATAGAATAATTGCTTTGGTGTAAATTTATTTTTATATTAAAAAGCAAAGGGAATAAACTGCAATATGATGGACAACATGTCTGAGTTTCCAATAAAAACCACCATCCCACCCTTGATGTGGTGTGCTGTTTAATTTGGGCAGAATCCAGCCAAAATTAAACTATTTTAATTGTCTTGGATTTCAATGGGGGAAAGCTAAACACATGCTTAACTCTCTTTAAAATCAGTGGGTCTTTAAAAACTTTGGATTTTGGCTAGATTATGCTTTTTTATGAATTAAATATGTTAACCTTTCCCCATGAAACTCAACATAATTTAGATAGGGAAAAAATTTTAAATCTGAAGAATAAACACATGCAAAATGAACCACAGGCAGCCCAATTAAGTGTCTTTCTCCAGATCATGACACAGTTACTAATTACACACACACACACAGAGGAAGACCAAGGGAGCAAGCCAGAATGAATTAAACTGGCATAAAATTACACAGATCTAAACTCTGTTCAGCAGTGGTACTTCTGCTAGCTGAGCCAGCTTAGGTCTAGCAGAGGGCAGGGGAGCCTTTAAAAGAGAGTTTTATGATGCTGACTAGCCATTTTTGGTGAAAACAGAATATTGGAGTAGAGGGACATTTTGTGTGAGCCATCATGACTCTTTTTTTTTTAACTTTATGAGTTGACCTAAGTCTCTAAACACCACAGATCTCTGAGCCTGTGAATAACAGTCGTGGAGAAGAATGAAATCATATTTGGTCTTAAATGAACTTCAGCTTGATCATGGTGATTTCTGGACCAGTTAAAGGCTGATGTAAAATAAATAGGGTGTTTCAGATACTTTGCAAACGTTTTGCTCTTCTTGCTCCATGCTATCTTGCTCGTCTATCCAATGTGAGCAGGTTCCCGCACTGGATATGAACCCAGGTTTTCATATTCTAAGCCCAATACTCTACATTCAACACTGACGTGCTGCTATATCACTCTGGCTCTGTGTAGCCCATCTGCTTGTTGCAACTGATGTATATGAGAACACCAATAGAATTTTGTGCTGACTGCCATGTCTGCTCATGTACGTTCTCCATGTAGCCAACAGTTTGGCCACCAAGTTGGTGCCTTTCCCTACTTCATGATATTTGCTTTGAAATGACATTTACTTTTAAAGTGACACTTTCCCCCACCTTTGAGTGGCATTTTGATGGCACGCTCTGCAAATGTTTGGCAAAGATTTGTTGAACTGATTAAAAAGAAAAGTCAGTACAATGTGGATGTTGATTTTTCTAGTTGCTGTGTTGGTTTTTTAGAATGGCTGACATTGTTTAATGGAAAATATAGAGCATTGTATCTTTTTGGCAGCAGTAGCAATCCCCCCCCCCGCCACCCACACAGATACTGCATGCATGTGGCGACTTCATTAAATTGCCTCTGCACACCTCTGGCAAATGAGGCTGTGTGTCAACTCTGACAAGCCACAGAACCACTGCAAGCAATGAAGCCATGAAAGGTGCTAATGCATCCATCACAGATTTGTGTCTTATACAAACCCTCCTTGTCTTTTCACCCTGGAGACATCAAGTCACAGAAACAAGTCCCTAGGCATTCCCGACCATTAGTTATCATTATTTTCTGTGTACTCTCAGCTCCATTCATCATGCTGGCACTGCTTTTGCAAATGGCAGCTACTGAAGTTAATGGACCACATGTTTCGTAACTGTGCTGCCTTTCCATCAGGGTGAAGACGACAGATGTAACATTTTCAGGATGGCAGAGGTGGCTCATTAGAGCTGTTGCTTCCCTCCAAACATGCATAATTTCATATCCTGGGGCAGCCTTTTTGGGGGGAATGCCCTGTTTTTCAGGTTTCAGCCTGGTTCCGTGGAACAGTAATAAAGCCAGCTGAAATGCTGTGACATCACAAAAACATATCTCCCCCAACTGCAATATTTTGAAAAGAAATTGAACTTTTTGTGAAGCGTAGGTTACATAAGATGTGCATGTAGCATGGCACATGCTACTTAAGTAACTAGCTGCCAAGATGCACAAAAGGTGCAACAAACTGGGCTTTTTGGCATGGAAAAACAATGCACCAATCCAGCAATTTGATGGGCACACTTGGGACACAATTTCCAAAGCTGGTTTCACACAGTACATGAAGAAACTGCTGAATCTCTTCCTTATAAAGAATGCTAGAGATGTCATTCTGAGTTGTTGTTGTTTAAAAAATAATAATAGTGGTTGGTTTGCAGGCTTCCTCAAACTTGGTCCTTCAGATGTTTTGGCCTACAACTCCCATGATCCCTAGCTAGCAGGACCAGTAGTCAGGGATCTGGAAACATCTGGAGAGCCAAGCTTGAGGAAGCCTGGTTTATAGTTTATATAAAAGGGTTATATGCATGGAAGCTGGATCTAGCTAGTCCCTCCACCACCCATTCTGTCTCATTCACATATCACTAGCATTGCTTACAAAGAGTGAATATAAAACACATAAGTCCCACTGTTAAGAAAGAAAAATGGCTTCACATCCAGAGCCTACATGGTGGGGGGGGGGGAGAGAGAGAGAGGAGTTTGGGAGTTTGGCTGGAAACATCACAAAGAGCATTTTCTCTGGACTATCTGTTAGTGTCAACCCTCTACTGACAGGAGGCATGCAACGTTGCTGATACCCAAGAATGTTTTCCTCATTTTATAGTTGATGTGCTTTAAATGTATGGTGCAGATGTGGTGAGTGTCTGGCACAGAAGCACCCAGTGAGATTCATGGATGAATGGGGATTGGGATCCTTGTCCAGCTTGCTAGCCACTCCATCACCGTAGCTGTGAGACTTGAGAATTGCATTTGGGATGACATGAGTGCTTGGTCGTGTGTGTGCGTGCATATATTGGCAATAGGAATATCCTTTAATAAGGCTTATTTGGTAATTTGCCTTAGGAGGGGAAAGTTTGCATTAGAGCAGCCTTCCCTAACCTGGTGCCTTCCCGAGGTTTTGTACTTAATTCCCATTGGATCCAGTCAGCATGGCCAAGGGGTGATGGGAGCACCAAGCCGGAGAAGTGTTGCACTAGATTAAAGCATGTCAATGTGGAACACACCAAATTTTGTTGGACTCTAGCCCTTATCAGCCCCAGCCAATGTGGAATAATTGAAGTTGTTATTTAGCACTATCAGATAGGCCTGATGTTGGTGACCGCTGCACTAGGTTATCCTTCTATGTCTCTAGCTTTACCTGTGAGATAAGCCCAAACCTATTTGACCATAATCAAACTGTGTTAGCACACTGTAAAGACATAACAGCTGCTAATGCACCAAATCTCATTATATATTATTAGTCTTGCACTGGAGGTTTGATAGAGTATTAACGACACTCAAGATTTTTATTGCTGCGCAATGGAGTATTTGAGCATACTGGATAGCAATATGATGCTTAACTGGATGCAGATAGCAGATATGTCACAGACACCTCCAAACTATTGGCCTCAACACATTTTTTCCTAAATAATGCCTAGCATCAGGGGTCACTAATAGAAAAATATTAACAGTTAACTAAATAACTTGCACAACTCCTTAAATTTTATAGTTCCTGGTATCCAGGTGACAAATTGAACTGGGTTTCAAACTGGTAGACGTTCTGAATCCAGTAAGAAATAAGCATTGGCAGCACAAGATATATTATAAAAGATCTGTGGAGATAATTGTGACATCTGTGATCATACACAAGCTCCTCATTAGCCCCTAGCATGCCAAGACAGTTCCTTTTCTGACTGGTGAAAACACTATTGGAATTCATTGCCTATTTCTAGGGATCAATCAGATTTTTAATTTTTTTAAAAAAGGAAATCTTCCCTGTGGATGTTGCTGCATGGAGGAAGTAAAATCTCATCTGGTGGGGCAGGGACTGCTTCCAGGTAGGGATTTATATGAATGTGATGGCAGGAAAATGTGTTTACACGCACATGCAAATTTTGCTCATGCAGATGAAGGCACATCAAATAGAGGATTTTCCAGAATCTGACTCAACCAATCCATTTTATGCAAATATAATTGATTAATGTAGCAAGGAGTGAGGGAGGAGTGAGCAAGATGGATTAATACCTGAGGGTGGTTTCATCCTATTTCTCTTCCTAAACACACTTCAAATGTATTCCTTTCAAAAAAAAGAAAATACACTCAGTTGTTGGACAAAAATGATCATCTTGTAAAAAAATGTCAATGAAACGGACATTTGCTGGAATCAGGGCTTTTTTAGGGGGGCCCTAAGGGGCAATTTTTCCAGGCCCTCAAACATGGAGGGGCACATCAACACTGGCATTGCTGAATTGTTGCCAAATTGTACAAGCAGCTGGCAGTAAGGAACTATCATCTCCACTCACTGCTGTTCTCAGCAGTTGGCTTAGACCATCAGGCCTAATGCACATTGAGGAAGAGCAGCAAGACTATATGCTATGGTGGCCCCCAGGACTATATGCTATGGTGGCCCCCTGTTTAAATGAGAGTAACAAGAAGACAGAAGGTTTCAGCTAGGTCCCCAGAGGCTGCGGTCTCATCCTGTAAAGTCAACTTATGGGTCATTTCCAGGAAGGTCAGATCACCAGGCTGTTTCTCAGGGTCAGCCCAGACCTGCTTTTTAAACTCTGAACTGCCCATTTCCATCTAAGCTAGACATTTTAAGAAGATTGCAACAGTAAGAATTTGATTCCTGGATTGCTATAGCTTTACCATAGTTGTTGATGCTCTGGTAACTTCCAAGTTGGATTACTACAGTGTGTTCTGTGTAGGGCTAGCCTTGTGATTGATCCAGAGGCTGCAGCTTATGAGAATCCAGTGGTTTGTTGGGGGAAACGACTGCCAGAATATTGGACCTTGTCTGTTGGATTTGCATTAGCTATCAATCTGTTATCAGGCCAGGTTCAAGGGTTTGGTGCTAACATATAAGTTCCTATACAGCTCAGGTTATTTGAGAGACTAGCTTATCCCGTAGCTACCTGGTAGGTCACTGTGTTCTGCAGGAGGGTTTCTCATTGAATTACCTAAAATGTCAAAAAGCCTCTCAACAGTACGTACCTTGAAGCAGGGCTTTCTGTTTGTGACTGCCCCTGTTTTGTGGGAAAATATCCCTGATGAGATCCAGCGGGTGGCCAATATTTGTTCTTCCCAAAAACATTTTTGTTTCAACAAGCTTTTCCAGCTGGATGAAAAGATTTCTGCCTTAGGTGTTCATTGTCTATTGGTTTTAAACCTACCTTTGGTGTGTTTTTTGTATTGCTTTTAAAACTATTTTAATTGCTTTTATGGCATGCTTGAGACTCTTGTGAAAGGTGATACATAAATTAAAAATATTAGCACCAGCAGCTGCAGCAGCAGCAACAACAACACATGGTATATACGTAGGTCTGCAATCTCCCCCATTATGAGAGGGGAAGGTATACTATATATGGGCCCAGAATTTTTGTACTCATGTTTTTACTGCTGTCTTAAAATGCTAAACTATAAAAATCCAGTAGTAGCCATTGGAACAGAACAGAATTATATAATTATCCTTGCAGATAGTGTAGACCAGTGTTTCTCAACCAGTGTGCCTCCAGATGTTTTGGGACTACAACTCCCATCATTCCTGACCACTGGTCTTGCTAGCTAGGGATGATGGGAGTTGTAGTCCCAAAACATCTGGAGGCACACTGGTTGAGAAACACTGGTGTAGACAGTAGAGATGGGCTCAATTGAGCAACGAAATACTCATTCAAATATGTCCATATATTATATTTGAATGGTGGTGGGGGGGAACACATTCACTGCAGAAACATTATAACTAGTTTTAGCCTTTCCTGGTTACTTTTCATCCAGATTTCGACCCAGTGGCCTTATTTCCTCCCTCAGGAAGGCACACAGATCTGTGCCCATCAGCCATCTAATTACGTTGCTTTCTTCAGCTTCAGAAAGAATCTATGGAGTATGGAAGATCTAAGGACTATTAGACCTTGTCGGCCTGACCAAAGTTGGCAGCATGCTGTGTGTCATGCTAGATATATTTCAGTGATCAGAACTCAAACCTCTAATATAGTTTAAATTCATTTTGAATATTTGATCTTTCATTTGACCTAAATAAAAGATGAACATGGAGATTTAAGCAGGCCAACAGCTTGTTTTTCTCTTTCCTGATTAAAAAACCCAATTCTCCTGTCAGACTGGGAATATCCCCTAACTCGCCCAGTTTCCAACATTCTTCAGCGGAGTTTCTTTTCCTTTCAGCAAAGTTAGCGGCTCACGTATATGTCAAACAAATCTTCAGTAATAAAGAAAACTGTAACACAATAACATACTGTCTGAGAGAAACTGAAACAACATTGTGAGGCAAGAGTGACAGTTGGCTTCTCTAACTGAACTGAACACACACTGAAGGGAGGGGCCGATTCCGGAGCAGAATGCACAAGCCCCACCCACCAGATATCAGACATTCTACTATTCAAATTAGGCCCCAATGTTTTCCTTGCAGTCAACAACTTGTTTTTCTCTTTCCTGAGTGCATAATTCGCTGGGAAGTTCTTCTCTGGAAGTCCCTTGAAGATGAAGAGGAGCTCTTTGCAGTCCTCAGTCATGTGAAGAGTAAAGGTACTGCAGGTGAAAGAGTCTTCAGTGATAGGTAACAGAGTGCTTTTTCTCACATTAAAACAAGTCGCCTGCAGTCAAACATCCACACTTCGAGTGGCTTAGGGTACAAGTAAAATGCTGGGCCCCAAATCATGTATGCATTAATTTATTCGAATTTATTTAGATATTTATACACTACACTTTCATAGGAAGTTTAACAAGGCAGTGTGCAACATAAAACCACAACAATAGCAGTAAAAACACCTATTACGTATGAATGAAGACTGCTTGGTCATACTAAATAAATAAGATTCCAAAGCCCAAAGGGAATGGCAGGGCTCTGACAAGTGTGCGACAGAGGCAGGGTGCCCAGAGAGGAGGGCAGTGATTTATGGGGCTTGGTGGCTTGGTGTCAGAGACAGAGGTGCAGGGTGTATGGGAAGTAGAGAAAGAGGCTGTTCAGATGAGGGGCAGGCTGGTTGAATCCCCACCATCCCCTGCCCTGCTGTCTCCTAGAACCAGGAGAGGCTAGAAGATGGATCAACAGGGACGACCTCCGTGCATGAGAAGTCTCAGGTTGCACTCGCACACTCCATCAGACAAGAGTACATAAGCCTGGGAGGTGCGGGGACACGGTCCCACTGTTGTTTCAACTTGCCCACCATCTATGTAGTACACCTTAAGAGTACGTCCAGTACACCTTAAGAGTTGCTGTGTGTTGTGCTTTTGTCCCTAAAGAATTAACTATCAGTTTTTTGCCTTCCTTGACCGGGTGTGTGCAGGACAGCCTGTCTGAACAATATTATTTCTAAAAGGCATCTAAGGGAAAGCAGGGATGACTGCTACCAAACGTCAGTTGTTGTTGTTGTTGTTGTTGTTGTTGTTGTTGTTGTTGTTGTTGTTGTTGTTACATTACTCACCCAGAACTACTTTCTAGGTACATTAAACAGGTAGAATCAAAACCACTACAAAACTGTGCCCCCAAGTTCCAAACTAGCCAAACACCCCAGAAGGATCTCATGGCTGGGGGTACTGATTTTTGCTTTCCTGTCTACTTCCTAGTGCAGGTCATCAATGAATGTGACCAAGGCTGTTTCTGTCTCAAACTTAAACCTAAACCCAGATTTGTTTCTGTATCTTCATGCAGTGAGAAGAGCCTTCTTCATCTGTGAAATGTCCAAGGCTATGTATGGAAAGTTAAAATATAAGGGTGGAAATTGGGTGGAATTCTGACCTAGAATGGGAGTTAGTTTAGAAGCCAATACTCTGATCATCTGTGGAGCAACTGCTGTTCATAACTGAGAATACTATAGAGGATTAGTTTGAAATACAGAAACATACAAGTCAGTTACCTAAGGTCTGTACAACATCAAATAAAATATTTAACTGAGCATGTATAGGTTCACGGTCTTCTTCAAATATTAAAAATAAGAATCATTAGTGCATAACCTACTCTCTTCTATTCATCCCTGCAGGTATAAAGTTAGATCACATATGTTGTCTGTGAAGTCCTTCCTCTTGACTATGTT
Organism: Zootoca vivipara; assembly: GCF_963506605.1. NCBI lineage: Eukaryota > Metazoa > Chordata > Lepidosauria > Squamata > Lacertidae > Zootoca > Zootoca vivipara. Next base: position 5,387,527 of record NC_083279.1, on the reverse strand, counting down.
GAAAGCCAGGCAGTGAGTGAATGGGTAGCTTGGAGCAAAGACATTCTATAAAGAGTGCCCTTCACTTACCAGGTGATACACAGTATAAACAGCAAAGTGTGTTATTGAAGTGTGGCAACCCAAATGAATGTTGCACAGGTCTTCGTAGCTTGAAAGTTTAGTTAAAGTTATAGATGCATACAGAATATTTGACAGATTCATTAAGAATTTCTGATTGGTGCCAGTAATGCAAATCAGAGAGAGTTGGCCTTCAGCAGCCAGAGCCTTTGACTTTTAAAAGCTCATGCTTGCTAAAGCCATATATGATATGACCCAATCTTCATTTAACCTATGGAAACGCACTGCCCACACCATTGCTCACACCATGGTTCACCTAACTCTCTGGGACTCTATGGAGAAAATGGAAGGTGAAACATAATCACACGAGCACTGTTCCAGAGTATTTTTCATTCTCATGTATATTATATCAATTCGAAAAAAGATTGGTTAGTGAAGAAATTACACATCTTTCTACTTACGAGTGTTTGTTGAACTAATTGGCTGATGAAGAATTGAACGAAACAGTAGTTGCTATCTGGAAACACTGTTCAGCAGAGTTCAGAGTTGGACATCAGAATTGGACATTTGCTGATTATATCAAAACTTTACAAGCTGGGTAAAGTCTGGCACCGCGGTTAATTAAGGACTTTCAGAGACTTCAGTTTGATAGTCTTGATGCTGTGCATTATTCCATGAAGTTTTCTATATCGTAATTGTTTCTGGCCATTGTGTTGCTTTTGATTTTGCTGAGTCAGATTCATTACAAAGCAGCTTTAAATGTCCATGTATCCTTTTTTTGCAATAGCAGCACCAAACAGCACAACCATGGGTACAATTCAGTGTTGCCCTATTGAAATTGTTCATTTCTGACCCAGCTAGAGAAGCTGCTTCTGCTTGGCATGACCACACTTCCACCCCATCCTGACCCTCCTCACCAATCTTTGGCAAGAGTAAGGATTGCTCTGCCCATGTATTTTCACATGATCTGAAATTTAGTAAAAGAAACACCTGAAAATTCATTAGTACATCTTTCTGAGAAATAAACGACTCAGCCTGTACTCCACAATGATTGTCATGTTTCCAATAACAATTTGGTACACATATAGTTCAAGATAATCCAATTTTGAAAATTAAATATGTATACTGTAATGCTGTATGTATGCTGTAAGTATGTACCGGTATATGAAACTCTCACAAGGAGGTGAATGTAGAATATATCCCAAACAGTCCACTGTTTTAGAGAGTCTGAAAATGAAACATTTTTACATTCATGTTGAAAATATATTTTTTACCTCAGTCATTTTATCGCATGTGGTGGTCCTGTGAAAAGGTGATGGGTTTGGGGGAAAATGATATATAATGAATTGAAAAGGATGTTCAAATTGATAATCCCTGAAAAACCTGAACCTTTTTTACTAGGAATAATGGGGACAGAGGTCCTGAGAAAGCTGACTAGCGACAACAGCAACTAGAACTTTATATGCACAGAAGTGGAAAGAGAAAGGATTACCAACTAAGGAGGAATGGCTTATGAAACTGATGGAATATGCTGAAATGGTGAAATTAACTGCCAAATTAAGAGGACATAAGGACAAAGTGTTTAAGGAGGAATGGAGACCCTGGGTGGGTTACCTATCAAAATATCACCAATATATGAAGTCACGGGCAGATTTGAAATATAAGCAGTGGATTAATGAAAGATGTATTGGAGTTTAGATTTAAAAAAAGTATATGTTATAGCTAACAGCTAATAAAAAGGAGTAAAAAATGAACACCAGGAAAGGAGGGGTGGGAAGTCAAGAAGAAACTTTGTATGTTAAAAAATTGTGTATGATGATAAATGATTTGAAATATTGTTGGAGATTTAATAATAATGATTTTTAAAAAAGAAAAAAAATGTTTTACCTCAGAACAGAGAACAGCACTCTTGCACAGAAAGAACCAAACCTCTGGGCTGGATTATTGGCTGTGGGAGTTTTGTCATACATTCACAGACTTGAATCTGATTTGTATGTGGGAGAAGCCATGCTTAAAGAATGGAAGTTTCACTTGCTACAATAGAAAAAGAACTAAAAGTATATATGTATATACTACTCAGATATTTGTACACAGAGAGAGAGATACCACTGAGAAGAAAATCAAAAAAATATATATAGTAGCTTGGCTATAACAGTAAGAGAAATATCAAGAGATCTATTTTGATTGCAGAATTTCATAGTATCCCTATGAAAAATGTAAGAAAATGTATTTTTAGAATTTAAAACTGTCTCAGCAGGGAAACATGAGGCAATGTGAAAAAAAGGTTTTCATATAAATTGGTTCATTTGATGGTTTTCAACTGAAATTCATAGTGGGAAAGAAGTGAAATTGTAATGTTCAAGAAAATTGATGGTAAAGGTATAAGTGTAGTGTTTGTGTACGGTATGTGTTTGTTGTGATATTGTATTTTTTTTATGTCTGTGTTTTATGAAAATTCAATGAAAATTATTTTATTTTTTAAAAAGAAGAAGTGAAATTGTAATGTTCAAAGTTTACGTTTGAACCTGGGACAAAGTTCTAAATCTACTAGCTCACAAGTTCATCTGTAGTTTCAATGAAACGCCATGTGTGTGTGCTTCTTCCTCTATTGTGAGCTCTTCCAAGAATGACTCAACTTAAATTTGGGCTCTGCTGTGAGGTGAGGGAATCCTGCAACCTCAAACACTGGATTTGAGGCACCTTTCAGGGCAGCAAATGCTTGGTGTGCGACACCTCCAATAAGTGGCTCTTCAGCCAATTCCCCACCCTGCTAAGGTCTGGCCTGGCCATCCAATTAGGCTCTCCTCCTGCATTGAAAATTATACCTACGTGCTGCTTCTCCATCTCATATTGGGGTTGGATTAGCAAGGGGAATAAACAGGAAAAGAAGCCGTAAGGCAGTAGCAATGAGGTTGGAGGTTTTCGTATTGAGCTATAAAGCCCTGAAAAATTTGGGACCGGGATATCTGAAGCAACATATTTCCCTCGATTGTCCTAAATGATCATAAGAATCAGCTGCTGTGAAATTCAGATGAATTCTAAGGACTCGTCCTATGCCTAGAAAGCTCTGGTCCAAGAGGTTTCCCACTTGTCCAGTGCTTCTTAGGTGTGGGTCTGAGTAGCTTTTCATTTGCATGTTTAGACCCAGAGACCTCCCCCCTAAATAAATTCACACTTGACTCAAATTTTAGTTTTGGCCACAACTTTATTGATTACAGAAAAGTGAGTGGTTGCATAGACTCTGCTTCAACTAGCTCCTGCACCCTTGCAGGTAGCGCTGACCCAGGGCACCAGCATAGGTCAGCCAAGGGTGAACACCTGGATAGGTGGAAAGCCAGGAACAGGCTATGTCCACCACCCAGATGTCCCCCTGGACTCTGCCATGGGCACAACCCCCTCACAGGGCTGACCAAACTATTGAGTCCCTGGATTCCTTTAACAGAATACCCTTCACATAGGGATGGCGAGAGCATTCCCCCATCCCTATCAGCTGAACCAGTGCCTATCCACAACCTTACAAGTTGTGACGATTTGCTATGCGGCAGGCAAAACCCAAATGACACCAGCCAATCAGCAAAATGGGGAAAATTCCTGCCCTGCCCCTGTCCCAACAACAGGCAACACACGACAGCATAGCAAGGTAAAGCACAAACCCTAAATATAGGGAGAAGTGGGCGGGTGTTCTGAATGCACGCACTGAAAGAGGAAGCTCTGGGTCATGTGCATAGGTATATATAGGTCCCTCGATCTGTTTGGACTGCGCCCCATTGGCCAGATTGCACCCAACATTGAGGGACCTACTAATCGGGTGTTGTGGCTGACCAATCTTACCCACCCACAACACAGGAGGTCAGTCTCCAGGTCTCACCGCAACACGTGCCCTCTTTGAGGGAGGACATGATTTGCCCCACAGCTTTCCCTAGAAAACATGATCTTTGCCACTGAACCAGAACAAACAGCAATCTGCAGAAAACCTGGTTGCTGTTTTGTCCAATTCAGTGGGTTTTCTTAGGGAGGAAGCAACAGGGCAAACAGAGTTGTGGACAAGCCCAGATGCTCCAAGTGTCCCTTTTTCCAGGGATGTCCCTGATTTAGAGAAGCTGTACCGGTTTCTGATGTGATCCCGGAATGTCCTGCTTTTCCTTAGGACGTCCCTATTTTCATTGGAGAAATGTTGGAGGGTATGGAGTTATCTGGCCACTGAGCCATCTTAAGCAAATCCTGTATAGAGGGGTGTGTGTGTGTGTGTGTGTGTGTGTGTGTGTGTGTGTGTGTGTGTAGTTTCATATTTTCATTGGAGAAATGTTGGAGGGTATGGAGTTATCTGGCCACTGAGCCATCTTAAGCAAATCCTGTATAGAGGTGTGTGTGTGTGTGTGTGTGTGTGTGTGTGTGTGTGTGTGTGTGTGTGCAGTTTCATATTTTCTTATATTTTATAGAAATTGGAAGCTGCCCATAGAAGCTGGGGAATCCAGTAAGATGTGTGGGATATAAATAGTAAAATTATCATTATGGAATAGAATGTCCCTATTTTCATTGGAGAAATGTTGGAGGGTATGCAAGCCCTAAGTTTCAGCTGCAATGGCAGACTTCAGTGCTAGATTGCAAAAAACAAACAAAAAACTTCCTCATCACCATCAAAACCGGGGCACGACTATTAAAGGGAAGTAAAAATTGTCTGTATTTTAACTATTTCTAACTGCTCACAGGCATTGTTATACTCTTACTTTAAATGGCAAAACTTGTGTACATGATAATTGTGTTTTTCTCTGATGTCTTGATAACCCTATACTATATTTGATTGTTAAGAAAATTGAAAGCATTTGTGCTCTCAATATAGCATTCTGGAGGAACTGGTCCGACCAAGGTTCAAGACTATACCCAGTGATGACCAAAAGGTAGCTTAGAGTGACAGATAGTGATAGGCCCAATAAGTTCACCATTGAGTGTCCTGCCTGAATAGGGATTTGAACTTCAGTCTCAGCAGATCTAGTCCTCCACATTGGATGCCATTTCAGAATTCACAAACTTGAAACATTCTTGGCAACAGTTTAGTCCCCACACTCAACATTTGACATTTTTCACTCATCTGCTCCTCCTTATTTCTGCCATCTCAATGACTTGGTCCTTGCTATCTGCCCTGGGTTGTAAATTCTGCAAAGAGCACTTTACCTGCAAGAACTGCATTAAAGAGGTGAGTTGCGCTGTATTCATACATTGTTGCAGCTTACAAGTGAGTTCTTTCTGCACTGGTTCAGTAATTTATAGATGAAGAAACCATGGATTTGGAGGCAACATTGTGGTTCCTTTCCATACAACTATTTGTCAACCCCCAGTGAGGGCAATGCTCATACAGGAAGGAACTGTGCTATGCTGTCTTCATCCTATATTATCAGAGCAAGTTGTCTAAAACCCACAGATAAGTGACTATCATTTGACTGTAGCAGTGTGTGAATTAAGCCTGAATTTAGAGTTGTATTCTACACTACTTCCAGATTTCAAGACCACCAATCTCTCCAGCCTGTCATACACAGCTGCTTCTGACCTAGCACCTGTGAGAAGCTTCAGTCCAAGCCAAACTTACTTTTCATTCCCTCATAAAAATGAACTGTGAACATGTTGCTGTGACCATTGCTTTCTGAGGTGTTGAAATAACTGTGAACTTTCCATGCTGTCATGACTTTTCAACCAATTCACATCAAATGTAATATGGTACAGATGGATCTTTCTGTTTGCTTTCCATTGCATTGTTTATTTTAATATTGGAGAACATTTTGAACTCCTTAATTTTGTTATTTTAAGGATGTCTTACGATATCTTACTCCTCTTTTTTGTAGTTGCCTTCACTTTGAAAAACAAAGGGGTCATGGCATGCACCATCTTTGACAAGTCAGAATGATTATTTCTTGGGAACTGTCAGGTTAAATCAACTTCCTCTCCTGTGTTCTGTTTCAACAAGAGTATTTAATTCCAGCACAACCTTTCCGCATTTGACAGAATGACATTGGGAATCTACTGATACATGCAGAAGGTACATCTGGAATGTGAACAATTCATTGAACCTCTGGAAGATTCCCCTCATTGTTTCAAAATTTATCAACATTATATTTATTTAATGGTAGTGAAAGTTTTCAGAGAATAAAAGCTTCACTGAATATGTTTTCAACATCCAGTTCTTTCTATTGAATACAACCCAATTTAAAGCAGTCTCTTTAGCACAGGGTCACACCTATTTATAACATTTGTTTTTATAGCAATTTTACTGTCATGGGGAAAGGCATTAAGAATTGTGGTACCAACAATTACTTCAGTACTGTGCTGCAGAGCATAATATTCTTTCAGTATGTGCTGAGTCTGTGTATTGCTCCATGTTCTACATTTGAACTTCACTGTTTGCCCATGACTGTGACCCTATGCAATTGCCCCAGAGCCTATGGAGAGAGAATTGGACTCACAACTGGGCTACATTGGAGGCAGTGTTTGTGGACAAAGTGGCAGTTCTATGTGAGTGTTGTATATATATATGACCTCTGAAATGACTAGTGATGATGATGGCTCGAAAAAGTACTACCATCCGTATGAAAACTTCTTAGTTCCATGTTCTGCATTTGAACATCATTGTTTGTATCTGGCTGTAACTTTGATTGGCTTGTTGCCTCTGTGTATGCTGAGCACCGTGGATTAGAATACAGTACTGTCATATATCCTTCTGGCACAAGGCTCTCTCTTCTGCCTGTGGGTCCTGTGCCAGCAGCAGCCAGTAGAAAGGGTGTTCCAAGGTGGGGAAAGACAGCAACAGCTTCAGATCACTTTGATCTTGTCTTGAATCAGTCTCACTGCCGTCACATTATGGAATTGGTCCCAGTTTCTAGGTGGCACAATGACTTGTCTCCCCCACAAACACACCTTCTGCATCTGGCAACATGCTCAGCTTGTCTCTGGTACAGCAATGGTCCCATCACTCTGCTGAGCCTTTTTGGGTTAGGATTTCACCCAAAGTTTCTATTTGCACTTTAGTTTGGGAGATCCAGGGCAGACACAATAAATATTGTTGCCCAAGACAAAGCACACACACACACATTCCAAGTAGAAAATCCAATGTAAGACTACCCTCTGCTAGTTTCAGGTTCACAAGGCAGGTAACATGGCATGCAGAATCCTGTCCTCCAAAGCATTGGAGTATCTGGTTGAAGGGGAGGGGAGGTAGTGATCATCACCTACCCCTCCTAATTCAAGAGTATTCCGTTAAAGGAATCCGAGGGGGTGTGGTCTCTGCCCGAAGCCCCAGATTGGGGGGGGGCTAGGGCCATGGCACAACCCCTAGCAGTGACCCTGGGGGAGTTCCTAGTTGATGTGCATCAGCAGGGCTCCCCCTACTGCTGGTCAACCCTTCCAAGACTTCCTGCAGACGGGCAGGAGTCAGATATAGTCGTGTGGTTTCCAATGCCTAAGCCAATATCACTCCCAATCTGTAACCAATAAAGTTGTGGCCTGTTTCATGTGTCTTTATTCCAACATCCCGGGAGGGTTTGGGACCTTGCCATGCAACACCTGCCACCTGAGTCTGGCCTCATGGTATGCTCAGTCTTGCAGATCATGTCAGTTCATATCACAATTCACGAATATCCAGTTCCTCCAGCCAATTAGAGGCTGAAGAAACTTCCTGTTTTGCTGCCTGCCCGGGACTGCCACAATTAAGGTGTTTTCAAGCACCTTTCAGGCTGCAAAAAGGTTTGCAGTTTGGATTTAGCTTGGTGGGTTATGAGTTCTGCAGCCCTGTTGCAGACCATGGCCCGATCTCCTAATTTGGTCCTGCAAAGGGTCACTCCTGTGGGTGAGTCTATGGAGCCAGGCCTCAGTAGATGGTTGTAACAGGAGTTGCCAAAAATATTATTATCTCTGCTGGAGAATATTAGATCCTTCAGGTAGAATCCACATCTATTGTCATGTATTATATGGAAATTTCTCTTGTTTTGTCGTATAATCCATCAAGTATTTCTGTGAAATGAAGCATGGGTTCCAAAAATGACTTTAGACATTTTACAGCTTTGTCACATTTTAATTTTGGTTGATTATAGCTGTGCACATGCATATACAGAAGTAATATGACGGTTTGAACAGAATTTTATATGACAGGTTGAATAATTGTAATTTACAGTACCGTGCAGCAGTATTCTAATATACAGTGCTCAGAATATAGAGAGGCAACAAGCCAATCAAAGTTAAGCACCTTTAAGGCCCATTGGAATCAGTGGGGAGTTAACTCGCTCACTCCTATTGAAATCAATTAAGCAGGGCCAGATTAAGACCTTCAGAGGCCCTAATGAACAATAGAATAAAATTTTATTTTCAGAAATGAAACGAAACTTACAGTAAGATGGAAAATAATATTTATTTTTGTATGCTTTCACTGTACTTATATTTTGGGGGAAATCTCCTACTATGCCTAGTTACAAAGTCAAAACTAATCTGCTTCTATACTTAGTAGAGATAAGGCACCTAGCCTGGCTTGTTGCAGTTTATCAGTTACCAGATTCTAATTTTGATGTATTCCCAAGATTAATGTATATCATAGCAAATTTGAGTTCGAAGGAATACAGTGGCAGCAATGATTGTGGTATGCTAGCCTCTGTGGAGGTCAGATCTGCTGCCTCCCAGGCAGCCCCCCCCCCCCCCGCCGCCCATGCCGCCTCTACAGCAGCTTCCTGATGGGGAGGCACTGCTAGTCGGGTCTCCTCACACCACTAGGGAGGAAATGGTGGGGGCTGCCCTTTGGTGTCCTCTGGGCTCTGCATCCTCCTGGCAGGATTCACATCACCCACCACCCTGTGACAACCTTTGATTTCCACTTCAGTCATTGAGCAAAGCTAATTTGATTTCATCCTTGTTCCTGATGGGGAGGGAATGCACACCTTTAATCCACCCCTTCCCCCGGAAAAAAAAGTTCTGAACTTGAGGATACTGTTGCAATAACAGTGCAGAGTGGGCAAAAAGTGGTCCTCTCGACCTTTGACACTTTGGAGGCCAGGCCTCATTGGCTGGAATTGCAGAGGTGACAAAATGCTTGATTGTTTTCCGATCACACAGGTACATTGTGTTCTCCTAGGTGCCCAGTGCAAAAGCCTCTCCTTTGCTTACTCCACCCATCATGAGTCCATTCATTTTATGAGCACACAAATAAACAGCACTCTTGGTGGAACGTGGAATCATCATCTGGGTCACACTTTCACTTACCTGTTGGGCTTTGCTCCTCAGTGTGGTGTTTAAAAACGTTTGAATTAACTTATACAAGCTGTGGCACTCCAATATAAATAATGAATAAAAGCATTCAAATGTATATCTTTTAAAAATGCAGCAATCATTAGTGCTTAATTGCCTTTCACTGGTGCTATGGTACTTTAATCACTTATTGGAGAAGGTGGCTTATCCAGGCAGAAATGAGAGTTCAAAACTTCTTTTGCGGTCTGATGTGAGACAGTGGCTCATCACTAAGTCGTTTCTGCTTATTTAAAATACTTTAATAGGTTTTTTTTTTTTTTTACACTGCCCAGCGCTTGAGGGAGAGATCTTTTCCATCTTGCAACTATCATTTGGAGACTTTGTCCTTTCTTAATCATTGCTCTCCAGTCAGCACCTGGTAGACATCTTTTCTTCATTATCTCATCTGTGACCTTCAAATGTCCTGGAGAGAGAGGGGCTATTTCTGCCTCTACAATGACTGTTTGTATATGCCAGACTCCTTTTTCAACTGCAGGTTAGAGAAGCAGGAAAGAAATCGTGCTGGCAGAGTGTTTGTAACTCTTATCAGATGATTTACTCCCATCGTCATGCAATAATACTGTTTTAAAAATAAACTGCCTCTGGTTCCTATCTCGGCCTCTCATGCTCTGCATGCAGGTTTAGATTCCAGAAGATGTTGGTTGGGGAAGGCGATTAGAAAAGAAGCTACTTGCAAAACGGGCAAACTGCAGTGAAGGACTTCTATGACCTTTCGGCAATGATTGCCATACACAGCTGGATTGATAGCGGACATTGATGAGATTAGACGGCAGGAGCTTTTTTCCAGGGGGCTCACAGCCCATCACCACCAATGGCTATTGCATTAACTGTGAACGCTAATTAGGTTAAGCCAATACAAAGAAAGAGTGTGAAGGAGGGAACGTGATTGGAATGCAAGAGGATGACTTTCCATAGAAAAGTCAAGTGAAATACTTTCAAAGTAAACAAATTATTAATCCTCAGTCCAGGTAGGGATGTGTAAAAACCTGTCCCTATTTTCATATGTCACCTCTGTATCTACATTGATACCACATTCTCTACTTTTGGGTATAAGCAGATTTTTTTTTGGGGGGGGGAGAATGAATCTGAAAGAATGTTGTACATAGAATAATAGAATTGTAGACTTGAAAGGGACCTTGAGAGTCATCTAGTCCAACCCCCAGGAACCCAGGAATCTCAACTAGATCATACATAACCTCTGCTTAAAAGCCTCCAAGGAAGGAGAGTCCACAACCTCCCGAAGGAGACCATTCCACTGTTGAGCAGCTCTTAGGATCAGAAAATTCTTTCCGATGCTTAGTTGGAATGTCCTTCCTTTTAACTTGAAACCATTGGTTCAGCTCCTACACTGCAGGGCAGGAGAAAACAACCTTGTTCCCTCTTCCATGTGACAGCCCTTCAGATATCTGATGATGGCTCTAATATCTCCTCTCAGTCTCCTCTTTACCAGGTTAAACATACCCTGCTCCTTCAAGCGCTCCTCATAAGGCTTAGTTTCCAGACCCTTGATCATCTTGGTTGCCCTTCTCTGCACATGTTCCAGCTTGCCAACATCCTTCTTAAATTGTGACACCCAGAACTGTTCACAGTATTATCCACAATTGGCTTATTTGCCTTTGTTTTTTGTTTTTGTTTTGAAATGTCCTCCAAACCAAGACCTAAATGGAGCTACAAGGTGTCTTTCAAATTTTCGATGCTGCATTGCCATTCTGTGTGTGCTATGCAATACTTATTACATAGCATTAAGATTGGTGGCCGATCAACCACATTTTGAAAGTAGAAGCTGGTAGAGACACAACTCTCCAGGCCCCTAAGCATGACCAGGCAAGTCTTGATCCACAGTGAATGATGGGAAGCAAAATTATCCATCCTTTGCCAGGGGAGCCATGGGTATGGGTACCTAACCTGTGCACCCCATCTCCACTGGGCTTTTTGGGCACCCACTAGAATAATGAAAGGTGGCTGGAATGTGCTCTTCACACAAGGCTGCTTCAGGGTGTTTAACCTTGACATTCCTTAAATCAGGGACCAGCAAACTTTTTCAGCAGGGGGCCAGTCTCCTGTCCCTCAGACCTTGTGGGGGGCCGGGCTATATTTTTTTTGGGGGGGGGGAGTGAATGAATTCATATGCCCCACAAATAACCCAGAGATGTATTTTAAATAAAAGGACACATTCTATTCATGTAAAAACATGCTGATTCCCAGACCGTCTGTGGGCCATTTAGAAGGCGATTGGGTCGGATCCAGCCTCCAGGCCTTAGTTTGCCTACCCATGCCTTAAATCCACTCACTTACCCACATTAAATGACGATCAAGTAACCACACCAGCAAGTTAAATAACCAAACTACAAACCAAACAGCCAATTACAATTCCAGGGAACACAGAAGAGGTGAAAAATAGACTCCAGATGGCGATTCAAGTACAGTGGAACCTCAGTTTATGAACACCTCGGTTTACAAATTTTCGGTTTACGAACACCGTGGACCCATCTGGGACAGATTCATTTACTTTCTATTACTTTCAATAGGGAAGTTCGCTTCAGTTTATGAATGCTTCAGTTTATGAACAGACTTCCGGAACCAATTACACCCATGCTTCGGGTTAAGTACACTTCAGGTTGAGTACTCCGCGGACCCGGCTGGAACGGATTAATCCACTTTCCATTACTTTCAATGGGAAAGTCCGCTTCAGTTTATGAACGCTTCAGTTTATGAACAGACTTCTGGAACCAATTGTGTTCATAAACCGAGGTTACCACTGTACAAGCAAACAGAATTATTTCCCAGCACCCTGTGGGACCACCTTAGCCCATCTCACCAAAGTGGTGTGTGTGAGAGTGAGAGCACTGCAAGAAGAAAGAAGACTATAAAGGGTACACCACTGACATAAATGCCAGGGCACCAGCTCCTTTGTGATTGACCAGGAGGGCCAGCCAGATCCTGCTCCACCCCTACTAAAATTATGTAGTGGGCATGACTAAGTTAGGTCCATTAATTTCAATGAGTCTGCCCTGAGTAACACTTGAATGCCACTCATAGTTTTCTTTGGATGGAGTATTTATACAAGAAAGGAGATTCTGACTAAACATCAAGAAGAACTTTCTGATAGTAGGAGCTGCTCAACAGTGGAATGGTCTCTCTTGAGAGGTTGTGGACTCTCCTTCCTGGGAGGTTTCTAAGCAGAGGTTGGATGGCTATCTGTCACGGATGCTTTAGCTGAGATTCTGGCATTGCAGAGGTTGGACTAGATGGCCCTTCCAACTCTGTGGTTCTATGATTATGTACACCACATTGAATGAATGAATTTATTATTTCAGGTTACAGGTAGGTAGCCGTGTTGGTCTGGGTCGAAGTAAAATAAAAAAATTCCTTCAGTAGCACCTTAAAGACCAAGGTGCTACTGAAGGAATTTTTTTATTATTTCAGTCACAGACCAGTTCCAGCTCACATACGAAATCAGGGAAGTCATGAAAAACAATAGAAATACATTTAAATTAGCAGTTAGGTATAACAGGGACAGTACAGATATAGCAGCAGTTAAAATATATAAATTAGATCTTACTCACTAAAATATAACCTGAAGTTGTCATTTAAAACCTTAATCATGATGATATCACAGCTTGTTCCCTAAGTTTTATGGCAATCACACAGAATTTGGCCACCTTTAACATGATCTCTGGATCTTTGTCCTCTACCAGAGATTTTAAACATTGGAGTTCGGACCAATTTGAAGATTTTTGCATAGCAAGGGTGATAAATGCCGAGCGTATGTACACCACCTTGTGTATCTGTGTTGAAAGATGGTTTATAAATATTAAAATATTGTGCATTGTGTTCAAAATCACAGACAGGAATAAAATTGAATCTGAATCATTTTTGTTTTGCTGGCTTGCACAATTGGCATAATTATTCATTCATTAACCCATTAACAGCAGAGGCAGTGGCAGAAGGTGGATCCAAATCACTGAGAACAAACATTTTGGCAGTTTAAGTCCCATAATACAATTTTTATAATACAGTTTAAATACATTTAAATACATTAATAAATTTATTTATTTGGACATTTATATGCCACATTTCACATTATATATATATATATATATATATATATATATATATATATATATATATCCCAGAGCAGTTTACTGTGCAATCTAAATACAGTAAGTACAGTAAGGCAAAAACAAATGCAAATTCTAAAAAAGCACAAACATCCAAATATGCCACTTAGTAAAAATACTAGTGTTTTAAAAAAGTATAAAAAAGTAGTCTAAAAACCTGGAAGATTAGACAAGTTTTTACCTACTACCTAAAGGAGAACAGAGCAGTTACCAGGCATACAGCTTTTTTTGGGGGGGGGGGTTCTATTTACTTTTATTTTATTTATCAAAAATGCGCCTACCACTTGATTATAACAAAAGCTCACAGCAGGTTGTAAGAAATATTAAAATTATCAATAAAAGCAGTTTAAAACCAGCAATTAAAAATATTTTAAAAGAATTAAATTCCACAGTTGGGCTGCTCCAGCTTCGAAGGCCCCCTCCGCAGTTAGCACTTACCTCATCTCTGATGGTGGTGGGTATCTGGAAAAGGGTCTCAGAAGAAGATTTTAACTTCCAGGCCTACTTCTTTCAGTTGGATGATGGTCTGGCTATTGAATTATATTCTAGCTTGATTAAAAGGAAACATATGAAGAGTGTTGCTGAATTGTTATGTTATGATTTAATTTTTCCGTACTGTTGTTATTTTTCTGTATTATCTTTTTAACTGTCAGCTGCTTTGGAAAGACATTTACCCAGAAGAGTAGCCTAAAAATACTTTGAATAATAATAATAATAAACTAAAATAAAAAATATCTCCCTCTTCTGTTCCAATCTCTTTTTTAATGGGACAGGGGTGCAGAGTGAGTAGGCTATGGCTCAAGGCTGACATTTCTGTGGCAACTCTGAAGTGTCAAGACCACTGTAGGGGTCAAGCTCCAGCCTACTGGACTCCAGGAGCTGGGCAAGTGGCTGAGACAGGGCACCAGAAGCTGGCAGAAACCCAGCAAGATTAAAGTAAACCGTGGAATTTCAGAGGGCCAGAAGCAGTCAAAGCCAGACAAGGGTCAAGCCAGAAGGCAGCAATTGAGAAAAGGGAATAGAAGTTTAGCAAATGCCCTCACACTAAAGCACAAGTGGCTCAGGCATTTGTTTTGTAATTGTTAGGTACATTTATTTTAAAATGTTTATAATATATTTCAAACTGTGGTAACCTGCCCTAGGATCTTAGGATGATGCAGCAAGATGGAGTTGGCTTGTTTGTACGAGTCAGCTTGTACATGGTCCAGATTCTCCCTACCACAAGATCTTGTTATTACTTTACCACACCAACAGGCTCCAAAATGATCAAAAGAAAATCCCGCTGGGGTAGTGCTGGCTTTCGGAAGCTGCCTGGGTTGGTTGGTTGGTTGGTGGGAAGGGATAATGGATGCTTTGCAAACAACACAAGCTGCTTGCTGTGTCTTTGCCAGCAAAGATGTCTAGCCCGCGGATAATTCAAAATGCACTTGCATAACCCCAGGGAACGAAGACAAAAATCTCTTCTCTTTCCTTTTGCCACTTTAGTCATACTTCTTGAGGAATCAATGTAGCTGACACAAAACTGTAACTAATAATAAATAAATGACTTTATTTATGACCCTTTTCACCCTTGCCCCACCTAACTCTGCTCCCCCATCCTCTCCTTTTTCTCCTTTGAGGAAAGAGTGATGCAGCTGAGTGCAAGCTCCAGTTGACATCTATCTCAATTGATTAACTGTCTGGCATATTTGAGCTTCAGAACAAGGACCCTGGAGAACTCCATTTCATTAGTGGTGGCCCACATATGTTTCCAAGCTGTGGGTGGGCTAACTCCCTCTTTTTAATTGATCCTTCTCTATATTCCTTTTGTGGTCATTAAGCATGTTAATGGCAACGGAACACCTGCATTAAGATGCCAGTTTAACAACACTGAATAAATGATCTACCATCACTGGAAGTCACATTTATATTGGGGATGGAAATTGTCATGCCTGCCGCTGTGATATTTCTGCAGGAGGGAAGTGGAGAGAAGTAATAAAACGTTGCAATTGTTTAATCCATCACAATCAAGGAGTCATCACCTGATGATAACATGATTGTTATCTTATTACTGCTCTTTGTTACTGATTGCCCCTCTCAGCTCAAGAGCTCAATTCCCATTTTATGTTAATAATGACACCCGTTTCAATCATATTATTGGGAAAAGAAATGAGATTTGACAAATACAGCCTCTCTTTTCTTGCTCATTGTTCTAACGAACTACTCGCACACTCAAGGAACAGTTATGATGTACTGATGGAAGATTGAGCAGGGAATGTGCAGACAATATGTGAACTGGGCTTTGAGTTTGGTGGCGGCCACTTTGTTTCCTGAGAAATCTCTATGTGGGACAAGCAGCTGCAGTTAGAACTGGATATGGAACAACTGATTGGTTCAAAATTGGGAAAGGAGTACGACAAGGCTGTATATTGTCTCCCTGCTTATATAACTTATATGCAGAATTCATCATGCAAAAGGCTGGACTGGAGAAATCCCAAACCAGAATTAAGATTGCCAGAAGAAATATAAACAACCAACTTCCAGTCTACCGCCAGTGCTGTGCGGAAACGCTCCCCTCGAGCTCCGAGGGAACGGGCTTCGAGAGGGGGAGGGGAGAGCCATGAGAGTGACGCGGCCCCCGAAAGAGCTCCAGATAGGGCTTTCTGGAGACGAAGTTAATCGGCAGAGCCCCAAAAAGCGATCCCTTTACTCCCCAGTAAACCCTGTTAGGAGCTCTGGTGCGAGTGGGGTATCGTGGGCCATCGAGCACCATTGCTACCCTCTCGAAGTGAAGCTCTGAGCGGCAGTGGAGAGCGGTGGATTGTTCCTAAAGAAAAAGAAAATTTTGCTGATTTTGGACATCGTGAGTAAAAAGCTTGATTGGCTAAATAATTTTAATGAATTGGTCACGGTGGGAGCCTCTAAAAATGGAAGTCGGTCTCCCACATTGATTTGCTTTGAAGCAGTAACCTGACCCCTAGTGGGGGGATTTGCATGAGAGGATCAGTATGGCATGAAGAATTAAACCCCACCTCTTCTCTCTCCACCCCTCACCACACCATGGCCCCGCCCCTTGCACCCAGTGCTGGGGAAACTGACCACAGATCTTTGGCGTTGTATGAAGTATGGTCCTCACAACCATAGACTACCTCAGCAAGAAAGCTGGTCCTACAGCCACTTCAAATTATGTTTGTGAGGAGGCAGCAAATCATTCTTCAAATGCTTCCAACAAGAGAACAAATTCTTGCTTCCCCTTCTCTTTCCCTGTCCATGTTCCAGATGTGCTAGGTCTGTGTGCTTTTCAAAAGTTGTCTTTCGAAGCAAGTTGATGCTGCTCTCAGATAGCCTTTGGGCATGTTTTTAGATAGAGGCATGGCTTGAGTGTGCCTTCTTGTTTTTAAAATGTATCAAGAGAAGCAGGCTGCAGACATCATTGATAGTGGTGATTTATAATTTACTTAACTGGCAATTGTGGCTTCAGGAATACTAAATCCACCTAATTGTTTCAGTACCATTTTCCTGTATGGTTTCTTTCCTAGTTAAATTTCCATGGTTAAAAAAAAAAATCATTATTAACTAGCTAATAAGAATACTTCAGTCATAAATATAATATATGTTTTCTATAGATAACTATTAGCCGAGAGTGGTTCATTTAATTCTCCATTAACTCCTTAGAGTGAACATTACATTATCTCAACAAATGTGCATTATTAGTAAATCTGATCTAATGCTTTTATTCCAAATGGAATATCAAAAAGCTAAAAAAAAAAAAAACACCCTCGCAGTACTATTATGAACAGATTTTAGTGTAATTTCACATAGCTATTTTATATGAATAATTTCTAAGGGCAGGTACTGATGTAGATCTGCCATGGAAATAGTCTTTGAGAGCATTTTTAAAAAGTCATTGCTTCATGAACATCTCTATTATTATATTGCCATTCATTTGAATATTAAAAAATCATTATTTTGTCTTAGGTAAAAACCCACTAAGTAAGTTTGGTAATTTTATTTGAAATGTTTCAGCTTCTTTCAAAATTGTTCAAATGTTTTACTTGAGGTGAAACTTCTACATTTTACAAAACTGGTGAGCATCTGAGGATCTCAGGGATCCCTGAGAATTTTTACTCCTCCTCCTCCTCCTCCTGCTGTTATAGTTTTGCATTTGCCGTTCACTTGTGTTCTGATGTGAATCTACCTAATTCACTCACCCCAAACCAACACTCATTGAGGTGTGTCTTGGCATCTTCAATATACAGCTTCCAGCAAATGCTGAAGGCACACCTCTTACCCTGGTTTTTGACACCCGGTTTTCTTTATTTTTAAGACCCACTTTACTTTTTGATTATAAGTTGTTTTAAGATAATAATAATAATAATAATAATAATGGTAATAAATAATAATAAATTTTATTTATACCCCGCCCTCCCCAGTGAGAGCCGAGCTCAGGGCGGCTGACATCAATAAAATTACAAAAAATGTAACAGAAAGAAAAACAATTGATTAAAATGCAGATTAAAATACAATTTAGATTTAAAAATTGTTTTAAAATGCAGGCCCGAAGGCCAGGCAGAACAGCTCCATCTTGAAGGCCCTGCGGAAAGATGTCAAATCCCGCAGGGCCCTGGTCTCCTGTGAGAGAGCATTCCACCAAGTCGGGGCCAATACTGAAAAGGCCCTGGCCCTAGTTGAGGCCAATCTAGCCACCTTATGGCTCAGGATCTCCAAAATATTTGTGGACCTTAAGGTCCCCCACGGGGCATACCAGGAGAGAGGGTCCCGTAGGTACGAGGGTCCCAGCCGCATAGGGCTTTAAAGGTCAAAACCAGCACCTTAAATCTGATCCTGTACTCCACCGGGAGCCAGTGCAGCTAGTAAAGTACTGGATGAATGTGATCCCGTGGCCGGGACCCCGTAAGGAGCCTCGCCGCGGCATTCTGTACCCGCTGGAGTTTCTGGGTCAGCTTCAAGGGCAGCCCCGCGTAGAGCGAGTTACAATAATCAAGCCTGGAGGTGACCTTGCATGGATCACTGTGGCCAGATCAGGGCGAGAGAGGTAAGGGACCAACTGCTTGATTCGGCGGAGATGGAAAAATGCCACCTTAGCTGTGGCTGCAACCTGCGCCTCCAAGCAGGGCTGGCTCTATGGCCAAAATGGGTGGCGCAGGGAACCATGGCGCCAGCCCACCAGGGGGCGCCGTGAGCTGCGCCCACCTGCCCCTGGCCGGCCGGCCCGTCGCGCAGCTGCGTCCACGGCAACCGCGCGGCACCCACCTGCCCACCACGCTGGGAAACGGGGTGGGGGGGGCGCCGAAGGGATTGGTCACACCACGACGCCAGGGGCACTTAAGACGGCCCTGCCTCCAATGAAAGGGAGGCGTCGAAGGTTACACCCAAATTTTTGACAGAAGGCGCTGGCACTAGTTGAGCCCCCGCAAAAGATGGGAGTTGGGCCCCCAACCCCATGTCGTCCTGAGCCAACCAGAGGACCTCTGTCTTCGAAGTATTTAACTTCAACCGGCTCCCATGTGGCTATCCAGCCACAGCTTCCAAGCACCTGGTCAGTGTGTCTGGGGCCGAGGCAGGATGGTTGTCCATCAACAGATAAATCTGGGTGTCATCAGCATATTGATGACAACCCAGTCCAAAACGCCAGACAATCTGGGCAAGGGGACGCATAAAGATATTAAAAAGCATTGGGGAAACATAGTTTTTTAATTGTTGCAACCCACCCGGAAACAGGCACTAAACAGCAGCAGCAGCAGCAACATATTAAGTTTATGCAAAAGCATACAGATTTTTATGCAGAGTTTTTGTGTGTGTTTTTTAAAAAATTGCCAGGTTGTGTAGCAATGGGGAGAAACAAAGACTGTAAAAATGAGAAACCATGAGAAATTGAAACTGGGAGATTTGACCATCCCTAGGTGATAGAATTGCTAGAATGGTCATCTTCAGTGGATTGTGGAATCTTTTGACACACATAGCTACTACAATTAGATGGAGGCTTCCGCTGTATAAAAAAGACGAAAGTTTAATAACAAGTGCTATTCTAAGCGTAAGATTGCGTTATGTTGTGTATCTCTACTTAATTTTTTCTGCCCCTGCCCCCCAATAGCTACTTTAATTTTTATTTAGCAACTACTCTAACATGAAAGGTACTTGTTTGTTCTTTAAAAATTAATGTTCAGTGAAATCATGAGGCACTCATAATGGAAGACGCCTTTGCTTCTCATTAACATTGCAGGACAAACCTACAGCTAATACTTTATTTACACGAGCCAAAGACTTTTATATCTCAGTTTGGTGACCTTGATGTTCTATTGTGTGTGTGTGTGTGTGTGTGTGTATGTATGTATATATATATATATATATATATATATATATATATATATATATATATCCAACACATTAATTACTAGGGAAAATGCAGGGCTTTAAAGAAAGACCAACATTTCACTTTAACATCCTCAATAATCTGTTATAAAGCCAGCTAAGCTAGTCCCCAAATACAGAGGAATGTTATTACATGCTCAGCTAGCTGTCAGGGGGCTATGAGTCAGTGGCTTACAGTTATCAAAAGTAACAAGGTTGTTCAGACTTTCCTCCAACAAAGACAAACAGCTTATGGAGGGATTAAGCTCCCTTTGATTAGAACAACTGGAACACATCCTGCCCTTTTAATTAGCATTCTCTTTGGGCTTGATTGAGGCTGCTGATTTGATAGCTAGCTATAAGGAGGAGCAACAAACACAAAGGTACTGTCACTATTTTGCCTTGGGACGGTAAGAGCTGGACCATCTGCACAGGTTAATGTGGGAACCACCTTACCAATCCATGTTCAAACGTCTTTGGAATCTCAGAGACCCTTTGTTCAACAGGTATGGGCAATACTAATATTCCAGTATAATCAGTGAGCCCGTAGCCAAAAGCTATTGCCCCAGAGCTATGTTTCTTTTTAAAAAAATGAAAAGTATGTATCCTGGTGGGAGAAATAGAGGTTCTTTTGACAGCATTATTGATATTTCGCAGGTTTACATTTTAATTTATACCCTCAGGCGGGTTGAATGTAGAAGACTTCTATCCACAGGTGAAAACGTGAGCAAAAAGTCTCTTGGAAAAATTGTCTGCCGTCTGTCAAAGTAGATTGGCAATACTATTCTTGACATACTGTAATAGAGAGAAATATATTTTCTTTTGAGGCAAGTGATGGACACCTCATATACGATTTGGACTTGCCACTCCTCCTACTTTGTGCAGGCTACAACTGGGAATGTGCAAAAACCTTTCCTTTTCTATCTTTTCACACTCTCTGGCATTTGATGTTCAGGATACTTATGTTAAAATTAAGTGCTTATTATTATTATTATTATTATTATTATTATTATTCATTGTCATGTATTTCATCTGCTTAACTGTCTTCTGGTTTTGCATTCAGTAAACTCTCCTTTTTTTTGTAGATGTAACAACAATAGTCCCAAACTTGCTGTGTGTTTGTGATATTTATGAAGCACCAAAAGCACAACATTTTCTCAATGGGACTGGAGAAGAAAATCATGGGTGTTTGCTGTGTCCTTAGACGCAAGGCAAGCATCCCTCCTATTCTGAAAAGAGATCAGTGCTGTGCTTAATGCTGGTGCCGGATCCTCATGGATCTTGTTGTTGTTTAGTTGTTTAGTCGTATCTGGGGGGCGGGAGCTGACCTGCTCATTCCCCTCACTACTTATGTAACTGTAAGTATTCTGGGGTGGGTAAATAGGGTTGGAACGGTGTCTTTCCCATCTCCAGAATTGTGTGACTGCTCTACCTGATTATATACATCATATATAGACATATTGATATATCAATATATGGATATTAAGCTTAGGAAAAGTTGTCCTTTTTCCCCTTCTCTAGGGCAGAAGCTCACTCCGTCTGGAGAGCGTTCGAGGCTCTCGTCCCAGGCTGACTGAAGCCATGAAGAGGCACTCCTCTTAGAAGGTGGAGATGCACTTGTTTCAGCTCTTACGTGGTGGCTGTTTTTTAAGATAATTTGAAAGGAAGCAACAAAGGCATCCCATTCATAGAACATATTTCCCCCTCCATGAATGGTAGGCATTTAATTTCCTCTCATACACCACAGAGAACAAAGGCTCTAAGACAAAAAGAAAGAAATTATGATTAATAGTCTTTCAGTCCGGGTAAATTTACATGGATGATTCAATTAGTTTGCTCATTACATGTTTAAAAGGGTAGGCGGTGAAGTACATAACATATGAATCCAGACAGATAGCCGGATGCGCAGATGGGTGGACAGACTGGATTAGACAAAACAGGGACAAATCAGAACAAACTCTCTTATTCTGGAAGCTGCAAACAGCTACACTGCCAAGCCCAGGGGGGTTCAGATCGGATGAGCCAGGCACAATATAATTGTTGGCAATGGCAAAAATTGGTTGAAAATTTTGCCTATAATAAGCAGGCTGTGTTTTCGTTGGGACAAATTTACATAACAAGAAGCAACGCTGAAAGCCCACTGAGTTGTGATATTGTATCTGTATTAAAAAGGCCAGTTTCCCAACATGCCTTCACACTGTTACGTGACCAAGAAGCAAACGGGCTATAATGATGGGGCTATGAAAGAGGAGGTCTATGAAGAAGACAGCCACAGGCTTGATTCCTAATAGCTAGAGTTACCAGGGTAGGAATAATGTTGAGCCTTTAGCACAGGCATAGGCAAACTCGGCCCTCCAGATGTTTGGAGACTACAACTCCCATCATCCCTAGCTAACAGGACCAGTGGTCAGGGATGATGGGAGTTGTAGTCCCAAAACATCTGGAGGGCCGAGTTTGCCTATGGCTGCATTAGTCTGTGTCTGAAGCTAAAGGCAGAGGTGGAGGAAAGAATTTGATCCTGTCTGTTTGAGCCCCAGGATTATTGCTATCTGGGACCTTATTTAGAAGGAAGCATCTCTATCTTCCTTCAGTGTTTGCTATTCACTCATGTGGCTGCCACCCCCCCCCCGGCCCCCCAACCATGACAGCTGCTTATTTGTGAAAGGAGCTGACACTGGATTCATTACAAATGATTATCTGCAAACATAAAATGTGCATCTAATATATCGTTCAAAGCAGCCTGCAATTACACCTCTTTAACATTCTCTTGACTCAGACCATTTCTTCCCCCTTTCGCTATCTTAATTTGTTTTTTAATAAAAGACAAGATCCCCCTTAGACTCAGGCAAACATATTCTAGAAAGGGGGAAATTCTGCAACTAGCAGCCCATGAAAAGAATTATAACCTATACATGACTTTAAAAAGTCAATTTGCAAGAAATTTGAAGTGCATTCTTGAAACTCTGCACCAAGTAATACCTACTATTAAGAGCAACGGGGTCCACAGTGCAGGGATGGGCAATTCCTCAAGTTAATGGATGTTAATCTTGGACTACAGCTGAGTATTGATACTAACTTATTTTAACCCTTATCTCAGCATGCAAACCTGAAAATGCATGTGCATGTGTACACACACACACACACACACACACACACACACACACATATATATATATATATATATATGAGAGTGTTCTCGGATATGTTTTGTAGATATTTATTTATTTCATAGATATCAACACAAGATGCTTTTATAATATAATTCTATCAAAATAACATACTGTATAACACATTCCAAAAATAAAAAAGGAATGCAGCAGAACTGCTTTTTCTTAAAAACAAACAAACAAACAAACAAACAGTCAGTGCCATAAAGTTACCCAAAGCAGGCTAAAATAATTTGGGGGGGGGGGGAGGTTCAGTTTGGCACAACGGCAAAGGAGCCTCATTTTCCACCCCTGGCTGAAGCGTTTAGGCACGCCAAGCCAAGAAAAGTCTTCTTGATCCATTGATTCTTCTGGATCACTGCCACTGTAGAGATCTACTGGAGGATCCTGCCCCTCTTCCCCCTTATTTCTCCTCTGAGAAGTTGTCATATTTGTAGTCTGGTCAGGGCTGAGTCCTGACAGAGAGGTCTTCACACTGCTGGGTGTGAAGAAGAATCAGCTACTAGCAAACCTCTGTTAATGTTAAGGTAAGAAGCAGTCTTCACACCTTGAATAGTTTTGGGAAATTTCCATTTTTGTGGGTTGGGAGGATCGCTACAGAACAGGGTAGAAAAAGCGCAAAGTCCTGAGATTGCTTGTCTCTATTTGCAGTCTCATTAAAACAATCTTGCATTGTATCAATCCTACCCAAATCTACCACTGTGTTTCCTGCATCAAGCTTGTATGTGTACATGACCCCCCCCCCGCCCACCCCACACCCCTTCCAATGTAACTGAGCAGCCAAAGACATTTTGTACTATTGTTGTAAGTGTGGCCTTGAATATAAAATTCATCTAACTCCATTGTCTGATCATTCTTTCATAAGTGCATTTTTGATCAAAAAACCACACACAGGAAAAACGAAACTTTGGAAAATAGAATATAAAATACAATGACAGAGGTGCTTACATTTTTTATCTGTTTCCTTTTTGTTCTTCAAAAGAAATGGCATAAATTTGAAATGCACTGGGACTGGACTGTGTGCTATTATTCTAAAGCACCTTTTCACTTCACAAGCAACTTGATGTTCTAATTCTTCATTCAGTGTAACAGTATGCTATGGGGAGCCTAATGTTCATTTGGAGGTGATAATGTTCTGCTGTCTCTTTCCTGGTGCCTTGACTGTCCAGTCTTCCTTGGAAGGAATTGTTAAAAAGTTAAACTAATATAGGAGCTTTCTTTTCTTCCTAATAACATATATCCATTCTGTCAATACTTGCACATTGTCTGGTGGGGAGAGGGCACCTAATTGATTGTCATCTGGTATTCTGCAGACAAGATGTGCCTACCAAAACTAATTTGCCAGACCCCCAGCAACCTTGCTCAAAGGGTTAAATGCCTGCTGACCGTTCCCCCGCTGAGGGTCTCCTCCTGCCGAAGAGGGAAGTTGCAAGCCTCACTATATCTTTTTTCCCCAAAAGAGAAGAAAAACCATACAAGGACAAGTAATTTTGTAATTTTGAACACAGTCACCAGCATCTGCTATTTGTTAAATAAAAGCTTTGTTGATTAATAACAATACAGATGTATTGCTTCCCCCTCCCTGCCCTGCCCAGTCACAGCAAACCTTGTGGAGACACTAATTTGTACTATAATCTTTATGACTATCTTGGCGTTATGAAGTTTATGGTACTTGACATTACAATATCTCAGAAGATCATGTTTCATGTTTGCTACCTGTTAAAATTCATTAAAAATGGTTTTGGTTTGTGTTGTTTTTTTTAAAAAAAAAGGTTAAATGGAACACAAAATAATGTGTTAGAATCATAGAATTGTAGAGTTGGGAGGGATCCGAAGGGTCATCTAGTCCAACCCCCTTCAGTGCTGGAATGTCAGCTAAAGCATCCATGAGAGATGACCATCCAACCTCTGTTTAATACCTCCAAGGAAGGAAAGTCCATCACTTCTCATGGGAGACCGTTCTTACTGTCAGAATGTTTTTCCGCATGTTTAGTCGGAATCTCCTTTCTTCTAACTTTCTTGTAACTTTAATTTTAAACTACAGAGTTTAATGTTTCTTGCTGTCAAGGGTATTTCAAAAGAGGCACAATGAACCTGCGTGAGTTTATCTGGTGATTTTTAGTGCACACTGAAAGGTCCCATTATTTGAGTTGCAGAGGTGGACTGCAGTAGTTGTAGAAGTAAGCTATTTTATTAGCAGGGCATGTGCCGTTACCACTGCTGCCTGGGGAAAGGAGATTATTTTTTGACAATATATAAGCATTTTTCATAATCAGAACACTGGAAAAAGGGTATTATAGATTTTACATTTTCTGTGTCAACATGAAAATAAATAGGTTTTGGTGCCAAAGCAAACTTAGGGTATGATCCTTCATAGTGCTCCCCATAGCGCTCAAGGGAGTACTTATTCTCCCCCACCCTAGACAACAAATAATTTGCACCGGTCACAAACAGAGAATAAGAATAAGAACAGACCTCCCATTAGCTCCAAAGGCCTGGAGTACTACTTGCTTTAGGAGAGGAGCTGGGAAATGAGGCTTTATTTTGCCTTATAGGAATGCAGTGGTACCTCGCAAGACGAATGCCCTGCAAGACGAATTTTTCGCAAGGCGAATGCATCTTGTGATCTAATGGTGACTCGCAAAACGAATACGTTTTGCGAAAAATTCATCTTGCGGATCAAGGTTTCCCATAGGAATGCATTGAAATTTAATTAATGCGTTCCTATGGGCAAAAAAAGAAATTTCAATGCATTCCTATGGGAAACCGCGATTCGCAAGACGAATTTTTCGCAAAATGAATTGACTCACGGAACGAATTAAATTCGTCGTGCGAGGCACCACTGTATTTTGTCTTGTACAACTGCAACAGGAAGGAACATTCCCCTGGAGTTTTAAGATTAAAAGTTTTGTAATATTAAGATAGACACATATTTACATGTATTCAAGAAAAAATTTGAACCTGAAGTAGTTTTAAATAGAGACACAGAGAAGAGGAGGAATGAAAAACTCCCTCTTATAAGAAAAAAAAATATGTATACAGCAGTTACATAATACACAAATACGATTAGGATGGAAGAGAAAGTTGAAATAGAAAATGAGGGGTCAGCAAACTTTTTCAGTAAGGGGCTGGTCCACTATCCCTCAGACCTTGTGGGGGGCCAGACTATATTTTGAGGGAAAAATAAAAATGAATGAATTCCTATGCCCCAGTGGTGCATTTTAAGTAAAAGGACCCATTCTACTCATGTAAAAACACGCTGATTCCTGGACTGTCCGCGGGCTGGATTGAGAAGGTGATTGGGCCGGATCCGGGCCCCGGGCCTTAGTTTGCTTACCCATGCCCAAGCTAGACCAACTCCCTGAAATGTACACTTTGAGTCCTACAAAGGAATCCCTACTGCAAGCAGATAGGAGATCCTTCCCAGGTGTCCGCACTCAATGCCTGGATATCAGGAGCAGGACAATGTCTGGGGCTGGGACTGCATGCCCATGTGAACAGGCTACAGAGTGCCACCCACCAGCTGTTAAAAGATGCCCTGCTCTCTCCAACAACTTTGCTCATGTTCTCTTACTGGCCCTTCACTGCCCCCAAACTCCCCACTTCCTGCCCGATATCATGGCTTACCTAATGAAAAGAATTAAAACCTTAAGATTTTAATGGAACCAACCTTTGATATTTTTTACCTTTTTTGTTTTATTTTAAAAAGGAGTCTTTGGTATTGATTTGTGTTAATGGCATTAAGAGTTTCCGCATTATACATTGGCACTATACATTTAAAGTTGTATCATATAATTTTAAACAGTGGCAGCTTCCCCCAAAGAATCCTGGGAGGTGTAGTTTGTTACGTTTTCTTGACACTCACAGAAGGACAAATAGAAGGGCAGATTGCCCTTGTTCTTTTACAGACCCTAGCATTTGGGATGTTGAAAGCTGGTTGTTGTCCCTGCAAGCTCTGAAGGTTGGCAGAGTACAGAGGTTGTTCAGTACAGTACAGAGATTTGGGATTCTCTATCCTAAAGTGACAGCATGAATGCTGCAGCGGTAATGTGATGGGCAGCACTCTGTCCCTCTTAGCACACATTTTAATCATCGTATGATGCCAAACTAAAGCCTGGATATTGGCCCAGTCTCCCTTATCTACGAAAATGCCATTTTGCGCTTTCGGTTGGAGAGTAATAATTTGATAGTTGGCCGCAGGCTAGCCGTTGCAAACCACCATATTTCACCAGAATCTACTGACAATCCTGAAATGTGAACACATATGAATGAAGCTATCAGTGTGTGTGTGTGTGTGTGTGTGTGTGTGTGTGTGTGAGAGAGAGAGAGAGAGAGAGAGAGAGAGAGAGAGAGAGAGAGAGAGAGAGAGAGAGAGAGAGAGAATGAATTCTAGGAATCTTTTTAACAACAGCCCTTAAACTGGCTAACATTGCAAGCTAAGGATATTGAAACAGCCCGGGATTATCTCATGATAGACTTCAGCAGGCCTCACATCAATTTTATAACACCCTAGGTAAAACAGACTAAACCAATTTATGCGCTATCAGACTTCCCGACGCACCCAGATGATCTCTGTGATCATATGGATTTATGAGTGAAGGAAAGTGGAAAGATGGTGACTAAGTAAAGAATCCCAGGAGAGAGCAGTAGAAAGAAAGAAAGAAAGAAAGAAAGAAAGAAAGAAAGAAAGAAAGAAAGAAAGAAAGAAAGAAAGAAAGAAAGAAAGAAGGAAAGCTACACACAAATGAGCGACCTGGAGTCATGCAGAAATAAATGAGAAGGGAACCCTTTTTCTGTGAGGCCATTTTTAGTAGAGGAGTGCTAAAAAATTTCTGATCTTCTCTTGCTATACCTGTGTCCGTTATATCCCTAGTAGAAAAGCTTCTGTATTTTTCAAAAAGTTATACTTAAACATTTTTTTAAGCTCATCATACATTGTGTTCCAGAAGCTTTTGATTTTTTCACAGGTCCACCAAACATGTATAAGTGTCCCCTCTGTTTTACCACACCTCCAGCACAGATTTGTTTTTGTCTTATATATTTTAGCTATGACTTTCGTTCTTTTCTTATTCCTCCTTGCTCTGCTGGAGCCTTGGCCTTGGCCTGAAAGGGCTCTGTAGGCAACATGTCTTCAGCATGCTTAGAAAGAAAAAGTGGCATCAATAATAGATCAGAGTCTTAGAGCTGCTTTGGATATTACAGCCAAACACTGCCATACTGCATGCAATCTCTTCTGCAGTCATGTGGTGGTGCCTACTTAAAACTTGTGTAGGAAAGTTGCACAGGCTGTATGCTGCAGCCTGGTGAATTAGCTTGGAGATAGTAGCTCATGACTCCCCAATGAACTTGATCGCTGAGCCGGAGTTTTACCTCCAGATCCCTCTGCCCCAAATCCAACATGCTAGCTGCACAGAGTCTCTATTATGAAAGCAAGATTGTCCAGCATCTTGGTAGCAGAGAGATGTCTATATGATTCTAAGTGACCAGGAGCATTAAACAGACCACTTATGCAGAACAATGAAAGAAAATATTTCACATGCATGATGGAATCCTTCCTTTATGTTCACCAAATAATATTTTGTTTCTTCTATTTTACTTGCCCCTCCCTTCTCACTAGTTGCATTTTATTGTATCTGACAGCATAACTATATTCCGTAAGTAAGGATCAAGACTCATTCTGATATAGTTTTCCTGTAGTAAGTTGGTATTTTTAAGGAGATGAACTGGAAGGAATGTATAGTAGCGAAGGCAGCCATCAAATGTCTGCACTTTGGGATTCACTGAGCCACATCACATTCTGTGGAGCAATAAGAGGGCAAGCTGAAAAATCACACTGAAGCCACAATGGAAGTGTTTAGCATAAAGTTTAGTTTAGTGCCTACCTCTCATGGACAGGCAGAAATCTGCATGTTGTATATTTATCAAGGGTCACTGAAGTTAGATGCAGATTTCAGTCATTCCAAGGAAAAATAAGTTAATTTATACCGAGCGAGGGCATGCATGTGAAGGGCACACTTACAGAAATTGCTGCATGAAATATAGATGAGGAAAAGAGCATGATATATAGATGTTCAGGCAAGGGATGAGGTGAAGGTCCCAGGGTGATACATTGCTGCAGCCAAGTGTGAGACTGCATCAGAGATGATAGCACTAAGAAGTGAGGAGCCAGGCAGGGAAATAATTTAGAGTGGAAATCTTGGCTATAGTGATGGTCAATTCACGTCGACCAGCTCAGACACTGGAAAGCTGAACCAATAAAGAAGGATGTATGTGCAATGCCAAAATTCACACCTGTGCGCCCTGGCATTTACTGCTGATGCTAATGGGGTGGGGGGAAGGGAAGGGTTACACTTACTGGCCCACCCCCTCTGTCGCATTGGCACTGCATGTTGGAGTGGAAACCTCTAATCAGGAAGACACCCTACAGGGGTGATAAAAATCTGCCAGTTTAAGTTTCTCTGCTTCTCAGTTCTCTATTCTTAAGGTCAGTTCTCCACACCTCCACACCAGTTGGTGGGTACGCCAACTTTTTAGCTCATTATTTTTACTAATATATACAGTTTTGCATGCATACAGTTTAGGGAAGCTTTTAATCTTTAAGAAATTAGTGTATTTTAATATTTCTGTTGGAAGCCGCCCAGAGTGGCTGGGGAAACCCAGCCAGATGGGCGGGGTATAAATATATTATTATTATTATTATTATTATTATTATTATTATTATTATTATTATTATGCTTAATTTACACATTTTTGCAAAGCAATTGGGTGCATTTTATATACTGTTTTCACTCACATTAGCATTGTCATTGACACTTTGTTCCAGCCTATGCAATTTTGTACAGGTTACTTTGCTGAAAATGACATTGCAAAATTAAGGAGATGTGTGCAAACTATGTTCCAAATTCTGATCTTCAAAAGAACACCTGGTATCATGCTTGCATTTACTTAAAGAGTCACAATAGGTCCTTGACAGGTTTGATATGGGCGAGTGACTCTGTAGCTAATTGTCATCTCCAATATAATGCAAAATTTCAGTGCAAAGGTAGCTAGAACTTGTTAAAGATTTTTTAAAGTACTCAGCTGTCATAGAGGGTTCTTTCTTTATTCCTGTGGTGAGGGAATAAGGGAGAAGCTGAGATTCCAGGAGAAGCACCATTGGGGGTTTATTTGCACAAGCCGAAAAATTACTCCCTAGCCTGCAAGTAGTTTCTACATGCAGGGAATTGCTGTAACCTCACAGCTTCTACCGGTATGCCTAGGCAGTTGCTCTGTCTCTAGAGTGTACACTGAGCTCTTGATTCCCACATACGTTGAAAGGCAGAAATGTGCATTATTGGTTAGGATGACACCTGGCTGGGCTGTTCTCCCCTGCCATATCTGCGGGCACCTTCTTGCTTCTTCTTCAACAACAACAAAAATACCAAGTGTATATTGTGGACATGTGTCAGGGCTGGAGTCAAGAGCAGGCCAGCAACCAAACAATAAATCAACCGAGGACAGTGGAATTAATTCAAGGAAACAAACCACAGATCTGGCCTAGTGGCCTCAGCAACTCTTTCTAAGAGGTCTTGCCCCGATGAAGCACCTTCAAAGACTGCTTTCCCAGTGCCCACTAGGATTCCTCCTCTCCAGGGTCCCTCCCATGCAGTCTCAGGCTGTGTTCATGCACAACCACCCTTTGCTCTGCCCGTTCCATTTCTTGGTGTGTTCTAGGAGACCAGGGGGAGGGGAGCTGGTTGCAGCAGGAGGCGGCTCCTTGGCTTCTTCAGCAACCTGCCTCTCTGTCTCCTGGCCCCACCCCTTTCCAGCTCCCACTTCTGGCTTGGAGTCTGAATTTAGCTCTGCCGGAGCCTCCTCTTGTTACTTTGCAGGGAAATGATGTTATTTCTATGTATTTGAGGGGGACATTAGTCTTTCATCTCTAATGTGTTGCCATTTCCACAAGGAAACGTCTCCTGTGCTTGGATATCATTGTGAGTCTGTTGGGAGGGACTTTAGATGATGATGATGGCGACACCAATTGATTTTATGTTATGTTCACGTTTAATGAGGGTGGATTTGTGTATTGAGGGGGTTGGGGGTTTGTGTTATGTTGTAAATAAAATTCCATAAATAAATAAATAAGAAAAAGAAAAGAAGGAAAGTCAGTGAGGAAAGGTGAGAGAATTCTCTTAACCCTCCAGACTATGAGCAGGACCCCCTGATGTTTATAACTAAAAGGCAGGACCTTATACATCTTGTATGATGGTTACTATGGTTACTGGATATTGGAGTGTATTCTTATACTGTCCAGATTACAGGCCAACCATAGGCATTTGGCAGCCCCAATAATGAAAGCTATTTGAGTGAAATCAGCCTTTTGTTCACATTTAACAGCAGGTGGCCAAAGAATGTGACGTTCAGCATTAAAAGTTACATCCATGTTTTAAGATCTAGTAAATAATTTTTGCATGACTTTCGACTTGCCAGTTTCAAAAATTTTCATTTATTTAAAAGGCAAAATTAAATGACACAAATACTATACTATTGTACAAAAACCCTGAAATTCAGTACACAGGTGGCTTGCAAATTAAAATACAGCATCAAAATGCACCACAGAGAGAATTGTTCTTTCAACAACTGGGAAGGCTGCAATAAAAATATACCTCATAAGGAGCAACTCTACAGTGAAAATATTAATAATAAAATATATAAATGTTAGATCTAAAAATAATAGTAAATCTGCTCTTATTTCATAGTCAATTGTTTTCTTTAGTTATCTACCTACTCTTTGTTTGTGGAATATATTATAAGTGCCCCTAAAATTGTACAGTTCTAATTGTATACACAAATATGCACCAAGAGGGCAATGAGCACACTTCTTATCTGTGTTCAGCATAAAGGTGGATCGGTCCTGCTAAACATAGCAGTCAAATATAACCCATTTTCCAACCAACATCACAGACCATGATCTCAAGATGAGAAACTGAATAAAAGGTACATCTGAGAAAAAAATGCATAGTCTTTTATCCAAACCAAATTAGTTACACATGTCCCACTAAAGTCGTGAAAAGTTTGCCATTAACTTCCAACATTGCATGAGGGAAGGCTACAACATTTTCTCTCCTCTCATAATACTCAGAATACAATGAAGCTAACTGTTGCAAGGATGGGACGCGGGTGGCACTGTGGTCTAAACCACTGAGCCTCTTGGGCTTGCCGATCAGAAGGTCAGTGGTTTAAATCCCTGCGACGGGGTGAGCTCCTGTTGTTCGGTCCCTGCTCCTGCCAACCTAGCAGTTTGAAAGCATGTCAAAGCGCAAGTAGATAAATAGGTACTGCTCTGGTGGGAAGGTAAACAGCATTTCCTTGCACTGCTCTGGTTTCTCCAGAAGCAGCTTAGTCATGCTGGCCACATGACTCGGAAAAACTGTCTGTGGACAAACGCCGGCTCCCTCGGCCTGTAAAGCGAGATGAGTGCCACAACCCCAGAGTCATCTGCAACTGGACTTAACTTTCAGGGATCCTTTACCTTTTTAACTGTTCCAAGAGTCAGCACAGACAAAAAAAGCATTTTTGTGTGTGTGTCGTGCATAGACAGACAAGAGGGAGTGGTGGCCCCCCAGCATGGATGCCTTTAAAAGAGGACTAGATAAATTCATGGAGGATAAGGTGATCAGGGCTGCTAGGCACAAGAGCCATGCTCTACTGTTCTTAGGGCCATACCTAAGAATGTTTCATATCTTAATGCGTTCTGAACGCACATTTGTAAGTCGAAAAAATCTGTAAGTCGAATCCCATAGGAATGCATTGGGAGAAAAAATTCGTAAGTCGAAGCAACCCTATCTAAAAAATCGTAAGTTGAAAAAATCCTATCTAAACCGCATCCAAGATGGCGGACGGAGCTCCGTTCGTAAGTTGAAACATTTGTAAGTTGAGTCATTCGTAAGTCAAGGTACCACTGTACTGGTTTCATCCAGTGGACCTCTTTCATTCCTATGGGTGTTCTAAAATGAGGTTTTACATCACGATCACTGTATCTATTTTTGTTGAGAAAACATTGATGCCTCTGTTGATCAATAAAGACTGGTTGTCAGGCCTACTAAGCTTAATTCACAACTTACCTGTGACATCTGTCATCAGGAAGTGCTGTGACCTTAAATAATTTCCCTGTGGGATGCGTCAGCATTTGCCAGTCCACTTTGTTCTGTTGTAGACTTAATATATGCCTCCTCTACCCCAAGTGACAGATATTGGAGCCGTAAATCCCAGCCCTTGTTATGACCATTTTTAATCATCTGTTTCCTTTGGAAGGGGGGAAATGTAAAGCCCATGTGGATGATAAATATAATTTAACCATGCATGTCACCAAGAAATCTGATAGTCCCACGGAGACTTCAGCTGCATTGTGCAGCAGTAAAGAAAAGGCTTTCAGCTTCCTTGAAGCCGCATGGCTCCCTGTGCATCAGTGATGTACTAAACCTGAGACTTCAATTGCTGCGCGTTAAACAATCTCTCTGGCAGAGTGAAAACTAATTGCTTCAATGGATTCTTCTCCCCCAGTGCTCCTCAGATGGCGCAAAGTGACATTGGCAGCAGAGAAAGGGTGCTGCCTGTTGTCTGTGATTTATAACTTATCTTGCTGGCACCTATTCAGCCGGCACTTAGCACAAAGCCAAACTTGCATGACATTTAAAGAGCCTGCATTAATACAGCTAGCCAATCAATGGCAGCTGCCCCCTCCACAAGGACACTGGTACATTGCCGCTACCTGATGCCGTCAACAGAAAATGACACAGGAATCACAAAAGGTAGAATGATGTCAATTTAATCAGAGAAGATGCCTCCAGAAAAAGAGCAAACAATGCTGATGCAGGTAGAAAAGTGGGAAGGTGATAATTCTTGGCAGGCCAGTGATACTTGGCAGGTCCCAGTGAAACCAGAGTTGAAATTCAGTGATACGAAATCCCACAGCATGACACATAGGATGAGAACTCTGGTTTCCATTCAATTAAAATCTGTGAGTGATCTTGGCAGAAAGGAAGTCTGGCATAGATAAGAAAGAATGCTGGAAATGCTTTCCCAGAGGTCAAACTGTTTCTTTGTCAAAGGAACAGAAAACAGCAGCAGGAGTTGCAAAGCGATCACTTCTAAACAATGGCTATTAGCTGCAAGTTCTAGACATGGCGTGGAAATCTGGCTCAGTTTGCAGTTGAAGGCAAACTTATTTACAAACCAACACACAGTCATCCTTTGAAATTCACCTTGTCCAGCCAGGCAATGTGTACAAGAATGCATATACTAGGGAATGGGTGGCGCTGTGGTCTAAACCACTGAGCCTCTTGGGTTTGCTGTTCAGAAGGTCAGCGATTCAAATCTGTAGGACGGGGTGAGCACCTGTTGCTCTGTCCCAGCTTCTGCCAACCTAGCAGTTTGAAAGCGCACCAGTGCTAGTAGGTAAATAGGTACGGCTGCGGTGGGAAGGTAAATGGCATTTCCATGCGCTCTGGCATCTTTCACAGTCCTCCGTGCACCAGTAGCTGTTTAGTCATGCTGGCCACATGACCCAAAAAGCTGTTTGTGGACAAACGTCAGCTCCCTTGGCCTGACAAGCGAGATGAGTGCCGCACCCCATAGTTGCCATTGACTGGACTTAACTGTCCGGGGTCCTTTACATTTTACCTTTTATGTTTATTAGGGAAAATTGGTAGTCAAAGCAACATAAAGAAATATGTTTCTTAGGAGAAATTAGTGCGAAAATGCTGGTGAATTTTCATAAAGATTATTATTATTATTATTATTATTATTATTATTATTATTATTATTATTATTGCAAAGTGTTGCAGAATAACTGTATTTAAGAATGGGAAATGAGCAACCTGGAGAACCAGAATTGACAGATTAGTCCACCCCTAGCTGCAACCAATGTTCTCGCTTGCTAATTTCTAGCTTGAAATTGGGAGTGCAAAAATTCAAAAAACACTGAAATGGGGGATCAATTTTGAAGGGGAAACACTGTTCATGGGGTGGTTATTGCCAATGGCAATCATTTTTTCAAGGTTCTTTTTAGCTCTACCACTACAGGTGACAGAAGCAGAGCTCCTCTTAGTGGCCACCAGCTGGCAGCCACCATCATCCCCAGAAAGTGGTGTTGATGAACTACTGCAGTCATTTGGCTGTTTGTGATACAGGCTGTTTGCCATTCATACTTTTTAGCTTCTTTATAAAATCACCGGGTGAAGTCATACAGAGATTTGCCACCAGGCACATGCAGCCAATTAATTTCTAAATGTATTGGTTAATATTTAGCCTTATTTGCATTTAAACATTTCAATATGACTAACTCAATGACATTGTAATTGTCCAGACTACGATGGTACTTCAAGTTACAAATGCCTCAGGTTACAAACGCTTCAGGTTACATACTCCGCTAACCTGGAAGAGTTACCTCGAGTTGAGAACTTTGCCCCAGGATGAGAACGGAACTCGTGCACTGGCGGCGCAGCAGCAGCAAGAGGCTCCATTAGCAAAAGCACGCCTCTAGATAAGAACAGCTTCAGGTTAAGAACGGACCTCCGGAATGAATTAAGTTTGTAACTAGAGGTACCACTGTATATTTGATTTGAAATGATGCAAAGTATTCTGCAAGGGCAGGTGCTACATGAAATGGTATCTGACTGAGAAATAATAGCTGAACATTACAGTAATTTACGAGTGAAAATTGGAGACCTTCAAAATAAGCAGGTCTCCTGCATATCTAGATGATGTTTCATATTGAATCCCCTGGACTCTGCTCTGTGTAGGCATTATTTCTGTTCTTTCAGGTTAGTAATATTTCTGGTATGAAGTTATTGCAGTGTTTAAGTGAAGGGTGAAGCAGTTTGACATTTACTTCAGGTGACATTACGCTGTCTATGGATATGACATTTCTGGTTCTGTCAGTCATTAACTTTGATCTATATTTCAGACCACTTGACTTTTTTTGTGTGCAACCTGGAAGTTTTTTGTGCAACCTGGAAACTTGCAAGGCCTTCACAAATTCTCTATTAGTCAACTTCTTTTTGTTAATTGGTGATTCTATGATTCCATGAATCTTACATCTGGAGCAATTTTACCCGGCCCCACATGTCCTTATCAAGTTTTATTGGAGGTGTGTCAAAAGATTTGTTCACAGTTTTCAGAAGGGAATAGGCTTATTCCTGGGCAAATGTACATAGGATTGACAAATTATGTGAATACCTGCAATTAGCCAAACTAACAGATTTGATAAGACGAAATCCGAAAGATAAGACTAGGATGCAATGGAGTGTTTAAACGAGTATTTAAGGAAATCAGGTATGGGAAATAACACATGGTTATGCCTAGACTAACCCAGCAGGATATGAAAATAGGTGGAAAAATTAAAGGTGAAAAATTATTGTATATAAAGGAAAAATGACAATTTATTATCAAAGGACAGACCAGTAGAATAATGAAACACAATACTTCTGTGTAGAAGATGGTGGAAGCATATAAAGAATCTTTTATTGTTGTTTCTTTTTTGTTTTCTCGTTCTGTTATAGTTATGCGGTAATATATTTACTCTTGATCTTACTTGATTTTCTTTTTTCCTTTTTTTTCCTGTATAGATTATTTTTAAATCAATTTATTGTCTTTTAATGTGTGAAATAATGTTTTATTCTCTGATATTAAAATAAAGATTTATTTTTTTAAAAAAGAGTTTTATTGGAGGTGTGTCAAAAGATTTTTTCACAGTTTTCAGAAGTCAATAGGCTTATTCCTGGGCAAATGTACATAGGATTGCAGCCTGAGTTAGCTAAACTATTACCTGCCTTTCCATCCATGGGAATCCACAGATCAGGGGCATAGCTGCCAAGTCTCCCGTTTTCCCCAGGAAATCCCCATTTTTCCAGCTGTTCCTAGCTAGAAAAAACGGGTTTTTTTGTTTTCCCCCGGTTTATTCTGGTGCGGTGGCCATTTTGGAACTGGGAGGAGCATGCTCAGAAGCGACTTTTGATGCTGCTCCGCCCAGTTCCAAAATGGCGGCAGCGCTACTTCTGGTCTGCTATTTCCGGCCCGGTCCCTTATTTCTCTGACAGCAACTTGGCAGGTATGATCAGGGGCGCAGGAAGGGGGATGCGGTGGGGGCGGGCTGCCTGGGTGTCACCACTGGGTGTGTGTGACAAAATACTGAGCGGCACTCAAAGTGGGGCCTGCAGCACGCCCAAGCCACACATCTCTCCTGGGAGTGACGCAGTGGCTTGAGCGCCCACAGGCTCCACGCTGCCCAAATGGTCCTCCCACCCCCTCAGCTGTAGGCAGGCAGGCAGGCAGGCAGACTCCTCAGGCGCCCAATCGGCTTCCTCCGCCACTGCCACAGATGGAGCAAAAAAAAAAAAAAAGGTAAATAACACCAATGATATTGGTAAAGAAAACCCCCAAATCAGCAGTTTACACAGTGCAATTAAAAGCTGATGGGAATAAGACAAATTATCTCTGAAATAGAGTATTAACTTGCCATCTATCAGTGCAATCCCATGCACATCTACTCAAAAGTAAGCTCTTCAATGAAGCTTACTCCCAGGTCAGAGTGTATACACCCCTAAACCACATAAATTAAGATGAAATGAGACTCTTTGGGAACTCCCAAATTTAGCTACCACCACTGTTGAAGCCCTGCTTTGGGATACCACACACTGTGGTTCAGGTGGCGAGGGGGGCAGCAGCTTCCCCTGACGTACTAGGTCAGCTGCCGAGCTATATCTCCCAAAATGCAATGCCTGATGTCAATGTTGGCCATTGTATTCTGACAGATACAAGACGACTGCCCCCTGCCGCTCACTGTGGGCAAGTTATACTCAAGTACCATCCACAAACATTGCTGCTGTCTGCCACGAGCAATAATAACTAGGGTGAAGGGGGTGAGGGGCACACATTAATAACATATTTCCCCCACTAATTTTCAAAGCTGTATTCATCTAATTTCCCCATAAATCTGAGTTCCAGCATTCATTTTCTAGTTGGCAATTTACACTTAATTTCTAAACGCCACAACAGCATGTTGAAATTAATATGGATGTATCACTGAAGCAATAGCTACTGAATAAAAATTACCAACCTCTGGGGTACTTGTCAGCCATGTGGACCATGTTATACATACACTTATACATGTATTTGATGGAAAACAGGAGTATTTAATTTTTTTAAGGTTTTTTTTTTCTAAATCTGAAGGACAGCATTACTCTGGTGTATTCTACAGTCGGTTCTCTTTTTCTTTTTCTTTTTTAAAAAAGAGCAATGAAACCATCAACAAAATCTGCACATGTTTTTTGGTGATTGGGAAATAAAAAGCAATTAGATCCTCTTGCTAAAAGGAATGTGCTCATAGCACAAAGAGACTGCTGTGACTGGGGTTGCAAATACACCATTGCCAAATATGGGAACTCGCTTCCAGTCACTTTGCAAGACAAGGAAAGAGAAAAATTCTGCAAGTGGCCCATCTGAACTCAACCAACAGGTGGAGCATTTGTTTGTGGTTTTTGTGGGGATGCTACTGAAAATGGCTGCCGCATGGGGAATCCTATTGTCCTTGCAACAGATGCTATGCAGAACAGGACTTTCATGTTGTGAGTCTCCCACTATATCTCAGAAGCTTCCAGGAATCTGGAAGGGAATATGCCGGTGTGCATCTCCCTCAACATCATGGTATTTGCTTTTAGTGCAGTGGTTTGGTAGAGTAGGAATGAAGGGAGATCAGTTCAGCCCTATGACTTTACTTTCTTCAGGGTATGAGTGATGTTGTCATCCACCAGAATGCCAAGATAATTGACCGGCATTCCTTGTTCTGGCAAACGAATCAGGTGACCAAGAAGCTGTCAGGTTTTGCTGCTGGTTGTGACAGAGTAGCATAGAGGGAGTGACAAAATGAGCAAAATAACAAAGCGCTTTATATCATACAATATAAAGCGGATTGTGGTAGGGCTGCTAGGAAATTTAGTTCAGGGTTTGGTAGTGTACAGGCCACAGGTCATGCTGAGTAATGGGGGCGTGCGTATGCAAATCCCAGGGTTTTAATTGGTTGGTGGGGGCCCCTTTTAAAGTCTTGCCCTCCATTTTACAGTCACATTTTGCCTTGGTGTTTGAATCCCCTCCCACCCGCTCTTTTTTCTTGCAGGTTAGCACGACATTGCTATTGCCTTCGGGGTCGCCTGTATTCAGGGGCCGGTAGGAATTTTTCCAATTGGCTGATTGGCTTTGCCTCTTGGTTTTCGCCTACTGCGCTAGCAAATTGTCACAACTTGTTAGGTTGGCGGTTAGGCTTTTGGTTGGTTAATCGGTTGGTAGAGGGGTGTGGCACACAGATGCCTACCCTCACCTCCGTTTGCTCCATATAGAAATATTCCGTTAAAGGAAGCTCGTGGCTTACGCTCTTGTCCTTACCATCCCGCCATTGGCGGGGATGGTGGGCCCAATTATAAGAGTAAGAGCCTTGGGGAACATTCTTGGGTAAAGAGAGGAGGGAATGACTGGGCTCAGCCACCTCCTCTCTCCCAGGTATGTTTACTTGACTTCCCTTCAGGAAGTCGGAGCAGGAACTGTCCAAGCGGACAGTGGTGAGTCCTGTCCTATGGTGACAGCTGATGTGAGTCCTGCCCCAACTGGGCAGATGAGGTGAGTCCTGTCCAAAGGGGACAGCTGATTGAGTCCTGTCCTAAATGGACAGATGGGGATAGTCCTTCTTAAGGAAGGATGAGTGCATAACCAAAAGCCTAAGCCAACACTCGGATTAAAATTGGTGTATTAAATAAAGTTGTGGCCCTAAATTATTTGCCAAAAACCAAACCATAATTCTGGTGTCAGTTGTGAGTTATTTAAGGTAAATTTCTGGTAAGCCTCGACACACAAACTGAGAGTGGGTATTTCTTTACTTTGATGGAGTTCCTACTTCATATTAGCAGTCTTGTGAACTCTCAGCTGGTGGAAGGACCTTTCTTAAAGCTCAATATATTATCCAAGCCGAACCAATGAGTCAGGAATAAGAATGGACTTGGCTTGAAATATGCTGTGCTGTTTCCACGGTTTTCTATGGGGGTAGATGGGGAGCTTGGCTTATTCCTGGCTAATTTGATGCGAACAGTTGGTGTGGGTGCTCTTGCCCATCACTAGTTTCAGAGGTTAAAGTGGTCACGCAACAACAGCAACTGACACATTTGAATGCCTAGTCCAGGGGTCAGCAACCTTTTTCAGCCGTGGGCCGGTCCACCGTCCCTCAGACCATGTGGTGGGCCGGCTCTATTTTGAAAAAAAAAAACATATGAACGAATTCCTATGCACCGCAAATAACCCAGAGATGCATTTTAAATAAAAGCACACATTCTACTCATGTAAAAACACCAGGCAGGCCCCACAAATAACCCAGAAATGCATTTTAAATAAAAGGACACATTCTACTCATCTAAAAATACGCTGATTAGCGGACCATCCGCGGGCCGGATTGAGAAGGTGATTGGGCCGCATCCGGCCCACGGGCCTTAGGCTGCCTACCCCTGGCCTAGTCTGTTGAATGTAGGCAATGCAGGCCCTAAATCAAAACAAACTCATAACAGCCTTGATTAGAATTCTGAGCACACTATGCATTTTAGGGTAAGGAAGCTCTCTCAGAATATATCTGGGCATTATGGGCTAGAAATTTCTGAACCCATTGTTTCTGAACTTCAGTAGTATCTCTAGTTAAAACTGTGTATACATCTTTTTATTCCTCACAGTTTCCCATGTTAAACCATAATTATTTTCTTAATGTTATTACAGGAAATCTGAACAATGTTCACCCTCGCCAAGCTATTCTTTCAGTACAAGAAGCAAACTTGCCTTTTTTGACATGCTTGCATTTGCTGAATTTATCCATCTTCCATTTGCTTTCGCCATCATGTCTGCATTTTGCCAGCCAGTAGGAAAGAGAGGAAATCAAATATTTAATGGGTGGACAAAGAGAATCCTAAAACAAGAAAGCTAATTCTATTTTCAAAAAAAAAAAAGATATGAAAGAAGAAACATCTCAATGTGCTTTTCCCTTGGGGGGAGAAATCAATAATAAGGTGAAAAAGCTGAACGGAACATACCCATGAAAGATGAATCATATTACTGCTATACGTTAAAGTACAACCCCCCCCCCAACTCGCACTGAAAAGTTGTTAAAAAGAATAAGAAAAAAAGAAGTGTTTATGAAGACAATTTGTAGTGTTAGCTTCCACAAGTTGTAAACTACTGAGCCAAGAAAACCCAACAGTCCTGTCTGATGGCCCAGTAGGGGCTCCATAAGCCACCTGCTTTGCTGTCTATTCAGAACTGCAAAATCTGGGATGGGGGAGGAGGGGTGGGTAGGCATTTGGTAACTGCAACATATAGCTGCCAGGCTCTTCATGGGTCACAACTAGGGAAGTAGAGAATTCCAACAAAAATGGAAACTGAGTGGAAATTGCTGATGCTAGCTTATTTGTCCCACATCCAAAACAGAAATCAATCCAGTGAATGCGACCAGTCTTTGCTGTGTTAGTGGTCTTTAGTCTGCAAGCATTAAACCATTGATTAGGTTCCCGCCCGCCCATTTGAATTGTGTTTCCTTTGCACTGCAACAACTTTTTAAACATAATGATAACATAATTATGCAATTTAGGCAATTGATCATATAAATTATGCATGCCATGTACAGCCACAGTGAACAGTGAGGCAAATAACATTGTTCAAGCAGCAGGTGCCCGCGTGAACTGCAAAGCATGACCACACCTTACGTTTTTATGCATATAGGAAGATAAACCAGCTGGTGGCCCCTAAACAAACAAACAATGAACATTTTCCATTGTTTGCCAGTCCATAGACATGGGAAGGATATGGTTGGGTGACATCTGCAGCAGCAGAATTTTGGTAGCAGACCATGAGGGGGGGAAAGGCCGGCCCACCTCCATTCTCTACATGGCAAAACTAGGTATGACCAGGTAACAATAAGACAATATGAATAAATAACGCTAGGCTTCAATATAGGATGGATTCCACAGTCACTGGTTGTGCACAAAAGTCTAGTTCACTGCTAAGTGATGTCTGGATCCTGTCAGGAAGCCCAGTGTCTGCCAGGCTACAATCCTGAACACAATCCTCGGAGATACTTACTTCTGAATAGACATGTATAGGATGACACTGTTAATGCCCAGGGCTGTGAAGAAATTCTTGAACCCCCATTCTCCCAACACTGCATATCACTGTACATGCATTGTGCTATTTCCCTGATCTGCTACTGTTTTGGACAGGAGCCTTATTTTATAGACTACAGTGCTAGAAGGCTGAGCTCACCTTGCTTGGTCATAAGTTGTGCAGGCCTGAGTTAAGCGGAACCCGGTGGCAACTCCAGTTGCCAGGGTTGGACTGGGCTTCCAGAAGTTTCAGGCAAGGGTATGATTTGAACCATGTTTACAAAACTACTTTTTAAATGAAATGTGCTGTAATATTCCGAAGGTGTCTGTGATAGGCACTCAAAGCGAGCAAACCTCACAGGATTTAAACATATTGTCCCCTAGAGACCTGGAAGCGTCTTTGAGATGTGATGGGAGCTTATTTCAAGAGAACTTTCATTAATGTTGCACATAGGGCCTTTTGTCCTGTTCTGGCACCTGTTCAAGGGGTTCCTTTTTCAGAGCTATTTTCAGCAAAGGTAATTTTCCGAAGATACACAAAGAGCATGGACTTCTTTGAGAAACACTTTCTACTGCACTGATGCTGAAATCAGCTTTTTGCCATCACATCCCCAGCAGGTGTTAAGCTGTTTTCCAGCTCTAATTTAGTTTGACTGATTGCCATCAGCCATCATCTGCAACTAATCAATTTCTCCGTGTAGATAAGGCCAGCCATGGCCTTGTGTAGATTAAGCTGGGTGTGTTAATGACCTGTCATGCACAGTGACTTGTCCAGGAGCAAGAAGGGTACTAGGGTGATGAAAATGAGATTGAGAGAGGGTAGTTTACTGTGGCAGATTGAATGTTAAAAACAGACAGTGAAATATATATTTCTTCTTTTTGAGGTGAGAATAGATGTTAGGAAAACTATAAGTAAAAGAAAATCAATACCATACTATTGGCAGAGTTGTTCATATTTTGTATCTTTTATATGTAGCACACACTGTGGTTCAGACCATGATTACTTTAGTATTCCAACATATATTTTATTTAAGAAGGGTGGTGGTGAAAGGTTCTAGTCTTTATGGCTGCAGGAAACATTCATTTCTGACGCTGATATATGCAAAATGAAAGGTGGAATTAAGCCTCCACATG
The DNA here is from genome assembly GCF_963506605.1 of Zootoca vivipara. Taxonomy (NCBI): domain Eukaryota; kingdom Metazoa; phylum Chordata; class Lepidosauria; order Squamata; family Lacertidae; genus Zootoca; species Zootoca vivipara. Next base: position 5,344,255 of record NC_083279.1, on the reverse strand, counting down.
CTGCCTTTTGCCATTTCAAAAGAATAGAATCACAGATGCTATAAAATAAACTCTGGGTAACTTGTCATGGTTTCCATAAACCAAACCTCCACAACTTCACTCTGTCATTGAACATTTATTATGATTCACCCATACAGGCAACCTGCCTGAAACACTGTTTATATTGTATTTCTATAAACACATATGTTGTTGTTTAGTCGTTTAGTCGTGTCCGACTCCTCGTGACCCCATGGACCATAGCACGCCAGGCACTCCTGTCTTGCACTGCCTCCCGCAGTTTGGTCAAACTCATGTTCGTAGCTTCGAGAACACTGTCCAACCATCTCGTCCTCTGTCGTCCTCTTCTCCTAGTGCCCTCCATCTTTCCCAACATCAAGGTCTTTTCCAAGGATTCTTCTCTTCTCATGAGGTGGCCAAAGTATTGGAGCCTCAGCTTCACGATCTGTCCTTCCAGGGAGCACTCAGGGCTGATTTCCTTAAGAATGGATAGGTTTGATCTTCTTGCAGTCCATGGGACTCTCAAGAGTCTCCTCCAGCACCATAATTCAAAAGCATCAATTCTTCGGCGATCAGCCTTCTTCATGGTCCAGCTCTCACTTCCATACATCACTACTGGGAAAACCATAGCTTTAACTATATGGACCTTTGTCGGCAAGGTGATGTCTCTGCTTTTTAAGATGCTGTCTAGGTTTGTCATTGCTTTTCTCCCAAGAAGCAGGCGTCTTTTAATTTCGTGACTGCTGTCACCATCTGCAGTGATCAAGGAGCCCAAGAAAGTAAAATCTCTCACTGCCTCCATTTCTTATAAACACATATAAGATGGCACTATTGTTTGGTTCTTCTAGTTCAATGCTATCTACTCCAGCATCTCTGGGCCCAGGGGAATCTTGAGAGGGTATTGTGGGCACCAGTCCCAAAATGGCTGCCAGGGGGACAAGGCTTGTCACAAAATGGCTACTATGAGGGTGTGGCTTGACACAAAATTGGGAATATTTTGGTATAAAGCTGGACAACTTTGGCTTCCTAAAAGAAGCTGAACAACTTTGGTCCATCCAACGACAATGGGTAGATCACTGCCAGTTTTTTTATACTGTGAGAAGATCGCAGTCTGTTGGGAGATGGATGTCCCTGCTATATAACAAAGAATAAACAGATTGCCACCACCACCCCCAAAAAAACCCCCCAAAATGAATTCAGGTGCTGGAAAAAGCAGGAAAAACAAGGTGAGCGGGCAGCCATCCCTGCCCCAGGAGGGGAGGAGTTGACTGCCCAATCAATTGCAGTGGAAGCAGGTGGGCCATTGCAGTTCTCAGAACTGCTCTGCAGTGCAAACCAATGTGGAGCCTCCTAAAGGGTACCTGCATATGCTGCTTCATAACTTTTTCCTAGCAGGTCTATAGAATGGCTTTTAAAAAATAAGAATATAAAGCTCTGTCTAGGGCTCCTGCGCAAGGGCCCCAGTGAAGGCCTTCATGGTCTGCAGTAAACAGCCCACTTCTATATTCTCAAGCAGATGTAGTTCCTGGTCCTGCTACCTGATATCCTTTGATGGGAGATGCCTGAGGACTGAACCCGGGACATTCTGCAAGCAAAGCACAAACTTTACTATGAACTTCCATGTCTCCACCCTCCTGAGCTTCCTCTTGTTTTCTGCTGCTGATGTTTGCTCAGATGATTTCCCTGAAAGTTAATGTACATAAAACAAATATGCAGTGGAGAAATCAGTGACTTACCGTAAGTGAGAACTTCACAAGCTACTTAACCACTGTGGAAACATTAGAGATTAACATGGCTTTCTGGATAACAAATTGACTAAAGGGGAATAAATTGATGAAAATTTATATCACTGGTCATTTCTTGAATTATTTCTTTTTAGGATACTAAAATCCTATTTTGTGTCAACTTCAGAAGTAGTCTTATTATATGAAATTTATTATTAAGGGGAAACTAAACTAGGTCAAGTTACAGGTAGGTAGCCGTGTAAAAACTTAGTTGGTCTTTAAGGTGCTACTGAAGGAATTATTTAAGACCAACATGGCTACCTCTGTTTAAAGTGTATCTGAAGAAGTGTGTATGCACACGTAAGCTCATACCAAAATAAAAACTTAGTTGGTCTTTAAGGTGCTACTGAAGGAATTTTTTTAAACTAGGTCAATTACTTGTAACACACCTTGTATTGGGTAAGATGCACTAGTTCCAAATTCTATCAAAAAATATTTTTTTTCTTAACTTGTTCTTGCTCAGGCATAGAAGCCAACTCCTAGGGGCTCTGGGGACTTCAGCCCCCACAATAAAATATTTGAGGGGAACAGGCCTCTGCAAATGGTGTGATATGCTTACATATCTGTGTACCACAAACAGGTATGAACTGGCAAGAAATGAAAATTCTGGAAAAGCTTCTTGTCTCCTTCACAGAGTAAGAAAATTATTCAGCCCAGGGCAACGGAATATTTTTTATCAGGAACAGTTCTATTTCTGTTATTATGATCCCTTGACAGTCCTCAAGGACTGTCATGCTTTTGATACCAATTTCTTGATACAGTCACCTTTTGTAAGAAGTAGGGACGTCCTTGTGTACATTTACTCTTGCCCTCCACAGCTCCAAAATCTGAAGGACAGCTAAGAGTGAGAGCTCTTATTGGGGCAGCTTCACCATGCTAAAAGCCAGAGGCAAACGATTTGTGTGACATATTTTTTATTCTTGGGAGTAAGAAAGAGGAACTTTGGCTGTTTACTCCTCCTTGACCATTGCTTATTTTCTAGAAAGGTGGGTTCTTGGTTCAAAAGTGTTTGGAGCTCACATATTCTGACTGAACGCTTTCTCTCATTCCCAGATATGTGAAAGGAAGTGGTGGGGAGCTATAGCTCGGTGATGAGGAAAGTGAACTTTTGACACACCAGTTGTTTTGTCTTCAGATCGTTGTGGGGAGACTCATGAAAAGCTGAGTTAATGGTAAATTAAGTTTATTTTGGGTGAGGCTTTGAAGCCCATACAGAGCAGAAACTAACCCTATACCATGCCTCTGTGTCACAGCTGTTTCTCTTACATGCCACATGTTTTATTGCAAATGCATACATTACAATGATACACCTTCTTAAATCAAAAAAGATGTTCAAAATAGGGTTTCTCTTTTCTTTCTGAAACAATTTTAACATTTTTAAAATGTTAAATGTTATTTGTCTTAATCAGAGCCTTTTTTTTTTTAAGCTGGAACTCAGTTCCAGCACCTCTCAGGTGGGCGCCCTTGCCATTATAAAAGAGCAAGGGAGGCATTTATGGTGAGTTCCGGCACTTTTTTCCCTAGAAAAACGGCACTGATCTTAAGGTTTGCTTTCATTTATATACACTATATGACCCATGAGCAATATAAGAAAAGATTTAAGGGCCAGTCCTATGGGATGAGTAGCTTAGGATGCAGCGGATCTCAGGCTCAGCCATATGATTCCTGGCTCAACTGGTGTAAAGTCCCCAACCCCCAACTCAGCCAAAGAAATGCCAATAAAACTTGATCTTCCAACCTCAGGTGACTGAATCAATCCCAGTAAAGTCCCCCCCCCCCAAGGGATGTCACAAGGGTGTGGCAAAACGGGACCAGAGACAAGGACTTAGGCTAGATGCTAAGCACATTGAGCTCAGTCACATGACCTGGCAACCCAGTGTAGAACACTATTTTAAAAGCTTTGTCCCTGTTTCCCAGGCTTAGGTGGAGAAGTAGCAGCTCCACTGCTGAATAGAGTTTCGATCTGGCTTAACTGGCTTGCTTTATGTCAGTTTCTTGTGCATAGGATCACTCCCTTAGTTTTTATTATTCCCCGTTTAATTTTGGAGAACAGCCAACCCCTGGGACGGCTTCTATGAAGCAGCTTTCTACATTGAAATAACAAAGTTCTTTTGACTTCATCACGTGTTTTGCCAGAAGGGAAATCACCCGCTTTGAATTTTGTTTTATCAAAACCTGGGGCGTAGCCTAAGGATGTGAAGAATCTCCTTGATAAATTCTGCTCTTTATCAAAACCCTTTCAGCTTTCCTTGATGTTCCTCAGATGTTTTGCCTGAAATGAAACCACCTAATTCATACTGAATTTCCTTTTTGGTTATGTGCAAGGCTGAATCAAGAGAGTCGAAGGTCGTAGAGATCTTCCAACAACAGGGCCCTGTCTCTTCCAAAATGAACACACCAGAGTGAGCTTTCTTCCAGGAGTTCATCACAGACACAGAAGTAGGGCATATTTTGGGATCACTGAACAGTGAAATTCACATCCTACAGCTAATAATTAAAGATAGGACAATTAGTAAATGCATTGTCATCTCAAAATCAGATGCATTAACATGCAAACCATGCAATGCAGATCACTCTGACTCACAAAGCCAGCCAGAGCAAGTGAATCCATGGTAGTAACATCACTTCCTACTTCTGTCTAAGGAAATCCTTAAACTCTCTCTCTCTCTCTCTCTCTCTCTCTCTCTCTCTCTCTCACACACACACACACACACACACACACACACCAGACACAGAGGCAAAGACCCAAACAAAAACCCTAAACCCCTTGAATTGAATAGCACCTCCGTTATTTCTTGCTTTTAATAGGGTATAGCTGACAGCAGATTCAAACCATGGTACCGGTGCCATGCTGGGGCAGAACACTTTTGAAATGGTGCAGGTAGTGACTGTATATCACTTTCAATGTAATTCTATGCACAGAAGACTATATCTATATACTGTATATAAAAATGTAGGCATTGCACGCGCAGATGTAACAGCCTTTCTCCGTAATCGCTGAATCGTAATGTAACAAATTTGGCCACAGCGTTCCATGCCCATCAGTGAGGGATCTGGCATACATTCCCCCCCCCCAAAAAAAACAAACCTTTCATACCTAAAATAATGATTAAACACAAAAAAGTGGTGCCCAAATTAGACGTCACCAGCAGAAGCTCTGAAGACTCCAGCAGCATCCAATAGAAAGGGAGACTGCCCACTGCTGCCTTGGAAGCCGCACCACCAGATGACACCACAAAATTCCACAGCAATCAACTGAAAACAGGCCTTTTGCAGCAACAAGGCCCAACATTACCAAGTGGAGGTAGGGGCCTGCCTGGGGGGATGGGGGGCAGGGATAGGTAATGGGTCAGAACAGGGTGGGGGGAGACACAGGGATGAAACCTGCCCTCTCCACAGTATTTCCCCTCAGCTTTGCAGACTAGGCTGAGTGGATTTAGGGTCCTGCCTGGGTGGGGGATGGGTGGGGCGCATAGGCCGCAGCATAGAATCAACTGAATACGGGCCTTTTACAGGGCCATGCCTTTGGGTAGAATAAATGTTATTTTGCATAACACACGTGGGTAGGGGAGTCAGGGTTGGGACAGGGCAAAATTTTACAGAACACACGCATTGGGGGAAAGATTGTATGCAAAATGAACGGGTCAAAGGGATAAGCCGGGGGGGGGGTTGGACGGAGGAGAGGGGGGAAATCACAGGGATAAGCCGGGGTGGGTGGAAGAGGGGGGCATAATAGGTCATGGATCAGGACAGAGTTGGGGGATTCACAGGGATGGGGGATGAGGGGGGAAATCACGGGGATAAGCCATAGGGGTGAGGGGAGGAGTGGGGGAATCACAGGGATACATCATGGATCGGCACAGGGTAGGGGAAATCACACAAATAACCCACAGCAACCCGTGGCAGGGCCAGCTACTATACAATAATATGGGTGCCACCATGTTGCACTGCTGGGAGCTACAGAGTCCTTCAGAGAATTGGGGCTTACCATGGCTGTTTCATAAATGAATGGGATTTCCATGAGATGTCCTCCCAAATCTGCACAGGAGAGAGAAAGTGTCATTCCCCATGCAGTGTTACATCTTTTTTGCCACAATTTTATGAATATCTTTAGCTATTTTAATGCAGATCATATGTCTTATGTATGTATCTTTAGGTGCTGAATACTTTAGGTGCTGGATATGTATCTTTAGGTGCTGGATATGTATATACAGTGGTACCTCGGTTTAAAAACAGTCCGGTTTAAGAACGATACGGTTTACAAGTAGTGTCCCAGTTTGTGAACCTTACCTTGGTCTGAGAACGGAATCCGAACGGTGGGAGGGCACTGGCGGCGGGAGGCCTCATTAGGGAAAGCGTGCCTTGGTTTAAGAATGGTTTCAGTTTAAGAACGGACTTCCAGAATGGATTAAGTTCATAAACCGAGGTACCACTGTACATGTAATACACATATAATATTTTTAAATAAATTCATGCATATAACAGTACTTTAAAACAACATATAAAATATGTGAGAATTGCTTGTGTGGTGAAAAATAACTTGCTTTTCACTGTGATCAATGAGCATGACAGGAATTTAAAAGGTCCACATGGGTAAACTCAAAACAGGGATTTTCCAGTATTTTCATTATGTTTTTTATTATTTTTATTTTTATTATGTATTTTGTGCTTTGATTATTTTTTATGCATTTTGTCCTTTGAATATTGTAACTTTGTGTTGTGCTCTGCCCTGAGACGTATGGGTGGGTATAGGGTGGTATAAAAATGTAAGAATCTATATCTATCTATCCATCTATCTATCTATCTATCTATCTATCTATCCTAGTACACCTAGTACATACTATTCTGAAATAAGTCATCCATTCCACGGAGATGCTTTTCAACAGTACGCCACTCATCCATTGAGACAACTCTGGATCATAGATATGACTATTCTTACGAGTGAAAAACTTCATTTCGGACAATGTGACCAATCTTCTGCTATTTATCTGCATTTGTTTGATATCACAGCCAGTTGGGATTTAAATAAAAGGAGAGCAGCAATTATTTACAATTGCCTTTGAATTATTTTTACCTGGATAACACAAAGAAGATTGAGCGTAATCAGTTCCAGCTGGGAACTCTTCTGCACAGCATCAAGGACAATGGGTTCACAAATTGACTTTACCTGCTATTCATGTATTATATAAAAGCATCCTGAGAAAGTGAATTTAATTAGCAGGAAAGCAAATATAACGGCAGGTATAAGGAGAATTGTTTAAGCACTAGACATCTGCTTTTCTATGGCATGAACAAACTAGGTTTAGGTCAACATAAGTTAGATTATATAAGGAATCTATACCAGATAAATTATAATTAATTTTAATTGAATATACAGCAAAAATATTATTATTTTAATGTGCATGATTTAGGATAAACTGTGCACCACTTGTTGCTGTGCTAAGAGAATGCAAATATTTACGTGGTCTCCTTTACATTGTGAATGCAAAAAAGGTGGTCTTTCTGTGCCAGACAAAATCTATAACAAATCAATGTTTGAATTGTTTTTTGAGTTTCTTTAAGGTACTACATCAATCTAAGTGGAATCCCATTTTACCAGAACATAGATGAGTTGTGCAGGATTAAGAAGGGAATCTGGACCTCACATTGCAGGTATGAAAGCCTCTGGTATGGGGGAGAGTCAATTATAAATATTCAAAATAATTTAAAGAGCACATCTCCCTATCTGAGTGGGGAGGACACTTCTCATGGTCTTTCCAACTTACATTGCCCATTGTGCAGTGGCAAACATTTTTCAGTTTTATTGTGCACTGCAAAGTACCCTGTGAACCTTTGATGAAGGGCACTCTATAAATTAATTAAATAAACAACTTTGAATCATACCAAATACCTCTGTCACAAATACAGGATGGGTGACACCTGGCTTGAGAGCAGTACATGTGAAAAGGATCCAGGAGTCTTGGTAGACCACAAACTTGACATGAGTCAACAGTGTGATGCAGCAGCTAAAAAAGCCAATGCAATTCTGGGCTGCATCAATAGGAGTATAGCATCTAGATCAAGGGACGTAATAGTATCACTGTATTCCTCTCTGGTCAGACCTCACCTGGAGTACTGTGTCCAGTTCTGGGCACCACAGTTCAAGAAGGATACTGACAAGCTGGAACGTGTCCAGAGGAGGGCAACCAAAATGGTCAAAGGCCTGGAAACAATGCCTTATGAGGAACAGCTTAGGGAGCTGGGTATGTTTAGCCTGGAGAAGAGAAGGTTAAGGGGTGATATGATAGCCATGTTCAAATAAATAAAAGGATGTCATATAGAGGAGGGAGAAAGGTTGTTTTCTGCTGCTCCAGAGAAGCGGACACGGAGCAATGGATCCAAACTACAAGAAAGAAGATTCCACCTAAACATTAGGAAGAACTTCCTGACAGTAAGAGCTGTTTGGCAGTGGAATTTGTTGCCAAGGAGTGTGATGGAGTCTCCCTCTTTGGAGGTCTTTAAGCAGAGGCTTGACGGCCATATGTCAGGAATGCTTTGATGGTGTTTCCTGCTTGGCAGGGGGTTGGACTGGATGGCCCTTGTGGTCTCTTCCAACTCTATGATTCTATGATTCTGTCACATTAGCTGTAATAGGAAGTAGGTGACTGAAAACCCCTGCACAGCTATGTTGTTTGGCTAGTGAGGTATTAACTGAAGTTAGACTCTTTTCAGTGCTGAACCTCATCCCAGAAGCTTGGGTAAAAGACAAAATAAAGAGCAGAATGTAACTGTATAGGTTCAGAATGCCATTCCTTTACTGCTAATGAAAACTGGAGATGTATGGATGTGACACCATTTTGTATCCTTCATTATGCCCCACATCTAGCATCCTACCAGGGCATTGTGGCAACTGCCCCACAGATATACACAAATGATGGGAAATATAAAGAGAATATTCTGCAAAAACTGCTGTTTTTCCTAGGGGGTGGTATGGGAAAAATAAGTTCTCTCAGGGAAAGGTTTTCTGATAATTTTCTGCTCAGCTCTAAGCTCATCATTTTTCCGGAAATAGTGAATGGAGCTTTTTACAACTAGAGGTGGTAGTGGTAATATATATCTTGAAATTTTACTGTTTGATGAGAAAGGAGGATAAAGTGAGATGTGTAAATATTACCCTAGAAATTTCCATAATAGCACAAACCAAAGAGTAAGTAAAGAAATGGTGTCCCATGAGGATTTTCATCTTTTAATTCTTTACTGCTTCTCTTGCTTTCTTGTATTCAGAGCACCTGTAGCAATCATTTCCGCAGCTAAGCACAGCCATAGTAGGCAGTTTAATAAGAACACTTTAATTACCGTCTTTAGTATATTTTCATCGTGTGTCAACACCTCACATGTCACATCTTAATCAAACCTGATTTTTCTTGTTTTCACTTGAGACAAATTTGCAGTTCTTAGAGAGCTCTACATGCAAATTCAAGAGGAAAGGGGAGTGTTTTCATTTACGCAAGCAGCAACACCTAAACATTTTGATCAGCACCACATAAGGCAAGGTTGCATTCAAGAGGCATTTATGGTGAACATGACAAAACAACCCCACTGAGACCTTTGGGTATAGGGTGGTATACAAATTTAACATGTAGTAATAATAACAACAAAGTCTTCAAGAATTCATTATGGCTTCTCAACAATCTCTGGGATGGGGAACAACTGTACAACAGTTAGCATGTAGAACTTGGACTGGGGAGGCAGGGGTTCAAATCCCTACTCAGCTCAGTTGCTCATGAAACTCACTGAATGAAAGCCGATTCATCTGAAGACAGCTAACAATGATGAAACCCAACTGGAAATGATTGGAAAATAGCTAACCCACAATACATAGCTGCCAAGTAATCCCTTTTTTAAAGGGATTTTCCCTTATGCTGAATAGGCTTCCTCGCGAGAAAAGGGAAAACTTGGCAGCTATGCCACAATAGCTTGTGAATCCTAGAACTATTCACAAGCAAAGTGTTCCTTTTTTTCTTCATGAGTTGCAGTGACAGAGCCATATTGATAACATGGCTAGTTTTCCACAGTAAGGCCACATCTTCCAATAATACCATCATCAACAACAACATCATCATCATTATCAACAACAACAACATTATTATTTATACCCCGCCCATCTGGCTGGGTTTCCCCAGCCACTCTAGTCACCACCACATACATACCTCATCATCAGCTGTCATGGACACCTCACTTTTCATTCATTCTTTTCTTCTGTTGGCCAGGGAAGAGTCTCCAATATGGTACCAGTGTCCTAGAGTAGCAAATAGGCTGTTTTTTTGCAGTGGCACTATTTGATTCAGTGTTTTTTCTTAGAACAAGTGTCACCCACCCTTTTCTGGCTTGGCGGTCTCACTGAGGACCCCCTCTGAGGGTCATATATCAGCAGTTAATATGGCCAATGGATATGTATATATGCATATGTACACACACAATTCAGCACACACTCATCAGACTTACAGGTATACAACGCTCAGATAAACATACATGCTGTTACACACATCGACTCTCACGAGCACTCACCCAGATGCAGATGCACTCAATCAGCATTTCTAGCCCTCCCCAGTCTAGTGTTGGGCTTGAGCCCTCTCCCATCAGATAACCCCAGAAGCAGAAGGAGAGAGAAAGGCGGTCTGTGTGTGCTCTGCTCTGCTCTGCTCATGACTTGCACAATTGGAGAGAGCAGGTGAACAGGCAGCAACAGCAAGGAGAATGAGGACAAAGAGCTGTAGGGATCAGCAGTGAGCCCACTTCTGACGTTGCCATTGTCTGACACTGGCCTGGATATGGACACCCTTAGAAATTACTGTCTGGGTAAACCCTTAGCTGAATATAAACCAGCCTTTCTGTCTGCATTATATACAACACTGTTATAAGCTCCACTATCAGACCTCAGCAAGTTTCAGTTAACCAGATGGAAAGACTGAACAGCTGAATATCTGCTATTGACTTTTCTGGTACAAGAAACGACATTTGTAGATCAAGCTAGCAGCAGATGGAGAACAATTGGAGTATATAATTATTCAGCCTGGGCTCTTTTAAATGGATAGCCTGGACTCTGCTTCTTTGGCTGAAATGACAAAGGAACTGAGCAGCACATGGCAAACAAATCTTTGCACAGGTTCTTTGAAATAGGTCTTCTAGCAGGATCTGTGAATTAACTCCATCGATTAGCATTTTTCCCTAGTGAAAATGAAAATCTGTCAAGTTATCATGGTGCTGATGTTGAAGGTCTGACATTCATCCCTAGCATAGCTGAACACTTGTGTATTAATCAACCATGTTGATTTCAGTATGTTACCTGAGGTGTCCATCTGTTGACTCTTCTTTATTTTGCCAAGCTCATGAGAGCTTTGGCCTTCAGTGTTTCTTGGTGCCAAAATCTAAAATCCACCATACGGAAGTCATAACACACTGTGAAGTCCCTGAGGGTGAGTGAGTAAATTAAAAGTGAGTCTTATACAAATTGCCCTCCCAGGAAAGACTATTCTGTGAGATTACTGCTCTCAAGAAGACCAGTGGCTAAAGTGCTGTGCTTATAGGAGTGCATTGAATATATGTGCTTTATGTTTTGGGGAGCAAACAAGTTATCAAGGATCTGAAAGCAGCAACTTGTTGAATGTATTTAGCCAATTGCTATGTGTTTTCTATAATGTCAGTTACAAAGCTATGGCCTGGTTTGCATGACAAACTAAGCTGAATTTTGGCTTAGCAAAACTATGCAAATATGGAGAGGACCTTACAACCACTTTTCTCCTCTCTGGCCCCTTTTTGCCACTGTGCCTCACTAAATTCAGCCAAGGTTTGGCTTAATGTGTCATCTGAAATGGGAGTCATTGTTAAGCTCTAACCATAAACATTAGCCAAGAACAAACCTGTGTCACAGCTTGTAGTTTGTGAGAAGAGAGATTAACCACGAGTCTCAATTTGAAAGGCATGCTAAGCCAAGTCTCATCTTATCACAATGAGGCAGCAAAAAGGACTGGAGAGGGACAAAATATCTGCAAGCTCCTCTCCAGGAACCCACACATTCATGCAGTGTCACTAAGCCAAGCGTTTGGCTTAGTGATGTGTAAACCAGCTCTTTGTGTAGGTTACATTTTGCAGCAAAGGTACTTCAAAGTGCCTAACAGAACAATCTTACACATGTATACTCAGAAAGAAGTCCTATTGAGTTTCATCAGGCTTACTCCCAGGTAAATGGGTGTAAGATTGTGACCTAACCACATCAAAATGAGTTAAATTAATTTATTATAAAATTATTAAGAGCTGTGAACTATAACAACCAAATAAGCAGCAAAGTACTATCAACCTGCCAACCTAGCAGTTTAAAAGCACGTCAAAGTGCAAGTAGATAAATAGGTACCTTCAAGCGGGAAGGTAAACATTTCCGTGCGCTGCTCTGGTTCAGCAGAAGTGGCTTTGTCATGCTGGCCACATGACCTGGAAGCTGTACGCTGGCTCCCTCGGCCAATAATGTGAGATGAGCGCTGCAACCCCAGAGTCGGTCACAACTGGACCTAATGGTCAGGGGTCTGTTCTAAGCAAAATCTGCTCTTATTCCCTTATGGGGTACACAAGAGCCTTATTGGGTTCTCCATCGGTCGGAGAATATATAACAGAGGCCAACCAGAGAAGTTTGAGAAGCAAAGCCTTTATTTGCTGTTGCAACAGGGTCCTTCCCCTCACGCAGGAGAACAAGGAAGGAACCCAGAACAAAAGAGAACCTCCACTTTTATCAGTTTCCCCATCACCAAGAAACACCCCCCAATACATCATTCCTACATCACAGCTATGTAATCAATACCTCACAAAAAAGGAGGGTTCAAGGTAGAAATCTGAGCACTTTTGACACCTCTCCTAGTCCTCCTATCACCCCTCCCAGGTGTGAATTCCTAAACACAAAGAGAAATTAACATTTTTATAAGAGTTGATCACTGTCTTTTGTTCAGAGGAGTCTTCCATTGTGAATGAGATACCACTGACAGTGAATTATGGCTCCCAAGTTGCTAGTCATGTGGAAATGTGTGCATATGCTGATCCTTAAGCCTTCCTTAAGGCAGGGTTGAGTCCAAGCGGGAGGGGTGCGGGTCTCTGGAGTGGAGCAGAGGCGAAGAAGGTGGTGTTGCGAGGGATTCTGGGTAACTGCAGCTGTCAGGTTCGGTCACCCCTCTCTGTTCATTAGTAATGGTGCCCTGCAACCCCCCCAATATTATTTTATAACAGGTCCCTTTAGCTTTACCTTTACTATCATATTCAAGGATCGTCAAATGCTTTCAGAAATAATATGGCCTTCACTTCTTGCCAGAAGACCAATAGTAAAGAACAAATCTCCATAATGGCCTTTCTGAATGCTGATGTTGCTACAGAAGAAGCTGTAATCCTCTACCATACTTAACATGGCATGGGAAGATGGAACAGGGACTCTGAGGAAGAGCTTAAGGAACAGGAAGGTACATATTGGAGAAGGCAGCCTGTTAGCTCCTTCTGAGGATAAATGCACAATAGCACAGGACCTTGTTCAGTAGCAAGCTGACCATAATTAATAGGGAATTGCAATGTTAGACAGCCTGGCACTATGTGAAATTGCAAACTAGCCAGCTATTTTAATGTGGGCTCTTCTGAGTGAAGAGCTTCTAGCTTAGTAAAGGAGCCAGTCCATCAGCTATTTAAATAATGGTCAATGGTCATATTACTTTTTGTTGAGGTGCAAGGGTTTGTGGGGAAATTTTCAGAGATTTGTATTCCCCAGTGTGGTTATACTCACTAACTATTCAACATTTTAAAGGGACATCTGAAGGAAAACACATTGGACAGCAGGATCTGTCAATGTATGAAGGTGTTTATGTACAGCAAATATATTAGCATGCTACTAAACACTGTTAAGAAAAATGTCGAAACAGAAATAAACAGAAAAAAACCATTACACCCACACAGATTTAATGACAAACCCTGTCTTTCCCTTTTAATGTGTACACACTGCATTCTGAATCCATATGTTCAGTCCACAAAATAATCAGATCTCTTTTCTGCAGAAGACTGGATTAAGCATAAACTGGAAGGGCTGCAAGAAGCACTGAAATATTGGAATACGCTCAATAAAATAAAGAGCTTTTCTCTGTAGATTCAAATAATGAGTCTGTGGCTCTAGCTGGTAGTGTATTGCATCTTTTGTTGAGAAAATGGATGTGTTCCTGTTCCACACTGAAAAATAACCATAATTTAAAGACTAAAGAGAGTTTTAGTGTTCATTGTAGTGTTTACTATGCTCAAACCAAAGAATATAGAAGACAAATGGCTGCAGAATCAGAACAAGCAAAGGAGTGGTATATTTTTCTGTTCTGCTTTATACCAACATCACCTGAAGGCTGCAGGGTAGCAGCAAGTCATTTGTTATGGAGAATTGGCTGATGAAGTCCAGATCTCAACGATGACATGATTCCGGGCACCATATACAAGAAGACAATAAAAGCACCAGAGAGTGATTGAAAGCAGATCTGTTAGAAAATTGAAAGGCCAGATTTTGGAGTCCACTAGTTTTTCAGACACCATACAGTGGTACCTCGGGTTGCGTACTTAATCTGTTTTGGGGTGCCATTCGCACCCCGAAAAGTACACCGCCCGAGCGGCGCTTCCACGCATGCGCGAAGCACCGACAGAGTGCTTCTGCGCATGCATGCGTGGCGGAACATGGAAGTAAACACTTCCGGGTCCACCGCGTTCTTATCCTGAAAGTACACATCCTGCAGCATACTCAACCCAAGGTATGACTGTATTGGTAAGCTGCCCAAATGCTGTCTGACCAATCAATTGGTAGATATGTAAACATGCATAACTGGCTGTTGTAACACAATGTGCAAAATCTTATTCAAAACTTTGTTCAAAAATTTATCAGATTAACAAGATCAACATAAGTCAACATAAATGGCACACCCACATGTTCAAAATATCAACAAGGATTCAGTCCAAAATAAATGAAGTGTTCATGGGGTATCCATGTGGAGAAAAGTCAATTCAAAAGTACTTTCGAAGTAGAAATAATATTTGAATTCCACAAGAAGAGGTGTATATCAGGTGTAGAGGTGGCAACAGTATATCCAATTGGCAAACAGGCGTGGCAAACCAATGTCCATAAACAAGGTTCCCGGGTTATCTCCCTTGTTTCGCCCCGGTTGGCTTCCTCAGTAGCTTGCAAAGATAGAATCGTAACTCAAAGCTCTAGGTGTAATGCCAAATGATGGATTGACAGATCAATGAGAAAAGGGGGGAAACCCCATGAAATGTGTTGGACTAGCAGAGAGAGAGAACAGATATCCCCAAATGCAACTGGAAAAAGTGCCACTCTGGTTTTTTTATTTTTATTAAAAAAAATACCCTTGTTCTTAAGGGAAATTGGCATGAATTGTGGAGAAAGAAAATGAATTGGTTGCTTTGAGGTATATTTCTAACTTAACTACCCTGAAATTCTACATATAGGCTAATATATTTTAATTTCCTTAATTGTTATTCCTGGACTGAACTAGCTTGACCCTGTAAATATGAACAGCAACTACTGAAAGCACAAGAATTTGGCTAAATTAGACCTACAGGTCCAGTTTCACAACTTCCTTCTTTAACCCACTTGTTGCTATAGTTACTGATTTCTGCCTGTTAGCAGCAATAATAAAATATATCTCCTTGATGCCAAATGAGATTTGCGATCTGAGTTTGAGATTTAGGATACATTCCTGTGATAGGTTCTGAAGCCCTTATTTGAAGCATGTTAGGGGAGATTCCTCGGCAAACCTGCCAAAAATAGGAAATACATGCTTGGTTTAAAAATGGATGTTCATTGCTTGACTGTACCAGGGCAAATGGTTATTCCAGATCACACATTGCAGACAGAACTTCCGTATGGCCATTGTGGTGTACAGAGTGAGGAATTTGAATTGTTTGAAATTTCCAAGCAGCCACGAAGCTCCATGCGTTTAACAAAGATTGTCTGTGGCAGGGATGGAGAACCTATTTCAGTCCGAGGGACAGATTGGAACTTGTCCAAACTTCCATAGAACAAATATACACCTATGCCTCCATTGTCATAAACGCAGATGTATCAGACACCAGGCACACAGCAGAGTGTCGTCACATGTATACATGCCTGCAGCAAACCTACGCACTCTCACACACCAGACAGGCACACCAACAGCAGTCAGCATTTTCACTGCTGGGAAGTCCTTGGAGTCTGCCTTATACTATCAATGAGTCCAAGAACTTTAGCCTTTGCCTAAAAACAGTGACAGTTGTGAGTAGCAAAACTGATTCATTTCACAGAAATTGTTTAGAAAGGTACCTGTATATTTTGCTTCATAACATTTTTTCTAGGAGCGCTGGAGCTTTCTTCCTTCCTTCCTTCCTTTCTAAAAGAAAGTTTGGGGCTTCTTCTTTGGTAACCCACAGATAACAGTACAAAGGGAGAGGTAGTGCCATGGTACCTTAATATTAAATATATAATAACCTTGGGAGGAAGTGATCATGTCCTCTTGGGTTTCATGATACAGAGGCAAGGGAAAGCCAAGTGTAGTCAGACATGCATTCTGGACCTTAAGAAGGTTGATTTCAAAAAGCTTAAAGAATTACTGGGTGAGATCAAAGATCAAAGAGAATGGAGTCCAGGATGGAGGGGAGTTTCTTAGAGGTGAAATATTGAAGGCACAAATGCAGGCAATTCCAACAAGAAGGAAAAGAAGGAGGCATCAAAAGAAATGGCTGTGGCTGCATAAGTAGCTTACAGATTATCTGAGATTTAAGAAGGGCATGTATAAGAAATGGAAGAAAAGGGGCATCGCAAAGGAAGAGTATACACGAGTAGCCAACAATTGCAGGGAGAAGGTCTGGTGGGCGAAAGTTCAGAATGAACTTAGGGTTGCAAGAAAGGCTAATAATAATAATAACAACAATAATAATAATAATAAAGGTTTCTTTGGCTATGCTTGAAGCAAGAGGAAGAGCAGGCAACTAGTAGGTCCTCTGCATGGAGAAAACAGATAAATGTGATTGGGTGACAGAGAGAAGACAGAACTGCCCAACACCTACTTTGCCTCTTTCTTCACCCAAAAGGAAACTGATGCCCAACCTGGTGATAACAGAATAAATGATGTAAGGAGGGAGCTGCAGCCCAAGATAGGAAAAGAGGTGGCAAGGGAACACCTGGCTACTTTAAATGAATTCAAATCTCCAGGGCCTGATGAGCTGCATCCAAGGATAATAAAGGAATTTGTGAGTGTAATTTCAATGTCTCTGTCTATAATCTTTGAGAATTCTTGGAGAACTGGTGAGGTCTCTGTGGTCTGGCGGTGAGCAAATGTTGTCCCCATCTTCAAAGGGGGGGGGGAGAGAGAAGACCCAGATAACTAGCTTGACATCAATACGAGGAAAGGTCCTAGAACAGACAATTTAACAGTCAGTCTATGAGCATGTAGAAAAGGATGCTGTGATTTCTAAGAACAGCATGGGTTTTTCAAAAACAAATCATGCTAGATGAATCTCAATTCTTTTTTTCCTTTTCCTTTATAAAGTTACAAGCTTGGTGGATCAGGAGAATGCTGTGGACATAGTGAATCTTGATTTCAGTAAGGCTTTCGACAAAGTCTCCCATGATATTCTTGTGGAGAAACTGGTAAAAGAATGTGGGCTGAACGAGGTAACTGTTAGGTGGATATGTAGAATGGTTCCTTGCCATCCTGTTCCAGAAGGGCTTATTCATGGAATATTGAAAAGCAGCTTTCAGAATAGGAGAATGTGTCCTGAGCAAGCAGTGGGACACCATCAAATCCTTCTGTAAATTCAGACAGAGCACCATCTCAGTCTTGAACTTCTGAGGTTTGAGAGTTGCAAATGAATAGGCCTTTTCTTTTTTGTACAATTATCAACAGCTGCTTCACATGCTTAAGTTATAATGTGGCCTGCAGTTATCACATCACATGTTTTGTGAGCTCTTATTAGCTAATGTATATCTAAAATCTGCCGCTTTCTATTAAGAGATAAAACCACATTTTACTTTTTTTATATGTCTATACCCAGGAATACCTCTAACTGAAAAAAAAATATTATTATTGTTTTTTTATTTATTAAATTTCTATCATGCTTTTCATCCGAGTATCAAAGGGCAGTTTACAATGTAAAAACACAAAAAATACCATCATAACAAAAGCCCATGGATGATGTTGTTGTTGATGATGATGATTTCATGCAACTTCAATAGCTAGATACTGTTTTCTATTATCAAAATATAGACACTACTAGTCTAGCAAATTAAGAAGAGATGAATCAGGCAGATTAAAATTCATGATTCTCTTAAAAAGGAGGACTAAAGGGAAATTACGTTGTGTGGCTTTTATTGGAACATTAGTTTCAGATCTTGTTGATTAAAGGCTACAAACCTTGTAAACTATTTTGTTAGGGTTGTTAGTAAAGTGAATAAAGAGATACTGCATCACTGGGGATTTCTATTTCATAAGCAATCTTACATAAATTATTAAGCTTTACATTAATTTTTTATCGCTTAGTTTACAAATATATGTCAGGATGGGAAAGACCATTTTCATTTCTATCCATACTGCCTAATTCCTATGGGTCTAGATTTACTGATAGCAAACTATAGTTGTAAAGGTAGCATTTCTCTCTCTCTCTCTCTCTCTCTCTCTCTCTCTCTCTCTCTCACACACACACACACACACACACACACAGCACACAGCACACAGCACAATTCAAGAATAGACAGGATAGGGAGCTAGATCGACTGCCTTGTTAGGCACTGTATAGCAGATTTTATGCTCTTAGAAGAATTTCTCATGTTACTTTCGAAAGAAAAAATGGTGTGTGTGTGTGTGTTTCATCATTCCTGAGTATGGGCTGAAAGTCTGGTCCCATTAAGCCTAAACACTCAAGTGTCAGGTTCACCAATTCATTCTGCTTGTGAATTCCAAGATCATGTTCTCCACAAATTTTAGATGTTTTGATTATATAACCAGGAGCAGAGGCAACCCTGTCATAAGACTATATGAAGCAGCACCTCAGGGGGACGATTATGAATGCCATTAAAGGTGGCAGAAACAGAAACTTGTAGATTTGGTCTACTGAATGCCCACTCTGCAGCTGTCCTGCAAGAGTATGACTATTATTAGAAGTATTTTGAGCATTCCTCCAAAGTAGTCAGACTACAATGTGTGTAAGTTTCCCATATTGCATCATCACAACAACCCTGTGAGCTCAGCTAGGTTGAGAAATGGAAATCAGCCCAAGGTCAGCTTCATAGCTCTTGTTGCAATGTGCCTTGCACAGGCTTATATTCCCATGTTAATTATTTGGGAAATGTACATTGACTATGCAAAAGCTTTTGACTGTGTCAGCCACAGCAAACTATGGCAAGTTCTTAAAGAAATGGGAGTGCCTGATCACCTCATCTGTCTCCTGAGAAATCTCTATGTGGAACAAGTAGCTACAGTTAGAACTGGATATGGAACAACTGATTGATTCAAAATGGGAAAAGGAGTACAACAAGGCTGTATATTGTCTCCCTGCTTATTTAACTTAACTTATATGCAGACTTCATCATGTGAAAGGCTGGACTGGGTGAATCACAAGCCGGAATTAAGATTGCCAGAAGAAATATCAACAACCTCAGATATGCAGATGACACAACTTTGATGCCAGAAAGTGAGGAGGAATTAAAGAACCTCTTAATGAGGGTGAAAGAGGAGAGTGTTGAGTGAAGCTCAACATAAAAAAAAACTAAGATCCTAGCTACTGGTCCCATCACCTCCTGGCAAATAGAAGGGGAAGAAATGGAGGCAGTGAGAGATTTTACTTTCTTGGGAGAAAAGCGATGACAAACCTAGACAGCATCTTAAAAAGCAGAGACATCACCTTGCCGACAAAGGTCCATATAGTCAAAGATTTCCCAGTAGTGATGTATGGAAGTGAGAGCTGGACCATAAAGAAGGCTGATCATTGAAGAATTGATGCTTTTGAATTATGGTGAGGAGACTCTTGAGAGTCCCATGGACTGCAAGAAGATCAAACCTATCCATTCTGAAGGAAATTAGCCCTGAGTGCTCACTGGAAAGACAGATCCTGAAGCTGAGGCTCCAATACTTTGGCCACCTCATGAGAAGAGAAGACTCCCTGGAAAAGACCCTTGTGCCCTCAAAAGATTGAGGGCACAAGGAGAAGGGGACGACAGAGGACGAGATGGCTCAACAGTGTTCTCGAAGCTACTAACGTGAGTCTGACCAAACTGTGGGAGGCAGTGGAAGATAGGAGTGCCTGGCATGCTCTGGTCCATGGGGTCATGAAGAGTCGGACACGACTAAATGACTAAACAACAAAACCATTCACATGCGCTAGTTGAAGTGCCAAGGTGGCTTGTGCCAGCCCTGATGGAGAGCCACATACCTATGTATAACCACGTGAGGAGGAAACTGTTTGAGTTGAGACTCTTGTTAGAACTTCTTCACTTCCCTGAATTTCCAGGCAGCTAAAGAGAGGTGTTCCCCGTTTATCTGAGTGCACTGCTTCTAAGAGCAACCATGTCTTTATCTCATTCATTTTTCACATCCACTCTGTAAGGCAGGTGGTGAACTGAAGATGAGAGTTACTCACTTGTTCAAGACTTCCCCTTGACCTAGGCTTGCAAGTCCTTTGGGTCAATTCCCTGCCTCTTTTTTCTTTATGAAACTCTGTAGTGTGCCATGGAATTGCTGTATATATGATAAACAGGAGTATGGTTTTTGCAATGAAATAAAAGATCCTGAAATATGTTGCTTGCAAGGAGCAGGTAGAGGTCACTGTGCCTTTGAGCATGGGAAACTCTTTCTGACATGAGCCACAGCCGAGCAGCCACTGCCATCCACAAATGATCCTCTTTTGTTCCCCAAGCTAATTACAAGTCTAACATCAAGAGGAGACTCTAGTTCAACATTTATATCTGTAATGCGTTTGAATCTCTTCGTGCTTTAACAGCTGCACTGGGATTCAGCAGGCCTCTTGTGTCCATAGACAATTTTCCAAAGGTCTGATGAGGTGTCAGTCTTCGTCAACCCAGGAGTGAGATGGTTCTTGACATTGGGGCTTTCTCATTGATTAAATTGTCATAGTGTATTTGTAGCCTAAGTGCTGCCTTTTGGTCACTGTCCTTTCCTTCTGTGGAAAATGACCTTTGTGAATAATTGCATGCCCCAGATGTGTCAAAATGAGGAGAAAGCAGCCGTTTCTAAGTAATAACACTTTAGGAACTATTTGTCTCTTGTGCCTAATGTAGACTTTATAGGAGATAAAAATACCCTCAATAATTTTTTTTGTAGCCAATTTATGTTTTAAAATGAATTTAAGGTGCACTTGTAAGATGTTATTGATATTTTGTGTCTTGCCTTGTAAGGTTTTATTAGGTGGCCTCTCTGGCGCCTCCATATTGCCTTGGAAGGTAAAGATTGAGGCTCACAATCTCAGCTGTTTAAGAATAGCCTTTAATGTTGCTGTGGGGATATATGGGAAACAGGAGAAAAAAAGGTCTCTTTTTGAGGGACTAGGGTGGATGGCACAGCAAATCTCAGGAGAGAAAAACAGAGAAGTCTCACCATTGTGCTAAATTAAACAGCCTAGTAGCATAGAAGTGACCGCTTAACAAAAAGGAAGATGAATTAAATGATTGGTTTTACAGAAATCAAATGTTAGCCACAATCCATAGCAGTCTTGTAGGGGTGTGTGTGTGTGTGTGTGTGTGTGTGTGTGTGTTTACAAATATTGCAGCTTCAAACTGACTGGACAACATAAGCTACATTCACATTGTACTTCAGAATGTTTTGTTCATTTGAGGCAGCTGTTGTGCATGCATAGAAAAGTCTCCATGTGCAGATGTCATCTCCAGGAGCTCTAGGGGGATTGCAAGGGAAGGGGAACAGAAAAGGACATGCACACCAGAGGAAGACATCTCCACCCCCTCTTTGATAAGAACAGCACCGTGCAAATGAGGCTTGTTTGGTTGCCAAGCTGACCTGCTCTTGTAGAGATTAGCCCATGTGCCAGTGGAGAACTCTACTTGCACTGAATACATTGTTGCCTTCTCTCACAGTTAGCAATTCACATATATTTTTCATATATATTACTGTAAGGGGGAGAGATTACAGAGAACCTCCCCCTCTCATCAGGAGCAGTTCGTCCCCAAGCAGCCAGGAAAGCGTGGGGTCTGAAGGGGCTAGTCAGGAGGCGGAGAAAAGGAGCCAAGTCTCCGGCAACATGGGAGAGCCCCTGCTCCACAGGCGGGAAGAGAGAGAGATGGAAAGGGGGGAGAGGGAAAAGATGGAGCGCAGACCCTTTCACCCGGCAATGGAATTAAGGAGGAGGAGAAAGGGGAGGAGATTCGCTGTCCCACGACTCTTATGTTGGTCCAGGTCCCGAAAAGGGGCAGTGCCGGATTCTGAGACGGAATAAGCGGACATGAAAGCGACAGCTCACCACACTGTAAATAACGTGCACCAATAAAGACTCTTTTAAAGACAAGTTTGTGGAAAGTCATTACTCAAGAGTAGCCATAACAACCTCTGACAATTACATTTTGGAAGATGGTGCACATGTGTAAGGACACACATACACCACAAAAATGTATAAATTAGCTCACCTAAATTACACGGTCAAGGAGTTACTTCAATCTGACATTATTTGATTTCTGGGATGAAGTCGAGTTGCTTCACAGAAGTGGAGAATCGGCACCACATCCAGCATTACAGAGCAATAAGCTTGATTTGGCTCCCACTGATACGAGCACAGTGAGAACGGTATGTTGGAGATGTTTACTGGGCAGAAGGCAGTTGAAGAAACTGAGAAAATAAAAGACATGGGCTTCCAGCCAGCCAGCCAGCTCACAGTGGCTTGTACTTATGCCCCATTATTTGTGGAATTTGGCTGGCACTCGCATACTAAACTGTGAACTGAATTGCAACTGCAGTCATTTGATGCAACACATTAATACAACAGCTTGCAAAATGTGTAGTGTATGGGAGGTGGCAAGGAGGAGGCAGTCCTGGCCCATGTTGTCTAGGACTCTTCCGAAAGTGATGCATCTCTTTCACAAGACTGAGCCAAATATTGTCTTGGAAATAATTGGTGGGGAAGGGTAAAGAGACTCCTGAATTGTTTCCCAAAAGATCTCCAATGTGTACCTTTTAGGCTAGTTTGCAGCTTCACTGCTATGGTTTCTTTGAAAAATATGGTTTCTTTTTTATGGTAGCCATGATATCATCATGCAGCCAGTCAGATTTGGCTATATGACTATATATTTGAGGGCAAATGTAGCTTGTTCCATATAGTATTGCCCTTTTAACTAGCTTCAGGATGTAGTTATGTTGCTGAAATTGCTTGGTTGAATCATAATGTCATGGATCCTAGAATGAAGAAGGGTTGTTGACAGAGTCTCACAATGGAGCATTGTCACTGCCATCTAATGCCTGGTAACGAACTGGCGTCATCTCCCTGAAAGTGTGTTGGTTGCATCTTCTCTCTGCCATTATACCCATCAAAGTGCCAAAAAAGCTCCTTACAAAACATTGTCATGGGTGTGTGTGTGTGTGTGCGTGCACACATTTCACAGTGGGGGCTGTGAAATGTTTGCAAAATGCCTCCTTCACTTGACTAGCCATAAAATGTGGGTATTTGGGAACTATTGTAAATTGTTCTTATTCAGAGATTTGTTAGAACCGTAAAGTTGCTTGATATGGTTCCTTATGTTACAGTTTGTATGCAGACATGTCCAACAGGTAGATCATGATCTACTGGTATATCACTGGACGTCTACAGTAGATCACTGGTAGATCGTTGGCTCTCCCCAAAGAAGCTGAACAACTGTGGCTCAACATTTTACCTCCTTCCTAAAAAACAAAAAGCTCAACAACTTTGACCTGAACCCCCCAAAAGGGGGTAGAGCACTGCCAGTTTTTAACTCTGCGAGTAGATCACAGTCTTTTGGGAGTTGGCCACCCCTGGATTAAGGAACTTAAGTAGCTAATATTAGTTTGGATACTACACTATGCTGAACTCAGGATTCTGTTTCCATTGTGATACACGAAGAAGTGTATCTGAAGAATGTATATCTGAAGTGTATCTGAAGAAGTGTGCATGCACACGAAAGCTCATACCAAAATAAAAACTTAGTTGGTCTTTAAGGTGCTACTGAAGGAATTTTTTATTTTGCTTTGACTCAGACCAACACGGCTACCTACCTGTAACTATACCAATCAGTTTTCCATTATTGCATCCATCAAAACCTATTTACGCTGTTGAATTTATCTTAATGCTGCCAGTGTTTTCAGCTGTGTACAATTATTTCCCATATATTCAAGAAACATTTTCCAGTCTTCTTTAAACGTATTGTGCTCTTATTCTATTCTATATGTTAAGTCTGTGAGTTGTGCATATTCTGTCAACTTAAGTTGCTATTCTTCTTTGGTTGGGACCTTGCTTGTTTCCCATTTTTGGGCTAACAAAATATGAGCTGCTGTTGTTGCATACATAAATAACCTTTTCTGACACCTGGGAATTTCAGTCTGAATTATCCCCAACAGAGAGAACTCTGGGTTTGTTTGTTTTTTGGGGGGGAATACTTCTAAACATTTTTATCCATCCATTTCCCAATACCCTTTTACATGATTGCCCATTTGTGGTATGGGCATCAGTGCTTTGCAAGTTCCCCCTCATTTACATCATTTCATTGACTTTCACATTCAGTGGCAGATTGTGTTTCATTCTGGCCATGAACCAATTTTGTGTGGTTTTAGTAAAGATTAAAATAAGAGATTGCATCCAAAAGTTGTGCAAATAGAAGACAGGTGTCAGAATCACTCTTTCTCTCCTCTTCCTCTTCTTGCACACCCCTCCATAAATCAACCCCTTGAATAGTAGGGCTATGCAGACCAAACTGTTCAGGAGTGAAATAAAAAAAAATTCCTTCATTAGCACCTTAAAGACCAAGACCCTTATGTATATACAGAGGGTGGTGGGGGTGGGTGGGAATGGGTGATGGGCTGATAGGAGTGCTAAACCTGTTGATGGCTGTTAAGGACTGCTGATGACTGCAATTGGTCCTGCGGGGAAAAAGCAAGGGCTGAGGCGCTAAAGAAAGCTTGATTATGCATAATAAGATAAGAATCCTATGTCTTTGTTCATCCCAGGTAGCTCCATGGTTTTAAGCTTGGTAATGAGTTCCAATTCAGCAACTTCTTTTTCCAGTTTGTTTCTGAAAATTTTCTGTAATAAAACAGATGCTTTGAGATCTTGTATATAATGTCCTGGGAGATTGAAGTGTTCTCCTACTGGTTTCTCTGTTTTGTGGTTCCTGATGTCAGATTTATGTCCATTTATCCTTTGGCGTAGGGTTTGGCCTGTTTGTGCAATATAGAGAGCTGAAGGGCACTGTTGGCAGCTGTTTTATTACAGAAAAATTTCAGAAACAGACTGGAAAGAGAAGTTGCTGAATTGGAACCCACCCCCACCCCACCCTCTGTATATACATAAGGGTCTGGTTACTTCTGTTTCAAGTGTATCTGAAGAAGTGTGCATGCACACGAAAGTTCATACCAAAATAAAAACTTAGTTGGTCTTTAAGGTGCTACTGGAGGAATTTTTTTAATTTTGCTTCGACTCAGACCAACACGGCTACCTACCTGTTCAGGAGTGGTAACCCTCTGAGGAGGGATTTTAGGAAGTACTGGGAGGCAGGGCAGTGGTGCCCTATGCTATGCAAAAGTTTAATGCCTCCTGCTTCTTGTGTTCTGTTCTATAGCATTGTTGTGGCGCCCCCTGCAGTACAGTGCTCTGTGGGGCCAGTCACAGCACCCTAAAACTGCCTCTGGAGGGGATCAGTTCCACAAGGTGCCTTCCATGCACACAGCTACTAGATAGAGCTCAGGGGTGGCATTTTTAGGATAGCTAAATTCTGAATAAGAGTGCAACGTGATAAAGATTCTAGTGAAGAAGACATATGATGGTCAGTGACAATAAACTACCCGTAACTGAAATGCTTGTATTTAATTGGCTAGGAGTAGATAAATGCAAAAAGATTAGCAGTATCTGCTTATGTCTTCCATTAAATAAATGGGGGGAAAGAAAAGCAGACATTCAAGGTAAACTTGATTTAGTGCCAAACACTATAAAGATGTAATTTAGTTGAAACTACTTAATAATCTTTTGGTTTAGATATCAAGAACAAAGATTACCATGCAGCCTAATTTGCCTGAATAATGAGAGAATTTCTGGAAAGGTCAGGCTACTACGTCTAATTCCATGATGATCTCTGTAATCTAATTACATCAATCTCAGCAGCAAATGGAGCAATATTTGCTCAACATTTGGATGCAGGTTGCACATTGTCATTAAAGTATTATTAAACAAAATGGTAGTTTGCCTATTGCCAGGGAAAACATCGGCAGACATTTTGTATTCATTTTCAGCCGCTTGGATTTAGTGCCTGCTATATCTCTGTCAATTAGACATTAGTGCTCTGAAATGCTGAAGTCACTAAGTGATGAAGGAGGGTGGGAAGATTCGCACACACACGCACACACACACCAGTATATATTTTCATACTCCAAACCTTTGTAAAACCACAGGAGGTTTCTGCATCAGACAATTGGCATGCCTAGTCCCTTGTGAAAGCCTTAAAATGCTAAAAGCTTTTTTTTGTACTTCTTATGCACATACGTTACATACAGAATATTTATTGCTGGCTCACTGATAGCCTTCCCAGTGCATTACAAGGCATGGTGTGTGGGAGCAAATAACTACAGATAGGATCAAAGTGGTTTTGAAATGGCTACAACTTTATTGGTTACAGCCTACAGGGTCTGGCATGGCATAGGGCAGGGATTTGGTCATCAAAGGGCCCACTTGCTGGTTGGCTGATGCCCCATTCCAACCTACATTCTGGAATAAAGTTAATGGGTGGGCTGGTGGGTGGGCACCCCACTTCCCACAGGGAGGGATTCCCTTGGGGGTGTTGCTTCAGTGCCTCAGCCCCCTGTAGAAAGTGGGGTGCCCGCCCACCCACTTTCCTGTATGGTTCCCAGTCCATTGCCTCCAGCACTTTCCCCGAAAAGCTGTAAAAAGTCTAAGGGCTCGTCTGCACTTCTGCTTGTCCCACACCTAGAAAGCAGAGGGCGGAGAGGCATGGGTCCAAGGGGTTTTCCATTTGCGCCGCCACTTTCTCCAGGAAAACCTGCTATTTCCCACTGAATCAAAGCAAATGTCAATCTGCCTGTTTGATGTTTGCTCGGATTCAGTGGTAACGAGCAGATTTTCCCAGGGGAAAGCAGTGTGGATGAGCCCTAAGTGTACATTAAAGGTAAAGGTACCCCTGAACATTAGGTCCAGTTGCGGACGACTCTGGGGTTGCGCACTCATCTCGCTCTATAGGCCGAGGGAGCCGGCGTTTGTCTGCAGACAGCTTCTGGGTCATGTGGCCAGCATGACAAAGCCGCTTCTGGCAAACCAGAGCAGTGCACGGAAACACTGTTTACCTTCCCGCCAGTAAAGGTAAAGGGACCCCTGACCATTAGGTCCAGCCGTGACCGACTCTGGGGTTGCGGCGCTCACCTCGCTTTATTGGCCGAGGGAGCCGGCGTACAGCTTCCAGGCCATGTGGCCAGCATGACAAAGCCGCTTCTGGCGAACCAGAGCAGCACATGGAAATGCCGTTTACCTTCCCACTGTAGCAGTACCTATTTATCTACTTGCATTTTGACGTGCTTTCGAACTGCTAGGTTGGCAGGAGCTGGGACTGAGTAATGGGAGCTCACCCCGTCACAGGGATTTGAACCGCCGACCTTCTGATCGGCAAGCCCTAGGCTCTGTGGTTTAACTCACAGCGCCACCCGCATCCCACACCTTCCCGCCGGAGCAGTACCTATTTATCTATTTGCAGTTTGACGTGCTTTCGAACTGCTAGGTGGGCACGAGCTGGGACCGAGTAACGGGAGCTCACCCCGTTGTGGGGATTCGAACCACCGACCTTCTGATCAGCAAGCCCTAGGCTCTGTGGTTTAACCCACAGCGCCACCCGCGTCCCAAAGGTCGGAGGTGTGTATACATGTCTTCACCTTTGGGGAGGTGGCAGGGGAAAGTGTCTTTTTTCCAAGGGCAAAATAGCATTGAAATGGAGGAACTTGGCAAAGGGGTTGATTTTATATGATTTGTAAAGCTCGGTATCTTCCCTGAGCTGTCAAGTTGAAAGGACCCATTCAGGCATAATATTTGTAACATTTAACAACTTTAAAGATGTGCCCACCCTGTCATTTCCATAACAAAATGTTGCTATGAGCAGGGCAAACCACCCCACAGCACTAACCCCAGTTGCAGATGTGGGCGCAATTCCTTCCTAGCCCCCACACCTGGCAGCTAACTCTGACCTGAGCAACCAGAACAACTGCTAAATAAAGGGAGGCTGGGCAGGGAAGTTAATGACAGCCCAATCAAAGCCACAGGACCAGGCCTCTCAATGTGGAGCCCAGGAGCAGACCAGAGGGAGCAAGTTCTCCCCTCGAAGTACATAGCGGGTGCTGAACGGTTCTTAGTTCTGGCAGCAGAAAAATTACACAAGGACAGGATGTTACCTGGGCCCTGGGTCTTAGATCCCACATAATTATTCATTGGGTGGGTGGGTCTGAATTCTCCTTTGCCCAAAAGCCTAGAGTGTAGGTCTGTGAATGACTGAGTGTTAGTGAAAGGCTGAGGATGTTTTCCCCTCTGCTGATTACAAAGAAACCCACTACAAACCTGAGAGCTCGTCCACACTTAAGCACAGAATGGAGAGGTTTCCTGCTTGTACAGCTCCGAGCAATGTTCCATTTGTCCCGCCGCTTTCCCCAGGAAAACCGCTGAAACAGATCAAACATTAATCAACAGAAAGCCTGACTGACCTTTGCTCCAATTCAGCAGGAAAGAGCAGCTTTTCCTTGGGAAAGTGGCAGGGCAAACAGAAGCGTGGATGAGCCCTGAGTTAATGGCATAGAAAACTTTATTCTTGCTGAGGCACTGGAGCCTGCATAGACTAGTAACCAGGTTCTCCAGCCATGCCACACCTTGGAGCTAGCCTCCTGGGTCATACAGGTAGTTGTTTCTCTTAAAGGGACAATGTGTCAGATAGTGAACTGAAAATGCATATACTGTATAACAGGAGTGAAGGAAATGAGTGGGGGATCTAGGGACAAATGTGTGTTGAGTAACTTTCTAGGTGAGGTGGAGGAAAGAATGAGAGGCAGGTGATAAGAAATGGTTCATGGGATGGGGAAGGTATTTTTTATAAAGGTGTTGGGGGGGAGAGTTGTTTCCATCCCCCAAACTGACACCATTCAATTTTGTAAATATCCCCATGAAACTCTCCAGTTTTGCTACACTGTATATTGTTCAAGGTTACATAGTATTCACCTTCCCTCACGTAGCGAAACCTTCAAATATTCTTATAAAATCAGCCCTACGTCGGATCGACACCATTCCAACTTCATTTTTCTCAGGGAAAAGATGGCTACTGAAGGGAGACTTGGGAAATAGGTGAAGACAGCCATAATTCATGAAACCTGGGATCACCGTACTCGGCAGCCTCTTGCACAAGAGATAATCATTGGCAGAGAGGTTGTCATCCCATGGACAATAGCAGACCATCCAGGGATGGATTAGGTAGATTGGATTAGGAACGGATTAGGGCAAAGAAGTGTGATTACCTGACTGGGAAACCCAGGAACTTGTAAATATTTCCTTTGTATCACTTGATGGGTGTGAGGTGGACGGCAAGGGAGAGATTGGGGGAAACCCAATTACAGTCATACCTCGGTTTAAGTACGTCTCGGTTTGAGTATTTTCAGTTTAAGTACTCCGCGGACCTGTCTGGAACGGATTAATCCACTTTCCATTACTTTCAATGGGAAAGTTCGCTTCAGGTTAAGTACGCTTCAGGTTAAGTACGGACTTCCGGAACCAATTACACTCATACCTCGGGTTAAGTACGCTTCAGGTTGAGTACTCTGCGGACCTGTCTGGAACAGATTAATCCACTTTCCATTACTTTCAATGGGAAAGTTCGCTTCAGGGTAAGTACGTTTCAGTTTAAGTACTCCGTGGACCGTCTGGAACGGATTAATCCACTTTCCATTACTTTCAATGGGAAAGTTCGCTTCAGGTTAAGTACGCTTCAGTTTAAGTACTCCATGGACCGTCTGGAACGGATTAATCCACTTTCCATTACTTTCAATGGGAAAGTTCGCTCCAGGTTAAGTACGCTTCAGTTTAAGTACTCCATGGACTGTCTGGAACGGATTAATGCACTTTCCATTACTTTCAATGGGAAAGTTCGCCTTAGGTTAATTATGCTTCAGGTCAAGTACAGACTTCTGGAACCAATTGTGTTTGTAAACCGAGGTACCACTGTATTAGGTTTCTGCCAGAACTCCCCTTCCATAATGTGACATAACCATTATGTATTTGTGATGTATGCATGATGCTTCACTAAGGGTGTTATGGGTATAAGGGAAAACTTATAAAGGTTGGAGTGATCCTTTGTTCAAGGCTTCTTCCTGCTTCTTCCATGTGGTGGGTGGAAGTCTGTTGCAACAGTCATTTGACTAAAGATGAGGCCTACTGCCTGCTGTTTTGCTCCTACATTATTGGCTGGTGTCTTTGTTTGGCAATCCAAGTGAGCCCAAGGATTTTCCTATAACAGATCGTAGCCCCAACGTGTAATGCTGCTGCAGAGATACTGGACATATTATGCAGCTATGAAGGGGGATGCTGCTACTACTGTTATAGAAGCCCAGGAGATTCTTGCTGCATTACTCTATATTCTATATTCTTATGACACATCCAAAAGCTGTTTTTAAAACCTTACAGTAAATCTCCCCTTCCCTACAAAACATAATCATGAGTTATTATTTCCTCAACAATTAAGGCCCTACACATAATGGAATACTATTTTTATAAGGAAAGGGTTGCTTGAGGGTTAGGTGAAAACTAGGCATAGTATAGCTGCTTTGAGACTGTGGTGTTTTCCTGAGCAGCCATTAAGAGTGAAACCGAAGGCATGGGACTATTAATTAGAAGTTATTTTATTGAGGCGACACAATCCTGAAAAAGTTGAGAGGATAATACAGGCATCACACAATGAAATGCCAACAAACGTTGGGCTTATTACTTCACTGCTACACAACCCACTTTTAATTGACTGACAAATCACCCACACAGCTAATGAAAGATCTCTGAAGGGCAGTGTGAGGCACTTAAAAGAGTCCCCAGCGCTGTAAAGTTAGCTTGTGCCACTTTCATTCATTTCCCCCTAAGAACAATCTGAAGTTAGTGAAGCAAATTAAGTCAAAGTTGGCCATATTAAAGCCTTTTTCTGTAATGTTCAACAAGTAAATTCCAATTAAGTGGTGCAAATTAAACAATTATCTGGTAGTGGGAATAACTTCAGAGACACTAAATCTGAATTCCAATATTCATTAGAGGGCAGTCAAACTGAACCTAATTTTAGTGTTGATTCCTTTGGAGCAGATACATACATGCATAAATACATACATACATAAACACACACACACACACACACACACACACACACACACACACACACACACACACTATAATTTAGTGAGCCTCAGCCAAGGCAGCTCTTAGCATTGGTGGGGCCTTACCTTCATTTCCCCATTTGTCATTGCTTATTCTCCCACTGTTGCCACTATGCCTCGTCCGTTCTCCCCACCCCACCCCAATGTATTGTTGGGCTTCTGGCCAGCCACTGACCATTCATTTGCAGTGGAGCATAGTGAATAAGGTTACATAGTTTTGTACATACTGTATTGTGGTATTTTATGCATTGTGACTTGTAGCTATTTTTATTTATTGCAATTGTTAAGAGTGAATTTCTGTTTAATTTGCTGAATTTGCTGATGTTTTGAGCAAATTTAATTTAATTTGCTGAATTTTCTGGTGTTTATTTATTGTGTACTATTATATTCTAATAGATTACTGAATATTACTTTGTTTTATATAATTCATTCTATTTTAAAGTTATATTTTA
Organism: Zootoca vivipara; assembly: GCF_963506605.1. Classification (NCBI taxonomy): domain Eukaryota; kingdom Metazoa; phylum Chordata; class Lepidosauria; order Squamata; family Lacertidae; genus Zootoca; species Zootoca vivipara. Next base: position 5,312,365 of record NC_083279.1, on the reverse strand, counting down.
TTATAGCTTTTTGTACTGGATCAGATATGGTACGGTATGTGTTCTTTGTTGTACATCTCGTTGCTGCAAACCGCCTTGTGTATAGTGATATAGAAAGGCAGCATGCAGATTGAAAATGAAATGAATAAGGGCAAGTGGAACATTGTCCTACCAATCTCACTCTGCCTCCAACCAGACTGCCTTCTAACTTATAATGAATCCAGCTTCTTCGTCTTTATTCTCCCCTCAGAAGGATGGGGTCAAAAAGCTAGAATTACAGTAGCTGGCTCTGTCCTCTCAGTGGCTCTGGATCCACCTACTGGGGACTCCTTGCCTTCCACCCAGCCAGTTCCTATGTGCGCCAACCACCATTTGTTAGGCAGGTTGCTAGTTAATAGCCCAGAACAGTTGTCCAATGGGAGCTAAAGGGATAGAGATTTCTGCCATGAAATACTGTGCAATTTCTCTCTCTTTTTCCTATGTTCTAGAAGACATCCTGGATGCCTGAAAAAAAGCAAACACGGGAGCGTGACATGCACAGCAAATATGTATTATCTTTATCATATTTTAAAAATGGTTGATGTTTTATTATGTTTTTATATATGCTGTAAGCCACGCAGATGGGCAGGATATAACAACAACAACATCATCATAATCTATTATTATTATTATTATTATTATTATTATTATTATTATTATTATTATTTATTGATGATGATGATCTACAGCGGTATCTTGGGTTACAAACGCTTCAGGTTACAAACGCTTCAGGTTACAGACTCCGCTAACCCGGAAATAGACCTCAGGTTAAGAACTTTGCTTCAAGATGAGAACAGAAATTGTGCAGCCACGGCGCAGCAGCAGCAGGAGGCCCCATAAGCTAAAGTGGTGCTTCAGGTTAAGAACAGTTTCAGGTTAAGAACGGACCTCCGGGACGAATTAAGTTCTTAACCAGAGCTACCACTGTACTGCTATCATGACCCCATGCTGTCTACACTTCAGGCTTCCGAGAAAAGATGCTTCACTAGAGCTGTGGTGAAAAGTTTTTTTTGGGGGGGGGGGAATTGACCAGTTAGGTGGAAGAATCTACAAGAATAGCTGTGTTAGATCATTGCAGTGACAATAACAAGATAGTCTTGTGGCATTCAAACTTTATTGAGGCATGACCTTCCTTGGGTAAAAGCCTATTTTGGCTAATGATTTAAATTGAATGACTGTATGAATCATTCTATGGATGTTGGACCCAATTATTCTCAAGCTCCCTTCAGCATTCCAGCAAACAATCAAGTACTTCCACTTTTCTTTTCTTTTTTTTATAATTATTTATTAAATTTTCCAAAATAAACACATTTAAAACATTATACAAGACAAACAAACACATAAACAAACATTCAAAAATACAAACATCCCAAAAAAAACATGCTCCGCCGAGCTTGACTTCCCTCCCTCCCCTCAAAAGGTTTTCTAATCAGTTCTTATCTCGCAGTTCCTTTGTATCTAATCTTTAGGGTCAATTCGTAGGATTTATTTCACGCCTGCAAGTGTCTTTAAACCTTTACAGTTCATTTCCATATAGTCCACAAATTTACTCCAATCCCTTAGAAACCTTGTCTCCCTCTGGTTTCGAATCCTGCTAGTCAGTCTCGCTAATTCTGCATATTCAATCATCTTTGTCTGCCAGTCTCCAATTGTCGGTAAGTCCTGAGTTTTCCATTTTTGGGCTAATAATGTCCTCGCCGCGGTTGTCGCATATAAGAAAAGGGTACTATCCTCCCTAGTTATCTCTTGGCCTATCAGTCCTAACAGAAAGGCCTCTGGTCTTTTGGGAAAAGTATATTTAAATATCTTTTTCAGTTCGTTATATATCATTTCCCAATATCCTTTAACCTTTTCACATTTCCACCACATATGATAAAAGTCCCCTTCCTTTTCATTACATTTCCAGCACATTCTGTTACTCATTCTATACATTTTCGCTAATTTCACTGGAGTTAAGTGCCATCTATACATCATCTTCCAAACATTCTCTTTCAAAGCAGTACATGCTGTAAATTTTATTGTTTGGTTCCATAATTTCAACCACGCATCATATTCAATATTATGCCCAAAATCCTTAGCCCATTTTATCATTACCTCTTTCGTCAACTCATCTTTAGTATACCACTCTACCAGCAAGTTATACATTTTGGACAACAATTTCACTCTGCCCCCTAGCAACTCTGTTTGAAATTTGGACCTTCTCTCCTCAAAACCAATTTTTTTATCTTGCACAAATACATCATTAATTTGATGATATTGCAACCAACTCGTCAAATATACTTTCACCTCTTCATACGGTTTCAGTTTCCAACCTTGTTCCGATTGTCTTAGAAAATTTTCATATGTTGGTCTCTCACCTTCCATATTCACTTTTTTCACTATAATCACTTCCATTGGTGAGATCCACCATGGCGTCTTGGTCTCTAACAAGGCTTTATTTCTTTCCCATACTTCAAATAACGATCTTCTTATAACATGGTTCGTAAATCCTTTATGGGTTTTTTTCTTATCATACCATAGATATGAATGCCAACCTGCTCTGTTGTCAAATCCCTCCAAGTCCAACAAGTCCGTATTTTCCAATGTTATCCATTCTTTTATCCAACAAAGACATGACGCTTCAAAGTATAATTTCAAGTCTGGCATGGAGAATCCGCCTCTTTCGGTCTTGTCTACCAATATTTTATATTTTATTCTTGGTTTCTTCCCCTGCCAGACAAATCTTTGTAAATCTTTTTGCCATTCCTTGAATTGTCTTGTCCCCTTTATAATAGGTATTGTTTGAAACAAGAATAACATTTTGGGAAGTACTTCCACTTTTCAGAATGGATTAGCAAAGCTACTGATGAAAAGGTCTCCAGGTGCACAGTTTTGACCACGGAGTATTACCTTGCTCTGAAGTGATAAGGATTCTCTGAAATAAGTTGGCTTTTGGTACTGCAGGTGTGTTTATTTATGCAGACAGAGCACTTGCCCCCTTCAGCAGAGCAAGTCTTTCACATCCCCCAGGTATAAACGGACCTTCTAAGTGTAGGAAAGGCTCTGCTGAGATTTGACTGCTGAGCTAAAACTCCAGGTGACAAGTTGTGTTGTAACAAATGGTGAAAAGCTTAGTCTCTGAGTGGTTACATTTCCATGTGTTTGCTTTTGGATGATAGGGTGTATGACTAGGCCTCTCCTCTTCACAGAGGAGAAGTGTTGTGAGTGGGAACTGCTTCCCGTGCTCGCAGGGGGCATAACACAGCCCCCTGCGTCACTGAGTCCTGTGCCCATGTCCCGCCCACCAGTTAGCCTATACGGCTGGGTGGGGGTGTGGCTTAGCTGTAGTTGAACGAGAGTGGAAATGATGTGTGGTTAGCCAATATCGTTGAGGGCATTAGGAATTGGTTGCAGCTGTGAAAGTATTTGGCGGCGAGCCTTTTGGTTTGGGTAGTGGTTAGACATTGGAAAACATATTGTGTGATGGAGGGGAGGTTGTGGCCATCACCTACCTACCTACCTACCCCTCCCCTTGAAGGGTATTCCGTTAAAGGAATCCGGTGGTCGTGGTTCCTGTCCGATGCCCTGGTGGTGGCTAGGGCCATGGCATGACCCCCAGTGACTCTAGGGGAAAGCTTCCAGTTGATTTGCATCAACAGGCTCCCCCTACTGGTTGTTAACCCTTGTGTGACTCCCAGCAGAGTGGGCAGGAGTCAACCTATAGTCTGTCCGATCCAATGCCTAAGCCAATACCACTCACATTATGTAACCAATAAAGTTGTGGCCTTTTTTATCCCATTAACCTAAATACTCGTGTCCGTGTGTATTATTTTATCTCCAAGCGGGAGCGGGGCCTCGACTCACAATTCTCACTACCATAAACAACCTTTGTGATTCAGGTTCACCTCCTGGTTTATGTCAGCCATTGCTGAAAATCTCATAGAACAGAGATGGCAACAGGTTCCACTCCCTTCTTTCTCCCTTCTCTTCCTCCTTTTCCTACCATTCACCAACTTCCGACCCATCCATTCTCTTTATCACCCACGCACAAACCCCACACCCCTAATCCACACACTCACAACTCATTCATTCATCCATCCCCGACCCCCGCTCTCTGGTTGTGTACATTTACTCTGCATCCACTGTGCTCTTGCTACTTGTTTGCAATACTAAACACAAGCTATCCTATATCAGCTCTTTGTCTGTCTGTTTGTTTTAATGAAGCACTACATTTTGATGATACATATTTGATGTATCAGCTTCAATCTGAATTGAAAAAAGAGAGAGAAAAGAACAACCTGGGTCCATTTTAAGGCCAAAAGCATGTGAGCCATTATTCAAGGAATATGCTTTTTAGAAAGTTGTGGTGCCGATACGGCTGGGCCATTGGGCAAGAGAGGCAGAGCGGGGAAATCCTGGACACCAAATGGTGCATTCCTGAGGAGGGGGCGGGGCTTGGTCCCTACATAAGTACGTATGTATATATGGACCTTCCCTCCAGCTTCTCTGTTTGCAGCAGCAGCACCAAGGGCCTGTGTTTAGGCTTACGTCCCCCCACCTGATCACAGTTGGGGAGGGGGCAAAGAGAGAGATCCTCCCCTTTTGCCTACCTGGGTGCTTGCAGCAGATCTAAAGGAAGGGGAGGAGGAGGAGGAGGAGGAGGAGGAGGAGGAGGAGGAGGAGGAGGAGGAGAGGGAGCAGGAAAGCAGCAGAGTTCGCTGCCTAGAGAGGCAAGGGGGCTGGATCCTTGCAGCGTGCCAGATTTAATGACCTCCATTCTCTCCCTCCATGTGCCATTCTCAGGGTTCTCCTGACAGCGCCCCCCCCCCCAAGCCAATATCAGGGATGTGGGAGTGTGCAGGGTTGGAAGGGGGTTCGAAGCTTCATTGTGCAAGCAGAAGTCCATGCATAGGGCTTCCGCTGTTGGAACATGCAGCTAGATGAATCTCACCCATGTTTTTGAAGGCATTTTCTCACAGAATATACAATGTATATTCCAAATATGAAGTTATAAGCACATTCTTTATGCTGAGAATAGCATCACAAAAATTAGAGAAATACAAAATCTAACAGATAATTATATTCTAGTTGGGATGTTGTCATGTTCACATCAACATTTCGAAAAAACTAGTTCCTCGAGCATCTCTAGATACTAGGCAACATGTGTGTTGTATACACAACAATGTGAAACTTTGTGTTTCTGGAATCTTGATTGGACTACCACAGAATAGATAAATATTTCACATATCCATTTCAAATAATTTATTTCCCCTGCTGGCAGAATATTAAAAGGAAGTCATTTAACTAACTCAGCACACAGTTTTCTTTTGTTTTGTTTTTTAAAAATCATATAGGAAGACAGGCCATCAGTTCTGGATTGCTTTCAAATGAGGATTTTGTTTGTTTTAAAGAGAGAAGAGATTAGTACTGGCTGAGATGCCAAATGAGAATGTCGTACTGTATTAATAGTTTCAGAGATGGAAAGGAAATCCACTCTGGCTACTCAGTAACCTCTCTGGCTTCTAACCGTGACTAATGCAACCAAAGAGGGTGCTCTCTGTGCTGTGGCTAGAAGGCGCTTGGCACGCAAGTAAGGGAGAGCTGGATGAATGCTCAACAGGATGTGACAATCCTCCTTACCTGCCAGAAATGTAGCTCATGTCCCAGAGAGAAGATCTTAGGAACATCATTTGGAGAAAATATCAAACAGCAACACAAGCAATCTTTATGAAGCAGACCCATACATGCCAAGTTGCTGTCAGAGAAATAAGGGACCGGGCTGGAAATAGCAGGCCGGAAGTAGCGCTGCCGCCATTTTGGAACTGGGCAGAGCAGCATCAAAAGTCGCTTCTGAGCATGCTCCACCCAGTTCCAAAATGGCCGCCGCGCCAGAATAAACTGGGGGAAAACAAAAAAATCCGTTTTTTCATCTAGGAACAGCTGGAAAAACAGGGATTTCCCAGGGGAAACGGGAGACTTGGCAGCTATGAGCAGACCATGTTCTGACCACATCTTCGTAATACACTCATGTCTCCATTTCTGTTCCCTGGATTATGTGGAAGTGGGACACCAACGGTAAATGGGGAGAAATTTGCGTTAGATGACCTTTGTACTTTCCATAGCCCTGTGTTTGAATCCCATTAACACGTGGCAAGATATGTTCTCAGCACGTGTCCCCAAGTACTCAGGTTTGCTAATAGCACAAGTTTAGCTTTAGCATGACTCACATCTATGTTCATTCAACAAACATTGTTTCCCTCTCTCCCACCCGTCACCATCCACTTCTCCCTGTTACTATCCCAATATTCTTTCTCATACTGGTATGAACAAGGAGTTGTTGTTAAGGATATGTGTAAGAGTGTGGACAACTCAAGATAAGAGAACACAAAGAATACTGTACTTTTGTGTTTAGGCTGGACATAATTCATAACTTGGATATTATCCACAAATCTTTATATTTTACATTTTACTGGCAGACTAAGTTCCTTTATTTTTCTGGGGACCTAAAAATACTGTACAATGTTTTTCCCCACTTCTGAAATAAGCAAACTGAAGATGTTCCACACTCTCCCATATTTGCAACATGGAAATGGGCCAGCAAAAACAGAAGAGGGCATTGCACTAATGTTCCCCGGTGAGAATAACAGTTTGCACTGCCCCAAAATAATGCTTTCAGAGAATTTCTCACTATGCTACAGTTCAGATCCACACAATTGTGACCTAGGAAACTGTACCAGCCCCTGTAGTCAGGACGGAAGCCCATCAGGGAGTTGTCAACATTCTGCCTTTGCTGCTTACTTATTTGCCTGGACTGCAGAAACAGGGAGATTTACAGACAATCATGGTTCCTGAGTCATAAGCTGTTTATGGCCAAGACCCATGACTACAGACTACAAAATCTTTTTTCCCTAGAAAAAGAAAGTGTGCATCTATTGTATGTATTTTGATTGATGGTGGGTGATTAAAAGAATACAATGAATGATCATAATGAGCACCATCTTAAGATCACCTTTCTTCATATCACTTCTATTTTGTTTATAGTAAGACAAGGGTGGCATCATTGCAGTGCATTAATGAAAGATGAAACATTTATGAAAAAATTGAGTCAGCAGGCCTGATCTGTACTGCAACAGTGTAAAATATTCCTAACCAGTCCATAATCCTCTTTCAGCATAATGTGCATTGAGACTGGGTAATTAACAATGTTATACAATATTTAATAGAAGCATTATGTTTTAAAAGATATTTCATGAGAACAGAAGAGCCATTAATCTTTCATTCTGACTCATTGAGTATGAAAGCTAATGTGTATTTTTATAGCGCAAGATTAAAAAAAGCAATTAGGAATAAAGCAGAGATCTTTTTAGAAAGTTTTGATTATCATATGCATTGGATTGTATAATTAAAAGAATAACATGAAACCATAAAGTTGAGAAATGATCAATAAAACCTGAATATTTTCCCCTCCCGTGTAGTACACTTACCCTTAATTTTAAATTCAGCATCGTCCTTTTAATTTAGGGCATTAATTCAATTTATACCTGTATGTTTTGATCTTAATGTGAAACTGTAAGGTAGCAAAGAAAATGTCTCTTTTCCTGCTTGCTCTCCCAAATGCAATTTCTTATCTGTCTATCTATCTATCTAATCAGGCATCCCCAAACTTCGGCCCTCCAGATGTTTTGGACTACAATTCCCATCTTCCCTGACCACTGGTCCTGCTAGCTAGGGATCATGGGAGTTGTAGGCCAAAACATCTGGAGGGCCGCAGTTTGGGGATGCCTGATCTATATCAACCAAAGGGATAACACATTCTTAGTTGATGTAGAATCATAGAGTTGGAAGAGACCACAAGGGCCATCCAGTCCAACCCCCTGCCAAGCAGGAAACACCATCAAAGCATTCTTGACATATGCCTGTCAAGCCTCTGCTTAAAGACCTCCAAAGAAGGAGACTCCACCACACTCCTTGGCAGCAAATTCCACTGCCAAACTATCTATTTTCTATTATTAAGCCTTGCAGTATGTTACGATTCTTCCTTGTAAGCCAGAGCCCCGAATATTCTAAGCTACAGCTCAACCTAGAAGGTAAAAGAAAACCCAGGCTTGTGCCCACAGTTCTCCCTTCACCAACCTGTTCAGGCCACACAGCTGAGCAGAGCAAACAAAACAATTTACTGCAGTTCTGTTGCCCTTCCACAAACTTTAACTAGCTTTGGAAAGATTTGCAGTAGCAGCCAATAATGTTTATCTACATTTGCAGAATGCAAGCTAAATTTCTCTCTGTGTGTGAGAGAGAGAGCGTGTGTGAAATCACATTTTTAAAGCCTCAGCAATGTACCCAGGAATAATCTCTTAAAAGCTTTAAAATATATATATAGTCACCAGTATATAGTCAGTGGTATACAGATTATAAGACAGAATCAGATCAGCTCTTTGTCATCTTTTCCAGGTTAATTTACATCAAATAAGTAGGGTATGCCTTTCTTGCTTTTGTCAAACGGTGTGAATATTAGAAACACTGTGTGGCACTTGGCAGACCTGTAGGTATCAAAAATTTAACTGTAACCTGTAAATAACTGATAAAGCATCAAAACACTTCAAGATGCTGTACTTTTGATGAATGGCAGTGATTGGCTGGTAAGGTCACATAAAAATAAAACAAGTATAATTAATGTTCCTATGCTGGAAAAAAAATAGTTTGATTACCAGAGTTCATAGACTGATTTTGGTTCAGAAGCTATGTAACAAAGATTAATGGAATCCGCACTCTTGAGGCTAGGTTAGAGTGTGGAGCTGATAATGGCAAGGCTGCATGTTCGATCCCCATATGGGACAGCTGCATATTCCTGCATGGCAGGGGATTGGACTACTAGATGATCCTCAGGGTCCCTCGACTCCCTTCTAGCTCTATGATCTTCTGATTTCCTTACTTCAAATCTTACTCAAAGGAGAATTCATACACACATTTGAAGCAAGGAAATGGTGAAAGTGTTAAGTTCCCTCTCATTCATTAAATATGGATGTCTGAGCAAAAACCTGCTGACCGCATGAAGAGGGAAATGGTTTAAAAGAGTGATGAAGATCTTCTGGTCTTCCACATGGTTCTGGACACCAACTTTCATCAGCTCCAATCAGCCTGACCAGTCATCAGGAATGTGAGGTGGTTCTATACAATTGTCCCCCTGTCGCAGGTGGAGGGGACTGAGGTTGCAAGGCAGTGGTTTGCTTAAGGCTATCTAGTGACTTCTTGACCGATAGGAGATTTGAGCTGCAGGCTTCATGGCTCAAACTATTAGCAACACCATCCATTCTGAAAGGATGGGCCACAAAGGCCAAAGGCCACAGCAATGAGTGTGTCAGAGGGACTTGGAGCACATCGGTGCTAAGAAAGCCACACACTATTTAAAGCTTCACATAGCATTTGCAAGCCTGCCTTAAGTGACTGAATATATCCCAGCCAATTGAGTCTAGTGGGAATGCTAAGAATTGCTTCTGGGGAAGTATTAAAATATGCTAGCACATAAAGGCGGTTGGTTTAAAATGTCAAAGCTCTGGCAGAATACAGTGAAAAAAATATGTAGAGAAGATTTAAATGAAGGAGGTGATACAATCTGGAAAAGTTGAAATAGCATCTCAGGAGAATGCTTTGAGCTGATTTCTGTTTTCACAAGTTGCCTTTAAAATGCAGAGCAAATATACTAGAATGGTCCAGTGGCACCAACTCCAGAGGGCCCAGGCACCCACAACATTTTTGTTGCAGGTGCCCAGCCCCCCCACCTTGCCACCCCTCCATTCTTGTGCACCGCTGCAACCGCCGCACCAACCCTGCCGCCGCTACTGCCACGGATACCCCCACTGCAGCCCCTGCTACTGCTGTGCCACACACCCTGCTGCCGCATGTTGCCCCAATACTCTCGCCCCACACTGCCACCACCCTCTGCTGCCGCTACCACCACTTGCCACTGCTACCACCCCTGGAATGGTCAGTCTAATAATGTGATGGTGGGATGGCATTAGAATGGCTTGGAAACTAGAATGCAGCAGGGAAGTGTGGTTTAGCAAGGGGGAGTATGGAGACAAGGGAGGCTTAAGAAGCACACACACACACACACACACACACACACACACACACACTGTATATATGATAGAAACTGTCCTTTGTTCCTCCCAGACTAATGTGCAAATTGAAACTTAAGTTATCCACCTGCTTTTGCTCTTCCCAAATTGTCCAACATAGTTTTGATATTGAAAACCATGTAAAACACATTTTATAATATGTAGGGTTTTTTTTGGGGGGGGGCAATACATTTATAACTTTGTATTTAAATATACATTTAAATGCAATTTTAGTGCAGTTGTTTCAGCATTGATATTTGATTTTTTTAAATAAAAAAACCCACACTCATGACAGAACAGATGTATGAGAGAACACAGGTAAAAGGGACACAAAAGAGATATAGATTAATTTATATATGGCTAATAGAGTCATTAGCATTATAGGTGAGGGAGAATATGATTTAATGTGATTTGATAAGAAATTATCAAATCTATCTTCCATATTTTCATTGCTGGGAATATTTTTTAATATTGTGTATTATCATTTTTAAAATTAATATTCTATTTATTTGACAGTTATTCCTTTATGTTAGGGGCAGTCATAAGCTCAATTCACATTTCTTGGTCTCAAACCAATGAAGGATGCTTAGGCCAGGAGTTGCCCCATGTGATTCTGCTTGTTTGCCTTGTCTCCTGTCCAAGATTAAGCAGTGACTCTCACCCCCACCCAAGCCAGCTGGGAGGTGATGCTGCTCTTTCTACTCTCCCTTCAGGTAAAGCTAAGGTGCTAGTGAGAACAACACCTCTTTGGACTGTCCAGTGGAAATTGAGCAATGGACTATAGGCAGCATTCCTCTGCCTCTGCCTTCTACAGACCACAACACATTTTTAATTCAGCAACCTGCATGTTCCTTGTCAAGAGGATGGGAAAAGGTTAATTTCCCAGCCTGTGCACTTTTAGCAGCTGGACTCTGTAAAGTCATTAGGGCCGTACCGCAAAGGGGAACAGCCATCTGCAGTTGTGCCCCAGGCAGGCACTTAATAAAAAGAGCAGAAGAATGTTATATTTCATTGTAAGCAGAAATTGCTGCTGCTGACTGAGAATCAAGGCTCTCACAGTCCCTGGGAATGATAGCTGAGAAAAGATAGCAAAAAAGTCCCCAGAGTTAAAGAAGACCTTGGATAGGTAAGAAGGATGACACAAAAGACTGAAGAGAACTTTGGGAAAGTGCATCCTTGAAACTTTGAAAGATAGAGGCATGACAAAAGAGCTTATGAGAATTAATGTGGTGATGAATCTATAATCCAGATATATAATAGGAGTGTATACCCTCCCTAGATTTGCATTGTATCTATATATCTCTCTCTGTGTGTGTTTAAATACATATGATCTATTTCCAAGTAGCTCTGTGATCTCGCCAATCAGTAATTCAGCTCCCAAGTCACTAGAAAATGAAGCTTTGTGTTGCCCTATTCATTATAGTGGGAACCCCCAAAATGGTTATAACATTTCCCATTTTTGGCCAAAGTGTATGAAATACACAGGCACAGCAGTCCCTCAAGAGTGGATGAAGTCTGACAAACTGCAGGCAAATAGGTCCAGTGACCTTCCTTCCATCATCTGTTAGGGGAGCAAATGGGGGCTTGTCTCTTTTTGCCTTAAATTAATTAAGATGTGGTCAATCTTGCTCGTACTTGTTGTTTTTCTTTAAAAACAAACAACCTTTAAAACAACCTTTAAAACTGCAGCATTTGAACTTAAACAAGTCATAAGTGTTTGTGCTTTAACTTCCTAAAGTGGAACAATGGCACTCAATCTCACCTCCCTCCACCACCCACGTTAAATTGCATAGTACCCAAAGCCAGCCAAATTATTTGGAACTTGAGGCAGAAAGTCCAGCAAGTGGGTCTCCTCCTTAGAGACACGAAAAATGCAGTGCTAATAAATTAAATAGCTCACTGTTTGCTGCCCCTTCAAGACATGCAAATTCTGATGCCTGAGGCAGCCACCTCACACTGCCTAATGATAGGGCCAGCCCTGTGATGGGGGCGGGTCACCCCGGGTTCCACCCTGGAGGGGGGTGACACTCGGTGCCCCCCACTGGGGAACTTTTTTTAAATTTTCTGTTGCATGAGATTTTTCAATTGTTCTTATATGTTCTTTCAATGCTGATTTCATATCTGAAGTCAGTTTTGTTCTGTAAGCTCTAGTTTTTTTTGTTTTGCAATTCATGTATTTCACCTTTTGCCAGAGCCAGAGCCGTGGGGGAGGGGTGACAAAGAAAATTCTGCACCGGGTACCACCTGGGCTTGCTACGCTTCTGCGGCCATGAGCAAAGATTTGGCACAGCCAAATGTGGCACATTAGGTATGAGGTATCAAGGTATCATAACAGGGAAGAAGAGAGCTATACAATGCAGCTGTTGTTTAGGGCAAGTATGTTTTCCATCATGCTTACCACCATCATCTAGGCAACCTGCTTAACCCAGTGTAGACAAGGACACATAATTTGACATCCTCCCAGTGTAGTACTAGCAGAAAATGACTCTTAGAGAGTACTTGATCTCAGATTGGTTCATTTCACAGAAACTGCTTTCATAATTTCGCTGCATAGCTTTCTTTCCAGGAGAACTAGAGACTTACTTTTTTAACATGGTGCTTTATTCCAGGTAGTTGGGTACAGGATGGCAACTTAGGCTTCTGGTTAGGGGTGACATTGGGGGGGAATAGGGTTCTTGTGCCTTTGAAAGCTGTATCTCCACAATCAGCACCAGCAGGGCATAGCTGATTTCACTTGGGAAACATGAGGTGGTCTGGGGATTGGGAGCAGGAGAAGCAGCAATAACAGTACTCTAATATTGTGTTGGGACCCAGGTGGCGCTGTGGGTTAAACAACAGAGTCTAGGGCTTGTTGATCAGAAGGTTGGCGGTTCGAATCCCTGCAATGGGGTGAGCTCCCGTTGCTCTGTCTCAGCTTCTGCCCACCTAGCAGTTCGAAAGCACATCAAAGTGCAAGTAGATAAATAGGAACCGCTCTGGCGGGAAGGTAAACGGCGTTTCTGTGTGCTGCTCTGGTTCGCCAGAAGCAGCTTTGTCATGCTGGCCACATGACCCAGAAGCTGTCTGCGGACAAATGCTGGCTCCCTCGGCCTATAGAGCGAGATGAGCGCCGCAACCCCAGAGTCGGACACGACTGGACCTGATGGTCAGGGGCTTCTTTACCCTTTTATATTGTGTTATGCCACACTCCCATGGCAGGCTTTTTGTGACTGGCACTCCCAGCACTCTCTCAAAATCTGAAATATGACAATTGCTCTGAAAAAGTAGGTTATCTGTGTTTTAACCTATTTATGGCTATGGGTCCACCAGTGTTTGAATTGCTATAATTCAGACATTTCAAAAGCTTGTTGTTTAACACAACCTTCTGCAACTTGATGCCCTCCAAGTACTGCTCCCATCATCCCTGACCAACAGCTGGACTGGATGGGACTTATAGTCTGAACCATCTGGAGGTCTGGAAAGGCTGGTTTGAGTGTGGAATCGTTTCTAAGTACAAGGGGATATATAATTCTGCAGGGTTATTTTTTGCTATAGCACTTTCTCCACACATCTGGTGCTTGCTGAAACCTGCAGCCAAGTGAAAACTGAGAAAATTAAATATTGGTTCCCCCCTTTTTGCAGTTCTTTTTGAACTTCTTTTGAGTCAAGGTTGTCTGTAAATAGCTCTAACTAGTCACACTTCAACTAGATAGCTTCTTATTTATTTATTGCACTCCCATTTGCTGCACATTTTTGTTGTTGCTGCATTTGATTTTAAACTGCTGTCTAACTAGAAGAAACAATTATGCAAATGAAAAATTAGATCTTTCAACACTTCAGAAAACTGCCACACTTATAATTGCTTAAAGTAAGCACAAAGAATCAGTTAATTTTGGAATAGTTCAGCATCTGCTAGCAAATTTAAAGAAAGAGGCTGTATTTATTGTAGATCTGTAAATACTCTAGAACCTGGCAGGTGGTATTTTTATGGAGCAGATCGTGAGATGGGGGCAGAAGCGAAGGGGAGAGAGAAAGAGAGAGGGAGAGAGATGAAATTCATGTCAAAGACAGCAACATTGTTTCACAACATGAATTGGAGGTGCCATAACCTTTTATGATTTCACATCTTTAATTAATTCATATATTACTCCAGTGCATACTACTTCCCCAGATCTCATTCAGATTTGGTACTACACAAGAAGCGATATGTTCCACATTTGCTATATCTTGTCGGTTATCGCAATCCTGGTAAACTAAGGAAGAAGAAAAATATCAGATAGATTGTTTCAAAAGGGGAAACGTCAGAGCTTAGAAGAGGCTGAACAGAAAGGGCAGGAGATTGTGTGCAGGTTGCTGAACTCTGTGGACTTCAGCTTGTATCGCAAAGAGTGCTATCTGAAACCTTTGCATTGAAATGTCAGTGGTGGCAGAACAATTGTCAGATGAGATGACACCGCACATTGGAACATATGCAAATAGATGCAAAAGTTGACACCAGACAAAGAAGCCAACATTTGCTATCAGCAGATAACTAAATTGCCAGTTTGTAAATGAATGACTTCAAAATGCATGATACCAATTTGCGTTGACTGAGAACCGTGTTCATTGATAGCCTGTCTTAACAGTAAGGAAGGGCTGGACTTCATTTGCTAGGCTCATAGCCCACCATAATCTTTGGAAATCAAATGGGCTGCTTGTTACTACACCGGATGTTTGTCAGGCACAACCATCAGAGTCCCCACGGAGAAATGCAGGCACTGAAGGAGTCCCACTCAGCACCCCTTGGTATTACCCCAATAAGAAAAAGAGGGTGCTGATTGTCTGCTTTGGAGTGTAGGCATGCAGCATGTCTACTAATGTCTGTCTCAAGTCCTCAATTGCCACACTGTGGCCGCTGGTGCTTCTGCCCAGCCACTTTACCAGCTGATCTGCTAAGGTTCCGAGTGGGCTGTTCGCCATCACACTTTATTTTGATTGGCTTGTACAGAGGTCTGTTAGGATTAACCTTGGGAACAGCCAAGTGAGGCCTAGTTTTCACTTTTCATTTTGGACTTGGGCATGCAAAGCACACAGCGGGAAGTAGGACTTGTGCCTCTCTTTAAAAACAACTCCTAAAAACATGTCCCCCCCTCCCCCAAAAACCATTCCCATATATCCCAGAAACCACTCCCCAGCTTTTTAAAAGAGACATCTTTATTATTGTATGGTCCACTTCACAGTTACATTTTTAGGCGCGCACAAAATATATTTTAACACACAAAATAAAACTTTAAGTGTAACTATGACAAAGTTGTGTCTGCAAGCGCAAGCATCATACGAGTGCACTCATGGGGTTATGATTTATTTTCATAACTGTTCTTATTTTATTGGAATTGAAATGTTAAGTGTTTTTGAGATATTGCCACCACCCCCGCCTCACCAACAAAAATACACTCTGGAGACATTTCAACAGGTAGATGGGAGAGAATGAGCAGGACTACCTTCCCATTCCCATTTTCTTGGATAATTTTTCAGCAGTTAATTCCCCTCACCTAATTACCAAGATATTCAACACATCCCAATCCCCACATATCTCTCCCTTATCACACATTAGCAGAACTTGATGAATTATTGTACATTTAACCAGCAGATGAAAATAGACAAGTAACTGAGACGAGCATTTGACTTGAACCTCAAAACTATCTAGCCTCCCCTAATTAAATATGAAAGAAATGTTTTAATTCAATCAAAAGCTACTGTGAGGATGAAGTGTTTGGTGCTCAAAAATGCCTTTTAACTTCTTCTCCACCACTGATCTTCACTTGAGCTTCACATTGGTCAGAAAAGCTGAGGATCAAGTTGCCCAGATGCTGCAAAGTATGTGTTCCTATTTCAAAGTGGCGTGCTACAGTGCCATTTACACACAGATTCATGAGAACGTTATAGGGCTTTTTATACTGACAATAGCTATGGGTTGATACCAGGTCAGCCAGAGTTCAGTAGTCTCCTTCAATTATGGAAACACCCAACAATATAACAGCTTTGTTCCAGGACAGATGGTCCTTGCATTGCATTGTATCAGTCTTACATTTTCAGTTAAAAGTTATTGACACTCATCATCTTTTACGCTGGAAGGGCCTTTTTAGGATGGCCCACAGAGGACAGTCCTCTATCTGAAGATCTGTGAGGTGACAGTCATTTATTGGAATGAGTGGTGTCTACATCATATATTTAAGGCAGTATCATACCACATTAATCAGTTATGCCTTCCCCCCAAAAAATCTTGAGAACTGTAGTTTAAGCATTTGAGAGTTGTTGGAGACCCCACTTTCCTTCACAGAGCTACAATTACCAGAGAGTTCCCTGGGAAAAATAAAAGAAGGGGCAAAAAATTAATGCTCCATGGCATTTACCACACATTGTCTAGTCCTGGGTATTTATCTTCCCCTGGCTTCTTTTATTAGATTGATAATTGCTGTCCATCAAACACATGTTCCCTGGCGAGTTTACAAAATTGTTTTCCTATCCTGATAACGGTCTATGCACACTGGGTGAGGCAGGCTAGGCATTGATGTTGGAGGCAGTGATTTGAGTGCACTCACTAAGTGCATGAGCAAAACATACATGAATACTGGCTTTCAGGGCAATGTGTGAGATTACTGTGTATCCGATATATTGGGTCTGTAAAACAAGCCTCATGAGAAACAATTGAGGGCCATACAGTTGGGTATGTTTAGCCTGGAGGAGACTGAGAGAAGATATGATAGCCATCTTCAAATATCTTAAGGCAGGCATCATCCCCAAACCTGTTTTGGGACTACAACTCCCACCATCCCTAGCTAACAGGACTAGTGGTCAGGGATGATGGGAATTGTAGTCCCAAAACAGCTGGAGGGCCAAGTTTGGGGATGCCTTTCTTAAGGGCTGTCACATGGAGGATGGACCAAGCTTGTTTTCTCCTGCCCTGGAGACCCAAACCAATGGCTTCAAGTTGCAAGGAAGGACATTCTGACTAAACATTAGGGAGAGCTTTCTGACAGTAAGAGCTGCTCAACAGTGTAATGGACTCCCATGAGAGGTCATGGACTCTCCTTCCTTGGAGATTTTTAAACAGGTTGGATGGCCGCCTGTGATTGAGGCTTTAGCTGAGATTCCTGGATTGCAGGGGGTTGGACTACATGACCCTCAGGGTCCCTCCTAACTCTACGATTCTATGATACATAGACACAAAATGACAGGATTGTGTTTTCCTTTATTTTTTCTCCCATCCATTCTTCCCCCTAAATTATATCCAGACAGTAATTGTCGCTAAACATAGTTGCAGCTCATTCTACAATAAGAACAACCAGCTCAATTGTGAGAGTAAGCAATTATACCATTTAAAAAGGGGGGAAATGTGTTTCTTTATTCATTTGCCAAAAAATAAAAATAAAATAAATCTGTATCACCAAGATTATGAAAAATATCATGTTGGTGAACATTATTAAATCAACAATAAAATGGCATACACGTAACAAAGAAACACAGATCACAAATCAGTAGATCAAATTAATACATCAACACAAACTGGATCACTTATCAGGGAAAGGTGGGTTATGATGTGTTTACTAAAGCACTCTGCACTGTAGAACAGCTGTTATAGGGTAAATTAATACCTTATACCCAGCAAGTGGCTATGATCCTTCAGCAATATGTAATGGGACTCAGGCCGTGACCCTGAGAGAGAGAACATTAAAAGTACATATTAGTGCTTCTCTCCCCCCCCCAGGGGGTACCCCAGGGTATGCAGTTCTGGCACCTCTTTTTGTTGCTGTTAAAAAGTGTGGCGCTTACTGTAACAACTTAACGCTGAGTACCGGCACCTATTTTTCTAGCGAAAAAGCACTGCGTATATCACATTTTACAGTGTTGAAAAGCTGGAGGGTATAGATATTTGCATTCTCCTCTTCTCTCTGACCACACAAGACTTGGATGCAAGTTGAAAGGAAGACCACCACCTGGGTAACTTGGGTATATGCTTTACTGAAACCTTTGGCTCAAACCCTTTGTCCCCTCAGCCTATGGTAACAAAGCCAAACTGTGTTTAACAATAATAACCACATGTTTGCCCTGCTTTCACCCTTTCCTCCATTTCCCTCCCCTTTCCCTCTGTCTTCTGTCTTGTGCTTTGTGAATCAATATGCTTCTTGATAGGACCGTACTGTTCTTGTTGCTGTTGTTAATGGTACCCTCTATTATTGCCTGTTTCATACGTGAAATGTGAGACTGCCCAACATCCCCAGCTCAATGTGATTCACATTGTTTCATGTTAAGGTTGGTCCTGATCCCTGCTTGGCTGATCTGTGATCTGAGCATTAGATATTTTTCATCTCCAAAGCTTTGAAGATCACCTTTACAATGAAGAACTTCCTGAAGAAAGGCTTTGTTATAATTATACTAGGTAGAGCTTTCTTTCTTTCTTTCTTTCTTTCTTTCTTTCTTTTAAAAATAACAACACCCAATTATTTGCAGCACTCAGAAAAACTTTAATTAGAATAAATGCAGATAAAGCACCCCAGAAAAAAAGATACAGAAACCGAAAGCATTAATTATTGAGCTATAACATTTACTGGTTCTTCTTTTATGTGTGGCACTTCCTGAATTCATTCCATGCAGATGCTATTGTTGAAAACGACAATCCTCTGACTTGCTTGTGCTAATTAACATTCTGAGTCATTCAGTGCAATTTTTGTAGAATGTTAGATCTCTGTGAGCTTAAACACTGATACAAGTAAAATACCATTAAAACATGACAAGGAATAGGAAAGGGTCTCTGAACCTTTGAAGAAACATTCATGTGCTCAGGACTTCTCCTTCTCCTCTTCTTCCTCATCCTTCTTCTGATTCAATCAGCAAGAGATGGTGCCTTCAGCAGGAGGCATTTCCCTGACCTCTTGGCAAGTGAGCAACTACTGCTGACCAGGAAGTTAAGGTCAATGCATGATAAAAACACACCAGCGGGAGCATCATATTGGCTCTGTTGGTGTGTAGGCACTTTGCTCGCCTCCATACTACCTTGCCCCTTCTCCTCCTGGTATGCAGCAGCAACTCAGATGCTGAGAGGTCGGGTAAACATCTCCACCTTGCCATGCCAGATGGTGGCAACAGAAGAGCTGCAGTGACTCCCCATTTGTGGAATGCTCTCCCCAGGAACAATGTGTGGCAGGCACCTGGGGCGGGCGTGGAGGGTGAACAGGACCCACACCCAGCCCGCGCTGCTGCTACCCCCTGTTGTCAAGTAAGGCCACGCTGCACTGCGCACTTGCCCACCCGTAGTCCTTGGCGAGCACAACAGCTTTTTGATACTTGTACTTCCAGTTTACTTGGTAACCCCCCTCCCTGGGAAAAGCTAATGTTTGAATAGCAGCTGGTTAAGGAACAACATTGGGCAGACACTTACCTTCCAAGTCCCGGACTGCAGAATCCGGGACCGGCAGCCCTGTGACACCGGAAGTTGTGTCGACGTAACTTCCGGTGTCACTTTGCCCTTCTATGGGCACCAAAAATGGCCACCGCCGGCTTCAAAAGTTGCTTCTACGCATGTCAGGAAGTGTGTCGTCACAACTTCCGGTGTCACTCTGCCCATCTATGGGCACCAAAAATGGCCGCCGCCGACACCGGAAGTTGTGTCTATGCACTTCCAGGCATGTGTAGATGCAACTTTGAAGCCGGCAGCGGCCATTTTTGGTGCCCATAGAAGGGCAAATCAGAGGGGGGGGGGAATGGCCGCCAGCAGGAGAAAATAACAGAGAAAAATGGGAGACGAAGTGATACGGGGGACCACCGAGAAAAGGTAAGTAAAAACGGGGGTTTCCCGGGGAAAACGGGATACTTGGCAGCTATGGGCAGACACCATGATTTGATTTTATCTGGTCGATATGGCAGCTACCTGCAGTGGAAGGCGCCTGGACTGATTCAGCAGAAACACCAGTTTGTGAAGAGAGGATGTGAATTTACAGAGGGAAATCTTGGACTACAGATTTGGACTATAAAGAAGAGGAGTAAAGACATAAAATCCACACAGAAGCATTTTATTTGGACTTGCAGAACTCACTTGCAGAATGAACACAGAGGCTGTTGAAAATAATGAAGGATTAACATCACAATGTATTAAGGGAATTATTGTAATATTTTGAAATGCAGTAGAAATATGAGATGATTAGGATTCCCATCTCAAAGCATGGGAAGTCAGCTAAAAAGAATAATAATTTATAATTAGGCATAACATTGGGATTTGTTTGATTATTGGATAATTTGTATAATTTGGAATATATAATTTGGTTTGATTGAATTTTTAAAAAATAACTATTACTTTAAAACAAACAAACAGCCATGTGCCCCAATGGCACACTTACACTGCTTTCCAGCCCAGCGCCGCTTCGCAAGGCTGCAAGAAGAGGGTGCTTGAGTTTGGGGTTGTCTGACACAGTACTGATAGTCTGACAACCATTTTATACAGAATTTGATATTTTTCAAGAAGCATTTCTAATAGTTATTTCACACAGGGCCAGAGTTAGGGGTCAGCATCATCAGAAAAACCACTGATGGTTGCATGGTCAAAGAAGCCCATCACTGCCCTGCCGCACTTAGTGGACCTCATGCCCAGCTGTGCTGCTTCTGGCACCACTGCATGGTTGCCCCTTCCCATTTCCTAGTACTGCTGTCTGCTGCCACTACCATTCACTCACCTGTCCTCCTCACCCTGGACATATCCCCAGCTGGCAGTAGCAGCACTTTGGAATGGGAGATGAGACAGTAGCTGGGTCTGGTCCATTGCAGCCTGGTGCCATCTTAGATTGCCCAAAACGCAAGGCTTGAAGTTGCCGTTTTGCACTGCTCCAGGTCCAACTTGAATGGTTATTGTCTGCTGTATAATTCTTTTACAACTGAACTAGGCCAGATTTTCAAAGTCCCTGCATCAGCAGAAGCCTTTGCGGGGAAATGCCATGGCCTTCTATTTCATATTAATGTTGCCTTCTCTCCTTCATCACAGCTTGCAGGGGTTATACATTCTTTGTTTCATTTCTGTTTGAAGTTGGCAGTTACCAGCATAAGTGCACTGAGGCTCACCACACCTCTGAGTTGAGAATTATTGCAGCACTTTCTCATATGCTTGGTTTTCACTGATACACTTTTCATCAAAGTTAATTTTGAATGAAAAGCATCTATATTTTAAAAAGCAGTACAAATTATATCGGGACTCCTTGTCACATAGCCTTTAAAACGAAACGCATGTTTTTTCAGGAGTCACAACAAGGGCTGTCATTATGACATTTCCAGCATATGGCAGGGAACTGCATTCGAAGGGTTTATATGTTTATACCAGTCCAGTTGCTATGGCTTCCCTAGAGAATCCTGGGAACTGTAGTTTTGTGAGGGGAGATGAGAAATCTTTGTTAAGGAGCCCTAATCCCTTCCCATCACAAGAGCTATAGTTCCCAGGATCCCCACCAGATGTGGAATAACTGTTGGAACTGTTAAGTTTGCTAATGCCAATTTTAACTATGCCGTGATGTGCTGGACACAAGTTGGCTGATTCTGTTCATGATAGCTAATGCTATCTAGCAAATTCAGAAATGTGTATGACAGATTCCTGGAAGCCGTTCCACGGGTCTGCATTTTCCTCCCTAAACAGTAAACATGTTCTATATTTTATTTCACACATCTTAAGGGTGGCATTTATGAGAACATATTTGTATCCTCTGACGTAATGTTACAAGTAGACCCAAAATACCAAAATGTGACCACATTTGGGCATGCAACAATTGTGGGATTTGAATTGATCATCACTGAATGCCACATTGCTATACTGTTTAAAAGTGAAATCAAACAATCATTGTCACTTTCCAGGACTGCACAAGCTAGAGAAATGGTAGAAATTGAGCTCTCTTTCCCTCCCTCTCCTTCTCCTTCTCTCTGATGGGTGAGTGGGAATAGTCAGTTGTTTATTTATTTGTTTAGAATAATCTAATCAATCCATCCTATCAGTTCAGCCTTCAAGGCACCTTGCAATGAAGTAAAAATCTTCATAACAACCATAAAACAAAAATAGCAACAGCAACATTGCCTTCCATTTAAAATAACCAAATTAAAACAGCAGTAAACAACAACAGCAAATGCAGACAATGCAGTCAGACTAATGAAGCAAACTTTTTAAAGGTCTATTCTGGGAGGTCTTGACTGGCATCAAAAAGCCATGACTGCACATCAGGCGATCTTCCAGCAAGAGAGGTGATCTATTGATGGGACACCACAACCAATAACCCCACCTTCCCTATTGCTACCCAACTAAATGCAGACGTTTGGGCACCTGAAGACAATCTTAGTGCACAGATATACGAGGTACAAGATATACGAGGTTCCCAGATCACAAGGCATATACAGCTTCAAAAATAAGTAGGCATGTCTGAGTGTGCTTATGCAAGTTCTTAACTTTGGTGTGTGGCACACCTTTTAAGGATGGGGGAACCAATTCTTGGTTCTTCATTTTCCCACTCTTAAGTTGAGTTCACTCAATTTTTGCATCACCTTGCCTTGTTTTTTTTAAGCCACATGAAAATTCACACAGCCATTTCTGTGCATTTATCTTAACACACACATTTTTAAATACAGGTTTGCCCAATGTAATTTTTTTTTTGTACACATTTTTGGGTTGGAAAGTGAAATGTGAACCATGTTCCAGTACATAGGAAACCCACCAGTTCTCATGTGATGCCCTGTGAAGAGGGAGAGGTGTTTCCATCAGGTGCAAAGCTGCATCTCTGTCCAAACAGGGTGGCTGTGGAAACTGAGGCTCACCTGTCTACACACAGTTGCAGCCATCCTCCTTCTCAAATCCTCACACACTTGGATGGCCTCTTCATTTTCCAATGGTGCAAACGTGCTTCCCAAAGGAAATCTTTCACCACCCTTCATGGTATCTGATGGTTATGCCCACCCTGGCTCATGGTCATTTCACCTCTGTGGGCTGATGCCACAAGCATTTTCCCCTCTCGGAGACATGGGAGCAATCCTGACATCTGACAGTGCGACAGCCAGTATGCCGTCAAAATACATATCCTCATCACCACTGTCATTCCAAAAACTGCTCTTAGTTCTTAGGTTGCTGCAGAGGGCAGGAAAGAGGGTGGCCACATGCCCTACTTTGAAGAGGACATTCCTGAGAGGCTCTCCAGTCCATGTCTGATTTAAAGATAAACAACCATAAGAAGGGAAAGAAGGAGCACTGAAGTTGCCCACCAGCAGTTAACACCTGGACAGCAGGCTGCACAAGCACACAGGTCACCTAGCCATCATCTTTTCCACTATGTTGATATGCATTGTGTTGAGGTGCACTGTGTTTTTTATTTAAACCAGTATAATTTTACTTACACTATGGTAATTACATACACATCTCTGTCCCCTTTTTGCCAACGCATGCCCTCCTTTGGAGCACTCTGTTAAGCGTCTATTAGGGTGATGACTTTTTCATTTTCCCCCCTCAAAAATTATTTCCTGTAGCACAAATGGATGAACTTTTGCCTATTAATGACTAAAATGAGGTATATTCCATTGAAATATTAAAAAGGTTATGCACAAACCATTTTTAATTTTTTTGTATGCCGTTTTTACCATTTCATAAAATTGTATTACGGTAACAATTCTATATATATTTCGTATCAAATTTGGACACAACACCACATTCCACAATGGGGAGTGTTCTTAGCAACATAGGGTATACAAATGTCACACCTGTGCAAGGTAAAAGCCCCTTTTTGGGACCTCAAAAATACACCTTCAATGAGAGGCTCTGGATTTTATGGTCAAAGTGGAAATATCTGCATAATTATACTACAGGGCCTAATCCTGCTGCGGAAACTAGGGCTCATCATGTCTGGCATATTTTTTCATAGGGGACCTTCTTCATGGATAACAAGAAGAAAAAAAGCTGCTTATATGAATTATTATTTTGGCAAAATGTGCCCTTATTGATGAAAAGAGTGATGAGACACTCTCATTGCAAACAGGCTAAACAGCAAGGAACAGCTCTCATGATGTTTCCTATAAAATGGCCTACTATAAATCACTGTATTCTCAAAGCAATCTGTACCCATATTTAAAACATGTGCACAATTTATTGAAAGCTGCATAGATATGTGGGAGTTTTTGTTTAATATCGCCTTTATAATTTTATTATTCTTTCTCCCAGCACCCCAAGCATTCCCAAATCTAAAAGAAAGTTGAAACTTTTCTCTCTATATATTCAAGAGAAAGTAAGAAAGACAAAACCTTAGAGCTCCGAATAATCTACCTCTCATATTTAGGCTGTGTACTCTTTGTAATGGCAGAAAACTACCACAGAATGGCTTTTAGCTCTTTGTAGTGTGTGTCTCTCATTAATATTTATATGTTATACTTGTTCTCTCTCCCTTTTTTATAAAAAGGAAAACAGCTGCGAAAAAAACCTACTTTGAACAAAGTCTCTGACATTTATTATATATGTCTCTGAGCACACAAACTTCCAGATAGCATCTTGGAAAACAGGGGTCTAATAAAAGAAAGATTGCATTTGTATCTTTTGATATTTTGGCTTCAAAATTGAATTAGGCTAAAAATACAAATAACCTGCAGCAATGTGCAGAGTGCTGAGGCATGTTTCTGTTGTGGTTTAAAGACGTGCATTGCTTTTTCCATGAACATTTTTTAAAGCATTTCTGTTCAAAGGTCAGTAGCTTAGCGTTCCAGGAAAGTAAGTCACATATGTACTGCCAAATTCTCAATGTAAAGGTAGATGATGTTGTTTTTGTAGGTATTGTTGAGGAAGCCATTGTTCCCCACCTCCTTGAAACTGGGGCCATGCTGCTGCTGCTACTGCTGCTGCTGCTGCTGTTCAACAGTTAAAATTCGGGTGCAGAAGCACCTTACTCTCAGTGTTAGTTGAGGGTCTGGACTTTGATTCTTTCAGGCCACATTGATTTACTGAGGTTCAGACCCTCAATCTTTTTCTTCCTTGATTCTATTGCCAGGCTTAAAGGTAAAGCTAAAGGTACCCCTGACCATTAGGTCCAGTTGCGGACGACTTTGGGGTTGTGGCGCTCATCTCGCTTTACTGGCCGAGGGAGCCGGCGTACAGCTTCTGGCCGAGGGAGCCGGCGTACAGATCCTCCCCCCCCCCCCCGGTGCTGAAGTGACTTCAGAACAATCCATTACAATCTATTGCAGCCTGACAGGGTGGCCCATAGCTGCCAAGTTATCCCTTTTTAAAAGGGAAATTCCCTTATGCTGAATAGGCTTCCTCGTGAGAAAAGGGAAAACTTGGCAGCTATGGGGTGGCCCCTCTGTAATTTGTCGTGTGCACACATATGCGCACACACATAAACAGGAATTTGTAAATCTGTCTGAGCTTGGCTACCCAGAGTTTAAATGCATGACATTTCACATAGCCTACCATTTCAAACACATGCATTTGGAGAGGATTCCTAACTTGGCACAGAGAAAGACAGAAAGTGAAGACCTGAAATACAGGACCAAACTATATAACTATAGGACGTAGCATTTTACATCAAAATATGGGACAATCCCATATCTGGTGGAAATGTAAAATAAATAAATAATTATTTTGGAACGAAATACATGCAGAATCAGAAATTATTTTAGTAACGGAATTTCAAAAAACCCAAGAAGCTTACCTCTTAGGGATATCAACTCCAGACGTACCCAATAAAATAAAGAACTTCTTTCTATGTACCTCGGCTGCAACAAGAATTTAAGTGGCGTCTTATTGGAAGAGTGATAAGTTACCAAGTAAAAAAGAATGGCTTTTCAAAACTATAGATTACGTTGAATTGGCCTTCTTGTCAGAAAAGATTAAAGATAACCCTAGAAATTAATTTGTTGAAGAGTAGAATAGTTTTTTGAGTTACTTAAAAAAGAGGCGCGACCTAAACGTGGTTCATGCATTGGAATAACTCTTGTAGAATAAAATTTTGGTTAAATAACAATAAAATATTAGATCAAAGATGTAATATGACTGGTTTCAAATTAATAAGTGTCAATCTTATGTGTATTTCTGTATAATCTTTATCAAACCAATGAAGAGCTGTAATAGGGAAGTCAGATTATATATATATATATATATATATATATATATATATATATATATATATATATATATATAGGTAAAGGGGCCCCTGACCATCAGGTCCAGTCGTGTCCGACTCTGGGGTTGCGGCGCTCATCTCGCTCTATAGGCCGAGGGAGCCGGCGTTTGTCTGCAGACATGTGGCCAGCATGACAAAGCTGCTTCTGGCGAACCACAGCAGCACACGGAAACGCCATTTACCTTCCCGCCAGAGTGGTCCCTATTCATCTACTTGCACTTTGATGTGCTTTCGAACTGTTAGGTTGGCAGGAGCTGGGACCGAGCAACAGGAGCTCACCCCGTCATAGGGATTCGAACCGCCAACCTTCTGATCAGCAAGCCCTAGACTCTGTGGTTTAACCCACAGCGCCACCTGGGTCCCATATATATATATATATATATATATATATATATATATATATATATAATCATTTTGCTATTTCCATAGTTACATAATAAAAGTTATATCTAATTGTGTTGTAAGAATGAATGATGTAAAGATTTATTTATGAAAAAAATGAATAAAAAATGGGG
Source organism: Zootoca vivipara (assembly GCF_963506605.1). Lineage (NCBI taxonomy): Eukaryota > Metazoa > Chordata > Lepidosauria > Squamata > Lacertidae > Zootoca > Zootoca vivipara. The sequence continues at coordinate 5,285,599 of NC_083279.1, read as the reverse complement.
GGGGGGGAATGAAATATGGGACAATCCTGTATTATACAGGACAGGTGTCAACCCTAGTATTCTTTTCAGCCACCTAAGTGCTAACTCATTCAGCTTGCAAATGACTGCAATCCTACATTCTTTTCACATGTTCTACTGCCAAAGCAGATATTCCACATTCTATAGCACTGCCTTTGATTTTGCCCGCCCCCTGTGTGTTTGTCTCTCTTGAATTGTGTTTTGCTGTGTTTGCTTCTGTTTTCTGTGTTGTCAAGGTAAATTTGAATTTCCACCTGTTCCACCCAGTTTTGTGTCATCTGTACAGTAGATTCAAGAAGGACTCTCTTCACCAAGTTATTAACAAAAAGGTTTAAGAGTACCAGGCCCAGGACAGAGCCCTTTGGCATCCTACTCAAAACCTCCATCAAATTTGATGAGAACCATCAATGAGCACAGTTTTCCAACCAACTGTAAACACACCAGATGGTACTGCCATCTAGCCCATATTTAACCATCAGAGATTTTGTCAAATGTTTGCTGAACTCAAGGTAATTTAGATTAACAGCATTCCCACAATCCACTAAGCTAGCAACATATAGAATGTAGGTCTGGAGGGACATTATTCCCTCGGGAGGTGGTGGACTGTCCTTCCTTGGAGGTTTTTGAGCAGAGGTTGGATGGCCATCTGTCATGGATGCTTTAGTTGAGTTTCCTGCATTGAAGGGGGTTGGACTAGATGGCCCTTTGGGTCCCTTCCAACTCTATGTGATTCTATGAAAAGCTATTATGCTAAAAAGAAAAAATATATATATTCTGAGCATACATTGTTGATTTTCGGTCTTGTCATACATCCCTCAAAACAGGGCCTCTATCCCTTGCATTGAATTTAAAGGTGGTCCTAGGATCCTTTGTCTATATGGAAATATATCTTGAGACAAAGGTAGGGTAAATTATTTGAATTAATCCGTCTCCCCTCCCTCCCTCCAAGAGCCCTATACAGCAAAAAGAATTATCACACTGACAAATGGCACTTTACTCCCCTTTGATAGTACTCATTGTTTATGAAATTTACCACTCTTAATAAGTTCACACAACATGCATGGTTTCTGAAAATAATACAAAGTTTGAGTATGTATCTCCAACCAGCATGCATCTGAAGTAAATCAGTAAGAGCATGTTGCATGTTGCTCACCTTCACCTATGCAGACAAACTCACTTTGCTACTCCAAAGGTCATATTTAATTTAATACATGTTATGCAGCAACATCAACACATTTAATTTCCTCAATTCTAATTGGTCTGCTCAGTAGCTCACAGCCAGCAAGTGTGCAATTGGAAATTAATCAGTTGTAAAATGTAGAGAAGGCTTGGCGTTATCAGATAGTTGAAAATATACTAAACCTCTACAGAAGAGGGGGGATATACAATGTCTACAGACAGAATGCAGACAGTGAGAATGCTTGGTTGTATTCTTTTATTTTTTTTGTTTATTATACTATAATACTATATACTATACTATTATATCATACCTTTCTTTTTGACTGAAAAATCATGGGATTCTACAGAGAAAGTATAAAATGCAAGTGGGTCAACGGAAGAAAACTGAAAGATTCCCCCCCCCTCTCTCTCCTTCTGATTTTGCTGTGTGCCAGGTGGTTAGCTGCCAATGGAATCAGGATACCTCTTGCTTCACAGCTCAGCCTTATAGCTCATCATGACATCTTGAGTCTTCTTAGAACAATGTGAATAAACGTGTGCAAGCAGTCACTTGTCCTATTCACCTGTTCATTCCTAAGAGGTGAAGAGGGTAACCCCACCCCTTTGGCGATGAAGTGCCCTTGATTAGCTGAGCTGAACAGAGCCATTTCAACTCTCATTGGGTTTTCCTCTTCCATGGAGATATGAACCTTGGTCAGTCAGGACCCAAAAGGAGGCCCTGTGCTCAGAGAAGTGGCTCCAGTCCTTCCACACACTGCCAATCAGATATTTGCTAGGGGACACGGCCATTGCTTTTAGAATTGTCACAGTGGCCGGAGTGGACTACTTCAGAGTAACGACGCTACGCAGCTCTGCATTTTATTCTTTTATTGGTGCTGCGTATTTACAGTGCTCAAGTCATTGCTATTTACACGGAGCGATGTTGTCAGTCGGTTTCAGAACCTCCTAATGGCTTTTGGCGCGTCTTTCTCCAACACAAAAGCTTTGGCAGACCCATCCTCTTGCCCCTCCTCTTCCTGCGTAATTCTGGAGTTGGAGGGATGGGTCTTCCCCCCTTGCTTGCCCCTTCCTGTCCCACCTGGGACCCTGGCTCCTCTACCTTGCCTGAGCCTCGGACACGACTTCCTGCTTCCCCACTGGAATCGGAACTCTCCCTGCTTTCCCCTTTGCTCGGGGACGGGCTTGAACTCAGGAGGGGAGGGACTTCGCGATATCCCCTGTCCCTCACATCCACCCCCCTCCCAAGCTCTCCTTCACCCCTCCCCAGGCCCCCCCCATGTGTCGGTGACGACTGGAAGCCTAAGAACTCAGTGCTCTCCGAGCCCGTTGGTGTGAATACCTCCCCCCAGTCCTGCGAGCCCCCCCCTTCCGCCTGGGCGGACGGGAATCCCAAAAAGTCCGTGGCGTCAGAGCTGGTGGGGGTAAAAACGTTCTGCCAATCTGCTCCTTCCTCTGACTGGGTGGATCTCGGTGACACCCATACCTCATCCTCTGGTTCCTCAAACTCCGCTTCCCAGCGCCATGGTGAGCTGCTCTCCCGTGCCTCCTCCTCCTCCCCCTCCCTTTCCATGTGCCAGGGCTTGGGTCTGTGGGGAAAGAGGGCGTGAAATTCTTCCACCAAGAATTCCTCCTGTATCTGAGTGGCTGGGACCCATTCATTCTGGGACGGTGGAGCATCCTCCCATGCCATGAGGTACTCCAGTCCCCCCACCCCCCACCTTGAATCCAGGATGGCCGTGGCCTCATTGAGTTGCTCCCTGCCTTCCCTCTCCCCCCCTCCCTCGGGGGTTTGTTCGCTGTCTCGGAGCCTGCTGCTTTCCCTGTACGGCGACAGCAGCGATCTATGAAACACTGGATGCACCCTCATGTCCTCTGGCAGTGCCAGCCTGTATGCCACCGGGTTTACCTGTTGCGTGACCGTGAAGGGGCCCAGCCTTTTGGGTGCCAGCTTTTTGCACCTCCCTCTGGTGGGAAGGCCCTCCGAGGACAACCACACCTTGTCCCCCACCCTGATGACCTCCCCTTGTCGCCTGTGGCGATCTGCCCCCTTTTTGTACGCTTCCTTGGCCCTCTCCAAGTGTTCTCTGAGCTGCTGGTGCACCGTCTCCAGTTCCTCTGCCCAATCCTCAGCCTGTGGGCCCTCCTCCTCCTCCTCCTCCCTCTCCCTCTCTGGGAAAGATCTGAGGTCGCGCCCGTAATTGGCCTTAAAGGGCGACACCCCTGTGGAGACGTGCACTGCATTGTTGTAGGCAAATTCTGCTAGTGGCAAGCGATCCACCCAGTCCGTTTGCCGCTGGCTGACGTAGCATCTCAGGTACTGCTGCAGAATGGCGTTGACCCTCTCCGCTTGTCCGTTGGTCTGCGGGTGTCTAGCCGTCGACAAGCTGACCTCCACCTGCAGGAGGTTCATGAGCCGCCGCCAGAACCTGGAAACAAATTGGCGGCCACGATCCGAAATAACCCTTAAAGGTAATCCATGCAGTCTGAAAATGTGATCAACAAACAGTTTGGCTGTCTCTTCTGCCGAGACTGCCCTGGCACACGGTATAAAGTGACACATTTTGGACATAAGGTCCACCACCACCAACACTGCAGTCTTACCCCTGGACGAAGGCAGATCTGTGATGAAGTCCATGGACACCACTTCCCACGGCCTGTGTGGTGTGGCTAAGGGCTCCAGCAACCCTGGTGGCGCTGCTCTGACCACCTTCGCCCGCTGGCAGGTGGTACAGCCCCTTACATAGTCTCGAACATCTTCCCGCACCCCTGGCCACCAGAAGTGTCTCATGACTAGGTGAGCGGTTTTGTCCCTTCCAAAATGCCCCGCTGTAGGGTTGTCGTGCATCTGCTTGAGGACCGTACGTCGAAGCTGGGTGGTGGGTAGGTACAGCGCACCCTTGTAGAAAAGCAGCCCTCTGCGTTCTGCAAAGTCTTTTGCCTGCTCCCTCCCCCCTCTCAGTTCCCTGAAGATGCGGTTGGCAAATTCATCCGCTGCCGTCAGTGCTGTGAGTTCTGCCTCGCTCACCACAGCTGCTCCGCAGGACCATGCCGACGGGGGGAAAATGTGCCTTGGGGCTGGTGGCGCCTCCTCCTCCATGTACTCTGGCTTGCGGGAGAGGGCATCCGCCCTGACATTCTGCTCCCCCGGGATGTAGTGGATGGAGAAGTTGAAGTTCGAGAAGAACTCTGCCCACCGTATCTGCCGCTGGTTGAGCACCCTGGCAGTTCTCCAGAACTCCAGGTTCTTGTGGTCTGTGCACACCTGGATGGGGTGCTTCGCGCCCACCAGGAAGTGTCGCCAGTGCTGGAACGCAGCGTAGATCGCAAGAAGTTCCCTATCAAACACTGTGTAGTTGCGTTCAGGCTGTGTCAGCTTCCTGGAGAAGAAGGCACAGGGTCTCCACTCCCTGTTGGCGTCCAGTTGCAACAAAATTGCGCCCACAGCTTTTTCAGAAGCATCTGTCTCAATGCGTAGGGGCGCGTCCTGCACCACATGGAACAGGTTTTGGTCTGAGGCGAACACTCTCTTGAGGCTTTCGAACGCTGCTTGCGCCTCTGGTGTCCACTTGAACTTCTGCTTGCCTCTCAGGCAGTCCGTGATGGGAGCCGTAACGCGAGAGAAGTTCTTGATGAACTTCCTGTAGAAGTTAGCGAAGCCTAGTAGGCGTTGGGCATCTTTGCGCGTCCTGGGGCTGTGCCAGTCCAGGATGGCCTGCACCTTGTCCTTGTCCATCGCCAGCCCCTTGTCTGACAGCTTGTAGCCCAGGAAGTCCACCTCTTTGGTGTGAAACTTGCACTTCTCCAGCTTCACATACAGGTGGTGCTCCTTCAGGCGTTGCAACACCTCTCTGACATCTTTCACATGCTGCACTGGGTCATTCGAGTAGATAAGGATGTCATCTAGGAAGACCAAGCATTTCCTGAAGAGGAGGGACCCCAGGACGTGGTGCATGAAGGCCTGGAAGCATGCTGAGCCCCCTTGCAAACCGAAGGGCATCACCAGATATTCAAAAGAGCCCAGAGGCGTGAACATCGTGGTTTTCCATTCATCTCCTTCCCGGATCCTGATCAAGTTGTACGCCCCCCTTAGGTCCAGCTTGGTGAAAATCTTGCCCCTGCGTGCCGCTGTCAGGAGATCATCCACTCTGGGCATGGGGAAAGCCACGGGCTCTGTCACCGAATTCAGCCGTCTAAAGTCCACCACAAGACGGCGCTGTTGCGTGTCTTTCTTGTCCACCCAGAAGACCGGGCTGCCCCCTGCTGCCTTGCTTTCCCTTATGAACCCCCGCTTGAGGTTCTTGTCGATGAAAGCGCGCAGATCCTCCAGCTCCTGGTCTGACATGGCGTACAGCTTGGCTGGGGGTATCGTCGCCCCTGGCACCAGGTTGATCTGGCAGTCAAAAGGCCTGTGCGGGGGTAGGTGGTCGGACTCCGCTTCGCTGAAGACCTCCTGCAGGTCCCAGTACTGCTTGGGTATTGCCTCACCCCCTTTGATATGCATGGTGGCCACCGTGGCTATCGGAGGCCCCTCCCCTGGTTGGTGCTGCCTGCAATGTTCCAGACAAAAGTCTGACCCAAACGTGATGCACCTCTGGTGCCAACTGATGGAGGGGTCGTGGCGCGCCAGCCAGCTCATGCCCAAGACGATGGGGGGGTCTGAGATGGTGGTGACGTTGAACGCCAGTGTCTCTGAGTGCCTTCCCACCGTCATTCTCATGGGGGGGGTTTGATGTGTGATGGCCCCTCCCAGCAGCTCCCTGCCGTCAATGGTTGCTACGTGCAGAGGAAAATCCAACTGCAAAAGCTGGATTTGGTGCTCTTCTGCAAAGCTTCTCGAGAAGAAGTTGGCGGACGCCCCACTGTCAATTAAGGCGAGGACCGTCAGGGGATAGCCATTTGGGAGCGTTAGCGTCACTTCTAGAACCACTCCTGCTCTGGGAGGGGTGGGCTGGCTCTGCACCTCTCTGTGCGGGTGGGCGGGCTGGGGCTGTTGTCTGCTGACTGTGCCTGGCTGCTGCCCCTTGTCTCCTGCAGCCAGGCTTTCCCGTTTCCCTGCTGTGGTGCTGCGTCAGTGGGGGAGGGCACCACCGTTCCCGCCTTTCCTTGCCACTCCCTGCGATGTGGGCAGTCTCTGACGAGATGCTGGGGTGAGTTGCAGAGAAAGCAATTCCCGCCCCTTCCCTCCTTGCGTCTTGGCGCCGCTGGGGTTTGAAAAGCCCGCGCGCGCGCGCTATCAATCTGCATGGGCTCCTGGTCCTGGCTGGCTCCAGGCGTGGCCTGAAAGGGTTGTTGAGGGAGTGGCTTCTCCTGCGACCGTGGGAACCAAGCCCGCTTTGCGCGCGTCGCTTGCTTGTCGTTCCACCGGGATTCCTGCCTCACCCCCACCGCCAGAGCTGCTTTGCTCAGCTGATCCATAGTACTGGGCTTTGGACCTCTCGAGAGTTCATCCTTCACCTCCTCGCTCAAACCCAAGTAAAACGCAGCTTGCATGGGAGGCGAATCCAAAACCCACCCCAGTCTGTGCACCAGCATGGTGAATTTCGCCCAATATGCGCGAACTGTCATATTTCCTTGGCGTAAATTATGCAGTTCCTCCTTAGTCTGGTCCAAATGACTATCGGACGAATACATCGTCCTCAAACCTTCTAGAAATTGTTGGACATTTTTCATGCAAGGATTCTTGGTTGCGATTAATGGTCTTAGCCACTCCCTGGCTGCTCCGGTGAGATGTTCCACAATAAACGCTACTCTGTGCTCATCATCGGGGAACTCATTCTGGTGCAGCTCAAGAGCATACACGATCTCAGTCTCAAAGCCCTGAAACTCCTTCGGGTCTCCATTGAACTTGCTTACAAGGGTCCCTGCTCTCCTTCCTGGCAGCACTTGGACTTGGGGAGCCCCTCCCGCCTTGTTTTTCTCTGCATCCAGCTTGTTTTGGAGGTCTACCGCCACCGCCCTTAAATGCTGCTCTTTTTCCTGGAGCTCTCTCACCTGTTCCGCAAGTTGTAGCCGGTCGTCCTGGACCTTCTTAGTCTCCTCTTTAGCTGCCTTCAATTCTCCCTGCGCCTGCAGCGACAGCTGTTGCAGTTCTAGCTGGGCTTGCTCAGCGATCTGCCGCCACTTCTCCGCCTCGGACACGCTCATCCCGGCAACTCCGAAGTAGCCCCAAAATGATTAGGAGGTTGCTGTCACAGTGGCCGGAGTGGACTACTTCAGAGTAACGACGCTACGCAGCTCTGCATTTTATTCTTTTATTGGTGCTGCGTATTTACAGTGCTCAAGTCATTGCTATTTACACGGAGCGATGTTGTCAGTCGGTTTCAGAACCTCCTAATGGCTTTTGGCGCGTCTTTCTCCAACACAAAAGCTTTGGCAGACCCATCCTCTTGCCCCTCCTCTTCCTGCGTAATTCTGGAGTTGGAGGGATGGGTCTTCCCCCCTTGCTTGCCCCTTCCTGTCCCACCTGGGACCCTGGCTCCTCTACCTTGCCTGAGCCTCGGACACGACTTCCTGCTTCCCCACTGGAATCGGAACTCTCCCTGCTTTCCCCTTTGCTCGGGGACGGGCTTGAACTCAGGAGGGGAGGGACTTCGCGATATCCCCTGTCCCTCACAAGAATCATCAAGGGAGTGGAGCTAGCCCTGCTTCTTCCCGCTGGCCCCTTCTGGCTTTCAGTACTCTGTCATTTGGCCACAGAGTACTTAGATAAAGGAGGTATGAGAAGCAAGGGCTTGCTGAGTGAAAGTGCCAATGCTAAAACAATCCCCTCTAGGGAAGTTCTTTTGGCTTTCAAAACTACTCACTCGCCTTTTTAGAAATGATATGGCATATAATCATGGCTGTTGTTTTATTTTCTACCCTGCAGCTTACATTCACTACTGTTACTGATTTTTAAACTGCTTTCTTTAAAATTTTATTAGTTTATTGTATTTGATTGAATTGTCTTATTGTAATCCATTTGGAGATACCACTGTCAATTTAATTAGGTGAAATATAAATTTATAAATACTTATTCAGAAGCAGGGCTGGCTCAAGACATTTTACTGCCTGAGGCAGGGCATAAGACAGTGCCATGAACAGAAGTCACATAGACATAGCAGTGGACTGGCCACAAAACAGTATTACTGTACTTTCAACAAGATGAATAGCATTTAAATGCACCTCCTCATATACATTCTAGTGCAACAAGAGCTGGATCAGGGCAAATGGGCTGATACCATTTACCTCAGTATTGGACTGTGGTCATCCTCTGTTGTCATGGTACCACATACAATCATGAAGGAAAACATTGCGAACCATTAATTTATGCAGGAGAAGATTTCTTTCAGTTGGAGTTTCAAAGTTGGTATTTCAAAACAATTTAAAAATATGAAAAAATCATCTTTAATATTCCAATCCACACAGAAAGAACATCAAGTTGAATTTTTTTGCAAGGTATGTGCTTTTAATTAGAGAATTATTGGATGTTGATAATAAACCAAGCTGAGTCAAGGTTATATTTAATTAAGGCTATATCCAGATGGTGCGACAGAGGTGTTTATTTTACATATCACACATTAATGATTGTGGTAGATTGTGGTACTGTCACATATTTTCCTATAGGCTTTATAAAATAACAACAGCATAGCTTCTTAACTACTTTTTCCAAGGAAGGAAAAGCTCAAATGAAATCTGTGGCCACCACGATAGCATACACATGATACAGCTAAAGCACTGTTGTTGCTTCCCCCAAAGAATTTGGAAAGCAGTTGTTTTTTAAGGGTGCCAAGAGTTGCTAGGAGACCCCTATTCCCCTTCCAGAGCTACAGTTCCCAGAGTTCCCTGATAAAAAAAAGATTGATGGTTAAACTGCCACTGTAGCAATAATGCCTGCTACAAGTTGTCCCTTCCTGTTTTGTGCAATATCATTTGTGCTGCATGGAGCAGCAGGAAGGAAGGAAGGAAGGAAGGAAGGAAGGAAGGAAGGAAGGAAGGAAGGAAGGAAGGAAGGAAGGTGGAACAAGAAAGTGCTGTACAAAAAGGTAGATCCCACTCAGTGTGTCCAATACTATGAACCCACCTTTGTTCCCACAGGTAAAATATGTCATTGCTGGGGGCGGGGTGGATGCTAAGAGCTCCATTGTTTGCTACCAAGGCTTGTTTCCACATTGGCATGCTGTGAATTTTTTTGCGGCGTGTGTGTATGAATTTTTCAAAATGGGCCAGATGGATTTGACTGGAGGCCCAGATCCAGCCTGCAGGCTGCTACGCCCATCCCACAGCTATGAGGAGGTATCTAATTTCACTCTTATACATTTTCTCATATGTTTGCTGCTAACTTGCTTTTCCCCTAACTTTAAAGTATTCCAAGAGCGATGCTATAAGAATTCTCTGTGCTGTTGAATTTGAAGGGCAAACTGATATGCAGACTGTTTTACTGTTCAAACTGTTCCTTGAAAAACTAGATCAAATTAGAGCATTTGTTTATTAGTCTTCAAGACTGTCGGTTTTCGTTTAGCCAACATATGACTTTCTTCCAGTCTTCTTAATTTTCTGTGCTCGTGGGACACAGTCACTGAAGGTGACAGGTGGCATGTGTCATAATTGCACCCCAGGGCCCAGACAGATGTTCGATTTGCAATTCTTCTCTCTTTCCTTCTTCTGGACTTTGGCTTTTGCTCAAGGTAAAGTTTGCATAAGTACAGCAAAGGCTCCAAAGGTTAGGAAAGTTCCAAATGTGCATTAGTCCCATGCAGTTCATTGCTCAGCACTCATTACTGTGATATATATATATATATATATATATGAATGTGGAATGCTGCTTATAATTGTTCTAAAGTAATTAGTGCAGTTTTTGTGGAAGAGTTGTGCACACATCTGGGAAATGATTTTTCTTTTGGGGTCACATTGGAATTCGACATGATGATATGTTCCATTGCAGAGAGAAGCAGTTGTTTAAGTTGTAGGAAGTTCAGTAAGTAATATGATTTTTAAAAACCCTATTGGCAGCAGTGCCTGGGAATAACTAACACCTTACATAGGAATTAAAATAAACGCTGTGTAAGAAAAATAATGATAATTCTACCAGACAAAGGCCTGCTTATACATTGCTCATGTGATGAAACACAGGGCTGGCTCTAGGGGTAGGCTGGGTGGCGCGGGGCGCCAGGGCGCCGGATTGGCAGGGGGGCGCTGCACGACGAAGCCACGCGGAAACCACGCTGCGCCCACCCACCAGCCGCGGGAAGAAACGGGGTGGGGTGGGGGCGCCGGAGTGATCCACGCACCACGGCGCCCGGGCGCCCAACCCGCTTAAGACGGCCCTGATGAAACAACGGTGTACTACTGGCCTTACCACAATATCATGTCCCTGACCTAGATCCACAGTCCAATGTCTCTGTGTTGAGCACCTATGTCTGCAAATGAATCTGAGTCGTGTGGAGTTTATATGTGTGAGCAGAGTGAGCCCACAGAGGTGACATTGGGAGCAGAGTTGACAGCCTGGCCCCACTCCTGCTTCACCATGCCACTGTCAATAATGTACGCCTTCAATACAATGAAAGTTTACTTTTTTTCTGATAGGGAAAGCCACTTCCTTAAGTGAGAGACTGAGCTCTCTCAAATACAGTCTATTATTACTTTTTCACTACTGTCATTGTTATGAAGGTCGGGCTCCTGCAGAAGATGAATGGTTCAGGAGGAGCAGGCTGTGAAACAGACACATATGCTCCCAGATAAATGGAATGTTATCACAGGAGATGATGTGGCCCTCAGGACTGAGCAGGTTGCTCACATCTCTGCTGTGCAACCACGTCCTTAAAGAAAAGCATGCTGCTGGAAAGACATGATGAGGGCCTCCACAGACTTGGCTGCGGCTGGAACTAGTTTTGAACAAGAGAGACAAACACCCGTGTCAAAATCAGGATTCCTGGAGGCAAGGTCAAAGCTACTATAGCATCATTAACAAGAAACTCTCTTAGCTTGTGGCCTCTAAGCAATGAATACTTCACTGCCAGATACCTCGCTGAACTTCACAGCTCCTGCTGATGTACTTTGTCTGCCAGATAACCTCTGGTTAGGACAGCATATTGTTTTCTGATCAGATAATGGCATCCATCCCTGGCTTCCCCTGGATCATCACTTTGTTGTGAGGCCTGCTTTGCTGAACGACTGCTCCATTTTAATGTTGTGCTTAAGCCAGCAGACCATTCCTTCTTTGTCTTTTTCACACACTGCCAAACCGATTGAGACCCAAATGCAACCTGATGGTCATGAGTTGGTTATTTTTAGGCCTGGAGCAAAAATCTGCCTCTCTTGCATTTACTTTCTGCATTAAGTACAGAAGGGGGTGATATCCTATTGATAGGAAGGAGAGGAACAGAGGTGAGAAAGATAGGGTGATAGGGAGTAGCTCAGCGCTAGGGTTTTGTTTTTTATGAGCCGCACCTCTTCAATTGAAATAATGCATTAGGGGGTTATAAGGCCATAGAAGTTGGATCTGACTCCCACTGCCCATGTGCCACAAGAGTAGCATCCATTTACTCATCTGGCATGAATGATGAATACATGCAGAGCTCTGGATTGGCCAGAGGGTACAAAGGGTAGGGTTTGAGACCTCCCTCATAGGATCTTGAAGAGCAGATGTAAGAGGAAATGAGGTGATTAGAATTAAAAAGTAATAAGCAAATAAATGAACAAAAGGAGAGATGTTGAGAGCACCAGGGGGCAAAGGAGTCAAGCCCTCTCCCAGTCCAATAGCTCACCTCCACCCCAGTATTTTCCATTCCTTTAATAAATTAAACATGTAACAAAACTTGCCTCACCCATCAGAAATGGACTTTGCCTCTTCTGTGCTGCTCCCTCCCCCAGTATACTTCAGAGCTGGGGAACATGGTTCTTCATCATCCTGGAAAACGTGACAAGTGGGGTGACACAGGGTTCTGTCCGGGCCCATTGTTGTTCAACCTCTTTATAAACAACTTGGATGAAGGGCATGATTCATCAACTTTGCAGATAATAACCAAACTGGGAAGGGTAGCTAGTGCTGCAGCAGACTCAGGGTTCAAGACCGTAACAGATTGGAGAACTGGGCACAAACTAACAACATGAATTTCAAGAGGGATAAATGTAAGGTGCACAAATATGATGGGGGGTGGGGGGGAAAACTTGGCTTACTAGTACCGGTAGTACAGTACATGTGAAAAGGATCCAGGGGTCTTAGTGAACCAGAAACAAAACAAAACAAAAGCATCTAAGATACACCCAAATAACTCCATAAGACATATGACACTTCAAGGCATAGGTTCGGCATCTTAAAAAATATGAAATAATTCAAACAGACCTAGAAGCAGAGGTCTGTCTCTTCCCACAACCTGAATTCCAGCCTGCACCTTGCTGTTTTCCTGAAGAGCTTTATTTAACCCTCAATCTTAAAAAGTCAGGGAGCAAAAAACTCCTGCTACCACCCTTCCAAGATGGTGAATTTGCAAATCAATACCTCTCATTTGATTTAAGGTTAAACACTCACATGTTAGCTAGCAGAAAACAATAATAGTTAATTATCAACTCAGTTAAAGCTGAGAGTCCATTAGAATACTGCAGTGGAATTTCCCCATAGTTAGCAATACAGTAATACACATTTAGGCATCTTCAATTTCTGTATGAATTCAACCAATTCCTTAACAATTCCTGCATTGCAAGAGGTTGGACTAGATGACTCTTGGGGACCCTTCTAACTCTATGATTATAAAACTTGACACAGGGCTGTAGTTCAACTGAATGTGCATTTGGATCAGGGTAGGACTCAAGCAGTGTTATTTTTACAACAAGCCAGCAACACTAAACTGTTTTGCTTCTCTGCCCCATCCCAGTTCTTGTATGCCTACTACCATGTGGCGTTAGTGAATAATCTCTTTTGTTTCTTCCTTTGCCTGTGGCAAGCCTTAATTTGATTACAATACGTTATCATGTTTTATGAATGATAAAACATTGTTATTTTATTCTAAGACATGCATTCTACATCCCTCACATCAAAAGTTATTCTATTCCCATTTTGCATAATTTGCTTGGTTTGCCATGAGGGAATGCATTACGATTTTCTGTCCCCGCCCCCCTTGTGTTTATAGTTGTGGCCCAGCTGCCATGCAATGTCAAGTTTGTTGATGGTTTCTTGCAGAGTTCATTGGTTAGCGAAGTTTGCCCTGGGTGCTTGGAGAGTGGTGTGTTTTTTTTTTTCAGACTAGGCAGCAATACCCAGGTACCCAGGTAATTCCAGTCTCTCAGTTTCACTCTACTTTATTTTTGTACTCTTTCGAGGCTTGAGTATGGAAGGCAGCTTTTCTTGATTCCCGTTTGTGATGAGCAATAGGTCACCGTGGTCAGTTAGTCAAACATCATAGCTGGGGGTGCATATCTGCTTCACATCAAACAACACCCCCAGCCAGTCCAACAGAGCTGAGAGAGATTAACATTGTGGCTGGGCTGGGCCACCTGTCTGTTGCCCATGTGGTATCCACATGGGCAACAGACAGGTTGAAATTTGCTAATGCACTTGAATCTCTCTTGCTGAGCTGGAGCAATTATCTACATATTATTTATTTCATGTCATGCAGCTCCAAAGTGTGAGCCAAAGGTTTTCTGTAGAGGGCTCTCATTCATTCATTCATTCATTCATTCATTCATTCATTCATTTGTTCATTCATTCATTAAATAAATTTCATATTCAGTTTTTTCAATCTGAAATGGATCTGCAAAACTAGCTAAAAAACAGAACAGAGCTTATCTTTCAGGCGAATGGTCTCTGCTCCAATGACCGCTGCTTTTGCTTTATTCCCTGTTGTCGCCTGCAAAAGAAATGCCTATGTTAATTTATATTTTGGGTTATGTGCATTTTTAGGTTATTCTTTTCTTGCATTGTCTGTTTCCCTACATTATCAGCTTTACCAGCAAGACATCAATGTTGGTGTCATGGTGTAACACTTTCAGTATATCTGGGGGAGTAAATGGGCAACAAGTGGTTTGTGGAGAGACAGTTGGAGCTTTGGGTGATACCTCAGGAGCACCAAATATTTCAAAACAGAATCTGAGCTCATAAAACACTTCTCAGGTAGGTGTTTGTGCACATATGCCTTTGATAATACCTCAGTTTGCTGAGCTCAATTCTGAACTGAGCTGAGAATTCCCCCTCACTATTTTCCTCAGAATTTATGTGTGTGGTTTATCCCAACCTTACTGATGCTCCCAAATGCCGTATTTCTACTACGTATGTCTTTTTTTGCTCTTTCTGCAATACTATATGCCTTTCTCATCATAGATGAGCAATATTTTAACTGGACTGGTTATCTGAGGTGGAATGCAAATTTAGCAGTGATATACTGAAAACCTACTTGTTATATGTAATGGAGTGAAAGGAATTTCTTGTCTGTAAAAATGAGACACTATATCATTTTCCTCCTAGAGGATAAAGATAATGACATGTTTGCTTTGGGAATCCTTGCATATTTGCATGCTTAGAATAGTAAGAAAACATAGGTTGTTAAAATGAAGGAAATTTGATGGTTTCTTTGCATGTGAAATGGGAGCTACATTCTTAGTTTAGAATTTCTTTCATGAATAAATTCCTTTTAGCTTTTCCTTTTGTTTTCAGGGTTCTGAAATCCATTTTTACAAGTTTATGTACTTACAGCCATTGAATCCTCTGAACAATATTGATGAGCTGTTTTTCAGGAGAAGAGATTGCAGAGGACATCCAGCTCCCATTTTTGAACAGTTCTTTAGCAGGAATCAACCTATTTTATTCAGGCAACATGCATGGGACTGGTATATCAAGCTTTCAGATTACAGCTGATGTTTCTGCATATGATTCTCCATCAAACCAGGGATACAGATGCAAGGTTTCAGGCATGCATGGACCCTAGATAGGCAGATGTGAAGTCACATAACTTTAATATAGCAGAGTTCCCCTTTTGCAATTTAGACATGCAAACTCTGCTTCTCCATAGAACTGAATACTGTATGTATGCAGATACACAGCCACACAGGGAATTGTCAGTGTGATGTGGCTGCAGAAATTCTTCCATGAGACAAAGTGAATCTCTGAACTTGGTGATGTGAGTTAGCTCTCCCTCAGCTCCTAGATATTCAAATTATTTCCCCCCATACTTCTGTAGCAACACAGAAAGTTGCTTGTCAGTTGCTGATCAGACCAGACTTTGCATGTCAGTGCTGAGTACTGTGCTGAGACACTATGTCTGGGGGACGGTAAACCGGCTCCCTCCAAAAAAAGTTTGCTGATCCCTGATGTACATGCTCATGTCCCTCTTCATTTGCAAAATGTGCAAGGGTATGACAACATGATGAAGGCTAGCCAAAAGACAAGATCTTTAAATGGGAAGGGACGGGGGGGGGGGTTCATAAAACAAAATCAGGAGAGATTCATTGTCTTACTTTTCAGAAGTGGTGTTACAGTCTTCACCTTGCTACTCAAATAATGGATGCAACTTTAAAATATATATTTGAAAAGACTGTCTGCAATTTGTTATTTTTGTAAAAACAACAACCCACCTTAATAATCTGTCAGCTTTTCACTGTATTGCATCTTTATGCCACAATAGAAGTGTATGCTGCCTTTATTAGTATTGTATAAATAGTCCCTCTGGAATTGAACATGAGCTTGCAATGGTGTTAAATAGAGTGTTTAAAACACCTGGGGAAAGAGGGGGTTAAAAAATATTGCCTGGAATTTTTGGCTTTGGGGATGGGTGGGGTTAGGCAGATTTTCAGTGAGGAAATCATAATTGTCATTCTTGGCTTGCAGAAGATGCTCTGCAGATAGAGAAAGCAAAGCTGGTGAAGGAGAAACACAGAAGGTCAAAAGGTTAATTCCACTTTGTGAATTTGAGAGGTGACTCATATCTGTAGTCTGGTTTTTTTTTCCCATGAAAAAGAAGAGCTTGGATTGAAAAGAAATGAAACTTTCTTTTGTGGAGATCCAAGCCTTTGAGAAGCATTTGACTGTGTTGACCACAGCAAACTATGGCAAGTTCTTAAAGAAATGGGAGTGCCTGATCACCTCATCTGTCTCCTGAGAAATCTCTATGTGGGACAAGAAGCTACAGTTAGAACTGGATATGGAACAACTGAGTGGTTCAAAATTGGGAAAGGAGTACGACAAGGCTGTATATTGTCTCCCTGCTTATTTAACTTATATGCAGAATTCATCATGCGAAAGGCTGGACTGGAAGAATCCCAAGCTGGAATTAAGATTGCCGGAAGAAATATCAACAACCTCAGATATGCTGATGACACAAGCTTGATGGCAGAAAGTGAGGAGGAATTAAAGAACCTTTTAATGAGGGTGAAAAAGGAGAGCGCAAAATATGGTCTGAAGCTCAACATCAAAAAAACTAAGATCCTGGCCACTGGTCCCATCACCTCCTGGCAAATAGAAGGGGAAGAAATGGAGGCAGTGAGAGATTTTACTTTTTTGGGCTCCATGATCACTGCAGATGGTGACAGCAGCCACGAAATTAAAAGACGCCTGCTTCTTGGGAGAAAAGCAATGACAAACCTAGACAGCATCTTAAAAACCAGAAACATCACCTTGCCGACAAAGGTCCGTATAGTTAAAGCTATGGTTTTCTCAGTAGTGATGTATGGAAGTGAGAGCTGGACCATAAAGAAGGCTGATCGCCGAAGAATTGATGCTTTTGAATTATGGTGCTGGAGGAGACTCTTGAGAGTCCCATGGACTGCAAGATCAAGTTTATCCATTCTTAAGAAAATGGGTGCTCCCTGGAAGGACAGATCGTGAAGCTGAGGCTCCAATACTTTGGCCACCTCATGAGAAGAGAAGACTGCCTGGAAAAGACCCTGATGTTGGGAAAGATTGAGGGCACTAGGAGAAGGGGACGACAGAGGACGAAATGGTTGGACAGTGTTCTTGAAGCTACGAACATGAATCTGACCAAACTGTGGGAGGCAGTGGAAGACAGGAATGCCTGACGTGCTCTGGTCCATGGGGTCATGAAGAGTCGGACACGACTAAACAACTAAACAACAACAAGCCTTTGAGAAACACTCCTGGAAATATAGAATAAAGAAAATAAGAAATGTTGGCACATATTCTCATTGACTTGTTCATCATGACCTTCCTCTTCCAAGAGCAAAATCTGATGTGTGTCAATGAAAACAATATTTATCTGATATACTGTCCGGGCCGGACTGTGCGCACGCGTGGGGGTGGAGGAGGCTTCTCTCTCTCCCCTCTCCCCTCTCCCCCAGCCCCTCCTCTTCCCCCAAACCTAAATCCGGTCCTGGTTGGGTGCCAGCAGCCCCCCGAGGAAGGGTTGACAGATGCCGCCATCTCCCTGCTCCACAGCCGGGATTGTGCAAAGCCCACAGATTGAGTGTGACCCAGAATCTGTGTCTTGCTCCTCAGACTTTTGGAGACTGGTGAAGGGAGCTGAGGCTGTGTGGACCATGACAGCCCCTTCCTGGAGCCCCAAGGTGGGGGGCTCGCTCTCCTTGGCCCCTGCACCCTCCGAGCAAGGGTGGCCCCACAGCTGCCCTCTCCTCTGCTTGCTCTACTGCAGGCAGACAGTTGCTGCATGGGTGGCTCTGAGGAAACCATCCCGATGGGTCTCCTTTGGCCACGGAGGGCTGCTGGACCTCAGCTCCCATCTCGGGGGATACGTGGCAGAAGAGGGCTGATGAGCACTAAGCCGCCTTCTCCGCTGGGCCGGGCCTGCTTCTGCCACCGCCAGGGCCTGGAGACCTCGGTGGGGTGGCCAAGGGCAGCGCAGAACTTGCCAGCTGATGCCAGCACTCAGACCCAGGGCAGCTTCCCAAGCTGCAGCCACAGCAACAGCCTGGCGGGCAGGTGGGAGCTCGGCGGGAGTGGCTGCTGTACTGAACGCGGTGGCAGAGAGCATCCTTCATGGCGGCCGTGCATGGTGGAGGGGGCTTCTCTCTCTCCCCCTCTCTCCCCCAGCCCCTCCCCTCCCTCTGCCTACCTCCTCCACCACGGTGGCACCGCTGCCTCTCCTTTCCGTGCCAGCTTTCCCAGGCGCCAGCAGGAGCACCAAACTCCAGCCCACAGCACGGCTATGGAGGCCGGCGGGCAGGCGTCCTCTCAAAGCCCAGCCCCCTTCCTCCGCAGGGTGGGGAGAAGCCAGGAAGCGGGAGGGAGGAGGTGCTGCCGTGGTGTGAGAGAGGAAGGGAGGGGGGAAATTGCAAAAAAATGGTGGCCGAAAAAAGAATGAAAAAAAAAAGGTGATCACACCAATCCAAGCAGCGATTCCAGAACCGTTTGCGGGCCGAATCCAGAGGGCAATTGGGCCAGTTCCAAACCACAGACCATAGTTTGCTGACCCCTGATGTACATGGTCATTTCCTGACCCCTCACATTCTTGCACATTTCTAAATTCCCCTCCACATCTATGGTTCAGTTAACAGCCTATCCTGTGCTGATAGTTTCAGAAGCAAGGTGTAATCTAAACATAAAACTTCCAACCAAACAACTTTTACTATTTGGATGGGTAGTTGTGGGGACAGCACATTAATATTTGGTGTCGTACAGTCAAGCTCAGCATTCTGCATCAAAAGACGGTTGGCTGATCCAACACAGCTCTTATTATGTTCAAACTTATGCCCCATTCTGGTAGCAAGGGACAGTGCAGAGATGCAAGTTTTTGGACTTCAGTGTTGGCTGTATGAACTCCTGGCCCTTCTTGTCCACTGCTCCCCACCCCCTCACAGAAGGTGTTGTCTTCAGCCTGGAAAAGACCTGCTGCTTTGCTGCTAAATGGGTCTCCATGGGGAGGGGTTGAACTTCAAGAACATGTTCTCTCAGAAACCAAATCCTCGTCCCTGTAAAGAGTCATTTCGTGATAAAGGGAGGCCTGGCAGAGCAGTCATTCTTTACTGAAAATTATTTTGAGAAATGGAGGTGAATTGGTGCATTCACCAATATATTCCAAGAAGTGTGGTTTCAAGGTACATTTTACAGGGCTGCATTCTCAGAACCTAATTTTCTCCTCCCTTGATACAGTATCAGCTCTGAGGCAAGGGTGAGCTTTCAGCGTTATCATTGGGAAGCCTTAATTCCTGTCCGTTTTCAGAGATCCCTTATCATTATGGCCAATGATCGCCCAGTCTCAAATCTTCCATTCTTGGACAAGATAAGTGTGCTGGTGGTCGCTGAACAATTCTAGGCATGTCTGTAGGATGCGGACCATTTGGATCCTTTCCAATTGGGATTCATGGGACTGAAACTGCCTTGGTTGTGCTGGTTGATGATTTCTGGTGGGCTAGGGACAGAGGTGAAAGCTGTTTCCTGGATCTGCTGGAGCTTTTGATACTATTGACCATGACATCCTTCAGGACTATCTAGGGGGTGGGTGGGTGGGAGCTGGGGGCACTGTTCTACAGTGCTTTTGCTCCTTTCTCCTGGGCCATGTCCAAAAAGTGGTGTTAGCCAATAAGTATTCAGACCCGTGAGCGCTCACTTTGAGTACCTCAGGGCTCTCCCCTCTCCCCCATGCTTTTCAACATCTACAGGAAGCCGCTGGGAGAAATCATTAGGGGATTTGGGGTGGGTGTTTACCAGTATGCGAATGATACCCAGCACTACCTCTCATTCAAATCGGAACCAGTGAAGGAGGTGAATGTCCTGTGTGAGTGTCTGGGGGCATCTGGAGGATGGATGGCAGCTAATGGATTGAGGTTAATCCCCTCAGGTAGTGCCACCCACCTTGTGGAACGCCCTCCCATCAGATGCCAAAGAGATGAGTAATTATATAACCTTTAGAAGATATCAGAAGGCAGTATAGGGAAGCTTTTTTTTTAGTTTTTAATGTTTTATTATGTTTTATATATGTTGGAAGCCACCCAGAGTGGCTGGGGCAACCCAGTCAGATGGGCAGGGTACAAATAAATTATTATTATTATTATTATTATTACATCAAAATATTTTTTTCTGGATAACAAAAATTGTATTGAAAAATGAGACATTGATGCCCTGGAATAAGAGACGAAATGTTAACAGAGTCTCTCCCGTGATAACCTGCTGGGTTCTGTTACTTTTTTTTCAGTGTTTAAATGAAATCTCTTTCACTAGCTTATACTGAACCTGTGTCTTTGGCCTCAGAGTTAAATAGAATCAGATGAAACAGAAAATCCAGTTCAGAGGCAATCATCACACACCCTGCGTTCTCTTTCATCTCTGATGGGAAGAATATAACAGATTCCTTCTTTGCAAAGAGTAGCAGGAAACTGCCCACCAAGTATTTAAAGGCTGATTTCTCTGCAACTACTTAGCTGAAGACAGGAAAGTGTCCCCATGTATTCCCTTTGATTTTTCATTGTTGAAGTGCAGAAACTGTGTAAGCCACTTGGTTTCCTAAGCAATGTGGGGATGCTTTGCTGTACTGATAGGAATCCACACAATGGGAAAAGTTCATCTTCCTGCTCCCAGCCCCAAATGTTGACAAAAGACTAGATACAAGCTCGCAGCCTATTAACAAGGCTGTGAGATAAACAGGTCAGTTTCAGTTCAGTTTCAGTTCAGATCTAAGAATATGTTTGCAGGGTCCAATCTATTAGCATTCCTCAGCTATTAACCCTGCCTTTTACAGCAGTGGTGGGCAGAATCTAGGCTTGTATGGGTCTACTTTGTTTTCTACTAGAACTCTGAGATCCACCAGAATCCTGAGCCGAGAGATTTGTTTTGTGTATCATAACCTAATGAAGCTTATGGTCCTTCCACGCAAAAGTCTGCTCCTGGGTACCCCAAAAATACTTCAGTGAAGTCTTTTTTGTTTTTTTGCTTCTTTTTTGCTTCTTTGGTTAAACAATTTGGAGTCAAAAATCCTTCCCGGTCCACAGCAAATCACTCAGACATCTACCAGCACATCAAAATGCACATTCTGCCTTCCCTTGTTTAGAGGAGGTGCAATCCCACCCAGAATAGGTTGGATTTTCAATTCTTGGTCATCAAACAACAATGCACTAGTCTAATTTGGACTAGGTTTCAGTCTGTTAGTCTTTAGATATCTCTAATGCAGACCTGTGTGTGCCATTCATAGTAATGAACCTTCATTTCTCTGAAGATCATTTCTGTTGCGTAGATGCTAAATATTATGAGAGACAAGACAGAGCCCTGAGAACCCCATAATACTGTATGAATGCCACCAGACAGAGTAGGAGGCTCTCTGCATGGTATATTTCTGGAACTGAACAGTCAGGAAGGAATGGAACTATAAAAAAAACATACTAGCCACAATGTTGATCCCAAATAAGCTACTGTATCTAAAATGATACCATGTTTGATTATGTCAAAAGTCAGTGAGAGGTCCAGAATGGGGGCAAACAGGGCAAGTCTTATTTCCAAATAGAGTCAGAAGCTAAAATAACTAGCTACAAATAGTTACAAGCATATTTGACTTTTGTAGTATAGGGTATTTTTAGTACATACAAAATATTAATTGTAATAATATTTAAAATTCAGTACCTTATTAATAATGTAATGGTTTCAAATAATTTAAAATCTTAAAACTGTAAAATTGATATTAGCCATCCAATTCTGGGGTGATGATTTAAAATTAAATAAGAAAGTAATAATTGGGGGAGGGGGAGAAAAGAAAGGAGAAAAATGATGAAAAGTCAAAGTTGTTCCATTTGGACAACACTTGGATTAATCTGGAGAACAGAAGAGCTGAGGTTATCTCCCTTCAAAATTATTTAAAGTATTTATTTATTGCTGTTATCATTATTTTTTAACTCACATTTAAAATTACTATGAAAGCACAGTATGGTAGCAATTAATTGCTTTAATTAGCTGTTCTGTTCCAGCTTCTTGACGGTGCTGGTATTTGGCATTTCCTGGAAGTTATTTGTTTCACTTAGAAAAACATCCTAATATTTATCAGCTTTAAAAACGAAGTCAGAAAAAAAGAAAAGAAAACATTCACAAGAAAACCTTTTCCAACATGTTCTAGCCTTAAGGGGTGAAGGTTATTTATTTATTTTTACAGCAGAGGGTGACTCTATAGCCCCTGGGAGAGCATCCCAGGGAAATGGGGATGCTTTTGATCGCTTCCTCTTCCTGTAAGGCTTCTCCCTCTTATACTTTTAATGATGTCAGAGTTTCAAGACTGGTAGAATGGGGCACACTGGGTGTGTGTGACTTGTATCAAAAGTCTTCCCTTTACCCAACACACCTCTGAAATGCCCAGCACCTCTGGAGCTGGCATGCATGCATATGCACGCACACACACACACATCCATTGGAAACAATGGGAACATTTTTTTATAAAGAAAACATCAATAGTGCAGTTTTTTTCTCATAAGAAAAAAAATACATATATCAATGACTTTAAGATACTCTAGTTTCTGTCAAGTCTTTCCATGTACTAATGTATCCCCTCAGGCAGCATGCTTCTTCAATATGATCAAAGAAAGAAAGAAAATGCCCATTCAGAGGAAACAGATAGACATGCAGCAAGAGTGCACGAGTCCCTTTGCTCTCTGAGAAACGTATGAAGCTCTGACACAGGGCAACACAACTTGGGTGACCCATCAAGCCAAACATGACCTGTCACCCATCTGTGGCAGGTGTAGATCATTTAAGAGACCTGGCATATGTAGCCTTTGCTGCAAAGGATGAAGCTGCTAGTTTTTCTTTCCTATTTTACTCTTGTATATAGGTATGCTGTGAGCCTATAGGCTGTGAGCCACCTGAGACACTCTGTCTGGTGTTGGTAACAGACCCAGGTTCATAACAATATATAATCTTTCTGTTTTCCCAGAGGGAGGAAAAACACAATGTTGTCTAGTTCAAAAAGAGTAGTTTGGTGCAGTGGTTGGTTGGAGGGCAAAATTGGCTAAGTTAATTAATCTTATTTCTTGCTGAAGTCAACGCAACAAGTTAGGGCTCATCCTCATTTTTGTTTGCCCCACCATTTCCCCCTGAGAAAACCTGCTCTTATTAACTTGTTTGGTAATCTGAATGAAATGAATTTAAGCCTATCGGGTAGAGACAAAAACATATTTATACATGCCATAGCTTTCATGAGAAAAAATGAGTTCTGGGCAGTTTGGGTTTGACAAGCAACAATGCTTGAGATAATTTCTAGATGACATTAAAGCTAAGGTGAAGCGAAAAACCCCAACCATTTGAGTTCACCAAATGAAAAATATTGTATCCTACTTTTCTACTGAAGATAGAGAGAAGTGGGTGTGAAACCATTTGCAGCTGATGTCATAAAGTTGTCTTTGTACAAAAAGAACAACTCATTTAACTGGCATGTGAAAAGATCCTCCAAGATAATTTTTTGGAGGTGAAGTTATCTGAATTTTGGCTTCATGTTATCACTGGGAATCCTAAGCTTGCAGATGAAGCAAGTAGCTGTGCTTCTGCCATTTGTTACTACACATCTTTGTGAATCAGGTTTTTCAGCAATGACTGTTATGAACATGAAATACAGGAGCAGTCTATGTATCAGCAATGATCCGAGATTATGTCTGACAACCATCAAACCCATAGCTGCCAAGTCTCCCGTATTCCCCGGGAAATCCCCGTTTTTCCAGCTGTTCTTAGCTGTATCTATTCATATCAATTAGGCTGGGCAAAAGTTATACAATTCTGTTTTCTCTTTTGTCCTCTTTTTTTTTGGGGGGGGGTTGATGCAACTGTGGCTACTATACTCCAGAATAATATCAGATACCAAAGGTCTGAGTATATGAATAGCAAGGTAGTTCAGCCACTGCCATGTTCCAAACACTTTCTCTGTAAATTAGCCCTCTAATGAACATGTATTTCCTCAGGTTGACAGAACTTAATATGACAGCACCTAATGTATGTTCCATGCCTCATGAAGAGTTGTTGCTTTTGGGCGTAAGTTGCTCTTAATAGCGTACCAATACTATATACCGGCCTCTTTCTCATGTCACTTAAAGGTTACTGTGCAGCATGATGCTGCCTGAGGAGGAAACTGTAGCCACTTTGCAGCTCACCTCAGTCCACCTGTTGCCATGTGAAAGGGAGCTAAGCCATGGTTTATTTGAGCATTGCATCTGAACCTGGGCTTCTGGTTTGTCTCCCTCAAACCGCGAGCAGCAAACCAAGAACAACCTTGGTTACAGCTCTTGGGTTGTTTGAAGACACACCACAAGCCTGGCTTCAGACATTGTTGTTGTTGTTGTTTAGTTGTTTAGTCGTGTCCGACTCTTCGTGACCCCATGGACCATAGCATGCCAGGCACTCCTGTCTTCCACTGCCTCACGCAGTTTGGTCAAACTCATGTTCGTAGCTTCGAGAACACTGTCCAACCATTTCGTCCTCTGTCGTCCCCTTCTCCTAGTGTCCTCAATCTTTCCCAACAATCTTTCCAGGGAGTCTTCTCTTCTCATGAGGTGGCCAAAGTATTGGAGAATGGATAGGTTTGATCTTCTTGCAGTCCATGGGACTCTCAAGAGTCTCCTCCAGCACCATAATTCAAAAGCATCAATTCTTCGGCGATCAGCCTTCTTTATGGTCCAGCTCTCACTTCCATACATCACTACTGGGAAAACCATAGCTTTAACTATACGGACCTTTGTCGGCAAGGTGATGTCACTAATGGAGTTTTCTTGGCAGGGATACTGGAGTGGCTTGCCAGTTCCTTCTCCAGGTGGATCACGTTTAGTCAAAACTCTCCACTATGACCTGTCCATCTTGGGTGGCCCTGCATGGCATAGCTCATAGCTTCTCTGAGTTATTGATCCATGAAGGGCTTCAGACATTACACTTCTTCAAACCATTTAAACCATATTTAAGCGTAACTATGCTTTAGAGTGGGATGTGAACTAGGCCATAGGGTAGGACATTGGTCCATGATCTAGTCATAGTGAAGTACTTTGAAGGTCCCACTGATTTCAATGAGAGTTGAACATACTTTGCTCTCTCCCATTCAAATAAAAGCACTTAACTTGGTCTGGATTCCACCTCTACATTTCAGTTTAATGACAATATAAAACATGTGTTTAACATTACTTAGGGAAAAGAATCTAATTTTGAAAACAGTTTCCTCTCTCTCTCTCTCTTTAAAATGAAATCATATAAGTTATAAATTTTTAAACATGAACTAGCACTGAAAGAAAAACCCAGACAGATGTTGAGCTAGAAAACACATCTGTGGTTCTGAAAATAAAGTATGAAACTGCCAAATTGCACTTGTATTTTATTATTTCATTAAAAAACCAATAACAACATATTTTTTTATTTAAAAAATGCAGCAAAGTACCTGGTTCCGATAAATTAACAGATTGCAACAGTATTAAATTTCAGCATTATATTTTAAAAATATTTATGGATGAATGCTTTACACCAAGCTGCTCAAATAAATAATTTGCCTTTATCATTTTCAGCTGAATATTTTCAGCTGAATTAACTTTAACTCAGCAGTGACCAACCAGCAAATGGCACACAAATCTAGCTTTCATCAGGCTTCTGGTAGCCCTGATTAATTTTAATCAAGGTGTGATTAAAAAAATATGGTCCCATTTTCACTAATAAGAAATTTGTGCCAGTTAAATGCATGTAAGATACAACCATACTGTACGCAACTAGACATAATGTATGTATAATTTTATGGGGAATGTGCAGCTCTGAAAGAGTATTTCTGCAGGAAAGTTATGCAAAAGTTGTGCTCTGAGGATTTCCTTCCTCCTTCTGTAGGCTTCTAAATGTCATGGAATGTGACTCTAAGAGGCAAGACATGTGAGCACACACACAAGGATGTGGCACAGGTGTGTTTCAATGATGTATTCAATTCGCACAATTTTCAGTCACCTGTACTATTTGAAAATTCCCTTTTTAAAAGGCACTTGCACCCTGCCTTATTTTGTATCAACATATGCTAAAACACTACATCAAAGCTAAAGTCCATCACCTCTCTTTCTTTGAGACTCTGACTAGTGGCTTTAAAAATGTCCAGCTCATGCTTTCTCAGAGATCCCAAGAGAGGGAATTTCTACAGTGTGTAAAAAGCCAAATTCACTATTGGCTTGTTGAGGCAGAATTCCCAAAGATCCAAAAACCCACTCCATAGAAAATGCATACAATTAAAAATAAACCTTGACATTACACTTTCTGTTTTCCGCACATTGTGTAGAATCCAGATTCACGATCAGCTTCCAATAAAATATTATATCTGAATGGATAATGGTGTTCCTTTTACAGACTTCAATAGAAAGAATTATATTTGTAGTCCAATCCAAATGAATCTTTGAAATGGAAAAAAAAGTTTTATCTTTCATTATTCTTTCTTCAGTATATAGCTTTTTAAAAAATGATCCCAAAAAGTTTATGAAAATTAAATGAAAAAGTATTCCTGTTTAATATGGATGAAAGGGATTTTATTAGTTTTGTACATTGCATAATTAGGTTTCATAATTCATTATCTCAAATGTAAAGGAAAGAATAGCAGGTTTTCCAATGAAATAGTTATTTATAAAGATAATGAAAGTAACCAAACTGTATATACATAAATTACACGCAACAGCCAAAATAATTGTGTGTGTTACTCTGTGGATCTGTTATGTTTTCATTGAAAGCCCAAGTGGTGGTGCTGCTTTTTAAAAAAGCAAATAAACCTATTATCTAATTGTTTTCATACAAGATGCACAAGTAGGGAGAGAAAATTGCCAGCAGTCCCAAGTGGTACATAATCATAGAATCATAGAATGGTAGAGTTGGAAGGGACCCAATCCCCTGCAATGCAGGAATCTCAACTAGATCGTAATAGAATACAACATGGACACAGGTGCAGCACCCCAGTGAGAACTAGGTCAAAAAGTATTTCTTTAGTGATGTGAAGGTGCCATAGGAGCCAACTCCTAGGAGCTGAGGTCCCTTCTCCCCCAATAAAATATTTGAGGGGGGCTGCCCCCAAAGTTGATGGTCATTGCCACTCAAATGGTATGTGTGTGTGCCATGTCATGTCTGATTATGTGGAGCACAGCTTACCTGCCACGCCCAATATTTTATTCAAGTTGGTACCCCTGGAAGGTGCTCTGTTTTCTGGCAGTGCCCTCTGGCTTCCATTCCCCCCCTGTCTAATGATACATCCTTTGTGCCAAAGATACTGTATCCCTGAGCATGTGAATGCAGGTGAACTGTGGTCTAGCGAACAGAAGTCTACGTACTGGAAACGGTCACCTCTCAAGGTCACCCCTTGTTTCCTGTCCCGTCCTTCCTTGTACCCACTGTTGTCTCTCTCATCGTTGATGCATAAAGTGAAACTAATCTATACAAAGGAAACACCTGGTTATCCACCCTGCAATTCCCTTGCCATGCTAATATGGGAACTGGGGACAATTTACGGGAAGACTTGGTGGGCAGGATACTACCCTCGCCCATCATTCTGCACTTCAAATGCCCACTAAGGACAATTCGAAAGGTTGGCTTTCTTCCACTTCTGGCGGGACATGGAAAGAAGTAAGTATAGCAAGAGGGAAAGAGATTTGGAGGAGTGAATTATCTGGCACTTGTTTGTTTCCCCCCTCTATGTTTTCTACAAGGGCTCCATTTCACAAACAAGTCATGCATCACTCAAAGCAAAGTTTAAAGGCCTGTTGTGAATATATTAAGGAAGATACATTGCACCAAGGTGTGTATTTCAAGGGAATATTTGTATAGCTTACAAACTGTGGCATGGTTGTCAGCAGGTGATGGTTAAGCATTGTGGTTTTCTTTCGTTTGTTGTTGTTTTCTAAAGCAAAGGGATTTGGGCCTTTGGGCCTTTTAGCACAGAGCCCATTCAATTTGTTATAACAACCAGAGCTCAGTGTATGGAAACAATGGGTTAGCCTCAGTGCTCCTCAGGAGTCTTTGCAAATGAGTCTTTTTTCTCCCCAACAGTGCAATCATCTGCGTGTTTATTCAGAAGTAAGTCACTAATGTCCAGTAGGCCTTACTTCTAGTGTGCACAGGATTGAAGTATTAAATGCTTACTGTACATTGCAATCCTACATATGAATTCAATGAGACTTGTTCCCAGGCATTTTAGGATTGCAGCCTTAAAGTACTATTAGGGCAGTATGACCTTTGAAAGTAGTTAATATAGGTATCTATGCTATAGAAAACATCTGTTCTCCTGCTTTCATAGTCAGATGGCACATATTTTATTATCCAATATCCCTTCCATTGAGAAGCAACAATAAAGTTAAAAAACAGCATGGTAAAAAAACTATTCTGTAGACCAAGAAGCAGCAATCAAAATGAATTGTTGTAGGTACTTTTCCAGAATCTGCCTCTCATAAAACTCTAGACTTTTATTTTGATATTTTTATAAGCCTCACTGCTCAGCACCTCTTCACAGTGACTTCATGATATGCTTTGGCAAAGGACTTTACTCTTCTGTCAACAGCTCTGGACCTCTAAATTGGCAAGAACCAGCCATGTATGCATTATGCATGTATACATGGGATGCAAAGACCATTTTAGGAGCATCAAATGGCCTGTGCAGTAGAGAATTTTGGACTTTTCTCTCTCTCTTCAATAGTTCAAGTCCCACCCCCATAATTTATTACAAGCTGTTTTTGAAACTCTTCTTACGAAGCAGTTAGCAATATAACATAGGAATCTGCTATTCAACAGAATCGGTTTCCATCTTTGGTCCATACCCCTTGCAGCGCTGTGTGCCTTGAGGAGGAAGAGTATCATAGACTCTTAGAATCTTAAATTTAGGATATGCCTTTAATAAACAAATTTATTATCATATCATATCATATCATATCATATCATCATATCATACTGTGCAGAATTTGTGATCCACTGAACCAAATGTTGTCCAGCAGCCAAGTATGGTGAACTACTATGGACTCAATGAAAGTCATATTTTCATATCTGGTTGGGGACTGGAAAAATAGGCTGGCAGTCTCAAATGGAACTGTATCAAAACCTTTATTGGCATCGCTTACAAACATTCAAAGTAAATAGGCCAGTACAACCTCGTCGCCATATCATCAGTACAGTCACTTGCCAAAGGGAAGAGGGGTCAACAATCTATTTCACCTCTGTGGGTCTCCAACAAGGGCAGGGACCTGTAATGTACTTTGGTGGCAAAAGATCAAATACAGTGGTACCTCGACATACAAATGCTTCAACTTCCAAAGGTTTCGACTTACAAAGTCGACAACCCCAGAAGTCTTTTTGCTGCGCGCCCCCTGTGCGTTCTGCGCCTGCGCAGAAGCGGCGCACGGGGTCCGCACATGCGCAGAAGCGCAAAAACGCGCTTTGCGCATGCGCAGAACAGGCACTTTGACATCCGAAAACCTCGACTTACGAAGAGTGCCGCAGGACGGATCATCTTCATAAGTCGAGGAATTTAGCTACTGTCTTGGTGAGCTCCTGATCTCTCCCCTGTAATAGGAAGTGTATAGAGAAAATTCCAGCACAACACTTCCGAAATGGCGCGCTGAAGCCGGTCGAGGTTCTGCTCTCTCTCTCGCTAACTTCGAAGCAGAGCTGACGCCTGAGAGTGCGAAAAGACGGGGAGCTTGGCGTGAGTTATCCCCGACCCCAGGGGGGAATCTTGGGGGCCAGTGCCCGCGGTGGCGTGTAGGGGTCTTCTCTAAAATCGCAGAAAGACTCTAGCGCTCGGGGCAGTCCAACTCCTCTCGGCGTCTAACGCCCGAAACTCCGGTAAAGAAAGCGCTGAACTCTCCGTAAAGAACAAAGCTGCTAACAGCAAGGCGCTCCCTCCCCAAAATAACTAAAAAGCCGATAACATCTAACAAGCCCCCGCATAGTGAAAGCGGGGGGCAGGAGGGAAGCGCCTGGAGTTTTTTAAATTACCGCAAGGCAGAGACTTTTAATAATTGAAAAGGGGGACCGCGACAGAGCACAGAGCACAGACACAGCCTGTCAGTCCAACCGGCAAGAGAAAAAAAATAACAACAACTTACCACCATTGAGCGGCACAAACCGGTAAAAAATAGCTGTCTCATGTACTAAGGAAAACGGACAATACCACTTTAATTGCTCCACAGCGCCCACCCGCCATATTAGGAGGCTCTAAGTGAAAGAAAAGGCAAAGAGAAAGACGGCGGCAAACAAAGACGGGGCTAAGGAGTAGAGGAACCGACAGAACTAACAGCGACACGTGTGGTCAAGCTAGACGCTACACCAATACAAACAGATCTTTGCAGATCCTCGCAGACAATCTCTATAGACGATCGCCACCTAGTGGCTGGACTCAACTTGACAGGGGAAAAGGAGAAATCCCTCGAAAGCAATCCTCCAGTAGTAGAGACATTATTATTGGACATTATAAATAAGTAAGAAATGGCTATGTAAAAAAAAACTACAGAGGGGATTCCCAAAATTTCTTGTTGTAACGCCAATATAAGTGAAAGAAAAGACTTAATCTCAATTAAACTCCTGATGGGCTCTAAAAGAGGACTTGCTGCTAGTGGTGCGAACTCAGCTTTAAACCAACAACGCAGAACATCGCTACCTGAGACCGAAAGCAACATGGAAATGAAAGAACTGGTCTCAGCACTGGAGAGAATGGAAAAAAAACTTGAGTGATAAAATCACAAATTTGGACGGGAATATAAAACTAATAGACAGTAAAATGGAAAATATGGGTTCAAAGATAGAAAATAACTCTAAGTTGATCGTTGATCTCTCCGAACAAATTAACCAAATAGCTGGGAAGAATAAAGAAATAGAAGCAGCGGTGCAAGAAGTTAAAACTAAAACACAGAAGCAAGAGGACCAGATGAAAAAAATCCAACAAGACCAGAAAGAAACAAAAAGGCTCCAGGAAAAAAATAAAGAGGAAATCGACAAACTTAAAAGAATCCAGGAAGAAACATACGACGCAATTTCAATTTTGGAAATGAAACAAAAAGAGCTTACTCTTCGTGTGAGAGGCGTCAAGGAAGACCACGGTGAAGACATATCTTCCAAATTAACGAAAGCTATTGCGAAATGGCTTGATGTGCAGGAGGAAGATTTAATGCTAGATATTGAAAAAATATTCCGAATAAGATCTAATAAAGGCAAAGGGAAAAAGGGTCCAGGGGACTGCCTGCTATTTCTTAATTCGATATTACTAAGAGATAAACTGTTATCAAAAGGCAGAACAGATCCACTGCACATTGATGGAGCGCCAGTCGAGATAAAGAAAGAGATGCCCACCAGAATCTTGAAAAAGAGGGAGAATTACAGATTCATAACATCGGCGTTATGGAAAAATAACATTAGGTTTAAATGGGAATTCCCGGAAGGGATAACATTTACATATAAAGACAGAAAACGAACTTATAGATCAGTTGAGGAGACTAAAATATTCTGGAGGAAATATTGGGATGAACTAGGTGGGGAGAAATTGCCAGAGGCAAAGGGAGACAGCAAGTAACTCTGTGGGGAATGAAAGTTTTTTAACATCTGTAAGTAAATTTTGTTTTTGTTTTTTGCCACAAAGGTAGTTCATTTGTTTAAATTTGCTTATATTTTTCTACTTGCTCTTTTTTTTTCTCAATTGTCATTTAGAGAGTAATTTGTTTGACATTGTCTCATTGTTTATTGAATAATTTCTTTTGGGTTTATCTTCCTTCCTATCCCTCCGTAACTACCTTGTCATTAATTGGCAGGTGGATATAGGGAGGTAATAAGAACTTATTATATAATAATAAAGGGTAACCATGCTGAATTGTATCTCTTGGAATATAAACGGTTTGAATAGTAAACATAAGAGGAACAAGACAGAATGTCTATTAAAAAAAAAGAAATGGGACGTTATCTGTATGCAGGAAACGCATATTACACAAAATCACATAAGAGTGTTAAAAAACAGTAGGCTGGGCCTTGAATTTATATCCTCAGGTACTGAAAAGAAAAGAGGGATAGTTATGTACATAAATGGAGTGTTAAAACCAAAATTGTTATTTAAGGATGAGGAGGGTAGAATTTTGGGAGTAGAAACGTATACAAGAGAAGGGAAAATAATAATAGTGGGAATCTATGCTCCTAATGATAAAAAAGATGAATTTTTTAAAAGGGTAGAGGAGGCTCTTTGGGACCACTTGGGAGAAAATATGATAGTAATGGGAGACTTAAATGGGGTGGTCTCAATAGAGCTGGACAGAACGCATAGAGATAAAGAAATCAAATCAGGTAAACTCCCTCAATCATTTTTTCAACTAGTGGAAAACTATGATCTGCATGATGCATGGAGGTTTAAAAATCCAAATGTTAGAGATATTACCCACTATTCGGGTGCCCAGAAATCGGGTGGAAGACTTGATGCAATATGGATTTCAAGGAAATTAATACCACATCTGGAAAAGGCCGAAATATTAAATAAGTCAATCTCTGACCACAACCCCGTAACAATTCAATTTAAATTTAAGAGTAAAACAAAGGGGAGATGGAGGTTAAACGACGAGATATGGAGGGAAGAACAAAGGGTCATCAAGGCTAAGGAGACGCTTAAGGAATTTTTTGAAATAAATGAAAGCCAAGGATCAGACAGGAAAATTATATGGGAAGCAAGTAAAGCTTACATGAGGGGGTTTGGGATACAACAGATGGGCAGGATAAGGAGAGAAAAGCAGAAAAATATTCTGGAAATCAATGCACAAATAAGAGGTAAAGAAAAAGAATTGGTCAAATACCCAAAAAATGACGAAATAATACAACAAATTAAAATACTGCAAGCACATTTGACGGATTTGGTTAATAAAGAAGTAGAAAAGAAAATTATCTGGACAAAACAAAAATATTTCGAACAGGCAAACAAACCTGGAAGAATGTTAGCCTGGGCGTTAAAAGAAAGACAGGTCAATAAAATAATAAATAATATAATAGAAGAGGGAAAGGAAATTACGGACATCGATCAAATTAAAGACAAATTCGTGAATTACTATAAGAATTTATATAAAGAGGTGGATATTGACAAAAAGGAAGCTATAAAATATATACTTGATAATAATTTACCCGAAATTAACGATACAGAATATGCAATTTTAAATGCCAATATAGAAAAAGAAGAAATCCAAAGGGCCATCAGGAATTTAAAAGAAGGGAAATCACCGGGTCCAGATGGGATCACGGTGAAGTATTACAAAAAATTGGAAGATGTGATTATACCCAAACTCCAAATCATAATGAATGAAATATTAGACAAGGGAGAATTACCAGAATCCTGGCGGGAAGCTTTCATCACCTTAATTCCCAAAAAAGACGCGGATCCGAAGCTCATAAAAAACTACAGGCCAATCTCTTTATTAAACATAGACTACAAAATTTTTACAAGCATATTATCAAATAGATTAAAAAATTTCTTGAGTAGAATAATAGACAGAGATCAGGCAGGTTTTCTCCCCCAAAGGCAAATAAAAGACAATGTTAGAATAATTATAGATCTTCTGGAATATGTCGATATGAAACCAGGCCTTGAAATCGCGATGTTACTCGTTGATGCGGAAAAGGCATTCGATAGTGTATCCTGGCCTTTCATGATCAATGTATGTGAAAACCTAAAAATGGGAAATAAAATATTAAACGGAATAAGAGCAATATACAAGGAACAAAAGGCAAAGATAATTATTAATAACGAAATTTCCGAAGGATTTAACATAGAAAGAGGGACGAGACAAGGGTGTCCCCTGTCTCCTCTTCTATTCATTATGGTAATAGAGACACTCTTAATAGCGCTAAGGAAAGATAAAGAGATAAAAGGCATCAACCTGGGCCCTATATGCTACAAGACGAAAGCTTTTGCTGATGACCTAATAATAGCTACAGAAACACCCCAAGAAAGTATTATTAAAGCGTTAACCAAGATGAAAGAATTCAGTAGGGTTTCGGGGTTCAAATTAAATAAAGAAAAATCTAAAATATTAACAAAAAATATGAGCGAGAAAGATAATGAAGATTTAGTAAAGAAAACAGGAATTAAAATAGAGAATTAAGTCAACTATTTGGGAATCTGGATCTCGAACAAGAATACCAATTTACTTAAAGATAATTATCTTAAAAAGTGGAAAGAAATTAAAGATAGCATGACCAAATGGAATAAACTAAAATTGTCAATTTGGGGACGAGTGTCAATGATAAAGATGGTGGTCCTACCAAAAATAATGTTCCTCTTCCAGAATATCCCAATAATTTTGGGACTCAGACACTTTAAAGACTGGCAGAAGGACCTAGCCGATTTCATCTGGCAGGGGAAGAAAGCCAGAATAAAAATGGAAGACCTAATAAAATCAAAGGATAATGGAGGATTGGCGCTCCCAGATTTGAAGAGGTATTACGAGGCAGCCTGTTGGAGCTGGCTTAAAGAATGGATGCTGCTGAAAAACACAGATACCTTGAATATCGAGGGATGGGACAAGGTTTTCGGGTGGCATGGCTACCTATGGTACGGGAAGGCACAGATACATAAAGGATTCAAAAACCACATTTTGAGGAAAGCCTTGCTCGAGGTGTGGGATAGAACCAAAGAAAAGATTATGAATAAAATACCCGGATGGGTATCCCCAGTAGAGGCAAATGCCATGCTGAGGTGTAACAAGAAAAAACTGTGGCCGACCTATAGAGAGCTGACAGAAAAGAAGGAAGGGACTATCAACCTAAAAAAATACGAGGATCTAAAACCACTAGGGATAAGTTGGCTAGAATTTTTCCAATTGAGGGCTACATATGATAAAGACGTCAAATCACGAGGAATTAACACTCAAATAACTAAATTTGAAAAAGAAATACTATTTAACAACGATAAGATCATAGCCAAAGTTTATAAGCTGTTAGGCGATAAAGAGCAGGAAGAAGGGAAAAAAGGGAAATGGTTAACAAAATGGGAACAAGATTTAGGCTACGGAATACCATATGAAAATTGGAAAAAATTTTGGTCAAAAGATATAAATTTTACCGCTTGTTATACGTTAAGAGAGAACTACATAAAGATGCACTATAGGTGGTATATGGTCCCGGAAAAACTGGCTAAGATAAATAGATCTCTAAGTAATAAATGTTGGAGATGTAATGCAGCTCCCGGCAGCTTGTTTCACATATGGTGGACATGCCCGGTGGTTAAAAATTTTTGGGAAACAATCCATGAGGAAATCATAAAATTACTAAAAATCTCATTTGAAAAAAAAGCAGAAATGTATTTATTAGGCATTTTGAATAACAATATACCGAGCGAAAAAAAGAGTATGTTTCTGTACGCCTCAACGGCTGCAAGATTGTTAATAGTCAGCAATTGGAAGAGTATCAATACTCCATCCAAAGGTCAATGGGTTGACAAAGTGTGTGAGTATCTAGAGCTGGCCAAACTAACGGACATAATTCACCAAAAACCAAAAAACAAAGTTAGAAAACAATGGGAATGTTTAAACGAGTATTTGGGAAAATACGGTAAGGGAACTAAAATTCGGTTGTGCTTAGAATGATCCTGTCGGATATGAGAACTGGAACTAGATGGCTTGCATATTGATTATTTATCTTAATTATGATATCTATAAAAAGACGGGCTATACATTATGAATGTAACTGTACGAAGAAGCGGTGGAAGTAGGGACTTACCTTATTGGACAGTAGGTAATGCCCGTATTTGATCTCTTTCTTTTTTCTTTCTTTTTCTTTACTTTTTTGGATCCTGCTTCTTTCTTTCTTTCTCTTTCTTTTTTTGATTCTTAAACTCTTTCTGTTAACTTTTTTTATATTAGGTTTAATTCATATAAATGTTATGTTTGTTATCTGTTATTGTTTTTAATTATGTACATCAATAAAGGACTTTTATATCAAAAAAAAATAAAAAAAATAGGAAGTGTATAACCTCTGTCTCTGGTTTCCATATTGGGATACATAGTTGGTCTAGGAATTGTTGGCAGAGATCATCATACATTTTACATTTGAGGACCATGTGAGCTAGAGTTTCCACCAAGTGGGCATCACATGGGCAGATCCTATCTCCTTCTGCCATACCCGCGAATGTACCCCAGAGGAGGTTAGAAGGATTAGAATTGAACCTAGCCAGCGAAAAAGCCCTTCTTTCTTGCAGATTAAACAAAAATTGTAAATAATTGGGGTTAAATTCCTGCACCCAAGAGAGTCAAAAATAAAAAGGGGAACATGTTTTTCCCGCAGCTGAGATTAGTTCCTGGCATTCTATGTCCCATAACCTAGTTTTTAACATGGCTTTGGCGATTGGGAAAGCCACGGCACCTAGGAGATCCTCTGAAACTCTAAGTTGCTATATCTTTGTACAAAACAGTTGTAGTCCTAGGGAAGAGAAGGAGTCTGACAGAACTTTGCTGAGTAAAGTGTCTTTGTCTGCTGAAAAGCAAATGTTTAGCCAGCATAAGAGAAAACTCGTCCAAGCAACTGTCTCTAGCTTATGTTGGCCTCCCTCAAGACATAAGGCTGCATAAGGTACAGAGCGTGGGACAGCGGAAATCTTAAATAGAAAGGCTGCCTGCACTCGCTCCATTGACTGGGTAAACCCTGAGATCCAGATTGGAATTCCATAGAGCAGTTGAGCTCTAACTTTGGCATGAAAAACCTTAAGGGCAGAAGAGATGTGTTGGTTACTTCTTGTTACAAAGAAGCACATTATAGCCTGTACAGAAAGCTTACTGGCGTTTAGCGTCGCTGTGCAGTGCGAGGACCTTCAAATGGAACTGCTACATGTGATGTCTTCAATAAAGGGAATACATCACATGAAGGGAAGAGAATAATTGGTCACCGTCCGGAAATATTGCCATTCTCATTTCTGTTTTATAACGGTGTGACAAGACTTTTGACAAATACTGTACACATTTTGATCAAAATACACACATCTTCAAGTTCTGCATGGGTTGCTGGATTGTTTTTGGGTCCAATTCAAAGAAGTGCTTTCAATGAGAAGTGTTTTTGTAGTGGTAGCAATCTCCCTCTGAAACTCTGTCCCTCGGGGTGGAGGTAACACCATGTCTTGGTAGGTCTCATGTGGTTTTGAGAATAGTGTAGACCTTTGGGATAGCAGAGGAAGAATTAAGCTGGTGGATTTCCTGGTGACTCTGTTGACTGAACTGAAGTTTTGTTTTCATTGCTGCTGCTGATTTTATTGTTTTTATTGTGTAATATTATTTATCGTGAGTCACTCCCAGAGTCTGTTGGGCTGATAATGAATACAGGATCCAAAATTAAGAATTGAACAAACAAACAAACAGATGGACCATCTGGGAAAGAAAACTTGAACAAAAGGTTTTCCCAGTCTCTCACCTTCAGAACAAGCTCAAATAGAAATTTCATTCTGTAAAGAGTTCATTTATAGGCTCCTATTTGGTAGTTATAAGAATAACTCTCCCTATAACTAAGTGGGGAACCAGTATTATATGGACATATTCTTTGCCTACAATGGATGGTTTCTAAACGCAGACATAATCAAACTCGATGGCTTTGTTTTGCTCAGTATATTAATATTGGTTTGGAATATAACAGTACGTTCTGTTTTCTTCAGACACACATAAATCAAGATAAAGTATTTGTATAAAATGCTGCCCTAGTGTATCATGACTTTCCTGACCTATTTGAGAACAGCACAAGAATACACAAAAGAACAGCTCAGTTTTAGTATTTTGGCTAAGATCAGCTGTGGAACAAAATGGAGGAAGTTTCCATGGCTACAGTGGTAGTTATACCAATAATAATAATAATAATAATAATAATAATAATAATAATATTTATACCCCACCCATCTGGCTGGGCTTCCCCAGCCACTCTGGGCAGCTTCCAACAGAAAAATAAAATAAAAGAATCGATTAAACATCAAAAGGGCTGCCTTCAGATGTCTTCTAAAAATCTGGTATATAACAATCTTTATATTCCACAATGGGGGAGAAACCAATTTATTGCAATGTCAAGGAACTACCTATGCATGTGTTTCATTAGCAAAGCCAGTGATTCTATGCTATGGGTTTTCATTGCTTTCAATACACATTTGTGGTAAGAGACAGACACTCTTATCCTGAAACTTTTACTGCATTTGTAATCCGTAAAGGTAAAGGTAAAGGTAAAGGTACCCCTGACCGTTAGGTCCAGTCGCGGACGACTCTGGGGTTGCGGCACTCATCTCGCTCTATAGGCCAAGTTTAATGAGTCTTAAATCAAGTTTATGTCCCCCTTTTGTGTCTGCACAGCAGCATTTCTCAGACCAGTGTGGCTTCTAGTGATACATGCTCAGAACTTGATTTACTTTTACCCCTAACTCAGTTTCAGTTGAGAAACTGACGTGTCTTCTCAATAGCTGAATTTCACTCTGGTCTTAGTATTTGATTTGCAGGTGGAAGTGTGAGCAAAGCTACCACACATTTTAGTCCATTTCACCATCACCTACCCCACACCTTGCTGCTGTCATTGAACCAGTGGCTCTCAAACCTTTTTCTGTGGGCCACTCTTACAGAATAAAAAATTGCTTGTGCCACACTGAATTTTTTATTGATGAGAAATAGATTGGAAAACAAAAAGAAAAAACTCCTAGCAGCGCTTGATTTACAACATCGAACACAACTGCTTTATATTCTGATCATAGGACATCCAGAAAACATAAAACAATGAAGCTGCATAAGAACACGAACCGTTCCCAAAATATATAAACTATCCTCTTACATATGCACCTTAAGTATGTATACAAACTCAATGAGAGGTGTGAGCTTGCTTTGGATGGGTAAATTCATTTATATTAGGCTTAATTTGAGACAAACAAACTCTGCTACTGGTGTGGAATTAAACGAGTCTTCTCCAGTCTTCTCTGTTTGAATGGCAATTCTGGATCACAACCAGGATTGTCCTCAGATTCACTTGATGCTTTTCCTCTCATTTTGAAAAGATATCTATCCATATTCTGCAAATAATTTTATTTTATTTATTTATTTAGATACAGTCATACCTTGGTTTTTGAACAGCTTAATTCCCGAACGTTTTGGCTCCCAAACATCACAAACCCAGAAGTGACTGTTCCATTTTGTGAACTATTTTTCGAAGCCAAACATCCAACAGTGCTTCCTGCAGCCAATCAGAAGCTGTGTTTTGGTTTTCAAATGTTTTGGAAGTTGAACGGACTTCTAGAACGGAATCCATTTGACTTCCAAGGTACGACTGTACTGTGCTACACTGAAATAATGTTAAATGTTACAAGGTTTCATCACACAGTGTGTACCCTTCCCAAACCCACAGGATACTATGCTATTGCTTGAAATTTTACAGTGCAGCCCTAATAATTTCTACTCAGAAGTCAGTCCTGTTGAACTTAGTAGGGCTTACTCCCATGTAAGTGGGGCTAGAACTGTAGCCGTAGTTTCCTCTTTCCTCTCATGCTGCTGTGTAAGGAATGGGAAGCCTTCAGTTGCTTTTCCAAACGTAATCAGAAAGGTTGCCAGTCCATCTACAGCTTAATTTGCAAGGTAGAGAAAGATGTTGAGCAAAGGTCTACTAAAGGCAGCCCTCTGGGGAATGCGAGATTGAACAACGCTGAACTGCTGAGACGGAAAAGGGCTATGTGATCAATCTAAATTTGGATTAAACGGAATATATTTTGCAGCCTTTCGTCAAGACTGCTGAATTTCATTTCCTGTCTTCAAATATGCAGAAGGAAGACTCGCCCAGTCTAGCAAAGAGCTTGAGTTTAGCTGTGCACCTTTGAAATAAAAAGTGGTCCAAGGCTCCCTCAGAGCCAAGACAAGGCTGTTAGCACCAATGCCTGAATCCAGACCAGGAGTGAGAGGTTTCCAGAGATCAATCAATGAATCAGATGTCTAAAGTACAGAAGGCAAAACAACACTATTTTTAACCTGATAAAGATAGGAAGTTAGTGTCACAGTGGCCGGAGTGGACTACTTCAGAGTAACGACGCTACGCAGCTCTGCATTTTATTCTTTTATTGGTGCTGCGTATTTACAGTGCTCAAGTCATTGCTATTTACACGGAGCGATGTTGTCAGTCGGTTTCAGAACCTCCTAATGGCTTTTGGCGCGTCTTTCTCCAACACAAAAGCTTTGGCAGACCCATCCTCTTGCCCCTCCTCTTCCTGCGTAATTCTGGAGTTGGAGGGATGGGTCTTCCCCCCTTGCTTGCCCCTTCCTGTCCCACCTGGGACCCTGGCTCCTCTACCTTGCCTGAGCCTCGGACACGACTTCCTGCTTCCCCACTGGAATCGGAACTCTCCCTGCTTTCCCCTTTGCTCGGGGACGGGCTTGAACTCAGGAGGGGAGGGACTTCGCGATATCCCCTGTCCCTCACATCCACCCCCCTCCCAAGCTCTCCTTCACCCCTCCCCAGGCCCCCCCCATGTGTCGGTGACGACTGGAAGCCTAAGAACTCAGTGCTCTCCGAGCCCGTTGGTGTGAATACCTCCCCCCAGTCCTGCGAGCCCCCCCCTTCCGCCTGGGCGGACGGGAATCCCAAAAAGTCCGTGGCGTCAGAGCTGGTGGGGGTAAAAACGTTCTGCCAATCTGCTCCTTCCTCTGACTGGGTGGATCTCGGTGACACCCATACCTCATCCTCTGGTTCCTCAAACTCCGCTTCCCAGCGCCATGGTGAGCTGCTCTCCCGTGCCTCCTCCTCCTCCCCCTCCCTTTCCATGTGCCAGGGCTTGGGTCTGTGGGGAAAGAGGGCGTGAAATTCTTCCACCAAGAATTCCTCCTGTATCTGAGTGGCTGGGACCCATTCATTCTGGGACGGTGGAGCATCCTCCCATGCCATGAGGTACTCCAGTCCCCCCACCCCCCACCTTGAATCCAGGATGGCCGTGGCCTCATTGAGTTGCTCCCTGCCTTCCCTCTCCCCCCCTCCCTCGGGGGTTTGTTCGCTGTCTCGGAGCCTGCTGCTTTCCCTGTACGGCGACAGCAGCGATCTATGAAACACTGGATGCACCCTCATGTCCTCTGGCAGTGCCAGCCTGTATGCCACCGGGTTTACCTGTTGCGTGACCGTGAAGGGGCCCAGCCTTTTGGGTGCCAGCTTTTTGCACCTCCCTCTGGTGGGAAGGCCCTCCGAGGACAACCACACCTTGTCCCCCACCCTGATGACCTCCCCTTGTCGCCTGTGGCGATCTGCCCCCGTTTTGTACGCTTCCTTGGCCCTCTCCAAGTGTTCTCTGAGCTGCTGGTGCACCGTCTCCAGTTCCTCTGCCCAATCCTCAGCCTGTGGGCCCTCCTCCTCCTCCTCCTCCCTCTCCCTCTCTGGGAAAGATCTGAGGTCGCGCCCGTAATTGGCCTTAAAGGGCGACACCCCTGTGGATACGTGCACTGCATTGTTGTAGGCAAATTCTGCTAGTGGCAAGCGATCCACCCAGTCCGTTTGCCGCTGGCTGACGTAGCATCTCAGGTACTGCTGCAGAATGGCGTTGACCCTCTCCGCTTGTCCGTTGGTCTGCGGGTGTCTAGCCGTCGACAAGCTGACCTCCACCTGCAGGAGGTTCATGAGCCGCCGCCAGAACCTGGAAACAAATTGGCGGCCACGATCCGAAATAACCCTTAAAGGTAATCCATGCAGTCTGAAAATGTGATCAACAAACAGTTTGGCTGTCTCTTCTGCCGAGACTGCCCTGGCACACGGTATAAAGTGACACATTTTGGACATAAGGTCCACCACCACCAACACTGCAGTCTTACCCCTGGACGAAGGCAGATCTGTGATGAAGTCCATGGACACCACTTCCCACGGCCTGTGTGGTGTGGCTAAGGGCTCCAGCA
This sequence comes from Zootoca vivipara, assembly GCF_963506605.1. NCBI lineage: Eukaryota > Metazoa > Chordata > Lepidosauria > Squamata > Lacertidae > Zootoca > Zootoca vivipara. The sequence continues at coordinate 5,243,695 of NC_083279.1, read as the reverse complement.
ACCCTGGTGGCGCTGCTCTGACCACCTTCGCCCGCTGGCAGGTGGTACAGCCCCTTACATAGTCTCGAACATCTTCCCGCACCCCTGGCCACCAGAAGTGTCTCATGACTAGGTGAGCGGTTTTGTCCCTTCCAAAATGCCCCGCTGTAGGGTTGTCGTGCATCTGCTTGAGGACCGTACGTCGAAGCTGGGTGGTGGGTAGGTACAGCGCACCCTTGTAGAAAAGCAGCCCTCTGCGTTCTGCAAAGTCTTTTGCCTGCTCCCTCCCCCCTCTCAGTTCTCTGAAGATGCGGTTGGCAAATTCATCCGCTGCCGTCAGTGCTGTGAGTTCTGCCTCGCTCACCACAGCTGCTCCGCAGGACCATGCCGACGGGGGGAAAATGTGCCTTGGGGCTGGTGGCGCCTCCTCCTCCATGTACTCTGGCTTGCGGGAGAGGGCATCCGCCCTGACATTCTGCTCCCCCGGGATGTAGTGGATGGAGAAGTTGAAGTTCGAGAAGAACTCTGCCCACCGTATCTGCCGCTGGTTGAGCACCCTGGCAGTTCTCCAGAACTCCAGGTTCTTGTGGTCTGTGCACACCTGGATGGGGTGCTTCGCGCCCACCAGGAAGTGTCGCCAGTGCTGGAACGCAGCGTAGATCGCAAGAAGTTCCCTATCAAACACTGTGTAGTTGCGTTCAGGCTGTGTCAGCTTCCTGGAGAAGAAGGCACAGGGTCTCCACTCCCTGTTGGCGTCCAGTTGCAACAAAATTGCGCCCACAGCTTTTTCAGAAGCATCTGTCTCAATGCGTAGGGGCGCGTCCTGCACCACATGGAACAGGTTTTGGTCTGAGGCGAACACTCTCTTGAGGCTTTCGAACGCTGCTTGCGCCTCTGGTGTCCACTTGAACTTCTGCTTGCCTCTCAGGCAGTCCGTGATGGGAGCCGTAACGCGAGAGAAGTTCTTGATGAACTTCCTGTAGAAGTTAGCGAAGCCTAGTAGGCGTTGGGCATCTTTGCGCGTCCTGGGGCTGTGCCAGTCCAGGATGGCCTGCACCTTGTCCTTGTCCATCGCCAGCCCCTTGTCTGACAGCTTGTAGCCCAGGAAGTCCACCTCTTTGGTGTGAAACTTGCACTTCTCCAGCTTCACATACAGGTGGTTCTCCTTCAGGCGTTGCAACACCTCTCTGACATCTTTCACATGCTGCACTGGGTCATTCGAGTAGATAAGGATGTCATCTAGGAAGACCAAGCATTTCCTGAAGAGGAGGGACCCCAGGACGTGGTGCATGAAGGCCTGGAAGCATGCTGAGCCCCCTTGCAAACCGAAGGGCATCACCAGATATTCAAAAGAGCCCAGAGGCGTGAACATCGTGGTTTTCCATTCATCTCCTTCCCGGATCCTGATCAAGTTGTACGCCCCCCTTAGGTCCAGCTTGGTGAAAATCTTGCCCCTGCGTGCCGCTGTCAGGAGATCATCCACTCTGGGCATGGGGAAAGCCACGGGCTCTGTCACCGAATTCAGCCGTCTAAAGTCCACCACAAGACGGCGCTGTTGCGTGTCTTTCTTGTCCACCCAGAAGACCGGGCTGCCCCCTGCTGCCTTGCTTTCCCTTATGAACCCCCGCTTGAGGTTCTTGTCGATGAAAGCGCGCAGATCCTCCAGCTCCTGGTCTGACATGGCGTACAGCTTGGCTGGGGGTATCGTCGCCCCTGGCACCAGGTTGATCTGGCAGTCAAAAGGCCTGTGCGGGGGTAGGTGGTCGGACTCCGCTTCGCTGAAGACCTCCTGCAGGTCCCAGTACTGCTTGGGTATTGCCTCACCCCCTTTGATATGCATGGTGGCCACCGTGGCTATCGGAGGCCCCTCCCCTGGTTGGTGCTGCATGCAATGTTCCAGACAAAAGTCTGACCCAAACGTGATGCACCTCTGGTGCCAACTGATGGAGGGGTCGTGGCGCGCCAGCCAGCTCATGCCCAAGACGATGGGGGGGTCTGAGATGGTGGTGACGTTGAACGCCAGTGTCTCTGAGTGCCTTCCCACCGTCATTCTCATGGGGGGGGTTTGATGTGTGATGGCCCCTCCCAGCAGCTCCCTGCCGTCGATGGTTGCTACGTGCAGAGGAAAATCCAACTGCAAAAGCTGGATTTGGTGCTCTTCTGCAAAGCTTCTCGAGAAGAAGTTGGCGGACGCCCCACTGTCAATTAAGGCGAGGACCGTCAGGGGATAGCCATTTGGGAGCGTTAGCGTCACTTCTAGAACCACTCCTGCTCTGGGAGGGGTGGGCTGGCTCTGCACCTCTCTGTGCGGGTGGGCGGGCTGGGGCTGTTGTCTGCTGACTGTGCCTGGCTGCTGCCCCTTGTCTCCTGCAGCCAGGCTTTCCCGTTTCCCTGCTGTGGTGCTGCGTCAGTGGGGGAGGGCACCACCGTTCCCGCCTTTCCTTGCCACTCCCTGCGATGTGGGCAGTCTCTGACGAGATGCTGGGGTGAGTTGCAGAGAAAGCAATTCCCGCCCCTTCCCTCCTTGCGTCTTGGCGCCGCTGGGGTTTGAAAAGCCCGCGCGCGCGCGCTATCAATCTGCATGGGCTCCTGGTCCTGGCTGGCTCCAGGCGTGGCCTGAAAGGGTTGTTGAGGGAGTGGCTTCTCCTGCGACCGTGGGAACCAAGCCCGCTTTGCGCGCGTCGCTTGCTTGTCGTTCCACCGGGATTCCTGCCTCACCCCCACCGCCAGAGCTGCTTTGCTCAGCTGATCCATAGTACTGGGCTTTGGACCTCTCGAGAGTTCATCCTTCACCTCCTCGCTCAAACCCAAGTAAAACGCAGCTTGCATGGGAGGCGAATCCAAAACCCACCCCAGTCTGTGCACCAGCATGGTGAATTTCGCCCAATATGCGCGAACTGTCATATTTCCTTGGCGTAAATTATGCAGTTCCTCCTTAGTCTGGTCCAAATGACTATCGGACGAATACATCGTCCTCAAACCTTCTAGAAATTGTTGGACATTTTTCATGCAAGGATTCTTGGTTGCGATTAATGGTCTTAGCCACTCCCTGGCTGCTCCGGTGAGATGTTCCACAATAAACGCTACTCTGTGCTCATCATCGGGGAACTCATTCTGGTGCAGCTCAAGAGCATACACGATCTCAGTCTCAAAGCCCTGAAACTCCTTCGGGTCTCCATTGAACTTGCTTACAAGGGTCCCTGCTCTCCTTCCTGGCAGCACTTGGACTTGGGGAGCCCCTCCCGCCTTGTTTTTCTCTGCATCCAGCTTGTTTTGGAGGTCTACCGCCACCGCCCTTAAATGCTGCTCTTTTTCCTGGAGCTCTCTCACCTGTTCCGCAAGTTGTAGCCGGTCGTCCTGGACCTTCTTAGTCTCCTCTTTAGCTGCCTTCAATTCTCCCTGCGCCTGCAGCGACAGCTGTTGCAGTTCTAGCTGGGCTTGCTCAGCGATCTGCCGCCACTTCTCCGCCTCGGACACGCTCATCCCGGCAACTCCGAAGTAGCCCAAAAATGATTAGGAGGTTGCTGTCACAGTGGCCGGAGTGGACTACTTCAGAGTAACGACGCTACGCAGCTCTGCATTTTATTCTTTTATTGGTGCTGCGTATTTACAGTGCTCAAGTCATTGCTATTTACACGGAGCGATGTTGTCAGTCGGTTTCAGAACCTCCTAATGGCTTTTGGCGCGTCTTTCTCCAACACAAAAGCTTTGGCAGACCCATCCTCTTGCCCCTCCTCTTCCTGCGTAATTCTGGAGTTGGAGGGATGGGTCTTCCCCCCTTGCTTGCCCCTTCCTGTCCCACCTGGGACCCTGGCTCCTCTACCTTGCCTGAGCCTCGGACACGACTTCCTGCTTCCCCACTGGAATCGGAACTCTCCCTGCTTTCCCCTTTGCTCGAGGACGGGCTTGAACTCAGGAGGGGAGGGACTTCGCGATATCCCCTGTCCCTCATTTCCTGTCTTCAAATATGCAGAAGGAAGACTCGCCCAGTCTAGCAAAGAGCTTGAGTTTAGCTGTGCACCTTTGAAATAAAAAGTGGTCCAAGGCTCCCTCAGAGCCAAGACAAGGCTGTTAGCACCAATGCCTGAATCCAGACCAGGAGTGAGAGGTTTCCAGAGATCAATCAATGAATCAGATGTCTAAAGTACAGAAGGCAAAACAACACTATTTTTAACCTGATAAAGATAGGAAGTTAGGCTCTGAGTATTGCAGCTGATACAATCCAGAGGGATTTTGTGCTCTCTGCTTGCTGCCTCTTCTGAACAGCCCTGGTCCATTCTGTGTCTGCGCCTGAAGAGTCTCCGAGTGCTGAAATAGCTCAGTAGACTAGGTTTCAGCTTCAGCCCCAGCAGTGCTACAGGCTTTTGAAGATTTCGCTTTTGTCCATAAATTATCATAGCTGTCACTTGGTATGAGTCTTAATAAACCCGAAACATTCTTATGAATGTGGGTTTTGTGCCAACGTTTAAGATCAGCTGGCCATTCCCTAACATCTGACCTGTTTCCAGGAGAACAGTGGCATTTGGTGTACATCTAGACACTTTTAAGATTTCCTACTCAAACAACCTTGAGTCCTGCTCAAGTCCATATTAACTGACTCATGGAAAGCACAAAATCAATGTATTGTCCAAAAAGCTGTACTGTATAGCTTTTGGTCGTGTTTTGTCTGACCTCATATACAGAATAGCATGTGGCATATTGCAAAAGTTTAAGTCACACCTACTACACACACACACACACTTTTGGCATCAGGTGATGAGTTAAATATGTAAATGTCAGGATTCTGTCAGCAGCTCACGGCTGGTTGCTTAGGAAAGTGTAAAGACAAGGAAAAGTTTCTTACTTTTTATTTCAAACTTTACAGAGAGAGGCTATAGAACCCAGCCTCTTGGGTAATGGCATTGTCCTGTGTTAATTTCCACCCCACCCTTCTCCATACCTGCCAAGTTCCGGCCTGAGACATAAGGGACTGGACTGGAAGTAGCAGACCGGAAGTAGCACTGCCGCCATTTTGGAACTGGGCGGAGCATGCTCAGAAGCGACTTTGATGCTGCTCTGCCCTGTTCCAAAATGGCCGCCGCACCAGAAGTCGCGCTGCAGCCATTTTGGAACTGGGCAAAGCAGCATCAAAAGTCGCTTCTGAGCATGCTCCGCCCAGTTCCAAAATGGCCACCGTGCCAGAATAAACTGGGGAAAAACAAAAAAATCTGTTTTTTTCGGCTGGGGACAGCTGGAAAAACAGGGGTTTCCCGGGGAATACGGGAGACTTGGCAGCTATGCCCTTCTCTCCCACTTCCTCATTCATCATCGTCATCTCCTTTATGGGTGCTGCTAAGCGCCCTCTTTCTCCAAGCTCTTTCCTCTCCTACATTTAAGGCTCACGGGTTCTGGGAGATGGTGGATCTGGAATGTTTTCTACTGACAACGTGTCAGCCAGCTGCTGCTCCAGCTCTGCCTGCTTCTCCTCTCCCATTCTTTCCCAACTTTCCCCCTCATCTGCCTCTGAGCTGTGACCTCCCGCAAACCCCTGTTGTAAATCTATACTGTCTTGCTCGTCTTCCTCCCTGGAGGGGTCAGGATGGGGAGGCGGTCTCCACCATTCCTCTGCCTAGCCCCTGACAGTAAATGAGTTTTTTTTTTTTTTTGCATGTTAGACATCACCAAAAGATCTTTCACAAACACCTCAGGCCAAATACTTTTCAACTGGTTCATGCTTCATTGTAAATAAATTATCAAGGGCTAAGTAGCCAAGTGAGAAGAAACAAAGGATATCCATGTATAAACTATTGCTGAGCTACAGTGCCCCTTTCCCTTTTCAACACCCACTTTGTGGGTCATGAAACTGGAGATAATTTCTTAAGTTTACAGAGGAAATAGGTGAAATAGGGTTGAACCTTGGGGATTACTGATGGTGGCAGCAGCATGACATGCTCTTGACAACAGACACTATTTTATCTTTATCGATTCCTTGGCCCCATAAGTAATTTGGAACACCACTATGTGATGCTGTAGCATCATTCTCAGGTGACTTCTAAGGTGTGTGGGAAACAGCCCTAGGTTTGCCACTACATATTATAAAGAACTGGTCACTAGACTTCCTTATTTCTGTACTCCATCAAATTCTACATTGAAAATCTGACTCTGAATTTTGCCATTCAACTCCTGTCAATAGTTATTTATAGTTCTAAATTTATCTAGGATTTTGGTTCAGCACTAAAGTCCTAGTTTACACATCCATGATTGAAGTCCTGGAAATACAAGTTGGGATCTCAGGTCCAAATAGCTTTTGTTTGTTTTCTTGTTTGTTTCTTTTATTGCGTTACCAATCATAATGTTTTTGCAGTGGGAAGACTATGACCTTGAAAACTTCACACATTTCTGCTTTTTCTGCGATAAGAGTTTAGTACAGCACTAGCATATCAGCTGAGAAATTTAGACCACAGTTGTAATAATGGTTTCATTGTAAGAGTGCTGTTGGAGAAGTCTGCCTTTTTGTTTTGTTTTGCTATTCAATATATTCAGTAACATGGCAACATTGAAGGCTGATCTGTTCATTTTTGTCTTGTTTTGTTATTGTTCGCAACTCTGCAAAGCAAAAGCTGACAAACCATTAATTTTTTCAAATAAAATAATAGTGGATACTCGAAATAAACCTGTAGAGAAAGATTGCTGGAAGATTTTTTTGCAGTCATTTGTCAGAAATAAAACATGGTTGAACAACCTTGCATGCTTCTTTGTTCTTGATCAGCAAGAACATTTAATCCAGACACACCGAAAGCCGTTTGTGTGCTCTTGCGCCATCTAGCATACATACAAGGAAACAGTTCTCAATACAGATTACCGGTATTTGAAAGAGGGTGATTATGAATTTGTACAGTTGCCAGTACAATGGGACTAGAGTTCTTCATGCAATCTTCATGATTCCATAAGGCACAGTCATATAACTACAGCTGGGGAAACTCCCCTCTGTTCATGTCAGAGCTGAGCTGTTTACCCCAAAGTCAACAAATATTTATGTATCCTGAACCAATCCAAGCAGCACTTCAGAGCAGCCGTCAGCAATGCAATGAACACATTGCTCTGTGGGTTTGTTACAGGCTGTTGAACAACTGCCCCAAGGGAAAGTAGGGGCAGGGGGTCAAAGACCCTATTGATTTCCTGTGAGATGTTGGCAACGTGTGTCATGAGAAACTGACAGACGGTGATATCCAGAAATATTCTAGGAAGTTCCTTTCCTATACAGTACTGATGTGTTTTCCCCCAGGATGGATGCCTAAGTTAAAATCCCCCTGACCAGTTGCTGCATCTCAGCTTGTCTGATTGAAACTGGCGCTTACGTTGTTAGTTGAATACGTTATGCATCAGTGATTGGGTTTTGCTCCATGAACCATTGGCAGGTGGGTAATAAATGGAATTACCTATCTCTGTCTTCTTTCTGCTTCTGGCTCAACCTTCGGTCACATAGGTGATAGCAATCTGTTTCCTCCAGAAAGAATTTTGCTAGCCAGCATGCTAGTGAAATATAGCAAGTGAGCTACCTGCAGGCCTCGTGCCGATACTTAATTTAACCTGCATTGCCTTTGGGAATAGAAAGCAGAGTCATTCTGACCTGCTCTTTCCTCTGTGGTTTCCTCCATTTCATTACGTTGTGAGAATTGCATTGACCTTTTGCTTTTATTTAAGTTTAATTTTATATGGCTGTGGGCTTGAAAATGAGACTTCAGTCGGATACAGAATACACACTAACGTGTTGATGAACTATATTGACACAGTGGTTGTATTTCTACTTTGAAGTGGTATCAAAAGGAAAGCTTCAGATTGAGATGGAAATATATACCAAGTGCTTCTGTAAACTGGTGCTATATCTCTGTTTTGTGGAATAGGGAAGATATCTAAGTGGGCTAATCATTCAAAGGTTCAGAAACATACTGCATTTCTCAAAGGGCAATGTGAGGAAATCTTAATAAGGTTCTGTGAGGAACAACAACAACAACAACAACAACAACAACAACAACGACAAAGGCTGCTTCCTAATTTCCCGATTTCTCCCACAGTACAAACAATTAATGATACAGCAAAATGCCGTCATGTAATTTTGGTGCCCTGCATTTGAACTTAAATTTTATTTATAAGGATTTTGCTAGTCAACTAAACTGTGCTAACTTCTTTCAAAATTCCTTAGAATTGTAGCCAGGGAGAAATTCTCTGTTTTCCATAACAGTGTGCTAGGCAAATTCTGTTGGCAACTAGTGATGTTGTCGAATATTGTAATGAGGTACTTTGAAATAGAAATTTGATATGCTCATGAACCTACCATTTTCTAAACTGGCCCAATTTCTCCCCTTTAGTTCTTATCTTACTTGAATAGTACAATAATACAAGCCAGGAAAGAACTCTTTCATCACTTACCAGGCCTGTAATGGTGATGGCAGGACGGTATTTCTCTTTCTGGTGCTTGAAGTCCCCAGAAGTGCCCAGAGTGCTGGGGAATGTAGTACCCAGCTTCCTTCAAATCTAGCAGAGATTCAAGTGTTTCAGTCATGTCTATCTTTGGGTTAGTTAGCACCACAACTTTATTCAACATAACAGGACCTGCAACAATCACTAACACTGCGCCAGACATTACTAATGCAAAAGCCTATCCATAATCATGGGGTGGTGGGAGAGGGGTAATACCTCTGGTGGGAGAATTGCCATGCTCCTTCTGGGGTTGTTTATCCACCTTTGAGCCCTGTCCTGCACTCAGCTCTTACGTGTGGTTCTTCGAAGCTGTGAGTCGGCCAGCTAAACCAAGTGAGGGTAGCCAATGGGTCTCAAGCCCTCATTGAGTTAGGGACTTCCTCTGCATGCAAAGGATTGAGTGGGCAGAGCCAATAGTGGGTCCAACAGTAAATAAACAAGCTTTTGCACATGCTATAGAGGGAAGTGAGGAGCAGATGGGGCTCATCAATGTGGGAAGGTAAAATTCTGAGCAGTAAAACTCTGATCCTGAGCCTAAACCTCTGCTGTTTTGCGGGATATCTTCAGGAGAGGAAAAGGCTAAGGAGTAAACCCTGCCCAAATCTGAAGTGGAATCCCTAAGATGGCTGGATCGCGCCTTCCAGCCAAGCTGATGCCAAATGTTTTGCTTGGATTGATTTTGGACCCCATCAGCAGAGCCGAAGGAAGGACCTTGTCGTCTCGGCAGCCCAGGACCTCCATACACACTGAACAGACTTGTGCCCTTGAAAGGTCACTTGGGTTTGGTTTCTCCCTGGTGGCACACTCTCTTGGGATGGATGGGTGTCAACAAATCCCTTCCTTGAATTAGGGCATGCCATACCTGTTCATTCTGTCCCCCTCCCCATTATCAACACTTCTTCAGGTGTTGAGGGAACACTTCCTGAGGCATCTGCTCACTTCCATGCCCTAAGCCTAGGGGTGGACAAGATACATTTGCTCCAAATGGGTTCTGTTCCCTGCCCCTGCATCCCACAGGTCTGATGGTCAAGCCTTTAAATTCTCAATCAACTTATATCACTATCTACCAGTATCAGCTGGTGGGAAGGGCTGTGATCATGCATTTGACCTTTCATCAAGAGAATCACAGCTGCTTACTGGGAGTGAGAGGAGGAAGAGTGAAGTGAAGGGGGGGGTCAGTTCTGTGCAAGCACAAAAGCAGGGGCACTCGCACAGCACCAGTCTCCGTGCCACTTTGCCCCTCCTCCTATCACTCCTACGGTAGTAATTGTGGGACTAGCCAGGTACAGAAATTTGGTTTGATGTCTTTGATTAATCCAGTGTGCTATCACCTGATGGAAAGCAGAATGTGTTGGTGCAATGCTGCTGTGAGCCCTTCTATCTTATGCACAGCTGGTTGGTTGGTTGCCATCCATCTGTCTCGGGAGCCTTTAAGGATGAAGTCTAACCATTGGAGAATTACAATGCTTGCTGTGGTGTCAGGGACTGTCTGAATAAAGAAGATGGGATGGGAGCTGTTGGCCCAAGAGCCCCCCAGGGAGGGCTCTGAAGATGACACCGAGAGCTGGGAGCCTGCTGGTGGGACACTGAGGAGCAGTCAGCAGAAGGGATGAGCTGAGAGCTGATAGAAGCAGGAGACTTGAGTGAATATGGGGTGTGTGTGTCAGGGAAGTTGGACCCTCCATTACACGAGTAGAAACTGAGAGTCACAGCATGAGTGCAGACAGTCTCCAGTCCTGCTGACTCTGATCCACCTTTGACTCCTCACTCAAGGAGGATCTTGCATATTGCTGAGCAACACAGGCCCAAAGGAGGAGCCCACCTCTCAATACAGCCTTCATCTGCTTGGGAGGGATCCAGAGGAGAGAGCATGCCTGGAGCTTAGTTTCACCAATGCCTTTGTTGAGTTAAGACGAACTGGGGACATTGCTGTCTTCTTGTTTTTCTGCTAGTAAGAAGCTAATAGCATTCCATGCCTTCCATGTGTGTGCCAGTCCGGTGGATGACCTGGCTCCTTGACAGCTCCTTGACAGGTGGCTGTAGAGACCAATATGGAAAAGACCACACCCAAGATATGCATTGAAACACCAGAAACCTCTCGCCACTCGGAGATTTGGATGCATATAATAGCACTATTGAGTTCGGTAAGGCTATGACTGCTGAGCAGCAGTAGTAATTGTTCAGTGGTATGAAGTATTTGCCTGCACTAACTTGTAAAATGCATACTACATGATTTTATCTTATTCTCTGGAAGTTTGTTGTCTCTTGTATTATCTTTTTCTTGAAAACTCATCTGTTTAATTGTCTCATGACCATGATCTCCACAAGGCTGCAAGCTCTAGAGAATTCTCTGTGAGAAATGGATATTCAACAGATAATTTTAAGTATGATAATACTCAGCTGAAGGAAAAAGTAGAGCAGAGCAAAAAAAACCTACATTTAAAAGGTTTCCGCCTACTCTGTGTAATATTTGTTGCTCTTTCTGTATAATTACTCATACAAAACTGTGGCTGTGTTCTACTCTTACATAAAAACAAAGTGCCTGCTACAGTACTGTCATTTCTTTTCTATCCCTTTCCACATAGTTCAAAACTGTCTGTAATCAACTAAAGGAGGGATAGAAGGGTCAGAAAATTAATATTAGTACAGATTATGTTTACACGTTTGTAGAGCACTACAGCCCCTGAAAGTGACTAGCCTTTCTTTTCTCTTGAAAATATATCCCAAAGAAAGTAGGATTTTTTTTACAAAAAAGTTTTGAATGAACACACAATGATTTTCTGGCTTTACAACATGCCACTCCAGCAACAAGACAGGAGGATGTTGTAAAGCCACGAAATCATACTTTAATTGCATAATATTGGGAGAAAACAACCCTACCTAAAACAGCTGAGTTTAGAGCTATCTGCAAATCTCCAGCCATAGTAAAATAACACACTATGCATGACTGGAAAAAATATACACTGCAAAGTGACAGACAACTGGAAATCTTTCATTGTAGTACTGAAAAAGAATTAAAATATATGAAGGAACCTTTCAAGAGAAATACAGATACTGTGTTTATTTCTTTTTCCGGTGGGCTCCTTCTTCATTGTAAGATTAATTGCACCAGAAGCAAGAAACAAGCCACAAATGTCGTCGGACCTTTAGATGACAAATGTATGAAAGGATTACTGAAGGAACTTAAGGAGATTGCAGAGAAGCTTAATTAACCCAAGCCAAGGGGCTACACTGCAGGGCACTGCGGTGCCAGGCCAAAGGGGGCACCATAGGGCATTGCAACTATGACATAGTGCATGCACAGAATGGAAGTTGTGTGTGTGTGTGGGGGGGTGAATTTTGGCATCGCAAGGGTGCCACTGAAATTTGAAAGACCAAGTTCTGACCCTGATATTTTGGTAGCAGGAGACTCACAGGTGCTCAACCACCTTCCTCCTTGTTTTAGCAGTCCCAAATAGGTAACAGTAATAAGGGCATACCAAAGTTGCTGCAGGTGGCTGAGGGCTGTGTTTAGCTCACAGGCTGGGAAGACCTTAATTAGGGCAATTTGGAATTGTTAAAAATCACTCCATACAGAGCAACCTGACCATTCTCAAGGATGTGCCCTGACCAGATTTGTTCCAAGACACAGACTTCCATGTGCTAGTGGTAATTCATATTTTTTCAGTTGCACATTTTCTTGTCCATTATGTAGATGAGAATTCAGCATAAACCAGCCGCTCCTTCCAAGGATGTCCCAGGCCAGACCTCACAAAATAGTAACCTTAGGAGTAGCCAAGCCTCCCCATGTGCAGGAATTTAGAAATACGAAAGCTGGGCTTTAGACTTACTCCCCACATTTATAACCTAACATAAGATTTTACTTTCTATTTAATATTGATATAGCAGCTTCTCAAAGTGTTTTGCATATATATTTCAGTAATCCTTGCAATTATCTTACTCATAGATCACTCTTTTAACAATGCTATTATTTTATGTAAGCCGCCTTGGGGATCCTTCAGGATAGAAAGGCAGAGTTGAAATTAAGCTAATAGGCAAGTAAATATTCATAATTCTCAGTAGCAGTTAAAATGATGCCCCAATCTATTGATATTATATAGTTGGATTGTGAAATATCTATCTAAAGAGGCCATTTCATAACCCAAATTAGCATACCAATTATAATTATCCTAAGAGCAGTGGGTGGGAGGGAAGAAAACCCTGACCAATGCATTTAAATAGACTGGAACTTGTCACCCATATGCAAGTATTTTGGCAGGTTTTTTTGCATATAAATATCCATCAAAAACAAAAAAAACCCTTTCTCTTCAAAAATCCTTTGAGCAGCCTTAGCAAAATGTATGCCAGCCACAGCATTCATTGTCATCTCCATCATATCAAATCCTTACCTCATGCAGATATATTCTTCCTCTCTATTGGAATTGACATTCTCAGGGGGCTGAGGTGAACAATGACAAACAGCAGCAGACACCTGCAGACAGCATAGCCCCCGTGGTATATGAGCATGCTCTCAATTGGAAGTGACATCCTTGGTAGGTGAGGGGAACATGTGGAGACAGATATAAGGTGCAGGTAAACTCTCCAAAAATGCTGCAGATCCAATGGAGGCATAGTGAAAGGAGCTTTGAATATACTATAGTTTTTCCATGAACTCTGTGACATATGTCTCCAAAGAGATCAGCACACATAGTAGACTTGTGGTTGTTGTTGTTTAGTTGTTTAGTCGCGTCCGACTCTTCGTGACCCCATGGACCAGAGCACGCCAGGCACTCCTGTCTTCCACTGCCTCCCGCAGTTTGGTCAGACTCATGCTGGTAGCTTCGAGAACACTGTCCAACCATCTCGTCCTCTGTCATCCCCTTCCCCTTGTGCCCTCAATCTTTCCCAACATCAGGGTCTTTTCCAGGGAGTCTTCTCTTCTCATGAGGTGGCCAAAGTCTTGGAGCCTCAGCTTCAGGATCTGTCCTTCCAGTGAGCACCCATTTCCTTCAGAATGGATAGGTTTGATCTTCTTGCAGTCCATGGGACTCTCAAGATTCTCCTCCAGCACCATAAGTCAAAAGCATCAATTCTTCGGCGATCAGCCTTTATGTTTTTTAAAATATTTTGTATTAGTATTTTCACAAAAATAACAAGAATATATAAAAAATAGAAAAAAAACACGTAAGTAAAAAGAAGAGAGAGAGAGAGAGAGAAACACATACAGTAACAATTTGTGAGGAGTGATATAATGGGACCTCATCGGGCTTCCCTCCCTGTGGTTCTTTAACACATTTATAATTAGCAAATTCTAAATCATTTTCATCACCTTACCTAACCTTATTTTCTAACTCTCATGTCACATATTCTTAAATTCCACAGTTTATTTACAACTTAATTTCTGATCTAATATGTTACTTTAGCATGTTTTTTAAGATACAGTTTAAAATCTTTCCATTCTTCTTCCATCGCTTCCTCTCCCTGGTTGCGGATTCTTCCGGTCATCTCAGCCAGTTCCATAAACTCCATCATCTTCATCTGCCAGTCATCAATCGTTGGTAGTGTTTGTAATTTCCAGTTCTTAGCAATCAAAAGTCTCGCTGCCGTCGTAGCATACATAAAAAACGATACATTCTTCTTTGGAATCTCTTTCCCTACAATGCCCACTAGAAATGCTTCTGGTTTCTTAACAAATGTGTTTCTCAACACTTTCTTAAGTTCATTATAAATCTTATTCTAGAAGTCATTCACTAGTGGACATGTCCACCATATGTGATAAAATGAGCCTACTTCTTTCTTGCATCTCCAACATTTGTTATCCTGGTTGTGATATATCTTTGCTAATTTTACTGGTGTAAGATACCATCTATACATCATCTTCATTAAATTTTCCTTTAGTAAACTACACGCAGTAAACTTAATATTCTCATGCCACAATTTCTCCCATTCCTCAATCATAATATTATGACCAACATCCTTTGCCCACAAAACCATAACATTCATTGTTTGTTCATCTTTCGTATGCCACTCAAGCAACTCAGCCTTCTTTATGGTCCAGCTCTCAAAACTTGTGGTTAGAGAGGCTCAATTGGAAGTTGCTCCCTAGTGTGTATTTATAGACCCTCGTTTCTTGTTAACAATTTAGCATGTTCACCATGTCAAACACAGCCATGTAGAAGAAACAAAGAGTCTTGTGGTAACAGATTGACATGGCCACTCCTCTGGCAATTGGCATACATGTAGCAGTCACATTTTCTGTCCAAAATCTGCATCAGTCCTCAGGAAGATTTTGCTATATTAATGGCCTGAAAGGAACTTCACCATACCTTCCTGAATTGGGAGGTAATATAAGAAACAAAACATAGGAGAAGATGGCACTGTTGTTCCTCTTCTTGAAAATGGGGTCATTGCTGGCTCAGGGAGGAGTTCACACTGTGAGCGCCTCCCATTTGAACCTTGGGTTTCTTTTGATATCTTTGTGGTACAGGAAGGGGTGTATGGAGTGTTAGGGGAAAGGTACTTAGGGGAGAAATGTCATGCTCCTTCTGGAGTAGTTTGTCCATCTTTGATCCTCACCCTGTACTCAGCTCTCACCTGTGGCTCCTAAAAGCTGTCAACATGCAATGGCGACCACACCCCAGGAACAGCTTTGACTGGCTGCATAAACCAGATGAGGGTAGCCAATGGGTCTCAAACCCTTGATAAGTTAGGGACTTCTCCTGCATGCAAAGACAGGCTGTGGTGAATTGAGAAGACAACACCAATAGTGGGGCCAGCAGTCAAGAAGGCAGCTTCTGCACATGCTGTAGAGAGAAGAGAGGGACAGATGGAGGTTATCAACCTGGAAAGGTAGCCCATTCTAGGAGAAGGAACGCTCTGATCCTAAACCTCTGCTGCCTTACAGGAGGAAAGGGCTAAGGAGCAAACTCTACACAAATCTGGAGTGGAGTCCCTAAGGCAGTTGGGTGGCACCTTGGATGCCTCCTTCCACCAATTCCTGCAGCCCAGCTGGAGCTAAACCTATTTAGCCATCAGCTCTGCGAGGCAGAGAGGGGGTTCTTGTTGTCTGGGCAGCAGCGAAGGAAGCCGCATAGGCGCCTGGGGTGGTACGCCCAGGGGCGGGGTGCATCGCATCCGGATTCTGCCTGCCTCCTCCCACTCAGCTGCCCTACAGCTGGGGGGGGGGGAGGCAGCAGACGGACCATTTAGGCAGAGTGGAGCCTGCATGCGCCCAAGCCACCTTGACTCTCCCAGGAGAGATGGGTTGCTCGGGTGCAATGCAGGCCCCACAGTGAGTGCTGCCTGGAGTTTTGTCACCCCCCTCAGTGGCGACACCTGGGGTGACCTGCCCCCACTGTGCTCCCTTCCTCCGCCACTGTGTCTGGGCAGCCCAGGACCTCCACACACACTGCCAAGCAGTTTGACGTTACCCCTAGAGGCACACTCCATTGTCTCTCAAGACGGATGGATGCCAACAACAACAGGAAGGAATCTCATTTCAGCATGAATATGTCTAGTATGTCTAGAATATTTTTTAGGTCTGATTCTTACTGAGGTACTAAATCTGGAGTCAGGTACCACTTTAGGCTACATGTGGGACTCGTTTATTTGAATGCTTTTATATGCAGGAGTAGGGACGCGAGTGGCGCTGTGGTCTAAACACAGCTTCATTAAACTTCCAAATGTAGGAAGACCTTGGCTTAGGCCTTGGGCGTGTATCCCTCCCAGCCCCCCAGCTGGGGGGAACTGGGGCTCATCAGGGTAAATGAGATATGGGGGTCTCTGTGAGACATAAGTGTAGCAGGCAGCCAAGCCCATATCCCCGCACACAGGGTAGTTCACTGACGACCTTTCAGTGTATGGCCAGTGACACCCATATATATAACCCCTTTAAGAGGGGGATTCTGGAATCGCCACTGCAGGGGGGTGAGTCACCACTTCACGCCCCGCCCTCCAATATAGGGAAGAAAAGTCTAAAGGATTCCACCCAAGGCCATATCCGCCAAAGTCATGGCGAATTGCTACGGGGAAGACAAAACCTGCCAATACAGGGAAATTTATTCCTGGTCCTTCAAGAGCAACCAGTCAAAGACCGTAGCAGAGCCCGCTAAACAGGAGGAAAAAGTTAACCTGCAAACAAGAAACATTAAACAAAGGGAGGGTAGGGAAGGTGAATATCCAGAGCCTGGCTATTGTCGGCTCCACCCCCTATTTATAAACGGGGCTGGCCCCACCTCCCAGCAAGAAACTTGATTACTGAGGCTGGGCATGAACCTCCAAAAATTAACACTGAGAGGCAAGCCAGTAAGCTCCCTGGGAACTGTAGCACCATGTGCGATCCTGCAAAGGGCACCCGCAATGTAAGGTGGGAATGCTAATTAATAATAGGAATAATAATAGCCTTGCTGTACCCAGGTCCTTGTGGTGTGTATGTACATCCATAAGCAAGTAAGTCCTATTTGCATGAGCCAGCAACCACTTCTCCATAGCAAATGATTTGCATGTATGTATTCGGCATCCATATTCACAAATGGCACAGTCCCGCTCAGTAGTGGAGGGCACATTTACCTAATCTTTTTCAGTCCAATTTGCTGCTTCATAACAGGATGGGGAATAGCAAATTTCTCAAAGGTGTCAGCAGAAGCTCTGCATTAGTTCTGCCAGCACATTTTCATTGTGCCAACCTCTCCACTGCCTTGCTGCTCTCCCTATTTGACCCAGTATGCAGCAGTGACCCTGCTGGAGGAAGAGCAGCTAAGCAGCACAGCTTCATTGACCTGTAGATCATTTTCACATCTACTATTGGCAATCCAGGTGTCCCCCATCTTATATTTATGTGGTTGGTTCTTCTTGCCTAAGTGCAGAACCTTACATTTGTCCCTCTTGAAATTCATTTTGTTTGTTTTGGTCCAGTTCTCCAAACGTTAAGGTCATCTTGAATCCTGATTCTCTCTTCTGTGGCATTAGCTACCCCTCCCAGTTTGGTATCATCTGCAAAGTTGATGAGCATCCCTTTAATCCCTTCATCCAAGTAGTTTATGAAGATGTTGAACAACAACGGGCCCAGGACAGAACCCTGCAGCACCCCATTTGTCACCTTTTTTTCCAGAGTGATGAGCACTCTTTGAGTTCAGCCAATCAATCAGCTACTGGTATATTGACATTATACAACAAAGACATCACAGTCATATTCATCAAGGTAGAATCTACCATTTAAAACAATTCTTCCAGTTTACAAAGCCTCAACTGTAACAAATACATCTGATAGAAAATAAAAGTGAATTCTGACTCAAGTGCTTTTGGAGTAGCTTACAAACATTTATTTTCCTTGTAAATTATTGGGACTTCTCATTTCAAAAATACTTGAACTTTAAAGGAAATGAGAACCGGTAAGGAAATGTTCGGTATGTAAATAACCACTGTAACATTTACATTAATACCATCCCGGCTTCATGTGAAGTAGCATCTTATTTCCAGCAAGGAGCTTTTTTTTCCCTTTAAGGAGAGATTACAAAATAGCATCTCTCCCAACCTCAATATTTCTTCCCTGTAATAAAAATCTCCCTAAATAGTATTAATCTGGATGGTATGGAGGGAGGTCAAAACTGCAAAACTCTATCTAGCATCCATTTTCACTGCAATTTGGAAATACGTTCTTATTTGTGGTATTTTATTCACTACTTGTGGGATCATAAAAATAAGACCAATAATAATGATTAATTTTTACTACTCAAATAAAACTGGTCAATAAAACTAATTTGATGCTAATCTGGATGCAAAGTGTACTGAAATTGGATACAATGTATTTTACAGTAATCCTGTTTGACTCCTAGAACTATGACATGATGTTTTCCCCTCTAACCGAACTCAATTTCTGTAGCTCATTCTTCGAAAATGGAAGCTAAACATCTATCAGAGATGCCACAAGACATCTTTAGTTGGTTGCAGAGTTGGTAGTTTAGGGTAAACATGGGATTATTTATGTCGACATTTTAGCATATTACCTCTCTCACTCCAGGTATGCTGCTGCTCAGCTTGGAAGTCTGATTTAGATATCACTCTCGATGAGGACATCAAGTTCCCTTAAATGTATTGGAGACAGGTCAGGATAAGGACATGGTTTCCACTAATAACAGAAAATAGAAAAATGACTCTTCCCTGCCTCCACCCAAATTTTCAAATATGGCAGAGGTTGAGAGTTGTGTCTGCACAGTTCCCACAGCCTTACCTTCCAAGTCCCGGACTGCAGAATCCGGGACTGGCAGCCGTGTGACACCGGAAGTTGCGTCGACGTAACTTCCGGTTATCGCTTTGCCCTTCTATGGGCACCAAAAATGGCCGCCACCGGCTTCAAAAGTCTTCTACACATGTCAGGAAGTGCACCGATGCAACGTCCGGTGTCGCTCTACCCATCTATGGGCACCAAAAATGGCCGCCGCCGACACCAGAAGTAGCGTTTATGCACTTCCGGACATGCGTAGATGCGACTTTTGAAGCCGGCGGCGGCCATTTTTGGTGCCCATAGAAGGGCAAATCAGAAAGAAAAAAAATGGCCGCCGGCAGGAGAAAATAATGGAGAAAAGCGGGAGACGAAGTGATATGGGGGACCACCGGGAAAAGATAAGTAAAAACGGGGTTTTACCAGGGAAAATGGGGTACTTGGCAGCTATGACCACAGCAAGGCTGTGAATGAGATTCCCCCATATTCCTATGCCCTTCCCTCCTTTTGTTACTACACCACCACCGTATTACCTTCATGGGTGAAGGATGAGAACTGAGCTGCTATAGACAGACAGTATGAAATCCTGGATGTGCCCGTCCTTGTATAAATACTGGGATCTAGGTCCTCTGCACCTCACTTTATCAAGAGAGCATATCCTTCTGCCTCCTTGACATCTGAGACCTGCTCTCAGATCCAGTAACAAACCAGGACACAGGATGTAGAGAGAGAATGTACTCTCCCAGTCTAAATTTGGGCATTCATGGTCCCAGCCAGGTCCTATCACATGCAAATTTAGATCATTATAGGCATGTTTCAAATGCTCCTTCTGGGGCAAGGTGCTCAAATGTGCTGTGACATCTCGTTGTCCAGTGTTCTTGCATGAAATAGATAGATAGATTGATTGATTGATTGATTACGGTTCTTGACCAGCACACATAAATATGCAATACACAAAACAATAAAGGAAAAACAGTAATAATCTAAAAAATAGGCAATAAATATTGGTTTTAACAATTGTTTAAAAGAAAACTGATTAAAAAGAGTGTTACTACTTAGGGAGGTAGACTACAGCAATTAATAACACTGGGCCCTCTTTAGCTAGTCCTGAAGATGTTCTGAAGATATTTGGACACTGCTAGTTAGATTAGACCAAATTTTTATGACTCTAGCACAGAATTTGGCTACCTTCGCTGACACATTAGAGTTAGCGTCGGAAAGAAGCCACTCTATATAGAAATTATCTGAGCGTCCAGGTAGCTCTGCCAGTATAGTGTGGATAAGCTCGCCTCGCACCTCCTCGTAGAAGCAGCATCACAAAAGTATATGGCCGATAGATTCCATGAAATAGATTATTTAGCTTTAGTCCTGAGTTTGGGACAGAGGCGATTATGGTCATACTGACTGATAACCTACACTAGGAACTGGGCAGGAGTGTGCATTCCCGTTGGGTCTGCTGGATCTTTCAGTGGTTTTCATTGCCACTGACTGCCAGGCAAGGATGGGTCTTAGGGGCATCTTTTATGTTGGTTCCAGTCCTCCCTAGGAGGTCAGATTAAGAAAGGGGTGGTTGCTGTGGGCTGCAGAGCAACAGCAAAGTGTTAAGTGGGCAAAGCTATGTGGGCCATGAAAGTCTGTAGTGTAGTCCCTAAGGTACCCTGCTGACCTCGGACATCATGCATTTACTGTTTTTAATGGTTTATTTATTGGTGATAGTTTTACCTTTGAATGTTGTTAGTTGCCCTGAACACCACTCTGGTGAGTGGAAAGGTGGGAAATACTATTCCAATAAGTACTGAAATATGAACCCCACAAATCCATTAGAATTTTGCTCAGAAGAGATTTGGTGGCTGCTCAGAGCTTCTTTCCACAGCCACTTTCCAGTGTCTGTGAGAGAGAGATGTGGGGTAACGGTGCTCCAAATAATGCCGTGGTCTTCGAGTATGAGTAAGTTCCTGCCATGCAGGAAGCAGCTGCTACCATGCTGGTAGATGGTCATAAAAATGACCTCAGAGTTGTACGAACATACGCACACCACTCCATGAAATATCACTAATCTTATCAAAGTACTTTTAACTTCCCAGGAAATTCTGGCACATATTTTTGCCTCAACAGCCCTCCTGAAGTATTGCATGCAGGCCTTTCATATAGGCATAAATGACTCAACAAGGAGAAAGCTCATGGAGGATTAGGTCTTATTCGAGGCAGATTGGCCTGAATTTCATTCAGATTTAATAAAAACCCTTGCATATAACAATAACCACCAGCAGAGAATGATGAACTCTAGAATTGCCAGCGGATTAGCAAATGCAATGTGAGTCCCATTTTCTTCATTAAAAGGGTCACAATAACTGTAATAATGCTATAATAGAGCCAGTGAAAAGCAGCAAGGGTTAGTTATACACTTCTCTTTCCCTGGTGGACTTTCCATTTATTTCTTTGTGCTTCTCTTTATGAATATGCCCCACAAGAGCTTTTGATCTCTCTAACATTCTCTGTTAGAATGCAGGGAAACCTTAAATGCCGTTTTTCAGTCAGATGCTAACCTCTTTCTGAGGCTATTATTCCACTGAAGGGGGAAATAAATGATTTCTTGGTTTTTATTATACAAACATTCTGAACCATCCTCAGTGGAGGATGCCAAATGATCAGAGGAAAAATGGCTCAGACGAGTGTTTATTTAACCTCTGGGCTACTTGGCCATTTTCATGTGTGTATAAAAACCAGACATTGCCAGATTTTATTGAGCAAAGCTCAGCAGCAGCATTTTCACTGTGTGTGTGTGGAACTGCTTAGTCTACCCATTCACACTGAATTTGGTTACTAAACTCCATCGCAATGAGAAACAGCATTCCACATATCATGTATGAGTCTGCAATATGTGTGAGTGTGAGTGTGAATGTGTTTTCTTCATACTACTCCCAAGAACGTCTGTTAAGCTGAGGGGAGCAGGTAGCCAAATCTCAGGAAGAAAAAATAATAAAAGTGTAATAAATAATGAAAATATCAGATTCTACCTGTCTGATATTAACCTGGAGGTAACTGTACAGGTGACTGAGTTTCTGTCAATAGTATCTCCTAGAGTGGCGAATGGCACGGTTTAGCGGGAAGACACTCCAATGAAAATTTATGTTACTATATATTTTATATGGCTGCTTCTTTGTATATACAGTGGTACCTCGTTTTAAGTACACAATTGGTTCTGGAAGTCTGTACTTAACCTGAAGCGAACTTTCCCATTGAAAGTAATGGAAAGTGGATTAATCCGTTCCAGGCGGTCCGTGGAGTACTTAAACCAGGCATGTCAAACCTGCGGCCGTCCAGATGTTTTGGCCTACAACTCCCATGATCCCTAGCTAGCAGGACCAGTGGTTGGGGAAGATGGGAACTGTAGTCCAAAACATCTGGAGGGCCGCAGGTTTGACATGCCTGACTTAAACTGAAGCGTACTTAACCTGAAGTGAACTTTCCCATTGAAAGTAATGGAAAGTGAATTAATCCGTTCCAGACGGGTCCGTGGAGTACTCAACCTGAAGCGTACTTAACCCGAGGTATGAGTGTAATTGCTTCTGGAAGTCCGTACTTAACCTGAAGCGAACTTTCCCATTGAAAGTAATGGAAAGTGGATTAATCCGTTCCAGACGGTCCATGGAGTACTTAACCTGAAGCATACTTAACCTGAAGCGAACTTTCCCATTGAAAGTAATGGAAAGTGGATTAATTCGTTCCAGACGGGTCCGTGGAGTACTCAACCTGAAGCGTACTTAACCCAAAGTATGAGTGTAATTGGTTCTGGAAGTCCGTACTTAACCTGAAGCGTACTTAACCTGAAGCGAACTTTCCCATTGAAAGTAATAGAAAGTGGATTAATCTGTTCCAGATGGGTCCATGGAGTACTTAAACTGAAAGTACTCAAACTGAAGCATACTTAAACCGAAGTATGACTGTATTTTAACATTTTTGTATGTGGATGTTTTAAGATGGTCTATATCTGTAATGCCTGATAAAGGTTTGGAGAAAGAAAGAAAAGTAATAGATAATTATAATGTGCCTGTGGGAAGAGGATTATTGGTTTATTTTTCTTCTTGTTTTATTATCTATTTTGTGTCTCATTTTGTATCTTTATATTGTAAACTGCACTGCGATCTTCAGATGAAGGCCTGCAATTAATTAATTAATGGTTCTAGTGTGGCTGTGAGAACAAACAAAATCTGAGTCCACAGCTACTGCCAGCACCTACCACTGGAACAAGCCAAAAGTTTTTGCATACATGTTTTACTTCAAAGACCAGTATGACTCTAACTGGTTAGTTGGACATGGTTTTAAACCAAGAGAATATGTGCTATTTATCCTCAATGATTTTGAATGTGCAATACAGCACAGATTCTGTTAACTTTTTATAGAATCTGAATATCCAAGAGATCTCAGATCTCATTTCTGTAATTGTTGGGTTTCAAAAGCAAGTGTCAAGCTATACTTTGCTTAAGAAAGACTGGAAGTGTTTCTGAAAAATTGTGGCATGCTAGAAGTAGTTGTTTCCTAGCAAATAATACTCTGGATAAGCTAAACTCTCGCCCAGCTCCCATCCATTTTTGCTACCATGACAGGCCCTTGGGCCAGAAGTTCAGAGCCCAGCTCACCAGAACCAGCCCGGACAAGGTAAACCTTGCCGACCCCTGATCCATTTAGTCTAGAGTCCAGAAATACCTTTGCTGTACTACAACTCCTTTCACTAGGAGCAAGTGGGTGAGTTAAGAGGAATCTTCACTTGCTTAATATTGGTAGCACTGTAGAGCTTTTATTTAAAAGTGTAGATCCCTGATAACAGAGAGAGGAATGCTGTCAGCAATGACAGCCTCATTGTCTGCTTAGGCAAATACAGAATTCATTGCCTACAATATCCCCAGGTAGGTGTAGGTGAGAACAGAAAGCATAGGAGCCAAAGAGTCTTTGACCCCCCAATAAAATATTTGAAGGGCCAGGTGCCTCAAAGTTGATGGGCCATTCAAGTGGTGTGTGTGTGCATGCGATTATGTGGGGTGGGGCTTACCTGACACCCCCCAATCTTTTATTAAACTTGGCACCCCTGGCAGAAAGCACTTTGTGTCAAAGCAGGAGGAGAAAAGAGGATAAAGCAAATGGGATCAATGCAGCAAATGCCAAGTTGTGTTACGGGATTTGAAGTTACATCTCTAATATCGTTCCCCTGGGAAGGCTTCTTTTTCAAAAGGTGTCACTTCCCAGAAGGCAGTGGCATAGTGTGGGAGGGGGGCTGGTCTGAGGGGGCCATAGCCCCAGGCACTTTTTTTTAAGGGGGCACAACCAAGCACCTCCGGGGCACACCTCGCTCACCTGCCCCTGATGGCATGAGCTTATGTTCTGCCACTGCCACATGGCCCTGCTTTGGGGCTTCCTTTAGGCATCTGGGGGCCTCTATGAGGGCAGAATGTTGGACTAAATGGGCCATTGGCCTGATTGAGCAGAGCACTGCTTATGTTCTGAGACTAGGCAGATAACTACTATGAGCAGGGGCGTAGGAAGGTAGGGGCGGTAGGGGCGGGCCGCCCCTAGCAGCGGGCTCCAAGGGGCACCATCGCAGGTGCCTGTCCCGCCCCCAAAATGCGCCCCCGCCCCGGATGTATGTCACGCCCCTCCGGGAGGCGCGCCACGCTCCCGGAACGTGCGCCACGGCCCTTCGGGAGGCATGCACCATCCCCGGAACGCGTGCCATGCCCCTCCGGGAGGCGCACCATGCCCCTGGGAGGCACACCCTGGAATGTGCAGCCTGCCCCTCCGGAAGGCGCGCCCCGCCCCAAGAACGGGCTCCAGCCCTGTCCCCGCCCCCAGTGCCAGAACATGAAGCTCTGCCACTGACTATGAGCAGGGCTTCTCAGTTGTACCCGACGTTGTTTCATATGGATTTCTTCCTGTATGATCTGGTCAATTGTATAGTGAGCTGTCTTGAGAGACCTTGTGGGCATAAATTAAATTATTGTTGGCACCCAACTGTCTCAAGAGGCAATGGAATGTGCCTCTGGGGGTAAAGTCAAACTGCTACATTAACAGCGCTGAAGTGGCTTCCCCAGGGCACAAGTCTGGGCAGTGTGTATGGAGGTCCTGGCCTGCCCAGATGACAAGACCCATCTCTTGGCCTTGCTGGTGTGGTCCAAAGGAAAGCAGAGCGATACGTTTAGCACCAGCTTGGCTGCAGGAGTTGCTGGAAGAAGCAACTGTCTTCTTGCTAAGGAGCAAATCCTACGCTCCAGATTTGTGTAGGATTTGCTTCTTAGCCTTCTCCTCTCTTGAAGATATCTTGCTGCAAGGCAACAGAGGTTAAGGATCAAAGTTTTCATTCTCCTAGATGGGCTACCTTCCCAGGTTGACAATAAGGCGGGAAAAGATCTGGACCCCTCTCTTCTGCAAGCAAATGCCAGCTTCAACCAAACTGGTCAAAATGATTGGCATTAAGTCTATAGTAGGACACCCCCACTCTGTTGCATAGCCCAAATACCTGCATTCCTAGGGCCAAACTATACCATAGATGTTAATGTACATAGCAGTAACCGAATTATTATTATTATTATTATTATTATTATTATTATTATTATTATTATTGCTGGAAAAGCTGGTAGGGGGTTATTTGCAGCAAGGAAAAGCAACTGGTCACAACAATGACAAAAAGAGCCCTCACTCTACTGCCATATGTATTTGTATGTAATGTGCAGTTTGGCCCTTAATATCCACAAGGCAATGTAAGGCGTGTGGCATAAAACAAAGAATCATGCTTCTTAATTCAGTTTGTGGGTTAAAGCAATTCAATAAGCAGTAACAGCTGTGGCTTTAATCACTCAAGAAATAAACCCTCTCATTATTTCCTGCCGCATATAGAGAGACAGAATGTGATAACTATACACCAAAAGGAAGGAGGCAATCAGTGGGGTATTTATTTCCTTTTATAGTTATGCAGTCTCCTATTTTCCTGTAGAGTAATGTGCACTTTTCAAATTTATTGTTGACTTAGAGGCAGCTAAATATTCATCAGCAAAATCCTAATGATTCTTTTTACAGCATAACAAAGGTTAATGTTGTATTCTTCAATAGATTTATAAAAACTCGCTCACTATATTAATGCTCAGTACATTAATTTAATCATTTTACATAGCCTGATTATGTTGTGCCCTGCCAGTTAAAATGTGTGAAAAGGCAAAGGAGTTGGGTACGTGGGGAACATGCCGTAACTGGAGGGTGCCCACTAACCTTATACCACACTTATCGGTCCCATACCACAACCGAGGCCTGCCACATATCCACATATGATAGCCTGGGCTATCAGAATTCTTTCCTTCATATTCCAAGTCTAGAAAGGACCCCAAACCCAGAGGAAATCGTCAGCAACCAGATCTTTTCCAGAAACTGGTTCACACCAACCAGAACCTTCTAATAGTCTGGTGGCCAACGCATTATATATAAGAAACAGTGATAAAGAAGGAAGGAATCACATTAAATGGATATGTGTGGGAAGTTACAGCAAATCCCAAATCCATTCAATTCAAATTTTATGCCCATGTTTGTTAACTCCTAAATACATTATCCACCTCCTCCTTTCTTTTGCTGATTTCTGTGCTGCGTCAGATACTGGCACCATCACCCAAATGCCCCCCATCTTGTTCTTCTACACATCCTCTGCCAACCTTGTCCACTGCACAGCCCAAGTTTTTGTTAATTTGTGCTAATTTCTCTACACTAACTGAAAACATACAGGGGAAGCTGAGGGCCAGTGTTCAGCTAGGTAGCCACGGTTCTCATAGTATCCTGAGCTTGAATTGAGACCGAATGACTAGTGGGGAGATGTATGGAGGCTAAGACAGAAGCAAGCACAATCTACAAGACTGTATAGTGGAAATGAGTGAACAACACCAAGGGGTTGACCTTAAAGATCCATTTGATTCTTGAGCATTACTGTCCAATGCTTGGAAACCTTTGAGGGGTTTTCTTGATTGTACTGTAATGGGGCTTTTCAGAGGTGACTACCTCCTTGTGGAATGCTTATCCAGATTTAGGGCAGTGCAGGCGGCTCCTCCACATAAGGCACAGAGCCTAGGAAGTGCAAAATTTAGATGGTAGGCAGCCTGGTGACATCATTATCTAGTTTTAAGCACTCAACTTAGAATTTTCATGCTTTTTTGGTCAATGAGTGAATTTGTTACCATCTTATTTTTTTCTTTTAAACCAGAAGATTCACTCTCTCTCTCTTCTCTCTCTGTCTCTCTGTCTCTCTCTCTCTCTCTCTCTCTCTCCCACTTAGCAGAATGAAGCCCATATGTTTAATGGGCACTAAGTACTTTTAGAATGGATATATCAATTATTTAATGTAACACTTTCCCAAAAAGTATTTTGGCCGATGAGAAAAGAAATATTGGACATAAAGTGCCCTGCTGGGTGGTATTAACAATTCCTGGCTGAAAACAAAGTTTTAAAATAGATATTCTCAAACATTATCATGAGAGGAGATACCTGCTTTAATTATGAAAAAAGTACTTGATTTTCTCTTCAGTATGCATCACTTGTCCCCCACCCAGTGCCAACAAAAAGCCAAATTTCTTACTGTGAGGGGCAGGAAGTAGAGGAAACTTCCACTTCTTGGAAGTGTGTTCTTGGAAGGCTTGGAACCACACTGGAGAAAGGCTGAATATTGCTGCATTGCAGGGGGTCGGACTAAATGACCCTCGGGGACCCTTCCAACTCTACAATTCTATGATTCTATATCATCTGCAGAGTCATCTGCAAAATGTGAGTATAAGAGAATATTTCCAGAAACACCAGGGAGGAACTAAACATCAGGCTGCCACTTAAAACAACAGCCATGTGTTCATCTTTACCATGCAACTTGTAGCAATGAAATTTCCAGTGCTGTTTTTCTAGAAAAAGAGGTGCTGGAACTCACCATGAACACCTTCCTTGTTCTCTTATAATGACAATGGCACCCACCTGAGAGGTGCCAGAACTGAGTTCCAGTGAGATTCAGCTGGAAAAAAGCCCTGGAAATTTCTGATATTGCATCATACATGTCATAGACGGGTGTTGGCTACTCCCGAGTAAGCACTCCAAACCTCCTCTGGATTTTTATTGTGCATGCTATATACAGTGGTGAGATGTCTCAAATAATGTCTGCTCTGCATGGGGCAGAAGCCTGAAATGGCGTCTCACGGGCTCTGACCCCCCTTTTAAGACTGGGCATCCAAACGCCCCTCCTCCTTGCTCTCACATGTGGCTCCTAGAAGCTGTCAGCATGCAACAGCACCGAAAGCCTGGGAAACGGCTTTGCTGGGCCAGCTAAACCAGGTGACGGTAGAATATAGGTCTCAAACCCTTGCTGAGTTAGAGATTTCCCCTGCATGCAAAGACAGTGGATTAAGCGGGCGAGACCAATAGTAAGTTCAACCGTCAAGATGGTGCTTCTGCAGGTGCTGTAGAGGGAAGTGAGTGGCAGAAGGAGCGCTCATCAGCATGGGAAGGGAGCCCCATCTAGGAGAAGGAAAACTCTGATCCTAAACCTCTGCTGCTTCATGATTATACTTATTCATGAGATAGGCTTCAGGAGTAAACCCTGAATAATAACATCTATCCACTGCCTTGTGCAGTATCTTCAGGAAAAGAAAAGGCTAAGGAGTAAAACCTATACAAATCTGGAGTGGAGTCCCTAAGTTGGATGGCTCATTTCGGCACCTCCTGCAGCCAAGATGGTGCCAAATGTACTGTTTTGCTTTCCTTTTCACAGACTTCCCAACCTATATCTAATCCAGTGCCTCTGGAGAGACGAGTATCCCAATCCCTGGATCAAAGCAATACATACAAAACTCATGTCCATCGAATTACCCCCGTCTGACTTACTGAACCTGGATTTAGCTTCAGCTAAGAGATCTGTCACCCAAAAATTAGAGGAAATTGACCTCCAATACAACCCTGCAGCAGGTGCTGGCACCTGTTCGGCCAGGGCAGTTTCGAGCAGGTCGGCCGCCCTGGCGCTGAGGGGCGGAGATCGCTCCGGCGCCCCCGCCCTCGCAGGGCGCAGCATGGTTTCCACGCAGCCCTGGCGCACCGCGCCACCAGGGGTCTACCTAGAGCCAGCCCTGTGTTTGCCACTAAACTTGGGGCTAACACCATTCTTGAAAGTACCATCCTATCTAACTTCTTTATCCGTAACGAGCCACAGGTACGCCTTTATAAAGGCCAGATTCAACGCTTCTCCATCAAATGTTATGGGAAATAGACTCTCCAATGGCCAGATCTCTCTTCTATGCGACTGTAGGAGTGGTTCTGTAGAATCCCTACACCACATACTTTTTTGTTGTCCATTACTTTCGGAAGCCCGAGCTAAATATCTGTCGCCATTTTTATTGAGAATTACTGGCAGAACGCAGGATGCTCAACTAATATACCTTCTGAACGATGACGATCCAAACAGATCCCTTGCGGTCACTAGATACCTGGTTAATATTTTATTTTACAAGAAGAGAAATGGATCACTGCACATCCTTGATAATTATAATTAAGAATCATTTAAAGGCCTTAGAAATAGGCTGTATTTTATTGGAGAGAATCCAGAGTCCTATTCAATATATCAACAAATTTTATCAGATAGTAGTTTAAATTGTTGTTTTAAATTGGGTATTGCTGAATCGTGTGACCTGTTTTAAATGCATATTGTTTTGGTCCAAGCTGATGGAATCTTTTGATATTGTTCTCATATGGGCCAATGGGTGAAATAAATTACCTACCTACCTACCTGCTTTCCTTTAGACTACATCAGTGAGGCCAAGAGTAGAATATTGTCATCCGGGCAGCCCAGGACCTCCAGACACACTGCCTTAGAGTTTAGTTTTCCCATGGCACACTCCTCCATTGCCCCTCAAGACAGACAGATGCCAACAACAAGAAAGGATTATGGCTGCCCCTCCACCCCAATATACACTTTTGAATTATCTCTTCATCTCAAAACCCTGTAAAGAAAAACTGTAAAGAAAACTCTGTAAAAGAAATATAAAGGAGAAAGAAAATTATTAGTATTTATAACTATTGAACTGTCGTAAGCCTGTTGTGTTAATAACTCATCCTTTGAATATGTTCTATTTTTAATGTGTACTTTCAAAAAAGTTTTATTAAGAGCTATTTTAAAAAAGAACTGCACATCCTTGCATTACACTTTATGTTTTGGTATATATGTGACACATATTCTTGCCATGGAAAACACGAGTCACCTCTAATTCAATCTTCAGTTCCTTTTCCTTATGTGTGTAGATACAGAAGTATCCTTGGTGATTAGTGAATCATCCTTGCAGGCTCTTTGTTAACATGTCCTCATTAAAGAAAACGTTTGTGTTGCTTTCAACGATTCCACAGCATGAAACCTTTTGAGTGAGAAGTTCATTACTAGATATATAGACCTATGGAATCCTATCAGAAGCTGGAGTGGAGCTTCCTATGGAGTTCCTCTAATGATAACATTGATAATGATAATGATTTACTTTCTTTCCTGTGCATTTGTGAAAATGATTTAACTTTCTGGAAATCTGAACATTCTCATTATGCTCTAGTACAAAAACATGTTTAGCAGCATGGAAGCAACAATGCTGGCAATATATGCTTTCCTTTTCCTTTCCATCTCTACCTACCTATGAGAAGTGTGGCTTTTTTTCTCCTTTATTTATTTCCCAGACTTAGAAACCCTTCATTACACTGTAGCCTGAGTGTGATTTCCAATCCAATAATACAGGGAATATATAATATATACATCAACACTCATACTCAAAATTTATTTAATATAATTTACTACCATACCAAGCAGTAATCAAAAGCAGATTAATTATAAACTAAAAGCTTGACACCACTTGAAACGAAGACAGCCCAGTTTATTGTTCCTGCAGGGGAATGTGGTTGGTGCTGACGAAGTTTCCCCAAACCTTGCCTACAATGTAATTCAAAGTAAATTTGGTAGCTCTTGTTTTGTAGACAACTGAGGGATATTAATTAGCTCAGGCTAACAAAATTTATTTGGAATCTGTTGATTCACAATAGTGCTTTTAGACATAATTTCTTCCCACTCCTAGGCTAAAAATATTCAAACTAAACTCATCCCTCTGGGATTTAAAACATTTACAATTCCAGATATTGTAAATTTCCATGGGTATTGTTTAATTACTTCTAAAACTGGTTGAGCTTTGGGAGACCGGTCTTAACCTTGACATCCTACCATACGTTGCATGGAGAATCAAACACAGCCACATCCTTTTATGAAGATTCAGAATGTAGGCATTGTTTCCTGCAGAGGCAACAGACTGTTTGGATCTGACGTTTATCAGCTGTGCACTTTCAGAGTAGCACAAAACACCCGAACATACTGAAAAATCCCAATTAACAAATTTATATGCTAATGTCGTTAGCTGAGCTCAAGATCGAGTAATTGATACTGACATATCTGGATTTACGCTGCTTTTTAAGCATCTGTGGCCAATTGGCACTTAACTTCTGAGTAATAGAAAACTCTGATAAACTTCAGGAGGAACTCCTCTGAACATAAAAAGCTCCAAACTATAGTAATTTGCCATTCCTTCTGAATGGAGGACTCTTGATTTTAATGAGCTAAGTTCTCCTTTGTTTTTGTGATGCAAAATGTCAAAGAGAAAACCAGCAAAATCCATTACCCATCAAGGGCTAGAAATTGGAACAATAGATTCTGCGAGGAGGTTTGTACATCATTGTTATTGTACAGGTCAAACAATCCTCACGCTGCAGATCTGATATAATAAAAGTCTGGTACAGCATTACTGCTCTTGCTATTTCATTCAGCACAACAATGAATAAATGCTGTTGTCCTGCTGTGGAGGGAGGTTGAAAGACAAGGCAACAATGCACCCATAATTATATTGCCCTTTCTCTTTTCCTCTGACAGTTTAATGTTATTCGTTGGTAGGAACAATAGTCAAGGTTCTGTGAGCCACAAGTCTGCACAAATGCTGCGAAGCATAGAATGTGGCATTAGGAACAGCCCTCAACCTGGAATATAGGAAGCTGCCTTATACCAGCTCATGTTATTTGCCCAATATTGTCTACCCTGTACATTGTCAACCTATATGACAGCGACTCCGCAAGGTCTCACAGGCAGAGGTCCTTCCCATCACCTGCTACCTGGCCTTTTAAACTGGAGATGCCAGGAATTGTACCAGAGACCATCTGTGTGGATTCTCCCCCATGATTACATTATGCCAACGAAAAGTTTGCGGCAAGAAATGAATTGGCAGGAGATGTGTATTACTGAGAAAGGAAGTTTTGGCACATGGTTGCCATTTTCAGTAGCAACCCACAATAGGAACCATGACTGGCTAGGTTAATGGGCTTGGTGTGTGTGTGTGTGTGTGTGTGTGTGTGTGTGTGTGTGTGTGTGTGGTGTGTGTGTGTGGTGTGTTGCTTTAATATAGTTCATTTGCTATGTATTTTTGTTATGAATAGTTGCATATTTATAACTGGCGTTATTCTTGTTCTTTTGCTCTTGACTTTTATTTGTTTGGGAACTGCCTTGATATTTCTTTTTTGAAACAAACGGTGGTATAAATTCTTTTAATAAAAAGAATGATGATGGTACTCACCCTGGTGCCGAATGGGTTAGCACCCCTCCTGGAGGAATACATTCACAGTCCAGGGGTGCTTACTGATCTAACTTGCTCATTGGAGATGCAGATTGGAGGACTGCTTTGGTTTATGCACCAGCTGTGGGTCAACCTGGACAGAGATGATCTGCCAGCAATGATCCATACCATGGGAACCTCCAGATTAGACTACTGAAGTTTGCTATATGTGGGTTTTGTTTGAAGAAAGTGCAGTTAGTCCCAAGTATAACTGAAATGCTATTAAACAGGACTGGGCATTTTGCCTGTATTTTGTCAACGGCAGTGGCTCCAAGCCATTTTCAACCTAAATCTGTCATGGCCTGAGACCAGGACATCTGAAGGATTACTTGTCTCCTCATGAGCCTGCTCATACACTTAAAGGTAAAGGGTAAAGAGACCCCTGACCATCAGGTCCAGTCGTGACCGACTCTGGGGTTGCGCGCTCATCTCGTGTTATTGGCCGAGGGAGCCGGCATACAGCTTCCAGGTCATGTGGCCAGCATGACAAAGCCGTTTCTGGCGAACCAGAGCAGCACATGGAAACGCCGTTTACCTTCCCGCTGTATCGGTCCCTATTTATCTACTTGCACTTTGACGTGCTTTCGAACTGCTAGGTGGGCAGGAGATGGGACCGAGCAACGGGAGCTCACCCCATCACAGGGATTCAAACCTTCTGATCAGCAAGCCCTAGGCTCTGTGGTTTAACCCACAATGCCACCTGTGTCTCTTGCTCATACATTTAGGTCTTGCTTTAATATATCATTTTGGCCCCAGACTTATTTTCCCAGGCTGCTTAATCCTTTGGAGGTTGTTTTTGTTAATGTGTTTCATTTTTATTCTTATTTCCACTCGCTGTTTTTATATTGCTCTTTTATAAGATGGTGGTCTATTGGTTTCCTTCCTTCCTTCCTTCCTTCCTTCCTTCCTTCCTTCCTTCCTTCCTTCCTTCCTTCCTTCCTTCCTTTTGCCTTCCTTTCATTTTAGTGTCATTTTAACATGACTACTTCCAGCCATCTACTACTAACACCTCCTATCACTTGGAGAGATGCATCACTTCCCAAAAGAATCAGCAGGAATGCCAGGAATGACTTGGGAACAGTCATGGTGGAAAATCAACCACACTGAGGTCCTTGTAAAGTGCCTCTCATTCTGTAGAATTGTAAGGGAAGAAGTTGGGACAAAAGAAAGGCAGATTCCAAAAAGATCATTAGAGGTTCTGATGGCTTTTGAAGTGCTGGTTTCTAATTTGTTAAATCCATGAAAAGTTGCAATTGTTTGACACTGGAAAAGTTTGTTGGAGTCCCCTTGAATGAAATGCTTTCTCTGCCTTGCATGGCCACAAGAAGATCCTTCCTTTGTTTCTCATCACTGGAACCACTACTTCTCCCACTTCGCCACCCAGTAAGTAAAATTTACAATAAAAGCAGGAATGGCTGGCTGGTAGGAAGGGTAGTTTAAGGATTAGGGTATCTGGCTGGCTAAGATGGAACCCACTTATGCTGGCCCTGCAGTATTACTATTCTGCGGTACACCAGCCGGCGTTCTGTACACAACACAAATAACCAACTTTTAGTACCTCTTTCTTCCCAGCAGAGTTACTTACCGTCTGTTGCAGCTCCCTTGACAATCCTAAAATATTCACTGATGAACCCTTCCATGCTAAATAAATAAATAAATGTGTCTTTTCCAGCTGCCTAAATGCAATTGGGTTTCAAGGTCACGATTGTTTTCAGATTTCAGATTTATTCTGAAGTTAAATCTTCAGTCTATGTTTCTCATTGCCTCCTTCCTTCATTGTTTATTTCTTTGGCATTGATTTGGGCATCTCCAGTAATGCATAAAAACCCACAACTTATTATCAGGTCCTTCTTCAGACCTAAGCATGATTATGAAGGTGAAGCTGTTTCTTTAAAAATGTTATTCATAACAACAGTCGCTAGTTACTGCCGAAAGACTGGCTGTTGTCCTTAACTATTGTGCTCAAGCCAACAGAAAACGTCATTATACAATTCAATATCTGTTGTGTTTGGTTTTAGTTGCATGCACTTCACAAAGAACTGAAACAAGGAAATGAAGGCCTTGTTATGAATTTATTTTATTACTTTATTTATGCATACAGTTCTATATCGGAAAATCAAGAAAAAGATCTTCTCAAAGCCATGTACATCATCATGAAAACAATGAAATCAAAAGTAAAAAAAAAAGTAAAAAAGCATAAAAGGCAAAGAACACAAAACTGGTTCATATGGCAAAGTAGGCTTAAATAAATAAATTCTATTTAGGAACTTTTATACTCTGCAAATAACTGAAATTATCGAAGCAGCTTACAATATATTTAAAAGACAAAAATAAATAAATGATACAGTAGTCGCTACAGTAGGGTACGGATCTAAGTGTCCCTGCCCTTGTCTCCTGCAGCTGAATCTCCTGGCCTAGAAAGGACTCCCTCCTTTCAAGTGGTCTAAAGCTAAACACAGAAAACACCTGACGAAGTCAATGAATTCCCACAATAGAGGTCCTAAATGCCCCGTTTCTTGCAACTGCCAAAGAGATGCCACGAGGGACAGTTAGCACCGTTCCTCCAGCAGATCTCAGAGAACAGGCAGGAATCTATGGAAGATGTATGTAGATTAAAGAGGCATCACTTCACTGCGTGTATGTGCCCTGATCGCTCTCATGATCAGGTTTGTTGAGCGGATAAAATGGGGAGCTGACACAATAGGCAGCACCTCGGAAGAATGACAGGATAAAAAGTTGATAGGTCGATAAATAAATAAATAAACGAAAAGTTGCTCATACTGAGGAGTGGTTTCATTCCTACAGATCCCTGACCACTGGTATTTAACTATGCACACGGAACACAAGCAGGACAGGTTATGGATCCATCCGGTCCTGGATCCAGCAGTAAATTCTTCTTTTCTTAAACTCAGCATGAAAGAGAAGAGCAGGTGCCAACCCCCTTGGAATGCAGTAATTATCTTCAGTCTAGTGAGCCATAATTACTGTATTCCCTGGGGAGCAGAGCAGCCAAACCTGATTATAGCCAAATAAAACCTGTCTAAGTAGAGTCATGATTTCCTTTTTCAATCTGCGGAAGTCCACTAAACCTCCGCTGCAGCTGTTTCCATCTTTTACTCCTTTCCATTATGAATGTAGCTGCCTTGTAAGTAGATATCACTGTTATGTTCTTAAAGATGTGGTTAACCGCAGTGGGAATCTTCTTGGTGAAGGAATGATGAATGCTTGCTTCAAATGTGATATTGAATGTATTTGTTTGAAGATGAACATCTGTTTCATTTCATACTCCTTTCCCCCTACACATCATATATTATGTTTATTAGATGCAAGCTTGCCAAGAAACCTATTTATAATCTAAACAGACAGCACTAGCACTAATTTCAATTTTGTTTAGGTTTTATTAAGGTATCAGAACTGCATGTAATTTAAGGGTTTCGAGTCATCATGATTTTTCAGTAATCTGTTTAATGATTGAGCTTGAATCAATAAGAATTTGTAACATTTTACAAATTTAGTATCATGGGCACTGGCAGAGGAAGAGGCGTGCGGGAGGAGTGCACCGCCCCCGGCAGCACGATCCCAGTAGGGTGCCATTATGATTGGGTCCTCCCACTGCGCTGGGCGCCATGCCCCTGCAGGTGGCGTACCCTGCCCCAGGACGACGCTCCCAGGATGCACGCCAGCCCCACCTGCTCTCCGCCCCCCGGTGCCAGAGCATGAAGCTCCGCCACTGATCATCATGGGGCAGCTACTTCTGTTTCAATAAGAGATCATCCATTGTAGAAATAGTTTAGCAAACAAGTGGGACTTCAGTGACAGTCCCAATGGCCCCGGATTTGATTTAAAGTATCTCACAATCACTTGGTTGTCCAAAAACCTACTTAAAAGCAGGTCAGTAATAAGTGGCTGTGATGGCAAATTAGAGCAAATGGACAAATAACTCATCCATACATGAGGATTGAAAAGTGACAAATGTAACACTATTTTTTTTTTAAAAAAAGGGAAGCAGACGGTATCCTAGAAATTACCACATGTTACCACATGGCGGGTGGCACTGTGGTCTAAACCACTGAGACTTGGGCTTGCTGATTGGAAGGTTGGCGGTTTGAATCCCTGCGACGGGGTGAGCTCCTGTTGCTCGGACCCAGCTTCTGCCAACCTAGCAGTTCAAAAGCACGTCAAAGTGCAAGTGTATACAGTAAATAGGTACCGCTCTGGCGGGAAGGTAAACAGCATTTCTGTGCATTGCTCTGGTTTCGCCAGAAGCGGCTTAGTCATTCTGGCCACATGACCCGGAAAAATTGTCTGCGGACAAGCGCCGGCTCCCTCGGCCTGTAAAGCGAGATGAGCGCCGCAACCCCAGAGTTGTTCACGACTAGACTTAACTGTCAGGCATCCTTTACCTTTACCTTACCACATAAATATTGGTCCATGTAGCACAGTATTCTCAACACTGACTGCCAGTAGCTTCCCACATTTTCAAGCCAGGTGTTTCTTAGCCCTTTCAGAAGATGCCAAGGATTAAACCTGGGACCTTTTACATGCAAAACATGTGCTCTACTACTGAGTTGTGGCTTTTGTCACCAATCACCAATGCTGAACCAAGTGCTTCCGTTTGTTGACTGACCAGAGGACATCCCAGAACTCTCAGCAAAGTGTGGCTGTTTTCATGTGGGCACTTACACAGAACTTTCAAGCATGGCCTGACCAGATCAGACCAAGTTCCATGTAGTCCAGCATTCACTAGCCAACTAAGAAACTTGTTATGTACTGAGCTGAATCCTAGAACAATAGGGTCCAGAATGCAGCAGTCTGATTGGTCCGCAGGAGCCACCCAAACCAGCTCCAGGTGGAAGTGAATCAGCAACCTGATTGGCCTACAGGAGCAGCCAATCAGGCTGCTGGCAGAAGTCAACCCACAACCAGATTGGCCCACAGGTGCAGCCCTGAAGTAGCCAATCACGCAAGGCCCATTGTGTAAATAATGTATATAAGCAGACGTTTTTGGGGAAAGAGCCATTCTTCTCTTCTTCTTCTATTGCTACAACAAGCTGAATAAAGAGCATGAAATTCACTCTCGACTCCAAGTATATTTCACAACTTTTGGATGACCACTAGCTGGGCACAAAGGAGAGGGCCTTCCCCTTGTGTTTGTCTCCATTAGGTGATATTCAGAATTATACTGCCACTGTAATTCTTCTGTGTAATTCTATAGCTTGCACACCGCATTATGAACCTCGAATAGTCCTATTAAATGCATTTAGTGCTGTGGTAAATTTTCACGATGTTCAATTTGCCTTGTGAAATTTGCCACTTTGAAAGAGCAAAGAGTTATGTGAAAAAAGACCCACCTCCCACTCTTTGGCACATTGTTGCACACCCATTCACAGCTATTCTTCCCCTGATCTACAGTACTGTTGCTTCAGTACTAAGTGGTTGGTTGTTTTTTTACTGGAAATCATGTTGCACCGTTACCCTGTTTTTCAGCCTGGTGCTAGGACCTTATACACAATAAAATACACCTTTTAAAATCTCTTTCCATTCTGTTGACGTGCATAAACATCTGGCTTTAAAATAAATTGCAGAATTAAGAGACTCTCTTTAAAGCCCATTACCAGCTGAAACTTAATTCCATATAATGTTTAGGATTGTGCTGTAAGAAAATTTTAAGACCTGTTGCTTGCTGATGCATATTGTGGAAGGGCATTCTGGGTTGACATTTGTGGACAATGGAACATCAATATACATCACCAGAAATGTATGTTTGGTATTAGAACTGAGTTTTAATTAAGGTGTGATTAAATGGTCTCTTATGAGCACCTTTGCCCTTGCATGTCTTACAAGGTAGAATCTGTGACTCACATTCTTTTATTTTGTGAATTTTATAGTGAAGAACGAGCTCGACTTATTTTACCCCTTTTATCAAAATTTACACCCTTGCAGTATTATTTGGAATTTCCCCCCGAACTCTTACGAAAATTCCTTCCTCAAGATTCCTCAAGCCCAGTGTTATATGACGTGGCCAAATTCTGCACTTTAGCTATCAAGAAACGCAAATCCCTTCTATTGAATGACACATTGCAAATCCCTTTTGTGTAATTGTTTTATTTCTGGTGATGTTATTGCTGATTTTCTTTCATTTGGAATTATGTTATTCTGTATTGCTGGCTTTTGCTGTAATAAAAACTGAACTGAACTCTTATGAGATAAAGACATTGGTTTTTAAAAGTTGTGAGAGGCAAGCCCTTTTCCACCTAATGCTAAGCCAAAGAATGATCTACAGCAAATGAGGAAACATCTGAACAACTAGAGAGAAGATCACGACCCCTCTACTGTCCCCACTGTCCTGCTGTTGCTACACAGCTGTGAGTTAAGCCACGGTTACCGCATTACCCCCAAACCCAATGGTTTGTCATTTGTCTCCCCAATGAGTGGTCAGCCATAGAACAAGCCTTGGCAACTGCTTCCGGCTTGTCTGGAACAAGATAAACCATGAGCCTGGGTTCAG
Source organism: Zootoca vivipara (assembly GCF_963506605.1). Classification (NCBI taxonomy): domain Eukaryota; kingdom Metazoa; phylum Chordata; class Lepidosauria; order Squamata; family Lacertidae; genus Zootoca; species Zootoca vivipara. Next base: position 5,204,868 of record NC_083279.1, on the reverse strand, counting down.
ACATAACACTGACTAAGCCAAAGCTCACAGCAATGTAACAGCCACAGGAATAGAGAAGGCGCAAACTGGCTGTGATTTTCCCTTTGGAAGCCCACGTTTACGTTTACTTGTTCATGCTAAGCCAGGCTTTGGCTTAGCTTTACATGCAAACCAAATCACTGCAATGCTATCTCAGCTTTTTGCATTTTCTATGTAACACATGCCACCCACGTTACTCTGTTTCATAGCTGTGAATATAATAATATAGAACCTGGCCCATCAGCTACTATTTGGAGGGCAAAGTCCACACACACAAATAATCCCACAGAAGCTGGGCATCTACGTGGTTTAGGCTTAGGTCCTATATGTTTTCTGCTGCAGCTTGAATGAAAGAATATTAAGCCATAGATGTACATGGCACATATAAGAACTATGGTATGCCTTGATTGTGATTGGTTCCTTAATGTTTTAATAAATTAGATTAATTGATGTTAACCAAACTGCTCAGCTAAAACCGCTGTTCTAAATTGCCAATTTTGTCTTCTTCCAGCAGAGAAAATGCCAGCCTTCGTCTGTGCTGTAAAATCTTCTTGTTATAACATGGAAGCAACTCCAGAGCCACTGATATTGTGAAACATCTGGTAACTGCAAGCTGTGAGCTCCTATGAGATAATCACAGGCCTGGAAAATTAGGAGAACTTCCTCAACTCAGTTGTATTTCATGTTTTGTAATACCCCCGAGTGCGGTTACCTCATCATACAGTAATCACTCTGTTTCTGTGCCATAAATGAAACAGCAGAAGCTACGCTCGGGTATAACGGCCACCTCTTAACATAAATAAATGATCAAAGTACCATTATTTTGAACTAAGCATATATTTCATGTATACATGTTGATAAATATTGTGGCACGTGAGCATCCCTGAGTGAGACATTATTTAGGACATTATTTGGGACCTTATTTACGAGATGTGGAGAGTTGATGAAAGCAGAGGGGAAATAAATCAAATGGGTATTGCAATTTCTATACTGTTTAGGAATTATGATTGGTTTTGCCCTTGTAGACATGCAGAACATGCCAGTAGACAGTAAACAAAAATGAAGAAGATACATTTTAAAACTCAGAATGAGAGTCTTGCAAGTGATAACTCATGGTTGTGAGCATAAACTGCTCTGAAGGCTAGGGAAAGAGATGGAAGGGCCAGAGCTTGGGGGAAGAGCTTCTGCCCTACAAACAGATGGTCCCTGGTTCAAACCTCAGCATCTCCAGCATCTCCAGCCTGAAAGAGACTCTGCAGGACTCAGCCTAAGGCAGCTTCCTATGTTCCTAAGGCAGGATACACTTGTAACAACAGTTAATGCAGTCTTAATCCATGTGTAGATGTGCTGGTACGTATTGGTTACACAGGGAACTGCCGCAAATAGTTGTGGGAAATTAGGAGCATATTGCAGCAATCACCCAACATCTGTCCTGCTTTCCTAGTTAACAATGTCTAATTATTGAGACATTCATAACTTTGTGGTTCTCTTCTTAATCTGGTCAGACCCATTTTGTTTATTACGGGCACCAGAATAAGCTTCATACAGAAACTAATGCTGCAATTAATAACACTGAGTTAAGGACTTTTAAGTTCCTTTAATTTCAATGGCAGTTATTTAAATAGAGCTGCAACAAGTGTTTGGCATCAGAAATGGTTGTTTTTGTGATGGAGCCATTTTTCTTGAAACACTCTTTGATTGTGTAAAAATTCACCTTCCTTTTTTTATAATAAAAATTAATTTTATAATAATTCAGCTTCCAATGAGCCTGTTCAGCAGTATTGCTACGCCTGCTTGATGTTTCATTTGTTCTTTCAACATTAGTTATGTGGATTGGGATTACGGCCCCATCACTATGGTACATCAACAGCAGTATCACACCACTTTAAACTGTCATGGCTTAACCCAAAGAATCCTGGGAACTGTAGTTTGTTAAGGTTGCTGAGAGTTTGCTATTCTCAGAGTATCAATCAATCCCTCTTCACAAGGAACTCTGGGAATTGTAGCTCTCCAGGGGGAATAGGAATCTCCTAGCAACTCCCAGGACATGGAAAAAAACACACTACAGTTCCCGGGATTCTTTGGGGTAAGCCACGAGGGTTTAAAATGGTGTGCTACATGATTAGGGTTCTAAATTGCACAAGGAGTCTACATCTGATGAGCAGGCTTTCCATTCCAAACTTCCTTTGCCATTCTGTAGAAGTGTTGGGTCAATGAGTATGCATAAGATTTCACTGTCAGCTGATTTAAAAAAGAATACTCAGAACTGTGTGATTTCTGTTTATACCTAAAGTCTGCTATCTTCTCCAGAAGTACTACAGTGCGAAACCAGCAGTTCAAAAGCATACGAGCATGTATAGATCAATAGGCATCACTGCGGCGGGAAGATAAACAGCGTTTCCGTGCGCCAGAAGTGTTTAGTCATGCTGGCCACATGACCTGGGAAAGCTGTCTGTGGACAAATGCTGGCTCCCTCGGCCTGAAAGCAGAGATGAGTGCTGCACCCCATAGTCGAATTCAACTGGACTTAACTGTCCAGGGTCCTTTACCTTTTTACTACAGTGGGAAGCAAAAATTCAACAATTGAGGAACTCCTCATTGCCCCAAACCATTGCAAACATAACATTAAAATGAACATTGACACTGTCCATATTGCATATTGAAGCTAGGCATTATTCCATAGATGATGTGGGAAAAATTGAATTGCAACAGCTTAAAATGGAATTGGATCCTGCCCATTCCAAAGCCCCCCCCCCCCCCGGAATGCTAATCTGCAAAAAAAATGTTGCAAATGTTAATTGGCTGTGTGTGCAGCATCTGGTTGCTTTTGCTTAATAACAAACAGGTATTTTTATATCATTAATTAGTGAATTCATTTAAATATTGTGTTAGAAAATCATATCCAAAATCAACCAGTGAATTTGCTCTTGTTTAACTCAAAGAGTAAAGACAAGTGAAATTGTGCAAACAACCCTGCTTTATTTTTGTCCTAAAAATTAATGTTTCATCGCTGTGTTTTGAAATGGAGGAAAATGTGATATGTTTCAAAGGGCTACTTTATAATTAAGCAAAACACTGGCAAACACACGTACACACACATCCGAGGCTGGGGGTGGGCTCCGTAATGTTCAGCTGTAACAAAACAGTCTGCAAACAAGACCACAAGCCAAAACCATTTTTATCCATAAATATTTCACTTCCAGAGCCGGCTATGGGAAATTTATACACAGGCTCTAAGGACTTGTGCAATTGTTGAGTATGACACACATTTGAAAAGCAGAATTACTACGGTATTAGTATTATTGATGCCTCTCCCTCCCCCCCAAAAGTGCCCACTCTCCCCAGCTCATTTCAGGTGGATTTGGAAATCATCTAATCCACATTGGAAAGTCACCCACTTCATCTGCATAAGGAACTTCAGTCCTACCAGTGGCCAGAACCTCTCCTTTCTTTTTTCTTCATACCAGACTGGACTCATGGCAACAGCCAGTGGGATGGTGCATCATCACTACCCATCACAACCTGGGAGATGTGCGCTCCCAAAAACCAGTTAATGTGGCAGCAGCTATGCTAGCTGGCTGCTCAAGGCAGCTGCTTTGAAAGACAGACAGAAAAGGGGGCAGTTCTTTGAACACCTCACAAAAGCAAGTGATTTCATTTGGTTTGGTTTGGCGTTTTTCAGATTTTTTTTAAGACTGTAGAAATGAGATGGAATGGAAGTGGTAGAAACTGGAACTGTTTCCCCACCCCTAGCTGGTGTCTGCCAGCTTTCTCTTAGAATTTAATCACACTATCACCTAATGTGGCTTCTAAATTGAACCAATTGTGAGTAGAACATATTCTTGGCTTGTTGTGTGCTGTATGTGGAATATCTTGGAATATCCCTATAAACACAAGCTGCTTCTCATTCCTAACCCCCAAAATAAACGAGGCTGTTTGACAGCTCCAGTCAAACACTTGGACAACCTTCATAGGTTATTTGAATGTTTAATGGAACATTTGAAAAGCCTGATTTAGGTGCCAACCCACCTTCACTTCCTCCAAGCCCTTGGGAAGGGGGTAACTAGATATTGAAGGACTTCTACCATTTGCATCTGAGATCATGTGATTTATCTACAAGTTCTACAGTTCCCAGCTACAAATGACTGAATACAACTTAATACAGGGTTCCTTGGCTGAGAAAGGGCATCATATTCATATGCAGTCGAGATGGTGGAACTTGAATTTATAATCTCAGTTTTAAAATGGGAATGTAAGATCCAGTTTGAATTGGGGCAGACTTAAAAGGGGCTGCTTTCAAATCTGCTTCTGCATGTTTAGAGCTGTGTGAATGGAAGGGGATGAATCATGCCCCTGAATTTTGGAAGCTGAATTAAGTAGGCGAAATGATCAAACATGTGCAAACTTAATCTGTGCTGTTTTATTTGAGCAAACAGTTCCTTGTTGAAGGTAGCTCATAGTTGGTGCTTGGTTCTTTGCAGTTGTCGTATTACTTAACTGCAGAGAAAATGATTTCTAAATTTATTTTTTAAAATCCTAGGCGATTCTTCAGCCTGAGTTAGAAATAAGCTTATGTGTGCTTAAAAACCTATGACACTCTGGCAGAAAGTGGCAATAGGACCATTACCCCGAGGCTCATGGCTTTCTTCAACAATGGGTGTCTTGAAATGTTCACTTCACCAGTCACAAATCCCAGTATGACGGTTGGGTTAACTTTTTCTGACACATGAATTACTGTTCTCCATAATGCATGACAAGTGACCCCAAGTCATTTCAATAAGATTCAGGAGCTACCTGAAAGAAAAGCAAGAATGGCAAAAGACAATGGCATGTCAGCAGCAGCAGCCTCAAAACCAGATAAATTCCAAATAACTTCAACCTAGCCCTAGACCAAAGTCTGTGCATTTGCACAAAATAATAATATAGATGTGCAATCATCATTTGAGCACATAGAGTTAATCACTATGGGTATGTATTTCGGCATTCCCTTGATCTTCATGGCGCACCGTGTAAATTCCATCTACCTTCTTCAATACCTAATGTCAGAGCTCCACTGAAATGACCAATTTTGGTGGAATAGGATTTCCACCCATAAAATACTTAGGGTGATATTTGACCAAGTCATACACAGGATAGAGCCACTGAAATATTTGGGCTTTAATCTAACCTGTCCATTGATTTCAGTGTGTCTACCCCTGAATATGACTTGGTTGGCTATGCCCCTAAATGTTTAATTTTTTGGGGGGATGGGTTATCCAGCCCAAACTGGTATTTTCAGTGGACCTTCACCACATTTACTGTGTAAAATGAGATCCTGGAATAGATAGCAGATTTGTACTATATCCATTTTAATAGAATCCGCCTCCATCATTCTAATTCCATTATAATTAAATTACTTTTAAACTATGCAGTGCTTCCCCCCCTAAAAATAAAATAAAATGTTTAGGGGTACTCTCCTTTTCCTGCTTATATTGAAATACTGCCCCTCAATGAGGCCAAACTTAGATTAACAAAATGTTTAGGGGTATGCGTACCCCTCCGCCCCCCCCCCGGAAAAAGCACTATACGTACACACACACACACACAGACACACACACACACACACACAATCTATGGGCAGATCTACACTCCGTGTTTATAATGTTAAAATGTGTTATTAAAATGTGACACCAGAGGGCGATGCAGAGCAGCAAGCCACTGGCAATGGAAAACTGCTCACTATGGAACATTATTTATTTAGACGATAAATGTAGACCCAGCCTATGTTTTATCTGTGTTTGTGTAAATGCTTGTGAGCCACCTTGAGTCCCAGTTCTGGGGGAAAGGCAGGATATTTATTAAATAAATATATAAACAAACAAATGTCATTTGTCTGAGCTAGCAGGGCTTTCCTTATGTTCTTAGACAGGTGATAAGAAATGTTAACTGTCAGAGTAGACACTATAGGGCTACGTGGGCCCACTCGCAGTTATTTTAAGCCGGGCTCAGCAAATGCTGCTCTAAAAATAAGTAGGATGTGCACAAAATACAGGTAGTCAGATCTCTTATAATGACCACAGTGTGGAAGGGAAAAATAGAAGTATCTCACCCACCTGAAGAAAGTACTCAGCCCTGTATTGCTGAATGCAAGCCCTTTGAAAACTTAATGAATTTTATTTGGATTAATAATATGCTGTGTTCCTTGCATGCCATTAATATCTAGCAATTTTTATGATGTGTTAGTTTGATTTGTATGTGCCAATTTTTTGTGATTTTAACATTTCCCGATTTGTCACTTAAATATTTATGTGACTAGAAAACACATGTTAACAACGGCGATACTACTTTCAAGCGGCAGAGTAACAAGTGTTAAATGATGCCTTTCAGATATGCAGATGATTAAGAGATAATTAGAAAGATAATGCAGATTAATTTATGATTTCAGAAAAACAAAGGTGGAATGCAGTGTTATGATTGTTCCATCAGGGAACACATCTTGAGCCCCCAGAGCCAATATGCGGGAGCAAAAGTATATACAATGAGTGTTTAGATATACCTTCCCGAAAAGGCCGGAGTCATTTCTCTTAGGAATGGTTGGGGATGAGATACCAAAAGAAGACGAAAAACTATTTCTGTATGCGACAACGGCAGCCAGAGTTTTGATAGCTCAAGGATGGAAACATCAAGATCTGCCAACTATCGAGGAATGGCAAACAAAGATGGTAGAGCACGCAGAATTAGCCAGGCTGACGGGACGAATTCGTGAGCAGGACGACCAGACGTTCCAAAAAGACTGGAAGAAATTTATAACTTACCTATAAGAACACTGGCAGGTCTGAGATAAACCTTACAACGTATAATTGATGGAGCATTCTATATGAGATTATAGAAAGAACTATGTATAGATTTGAACAGTATGCTGATATAAATCAATGTGTAAATATTACAGTGCGGAAACAAGAAACCCAGAAGAGGGGTAAAAGGAAGTTGTGATCCTGAGAGTTTTAGGTTACTAATATTGTAAGAATGTATAATATGAAAATCAATAAAAACAACTGAAAGAAAATAGAAAATAAATATGTGGGAGCAAAGCGTGGGGAGAAGAATTTCACTGTCTGTTGGCTTCCAGGTTCAGTTCAAAGTGCTGGTGCTTGCCTTTAAAGCTCTAAATGCTTCGGAAATCTTTGTATTGTTTTTACTCTTTTGTTGATTACTGCCTGGGGCTCTTTTGAGGGGAAATGTGGGATTAAAATCTAATCAATAAATAAACAACGCAAATGGCTTCATATCCAAGTACTTGACACATGCCTCTTCCCCTACCAAGCGGCCACATGCTGAGCTCCTTATCCGATCCTCTTCTTTCAAATACCACCTCCATCAGGGTTGGCACACCTACAGCAAAAGGGCATTTCAGCAGCAGCGCCACCCCAGCTCCTGAATGGCTTTCCCAGGGGAAAATGCCTGACCCTTGCTGTTTTTAAGATGTCAGGCAAAAACCTTTTGTTAGCATTTTATCCATCCAGCCATTTAAAAATATTATTCCTATATTCAATAACTGAATGAATGGATCTTTATTTGCGTGAGCCATCAGCCATAGCAATAAAACATCAATACGACATACAAAGAATAGAAATAAAAAGTCAATTATATAAAATACATTTTAGGGGTTTGAATCAATAGTCAAATAGTGGATCTTATTCTGATTGCCCCAGCTTAAAACCTTGCAACCTTTGCTATCACCAGCTCATCTTGATCTGCCAAGAGAATGGACACTGTGGCACTTGTTTTATCTTATAAATCACTTTGACATCATTGATAAAAAAGCAATGCCCATTTTAAATAAACAAATATGTGACTGAGCGGCTATTAGAGCAAAGGTAACACCACAAATGTCATTGCTAAAAACACACACACTTGGGTCACATACAGACAGGCAAACATCGTTTTAGTTGTATGCTGCCTTTCCACAGTTCATATCATGCTCAAGGCAGCTTACAACATGAAAAGATTTTGTTGTTGTTGTTTAGACTGCTGTCACCGTCTGCAGTGATCATGGAAAAGTCTATTCCACTGACTTTTTAAGGTATTATGTTAACACTCTGTAATGCATTGTATTTTAAAATTGTATTTTACCTGATTTGGTAAACTGCACTGGAAACTTTGCTGAAAGGCAGGTATAAAAATCCTTTAAATATACAATTTAAACCAAACTTTTAAATCAAAGCACTGGAAAGAGGAAGTGGAAATGCTGTTTGTTTTTTGTTTTTTTGCAGGTCAGCCTTTCCACTCAGTCACTAATGAGGATCTGATCTACAACCTGATGACTGTCTGACAAAGGAGCAGAGAAAAGAAGTAGGTTAAATAGGAGATTCTTTCTGTATGCACCCTCACATTTATCTTGTGTTAATTCATTATGTATTGAAATTAAAAGGGCCAATCTATAGATTGATTGGTTTAATTATAATATATTGTGTCTTGGTTAATTTACACTTGGGGTGCTGTGTAAGTTTAGTAATATTTTATGCATAGGGATCTATCCAATTTGTTGGGCAGATTCTGCTACTGCTTCTATTTTTCAAGTGAATTTTATCAGGAAAAAAACCATAATGGCTATTCTTAACTTGCCCAATTACATGTGTGTGAGGGACAGGGGATATCGCGAAGTCCCTCCCCTCCTGAGTTCAAGCCAATCACCGAGCACAGGGGAAAGCAGAGAGAGTTACGATTCCAGTAGGGAAGCAGGAAGTCGGGTCCGAGGCTCAGGCAAGGTAGAGGAGCCAGGGTCCCAGGCGGGACAGGAAGGGGCGAATAAGGGAGGGAGACCCATCCCCCCAACACCAGAACTACGCAGAAAGAGGAGGGGAAAGAGGATGGGTCTGCCAAAGCTTTTGTGTTGGAGAAAGACGCGCCAAAAGCCATTAGGAGGTTCTGAAACCAACTGATCACATCACTCCGTGTAAATAGCAATGACTTTAGCACTGTAAATACGCAGCACCAATAAAAGAATAAAATGCAGAGCTGCGTAGCGTCGTTACTCTGAAGTAGTCCGCTCCGGCCACTGTGACAATGTGCATGCTCAAGTGATTATACAAAACAAACAAACAAACCGGAAGCTTTTATTCCAGGGATTATGGGGTCAGAAATTCCAAAAAAAAGATGATTAAGTTGTTTATGTAACAACAGCAGATAGGATTCTCTGTGCACAAAGTTGGAAGGAGGAAGAAGTTCCAAAAAAAAGATAAATAAGGTCAGGGGTCAGCAAATATTTTCAGCAGGGGGCCAGTCCACTCTCCATCAGACCTTGTGGGAGGCCGGACTATATATTTTTTTTGGGGGGGGGATGAATTCCTACGCCCCACAAATAACCCAGAGATGCATTTTAAATAAAAGGACACATTCTACTCATGTAAAAAGACACTGATTCCCGGACTGTCCGTGGGCCGGATTTAGAAGGCGATTGGGCCGGATCTGGCCACTGGGCCTTAGTTTGCCTACCCATGAGTTAGGTGATGGAGTAAGCGGAATTGGCAAAGCAAACAGCCAAAATAAGAGACTCTAATGATGATTACTTTGTGGGAGAATGGAAGCCCCTTTTGGACTGCTTAAGGAAATATTACAGTATGATGAATTCACAAGCAGGATTTGAATTAGGAGCAACAGAAGGAATGTTGTTGTTATGGTATAAGAGACAGAAAGGTGCAGCAGAGAAATAAAAACACCCTGGAAAATGGGGTGGGAAGTAAACAAAGTTTTGTTTCTTGCCAGTCTGGAACAAAGCTGGTTCACAAATCACTTCAGCCAGGACATTTGAATTAAGGACAGTTATATCGCGATTTTCACTTTTTTATGGGACACCCAGTAAGTTTACAGACAGGCAGCAATATGGGATTATTCTCAGTTACTGAGGCAGGGAGTATTGAAGTCAGTGCACTGCAGCGTGTGTGAGCAAGAGAGTGGAGGATATTGATGGATATAGCCTTGTCTGTTTTCTTCCCCCCCCCCCCCCGTGCAGGCCAATCAATTCCACACTTAGACAGCCACACTCATTTTGTGGTTTTTGTTTGCTCTGGAGACCAGAACAGGAGACTGTCATTTCCTTCCTGGTTTGTGTTCATTATGATCTGCCACGAAGGTCCTTCTGTTACATTATTTGCAGGTGGAAAAGGAAATCCACAAGGAGTCTCTCTGGACTGCTCTATCCCATTTGCACAGACAATCATGTTTTGCATCTTCATTTCTGGGCTGACTTGCCATGATCGATAAAAGAAATCACAAATGCTCACATTAAAATATTTATAAAGGGAAAAACAAAATGGGAGAAGGGGGAAAGAGCAAAAGCAGAGATATCACAGGGCTGACTGCAGGCATGCTGGTAATGACCTTCTGTCACTTTATCCTGTATTATGTATTGTAAAATGCTAGCATGAAGGTTGATCTATGATTTCAAATAATTTTGAAAAATGGCACAGGGGCACTATTCAGACATTATCCCATATGTAATGTCGACTGCATGAGTGGGGAGATTGGGTGTGCATTATCTGGCTCCCCACTCTCTGCTGCATCACCTTAGATGTTGGGAACTAGTTACAAGGTTCTTTGGATCCTTGTAATAATATCTAAAGGACCAATAAAAACCTTCAAACAACACTTTTTATTGAGAGGAGTGGGGAAGTACTACTTTCCCCCTCTTTAATCTTGATTTGTTACAATCCTGCCCAGCACACAGAATGCAGCCTTTTGGCAGGTACGGCTGCTTGCCTGTCTTTTTTTAATTTTTTTTTATTCATTTGGTTTTCCAGATTAAAGTTTTACAATCACAAATCCCTCCTCCCCTTTGTGGGTCCTATTGTTAATCATTGCCTCCTGCATCTTTTTATGATAATCCAAATCTTTTACATCTCCATTATGTCCAAGATTCACCATTAAACTACAAGTGTTATTCCAATCCTGCTACAGTGGTACCTCGGGTTAAGTACTTAATTGGTTCCGGGGTGCCATTCGCACCCCGAAAAGTACTTAGCCTGAGCGGAGCTTCCACGCACGCGCGGCGGAACCCGGAAGTAAACACTTCCGGCTCCACAGAGTACTTAACCTGAAAGTACTCAACCTGAAGCGTACTTAACCCGAGGTATGACTGTAATGATTTTAGCTGTTTACAATGGTTTTTAAGATAAATTATAATTTCCCCATTCCTTATAAAAATTTTGTTCTTCCTGATTTTAGCCATTTCGGCATAATCCATCAGCTTAATCTGCTGGGCTGCTTGCCCATCTAACCCACGATTGCTTACTACAATACGCAAAAGACCTTCAGGGACTCAGAGGAGGTTGTTCATGTCACCTCCTAACTGTTCCCTTTAACTGTAGCTGCTTTGGAATGAATCAATGTCCTTCTGCATGCAAACCATGCACTCTATCACTGAGCTGTGGTCCCTTGCCACTTGCCAGTATTGCTCAGTAGTCTTCATCTTAGTAAGACTATATTCACACACTACTTTCATGCTCAATACTGCCCTCCCATGAATCAGTTCTACAGATAGATGCCTTGATGGTGTTTATTTTACACAATCCTGTAGGAGCTAAATCTGCTCCTGGAGCACATTACCTTCTACTGGATAGTGGTCAGAGTCCGTCCTTCCTTTCTTCCTTTCCTTCCTTTCATATTCCTTATTGGGAGAGGACACACTTAGACAGTTGAACTGTCAATTGATAATCTCCACAAGTGATTTATTTTTTTTGCTGTCAGTTTTGATTATGACAGTTATCTTTTAGTCAAACAGGGCCTTTCTGTAAAATATCTTTTAATCTTCATTGAATTACCATTCTTAGAAAAAAAAAAGTGCTAAACCCGTAGCCATTATCACAAGGTTTCAGAAACATTCTGTCAGTAAGTAGCAGGAGATTATATTAATTTACTGGCTGTAAGGCTTTGGATATAATGATTTCTCTAACAGTTTGCAACTTAATAAAGTACGACAAGGCAAAGCTGGAAAAAAAATGTCCTTTATCAAAAACCACTGCCACAAAGCTTGGCTAGCAACAAAACTATTACTCATTAACACAAAATGTGGCGGATGGAGTATACCAAATCTAGTGTTACATTATAACACAAACTAAATTTCCCATGCAATTCCACTTCTTGTGGAAGATGAGGATAAACCATAGACCAGACCTGAAATAATAGATGGTTTAACACTACATGGCCTTTGGTTCTTTGAAAACAAATTTACATCCTGTCTCAATGTCAAAACAGATTTTTATTTATGACTTCCAAATGCTGGACACAAAAGCCATCTTGCTAATCTTCTGGACTATCTCCACACTTGCCATTGGTGTATTATTCAACATTCAATAAATGCCATAGTTATGATATCAGGGGATGGAGTGTCAAGCTTCTGTGTAATCCCTATGTAAATAGAACCCCAATCTCTAAAGAACAACTAAGAGACCAAAGAGGTAACCGGACTCTCCCATGCATATTCTGCCACCAACTCCAGAACTTAACAGCAAATCTTTCTCAGAGAGTGCTATTCAACACTTGACCTTTTTTGAAACATTAATTAAAAAGCAGAATACTAAATCAAGAAGCTTAATTTCATCTTTGTACAAATTTCTTTTGGATGCAAAATTTAACAACTTAAATGGCACCAAGATGGTGTGGGGAAATTGGTTGCACTATTGATGCTGGTGCTTGGACCAAACTATGGCATCAACCCCCCACCCCACCCCTTCAAATCCATCTTAGGGAGGAAAAGAGAATTAACACTGAAAATAATTCATAGTTGGTACTTAACCCCTCATAGATTGGCACACATGTCTCCCTCTGCCTTGCTGAGATGCTGGCATGGTACATATCTGGTGGCCCTGTGCCAAAGACCACAAATTCTAGATCTTAGACTTTAAAGAACCAAGAACTCCCCAGTTGGCGCAATTGAATATGTATGAAAAGCGATAGTATGGCAGGGCCTCGCCAAACTCTCCACCCCTCAGACCTTGGCAACCCCTATTCCCTTTTAAACCTCACCGAAACCCCACCCTCACTCCCCTTAGATCTCACTGAACCTCTACCCATCCCCTTAGACCTAGCCAACCACCTCACTCCTTTAAGACATGCCAACCCCCTCTCCCCCCAAACCTTGCCAAACACCCCATCCCCTATAGCACTTGCCAAACAAAAACAAGAACCCCTCAGCCTCTCTGTAGAGTGGGCAGTGGCCAGAGTTGGTCCATATGTGCCAGTACATGGCATGTTTGTTCGTTCTTTGCCCACCTCAAACATATAGTCAATCGGTATAGGGAGCAGGCCAGGAAATAGGAGTGAAATGTAACCGAGGGATTTGGGGGGTGTTGTTGCTTTGAGCCCATTTGCTGTTTCTGAGGTGGATCCTGCATGCTGCTGGCTCATGTTTGCTGCCTGGGATGTGTTAGTATCAGCTGTGGATCCACAGGCTGGCTGGCCACCACTTCTGCCCACATGCCTCATCCGTGCACTGCCCCTCCTGCATCCTAACAGCCATCTGATTTGCAGCAGCAGCAGCAGATCTCCAGGCCAGTTGGGGAGAAGGAAGGCAACAGTGCCAGCCAGGTGGGGATTTGGCCCATAGCTGCCAAGTCTCCAGTTTTCCCCGGGAAATCCCCGTTTTTCCAGCTGTTCCTAGCTGAAAAAACAGATTTTTTTGTTTCCCCCCCAGTTTATTCTGGCGCGACGGCCATTTTGGAACTGGGCGGAGCATGCTCAGAAGCGACTTTTGATGCTGCTCTGCCCAGTTCCAAAATGGCTGCAGTGCGACTTCTGGCATGGTGGCCATTTTGGAACTGGGCAAAGCAGCATCAAAAGTCACTTCTGAGCATGCTCCGCCCAGTTCCAAAATGACGGCAGCGCTACTTCCGGTCTGCTATTTCCGGCCCCATTCCTTATTTCTCTGACAGCAACTTGGCAGGTATAATTTGGCCTTCTTCCCCATAGCCAGGCCTTCCTTTAACCTCGCCAGTCATTTTGACAGAATTTTAGAATAGAGAGAAAGCAGAATGAAAAAGCAGCATGGCTGTCAAGGAAAAGAAAAGAGAAAAGAAAAGAAAACCATAAACTAACAACTGCACTGTTCCCCACAAACTGACCTAAAAAGGTGAACTTTGAACTCATTACCCCCCCAAAAAGAACACAAGGAGAAGCCTGCTGTATCAGTCCAACAGTCCAGAATCTTCCAGCATTCTGTTTCCAAGTGGCCAGCTAGATGACTCCAGGAAGTTCAAAATCACGGCACCTAATGCCTTTAGGTTGTTTGCAGGCCTGTCCATTAATGTGACTAATCTCCCCCCCTTTAATATAAATAATCACCATGTTTTGTGGTAGTCAATTCCATAAATTACCATATTGGCCTGAATATAAGCCGGCAATATCGCCTCCCGGCACTACCTCCTCAAGCTGGTGCTGACCGCCCCCATCCCCCTTTCAGGGCGGTAGTGCCGGGAGGCAGGTGCGCAGGGCTTGGTTCCAAATACAAGCTGCACTTTAACTTTTCACGGTCAGAATTTTTTTTGGGGGGGGGGGGAGTGTGTGGCTTATATTTGGGCCAATACAGTAATTGCATGTTGTATGAAGAAGTGCATTTTTTCCTTTTGCTTCTTCTTTTCATTCTAGAATCTCCTGACAGAATGAGCATCAATTCCAAAATTCATAGTATGATTACTCTTTTATGCAAACATCTATAGATTGCCTGATACGCACTAACTCAACTTCACAGGGAGCTCATTCAAGTTTCGGAAAGACAGCGGAAAAGGCCTTGCTCTTTCATTCAATGCACATTTTACTGATGGGATTCAAAGCTCTGGACAGTTCTTGAGCAAGTGTGTTGAAGGACCGAGTCTTATGTTTCTGATTTGAAAATGCAAAGAGGTATATTTGTCAATTTTAGAATAACAAAACTGCCATGCACAGTGTCACAATACAATTTTCCATTTCTTCACTTGACCCTATTAGCTTTTGCTGCCAGGGCAGTAAATTCAAATTTCCCAGCAGTGTATTTGGTTAAAATTCTGTTGTTTTAAATGAAATGAAGATTGTTTTTTTTTTCATCTTTGCCTGTCTTGCTCCAATTACTGTATTATTTTAGGCTTTGTGGACGAGACTATACCAGCCTACCTAAAATTTGTTCAATGTCACTTGAAACGTCATTAATTCTTACTCTCCCGTTCTTCTAATTAAGGAGCTGGGATTACAGCACCATGTCCCTCAGGAGGCTAATGCTTTTGCATGTGACAATTTATGCTTCGGGAAATAAAACAAGGTAGGCGGTCAAATGAGTGCAATTCCTACCTTGATTGTGAAATTGCTTTGAGAAAGCATTATGCCCTTGGTTGTCTTTGATAGATTATCCATTCAGTATTCAGGGCTTCGTTCATCTATTATTGACCAAGAAAAGGATGAGCTACAGATGGCCCACGTTTTTACAGAGCTAAGGAGAAATGTAACAGTTTATTAGCTTTTGTGTATGCAAGCAGTTATTCTTCATGAGTAAAGGCATAAAATAACTTTGGGGGGCATCAGCCTCATGTCCCTCTTCATAAAATCAGGATCAGGTAGAAAAATGTTGAGCACTTGATTTTTTATATATCAGAATCTTAGAGATAGGAAACACAATTCGGAAATGAGCTCTCTGTCAAATAACTGTGTATGTAGTTATTCAGAAATATACTTCATCTTTTCCCATGAGTTCCAAACTATGGATTTGAGACTATCTGCCTGAGAAACGTTGGTGCTCCTATTACAATTGTTTAATGTTTTGAATAATTTGGAGGAGGCTCCAAATTTGCTTCAAATGTCACTTTTGGTGGAATTCTGGTGACAGTTTGGGATCCCCTTGAATAATTCTTCCCCTAAATCCATCATATATTTCGTCTCTAAACTTGCTTCAAATTCTGCTTTCAGCTAACTCAAACAACAACAACAACAACAACAACAACAACAACAATTTATTATTTATACCCTGCCCATCTGGCTGGGTTTACAACTATGGTAGCTTTAACATTTCATGATGATGGTTTTGTTTGGTTATCACTGTTGTGATCATGGTTATTGTTATTCTACTGCTAAGTCCACAACTAAAGGGGGAAGGCATAGAGGTGAAGATGCATAGAGCTCACCTGGTGGTCCTCAGCAACAGGCAGACAGCTGAGGAGATAGAGAGGTGCAAGACATATGGGAATCTAGCAGGGTTTGGGGACAAATGTAAGAAAATCCAAAGAGCAGGCAGACTAGTCTATAGTCTTGAGCATGCTGCTTTGCAAGACCTGTTTGCTGTCTTTTCTTTAGTTCTTTCCTCTGTCTTTTACTCAAGTCTTTGTTCAAACCTTGCTAAATATCGTGACTGCCATTCTTTAGTTAACAAAGGGCTATTTCATGTAGCCCTTCGCTCACACAGTAGGGTGTTATTAACTCTCACCAACAACCCAGTTCTTTTGAGGTTTCCGCTGTTATCAGACCCCATATACTTAAGTGGAATTTGTTTCTTGCCAATGTTTGGAGGATTGGGCTGCCTCTGAGAACAAGAATTCTGATGGTGAGGAAGGCAAAACAGATAATAAGGGAGCCTACTGTGATCCATGCACTGCTGTGAGCAACTACAATGAAGTAAGCTTGATCCTGTGTTAACCCCAGTGCCTGAATCCATGTCTGTTTTCTAAAGCTCTTTTTTCCCACCTTGCAGCCAGAAACCTGATGCCGGTTCACCTGAGTAACGATAACAAAACAGACTTTTCAAAATAAAAGCCCCCAAAATAAGAGTGAATGCTAAGGATGCAGCTAGCCATAAATGTTCATAGAAGGAAGGAACACCTGTTTGCAAACAGGCCTTATGAAAATACACTAGACGGTTTAATGACTGCAAAGACAAGAATTAAATTAGATTGCATAGAATATATCATGTTAAAAAACTTCACAAGTTACTTTTCTGGCTTGGTGAATATAAGCACTTTTAAAATTTGTCCAAGGAGCAGGTTCAGGAAGTAAATTGAAGTAAAACTAGCACCTGACTTTTAATCCAAGGTAGGTGGTGGTGATGGTGATGATGCTTGCAGAATGACTTGAGGATTTTAAAGAAAGGAAGGGGAATTCAGGATTTAAATATATAAGAATCATGCAAAAATACTAAAATGAGTGATAATGCAAAGCAGTAAGAAATGGAAAACATGTTGGAGAGTTAGGAAATAGTAGATGCACACCACTGTTTGAGCTCTGGGTTGAGCTGTTGAGGTCCTAAAGATGGAGAGAAAACTGAGACTTAGGAAAGAAATAAGTAGCATGCTGAGGAAATGGGAAATGAATGGGAACTGCTTTAGCTAATGAACAGCCCACGCCAGCTCACCCATTCTTGAGTTTATGATCTTCTGTGGCAACTAGACTTGGCAGTGAATGGACTGGCAGTATGTATCATGAATATCAATGTCAAAGATGAACATATGAAGTTGCCTTATATTGAGTTGATCTCTGAGTGCATCTCTGAGGGCTCTGGAAAAAAATCTTTCTCCGTCCTTCTTCCCGATATCACACTAACCGGGAACTGCATTCTAAGCATGTAATCTGCCACTGAACTCTGGCCCTTCCCTTTCCTCAGGGGGGATAAGCAAGAGCGGAAGGTCTATCACTGTCATGTGCTGCTGGTGAACTACCAGAGCATGGGCCTGGTCACTGCTCTGTTCACATTTGAAAACAGAATGCTAGGCTAGATGGACTTGGGTCAAATCCAGTAAAGCAATTCATGGGTTCTTGTGTTTCTCAGCACCTCCGTTTTAGAAATTAACCTCCTGTGTTGGTGCTGCTTTTGTTTGTACCTATGGCAGATGTCTGGTGGAGCTTACAAATGCAATTCTGACCTCGGCAGTTAATCTGATTCTCAAGCAGTGCACGATCAGACTGATGCGAGCAGACAGCACTTAAGCCCAGGTGTCATCACTGAGCATACCTCTTGACACAAAATGCAACTTGACAGGTCTTATTGTTCAGTTTCCCTTCCTCATGTGGGTTTTTTTTTTGTGTGTGTGTGCTAAACTGGAAATGTTGAGGGACAAACTATTTGATTAGGACATATGAAAATCCACAGTAGCAAGTGGCCCCTATTGTTACCCTTTGGTGCATTTAATGCTCACTTGAACCTCATGGCTGCTCAGCAGAGATATTTGTTTGCCTCATTGGCTGTTGTTCCCCTTCTCTCTCCCATTACATTTCTGTTTCAGACTGTTGCAAGCTTTATAGCAGGGGTGGCCAACTCCCAAGAGACTGTGATCTACTCACAGTTAAAAACTGGCAGTGATCTACCCCCTTTTAGGGGGTCCAGGTCAAAATTGTTGAGCTATTTTTGAGGGGTGCAGGGCAAAAGTGTTGAGCTTCTTTTAGGGGAGTCAAACTTGTTGAGTTTCTTTGGGCGGAGCCAGTGATCTACCACAGATATCCAGTGATCTACCGGTAGATCACGATCTACCTGTTGGATGTGCCTACTTTATAGCAAAGTGAGGAAGATGGTGTAAATTTTGTAACTTTTTCTGTCCCCAGAAAAATGGGCAGCCGTCCCCAGAGAAGTCCGTCATTCAACATATTTGTTTATCTTAGTTAAAATTCAGAAGGCATTTCAGGATGTCTGAGGGAATAACATTACTTTGGTGAAGTTAGTCGTCTTGATTTTCTTTCTGGATTTGTATGTGTGTGTTCTTGTTTTTTTAATTTAATAGCTAGCAAAATATTGGCCATTCCAGCAGGCATATGGTATGTGGAGGTGTGGGTATATATAGCAAAATTGGGGTTAAGGTATAGTGGCCTGTGTAAGGCCACCTAGTGAATTCGTGGCAGAGGTGTGGTGTACAGGTCTAAGTGTCAGATTTGGACCATGGAGATCTAGGTTCCATTTCCAAAGTTATAAATTGACTATATTTTAGCCTAATTTAAAAGATTAGCATGGTGAGATTGAAATGGGGTAGAACCACATACACCACTTGGAGTTTCTTGGAGAAAAATGTGGTATATAACTGTAGTAAGTATAAATGAAGAATACAAATAAGGTGTGTGTGTGTGTGTGTGTGTGTTCCCCTAATCTGGGGAACTGGGTTCGCGTCTTCGCTCCTCCACATGCAGCTGCTGGGTGACCTTGGGCTAGTCACACTTCTTTGAAGTCTCTCAGCCCCACTCACCTCACAGAGTGTTTGTTGTGGGGGAGGAAGGGAAAGGAGAAGGTTAGCCACCTTGAAACTCCTTAGGGTAGTGATAAAGCGGGATATCAAATCCAAACTCCTCCTCCTCCTCTTCTTCTATCAAAATCTCTGGCATAATTAATGGGTTCTGATGAGCAGAAAGGCTTTGTCCCTTTGGTCTATAAACTTTTCACACACATCCTACAAGATGAGAGCAAAGTAACAAAAATATTCACCAGATTTCAACTTGGACACAAAATGCTCCCAGCACTATAAAATATATTGATAGCTATTAAAATAAAGTTACATTTGGTTTTCTTCTTTTTCTCCGATGTTGCAGTCAAGATATGAAAGCTTTTCAGCAAGCTTTCATATCTTGACTGCAACATCGGAGGACCCATCATTAAAATAACTAGAGATTATCTGGTCAGCTGTATACTAAATTGCAAAACTAAATTGACAAAAGTAATATAATAGATTCAATATTGCAACAGTGGGGAATAAGAAAAACAAGAGTGAAATGGACCATAGAGTGCAACTTCTCATTTGCACAATCAAACAAATGTATTCTTTCATTTAGTATGCCACATGAGACTTCATTAAGAGTTTCTTTTGTGTTCTAAAACAACCTCATAAAAGAAGCCTGAATGAATTAAATTATGCTAGCAGCCAGAGAATTTTGTCATACGGTACTACATAACACAGCAATGATCGGATTAGTCATAGCAAAACCACAGAAGCTAGTGCTACTGAATATTGTTTCGATTTTCAAAGATGAAACTTTATTCTAAATTTATGATTATGCTTTGTGATTTACAAATGAGGCTTAGTGTTTTTTTGAGCCTGTGTTTTTATAACAAGACTTTTAAGTACCTTTTCCTGCGTCATAGCCTGACCAACATTCTGACCTACCAACAAATCATTAAATACTGCTATTCCAGAGAGCTACATATATACCTTCTGTTTTTTTGCTGTTTGCTTGAGACTGTGGAGGTGAACCATAGCTTATTAACAGGCTAATTCATGCAGGGACAGCTTACAGATTGTTCATTGAAAACAGGGGAAAGGGACAGCTCAAAACCAGTTCCCATTGTTTGGGAAAGAGTATTGGGATTTCATTCATCCCTGCGTTACACATAGAAGGCCATATATTATGCAGAGAGCATTTGTTTGTTTCTGCATGTGCTCCTCTGAATGGGAGGAGCACATGCAGAAACAAACAAATGCTCTCTGCATAATATATGGCCTTCTATGTGTAACGCAGGGATGAATGAAATCCCAATCAGCAGCCTTATAAAAATTACAATTTTCTAATCTATTTAAGCTGTTACCACAGCATAGGTATCTGTGGCCAGGCTCCAGTTTTCATAGCAGAAACTATTTTGTGTATCCTAGTGAGGTCAGTCAATACCAGCAAAGTGGAATGGAGGCAGAATCACATTTTATTAGGCTATATTGCCATACTATGCAATCAATACAATTTATACATCTTCAAAACTGGTGTTTCATAAACACTGGTTATTATTTCACCAACAGATTTAATCATCTCTGAATGATTTCTGATTCCCATGATTCTGAAAAAAGAGATACCTCAAGTGTGTGTGTGGGGGTACAAAGGTAGATTTGAAAGAAAAGTTGAGATACTGAATGATGGAAAGCTATGAATTCAGATGTATTTCTAAAGAAGGATAGAAGGGGTCTGCACTGATACAACTGAATTTTCACAATAATATGACAACTACCAGTAGACAGGTATAAAATCTGGTCTGTCACTAATCATAAGCACACAGACCTGAAGTTCCTAGATGCTATGTGACAAGTTAAAAGCAACTTAACAAAACACAACAGACAGGCGAACATCATCACATCACCATCATAGGCTTGAAGAGGGATATGATGAATATTACAGCCCTTTTACATGTTTTTTTTAAAAAAATTCTCTTCAACCACATCCTTTGGTGAACATAATGAGAGAGAATGGGACAATGACGAGGGCGGGGCACAGCTTGCCCATGCCCCCCCCTCGGGTATTATCTTAACCTGAATACCTGAAGGTGGCAAAATTTCTTCCAAACTCTTTGTACAGTTAACCCTAAAAGCTAAGACATTGTTTTGTAAAACGACAATGTAAGCAAAAGCGGGGAGGGGGAATTAAATGGAGCTGTAAGTGTTGATATAAGCACTTTTCTCACAAAAAGGTAAATTTGACCCAAGTCATTGTGAATAACAGTATTTTAGATCATACTTCATAGCCTTTGCTATTTTTGAAGTCATCACTTTCCTTTCACTATCATATAAGCAAGATGCAGACTCCATAATTTACTCACAATTACTTCTTTTCCCATCTTTCCCCTGTTGTTGTGAACTCTTGTTTTTCCTGGCCTGCTTCTGAGACGAATTTCTCTGTTAGAGACTCATAAAATATCTGTGAAATGCTTTTCAGGCATGAGTCAAACTAGTTTTCATTGCAGTCCCAGTTTAGATATGACCTAACTTGTTCCAGATGATACCAACATGGTCCTCTGACAGCCAAGTCACTTAATTTAAATTAATTCACATTTAAATTGGTTTACATGTATACAGCATGTGATAATTCTATTGCTATTTTATTTGTGATGCCTCCCCTTGAAACAATCAAAGAGATGGCAGTAAGTTTTGAGGCAATTTTTTACATTAGAAACATGAATTCAAATATTTATGATTTTCACGCCCTCATCAGACTTCTGAAGGGTTGGTGGATTCTGTGGAGACGTTTTGGAGGCTGCAGGTGAAAGAAGAGGAAGGGTGACATCCTGTTGTATGACCAGAAGTTCATCCTCAGTCTTTTAAACTTCAGGTGAATATATATTTATCTAGGCCTTTTAATTGTAGTGTTCTATTGGTTTTATTCTGCTCTTTTGCTTTGGTGCTCTGCTATTTTAATTGTTTTGATATTCCCCCTTCCCCCCTTAAAGTCAGAAGTCAGTCTGAAAGTTGTTAAACTGAAGGGTGGGACATTATAGGCTTTAAATAGGGTTGCCAGACTCAATAGAGGACAGGACTTCTGTGCCTTTAATCGCCCTGCTCTCTTTTGAGTCTGGAAATCTGAAAGAGAAACCAGCAGCCCCTTTGCTTGGAAATTAAACAAAGGGTCTGCTGGTTTCTCTTTAAGGTTTCCAGACTCAAAAGAGAGCAGGGCAATTAAAGGCACAGAAGTCCTGTCTTCTATTGAGTCTGGCAACCCTAGCTATAAATAAATAAATAAATAAATAATAAAGGAGTATGCTTCTGGTGCTAGAACTCTTGAAGTAAATCATAAACAGAGTAAGGACTAGTTGTTTTGGATACTGGAGAAAAAAATATGATACTAGAAGTCTCTTCTCTAGTTGTTAATGTATCACTTCACTTTCTTTGAAATGAAATTTGTAAATTCCTGCATAAACAGATTGCATATTATTCTTTGCTTTGCAATGTCCAGGCATTATCTTTGTACTACTTGAATGTTGCATGCTATTTGGGTGGCAAAATGGCTGCTTTGGAAAGAGCATTTAACCAAAGTGCAATGGTCAAAAGATCTACCTACACTTGCAGGATCTGTGGAAGGAGCAGACTTGCAATTTTTTGGATTTGCATGAGGGGTTGCTATTAATTCTCCCCCTTTAATGTGCTGTAGTGGAAAGTGAGAGGTGGCTATGGGTACATTTTCTGCAATTTCCCCCCTTCTTCTCCCTTCCAGAATATGTGTTTTTATAGTTTCTTTGTGCATTTCTGTCTCATGTTTTTTGAGGGGGAAGACTGGTCAAATTTAATGAAGCTATTACAGTTGAAACGTACAGTACTTTTTTATTTCTGAACTCTTAGTTTGGTGTTTTCTAATCAGTATGTGCTTCATGGTAAAACATTTCTTCACCAGATTTATTTCTTTTCTAGAACAGGCATCCCCAAACTTCGGCCCTCCAGATGTTTTGGACTACAATTCCCATTTCCCCCGACCACTGGTCCTGTTAGCTAGGGATCATGGGAGTTGTAGGCCTAAACATCTGGAGGGCCGCAGTTTGGGGATGCCTGCTCTAGAAGATGAAAGGAAGGCCTTCTAGCTAATTAAAAGGAAGGAACCTTAGTTGAGCTCGTATTGTTAATATTGCTTGATGATGTAATATGATGAACATGTAAAGGAAATAATTCTGAAGCTCCAGAGAAGTTATATTGGGGCATTACAGTAGAAAACTCAACCTTGGCCTAAAATCAAGTGTCTTGCTTAGACAGTTCTTGTGTAGGAGAACGTAGGGAAATGAAGCAAGTATTGATATTAAGTCACAACCTGAAGGTAAATAACTCCATTGTTAAAAAATGCTTATAAAAGACTCTCTTTTAAGATAGATAATACCAGCAAAGTTCGTGAGCTAATGGTATGAGTATTGGTCAGAGATTGTACAGTGTTCGTTTCCTTCATCTGAACCTCCCTGACTTGACTTCTCCATTGGGACAGCTCAAAGAGATATTTGGGCAAAACTAGCTAGCTCCAGTTTCTCAGAATTCCTATTTTTATTTTATTTTATTTATTTGCCTTATCTACCACCCTTCAGCATAAGATCTCAGGGTGGTCTGCAAAATAGAAATTCAAGGTACTGTAAAAGTACAAATAAATAGTTAAAACAAAAGAATAACCCCCTCCCAGAAACACATTTAGGAAGCTGTAGAATATTAATAAGCCCAAGGCCTGGTTGAAGAGGAACATTTTCTTAGTAAGCTTTCAAAATGTGCTTGGGCTTATTGCAAATTCTTTTGTCTCCTATATACAGTATGCTCTCATGCCCCATATCATTATTCTGTAATTATTGCCTGTTATTTTGAAGGGAATTTGTTTTAATAAAAAGACCCCTCTCTCTCAAATCACTTATATTCCCACCTGCACTATCAGTAGCGTCTTAAGGTCATCAGGCGCCCTGGTGCAGATCCCACTCTTTTCTTTTTCTTTTTAAAGGAAAGCTCTTACCTGGCGTGCCGGGTGGCTTGCTGGGTCCACAACCGTTTCCTTCCCGCCGACAGGGCGCTGCGTTTCATTGGTAGAGGTGCTGCCATGTGGCATCGCCTCTACCAATGAAACGCAGCGCCGGGGTGAGGGATGACCCTGTCGCTGTAGAGCGGGCAGGGTCCTAGTGCCCCTGCTCCGCTCGTTTACCTCTCTTCCCCGAAAAGGAGAGGAAAGGGAAAGGGAGGCCGCCGCGCAGCTCCCCCACTTGCTGGGGCGCCCCTCAGCGCCTCTCAGCGCCCTGGCGCCCCTAGGGCCAATGGGCGAGCCGCCCCTGTGCACTATACATTTAAAGCATTTCAGCAGTCATGGCTTCCTCCAAAGAATCCTGGGAACTCTACTTTGCTATGAATGTTGAGAGTTGTTAGGAGTCCCTTGTTCCCCTCATAGAGATACAATTCTTACCGTTCCCTGGGAAGTGCTTTTGATTGTCTAAGCACCTTGGGAATTGTAGCTCTGTGGGGGGAATATCAACTCTCAGCACCCTGAGCAAACTATAATTTCCTTGGGTAAGCCATGATGGTTTGATGTTTTATGATACTGCTTTAAAAGTATAGTACAGTACTGATGTAGCCTTATATTTTAATGTCTGTACAATAGTTAGTAGGGCATACCCACAAAAAATATATTTTGTAATTCAGACATTCATATTGACACAAGACTCTCATAGTTTGCTTAGCTATTGGAGCTTGCCAAGTTATCTATAAGAAACATGTGTGGCTTAGTGCTGTGCCAAAAGAATTCTCCCCCATTTTTATTTTTTATTATTCTTTAATTAACAAGAAAAGAAACTGCATTTCACAGTTAGCAAGGGAAGGGAACATTTTGAGGAATTATCAATGGGTGGGTGCAGGTTTTGTGGTCCTTGCTGTGCTTTTGAGGTACCCAAGGCATATTTGTTCATACAAGTGTCAGAGGAATTTATTGAAAACAGAATGCCAGTGGATTGCCTTCTACCATTTGAGCCTGGCCATTTGAGCCCATTGTTGCTGTTCAAATCTTGCCATAGCTGTCAAGTTTTCCCTTTTCTCGTGAGGAAGCCTATTCCGCATAAGGGAATTTCCCTTTAAAAAAGGGAGAACTTGACAGCTATGAATCTTGCTGTGAATACTTTTCATTTTACCTCTCTGTAGTGAAATGTTGTTTTTCTTAAAAAACAAAAAAACAAAAAACAAAGCGAAACATGCACACATTGCGTGTAAAAATAGATACATAAATTGCTTTGCAATACACATTATTTACACATTCATTGACATTTAATTGCAGCTTTCCTGACTGGTACCTCTTTGCTTTTCTTGTTTCAAGCCTAAATGTGCTAAGACTGCAATCCTAACCATGTGTACAAAGGAAATTCAATTTAATTCAGTGAGATTTACTTCCAGGGGTAAAAGTTTCAGACATAATCTGCTCCCTATTGTGAGTTTTAAAAATCAAGGGATTGCATTCAAAGCAGCACTAAGGAAATTGGTTCATCAGTGCAAACATTCCTCCCTGCCGGATAGAGCAATCTCACCTCTCTTTTTCCCACCTGCTGTGTTGGTGGTTCCCCAACACACCAGAACAGATTAGTGGAGGGTCACATTGGAAGGACAGGGAAGTCCCACTGCACAACTATTGAGTTGCCTAGTGGAATGCATAACTTTCTTTTTCCCCACATGGAAAGAAAACATATCTCATGTTATCTGTGGATTTTATATGTGCTCCTCAGTTAAAGACTGAGGCTCTTTCTCAAAGTATGGATTTGACTGCTCAGTTTTGACCACATACCCATCCCTTAAATCCTTGTCTTAAATAGAAAATTAAGATCTCTTTCCTTTCTTGCCCCTGAAGAATTATTGACTGATGCCTGACTGAGCTGTCAAAATAAATAAAACAAATATTAAATGTAGCCACAGAAGTTGTAGAGAAGCAATGATGTTATGGAATTTGTCCATCTGGCTGAGATCCCTGGTCCAGATATTGCCATTTATTATTCATGTGATCGTATGTTCAGGCTGTTTTCTATGACATGCATAGCTGTAACTAACCACTGGGGGAAGAGTAGCACAGCTTGTGGAGAGTAATGTGTAGGGCAGTGGTGGCCAAAGCTGGCCCTCCAGCTGTTTTTGGACTACAACTCCCATCATTCCTAGCTACATAACAGGACCAGTGGCCAGGGATGGTGGGAATTGTAGTCCCCAAACAGCTGGAGGGCCAAGTTTGGCAACCACTGGTGTAGGGTATTCAGTTAATACTGAGAGACCTGAGTTCAAATCCACTCTCAGCCATGACCCTCATTGGAAAAGCAGGTTTCTTAATTGGAGGGGGGGCTTCATGAGTACAGGAGACTCTTTGCATCTTTCTAAGTTCATCACAAAACTTGTGGAGGGTAAAGGGAGTGGTGATGGGGACAAAGCTAGCATTTTTCTCCCCACACATTCCTTACATGTTAACACTAAAGTACTCTTGTGGTAAGTTGTCTGTTTTGGAACTGTCCGACCAATCCTGATATCTCTCCATCTGGCTGATTAATATCTACTTTTGTCTCTACATGGCAGGTTTATCCCCCCCCCCCCCACAACAACTTCATCTCACCTATTGGGCTCACCCTGCTGAGCAACACGACATGTCTTCAATAGTGCAGGTTCATGAGAATGTTGTAAATCAAGGTCATGATCCAATATTTTTGGGTCTCTGGTGTGCATTCAATTCCCTGACATCAATGTGATATGAATGGTAGTGCCCTTGCTTCTATGATGATATTGCAATCCTGCAGGGCTTTGAAATCTCACCAGGAATGCCTGGTGGTGAGATTACTCCTATTTCATGATATTCCACCATGTGAATCAGTCCAGGAAGGATTTTTCATTACATATCTGTAGTTTTTGATGCTTAGGTGATCATGCCCTCATTTCCTTTAACACTGCTACTCAGGCGTACATTCACCCTTCACAGCATTGGACTACATTCTGAAATATGTAAATTGTGGTCATATTTATTTCAGGGTAATTAACCGACCATGACATAAAACAACAAAACGGTTTGTAGCCAGATGTGTCTCAGCAATATACACCTGTGATTCTAAAATTATAGTTTTACAAATAATTTTCCATTTCCTGATGCCTGTTCTCTAACCAAGCAAAGCCAACAAAAATATGTGTTACTTATTTATACCTTTGTGCTGTGTATTAATTGAACACCTGTGAAATCTGGAAGACAATGACATATTAAATAGCATATGTTTTCAACTGCAGGTTAAACTAGAAACAGTAGCCACTATAGAAAAGCAAAAAAGGAGTCAAATCATACAAGAATGGCAGCTGTAAACATGCTAAAAGTCTCAGGTTCAATTCCTGATACAGTATCTCCAAGTAGGGCTGGGAGAAACTACCTGTCTGAAATCCTGGAGAGCTGCTGCCCGTCAGAGCTGGATGGACCAGCAGTCTGATTCAGTATAAGGCAACTTCCCATGTTCCTATGTAAAGTAGGAAACAGCCAAACTAATGTGTAGGGTTAAACATTTTCCCCCCAGCATACAATCATGAGGAATGCTATATGCAGCCCAGATATAATTTTAGGTAAAGGTAAAGGGGTCCCTGACCATCAGGTCCAGTCGTGTCCGAATCTGGGGTTGCGGCGCTCATCTCGCTCTATTGGCTGAGGGAGCCGGCGTTTGTCAGCAGACAGCTTCCAGGTCATGTGGCCAGCATGACAAAGCTGCTTCTGGCGAACCAGAGCAGCACACGGAAACGCCGTTTACCTTCCCACCGGAGCGGTTCCTATTTATCTATTTGCACTTTGATGTGCTTTCGAACTGCTAGGTGGGCAGGAGCTGGGACCGAGCAACGGGAGCTCACCCCGTTGCAGGGATTCGAACCGCCAACCTTCTGATCAGCAAACCCTAGACTCTGTGGTTTAACCCACAGCACCACCTGGGTCCCTGATATAATTTTAGTGGGCATTAAAGGTAAAGGTAAAGGGACCCCTGACCGTTAGGTCCAGTCGAGAATGACTCTGGGGTTACAGTGCTCATCTCACTTTACTGGTCGACGGAGCCGGCGTTTGTCCGCAGACAGCTTCCATGTCATGTGGCCAGCATGACTAAGCCGCTTCTGGTGAACCAGAGCAGCGCACGGAAACCCCGTTTACCTTCCTATTTATCTACTTGTACTTGACGTGCTTTCGAACTGCTAGGTTGGCAGGAGCAGGGACCGAACATTGGGAGCTCACCCCGTTGCGGGAATTCAAACCGCCGACCTTCTGATTGGCAAGCCCTAGGCTCTGTGGTTAAGACCACAGCGCCACCTGCATCCCTTCAATGGGCATTAGCCATAGATTTTTGGGAGTGCTATTTTAATAATGGAACCGTAAGCGAAAAACCCTCACACAACATAGCATTCCTTGCCACAAAAGTCAGGCCTTTCACAGTTTTGCTTCTATATTGGCAACTGGAGGAGGGGAAAGTATCACTAAGAGGGTGGTAATTTGGCTCAGATTTCCACACCATCAGTATTACAGCTCTTTGTGCATTTCTGACTTATCAAAATTTCAATGAGGTGTTTAAGTTTCTAACAGCTGCAAGGAAATAGCTCCCTTTGTTTGCCTCCTTGGTGGAGAGATGGTGGCAGAAATGGAGAGATTGTAATAGTAGATTCGCATGTGTGGCTGAAGCACTGGAAGAACAGATTAGGAAATGATACAATCGGGAACAAAGTTGAAATCCACTGCCGCCTGATATATGAACAAGCAAGGGAGAGAACTCTGCAGGGGTTTGCAGCCTGTTTGTTTGATACTGGCTGCACCAGAGCAATGGTTTATGTAATCACAGCAAGATTTGATGAAGGGGTTGAACAGAAGCTGCTCCAGATGGACCCCTTTAGGGAAATGTGAGCACTTCGCATATGGCCTCAGTTTGGATTGCAGAGATGTTAATTTATAAAATGTAAAGATGCCCATTAAAGCAACACAGAACTGGTATGGATGAATCACAGAATGGTATCCAATTTGTACCATATTAAAATTCTGACTGCGGGGAATGAGTCAAGGATACCAATTCTCTCTTGCCCTTGGCTCAGGGGCATGTTCCATTCATTCTTCTTCTTTTTCAGCACTTGCATACTGATAATGGCTTTGTGGACAAATTGCAGAAATCACCTGAATGGGTGTATGTAGATTCATAAATTAATAATCTCACTGTAATATACATTCTGAGCCAATTGGTCGGAAGAAAATTTGGGAAGAGGATTAGGAGTTTGTGTGTTAAATTCTCCTACCTGCACCGCCCCCCCCCAAATCAATGTGCTTTCAATATGTTTCTTCTGTGTTTGTTTGCAGTGTTGTTTTCCTCAAAGATCAAGCTAGTTGCCTGGTTATGAAGATTACAGGCAAAACATTGCTTAGGCAACCAGGTAGCTCTGCTGATCTTCCAGTGCTATGCGGTAGCATTAAGTGCAGGAAAAACAAAATTGTCGAGATCATCAAGGTACTGAACAGTCACAGGAGAAATGAATTGGAAGTCAAAAGAGGATGGGGGGGGGTCCAAACAGGCAGCTTAATGGGTGAATTTGGTGCCTCTCCTGACACATTGTCCAAAGTCAGGGTGCAGCTCATCAGCTTGGAAACAAGGTTACAAAATTATGTTGTTTGAGTCACAGCTCTATGGGAAATGTGATAGTGCAAGAACGTATCCTAGACTAGGTTTACACAACTTGCGACCCACCAAGCCATGTTTGCAGGTCGCTGAGGGTTCAGTTATCTTCCTGATTCTGCTGCCTGACCAAGACAGCTTCTTAAAAATTAATTGCACTGTCACCTTGCATATGCCTGCCTGTCTGTGTGTAACACACAAACACCCACACCCCTCTTGGTCTCTTCTCCAGTCAAACAATGCGGATTACACCCATGGACCCATGCTTATTTGTGGATCTCATCTACATCATGCTGCACTCTTATTGATGATAAGATAAGAGGATTAATTTGCAGAAATTTAAATTTAAAAAAACCCACAAGTGAAATAAAAAAGAACTGGAATGTAAGTTAAATTGAAAATAGTGCTCATTTAGAATACTGCTGACTTGTGTGATTTAATACACATGTGAATTTTAGA
Organism: Zootoca vivipara; assembly: GCF_963506605.1. Lineage (NCBI taxonomy): Eukaryota > Metazoa > Chordata > Lepidosauria > Squamata > Lacertidae > Zootoca > Zootoca vivipara. The sequence continues at coordinate 5,174,597 of NC_083279.1, read as the reverse complement.
CATTCTAAAAGGCCCCCCTTTTAACTCTTTTAAGCATTTCTGCCTGACACTTCTTTCCCCAAACACAGATATATCTCCCACACACAAGGTCAATACCAAGAACGTGGTCTGACTCTGAAGTGAAGTGAAGTGTAAAAAGAACTGTCACAGTGATAAGGGAGAAGATGCAGGTTTTACTGCTATTACCAGCTATCCTTTCCTGTTATCAGTCTCACACTTTAAAATCATGGTTAACTGTTGTCTGAGGGGGCTACCAGAAAATGGTGACACTAAACAGCTTTTGCCAAGAAAAAAAGTGCAGCACACAGCAGTTTTAGGCTCTTTTTCAAACATATGGCAGCAAATTCAGGTTTAGCACTGCAGGAGTTTTCACACATTCTTGCCTAAGAATAGTTACAGATAGTTACAGTTAGATCCCATTGAAAGAAAGAAGATATGTTACTCAGGACTAAATTAAGGGCTTCATTTAAGGTAGGCATATAATCTAATTCTTTATACTGGTTTGGATTAAGATTGGATGTAATCCTGCAATGTTATTATATATAGGAATCTATCTTGGGAGTGGTGGTGTTGTTTTGGAACTTTTCTGCAGCTCTATATAGATTTTTTTTAAAAAAAGTTTTCCACCGAGACCTGGCATTCATAGTGGCTCTGGGAGTAGAATCCTGTTATATTCACAGCCTGGACTGCTTCTGTTCAATTTGGGGGTGGAGAGTTGCAAAAGATAAGTAATGTGCATTTGGAAAATAATTGATCTCAATATATTTCAGAGTAACAATGCCTGGAGAGACCCTGGAGAGCCACTGCCAATCTGTGTAGGCAATAATAAGCACAGTGGGCCCAAGGGTCTGATGCAGTATAAAACTGGGTGCAGCCTTGGGGTTGACCTCTGATGCCCCCTGTTGCTACAAGTCTGCTTACTTCTAATATTCCCTGCTGGCATAGTTTTACGTAAAACAATAATGAGAATTCAAAGCTATAGTCGGCTGGAACATCTCATCTCTTGTGGAAGTGGAGACCACACAGAAATGTCTGCAAATTTCCTCCTTGTGTCCCTTTGTATTATCTCTGAGATCTACTGAAGATACCCTCTTAAGGATACCATCGTTGTGATGGAAAGGAAACAACGATATATTAGTTTTATCCTTCCTCCCCCTTCCCCACCATCCCACCCCCCTTCACACTGCAGACATAGGGATGGCTATTTGAAAGTGCTGGACATAAACTATAATAATAATAATAATAATAATAATAATAATAATAATAATAATAGTTGATGTTGTTTTATTTATACTCTGCCTATCTGGCTGGGTTCCCCCAGCCACTCTGGGTGGCTTATAGCATATCTAACAACAAAACATCAAGCGTTAAAAACCTTCCAATACAGCCTTCAGATGTCTTCTAAAAGTTGTGTAATTCTTTTATCTCCTAGACCAGGGGTTCCCAACAAAATTTTCTCGAGGACCCCTCATCGAGCCGCTATTGTGACAAGGACCCCTATTAATTCCTAATCCTAAAATTAAAAAGTGAGAGCCAAATTAAGAGTCTTTTTATATTTTATATTTATATGTTTTTTACAGTTACAACAGAGTACTCCATCAGTATACAGTTAGTTTTAATTTTCAGTTCTTAATGAGATGAACCACTTTTTAACCAATGGTCCATTTTTAACTACGCGAACTGTAGCTTCCGCGAAAAACAACGCTTTGTTTACAAACACTACTGTTTTGCAAAGAGGCAGCGCGCGCCAGGGAGGAGGGAGGGGAATGGAGAAGACAGGGTACCTGCGCAGTAGCGCACAAATGAAGCTGACGCGCACAAAGCATCTTGGGGAGGTGAGCGTTAGTAGAATGTGTGCGCTGCCTCTTTGCAAAACAGTAGTGTTTGTAAAGCGCCACCTAACGGCATACAGCAGAACTACTGCCTCTATCTAATTCTAGTTTTGCGCTAGACTCTGCTCATGCAGGAAGCAGCCAAAACAAAACAAAATCTGTTATCATACGAAATATATTTAATATATTTTTTATTCTAATAGCATCTTGCGGACCCCTCTGGCATAGCTCGCGGACCCCTGGGGGTCCGCGGACCACCTGTTGGGAACCACTGTCCTAGACATCTGAAGGGAGGGTGTTTCACAGGAAGGGTGCCACTACTGAGAAGGCCCTCTGCCTGGTTCTCTGTAACTTTGCTTCTCGCAGTGAGGCAACCAGCAGAAGACTCTCAGAGGAGGACCTCAGTGTCTGGGCTGAGCAATGAGGGTGGAGACGCTCCTTCAGGTATACTGGGTTGAGGCTGTTTAAAGATCAGCACAAACACTTTGAATCGTGCTCAGAAAGGTTTGGGAGCCCAGTAAAGGTACTGGGTACCTACTTCTCAATCAGTAGAACATGAGACTCTTAAACTCAGGGTTGTGGGTTTTTGAGTCCCACATTCAGCAAAAGATCCCTGCATTTCAAGGGGTTGGACTAGATGACCCTCATGGTCCCATTCTATTTTTTCATGCTCAAGGTGACCTTCATACATATTCCCACTTAGGATCATGCAGAACAGTCACTTAGGTCCCTGCTAAAGTCAGCTTGTCTGGAAGTCCTGTTTTTGTGTGTGCAGCACTTCATAAAGGAGAACTTCAGGGCTGTGAAGCTGGACTGTGGTTTGCCTGACAACTGAAAGAAAGGGGACCCATCCCTTTAGATCTGCCTTATCTATGAAGCAAGACAACCCTGGTTCCTTTGCCTCTCGTGAATAGTCCCCATGGATGCAACTATACTAGAGTTAAAAATGTATCAAACAAGTCAGTTACTCAGTCTTGTTTTATTGGCTGCTATGTTTATAAAAGAATTTTCTCCGCAGACATTTGTAAGTGAATCAACTTATCTATGTTCTATGCCACTAGTTTCTGCAAATCATGCTAGGTTGCAAAAACATGCTGGTTGTCCCCCCCCCCCCTATTCAGCTGGCTATTTATGCTTAAGGGGGGGGGAGTCCAATACCATATATGTAGATTCTAACAATATCACCAGTCCCATTGAAATCATGGGAGATTTAAGGAGATGCAAAATCAATGGTGTCTTTGCAGTCTTAAGTGATTGTGGTACTGATGCTACACATACTTGCCTAGGAGTAAGACCCTCAATGTAATGGCATTCACTTCTGAGTCAACATATACAGAATTGCACTGTGTACTTGGCGGGAGGGGGGTTAACCTGTGACCCCCTGGATGTTACTGGGCTACAGCTTCCATAATTTCTGACCACCGGCCATGTCCACTGGGGCTGGTGGGGATTTAGATCACACACACACACACACACACACTGCTACATGACAGGGCAGGGAAATCCATCTACAGCAGGCACTTAAGCAGGTCTTCAATGTGGCATATAGTGCCCCTTGAGGGACCAGGAAGCTGATGATGGTCTTCATTAGACAAAAGGTCTGACTCCCAGCAGCTGCTACTTTATGCCACATAAGGAACTAGTGAAATCCTGGCTTGCTGCACATTTGGGGTGGGCTTGCTGGTGCGAGGGGTATACAGCACTGTACAGCCAATCACTGTTCCTGGTGTGGTGCGGCAATTTATTGTAACCTTCTCAAGGCTTCAAGGTTTCATTTTGCCAAAATCCAAACAATGTTTAAGAACATATAATTCACTACAGCTGCAGTGACAGTTTCTCCCCACGCTCTCAATTTTAATATCTAATAGAAGCCGGTATCTAATTTTAGTGACTAACAGATGCAACTGTTTAATTTTAGCATCTAATTGAGGTTAGTGTCTAATTTTAGCATTTCATGTATCATTTGTGATTGAAATCAGATGGAATTGATATTTTTCTTCAATCACTAATTATAATTATAAGTGTGGTTCCTGAATAAGTGGTGAATGGTGAATTTGGCTCACCAGTCCATTTGAGTTTGGCAACCCTAATCTATACATTTAATATCTATACATTTAATATAGATATATTTTTAGGCTTCCTTAAGTCTTGAATTCAAATCGTTTATTGTTAGGCTTTTTCTGTTCCTCCCTAAGCAAGAACATCAAGTAAAATCACAGGAAACAAACAAATCGGGAAACTTCTGTGTGTCTCCTGCATTCCGATCACCTGATCTCTAGGGAGCATGCAAGATAATGTCCTTAATATAGGAGCGTAAGGCCTGCATTATTTTTCTTTATGACAAGTAAGAAACTACAGTGCATTTTGAAGCAGGTCTTTTATATTTGTCTTGCTGCAAATGGTGACAACTATGAAAGCGCCTATGGGAGTCTGTAGAGAACCTGACATTATTGCAAGGAGACGGGCACAGGAGGAAGCCCCTTCAAGCAAAATAAGTCACCGCAATACAGCTCACAAGCAGGTTTCTGCAGATCAATAGCTGGATTGAAACTGGGTGTAAATCTGTTGTGTATCCAAATGGTTAGTGGGATGGATGTGGCTGCTAGGCTGTCTGCCCTGTGTTGCTTTCAGTCGCATTTGAATCCCTACTCATAACCTGGTCCAACTGTTAACAAACACTTGGAGATGGATTAGAGTGTACACAGTTCTGATCCATTCCAAGTTCCTGATAGTTACTCCACCTTATTTAGGCAGGTTTGAATAACACACATCTACATGTTACACAAAAGGGACGCGGGTGGCGCTGTGGTCTAAACCACAGAGCCTAGGGCTTGCCGATCAGAAGGTTGGTGGTTCGAATCCCTGCGACGAGTTGAGCTCCCATTGTTCGGTCCCAGCTCCTGCCCACCTAGCAGTTCGAAAGCACGTCAAGTGCAAGTAGATAAATAGGTACCACTCCGGCAGGAAGGTAAATGACATATCTGTGTGCTGCTCTGATTCACCAGAAGCAGCATAGTCAAGCTAGCTACATGACCCGGAAAAACTGTCTGCGGACAAACCCTTGACCTATAGAGCGAGATGAGCACCACAACCCCAGAGTCATCAGTGACTGGACCTAATGGTCAGGGGTACCTTTACCTTTACTTTTACATGTTACACATTTATTTCCCTGGTTTGAAACATAACATTTAATAACCATAACAGATCTTGGTTTGGTCTTGTTCAAAAGGCCTAAGAGTTGGAAGTCTTTTAGCAAGTCTGTGTTGGCATTATAAAATATATGTTGTTATGCCCATGGATAAAATAATGGCTGTGTTGCATAGTGAAAAGGGACATTTATATACTTTCTCAAAAGTTCTGAATAACTTCTATCTGTATTAGAATGCTTGATACAAATGTAAAAATGCATAAGTGTTTCTTCCTAACCAAACTAAAATTCTGGTCGACCCAAAAGCCATCTTTATGATTACTTATTTGGTCTTGATAAATATAATATAAAGCTAAAATGACTTTATTTAATTAGCATTATGGATTTTTAAAATATGAGGCACTACAAGTACAATCCCCTATAAAATCATATCTCTCTTAATTATGGGCTGAGGTCGATCAGTGAATGTTGATGATAGTAGCATAGCTGCCAAGTTATCCTTTTTTTTAAGGGATTTTCCCTTATGCTGAATAGGCTTCCTCGCGAGAAAAGGGAAAACTTGGCGGCTATGGATAGTAGTGCTATCAGGACAAGACTTTGGTAAGAAGTTCAGGGTCCGAATTCAACAAATTAGCATGAGAGTGCCCAAGCACAGCAAGGGGGTGGCTTACTACATTTTGAAAAAAGGGTGGTGCTACACATCATAATCTCAAGGAGGGAAGGCATAAGACTATGAAGTGTAGAGGCTAAAATTACCCAACTATGCAACTGGTTCTCAAGATTCCAAGCCGTGGTGTGCCATGACTCTCCCAGCCAACGTTGTCCATTATAGTTCTATTTGTTTGGCGTAGCATGGACTTAGATGTGTATCCAGATCAGCAATGGCCAGCCCATAACACATCTGGCTATGTTCCATTAATATAAAAGATGAAGTAACATATCATGGGACTGCTGCCTCCCTAGCACACTTAGTGTGTTGGGTGTGGTATGACGAGACAGGACAAATGCGAAAGAGCAAGTGAACCAACATTAATCTCATGGAACATCAGAAAAATGGAAACTTCATCCGGTGATTGAAACATGAACTCACAAATCTAGAGTAATCTAGAGAATTACCCAGGCAGAGACATCCTTTCCCACTACCCATGGCACTGCTGTGTGGTTTAAAGAAGAAAATGGAGAAATACATAACTTCATTTAAACTTAATCTGGATTCTGTAGTGCTTCTCTTATAAACTGATTATTTAAAATGGGTTACTCATGCACCATTTACTTCTGAGTGATGAATTACTGTGTCCCCGGTGAACAATCAGCAAATAGAGAAAGGTTGCCGAAAATAGCATTAATGCCTGGCTAGGACTATGCTGATTTATTTTAAAAATGTGTGTGAACCACAGGGAAGCAAGCTACTAAGCTGCATAACTTGATTAGGTAAAAAGAGCATTACATGTGAAAATCCTAAACTCTTTAGCTCTGCTATTCTGCATATAAATGAGAGATTAGGTAGGAGCTGTGCGAGCAGTCCCTTTGTAATATATAGGCCTAATTACAATAAATTTAGAAAAGTCTGAGTGTGTAATTTGCACAAAGTAGATTAAGAGTGCATGGAAATTATGAGGTGTCTCAGCTTTTTTTTTATGCTTCAGATGCAGTTGATAAGGTCTCTTTGGTGCATTTATTTATTTATTTACTTGAAACACAGACCACCCACTACATGCATTTTAATAGTGTCTCCTTTTAATATCTTATCAGCCCAGTCATGAGGTTTAATTAGTAGGGACAGGAGGAATGATTGAGATGCTAAGATGGGGAAATGGGTAAAAGCCTGAATGAATCGACATCTAGGGAGAAGCGAGTCAACCTTTTTAAAACTCTCCAAATAAAATTAAGACAGGACTCTGGTATGTCTGGTTACAAGCCAGATATCACAAATTTTGTACTCAAATAGTGTGAAAGCTCAGCCAAGAGCTCTTATTTATCTTCTTCTGTAGAACTTTGCACAGAAATTTATTACAACTGTAAAATGTGTTAGGCAAGGGATTCTTTTCTACTGGCTATATATATTCCTATCCCAGATGTATAGTTTCTACAAAAATTCAAAATGGATTGGAGAGGTTCCTCTTTTGCCCATATATCTAAGGTCAGCACTCCTAGCTACTGTGGTCACCTGGGCCTTAAGCAACAGAAGTGGATCAAGGGGTACACGCAAACTGTGCTTTTGTTCTTTCCAGGGGAATTCAACCTCATCCAAAACAGGCCATTTCCCAAGACCTGAGAACCTGCATCACACACCATCTCTGTTTTGTATTTCTGTTTCAAAGGCATTAGCTGTGACGAGTAGAATAGAGAAGGTTTTGTATTAGTTTCCTGAAGAAAAGTGAAATAAGATGTCAGCCATTCTGTCTAGTTAAGTGCTGTCCGCACAATTCTGATACTAGAGTTTTGCTAAGGCTGCTTTTTTTTGTGAAATGACCAAACACTTGCTGGGGTAGCAGCAGATGCATTTTCCTTCTTTGAACCCTCATCTCTCTGTATCACTGAAATATGACCAGGGTCCAGGGGCCCTTTTGATTAAAAAAACAACAACAGCTACAAGCGGGCAGCACTGGATTGGGAGAATCCTCAGGGTAGAAATAGCTGCTAAAAAGAAGGAAAAATGCCCACACATTAAATCCACTATGTTGAATAAGCCCAGCCAGGCATATACTGAGGTTTTGCATAGCATCTGCTGGACACGATCCATGGATGGTAGGCTCCATTCAGCTTCATGGTCCACAAGGTGTCCTTGTTGCAAGTGTGCACAAAGAGGCTGCAAACATGAGAATCCTAAGGTACAGCAGCTGCCTGGGTAAGTAAGGAAATGAGATAAAGTTAAAGAAAAATATGGTTTGTGGGTGTAGGTGTCTGTAGAATGTAGGGAAGATTGCCAAGAGAATATAAATCTAGAGGTGACCTCAAAAAGATCTGAAAACAAATTAACATATGTCAATTATCTAAAAGTCTGAGAGATAAATACGCTGTAAATAAGAAACCTATTCTGGATGTCTGACTGAGGAGACAGAGAAATCCATAATATTAGCAAAGGATAAGAATAAAGGTGCAATGTAAACAGAGGCCGAGGAGAAAGTCTGGACAAACAAGCGAACCAAATTAAAAAGGATATTAAATGAAAAGGCAGCAAAGGTGCAATGTGAATGAAAAGTGTATCAGGAAAAAGAGGTCATTGGAGGAAAGAGCAGGATGTTTAAGAGATGGGAAGTGAAGTTATTAGCTGGAGACCACATAAAGAAGTCTTCCACACACAAAATTGGGGGAAAATAATCTCTTTCTTTCTCACCAGAAAGCAAAATTCAGTGAAATTGACAAGTGAAAAACAGTCAAACAGATAAAAATTGCAATGGTTGATAGCATTTATCAGAATGAAAATCGACTGGGGAACAGGATGATGTTAATGAACAATAGTAAATCTATTTTGATGAGAGAGAAAGAGAGAGAGAGAGAGAGAGAGAGAGAGAGAGAGAGAGAGAGAGAGAGAGAGAGAGAGAGAAATCCCTGATTGAAAAGCAGCCTGATGTTAATGATGCAGTACAGTGTCAAACTATTAATTAGTATTTTTAACTAATGGGTGGTTGGTTTGCCAAATATAACGATACAGGTAACAAGTTGCTACTTCTTTTTTGAGGATCCTCCATTGCTGGAATTAGAGAATCAGGGAATCTTAGAATTGTAGAATCAGAAGGGAAGGGACCTTGAGGGCCATCTAGTCTAATCTCCTGCAAAGCAGGAATCTCAACTAGATCAAACAAGACAGATGGCCACACAGCACCTACTTAAAAACCTCCAGTGAGAGACTCCATTCCAACAGCTCTTACTGTCAGAAAGTTCTTGATGTTTAGTTGGATTTTGGGTCCTACCCTCTGAAGCAGGAGAAAACAAACTTGCTCCACCTTCCACATGGAAGCCCTTTAGATATTTGAAGATGGCTATCATATCTCCTCTCAGTCAGTCTCTTCTATTCCAGGCTAAATATACTCATCTCCCTCAAATGTTCCATTTGGTTACGTTGGATGCCCATGATCACATGGGAGGAGTCTATGTGGTATGGTTTCTTTCCATGTCATAATTGCTTTCATTACAGGAAGAAATGGCATTAGCAGTGAAGAAGTCATATCGGAAAAACTCATACACATTACTGGAGACAAATAACATTTAATCTACTGTGTATGTGGTTTATAGCCATTTATAGGGATCTCTCTATGAATCTGTCTAAACCATGATGAGGAAAGCTCAGAGGGGCAAAGGAAATGGTTTATTGGCCAACATATTTTTGGGTTGGTCGACTTTCCTTAGCACATCCAAAAATACATTCCACCATCTGAAAATGACCACAAAATTTCCTTTTGGCTCTAATATTAACCAGCTTTCTTTCAGTCTGAGTGTGCATGTTTGCCTACTTGCTTGGCAAAGAGGAAGTGTTTGACAAGGAAGAAGTGTTGAGAATTTTTGCACACTACTGCACATTGAAATCTTTCATAGTGTCATTGCCAAAGTATTGTAACTATTAGGCAAGGATGTTGGTTCAGTTGGGAACCTGGTTGTTAATCATTCATGACTGAGATGATTCCTCCTGACTTTAATTATCATCAGTGTGTGCATTTATGACACATCAGTTTAAGAAACACACTCTCAAATTGCATGTTCCACTTTATTTTACTAATCAGAACATCAGTGTAATAACAGACATGTTTTGATTGGTTTCAAAGGAAATCAGTTGAAGAAGTCAAATAGCTCTCCAAAGAAAATGAATTGCACATGATAAGTATGTGCATCTGTGTAATTTTAACATGCTGGAATTCTTGGGGAATAGATCTGAAACTAGATATTGTCAGTCAAGGTATAGGCTATCCCATAGGTTTAAGTGAATCACAGAACTATAGCGTTGGAAGGTATCTGCAGGGTCATCTAGTCCAACCCCCTGCAATGCTGGAATTGCAGGAACATTACATATAAGATCAAAGTAGACAGTGATGTGGGGAGAGGACAACACACAGCTCCCCACCCCAATTAGCTCATGACAACCCTGTGATAGGTCCTGATCCACAAGTTAAAGACCAATGCCCTAACTATTCCCATGGTTAGTAAGTTATGTCACCATGCATGCATGACTAAGTCATTCCATTTGGGGGAGGTGGAAGGGCTAGGCATCCTAGCTGTTATTTTACAGTGTCAATATTTAACCTTTATCTTGTTAACAGAAAACAATAAAAAGTTTAATTATTCATACAATTTATAATCTGCTTGATCATAAGAAACCTCAAAGCGATTTACAAAAAGAATAAAACAATAGCATTATTGGTGAAAAGAGTTAAAAACAACTATTAAAAAATTATAACCAGCAATAAACTAAAACATATTAAAACAGATGTCAGTGTTCTACATATCTAGATAGGTTTGTGTAAACAAAAATGTTTTAAGCAGGTGCCGAAAAGTGTAAAATGAAGGCCTGGTGCCTGGTGTTAATAGGAAGGGAGTTTTACAGTGTAGATGCTGCGACACTAAAATGTAGATTTATTACAAATGTAGAATGCATATTAAGCGGCATGTGGTTGAGTGAGCATATATGGGGTAAGGAGGCAACACAACTAGTGGCAGATGTTGGGGAGGCGCAGCAGCAGGGCTGGTCCATCCATCAGGTAGACTGAGGCAGCTGCCTCAGGCGGCAGAATCCAAACGGCATCTCTGGGAGCGCTCCCACTGCCACTGCAGAAGTGAGGAGAAGTAGCTGTGGCAGCTTCCAGGGTTCAAGCGAAATCTCGTGAGGACCCCACAAAATCATTCAGAGGCCTCTTGCTGGCTCTCATGAGATGTTGCCAGAACACAGAAGCCACAGCCACACAATGCTGCTAAATGAGGCTTCAGCTGGTGTGGCAAAGGGAGTGTGTGTGGGTGTATGCACAGGGCAGCACCTTCCTGTTTTACCTCAGGCGCCAAAACAGGAGAGACCACCCCACCCAGAAAACACAGTTTGCCCAGGGGTCCCCAAAAGCCTGCAGCTGGGCCTGATGATATTCCGATAATTGGAAACAACAAAAAGAAAACTCAAGGAAATGTGGGGGAATGAGCAAAGCGGTGCCAACGTTAGAAGTCTCTTGAACACTTTACAGTAAAGAGTCAAGGTGGATTTTATCATTCTAGGGTCAAACATTACCTGACAGCATATTACATTACATTACATAACTTCAAGCCAGCAACACAATTGTCACTTACTAGAATTAGATGCTATAGAACTAAAAAGGAATTAAATGAACAGTGCTGCTAGACTGCTGCTTAAAATGAGAAATGCAAACAATTTAGACCCAACATGGGACATAATTGGTGTCTTGAAGCTTGAGGGGATATCATTGAACAGTAGTTACACAGAACAGAACAGATAGGCTTTCTCTTAGATCCTTTAGAAACAGAGCAGAATCTACACATTTTAAGCACAATTGCTTCTAAGCACAGATTAGAGTACATGTAATGAACCCAAAACCATGTCGGATAGGAGGACGAGATAGGGTCCTATTGCTTTGTATCAGAAGTTGTAAGGGTTTTCATGAACACCTGCAATTGATTGATTGATTGAATGAATGAATAATCCAGAATAGTTCAGACTGTCACATTCTAATTATTATTATTATTTTTTATAAAATAGACTTTATTTCAATTATACAAACACAAAATACAATATAAAATTTAACAGAAAAATCATATTCAGACATCAACAAAAGATAACAAAAAGGGGGAAGAAGAGACGGGAGAAAAAAAAGAGGGGATGGGGAAAACTATATATATGTAGCCCTATATATACACACATATATATAGTAAAAAGGTAAGCTTATAGACACTGATTTGACGTACTATTCCATTTCTAAGAACTTAAAGCTTGGCATACCAGATAGTATATCTGATAACACTAAATAATATAACTAATAACACAAATGATATAACATAATATAACAAAATCAACACCCATAATAATGTACCGGATAAAATGTCATATAAGCTTAGGATTTGAATTATAAATCCTGAGATAAAAGATAAACAAAGAAAACGGAGGAGAAAAATTATAGATTGAAAATTGAAAATTGAAAATTGCCATAAAAAGAAAAAGAAAAAGAAAAACTTCCCACTGTTCATACATCGCTTTATTTACAAATTTACCAAGTTCTTGCTTCTTTTGGATTATCCTTAAATTCCTACTGCTAATTTTAAACTTTTTATCGATTTTTCCCTGTTTCTTAACTTCAATATAAGCATATCACCAGATGTATATTAAAATTCTCTTTTCTTAAATAGTCTTCTACCTGTTTCCATTCCTTAATACATTTCTGTTTGGGGATGTTCCTAATTGCTGTGGTCATTTTATCTAGGTTCATGAATTCGACCAATTTCTCCTGCCACTCGAATATTGTCGGCGTTTTTTCACCCTTCCAGTTTTTAGCTATCAATAGTCTGGCCGCTGCACTAGCATATGATAGTATATTTCTTTTTCCTTCAGGGATATTTTCTGGGATCATATTCAATAAAAATATTTCTGGATTTTTGGGGAACGTCATTTTCAGCATTTTTTTCAATTTTTCATATACTCCGTTCCAAAATTCTTGAATCTTGCCACATTGCCACCAGCAGTGGTAATAGTTACCAATTTCCCCTTTACATTTCCAACATTTGTTGGAATCATTTTTATATATTTTGGCAATTTTGGCCGGCGTAAGATGCCATCTGTAAACCATTTTGAGAATATTCTCTTTAATTCCTGAGCACGCCGTAAATTTCATTCCTTCTTTCCAGAGTCTTTCCCATTTATTACTAAATATAGGTCTCCCTAAATCTTGGGCCCAACGTATCATCGTGGTTTTTACCAATTCGTCCTTTAATTCCCATTCGAGAAGGTAAGCATAAAATTTTGACATTGGCTTCTCGCCATTCTCCAATAATATCTCCTGCAATTTGGATTTATTTTCGGAAAAACCAATTTTCAGATGCTTAGTAAAAAGGCTTTGGATCTGGCCATAATGAAGCCAGCTCATGCATTCATGTTTTAGCTCTTGGTATGATTTCAATCTTAATTGTTCTCCCTCTCTTTCTAGGATGTCCAAATACGTCGGCCATTTACTCTGCCTGAATTTACTGAATAATGCAGTTGCTTCCATAGGGGAGGCCCACCAAGGCGTTTTCTGCTCCAAGATATTTTTGTATTCGTACCAAATTTTTAATAAAGATCTTTTGAACACATGGTTCGTAAATTCTTTATATCCGCCTTTTTTTTCCCTCTAACAGATATTTGTGCCATCCCTGAGTGTTATTGAACCCTTCTATATCTAATATCTCTTTATTGTCCAATTCTACCCATTCTTTTAGCCACACCAAGCCCGCTGACGCATGATACAGTTTTAAGTCTGGGACCCCCCATCCTCCCCTCTCCCTTGTGTCAGTCAGCAATCTGTATTGTATCCTTGGCCTTTTTTTGCCCCATATAAATTTGCTCAACCCCTTCCTCCATTTTTCGAATATTTCCTTTTTTTCCACAATTGGGAGCATTTGAAATAAAAATGATAATTTAGGTAATATTACCATTTTGATCGCCGCTATCCTTGCAGAAAACGTCATTTGTAGATTACTCCATCTTTCTAGCTCTCTCTCTATTTCTTTCCATTTTTTACCATAATTATTTTCGAATAGGTTTATATTTTTGGCTGTAATTTCGATTCCCAAATACTTCACTTTATTTACGATTTCCCATCCTGATTTTTCTCTCAATTCTTTTATTCCTTTTTCTCTTATATTTTTTGTGATGATTTTCGTTTTATTCATATTTATTTTAAAACCCGAAACTTTCCCATAATCATTTAAGACTTTTTTCAAATGCCCTATTGTCTCTAGAGGGTCCTCTAAAATTATAATGACGTCATCTGCAAAAGCTCGCGTTTTATACGTACTTCTACCCACTTTAATTCCCTTGATCTCTTCACTTTCTTTTATTTCTTTCAATAGGCTTTCAATTGTTAGAATAAAAAGGAGGGGGGAGAGTGGACATCCCTGCCGGGTGCCCCTTGATATTTCAATTTCTTGGGAAAACTCTCCGTTTATTATCAAAATTCCTTTTTGTTTTTCGTAAATTGAATTTATACTTCTAAAAAAATTCCCTTCTATTCCTATTTCTTTTATTACTCCTTTCATATATTCCCAATTGACATTGTCAAATGCCTTCTCCGCGTCCAAGAATATCAAGGCCGCTTCCCGACCAGGGTTCCAATCAAGGTATTCGATCAAATTAATCAGAATTCTGACATTATTGTTCATCCTTCTTTTGGGGAGAAATCCTTGTTGTTCTTTTTCTATAATTCTATTTAGCACCTCCTTTAATCTTTTTGCCATGATTGCTGCGAATATCTTGTAGTCGACATTTAATTGGGATATGGGCCTATAATTCTCAACTGAGTCCGTTTTGTCTCCCTTCGGTATGAGGGTTATAAAGGCCTCCTTCCAAGACTGGGGCATTCTCCCTTCTTCCATTATTTTATTAGCTACTTTCACATAAATCTCTCCTATTTCTTCTTTGAGGATTTTGTAGTGTCTACTCGAGAGCCCGTCCGTACCAGGGGACTTCCCTACTTTTAGATTCCCAATTATTTCGTGTACCTCTTGTAAGGAAACAGGTTTGTTTAACCTTTCTTTCTCATCCTCCCTTATCTTTTTTAACTTGTGGTTTCTGATATATTCTCTTATCATTTTCTCGTTAATATGGTCTCCTTTATACAAATTCCCATAATATCTCGTGAAGCATTTATGAATATTTTCTCTCTTAACCCAATTTTTCCCATCCATTTTGATGTTTGTAATTATTCTTTCATTCTGTTTCTTTTTTAATTGCCAGGCCAATAGTTTCCCCACCTTCCCTCCCATTTCAAAATTTCTTTGCTTGGCCCACTTAATTTTTTTCTCCATTTCTTGTCCCGTTAATATTGATAACTCTGTTTGCAGGATCTTGATTTCGGATGCCACTTTGGCATCTTTGGGTTTTTTTACTAATTCTTTTTCTTTTTCCTCAAGTTCTTTTTGGATCTTATTTAAAATTTTTTCCCTTTGTCTTCTTATTTTACTCTTTTGTTGTATATATATCCCTCTAATAAAGGCTTTACTGGCATCCCAGATTGTTTCCACCCCTTGTTCGCCTAATAGATTAATTTGAAAAAATTCTTTAACCAAATTCTTTATTTTGCCTACAAACTCCTCATCATTTAAGATAGTTTCGTCTAACCTCCATCTCCCTTTACTGCTATACTCTTCCTTTAAATTTAGCATCACTGGGTTATGGTCCGACAGTGATTTCGTCATAATTTCACATTTATCTAACTTACTCATTAACCTGTTTGTGATCCAAATATTATCAATCCTTGCTGATGACTTTTGTACATTTGAATAAAATGTGTACTTTCTTTCCTCCGGATTTTCTAGCCTCCAGCAATCTTGTAAATTATAACTCTCTAATAATCTAAAGAAAATTTCCGGTAGCTTGCCTTTATATTTCTTTCCTCCACTTGACCTATCTAATTCCGGTTTTATTACTCCATTGAAATCTCCTGCTAGTATTATTTCTTCATCTTCAATACAATTTCCCATTAGCTTCCATAGATTTTTAAAGAATTCAGTCTTTCCTCCATTTGGTACATACACATTTACCACCACAATTTCCCCTTCTGGTACATATAACTTAACCGCGATTGCTCTCCCCTCTTCGTCTTGAAAGAGTTTTTCTGCTCTAATCTTTGAGTCTACATATATAACTACCCCTCTCTTCTTTTTATTATTCAAGGAGACAAATTCATTTCCCAGTCTTTTGTTCGTCAACAATCTTTCATGTTTTTTTGATATATGTGTCTCCTGGAGACAAATTACCTTCCATTTACCTTTTTTCAAGATATGTTCAATTTTATTTCTTTTTACTTTATTATTTAGGCCATTAATGTTCCAGGAGACTACCTTAAGGCTCATTTCTTTATTAATATACTTTCTATTAACCACAGCAAAAAAATTCGACTTTTATTCAGAACTTAAATTCCCCGTTAAGGCCCAAGAATCTTTTAGTATAAACAGGTATGAGTAACTATATGGTTATATAAACAAAAAGGATACTAAATCTAAGATAAAAAGGGAAAGAAAAGGCAGAAGAAAAGTATCTGCTAAATCACTATATTCTTACTCCTCTCCTTCCACCACCTGTCCCTCCTCTACACTGTTCTCCTCTCTTTCTCCTACTAACTCTCTCCAATTGTTCTTACTGAATCTTTCCGCTTCCTCTGGCGCCTTTATTGTCTTCTTTTTCCCTTTGAAGCTGAAGGTGAGTCCCTCTGGGTACTCCCAAACGTACCAAATATTTTTCTTCCTCAGAATATCAGTCAGGACTTTGTATCTTTGTCTCTTCAGTCGTATTCTTTTAGGCAGTTCTTTGTAGATATCCACAATCTTTCCCTCTATTATTAGTTCATTTTGTTTCTTCGTTTGAAGGATCTTATCCTTAAGGAGTATTGAGTTTAGATACATCATGCAGTCTCCCACTGCTTTGCCATTCTTTTTCTTGTCGACTCTAATTCTATAAATTTTATCTATATCCAGCCACAAGGCGTCTTCTTCCACTTCCAGCCATCGGGCTATTTCTCTGACAATTCTCTCATCCACCCTTTCGTTGGCGATCTCCGGAACTCCCCTCAGGCGGAGGGTCAAGGCATTTTGTTTAAGTTCAAGCATTGCCATCTGGTCCGCTATTTCTTCTTGCAGTTTCCTTAACTCAGCTCTCTCTTCCTCCTCCTTTTTTTGCATTCTTTGTATTTCTCTGTTTTCAGTTGCTATTCTCTTTATTGATTCTTCTTGCTTATTCAATTTCACCGTCGTTTCTTTTACTGTCTTGTCCAATTCCTTGTGTTTACTACTCAGTTCTTTTATTTGGCCAGACATGGAGTCCAGTTTTTCACTCAACGATCTGTTCATTTCGGTGATGAGATCTTTAATTTCTGCTAATGGGTCGTTTTCTGATGTTATTGATAATCTCTTTGAGTTGCCTGCTGGATTTGCTGCCATTGCTGATGTTATTTTCCTTGTTGTCATATGCCCAGGCATATCTTACTCCTTCTGGTATAGCTTTTCTCAGTATGTTATTGCTTATTCAGTCTTTCTCTGAGGTTTCTATTTTATTTGGGAGTTCCCTTTCCAGGCTGATTACAGGTTCATCTGTTGGCTCCCCTTTATATTATTTCAGCTTGTAATAACCCCGCAGTCCACTAGGTGGCAGCCTTCTTCACCCCCAGTATCTATGACTCTTCTCCTTCTGCTTCTTGTTGGTCACTCAGCTTCCGTAGTGAAGGAGGAAGTGTTGCAACGATGACTTTGCAAGTCTTAATCCTCCATTTTCTCCCTCTCATCCACTCCAAATATTGAGGTAGGGAACATATATCAAACAGTCTTTAAAACTTTTTTCACGAATATAGTTAACGTATTTAGCGCTTCAAAAGTTATTTCGCAGCTGCTCCCCTTCGCCTCCACTTAATGTGCCGGTTTGGGGGGTTTCTCACAGCTTCTCGCAGCGCAAATATAGCTCTTTAGAGGCGTTACGCTTCCCTTTGTAATTAGCGCAGTCTTTTGGCTTGTAAATTAAAATATAATAATGAAAGGAACTATAAAAAAACAGGGCTTACTCCGCAAGTCTTTTCCGCGATGTATGCAGCAGCCCCGTGACCTCCTTCCCGGTTTGCGTCGCGTTTTCTCTCTTTGTTTCCTTTTTATCGCCAAACCGTTGTCTTTAAACTAAGTTCTTTCTGGTCCGGGGATCTTGGGTGCTCTCTGGGCGGGTTTCGGGGCGCTCTGCCGTTCAGCTGCTTGGATTTAGCGCCAGCTTCTCTCCTCCGCTTTCACCCCCCTGACGTGTTAGCCCGGAGTTCTGCTTTTTCGGCGCTGCTTTTTCTTCTTTATCCAGCCAAACCCCGCGCTTGACTGTTTTTTGGGGGTAGTTTTGCGCCACTGGCCCCCACGCACTCGCTTTCACGGCCTGTAGGAGTTCTTTTTTCACGGAGCTCCTCTTTACCGACCCGTCCTCCAGGGCACCCTGACCGGAAGTCCCAGACTGTCACATTCTAATTAAATTAATTCAATGTGATAGTTTCAGATGCAGACAAGGGAAATTTCACTGAAGTCACACTGAATATAATTTCAATATTTAATAATAACATTTCTACTCTGTCTTTTGCTATCAAATGACCTAAAGAAACTTAAAATCACAAAACACTATCAAATGCATGGTTTAATAAAATAGTAGTGTGATAGATTGCAGGAATGATACAAGTTTAGGTACAGTAGAGCCTGGTCAAAAATAGACCAGGATAGGTAGCTATGTCCATTATTATGTAATATAGGATCTCACAAAGTTTTCTTCTATTTCAGTCTGATACCTATTTGGAAGTTTGAGACATATGTCCTCTCCAGCTCCACATACTTTTGCTCAGTATATTGTGATATCTTCAAAGGATATTTCAACTGAAACACACACACACCTTACAGTAAATTTGAGATGCAGTATCTCACATTTCAGACATGTCCCCTCCCCAATGGTGTGCAGAACTTGCGAGTAAAATAGAATAGATTGTGCTTTGAATGTTCTTTTTCTATCACGGGGAAACATTTCTTTTTCATTTTAACACATAGTTGGTATTCTTTAAGTTGAATTGCCATTTCTATAGACACACACACACACACACAAACACACACACACACGGCAATGTGCACAGTTTGCATAAGAAAATATTAAGAGGTGTGAGATTCATGTGTACCTGTTCCAGCAAAGGTTTGCCATCTGCTCATACACATTCCAAATTACAAAATTACATCATCGTGCTAGCTAAAATAAGGAATTTAAGATTTAAACAAAAAAACTAATTCACTGCAGTGGTACTTATACTCCACGATGGTCCCCATACTGAGGAATCAGGATGGCACCTACAGTAATGGAGTTCTGCCACTTAGTTTAAACAGACCTATTTGCACTGACATTCCTGAGCAACTTTATTAGGAATTGTGGATAGTGGGGCTGGAGGTCATTTTGTTTGTGTTTTTAGCATTTCATTTTCTTTTGCCCTGATCTAATGCTGTATACCACCTTGTTATGTTATATGAAGGATAGCCTCTAAATATTTTAAATGAAAAGTAAAGATATAAAATTGCTGCCTACAGAAAGGAACTTAAATCCCATTGAAACAGGGATTCCCTCCCCTTTCCCCACAGCAAAGGGAGGAGGGAGAAAGAAGAGGGAGAATTGTAACTTTGAAAAGGTTTTGTTTGAATCTTGGAGTTTGTGAGAGAATTTATGGGCATTGGAGACAAGACTATTCGGTGTGGGACCTCATACCACCTAGGGCCCGTGGGCCTGAGCAGGTGTCCCCCAATACCACCTTCTGGAATCAGTTCAAGTAAAAAAGGCTGTGTGTAATAGAAGTACTTTAATGGAAGCCATCTAAGAACTAGAAAGCAATACCTATGATTGCTAAACATTTGTCCCCATGTCCCTTCTGTGATCTCACAAAGGTGTGCACAACATCCATAGCTTATAGTAGCATATGCTGTGTTGTTTTAAATGATAGAAAGAGTAACACTTCTAAATCGGATGTTTTCCTTTAGCCTTCGTCCTCAAAACCTCAGATAAGATTAATTTCTCATCTCTTTCTCTAATCTCAGACCACTAATAATATGTATTCGGGGGTGGAAACCTTGGATGTAAATCTGCAGGTTCTAGAGTCAACATTCCCTTCCGCTAAATGAAAAGGCAACCTATTACTAAAAACTCAGAGACCCAGGATGTGAATTTTATACAGTAGATTTATCATCCATTTGAGCAAAGTAGCAGCCTACCCAGTTCCAATAAAATGGGGGTTATATAATAATGAAGAGGGGAAATATTCAGCAGATTGGATTTCAGGAGGTGAATTTGTAATGTGCACACAAATCAGCAAGAATAAATTCAGTCTCAAACTCTGAATATTAATCACCCTTCGAAAAATACAGTAATAGGTCACACAAAGCTTATTAAAAATGTGGATTAAGATTTCTTGCTATCCTTGCACATTTGGAAATGTATGCACTAAGGTGAAAAGAGG
This sequence comes from Zootoca vivipara, assembly GCF_963506605.1. Taxonomy (NCBI): domain Eukaryota; kingdom Metazoa; phylum Chordata; class Lepidosauria; order Squamata; family Lacertidae; genus Zootoca; species Zootoca vivipara. The sequence goes on along the minus strand of NC_083279.1, from coordinate 5,154,435 downwards.
CTGCCCTCCATTATCAAACCTCATGCGCTCTTTGGTCTTGTATATTCTCTTTCCTCCAGTAATATAATAATTGCCTTGTATAAGACTAAAGGCCATCTCGTTCAGTTGCTCCTCTGGGCTATGGGCTCCTCTTTCAAGACTAAACCCACCCTTTCTATTTAGCCTTTCCCAGCTGTACCTAAAGGAAGCTGGGAAGCTGCCTTGTGCCAAGTCAGACCACAGGCTCATCTATCTTGGCACGGTCTGTACTGACCAGCAGTGGGCCTTGAGACAGGTGTCTTTTGCAGCCCTACCGGGAGATGCCATAGATTGTTCTCTCGGGATATTCTGTCTAAAAAGCATATGCTTTAGCGCTGAGCTATGGTCCTTCCCAATTAGCAAAAACCTTCATCTGTGTTAGTGGCATTTTTAAAATTGTGTGTGTGGGGGGAGTTTGTTGTTTTTTATTCTTCCCTTACTTTCCCATTTCCCATCTCTTCCATTTTCTATGTGTACGTTGCAATTAGCTAGCAGGAATCTTTTAAAGTTATCCAGCACCTATGTTGTCTGGGAAAGGCATTTCCCATTCTCAGGGAAATGACACTGCGGGCTGGAAGCAAGCCCGACCCATGTGCACAGCGCGGGACAGCCCCTGTGCCATTGGGGGGTCCTTGGCCACATCATCCCTTGGCCGACCAATCCAGTCGGTCTGGGGGCGTGGTGTGGGCTATTTAAACTGCCCACGGCTGAGGACTTGCCCCTTTTTCTTCCTGCTTGCTCAGTTCTCCTGCCCTCCCTCCCTCACTAATTTTAGGCTCTTTCTCTCTTGACCTCGGTTGGACCTCGGACCTTGGACCTCAGTTGGTCGCCTTGGTTGTTCAAGGGGCCTGGTAGTAATTTTTTCACTTGGAAAATTGGCACTGACCATTTGGTTTTTCTCCTACCTCATAGCAAATCATCACAACTTTGTAAGGTTTGGCAGTTAGGCATTGGAGTATTAGGTTGAAGGTGAGGGGAGGTAGTGGCCATTACCTACCCCTCCTAATTCAAGGGTTTTCCATTAAAGGAATCTAAGGAGCGTGGTCTCTGTCCGAAGCCCCAGACGGGGGCTAGGGCCATGGCACGACCCTTAGCGGTGACCCTAGGGGAGTTCCTAGTTGATGTGCATCAGCAGGGCTCCCCCTACTGGTGGTTAACCCTTCCAAGACTTCCTACGGACGGGCAGAAGTCAGATACAGTTGTATTGTTACCAATGCCTAAGCCAATACCACTCACATTCTGTAACCAATAAAGTTGTGTCCTTTTTTTGCACATTAACCTAAAATACTTTTTCATGTGTCTTTATTCCAACATCCGGGAGGGTTTGGGACATTGCCACACAACGGCAGCCACTAATCCAAAGTATACTAGCCCTGAACCTAAGCAGTGGGATTCAGTAAAGGCAATCTGTGTATGTTGATAAAGACGTGCATTGCGATAGCAGGGACTTGTGCTGCAGGTGAAGCCTTCAGGGGACACCATTGAGGCTCCTAGACTGCCAGCCATTTTACTGTCTAGGCTTCAGACAAAATGGCTCTCCCTGATCTGTGTGAGTGACTGAGTGAGCCTGAAAAGGAAGGGGGGAAAGAGGAAGAGAATGAAGAGAATGGAGTTTGCTTGCATGCCCAGCCCTCCCCATTCTGAAAAGTGAGCAATTCTCTTCCTTCCCCTTTCTCCAGTGAAGCCAAAGATGGCATCTCCTGTCTGGTTTAACAGCTGTGTGAGTTTTTTTAAAGAAAGGTGTCCCCCATCTTATTTGCAAGAGGGAGAGGAAAAGAACAGCTGGAAAACTTGGAGAGGACAAAGCAAAGGGAAGACTGCCTTCCAGGCAAAGTCAAGAGCATGCACATTTTGTTGCTGTCAGCCATGGACCTAGCGGGGTGGGGGGAATGGGCAGCTTCCCCCCCCCATCAAGTAAAACAATAGAAATACTTGGTGTGTGTGCCAAACTGAGCCTTTGACCGGGTGAAAGAAATCCTCTTCCACTTCTACAGCCTCTCTTAATGTGACATAAATTGTATAATACAAATTATCCTCAATTCGGCAATGTGATGGGAGAGAAAGAGAATGGTGGACTGGGAAAATGATGTCTGTGGGTATTGTTGTTCGTTTGGTTAGCTGTCCTTTGCTTCTTTAAACCACTCATATCATTTATGTCCCAACTAACCCTTTGCATGTTCCTCAAAAGTAAGGCCCACTGTGTTCAGTGGGATTTTTTTTTTAAAAAAAGTAAAGGTAAAGGACCCCTGACAGTTAAGTCCAGTTGCAGATGACTCTGGGGTTGCGCGCTCATCTCGCTGTATAGGCCGAGGGAGCCAGCATTTGTCCACAGACAGTTTTTCCAAGTCATGTGGCCAGCATGACTAAGCTGCAAAACCAGAGGAGCGCATGGAAATGCCGGAGCGGTACCAATTTATCTACCGGTACTTGCACTTTTTGGTGTGCTTTCGAACTGCTAGGTTGGCAGGAGCAACGGGAGCTCACTCCGTCATGGGGATTCGAACCGCTGATCTTCCGATCGGCAAGCACAAAAGGCTCAGTGGTTTAGACCACAGTGCCACCTGCATCAATGGGATTTACTCCCAGGTAAATAGGCACAGAATTTGAAGTCTTTGATTATGATTTCTTGGGAAGCAGTGATTGCTACAGCTTTGAACAACTTTATATAAGCTTACAGATAGGGTGGGGTATGAATATTTAGTAAATAAATGAATTAGATGGTGATAGACTTACTTCTATGGATTTGTCATATATTTCTAAAGTCATTTATACAAGTAGCCATCACAACAACATCACAAGAGCGTCATATGCCAATAGCTCCCATATGTTTATGATTTGTTGTGTGAATAAGGGCTTTCTTTCTGCGTTCCAGTCTCCAGATCTTCTGTCAGTCAGGGTTGTGTATTTATGTGGAGGTTTTTTTGGAAGGCTGCCAGTGCTATTGCTGTGAGAGCAAGAGAATATTTTTTCTCATACTCACTTTCTCCGCACAATTCACCATTTTATAAAATTATTATCATTTGATATGCCTATTCTAAGATATGTTTTTTTAATAAAACAAAAACACTGTTCAGTTAAAGAGGAGGGCTGTGGTTCTCACAAATTTACTCATATATCAGAAAGTATAGGAAATGAAAAGGCATTTTTCTTTGGGTTCCATGCCATGTACCATGCAACTCATCCTACAGGCTTAAATCCTGTGCCCACGTGCAACTTAGGGTTACAGCACATTCTTCCAATCATTCTGTCTGTACAAGCATAGCTGCTTACCAGAGGAAATTTCTCCTGACTCCCCAAGCTAATTTTGGGGGGTGGAAGGGGGGAGAAGAGGGAAGAAAGTCCCATGTGCAAACAGTAGAGCTTCCACAGACAGGGCTGGTTAGGTGAATCCTGCTCTTAGTCTCCATATATTCATATTTTCCTCGATTTGTCAGCTCCTTTCCAAAACATACCCCACACAGGTATAGGGAAGGGCCAAAGCTCATTGGCAGAGCCTGTGCTTTGCATGGGAAAGGTCCTAGGCTCAGTGCCGAGCATTTCCAAATAGGGTTGGGAAAGATCCCTGTCTGAAAACCTGGAAAGCCATTGTCTGTCAGCATTGGACAGTATTGAACTAGATGGACCAATGGCCTGCCTGCCTGCCCCCCCCCACACACCAGTCCTCTTCCTTTTCCCCATTACTGATTTCTGTAGCCACATGCCTCCTTGTCTGATGGCAGCCATTTGGGAACATGTCCATCTGGCAATGAGCCACTTTTCTAGGTATTTGGGGATCTATTACATACTGGCCCAAAGGATACAGTGAACATCGGAAGATGAGATTTAGATCTGCTGGACCAAGCCAAAGGCCCATCTAGTCAAGCATCCCTTTGTACCCTTGGGAGGCCCACAAGCAGGACTCGAGTGTAATCTTGTGCACCTCTGTCATTATCCCCCCACTACTTGCCTTTCTTCTAACCAAAAAAGCCCCTAATGTTTCCTCAGAGGGGAAGTTTATCCAGCCAGCCACCTTATGATCATTTTGGCTGCCCTGTTCTGAACCTATTCCAGATGGGCTATTTTTAGGTGAGGAAACCATAACTGTACACAGCGTTCCAAGTGCAATCACCCCATAGCAGCATCCTGATATTTGGAGGCATTTTGAGGGGGAAATGACTTATATATGTATGCCAGGACCTGGACTCCACCATTACAGCAGGTGACCCTGAGGAATCTGATGAGCTGCCCAGAGCAGTTTTGTTGGTACAGCTTGAGGTTATTCTACTCTCGGGAATTTGGTGGTTTGCAATGGCATTTGTTAGGTCATTTATTAATTTTGTGTTCTGTTGGGTATCTTATAACTAGTTATTACTGGTTATGATACAGACATTTTTATGGGGTAATGTGATTTAGAGGTGTATTGCAGTTTGCTGTTCTGTTGCTTTAAATCTTGCATTAATTTATTTCCTAAAATTTCTATACAGTTCACAAAAAGGATAAAACAATAAAATTGTCGCTAAAAAAATACAACCCTAATTTAAAACATACAGAAGGTTAAAACCGCAATAGAATATTTTAAAACAAATTAAAACTCATGTAACTTTCTAAACTTCTGGCATGTTTCAGTTACATTGTCTATTCATTTTTATGAGTAGTTGCCTAGAAACTGTTTCAAGTAGGAGGGGGCCAAGAAATTAAAATTTTAAAAGTGCTTCCTACTTCCCCACAATGAATTTTGGCCCAAACCTGAAAAACACAACTCTGAATTATCCTTCAATTATTATTATGTTTTAATTACATTGGTAGAGAAAAGAAGAAATTGAAGGCACATTTCCAGCGGGAGGAAAGATAGCTGCAAAGTGTGGAATGCCTGTTGTTTCAAAGCAAATCACTCAATAAGTTTTCGTTGGAATTTTCTGAGATTATGCACCTGACATAAACTGGCCTACTGTGTGCCAGTTTTCATACTGATAGAGGAGAAATCTTTATTTTTTTTATTTTTACCATGAATGTAATTTTCATGCTTTGTAATGACAGAATGCTGAAAATGTGAGACATTTTAATCTTTGGAGGCTCCATATGATATAAAGGCATTTCTCGCATGCACTTATTATCTCTCTCTTACTGTCAGCAATTCTGAAGCTAAGAGAGAGTGGCTGCCCGAGGCAACTTGGAGAGTTCATGACTGAACTGGGTCCCCTAATGCATAGTTCATGTCCTTAACTACTAAGCTACGTCACCACTCTGTAAGTGTGTGTAGCGCATGCATTTGAGGAAGCATGCACCAGTACTGTACATGGCAATTATCAGGAAAAAGCAGAGCAAATAAGCATACCCACATCCTTAAATCCTTGTAGAAGTCAGAGACACTTAAAAATCCAACCCATGACTTTCTTCTGCCTAGCCTGACAATGTTCACTATAGTCTTATTTTGTCTATAAATCTTAAGCTTGAGGTCACTTTAATTTGCATTGAAGGAGAATTAGTGAAAGACAGTCTATTATCTCTACTGAAGTATTGACTTTTCAGATGAACAACATAGTCTCTGTCTGTCATTTCTTAAGTTATCTGTTTCTTGAACACCAAGGGCTAGGACTTTAAAATATTTCTGAAGGTATTCCTTTAGGATAAAGATGGTCAATAAGATTAGAAATGTCTCACTGCTACATATACACATCTGTAGAAAGTCAATCTGTCTGGTTTTGACTCCATGAATGTTGTGCATTCTAGCAACTCCAGTTAAAAATAACTGGGCAGGAGAGTGGGCAGAGACCTTTGCTCAACATCCTCAAGAGCTCCTGCCAGTCTGAGCAGACAGTATCATGGAAGGGTAAGAGGGCACACCACTCGGAAACATGGCAATAACTTTTTGCATTTCTTAAGCAAGAATACAGTGGACCCTCTGGACACGAATTTAATTTGTTCCGGGGGTCCGTGCACACCACGGAAAATCTGTATCCAGAGGTGCTACTTCTGCACATGTGTGTGGCATGCAGAGCGCTTCTACGCATGCATCGGAAAAATACTTCCGGGTTTGCTGCTTTCGCAAACTGAAGTTTACATTACTCGAGAGTAACGTAACCCGAGGGTCTACTGTAGAACGGTAAGAGGAAACCAGATGTAACTTATTCCATTTCCATCTTGTGACTAAACATAAGAAGTGCCTGCTGGATCAGGCCGATGGCCCATCTGGTCTACGACCCTGTTCTCACAGTGCCCAGCTAGATGCATGTGCAAAATCAGCAAGCCAGGCACGAGCACAGGGAAACTCTGCCCTCCTGTGGCTTCCAGCAACTGGTACTCAGAAGCATTGCTGCCTCCAGCTGTGGAAATAGACCAGAGTCATCACGGGCAGAAGCCATTGAAAGCCCTCTCCTCCATATAAACCATATAGTGGTGGCACTCTTCACATATATTCCCCCTTTTATTTAAAGAAGCAACAATTAAATTAATGACCACTGTGGAAACATCGCGTGGTAATTCCTTCATCGCTAAATCTCAAAGGCTTCTACAGAAGGAAGAAGGCCTTGATTTCTGTTCTGACCCAAGTTTGTCACATGCAACACCGTTTTCATTTCACTGCAGTTTGGCTTCTGAGAGAATGTATGTAAAACTCCTGTGTTGGAATTGCTATTATTATGCTATTCCAAACCACTCATTGCAAAGGAAATGCAACGGAAAAAGTTGTGGGGAATCATCAGTTGCGTACATATTGTTGCGTACAACAATGAATAATGCTCATATTCTTTGGATGGATTTCTATCCTGTCCATGAAACAAATAAGTAAACACCAGCAATGTCCACTCCTGTTTCCACTGGAAGTCTCTAATATCCTCCAAGGCTTCTGAATAACTCAAGCAGAATAGTACCGTCACTGTCAATATAACGTAATTATTTAGGCAGAGTCCCGGAAGGTCAGCTTGATATTTGTTATTTACAAATATTTATTATTACATTTATAACCCGTCTTTCCTCCAGGGAGCTGAAGATGCCATACATTCGCTCCCTCAATTTATTCTCTCAGCAACCCATGAGGTAGGTTGGGCTGATAGAAGGTGACGGGCTCAGTATCACCCAGAGCTTTATGGCTGAATAGGGATTTGAACCCTGGTCTCCCAGGTCCTGTTCAAACACCCATACCACAAAGGCTTTCAGGTATTATGTGTGCATTTCTCTAAAGGCCTTTTTGCTGCAGAGTGCTTTTTAAATTGCTTTTTTTCCCTGGAGCTTTCTTTTGTTCTGCTTTTACAGACACATGAAGAGTGATTTCGCTCTTTCCAAAATGGCTGCTGAAACTGCTTCTTGTGTTTTGCAGAGTAGAGGTCATCCCCAAATTGCCTTTGCTCCCTAATCTGTGTTCCGATCAACACAGTTTGCACCGTCATCTGTATGACTTTGTGAACGGTTAAGTCCTCTGTTAGCTGTGCTCTTTCATTCAGCCCTTTGTCTGGAATTCTAAGCACTGATCTATTCTCAAGTGCTCCTCTTTTTTAACAGCAAATTCAGTGTTCAGCCTGTGCATACTTGGCCCTAACAAATGACCCATCAGTTTCTACAGTTTCTGGGCTCTTGATAAGCAGCAGCAGACCTTTTGGGATGTCAAAATGGGCCACTGGGACATCAAAACATGGTCAGAACAGTATTGTAGCCGTATTTTGGGCCCTCTACAGCAATAGTAGAAAATTTATGAATGTTGCAGGCGTCTTTCTGCATGGCATTAATGAGTGAATTTGCTTAAACTATTCCTTCTTCCTCATGGAGCTCTGTGGCCAGGTGAAAACAATCAAATGTCTGTCTGTGCCAGGCAAAAATTGGAAAAAGAGAGGCCTGAAGTTGCATGTTGCTGCCTTGGATTTCTGCTATTAAAGTCTTCTCTGAATTGTAATCAATTCCCCAATTGGCTTCTTCCTCCTGGTCTTCTTGTTCCATTTGTTCCTCTTCGTTTCCCCCCACCTCTGGCTTTTCTGTCCTGGGTTGCCTTCTCCCAATTGGTATTGAGAGGAAAAAAATTTATAGTCACATATTCTGGGAAACAAAAGTTCTTTCCCATAGAATCCAGAAAGCCAAATTGAATATGAAAACAGCATTTTTCTATTCCAAGATCTAGTTTGAATGGTCTCAATATTGCTCTCAGCATGGGGACAACGTGCATTTCCATAGGCCCAAAGTTTATAATAAAAGAAATCCAGATGGCCAACATTGCAAATTTTTCTAATTTGCTAGCAAGACTAAACCTGCTTCTTTACCTCTTAGCCTCCCTGTAAGCAAAACCCATTCACACCCACCCAGGAAGTCACTAAGGCTTGGACTATTTCTGATTAAAGTTGATACATTTTGCTCCGCAAAGATCACAGGTTTTCAGGTTAACTGAGTTAAAAACACAGCTTTCTTTACTACTCTTTAAAAAGAAGAAGTAAAGGATAGAATAGAATAGAATAGAATAGAGAGGTCAGATACATGTTATAAAATGCTTTAAAAGCATTATATGGTAAGTATAAATGTGTCTAACAAACGTTAACTCAGTAGGTTGCCAAATTCATAAATTGTCTCTAGTTCTTCTGCTTATTAGCGCTACCAAATTTACTCAAATCACAAGGTGCATTTAAACTGTGACACTAGCATGGCTTTTGCCTTTTTCAAAACTTCTGCTCGCTTGGTTGGCATCTTCATTGAGATGTTCGCTATGAACCCAAATTCTCATTCCTGGTCAGTTCAGATCCCTTGAGGATATATGTCACATTAAGATTTCACATATCTCATCTGACTGTGAAAGTTCTACGCAAGCTTCGTTTACAAAAATATTTATGCATATATTTGTACATGTTTATCCATGTACAATACTTGAATTAGTTTTTAAGGTCTAAACATGTCATTGTGTTTGCTCTTGATATTTATTTGTGTCAGTATTAAAAAAATATCAGCATTCAAGCACATACCCTTGATTAGATATGTCACACAATCTCATCTGGTACAGTGAGAGCTATTGACATTGAACTACCCACTGTAATCATGTCAAATGGCCAATCATAAAATTGGGGAAGCAGTAGTAAAAGCAAGGAATATGCTGACATAGCGCCAATTTAGCATTATGTATAAGATGGCAGCAATTGTGGTCAGTGTTAGTTGGAAAATACTAATATCAGACTGTGTGTCTATGGGCTTAAGTATACGGTTAAGCTTAAAATAGCATCATATTTGTGGTACTTCTCTCTGCTACCATAACAGTACAAAGAAAATACTGAAATGACAAGATAGTATTTTGCCAGATGAAAGGGCAAAGGCTATCTGAGGGAATTGAGTTTACCCATAGGTGAAGGAATGTCTGTAACTGTGCAGTTGCTCTAGAAGAAGTTTTCACCTCAGTGTCCTCTAAAACAGAGAAATCTGAACAAGTGAAAATGCTTTGAAGACAGGTTCCCTAATCAGATTTATATATAAATATATATAAAGAGAGAAAGATCTTTCATCACTCAGCCATACAGGGCAGCTGAATGCCAATTGGTAATAGAGGCCTTTCTGAAGAAAAATGAAATATCAGTCACAACCTCAGCCTTAAAGGAAGGAGGGGGGGAAGTATACAATTGAATCTAGTTTTATTTAGAGTTGATGGTTTTCAAAAAGAAAAAGAAGAAAAAGCCTGAAATACTGATTTATGCATCTGTCAGGTTTGAATGTATGCAACACAACTTTCTCAGATTGAATCCCATTGATTTTCTATAACCGTGTCAAGCAAGTCAGTGCATCACGGCAGTTTCTGGGACTGTAATAAATAATCCCTTTGGAAAGAAAGTGATTCTTCTCTTCGTAAATACATAGGTGAACATCTTGTTCGCTTGCTCTTTCATGTCTGTTACAGCTTAAGCTGCAAGGCTGTTGTTTTTAAAGAAAGAGATTCCTTAATTCCCTATCTTCATTTTCGTTTAGGCTAACATGCTTTGTTTTTCTCCTGACCTTCTTGGGGCTTTTACCTCAGGGAGACACTGTTAGAGCGGGATGTCATCCTGCTTAGGAGATGTGAAGAGATGAAAAGACCAAAGTGAATGCTTGCAAATTCAACTTGGAATAATCAGCAGCAGTACATAATAGTGTGTGTTAATTCTGAAAGGCACTAACCTAGCCGTGAAAGACAGCCTTACATACGAAAGGAGAGTTAGTACTAGCTCAAAACAAACACCACTTCTGCAAATTAATATTTCCCATTAGATCTAGTGGGTTTCTGCTCCAATGCCAATCATAATCACTTTGGGGTGATATGGTTAGTTCTGCTTTTGAGCTTCGTGTTTCTAGCCTAGAACTTCCATTTATACATTTTTGGGTTGATGTGTTTTGTGCGCCACACTAAATTTATAACTTGCTTTGCTATTGATTTGCTAGTTGTTCACTATTCTCTGTCATACATATTATTTAAAGTTGGTAAATAATTTAAACTGTGCTAAGGCATTCATTCAAGTACCTTCAAAAGTAATTCTAAAACTGTTTACCAGAAGCATAATACCAAGCTAACGCGTATAAGAAATGACAATACTGTTTTCGAGTTAAATGTTTCCTGCAGAAAGCTTCCGCCTCCCCAACTCACAAACATTCAATCGGCATGCAGCACATGCTATTTGAACTCTACATAATGCCTTGAAGGCAAAATGAAATGGAAAAATGAAATAAAGAAGAAGAAAAAGGAATACCTCTCATGCAAGAAAGACAATGAGGTCTCAAGACTAGGATTCTTCTTTCTCTCACACAACTTTCAGGGAGGTTCAGGCCGTTTCCTCTGACCGACAAATCCTGATGGCTGTAATTCAGTTGTGTGTTTCTGTGTTCTGATTTCCAGCTGGGAATTTTCAGCATTTCAAACTAAAAACTATATTAGGTTGTATTATCTAATGCTGCCGTTCTGCCTGCACAAAAGGCTTCCACTTGGGCAACACAACTTTCTCCTTCTCTGCAGCTCCCCTCCCACCCTAAAAACTTGCTCCACAGGCTTGAGGGGCAGGAAGGGGACAGAAAGGGGAAGGCCTGTTGCACAGTGAGCTGGCTACCAGCCTACAAGTCCCAAGATGGATATCTTGACGGTTAAAGTGACATTGAACAGCATGAACTTGGAGATGATCAAGAGTCTGGAAACTATGCCTTATGGGGAACAATTGAGGGAGTTGGGCGTGTTTAGCCTAGAAAAGAGAGGAGATATGATAGCTGTCTTCAAATACCTAAAGGGCTGTGGCATGGAAGATGGACAAATGTCTTCAAGTTACAAGAAAGGAGATTCCAACTAAACATCAGGAAGAACTTTCTGTCTGTAAGAGCAGACTGCTTCAGAAGATGGTAGACTCTCCTTCCTTGGAGGTTTTGAAGCAGAGGTTGGATGTCCATCTGTCGTGGATCCTTGCAAGGGCAGGGGTTGATTTAAGGTTGTGTAAATGGTGTGCAAACACTGGGTGCAGAGCCCAGGGGTGCCATCTCAAAGCCCAGTAAGCGAGGCATGACGGCTTTGACAGGGTCCTAGATTCAACCATCCTTCTTCCCAAAACCTAGTTAGCACTTTCCTAGCTTTGGGAAAGAAGTGGGAGGGCTCTATTACCTTGCCAGAGCCCTTGCACCTCCTTCCCAAAGCCGGGCCCCTGCTTATCTGAAAGGCATTTCAGAAGGCAGCATGACGGTTGTTGGGGGGCACATTTTGACCTCACATGAGGCACCATAGTACTCAAGTCTGCCACTGGAAGGGGTTGGGCTAGATGACCATCAGGGTCCCTTCCAACTCTACAATTCTATGATTCTAGGAAATATTGCGGTGTAAATATTGGCTGATTATTTGCTGTAATAAATCAGTTACATTTACTACAAGCTGCCATCAGCATCAATGTGAACCATTTATAGAAGGGAAAGGGATTATAAGGATACAAGTAAGTGTGAGTATGATGTTGTTTATCACCTCTTTAGTACACAGTAACTAACTGTGGAACAAGTTAGTCATATGAGGTGAACAAAAGGAGAACCTGGAAATTGCACAAGTTAGGCCAGGCATCCCCAAACTGCGGCCCTCCAGATGTTTTGGCCTACAACTCCCATGATCCCTAGCTAACAGGACCAGTGGTCAGGGATGATGGGAATTGTAGTCCAAAACATCTGGAGGGCCGAAGTCTGGGGATGCCTGAGTTAGGCCCATGGGGACTGGGCAGAACAATGAAGAGTAAAAAATGGCTTACTTTTTCCTATAGAAAGCTTTTCCTGGATTCTAATTTTATTCTGGCATACAAAAGAATCTGTGGAATATAAAAATACCCAGCACTTCATTATCTGTTGCAATACCATGATTGTGGAACTTTCTTTCCAAAGAGACTGAACTGGTTTATGTGAGAGAGGTATGCAGTTCTTCCTTAAAGACATTTCCCCAAAGTATAACCTTGAGCAACCTCGAAGGCTAGCTACCTTTGGACCACCTGAAAAGAGCATGATTATCTGTTTAAAAGTTTAAAGAAAGTGAAAAGTCTCCACCCTGCTCTGAAGAGCTCTGAAGGCAGTGAAGAAGATGGCTTTTCCATCTGCCCATGGGCCCTTCCAACAACTTATTTGTTTAGGCACTGGTTTAAACCTTCTTGTTTCCTCTTCCCATAGGCTTTCTATATATTCTAGTTGATTTTAATGGAGTTAATGGAGTTTTAAGCTCTGCCATTTTATTGACGATTTAGTGAATGTTGTTTAACTGCCTTTAAATTGACTTGACTGGATATAGGTATCTGTACCTAAAATGTGGGACAAATAGCAGGGTTTGGGGAATGGGAAGTGGGTTAATATATTTCCACCAGCAAAAATGACATGGGGAGGGTTGATCCAATCCCCAATTTTACAGGGTCCTGATCCAGACCGGGTTCCTTAGTGGTTGCTCTATATGTTAAAAAATAAATAAAGATAAACCACTGCAATCACGCATTTAGCGGGCAATCATATGACAAGATGTGTCAGGATGAGATACAGCTGGATACAGATCTCCAGTTTAGCTGGCTCAGATTACAGTAAGTTTCCAATCCTTTCTCAGCCAAAGATACACTGGTATAACTTGCTCAGCCATGGCTTGGCTGAAGCTGGTGTAAGTTCCCCCAAAGGGCCCTTCTGGTGGGGTGAGCCCAGAGATGGGTGGCAGGCTGTCCCTAAGCCCATTCCGCTAGGTCATGTGACCTGTCAACCCAGCGTGAAACTATATTAAAGGGTTGTTTCCCCTTTGCTAGGCTTGGGCACAGTAGCAGCAGCTCTCCTGCAGAATGAGGTTTTGTTTCTGGTGTAACTTTATGTTGTCTTAATTTATACCAGCTTGCTTTACGCCAGCTTCATCTACATTACATTGGTCCCTTAATGTCGTGTTTGGCTTGAGATGTACAAGGCTGGAAATTGAATGGGAGTTGCCTTAGTGGAACTCTGATGGCGATGTGGGTGGCGCCTGCATTTGGCTATAGATCGTTATGCAATAATATAAACTAATTGTAATTTCTGTGAATCTGGGTGTCATTCAAGGAGTTTCAGGGGAATGGAGAAAAGAGCCTTTCAAAGAAATGGGGAAGCGTTTGTGCTGAAGTGTCGCATGGCTTGGGCTTTCTTCTCTAACAGCTGAGAAAAGTGATGGAAGCTTGTTATCTGAGATACATAAAAACCAGACTGAACAAAGCACTATAAAATGCATTGTAAGAAGCAATCCTGCAGCAACAGGAAAAGTGAATACATCTAATAGCTTTCTCCCCCCTCCTTCCTATCTCACATCTATCGTTTGGGTGTGCAGCTCTGCTGAAAATGATGCTCTTTTAGAAGGGGGAAAAAGTCTTCCATTTGAAAAGGTGGTAGAAAAGACAGAACAAATTCTATTGCTGAGGGGAAAAAATAGACTGAAAAAGCCAGTAACTCATATATTCTACTGAAAGTGGGTCTCAAAGAGAAGGGCTTGTTAAAACGGAAACATTAGCTGCAGTGCATTTGATTTTCCAATCTGCTCTCGCATGCTGTAGTTAAAGGAATCTTTAGGAGGCAAGCTGTGATTTCTTGAACTTGGAGAGGGCAATAGCTAAGGTGGACCATCTTCTATTCAAACATATGTGCATGCTTCGCAGCCTCCATAATCCAATGAATCAAAAAGCTCATCTTCAAACAAGCCATGGGAAGAAAGAAGCAGAAGCTGAATAAAGGTGAGATTAACCAACAAACAGCTGAGTGTAGAGAGTAGGAAAAGCAGGTCAGAGGCAGCATGAGAAATGCACAAAATGGGCTAGATCAAAATGTGCATGTTTCCTTCACATGTTATTAGCGATCCTGGCAAAACATTTGCAGGAACATGCTGGCACTAAATCGCAAGTGGTGAGCAAACTTGTACACATACAGTGACCAGCTCTGGAGTTGTCATCCATAGATAATTGCAGTCCCATTATAAGCAGTTTTGTTACTTAATTGCCCATCAACATGAGAGGCAATGTAATGGGGTGAAGGAGGGCCAGTGGCCCTCTAAAGCTCTTCTTCAAATGGCAGCAGACCCAGGCCCTTGTGATAAGAATTCCAGCATTGGGGGAGGAGGATTCAGTTACTGTGTTGAATTGAAGAGACCCTCCTTCCCCTTCGAAAGAAAGATCCAGAGGGATGCAAGTTTGCTCAGTCTGCATTGGTCAAAGTGCTGTCCCACCATCGTCCTACTCAATTCTTTCCCCATCCAGTTCTGTACCACAAAAAGGTTTTCTGCAACACCAATATGTGTATCATCCACTTCAGAAACTGATGTTGAATTGTTTAGGTGAGCGAGCCTTTGCGGATCATTCTGTGACACCCCAGGCACAACACATCCTATGATCCCAAGCAAGATGTTTTTCAGGGAGTGACTACAAACATGTGCAAATGGTCCTATAGGCACACAAGGTTTTTTTTTTTTTGTTTACTTTGATGGAGGTGAGTGGCAAAAAGCAATCATTAATTGAAAACTTGGAAAGGTGGATAAATGGTGTGGGGTGTTGGAAGGACCTCTGGGCAGCTGGGGAGACTACATTTGAAGTATGTGAGAGAGGTATGGAGTTCTTCCTTAAAGACACCCCCCCCCAAAGGATAACCTTGAGCAACCACAGAGGCTGCCTTTGGAGTACCTGAAAAGAGCATGATTAACTTTATTAAAGTTTAAAGTGTGGAAAGTCTTCACCCTGCTCTGAAGGCAGTGAAGAAGATGCCTTTTCCAGCTGCCCATGGGCCTGTAAGAATTTAGGACATTGAGGAATATATTATACTAAGTTTGGGCAGCTGGTGACGCTGCAGAGCCATGCAAGGATCACGTTTACTTGTTTAAAGGAAGAACACCTTGGCCGCTTCCTGATATTACTAAAGTTAAGCACTGCAGCATGCTGGAACATTCCTCTGAAATTCTTCCCACTACCATTGCTATCTCATGAATAAAGAAGCGAAAGACCAGGATGCTGGTGATAAAGACTTCCCAAAAAACTGAGGGTAGGGTTGGGCACCCTAGAAACAGTGGTTGTTATTCATGTAATAAGACCAATCCACACTGGTGTTGCCCAGCAAAATGCTGGGTTGATTCACAGTGGCAGCATATCTCGACACTGCATTGCCACATGAATATTTCCCTTGTGCCAGTCTACGTAGTCAGTTGAGTCTCTCTGAACACAGTGAGCCGAGCCTCATCAAATTGGGCACAGACATTCACATATTTCACAACTAGTTTTAAAGTCCAAAGGCCTTCAATCATCTGATTTAATCTAAATGACTAGCAGCTTTTTGCCTCCTTGTTCATAAAAATGATTTAACACAAAGTACAGGGCTCAGAAATCAATCTCTTGCAGTCAAAGAAACCTGTGTAGTATTGTCCTTTTCTGTCTACAAAAGAGAGCTGACGTCACTGCTGCCTCAAGAAAATATGAATTCACATAGAAACAAAGCACTTCCCCCCCTAACTAATCACCTTCACTCACATTGTTGGTGAATACACAGTTTATATGCAGGTAAAAAAAGATGATGAAGCAAGTTTAGTGTTCATGAACACTCGAGGTTATCCATTGGGGTGCATGTGAAAACCTGCTCTTTAGCATTAAATTGGAACGAATGGCAGTCAAATCAAATCAGATCAAATACCTTTACAGTGGTACCTCTGGTTACAAACGTAATTCGTTCCGGAGGACTGTTCTTAACCCGAAACCGTTCTTAACCTGAGGCGCGGTTTCGCTAATGGGGTCTCCTGCTGCCACCGGCGCGTGACTTCTGCGCACGTCCTGGGGCAAAGTTCACTACCAGGAACACCTACTTCTGGGTTAGCGGAGCTCATTACCCAAAGCATTCGTAAGGAGGACAGTACGTAACCTGAGGTTACACTGCATTGGCATCACAGTAGAAAACATTTCAGGTCACTGGGATAATTAAAAGGACAAAGGCAAAGCTGTTGAGGGTCATAAGGTCACACTGTGATCGTGTGCACTTAGATATTCTGCTTCGCCCTGTCCGTTCCCCGAAAGGATGGTTCGTTGGAAACCCTTTCGGGTAAAATTGTGGCTAAAGAAGAAGCTACTAAAACAGTGATATCTGCCAGGAGAAACCTCATTTGACGTCAAGAGTTGTGGGCCGGAGGTCCAACATTTTGCTCAGCATCAGTTGACAAGGTTTACTATGTAACCTAAGAGAATGTGGTCCATTGAATCAGGTACTCCTTGGTTGCAGGCGCACAACCAAGGCACACAAACGGGCTTGATATGGCAGTCCACAGGAAAAGTGATTGCCGTTTGTTCTGATTCAGCCCTAAACGGTTGGTTTTCCCAGGAGAAAGTGTGAGGCAAACAAAAGTGTGGGTGAGCCCTAAAGCAAAAGCAGACCATTCTCCTCGCCTCCCTCTGCCCCTGCTTCTTTATTTTACTTATTATTTTATTTATTAAACGGATACCTTGCTCTTCCTCTTAAATGAGCCCAGGTGCCAAACAATATTACTTATTTGCTTTGCTTTGTTTTGTTTTTATCTCACCTTTCTCCCAGAGCTGGGACTCAAGGCAGCTCACAAAAATGAAAACAAAAATGAATGAAACACGTAGTACTAACAGGATATAGAACATAATAAATGGTAAATAAACTATAACAGAATTGAAACAATATAAAAACAAATCTATTAAAACACAGCAAAAGAAAGAATCGCAACACAACACTTTAAAAGAAACATACACATAAATGAAAACATTAAAAAAGAATGAAATATCCCCACAACTAATAATTTCAAGGTTTCCAGGAACACTATATTTCAACTAGCAGCCTTTTCATAGCAAAAAATAAATAAACCCAGTTTTGCTTCGCATCAGGCAGGGTGAAATAATAAATCCATGGATTTCATGATCTAGCCATTTTCTCAATGGTAAATGATGGTAAATCAGAAACCAAGGGTCCTTGTGGGAGGCAAGACTTCTTCCTATGCAACTATCGCCCTACTTTACAAAAAAGAAAAAGGACACATTTCCTATAACCTTTGCTTTTTCCCTTGGGGAACCTGAAGGAGCTGTGCTGTGATGGCTGCTGTAGGCACAGTTGATGATTGCTCTTTCCTATTAATTCCTATTCAGAGGCGTACTTTCTCTCAACATGGAGTTCTCTATAGCTTTCATGCAGGGTGGCCACTAATAGACTTACCCTCCATGAATTTATCTACTCATCTTTTGAAAACATGTATTTTATTTTTATATTGCTTGTAAGTAGTTTTCAAATTTTAACAAATCCATCCAAATTATTTAAATTTAATACATTTTTTTTCAAATAGTAATTAGGTTTCCCACTCCCGTTGCAAGCATAAGTCCATTACATTCCTGATGTTACCGCTTCAGTCTTCTTCTTTAATCACTTTCTCAACCTTCTACTAGTTTTAATCCATTTTCATAGCCAGCCCACTTTTGAAAACATATAAACTAGGGCCTTTCACGATATCTTGTGACAGTGAACACCATAGATTTAACACCTGCTGAATGAAGAAATGCATTCTTTTGCCTGTCCTGAATCTGTTGTCTGTTTCCAAGTTCTGGACCACTAGACCCCTTTTTTGGGTAGTCACTGCCATTTCAGAATCAATTAATGTACATTTGAAGGGAGTGTTTTTTTAATTGCCCTAATAACTCCAGACCACTTTACTTACTCCAACTTGAGTTAATTTAATTACCTATTCACCCAATTCAGAAAAAAATGCTTTTCAATATCTTTGAAGTCGACTTCAGTTTTTTACAACTTACAATTGGGTGTCATCCACAAAACTGACTCTCTCATCCATAGTCCCCAGGTCCCAGGGTGCTGTGGCTCTCACAACATTTTAAATGAGGGGACTGGGCCTTCACAAAGTATGGCATGGCCGTGCATGCATGCACCCCCGGCATGCGCACACTACATCACAGCGCCCCACTATGTGAGTGAGTGACGTAAGCACGTCAGGGGCAGGGTGACGCAGCATGCTCACGCTGGGGGCGTGATGATGTAGTGCATGTACCCTGTGGCATGAGCACGCAGCCTGGTAATGGCACGTGGCCCTCGGCACCCACAGTCGTGGGGGCAAGCCGGCGCCGCTGATCTCATCACTCAATCCTAACTCCAGACCAATTATGCATGTTAAAAAGACTGACCCCAATACAAATCCTTGGGGATCCCATCTTTCCCCTTCCATCCATTGCGAAAACTCCCTTTAGTCCTCCTTCCTGCTACTAGTTGTTTAAGCAGACCTGACTTGTCCCTTGGCTGCTTTGATTACTCAGCAGTCTTGCGTAAATGACTTTATCAAAAGCCCTTTGAAAGTCTGCTCTTTGATTGTTACATCATAAGAAAGCTTGAGCATACTTCCAGGCTGAAATTATGCCCAAGTATATTGCTATTTTTAAAAAAGCATTTTGTTTTTTGCATCTGTAATTTATTAAAAGTCATAATCTTAAAATTAAACAGAGTATCTGGAACATTTTAAAATATGCCTCATTGTTTAATTTATTATGAATTGTACTGCAAAGGAAGAATATATCAGCAAGGGAGCATTAGGATCACAGCTATGGAAGTTCTCTTTTATTGCATTTCTGATTAAATGTCTGACTTCTTGTCAAGAGTGAGTAATGTAACCCTCATGAATAGCAAGGGAAGGCATTTAAATTCTTGTAAATATCTTGTAGCATTGCTCAACTAGCTTTACTTTTTGTGATCAATCCAAGAAGTGTTCTGTAGGGGACCGGGGGGGGGGGTTGTATTGCAAAAGGCATTTACTTTGATCAGTTTAGATCAGGACAATTCAAATCTGTGAAATGATTTTGTGCTAATCAAAACTCTTCTAGCTTCTCTCAGAATTCTTTTGAAGCTTTCCCAAACCAATTTACTCCAAGTTCATCTCAAATATCAATTCAGGCATAACTTGCTGTGTGGAACATATATGCAGAATTGTTCCGCTCTTCAAATTCTAGTTGGCATCATGGGCTTTCACCCTGAGATTTTGTTTGCAGAAGTCAGAGTTGTCTTAGATTTACCGTTTACCACTTTGGGAAACTATCTTGCCAGAACAAATCATTGGGAAATTTTCTGAGCTTTTCTGAAACCACTAAAAATATTTTTCAAAGCAAAAAGGGTATAATGTGCTCTTCCTTGAGCTGCTGGAAAAGGTCGTCTCACTTGGGTCCAGACATGAGGTTCAAGGAATTGTTATGCTGACATCAGAGAAGAGGCGAGAATAACAAGGCATTTGGGGCCAAAACCTGAATTCCCAGATTAAACCTCTCTTGGCTTCCCAACCCTTTGAACCCTGAGATGATAGCCTAGCACAAGCAGGGGGTGCTCCTCCTCACGCACTTCTGGTTGCATGAAACATTAACATCCATAAATTGGCGCTGGAGGGATGGGAGAAGTTCTGTGATTCCCCATCAGCCAATGTGAGCTCTGTGGCGCCAGGAGAGTTCTGTTTACAACTGGAGACTGCAGATACACCTCTTTCTCTGCCATCTCAAGAGGATATTTTCAACTCAGGTCACATTTAAAGGTGAACCTACCTAACTCACACATTCTGTAACAATCTGAAAATCAAAACCCAGTGATCAATGTATCCTACCATAGGATTCCTATCTATAACTTACTATTGTCTTTTCAGAAGAGATGGGGCAGGGGTGGAAGAGCCAATAGAAAACACTTGTTTTTTGAAAAAAATCTAGTGGATAAGCCCAGATATGGAATGGAATCTGAATCTCCAAAATTCCTTTTCCATGTGCCCTAATGTATCCCTCTGCTCTACATTCTGCACCCTATACTCTGTGTTTGTTTTCTAGGCAGGGGCCCAGGAGGCTTAGCACATTACATGGGACTTTCTACAACCATTTTTATTTCGGGGGCCTTTTTCTTTGTCATTATTTGAATACCTTGCATTGTGCTAAAGAAGCTGCTCATATCACTTGTGTGCAGAGTCTTCATAAAAAATGGAAAAGCTTCAATAATTTTAAATCATTCGGCACTGCTCTGATTTAAATTTCAGTACTAATTTTTTTATTAGCACTTCCATTTGGAAGGTACCAGGCTTCTACAAGATTTAAAATTATTGGAGCATTTCAAATTTTTATAAGCTTTCCAGTGAAGATGTGACTGTGGTTCTGGGCTTGTAAAGTGTAGCACAATTTAAATTTAATCTAAATAATTTAAGTGCTTCAGACTTCAGGGAGATGTTCAATCTTTCAAACTGGAATTCATGTTAGGAGACTGGAGCTAATCTATAATGTGAAGTGCTTTCATCATTTTAAACCCCCTTTGGGCAGTATTCATAGTAAGCCTCCCCCCCACTCCTTGTCAGGTAGTTCATTTACAATATTTGTTTTCCCCTCCAATAGATGCCTGGGAAATACAGTACTGGCAAAAGGAAAGAGAGAGTGTGTGTGTGTATCCTGAGGAAGCAGCAACCTCTCTCCTGGGCTGCCTTCAGAATGGCATGTGCAATTCTGCATGAGGACATAAATATAGATAGGTAAGGATTTCACCCCTTAAATGCCACAGAAGCTGTTATTAGCTTGGCACGAGGGGGGGGGGGAGAGACTGGTAGGTACACCCATATTGTCAGTCGCCTCCTCCCTTCCATGAACCCCATCTAAACCCTTTCTCAAATCCTTAGTTTGCTGCTAGAGAACAAACTTCCAAAAGAAGTCTTCAGTTCAATCGTGCTGCTGCTGGGGCTCACTGGATGGTCCTAGCCAAGCCACACTCTCGCAGCCCCTGTCTGTGGTGTGGAGATAGATACAAACACTGACCTATATTCAGGGATGTTGTGCGCATTACCACAAGATAAACAACCTGAGGAGAGCCTGCTGGATCAGACCACTGGCCTGTCTAGATCATCAGCTTGTTCTCAAAGTAGCTAACCATATGCCTGTGCATAGCTGCCAAGTACCCCGTTTTCCCCAGGAATCCCCTGTTTTTTCATACCGTTTCCCGGCGATCCCCCGTATCTCTTCGTCTCTCGTTATTCTCCCTTATATTCTCCTGCTAGTGGCCATTTTTCCCCTGCTTTGCCCATCTCCCCACTTATGTTTCCCAGCATAGTGTATGCAAAATGTTGTAAAGTCTCTATGCTGCTATATAAGCTATTATTAACATTTATTTCCAGGGACCCAGGTGGCGCTGTGGGTTAAACGACAGAGTCCAGGGCTTGCTGATCAGAAGGTCGGCAGTTCGAATCCCTGCAATGGGGTGAGCTCCCATTGCTCAGTCCCAGCTCCTGCCAAGCTAGTAGTTCGAAAGCATGTCAAAGTGCAAGTAGATAAATAGGGACCACTCTGGCGGGAAGGTAAACGGCGTTTCCGTGTGCTGCTCTGGTTCGCCAGAAGCAGCTTTGTCATGCTGGCCACATGACCCGGAAGCGGTCTGCGGACAAACGCCGGCTCCCTCGGCCAATAATGCGAGATGAGCACCGCAACCCCAGAGTTGGACACGACTGGACCTAATCGTCAGGGGCCCCTTTACCTTTACCTAACATTTATTAGTATTTTTTTCACTGTTTTTCACTGTTTTAATTGTTCTGCTTTTTAATTGTTTTTTTTCAATTAAGAATGTTTTAATGTCCCAGTGGATTTGTTATTGTGTATGTTAATGCCTTTTAGACAAAGTACTACGAATCAGTAAAATTATTGCTTGCCCCTTTATTCCTCGTTCCATCTTCAAATTTAATGGTATCATTATTAATTGATTTGGATAGTCAAGGTATGCTTTTAAAAATATTTAAAATGAGCCGGGTCTTTGTTCCAGTTTCCTGTTCTAAGGCTGCCCTATCTTGTAGCACAAGGAGCATTCAGAATATACCAGGAGGGATATTTGAGTTTTATATGCTAATAGTAACTGCAAGAGACTCATTAGCAATACTAAACAGAAATCCAAGAATAAAACATGATTGATACCAAAGAGAGGTGGTTTTGCCCTCCCTAACTTACAGTCGTATTTTGACGCATCATGTTTATGTTGGTTGAAAGAGTACATTTTACTAAAGAACAGTTATTTGCTGGATCTGGAAGGGCATAACCTAAAATTCGGGTGGCATGCGTGCCTATGGTACAGGAAGGCTAAGATATATAAGAGCTTCTCAAATCACATAATACGAAAAAAATCTTTATAGGGTATGGGAAAAATACAAAAACTTATTAGAAAGAAAAACACTGGTGTGGTTGTCACCAGTGGAGCTCTGGGAAGGGGAAAAAAAGTAGTTGCGATAGACAGGGTGAAGCAATAAAAGGCGAGAAAAAGAGGAGGCAAAAGGAACCATGGAAGGAGAGGATGGGAAGTTGGTGGAGGAATGCTTTCTGGTTTTCCGTTTATTTCTCAGTATTTTAAAATTGTTATTTATTTTCCATTTCAGAGTTTTCTTTTTTGTGTTCTTTGCATTATTTCCGTTTATTTCTTAGATATGGAATTGTATCAGAAACGCTAATAAAATAAATATTAAACAGCAATACCAAACAGAGGTTCTGCTACCACAGATGGTGCCTGAGTTACTAAAATGTAGCCAGATACTACAGTGAAAATGTATATTACATTTGCATATTGCACTGGCAACCTGTACTATGTTGTTGTTGTTTAGTTGTTTAGTCGTGCCCGACTCTTTGTGACCCCATGGACCATATCACACCAGGCACTCCTGTCTTCCACTGCCTCCCGCAGTTTGGTCAAACTCATGTTCGTAGCTTCAAGAACACTCTCCAACCATCTCGTCCTCTGTCGTCCCCTTCTCCTCATGCCCTCAATCTTTCCCAACATCAGGGTCTTTTCCAGGGAGCCTTCTCTTCTCATGAGGTGGCCAAAGTATTGGAGCCTCAGCTTCACGATCTGTCCTTCCAGTGAGCACTCAGGGCTGATTTCCTTCAGAATGGATAGGTTTGATCTTCTTGCAGTCCATGGGACTCTCAAGAGTCTCCTCCAGCACCATAATTCAAAAGCATCAATTCTTCGGCGATCAGCCTTCTTTATGGTTCAGCTCTCACTTCCATACATCAGTACTGGGAATGCTATAGACTTAATATAATGTGTGCATGCATCTAAAAATCCTTCTTATCCAGATTTTTTTGCTCATCTGTTGCTGAAGGGAAGATGCATGCAAATGGGTACAGTGAGTTTGTTTTTCATGTCTGAGAAGTCCAGCCCAGGACCCTTGCCTCGCCCCTAAGACCACATGTGGTTAGTCCTTAGAATTAAGGCAACCAGATACCAATTGAGCCAAGCAATCTGCCTCCAAAATGCACTATTTGGAGTTCTTCATGGGGGACTGTCTCGCTGGGACGTTGGCCCCCTACTTTGAAGCGCCGAGATTCTCTCCGGTGAGAGAATCTCTGACTTCAATGGCGCCGCGACCAACTGGAAGTCATAGCTGTAGTATGTTCTAAAATATTTGTAATGGCTGCCAGCCTGTTTTGCTTAAAATAGATTTATGTCTTAAGTGGTGATGTGGGGCACAATGATCCAATTGGAAATGGGGTACATTGAGCATGGATCAATGTACCCCATGGAAAATATCATTCATAGTTTATTAGTTTTTGTGTTATATTCTGTTAGTTTACAATTCTTCAAATGTGTAAATTAATAAATGTATATGTCTGGTGGATTACTTGCAACAAGCTTCACGACTTCATTATGGACTTTCAAAAAATGCAGCAAGACAACTGGCACATCAGTTTGGTAGTAAGAATAAAATTCAAATGCCACCAACTTGGGAGAAAAATGAAAAGGCTGGCTTAGATTGGGCAGAAGGATTTATGAAATGTCATTCTGCTTTACTGTCACTTCGCATTCCACAGGCAACAAGTTTGTCAAGAGCAACAAGCTTCAACAGTGTTAACGTAAATGAGTTATCTGATGAACTCCACTTCATTCTAGAAAGAAGTAATTTCTCAGCAGCTGATATATACAATGTAGATGAAACTGGTGTAACCACAGTGCAGAAACCATCAAAAATCATTGCTGTGAAAGGTGCAAAGCAAGTTGGCCGAATGACATCAGCAGAACGGGAACTTTTTTGACAATGTGTGCATGTATAAATGCATTGGGAAACAGCATTCCTCCACTTTTCATATTTCCAAGGGTGCATTTCAAAGATTATATGATAAAAAATGGTCCAAAAGACTACATTGGTGTTGAACATCCCAGTGGATGGATGACAGCTGATAATTTTATTCGATGGATGAACCATTTCATCAAATACTCTAAAAGTTCCAAAGATCACCCAGTGCTTCTGATTCTAGATAACCATGGCAGCCACATCTCTACTGAAGTTTTGGATCTCGCCAAGGCAACTGGAGTGACAAGTTGAAGTGATGCTGACTCTTAAGAACTTTGAGATATTTTTGCAACTCTTTTGGAAGTTTATACTGTGTAGTAAAAATGCCTTCTTTGCTCTTAAATTTGAATGGTCCAATGTGCCCCAAATGAAGGATCAATGTGCCCCACTACTGGGGCACATTGATCCATTTTTTTTTTTGAAAACTTAAATGTGATTTTTTATTGTCATTTTATTCCATCAAATGTGAAACATTAATCCTTTGATTTTGTTTAGAATAGTACCTAATAAATGTTAAAGTCAAAAGTTTTCTTTTATGTGCATTATTTTGAGGTGTGTAGAGCTTAAAGTAAAAAATGGCTCAACATGCCCCACTTTCCCCTATATATGCAAACTTGTTGTTGTTGTTTAGTCGTTTAGTCGTGTCCAACTCTTCGTGACCCCATGGACCATAGCACACCAGGCACTCCTGTCTTCCACTGCCTCCTGCAATTTGGTCAGACTCATGTTGGTGGCTTCAAGAACACTGTCCAACCATCTCGTCCTCTGTCATCCCCTTCTCCTTGTGCCCTCCATCTTTCCCAACATCAGGGTCTTTTCCAGGGAGTCTGCTCTTCTCATGAGGTGGCCAAAGTATTGGAACCTCAGCTTCAGGATCTGTCCTTCCAGTGAGCATTCAGGGCTGATTTCCTTGAGAATGGATAGGTTTGATCTTCTTGCAGTCCATGAGACTCTCAATAGTCTCCTCCAGCACCATAAGTGCTGGAGTATGAAAAACAAATGAGTATGCAGACTACTCATCTGTATTTTGATTCAGGCCCTGGTCCAGGAGGTATGAATCTGGTAAGTTCTTTCCAAAACATAGAGTGAATGAAATCTTCCCCCATCCTGTATTAGGTATTTGTGCCAAAGGCATAAAGTGACTGACTTGGCTTTTGCTACTATGAGGTATAAAAAGTAACCACAATTTTGGGCTTTTAAAATATAATTCATCTTGCAGTTTAATATTGGACATATTGAGCAGTGGGCCCCAGAATCTTGCTTACAAGCTCTTCCCACAACTGAAATCTGAAATGGAAACCCAGCTCGAATGTTTTCCCATTCCTTTCAACTATTCTATCTCCCAGCTCCCTTCAAGATTCTTCCCAAATCTGCGTGTGTGGTGGACAGAGGGTTCGCCCCTCATATCATGTTACTTCAACCATGATTTCCAATGACATTATCTGAAAAGCAAAGAAACTGTGGATCAACTTTCAAGGATTTATTTTGGAGTGAGTTACTGTCTTTAAGTTAGACTTTTGCAAACTAGAGAAATACAAGCCTGTATATTTGTTCTCTGATTTTGAACCCAGGTTAGCAATCTCCATGCCTCGTAATATGATGCTCCAGCCTCCAAGAGTAGCAGCTGACTGCATTAATAATAAAAACAGCATAGACAGTTGCAATGTCTATAATGAAGCATTCAGTCCTCTGGAATGTTGGAAAGCAAAGCCTTGTCATGATTATTTTATCAGGCCATAGTATGTAGAAATGAATTAACTTTGTTTTGATGAGGATACCAAGTCTGCACAGAAAACTATTATGAATATTCACAATAAAGATATAATGTGAATATGTGGAGGGGAAGGAAGCCATGAATACAAATAGTCCAAATAATTCATGCTACATTCTGATCAGATTTTATGATGCAAAGGACCTGGAAATTAAACACAAAGCAAAAAAAAAAACCAACAGAATGACTCATATTATACCAGGGACAAGTTTTTAAAATATCCAAGAGTTCTTTATTATGTGTTCAAACAGATCTATGTTGTATGGGTCTATTGACCACATAAATCTCCTAATTTGTTTCTGTTTACACATATTGCAGCTGAGCACCTGGGGAATGGAAGTGGGGGAGGGGGTTGTCAAACATCTCAGTTGCCAAAATACATGGTTGGTGGACTGAATTTCATAGGCCATAAATTTTGTGCACCTGATGTTTGATATTGAAGGACCCTTTTGCAGATGGAAGCCACTTACATACTTCTCTCACACACAATCAGTGAAGTAGCAAAGGTTTTGTTTGTCTGGAGAGGCATCCAAGGGACAGCATCTCAAACTCAATGTTCAATGCAAGGTAGGCTTGGGGGTTAAAGGCAGTAGACCAAGTTTCCCACTGCCCATGTGAAAGGATGCAGGACCTGGTTTGCTGCCCACAACCCTGAACACCAATGCGACCAGTGGCAATGCTCCAGGTAACCTTAAGTTGATAGGAACGGGCCCTACCCACATGCAAATGTTGGTGCATAGAGTTTTCCTTCACAGTTGAAAACCCTAATTGTTCCAAAATTCCTCAGTGTACACACATTTGACATTAACACCATATGCATTGCCACTGGAGGGGGCTTGCTGGCAGGTAAATATATGAAGTGGGTTTAATCTGAACAGTGTTTGCGTGTTAGAATGCATATGAATTACATTGCATTTAGACATGCATTAAAGTGAGGCAGCCTCAGGAATCCCCATTATGCATTCACTTCCACCCGCTTTAGTAGAACAGGCCTTTACATTAGGAATTTACCTAAACTAATGCAAGTTTTGCAGGGATTTGCCCACAAGGTAATCCCTTGCAAGGGGCGCTGTATCTTCTCAGGACCAGCCAATATTATTTTATTTAAGATGTAGTTTTAGATGGATGCTGACTAGTTGATACATTTGATTTATTTACATCACATTTTGAAGGCTCTTGTGTGCTTGTTGTCATTTTTTAAATTTGAAAATATCGAACAAAACTAATTCAGTCTAATTTGTAAACATGGCCTTCAACTCATGTTTGTCTCGGGGAGTTATGATTTCCTCTTAGCAAAAGTCAGAAAGACATTACAGCCACAATTTAGCAGCTGAACTGGGAGGCTTGCTCTGTTAAATCTATAAGGACCAATAAACAGTTGTTTTTGATCTTAAAGTATTGGATTCCTTTTGCCACTACTAAAGACGGGGGGGAAAGAAAATCGATTTACATGTGGGGCCATTTCAGCTAAAACTTGCATTCCCTGAACATCACCCACAGCAATCAATGGAACATGCAACGGAATCAGAGCTTAAATAATTCTTTGCCGAGTTGTATACCATGCAAGGATCAATTAGTTTGTTGTACTTAGCTTCTATTTGCATATTTAACAGCTTGCATAAGTAGTCTACAGGGGTGATATTCTAATATGTGAGAAGGGAATTCCTGCCAAACAGAATAGAGAAACTCCTTTCTCACTCTCAGATATGTGTTTTGCTGTTCAGATATTCAGTGTATGAATGAGTCCTAAGCTAATACCACTTAAACCTTGGAAAAAATAAGGGCTATGCTTCCAGAAGTCTTTCAACAAACAATGATCTACATTAGATCACACAGACACTAAAGTCTCTGAGGGAGCCATCCAAGCCCATGATCCACTGAGATGAGCAGATTTGGAATAGGCACATTCTGGACTTTGCCAACTGAAGTCCTTCATCCTGACTCAGCAAGAGATATGCCAACAAGTCTCCCATGTCAGGGTAAGTCCCAGAAAAGGGGTATTCTGAGGGTATGGAGGGATGGGGCAGGGGAAAGTTAACCCCTATTCCAAACTCTATTCACCTCGGTCACATGTCCTAGTAACCCGGCAAAAAGAGTGGTATAAGTCAAACTCTCTTTTAAAGAAAATAAAAAAAAATTCCTTCAGTAGCACCTTAAAGACCAACTAAGTTTTTATTTTGGTATGAGCTTTCGTGTGCATTAAAGAATTGCTCAGCCAGCAGAAGCCCCACTCTGAAACAGGGGTATGTTACACAGTAAAATTTACACCAGCAAAAATTATGCCAGCTGCCTATAGTTCAAATTTATCTGCCCCTCATGAGGCAAACTGGCACCCCAGACTCTGGTCAAAGTTTGTGGGGATAATGACAGCAAGGTAGGCTAGAGGTAAAGGGAGGCAAGGGATCATAGGAGAGGCCAAAGTTAGTCTGGAACCAGGAACAGAGTTTCAGCCCAGCTCTAGAAATAATAACATGGGTTGTCTGACTTGTATGGTGCCTGTTTGCAGATGTAACCAGTACTAATTGAACCAGAATTCCACAACGATAACATATGAGTCACACATCCAATGAAAGTATTCAAGTATTCAAGTGAGCAGAATACATGTTTCAAGACTCACAGTCCTGTGGGAGATAGAAGGCAGCTGGTGCTGATTCCCCTGAAGCGCCAACCAGACTTAAACATAGCAGGGCTGGAAGTAGCATTGCATGGAGCTAGTGAGTCACCTTCTTCCCCCATGCCTGGCATATACAAGGAGCAAATGTTATTTATCTATGCCACAGCATGACCAGCAGTGGAAACATATTGGAGAAAGGCTGGAGACCTGTGTTGAACAGAGCCGCCAGCTGCAGTGAGTCAGAGGACTAATTTAGTTTGCTACAGAGACAAGGATGTGCAGTGCAGAAGTGGGGAGCCAATTATGAGCTGAGTCTCAGGGCTTAGCCATGCTTCCCCTTGCCCTGCTATTTTCCTCCCAGGGAAAACTGCTCTTTAGTGCTCAATTGGAACAACCGGCAATTCAGGTTTTCCCTGAATTTTTCCATCTATTGCTAAAGAGCAGGTTTTCCCTCAAGGGGACGACCACTTGGACCTCTGTGTAGAAAGTGTGTGTCAAGCTGAAACCTCTTGGATGACACAAGCAGAAGTGTGGACGGACCTCTGGTGTTCCTTAAAAGAGCAAGGAATGCACCAGCTCTCCTCCAAAGACCTGCAGGAAGGTTGGGACTCTGAGGGGTACTCAGTGCCTGTTCTCCCACACCACTCTCCAAGAGGAAAGGTGTTGCATGTACCAATCTTCCACAATGCAATGTTTACAAGGCGGACAATTGTTCTTGTATGTGACTAATAAAGTCTTTCAGAAACAGATGGAGAAGAATAATAGAGATGAAGGATTCAAGGAAGTTTGTTTATGCTGATAAAAATCAGCAGGCAGATTTCTGAAAGTACCAAACCAAGGTGTACCTTAGCTCAATGTTAGCTCTTGAAAGATGGATGTTTCCCTCTTATAAGGTGGATGGGCCACAGCTGCGTGACAGCACTTTTCATGCAGAATGCCCCATGTGGCATAACATGGCATCTCCAGTAAAAAGGCATTTAGCTAGACCAACGATGTAATTTGGTCTAAGACTGCTATAATTCCATCTCATCATCTAGGCCATTCTTTAGGGTTGAGGAACTTGTGGCCCTCCATATGTTGGTGGATCCCTCATTGCCCCCAACAAGCGGTGAATGGTTGGGGGGATGTGAATTGCAGTTTAGCAACATATGAAGGTGCCCCGCTCCTGCTTTCTGCTGCCCTACAAGCAGAGTACATGCACAGCTTCCATTCAGCATTTAGCTCAGGGGACAGCAAGGCTTACCTTACCTGGGCTGGTTCACTGCCGCAGAGCCCCCTCTGTAGGCTGGATTGTGGGCGTGCATGAGCACGCACTCCTGTGGTTTATTCCCAACGCGCGTGGGGACTCGGCGAGTGGGCGGCTTGGTTCGAGGGTGGCTCATGGGCTGGAAAAATGACCCCCATGGGATGTCTGTGGCCCATGGGCCTTAGGTTGCTGACCCCTGATTTAGCTGAACTGCATTTGAACTGGTCACCAGGAAGGGGGAAGAAATGTGTCTATCCTTACTCTGGTCCCCTGAGCAGTCACATTTTTCTATAGTTTTTTTGTGCTTAACAATAACAACTGTTCTACAGAGCAGACAAGCTGTAGAAGCTTTTTATCTGTTTCTGGTTCTTAAGCAGATCTGTTGCAGCCAGCTTTCATATTCATGTCTTTGGGGCCTCTGGGTATTTGATCTTGTGTCGGGGAAAAGAATCACATTGAGTAAAACTGATATTTTTATTTATTTACTCCATGATACAAGAGGATTTGGTGGTAGAAAAGGATATCTGGGGAGAAGGCTCAAATGAAGAAGACATACATGTCTGCAAGTTAAAGATAACTGTATGCATCATGGGAGATGCTAACAAGTAATGTGCAAAAATGGCTTCAGGTTTGTAGCACTTGGGGTGCATATCTTTATCTATGGAGAAATTCAACGAGGAGGAATTTTTAAAATGTACATTCTTCTCTTGCATAACCACAATTGTCCTGTGATTAACTGTGATGAATGTTAACTGTGGTTTGTTTGAAACAAGCAACTTTGACCCATGGATGAGGTTGAACAGACAAGGCAAAGGTGATCCAAATGGTGACCACTGCACTTCCAGCTTCTCAGGAGGAGCCACCTTGGCAAGTGGAAGACCAACCTGACCCCCTCATTTATCTTGAAAAGGTGTCGCTGTTGCAGTACTTGTTTTCCTCTTCCCCTACTTTTTCATGTGTATTCACACTTAAGACATTTTGGAGACTTCATAAGTGAATAATGTTGCTGGTGGATAATCTTAGAAGTGAGGGTGATGTTGGCCAAATTTTTGTATGATCAATAATGATTTGCTCTGTTGGAATATGTAGGCAGAACTTTCCTGGAACATGCTGTGCTTAGTGGTGTGGGGAGCAAGTCATGCCATCTATCCACTCCTGTTGCTATGTCGGCTCTGGTAGAAGACCTCGCTGGAAAGGGGGCATCTTCCCAACACTCAAGAAGGCCAGGGGGTACATATACGCATTGGCTTCTCAGAAACTAAAAAGTCTGTAATTATCACATTTTGCATCAGTTCTACATCCTGAGGGGACAGCAGGAAAATATTTTAATGGAGACACTCCCATGTGGCTATTCTTGACACCGAATTTACACCACATTTAAAACTGGGACAATTGTTTCTTTATAGCATTTATATACCACCCAACCAAAGTTGTCCTCTGTGTGGTTTATAAATTTAAAACAGTAAAACACTAACTGAAAGGGATCAATACAATTTTTTTTTCCGGCAAATGATTGGATCATTCTCTAAAGGTGCCAAAAGCTCAAAGTATTTAAAAGGGAGAAAATATTCAGGAAGAGTTCCAAGGTTTGCTTAACAAAATGTTCTACAGGTCTATTAGGGCTTTCTCAGGTTAAAAATCATTTTTTTAAAGATTCTGTTGCTGGCAGACAGACATAAGATATGTTCATTGGCTCCTTTTTACTTCTCAGTCCTCGAAGATTTATGTTGCTGTGTCGACTGATAATTAAAAGCACAAGGATAAAACACTGGATTGATATGGAACCTGGCCTGGACACTTAATTGCAGAGGTGCAATAAACCCCAAAGGAGGCATTCCCAAGAGACAGGAAATGAATTACCCAGTGGTGAATAGATTTCTGCCACCAAATAAAGGAAAATGTATTTGGGGTAAAATATCCAGAAACAAATAAATAAAACAACAAATGACAGCTGTAACTTTGGAGGCCCTGACCTATGGAAAAGTGTAGAAAAGTAAACAAAAAGAAAAGTACGCAAGTAAAAGTGTTTTTTTTGGGGGGGGGGTGGAAGTTATATTGGACCAGGTTTTTACTTGGGGACCTTGATATTTCCACAAAAGGCATTATTAATCTTCCCCTCTTGTTTTCCCAAGACATATCAGTGCGTCTCTTTTCATCTGTGCCGCAAGCCAGTGCTGGAGAACATGAGGCCCTCAAGAAGAAGCAGGACTAGAACTCCCATTATCCCTGACTATTGGCCATGCATGCTGGAACTGATGGGACTGAGAGTGCAGTGACATTAGGCAGAAAGGGACTGGGGGCTTTCCCGCCCCCCAATTTTTTCAGAAAGCATTCATATAAATCCTACGTCTGCCTCTCCCACCCCACAAAATACACTTTTTAAAGAATGCTTGGGAGGGAAAAAACTAAATGCTAGTGGGTGAGTAGGAAGCTGTCTGATCATAAAATGAAAACTGTGACCCTAAGGCAAGGTGGGAACCAAATCCAGTGTTTTTCTGGAATCCCACTGGTAGGCGAGGCTCTTGCCCAGCTCTATAGTGTCCCCTTAAAAAAAAACCCTTCCATTTCCTTCCATTGGAATAAGGAGGAGGAGGTGGAGGGAACAAAGCTAGTCCAGCTCTGGCATAGATTATTCTTTGTTTTGGAAGGGTGCTGGTGAACTGGGAATGTGTGACCCTCTCTTTTCAGCCCTAGCAACAGTGACACTCTGACATCAGTGTCATAGAAGGGCCATAGAAAGGTTAGGGCGCTCTCTCTGACCTTTGAAAAGGGAACTTCAATACATCCTATGACCCTAGGAAAGCCATAGGATTACAGAGTTGGTTGTGATTTTCCAGCATGTTCCTTCATTCCAATCTCAGGGGGACGTGATGGGACAGGAGACTAAACACATCAAAGCATTAGATTTTATAGCATGAGTCATGACCATTCAAGTAACCCATTTAGTACTCTGTGATTGCCTTATGCCCCCAGGAATGCCCCCAGCTCCTGCCAGTCAAGGGAGTAGGCAGCACCCTTCCAGAATAGACACAGCAGCCAATTCCATCAAGCATCTTTGCACATGTTGTTCATAAGATGGGCCCTGGAAGGGCTTTTCTTGATTAGTAATGGCCAGTGGGAGATAGACTCAACTAGCAGGGGTCAGCAACCTAAGGCCCATGGGCTGGAAGTGGCCCATGGGCTGGAAGTTTGACTGGCCCATGAGCTGCCCCCGAACTGAGCTGCCCGCTCGCACGCTGTGCTAAAACAGCATGGCATGGGGACTCACTTCCAGCATGGCAGAAGCAGATGCCAAAAATCGTGGGCAGGAGTGCGATCCGGCCCACGAGGGATCTCTGCAGGACCGATCCGGCCCAGGCAAGATAAACCTTGCTGAACCCTGCTCTATGGGGATGCCCTCCTGTGTTGGGGGAGGAGGGGAGTATCACACAACTGACGTCTACACTGGCTTGGTCATGTGCATAGAATGAAAGATGGCAGGACCCCCCAAGGATGTGCTTTATGGGGAATTGGCCTTCGGCACCAGGCTGGTTAGCAGACTAACTCTGCATTATAAAGATGTCTCCAAACGTGACACATGAAGGTTGGCAACATTAACCCCACCATGTGAGAATCTGTTGCCAACTGCAATGCCTAGAGACAGACAGTTTGCCTATCCACAGCAGTGACAGGAGGAGAAATGACCACTGGGAAAAGAAACACCATGATGCATCTGCAACAGCAAAACGGGGCACCTTCATCTGCCCCAGCTGCAATAAAACATGTCTCTCCCATATTGGTCTCTACAGCTACAGCAGATGCTGTTACTCTCCAGCAGTTTGACTGCACCGCCAAAGACACACTTTTCCATTGTCTCTCAAGACATACAGATGCCAATGAAATGAACTAAGAACATTGTTGCTACACCACTCCATGATACTAAGTGCTTCATGACATACCATCATAGGAAGAGATTAATACACAACTACTTGGCATCACAAAACTGTCAAAGATAGTACTATTTGGTTCACTTTCTTTTCCACTCAAAGCTCAGTATGTAACTTGCCTTTTGTATTCTTGAAGATTATTTTTTAAAATGTATTCTTTTTCTTGCTTGGGAAGATAAATGTAGAGCTGGGGAATTTGCAAAGAGGGAAAATAAATTAAAGAAATATTTGTGTAATTCCACCCCCTGCTATTTCACAGAACAAAAGCGTGCTGTTGGGATCCATCTGGCCAGATTCCCCTACCATCTCATTCATGCAATTGACAGATGTTTTACCAAAAATATCCTGTCCCTCCAGTCAATTTTATTTGTGTATTCCCAAGCTTCCCAATTTGTTGCCAAACAGAGCTTTAAGCCACAAGCTCATGAGGATTTATGTATGTGTACAAGTGTCTCTGTGTGAATGTCATACGTCTGTGTATCCAGGGTGTGTTTTTATTTTTACATCTTTGGATTGCTGTAAACTTTTAAAATAGTAGTTTATTTCACCCAGCCCAATATTATAAAGCAATGTTTTAATCACAAATCGCCTATGGACCATTGACAAAGTAGACATAAATTACAGAATATTGTCACTTGCATCAACTGTACATATACCTGTCAAAAATAGGCCTATAGGGCATACTGCCATGCCAAAGCATTCAGACTATAAAAATGTTTCCATAATTTATTGACTGGTTCGTGTCTTTCTGGTAATTCCCAATGCTTGCATTCATGCAGTGCTAACTCAAAGTACCGTACCGAAACACACTCTGCAGCCTAGCTCTTCAGGAACATATATGAAAGCCTTGACAAGGCTACAAAAGTTACACAAGATGTTTGGAAGAGAGGCTAATCTATTTGCAGATAGGTCATGGCTGCCACAGGTCCTTAAATCTTGCTAAAACTGTTTTCAGACAGTTACCATTTCTGACTACAAGTGGGGATCACATGACTAAATGCATCAACGAAACAAACAAACTTTGCACATACAGAATTTGAATCAAAAAGCAGACATGGGAACTAATAACAGGTAGGCAGAACAGTGTAGTTGACCTCCAAAATTCTCACACACCAGTGGAATAAGTAATAAATTGAGTAAATAAGGTGGATAGCTTAGAAGCATTCAAAAGTATGAAATGGAATGAGACAGTCAAATCAGTTGAATTTAGGGTGGTACCAGATATTTGTCATATTCAAATCTGGAGTGCAAATAAGCAATTTTGATTGAGCAGACATTTCTCACCATCTAAACATGGGCATTACTCCGACCCTGGTATTGGTCAGCATAATTGAATCCTCTGGACACTTCTATTTCCTCCTTCATTGGTGGGGAGATCCCACCAATCAGGGATCATTTAGTGAACAATATGATCATGTCTTAATGCAACACAATGATATTATGAGTCTGATTTAGCTGCATACTGATATCACTGAATAGCAAACGAGGGCAAGCAATGAACAAAGGAGGCCATGTTATTCACAAGGACTGCTAAAAATTATCAAAAGAGACAAATCATTTTTCAGCATTGCTAAAAATGTTAACACCAACAAATTGTGAGTAGTTTTACCACTGCTCCAGTTTGCTGTGAAATCAATGGGATTGATTCCAAGAAAGCACATTTAAGATCAGAGTGCCAGTTATCTTTCAAGGATATATAAAAAAATCTCCCTTGGCTTGGCAGATCAAAGGATCTTGGTTTCCCCTGCCATCATAAATTGGTGGTGCAAAATAGCCCCAGAGAGGACACTATGATAGCATCCTTCAATTGCACTACTTGGACTATGATATTTAAAACCATCTTTATTGTGAAATAGGAACATATACTTCACTATATGGTAGGCTTATCTCCAGGGAGGGTTTTGCTTCATAATAAAATGAGACCTGCATTATGTGGTTATTACCATTTAAATAAGGCACTTCTTAATGCATCTGATGCCTAGATAAGGATGAGTTTTAGAGTAGCACTAACATGCTAGATTATATATATATATATATATATATATATATATATATATATATATATATATCACCCACACCCACACCCCTTCAGTGGATTTTTCATTGTGAGGTTCACTGTATAATGGTGTAAAGAATTTGAATAATAAAAAAAGAGGATGGTAATAATAGAAGGAAAGAAAGGCTGTTACAAGATTGAAGAACAGAGCTGGCTGAATCACAAAGAGTAAGGGAAAGTTCAACTCCCTACCTTCCCACAGTTGTCTCCCACAGGGGAAGGTCAATTGATTCAAAAGAAAGTTGAAATACATCTGATGCTTTGCTGGTAACTCAAATGGAAAGTGCTACTTTTTGAAGTTTGGAAATACTGAAACAGCCTCTGTATACTTGGCTAGAGCTGGATACTGTTATAAAAAATGTCATAGGGAACGATGAGCTTCCTGTGGCAAGTTTCTGATAAACTCATCTGAAGAGTCTGCCACTGCAAGTTTTCCTACCATCCAGCTTTTGCGCGTGCGCCGAACCCAGAAGTAACCCCTTCCGGTACTTTCAGGTTCGGCACGGAGCGCAACCCGAAAGGACGTAACCCGCAGCGGATGTAACATGAGGTATGACTGTATATAAATTTAATAAATAAAATAAAATAATAATAATAATAAAAAACAGGAAATGGGATTGGGTATGAATTAATGAACACACAATAAGTAAGGAAACCTTGGATATAAAATTGTTATACTGGATTGGAAGAAGAACATTCTTCCCCTCTTCCTCCTTTCTTCATTTCAGATCACAGTTTCCATTTTTGCTTGTTTATATCAATATTACTCCAACATTCCTTCCTCACTTGTAAATATCTTTTTATCTTACATTACAGAGAGGGTTGCCAAATCCCTCTCTTCAACCGACTCTTTGTGTCTTGGTTGATTTTATTTTTGTTTAAGCTGTTTTCCTTTTTTTTTTTAATGTCCTCTGTATTAGGGTGAGGAGGATACCCACAGGTAAAAGAAAGAGAACCTTACCAAGATCTGCCATGGAACATTGCTCTCTCAGAGATGGGAGAACAAGACCTATTTATGGAACAGAATTCCTGCAAAGAACAGAGAGCACAAAGAAGATGCAATGGTGCAATAATCAGAGATTGACAAGCTAGAGACTTGATGGAATTAGGGAGGCAGCAGGGAAGAAGGAATTTTGGGTCTTAAAACATGTTAGATTGGGAGTGGAGTGAAAAGGGCAAAGTGTTGTTTCTTTTACTGAATGGATAAAATTGGTTTGAAATTGGGCTGTGTTTATGGAACTCGCCGAGCCAAATGGGAGACCCCGAGACCAGTGTGAAGAAAAGGTAGTATAGTTGATAAAAAGTATTAAAGTTATTTGAAAATAATGAAATTTTTGGACCTATGGATATTTTTGGAAGTGAATTTAGGCTAGGGAAGGAAAGTTAAGATTAATTTGATTGAAATTAGATATAGATATAGAAATGGTAATATTAAGAATAGGAATTAGGGAAGAGGTACAGTTATTTTTGGATAGTTGGGCAATCTTTCGCCTCTGTTCATCTCTTGCATCTTGGAACATTTTGGTGGCAGGGGGGAGGGGCGGTGTTTTGGGATTGGGGAGGTGGGGAGAGGCCCAACTGGGAAAAGGACTATTTCCACCTGTCTTTATTCACCCTGGGGACTCCTGGTGGCAGGGAGAGGCACAGGGATGGATGAGATGGGAGGTGTGGGAAGCGAAAATAAAGGAGAAATAACAAGAAAGAGGACAGCATAGAAAAATGAGCAATTTAGGATAGAGTTTATTATGTGATGGTTATAAAATAGAGTTTAGTTTTTGGGAAAACGGACTGGAGCGTCTTTACTCGGGAGTAGCTGCAACAACTCCCTGACAGGTACCTCCCAAAACTGACATTTGGTGATCGAAGGGAAGGTTTTCCTTCCACAGTGTCATTTCATAAACCTTTGCAATCTTCTCTCTGTCTTAGTCATTTTTCCTCTTTCCTCAATTAGAGATGGGTGGATCAGCCTATTTCAATCTATGTTTTTAAAAAAGTCCCGCTTGAAAATTTATATTAGTTTTCACTACATTTCTCACAAAACACACATTTTTATTCAAATATGCATTTTAATATTATTATTCTGAGCTGAGAATTGTATCACAACATTTGGAGATGTGAAAAAACTGGCAGACAACAGTGTTCCAATTGACGTATTTGTCTGAAAAGTGTGGATCAAGTTGGTTCGGATCAAATGAGATCCTCAAGCACCCCTATTTTAAATTTGAATGCCTGTCCTTGAAGAGAAGGGGCCCCATCCATCTCCCTTGGCCTGCAAAGGAAATATACAAACAAGTTTTGGAAATCTGGGAGCCACAGTTTCTCTCACAGCTGGAACTGCTGCAGCAGAAAAAGTTTCATATTCATAACATAGTCCATTGCCTGAGAAGATTTCTCAGGAAACTGTTGGAACCTTATTTGCATTTTAAAAGCCACATTGTTCAGATGCACACACAAAAAGAAAAGCTGCTCACAGAACAACTGGTAGAATGATGAACCGTTCTTTCCCCCTCAGAAATGCCATTATAAAGGTTGGAATCTGTAGACTCACCAAAATATGCAGGAGGGTGCTTAGCGTTTGCTTGTTGCTTTTTTAATACAGCAATTTTTACCCAACACCATGCAAGTTATTTTCTGTAAGTTGACATGAGTTGCTTTGCTTTTTTCCTAGCCTTCCTTGGAGTGGTAGAGGGCCAGGGCCCTGTTGGGACATCTCCTGGCTGTGAGAAGCTGTCATTTGGAGTTTTGCGACAGGATGTATGAGAAGAGAGAAGGTAAGCTGTGAGTTCAATAAAAATTTGATAAGAAAAAAGAAAATGGGATTCTCTCACCTATGAGCAGTTTGGCATTCACTCTCCATAGCACTTTATCCACACAAAACAATTGAATAGCAGGATCTCGATATTTTTAATCACAATTACTGCTGTTTCCGTGTTGCTGTTGCTATTGTGGTATTGCTGTTGTATTGTTGAACTTGATGGATTCGTAAAGTTGTGTATGTTAGTCTCCTAGTGTCATATTTAATTAGGGGGAGAAACACATTGAATTATTATTAATAATAAAGAAAAGCTGTGCCTTCCCAGCCCCAGAGGCTACATATCAACTATGTCTGTATAGTTTCAATGTCTTAGCAGTTTTTTCCAGTTTGGAGCATTCTTACATATTGTTTAGCAAACAGCTTCATTCAGCATTTAGTTGCTGATCAGATGGGAGTGTGATGGGAGCGTGATATAGCCATTGCACCACAGCTTCATCATGCTCCCAGGGCCGGTAAATTAAGGAATCTCACTTGAGTTTGAATCTGGCCCTGTGCTTTTTAGGGTGATCAGAAGCAAAACGGGGAAGGGGGTTCTGTTTAATAATCATGTCAAGTGTGAATTGTGATGTCATGCAAGTGTGAAGTGTGAGTTGCTTATCATGCAAGGAGGAGAAAAGTTGCATCTGCTGAAATTCTTACAGCTCTGCAAAAATGAAAGGGACAGGTCAGGTGCTCATCCTGCAGACATCCACAATAGATCATTTATGAGTATGTGTCTCATTTCACGTAATTTCCAGCAGCACTGAACACTGCAGAAGCATGAATCATTCCCTAAGCTCATTAACAAGTTAGAACTCCAACACATTCTTCAGCTAATTTTCCCTTTCTCCCTAAATCAATTGTGCTCTGGTATGACACCAGGCACTTTCTGCATAACACAGAGGTGGAGAGTATAGATCTCCCAACCAATGGATCATTGAACCCTAAAGTTTTAATAACTGCATGGCTGAAGAGTTTGAGCAGTTAACTGAGCATCGGTGAGTCCTTGGTGCTCTTCCTGCTTGCATCCTCCTGAGATGCTGTGATTATTAAAAAGGACCTTGTGACTCCCCCATCTACAGATGAAAAATATGTGGTGGAAGGGAGGCCTCAAGCTGCTGGTGAAAATTAATGAATGAAGACTCCCTTCAGTTGACCTTGAGAAAGCTCATTAATTGCAAAAGGAAAAGAAAAAAAGAAGAAAAAGAAAGCATAGGAAAAGGCCTTGTAATTATGGGACTGGGAAACATGGGAGTTATTTTGATAATAAAAAGGTTCAACATGGTGCTTGAAAGTAAACACAGAATACTAACGCACACATTGTTCCTTAACACTCAACAACTAGTTTGCATTTTTATTTTTATTTAGTTATTTGACAATTGGTGATTTGGCTCCTGTGCACAAATAACAAGAGTTAAGCCTGCTGCTCCTTCCTAGTTCTGTTGATCTCATAATGGCTTCTCCTAATGCTGACATTGTAGGAACTGAGTTATCTGGCACCACTCAGCATCCATAGATGCTGCCAAAAGCCTCTTGCTGTGGAAGGGTGTATGTGGGGACATTACTATTCCTCTTCTTTTTTCAGCTCTAAGTGTTTATTCTTCAGGAAGACATGATTCTTCATTGTGTCTTCTCATTGCTTGAGCATGTCACTACCTACAGAGGCAACTGCAAGTTTCAGTGGGCATTTGATAGTTCACTCTCTGGTGGGGCCCTGTCTATGAGTATCTTGACCTGGACGTGAGTGGTGGCACAACAGCACACTAGTCAGCAGTGAGTGGCTGCCATTACATTTCCCATAGTGCCTCAAAGCAAGGTTAAGTAGGGGGTATTGTGTTGTTGTTTAGTCGTTTAGTCGTGTCTGACTCTTCGTGACCCCATGAACCATGGCACGCCAGGCACTCCTGTCCAGGCACTCCACTGCCTCCCGCAGTTTGGTCAAACTCATGTTCGTAGCTTCGAGAACACTGTCCAACCATCTCGTCCTCTGTCATCCCCTTCTCCTTGTGCCTTCCATCTTTCCCAACATCAGGGTCTTTTCCAGGGAGTCTGCTCTTCTCATGAGGTGGCCAAAGTATTGGAAACTTCAGCTTCAGGATCTGTCCTTCCAGTGAGCATTCAGGGCTGATTTCCTTGAGAATGGATAGGTTTGATCTTCTTGCAGTCCATGGGACTCTCAATAGTCTCCTCCAGCACCATAAGTGCTGGAGTATGAAAAACAGATGAGTATGCAGACTACTCATCTGTATTTTGATTCAGGCCCTGGTCCAGGAGGTATGAATCTGGTAAGTTCTTTCCAAAACATAGAGTGAATGAAATCTTCCCCCATCCTGTATTAGGTATTTGTGCCAAAGGCATAAAGTGACTGACTTGGCTTTTGCTACTATGAGGTATAAAAAGTAACCACAATTTTGGGCTATTAAAATATAATTCATCTTGCAGTTTAATATTGGACATATTGAGCAGTGGTCCCCAGAATCTTGCACTCCTGTCTTCCACTGCCTCCCGCAGTTTGGTCAAACTCATGTTCGTAGCTTCGAGAACACTGTCCAACCATCTCGTCCTCTGTCATCCCCTTCTCCTTGTGCCCTCCATCTTTCCCAACATCAAGGTCTTTTCCAGGGAGTCTGCTCTTCTCATGAGGTGGCCAAAGTATTGGAGCCTCAGCTTCAGGATCTGTCCTTCCAGTGAGCACTCAGGGCTGATTTCCTCCAGAATGGATAGGTTCAATAGGGGGTATTGTAGGGAATTAAATTAGCAGCTGCCCAATGCTAAATTGAGTGCCAGTTCCAAATCATTGGTGCACTGTGTTTTATCTTGTAAATTGTTCCATGGTTGTTGTTGTTGTGTTGGTTTTTTTTTTTTTTGGTGAACTGCCTTGAGATGACTTTTTTGCCTAGAAAAGTGGCATAAAAATAGCTGAACAAATGTCAAAAGAGAAAGTTCCTGTGTTTAACAAAAAGAGGAGCATTTGACCATTGGATTCTACCTCATTTTGTACTTTCTAGTAAGAATAAAGGGACCCCTGACCATTAGGTCCAGTCGTGACCGACTCTGGGGTTGCGGTGCTCATCTCGCGTTATTGGCTGAGGGAGCTGGCGTACAGCTTCCAGGTCATGTGGCCAGCATGACAAAGCCACTTCTGGCGAACCAGTCATTTACCTTCCCACTGTAGCAGTACCTATTTATCTACTTGCACTTTGACGTGCTTTCGAACTGCTAGGTTGGCAGGAGCTGGGACTGAACAACGGGAGCTAACCCCGTCGCGGGGATTCAAACCGCCGACATTCTGATTGGCAAGCCCTAGGCTCTGTGGTTTAACCCACAGCGCCCCCCGTGTCCCTTACCCACTATTTACTGGTTTTCTATCAACTGTTCCTCATAAATGACTTCCCA
This sequence comes from Zootoca vivipara, assembly GCF_963506605.1. Taxonomy (NCBI): domain Eukaryota; kingdom Metazoa; phylum Chordata; class Lepidosauria; order Squamata; family Lacertidae; genus Zootoca; species Zootoca vivipara. The sequence continues at coordinate 5,112,109 of NC_083279.1, read as the reverse complement.
TAGTTTCATTCATAGGATGCAAACTATAGGATCCGATTTGGCTCAATAATACAATTAGCAAATCACTCCTCCACACCTTGTCTAAAAAATATTGTAAGGGAACAATCTGAACTTCCCTCCTGGCCTAGAAGGGCTTGCGGGGGGTGGGGATGTGGGGGTGTCTACAGCAGCATGGAGAGCCACACCATGCATTGCAGTTGGGGTGGAAGGTGTCAACCAGGACTGGGCCCAAATTGGACCAGTGTTGTCACATGATGGCAACAGGGCCACCTGAGTTTCGCCCACTCCTTGCTCCATGAGGGCACTTCTGTTGGTCTGAATGTGAAGTGGGCCGGAGGGAGAGCTCCACACTTAGACATCACTCCACAGGTGGCAGCTGCGGGAAGGCTGATGGAGGCTGGCACATCTGGTGGAGAGGCTCATCCACCCTTTCCACACAACCCCTCAGCACCACTCGGGTTTGGGTGGCCATGCTTGTTGTTAGACTTTATTCAGGTCCATCTAACGCTTCAGAAGTTATATCTCGGAGGAGAGAATCACTGGCCTGTTATTTGCACGCTGCAGCTGCTGCGATAAATGTACAGCTGTTGGTATCTATTGCAGGAAAATTGTGTTTTCCTAATATAGATTTAATTAAAATCTATACTATTTAATCAACTAATAATGTCCCAGCTTTTAAATTGGTGGATGTCAGACTACTGCTGATGTAATCAATGAAGTACGCAGAAGGATGTGTGACATAATCAGGAGGGGCTCTGAACATGTTTTTGAATATAAGAATTGGGGTGCTATATGTCCCTATTTTGGACAGTGTTCTTGAAGCTGCCAACATGAGTTTGACCAAACTGCGGGAGGCAGTGGAAGACAGGAGTGCCTAGTGTGCTCTGGCCCATGGGGTCGCGAAGGGTCGGACACGACTAAACGACTAAACAACAACAACAAAATGTCCCTATTTCTGTCTGCAAAATATTGTTACGGCACACACCACTTTCCTTCTATAATATTTGTGTAATTCTCATTTTGAGAGTCACGAAGCTACAAAGATGTCTGCAAATGAGACGTGAAAGCTGGCATGATTCCCTGCTGTGATTCCCTGCTGTGTGGGAATCCCTTGCAGACAACTGCAGTGCCTGGAGACAGACAGTCAGGTTGTGCATCCACAGCAGTGACCAGAAGAGGAACAACTGCTGGGGGGGGGCACAAAGAGAAGCACTGCCATGGTGCACCTGCAGCAGCACAACCGGATGCCTTCATGTGCCCCAGCTACAATAAACCATGTTTCTCTTCGTTTCTACAGCCACTGCAGGCGCTGTAAGTCTCCTGAGACAGATGGATGCCAACAAGAAGCAAAATTCTCATTTTAATCTCAGAGACACATATGCCATCAAGGTTTGTTGAACAAAGGTATGGAGCTGAAGTTTGAATACAGAGTTAAAGATTTGAACTCTAGTCTTCCACGTCCTAGTCCAGCACTGTAACCACTACACCACACTGCCTCACAGATAATAAGGATGCTAAGAGGAGGTGGCAGAGGAAAAGAAGAACGAGAAAGAGGTGGGAAGGAGAACAGCTGGCCAGGAAGTTGCTCAGAAGCAGGAAGGAGTGGAAGTGAAGAGGAAGAAAAGGTTGTGCAGAAGGTCAGAAGATTCCCCTGCTCCACTCCTGGCTTGGAGGAAACACCACAAAATGTCTCTTATTTGGCATCTAGGGCTCTCTAACCCTAACATTCTCTGAGGCTGGGCATCTGGTGTTCGATTTTTAGAAATCACACCTCAAAGGAGGGGCAGTGAAAATCCAAATCCTGGCCCATGATGGCTGGTTCCAGAGAAGGAAATGCATTCCTTGAGGTGAGAAGGTCATGTTATCAGTTGGTGCCAGGATGGCAATACTTGTAGGAGTCGTACCTTGGACCCTGAACCCTTTGCAAGTCAAACATTCCTGTTTGTTAAAGTTCTTTGGAACCTGAACATCCAGTGCAATTTCCGCAGCTTCCTGCAGCCAACCAGAAGACATGCCTTGGTTTCTGAACATTTTGGAAGAATGGTTTCTGTTTGACTTCTGAGATACCACTGTATTGTTATGAAGATGACTTGGCAGGGGAAGCAGCTGCAGCTCAGGCTGTTCCCATGTTGTCCAGAACTTCCCTACTTGAAGAGCACCAAGGAAGGAGAGCCCATCTCCTAAGCAAAAGGCTCCTGGGTGCACCCAAACTGTAGCCATATTGCCCCTGAGTCCCTTGAGCACTCAGACAATACTCCTCCCAGGGACCGGATACAAAATTTATCGGGTGCTTGGTTTGGTTTAGAAATCAGTGCAACAGATTGCCCACAATGAGTGATAATTCTTTAGCCACTCTGCAGGGTTATCTGAATTTGTCACAAGGCATCAAATGAATTCAGCCCTGGGTATTTTTTCATTGATTGAAAACAAATCCTTTGCAGATGAAAGGTTTAAAACAAATGGTGCAGTACTCAAACGAAGTGATTTATGACTGCCAGAAGAAAACCCACCATACCAAAAGTACAAGCTAAGGAAATGTTTTATTTCATATTCTTCGAAATGTCACAAGAAATCACGTCGGGGAGAGAGGGGGCAGAAGGATATAGAACCATTTCATGCCCGCCCTGTCAGATGATCTGTAGTTGCAATGATATGGAAAGAGAGCATAAATTTGCTTCTTGATGAAAATGATTGTACCAAATGTAGCAAAGATATATGTACATTTGGAGGACTTTTAGAGGATTGTTAAAATACTTTCTGTTTGCCAACTTTCTAGCCCTATGTGAAGCAATATAAAGAAATACAGCTGGCTCTGTGATATTTTAGCGTATCTTTTAATCACAAAATCTTGCACTTATTATCCTGCTATTGTCCTGCTGTCTACTAATTTGCAAACCAAACAGTCATTTTCAAAGTGAAGGTGCAGAACAGCTGTGCTGGCTGGTGCTGATGGGATTGAGTCCATCAACATCTGGAGGGTCATTAGCCACCCCTTGGGTAGAATGCAGCTCATATGAAGAAGACCATGAGGCTAGTCTTTGCATCAGCAAAGTGATGTTGCACCATGGGCTAGTGGTTGCAATGTCATGGGGGTGCATTTCTGTGCCAAATCAGAGCACTTAGAATCACAAATGGTTAGTCCCTTACCAAGATCATTCATCTGAAGGAAAGAACTTGATGAAGTATGTGTAGGTGCTACCTAGAATATTTGGAAGTACTAGCCATGCATTTTGTCCTCAACAGGGTTGTGTGTCTCCATGAACTCCTCCTCCCACCCCGCAAAAGGGAAATGTAAAGTAGGGCTTGGGGGGTTAATACCACACTTGTTTGAGCATTGTGATATGTGGCCTTGATCCCATGTCCAAATAGTTCTTCCCACAAGAGCAAATTGTGATTGTATGGAACTAAAGCAAACCTGTTCCTTTCGTGATCCATGGCTCTTTTTCTGCCAGAGGATAGAACAGAGCTGGGAAAGAAACCCAATAACTTTGCCAAGTTAACAAAAGCTAGCATATGTAATCTAGGGCCCTCGGCCTAGATAGTGAAGCATCGCCACTATAATAATTCTGAGAGAAAAGACAGACCCAAGTTTTCAGGACTTTGCTCGGAAAATGGAGTTTGAGAAGAAGGCAAAAGAAAGACCAATTTAAGAAATCCCTTTTATAGGGTACAAGTTTGAATACTTCCTCAAAAATAGAGGAAGAATGAAGAGGGAATGAAGTGGGGAAAGAATTAAAAGATAGAAATGGCTTTGTTGCCTATCCTTAATCTTTTGAGATGGCAGACATCGAGGGAATCTTCTGTGACTGGTCACATTCAGGCAAAGGAAATTATATGTTCCCAAGCCATGGAAGAGGACTCCTTGGCTGGCAATTAGTTTCCGGACCCAATTTGAAGTGCTGGTTTTGGTCAATAAAGCCTTAAATGGCTTAGGACCTCAATATCACCTCTACGAGCCTTCCTGGATCCTACAATCATCACCATCTGAGGCCTTTCTTTGTGTGTTGGAGGGTGGCAAGATGAGAATGGGACTTTTCTGCAGTGGCTCCCCATTTGTTGAATGCTCTCCCCAGGGAGGTTCACCTGGTGCCTTTGTTATACATGTTGTACACCAGGTGAAAATGTTCTTCTTTCACCAGGCCTTTGGCTGACTAACATCCTGTATCCTTTTGAATGTATTTGTTGGAGGGGGCTGGGAGGAAGGGGTTATTGGGTTGTTGTTGTTCTTTTTATTATCTATTTTGTGTTTTTTATCTTGTATTTTTCTGCGGTGAACCACCCTGGAATCTACAGATGAGAGATGGTATAGAAATTGAGTAAATAAATAAATAAATAATAAAGATGCAGGATAAAACCCCAGATTACTATGTGCTCGGCCAGGAGCTTCAGGTGGGACTGGGGAAGTTTGGGTGTTCTTAGGCTGTAGTAGGGCTTCCATAGGGCAGGGATGCAGGGTGACGATGTGCAAAGATGGGCACCTAGACATGAACTTCAGGAGAGCCATGGGCAGAGTTGATGCCACCTAAGTGCTCTTCAAAGCACATGAAGCATAGGAATATGAGAATAGATTTTTCAAAAATGAAAGGCACAAGACATTTCGTGGGAAACAACAGTGGTGCAGATGTCAGGATGTTTTCTGAAAGGAGTTCATAGACAATGAGTGAGCAGGTACTGTGGCCAGATGGTTACACGGGCAGTTAGGGCTCTCAGTATTGTCAATTAATCATGGTTGGCAGGTGTTGTTCTGATTGCATTTGGGCACAAGGGACATTGGCTTAGCACATCTCGGAGCCTCATTGCTCTGAGGCATTCAGATGCAAGGACACTCTCATCTCTGTCCCAGCAGAGGGGCCTTTATGATGAATTCTGGTCCCGAGAACCAAGCATCGTTGATGTAATCTGCCAGCATGACAAGTGGTAAGGTAGAGATGCTGAGACATAATGGAGGTGATGTGGAAACAGGAAGATCATACCATGAGCACTTTAGAAGATACAAGCCATGTGGGGATCCCTCACCACAGGGAAGCCCTTTTCGGTGCTTTCCCTATAGTAACCATAGCATGTATCCTAGCCCTTAATTTCTCTATTTCATATCTGTTATTGCTAGTAAATTTTGAAGGCTTCACCATATTTCTTTCAGTGTCCAATTCCTTTGAACCATTCGCATCATTTTCGAACTGCCACTCATGTCAGCAGGAACTCTAGAAGTTTAATTGGCCAGCAGCAGCAGGAAGCAAAATATCGACAGCTTAGAATGCAGGGGCAACTGCTGCCATCTGCTCTGGTGTCATAAGAATATACCCATAGAGAGATAAAGGAAGATACATTTTCCCTGACAAATGTATTTTTAAAGGCAGCTTTATGAAGCTGCTCAGTGGCTTAGAACATTATATTAGTTCTTTGGAGAGCTAGATTAGTGGGTAGAGAACAAGTGAAGCTGTCAGATAAGTGCCATATCATTACAATGGCTTGCCGTTGGTTGTCTGGAAATACCATTCCCTACCACTATTTGACAATGGCAGAATGACCGCTCCACACATCAATGGGGAGGGGCGCTTTTTGCGTGGACATGCGCAGCCTCCTGATCCCAGAGGGCGGCTCCCTGGAAGTTCAGGACTGGCACCGCCCTCCCAGGTTGGATGCCAGGGGTCTCCGCCTACCCAAGCCTGGCATCCAATCCTGCCTGGGGAGGTGTTGCCAGGGGATGGCCAGGTAAGGGGAAGGACAAACCGGCTCGGACAATAGCATTTGAATCTTTCCTCCAAGCACCAGTTGGTTCCAGAGCTTCTACCACCCTCAACACTCTCGTTCAATTTCCTTTGCAGGCTAACCTTTTCTCTACAGGTTCTCAGGCGCTGCTACGTCAAGGCCGCTGTTGAAGGGTCGGAAAGGAATTTCCCTGCATTGGCAGGTTTCGCCTTTCCCGTAGCAATACGTCACAACTTGGCGGGTCAGGCCTTGGGCGGAATTCTTTGGCAATTTTCCTAGAGGGAGGGGCGTGAGGCGGAGACCTCACCCCCTTGCGGTGACAAGATCGGGGTATTGGGGGAAGCCTTGACCATGCCAATAGGTGTCATCACTTCCCCCTACCAGCGGTGGCAAACCACGGGCGGTCTCTCTCTGCTTGAACATATGTTCTCCAGAGCCAGCCCCATCCCCCATACATCTGGATGACCCCGAAGCCTCCCAGAACCCCAGCTGGGGACTGAGAAGGTTAACGCCCAATGCCTGAAGCCAAGGTCTCCCTACATCTGAATTTGAATAAAGTTGTGGCCAATTTGAATCCCATAGCATGTTGTCTCTTGTATTTATTCTGCTCGGGGGGGTCACCTGTGGGTTTGGGGGACTCCGCCTGTCCACGCAAAAAGTGGTGGTGTTATGTGGAACTAATATATTATATTGGCCACCCAGTGTGGAGATATCTAGTTTTTATATACAGAACTGGATTGTGTTAGGACGCCAGATATAACCTCCTGTAATAAAGTTACCCCCGCATTCAATTAACAATTACCTTATTCTTTGTTTTGCTTGAGTATGACCTCTTGGTGGATTTCCTGATTTTTCTGTGCGAAGTGAAGATGGCAGCTATTTCAGTGAAGACAAGCACTGTCTCAGGAAGGCAGCAATCTATTCCCCCACCTTCAGCTATATAGGAATTCTCTCTCATGTCTCCTACTTGTATTTGGAACATCAATTTCATGATAAAGGGTTTTAGAATGAGAAGAGCCAGTCTCTAAGTACTAGAATGGGAATGCCTTTTTGTGCACTCAAGTTGAAAGCAATGGAAAAGGAGGACAGACTCATTTCTCTGCAGTCAGAAGAGAGAATTCTGTTTGCAAAACCATGTCCCACAACCTTAAGATACAGATTCTGCCGTTGTATTACTTCATATATATTTCCTTACATTTAGAACAAAAATGTCATTCCTACCATTTTTTGGGAAGAAGAGGCGAGGTGGTATCTCCCTAGGGGAGAATGTTATGGCCTGATGAGTGATCCTCTAAAACTGAGGAACAATACCTTATGATAATGAAATTTGTCAACTTTTGCAAATTGCTTTTCTTTGGCTGAAATGTTTTATCGGCTCGTATAGCTTGCTGTTGGTGGTAGAAGCAAGAAGACATTGGTTGAATGATAGCTGTGTGGAAAAGGGGTTAGGATGCGGAACTATCAAAAATCCTGGAAAAACAATTAGATCCCTTAACCACTGCCCAGCAACCCTAAATACACTTAGAAGGGAGGGAATCCCATTGGTCTTAGTGGGACTTTTCAGAAAATCTGCATAAGATTGCACTGCATGGAGCATGCTGCTTAAGAAAATGAACACTCAAAATTTCAGAATTTTGTAGGGTCATGTTGCCTCGTTTCATTATTATTTTCTGCATGGCCTTCATGCAGATTTCTATGTCTTCAGTCTATAGTAGATAATTTGCTAGCATAGATAATTTGATAATTTAAGAGCTTCTCCATCTCCACACAAGATGATTTTCTTGCATGTGGAGAAGCTTTCCGTGTGTAGTTTAGTGTGCCAGCAGGGCCCAGTCTTTGTCAAACCCATGGACAAAAGGCATTTGGCCTTGGTACTGAGGGATGTGGCCGCCAGGTGTGACCCCAACATGTGAGCAATGCTCTTGTGGAAACCTCTCTTCTCATTCTTCCTGAGTCTGTGTGCAGTGAAGAACTTCATCTTTACCATTTGCATCTCAAGCCTGGAGGAGATGGAGACTCTTGATGAATGTAAGATTTATTTCTGCAAGTTGTTCATTTTGAACTGCAGTAGGTCTTTGTATTGTTGGAAGTACAGCACTATTCAGGCCTTTACACTTTTATACCGACACAATGGTAATGTATCATTTAACTCGTTGCACATTTAATTGACTGCAAGCTTTATCTTCTTCTTTTGACTGCGAGTATCGGGCAGAGAAATAAGACTTTATGTTAGAGAAAATGAAGATATCAGGAAGGACAAAAGTGTCAATTTGGGTCATGGGCTGCTAAGCATATGAGAAACTTAACAGAGATAGACAGCCACCAGAAGAAAAACATAATAGTATTGCTCTCAGATTAATTTCATAGCCATAGTCCATCCAAAGGGGAGCAAGGTGAAATGGGAATGGAGAACAGCAAACTGGGAAGCAAACTGGGAAAGAAACTGGGAAGGAAACCAGCAGCTGAGGACAAAGGTAAAGAGAGGAAGTTGAGGCAAGCATATGAGCAGTAAGACTTGGAACAAGACCACAAAAACACAGTATAGCCATGCCAAGGCAATGACTAAAGCTAGCCTAGTGCTATTTATACCTGACACTGGTCATGAGGTTCCAATGGGATGCTTGGAAGTGGAGCCGAGATGGAACCTAAGTGAGTTGTCCTGCAATTTCTCCATTCTCCTTTCTGTAGTCTCAAGTGGCTCACTACAAGGTGAACCAGCACAGGACCAAAAAGCTGATCCTAATAATAAGACTGCAAATTAGCTACTGCTGAAATCATGAAAAATATTTTAAAAAGTTGTAGATCATGCCCAATGTTCCCACTGTGCTATTTATAAACTAAAAAAAAAACACTTTCATGTTACTTTGATAGATGCATAAAACTTTTATTGTATTTTTCGACCAACCAAAATTGAAGTTTTAATATTAGGCCTCTTTTCTACTGTCATTTCTTGCAAAGTCAATTAAACACAATAGTTGCTGCATCCCTTTGATCATAAAAACATCTATTTGCCCTTCTTTATTTTAATACATTTGAATATAAATGAATAATTGAAGTGAAACTAAAGTTTCTATTGAATTGCCCTGGGGTAGCTGATTTCCCCTCTCCTCCATCAAATAGATTTCCTTAATAGCCTTCCTGGGAAGTATGTAACAAACTTATTATGGACTGTGTTGAAGGAAATACAGGCTAAAATATATAAATCCTATTATAAACTAAGAATCAGATGCCTCTGTTTCATCTACCTTGGAGTGTATGCTCTAATTTTTATTACCATTTTTTAAATCTTCTGATGAAAATGTAAAAAGAGAAAATACCCTTTAAACTCAATGAACCATTAAATAAGTGAAAATCATTTTGAAGATTTTTCAGGATTCTTAATTATCATAATATGCATATACTGACCTTGGCTAATATTCTAGTTAGAAGTCATTAAAATTCTTATTTGATGTTCAAGAACTGTTAGTCCCGGACAATACAAGATGTAGAGTAGGTAAAGCTGGTCCAGCTTCTGTTAATAAAAGAGAATGAAATAGTTTGAACCTCAGAAGGCAAAAGGAACAGTACAGTGATAAATTAGTTTAAAATCTGAGCATACATTGCTGATTAAGTTAATTAACAATGTAAATATTGTGCTCATTAGTCTCCTACCTAGCAGCACTTTACAAGGTCAAAGAACAGTTGACAATGACACAGAAAAATATGACATCCTTATTTATTTATTTTTTGGGTTAAACCACAGAGAGTAGAAAAGTATTTGTCTGCAGGCACATTCAGTTTTCTTGGAAGTCACTCTAGCTACTAGGAAAGATCTTGAGCATTTCTGAAAGCTGACCATCACATGCTCCATATAGTTATCTGCAAAAGCTTATACATACTGTTTTTTATTTGTAGGATTTTCAGAATTGTTATTTCACATATTTCACATAAGTTGTTTCAGCTCCTATCATTATTCTGCACTGTTTCCATTCAAAGGTTCCACCAGTTCCTGAGGGTCCATACAGGCTCATCACTCTGATGGGGGAATTGCCACTAGCAGTTCAAACTTTACCATGCATTTCACCCTCCGCCTTTGGTCCATCCCTCACACCATTTGTGGTAAACACTACATCAAGGGTATGCCCTGCCCAATCGATTGGACTGATGGCAATTTAGTCCATAGACCCCATGGCTGTCATTGATATGGGAGATTTGCAGTCAAACCTAACAATGCTAGTTAGTATGTGAAGGGGTTAAGGACCACAGAGTTCTAAATTGCTAGAGTGGGCTCAGTGATTCCATCTTATGAGAGGAAGAAAGGCTTGTTTCCTGTTCCTTTCTCTTTCTGTGTTCTCATGCTGCAAGCACATAGGCAGACATTCCTCAAAATATCTCTCTGCCTGAGATACATGTGTGAGGCTTCCCTTGCATGACTGTAAGTAAAGTATATTTTAAACTTACTTCACTGTGTGGTCTGTTTCTCTGCAGCAGGAGTAAAGCATGCTAGCTGCCTCAAGTAGCCAGAACACATTAAAATAATGTTTAAAAGCCTATTCCTATGCTTTTCTAAATCTGCCTAATGATGGGATTTAAACTCTGCTGCTTGGGCTCTTTATGTACAAGCCTGCATTTTAAAATCAGGCACCAGCTGTTTTTTCTATTTATTTATTTTTTGCTAAACACTCCCCCTGGGTCTGTAGAAGATTAATCATAATTAATATATCCTCTTATCAATACCCATCAATGGAGGCCATAAAGTCCTGCGCTAGCCCAAGGAAAATCACCATGTGGGTGTGGATGTCACACAGAGCTGTTGTCCTGGGATTGTCACCAGAGACAACCTCAGTCATGGATGCCACTGAGCAACAGGAGGTGGGGTCGATAGAACAGCAGCAGCCCAGTCTTCCTCTCTGGCCCCCAACACTGGGCTAAGCCCACCCCCAAATGAAGAGATGGTGCTTCTGTGGACAATAGCAACAGCCCTCCTTGACCTCCTGGTGCTGTCCAAATCACCCAGATGGGCCCAGCTGAGTTAAGTCAGGGCCACTCAGCTCACCCATCTAAGTATCAGCAATACATGCCAAGTCAGCCCCTTCATCCAAAATCATATTGTAAATATACATGGTCTTAGTATGGACTGATCCAGCATTCAATAAGAGCATCACCAGACCAGAGGGCTCAACATATAAGTTACCAGTAACTTCTGGAGGAATGGGATTTGATTGATTGATTGATTGATTATGGTTCTTGACCAGCACACATAAATATGCAATACATAAAACATTGAAAGAAAAACAGTAATAATCTAAAAATAGGCAATAAATATAGGTTTTAACAATTGTTTAAAAGAAAACTGATTAAAAGGAGTGTTACTACTTAGGGAGGTAGATTACAGCAATTAATAACACTGGGTCCTCTTTAGCTAGTCCTGAAGATGTTCTGAAGATATTTGGACACTGCTAATTAGATTAGACCGAATTTTTATGACTCTAGCACAGAATTTGGCTACCTTCGCTGACACATTAGAGTTAGCGTCGGAAAGAAGCCAATCTATATAGAAATTATCCGAGCGTCCAGGTAGCTCTGTCAGTATAGTGTGGATAAGCTCGCCTCGCACCTCCTCGTAGAAGCAGCATCGCAGAAGTATATGGCCGATAGATTCCATTTCTCCTGATCCGCACAGGCAGCATCTCTCACATAAAGGGATCCGTTTGTACTTCCCTTGGAGAACTGCTGAAGGCATTATGCGGTTACGGGCCAAAGTGAATGCTCTTCTAAGAGAGGGTATTGAGGAATGGGATTTCTAGTTGGTCTCCCATCCAGGTCATGACCAGATCCAGACCTGCACAGAATCAAGAAACTGGTCACATCATATACCCTACATGCCTCTTGGATGATTTCAGCCTATTTGGAGTGTATATCAGACTGGTTCTCTTCCTGTCCATTTTTGGGTGGGGAGGATTGTGTTAATGAACAGATAGTGATGACAGTACAGATCCAGTGTGAAAATGGGGATGAGCTAGTAATGGGGATGTGGAGGGGAATAGAAAATGGAAGGAGATGACACTAACAGGAGGGGATGGTAGGACAGATGAAAATTTAAATAAGGGTTGCTCCTGTCCCCTCCCAGAATATGCTGCCGATAAAGTTTTATGTGTAAAAACACACAAAAGATAATGTTAGGGCAGAATTCATTTGCAACTTGGAAGTAACTAAGAGACAGGCTTACATCTTAGACGTGCACAGGATTGTGTGGCCGGAATTTGGGTCAGAGATATGCAAAGGGAGTTACCTTTCTAAATGAAAAGCAGAGAAGGGAAACTGCACACAGCTGCCACCTCACCCACCTGCATCACTCCAGAATAATGACACTGAAACTATGCTAAGCACTGAAGATCTATGCATGAAAATTAATAAGTAAATGCCTTCATTTTATCACAATGGCAGTTGGGAGTTTTAGAAGCCAGCCGTCCATTAGTCAGTTTTGTTAATGACTTTGCTTATCCTTTTAATCATGTGCAGCACATTGACTGAGCTCCACGTAGTTCAAAGTGCCTTTCAGACGCCTGAGCAGCATCTAGGTGGTATGAAACTTCTCAGAGTACGAACAATACAGAGCTAGATTGGTAATCTACATAGTGTGTAAGGTTGATCCATGTTTATGTGAAATCTTCAAAAAGAGACACATTTGCCAAGACAAATTACATTCCCTGTGGAATGAACTGTCTGCTTTATGGCTACTTCCTAGTCATCTTCTGCATCAATTTCATGATTGAGTGAAAACATTCCTGCATTTTTTAAATAAATAAAATAAAATAAGAGAATGTCAGAGAAAAAGCCTGAAAAATTAATGTTCAATCATGGTCCTCTTCCAGAATCCCTTGGTAGCATAAGAACCACTGCAATGTACCTCCCTCTTCTACTCCCAAGAAATGTCAGAGGCCATAGCAATGTGAGAGTAGCCCATCCTTTGTTGCCTCAGTTTCTAGGAGAGCTGGCAGTGGTGTTGTTAGAAGCCACTGCGCAATATTCTTCTATGTAATCCAGAAATTGTAAGGTTGACCAAATTGTGTTGGAAGGAGGCACAAGGCAGCAGTTCTTGCAGGTTCAATCTCTGGCATCTCCAGGTAGGGCTGGGAGAGACTCCCTGTCTGAAATCTTGGAGAGCCACAGCTACTCAGTCTAGAAGACAGTCCTGAGCTGGTGGGTCACTAATAGGAGGCTTCCCGTTTCCCTATGTGAATTGTCTCTGTTGCTTGATGTGGGCATTCGGGCAAAAAAGCAGTGAGCACCACACTCAGGTTCCAAGAAAATTATGAGGTGGTAGAATGCTTTAAATAAATAAAACACTTCTTCTTTGGAGTGAGGTTTTAATGTTGGATAACATTTTGAAAAATGATGCCCCCCTACCTGTGTTCTGAAATGACTGTCATCCACTCAACTCTCTCCTGGTTCTACTCCCTCCTTCTGCTCCATGTGGAGATAATTTCCACAACATTTTTCCCAGTCTCTAGTGGCAGAGAAGAAAACCTACACTTTTAATGTGGAGAGGCAACATTTTTAAAAAAGGTAACTCTTTTTTCTTACTTTAATTCAGATGCTCTGATGGTGCAAGTGATGACAGAACTGCAATGATAGGTGTCCATTGAATGCCCCTCCCCACCCCATGCCTTCCTTGGAATCCTTACGTCATATTGGAACATCATTTCAAGGCGCTGCTGGGAGAAAAGGGATGGTGAACAGCAGAAGAACAGCTGTGTTAAGAAAGATTATTTTAAAAGGCTATGTTGCCACAACATTATTGGTAAGTTTGCCTACACACCCACACACATTATTTCCTTCACCCAATTTCTTTTTCTTTTTCATTCTGCAGCTTCCCACTTTTGGGTTAGGTTCGAATTAATTTCCATGCTCCATTGAAAACAGTGGGCTTTTCTTCAAAGTAAATATGCCTAGGATTGCAAGGCTAGGCAATGTTAGACGGAGAGCAATATCCAACTGAGGGAATTTATTTTTAACACAATAAATAAAATAAGAGAATACATAAAGCTCTTTTTAAAAAGAAGAAGCTGAAACATTGCTACTCATTAACCCATGACACTTCCTCAGAAGCAATAGAGAGATAAGAAAAACAAAGCAAAACAAATGGCAACACAAAGCACAGGAGTCCCTCCATACTCGGCTAACAGCACCAGCATAATGACTGTTTGTTTATTATAAACATAGACCACAATTTGTTTTTTAAAAAATCATTTTTTATTAATTTTCCAATAAAAACAGCCAATCAACAATAAAATAAAAAACCAAATTACAGTCCAAATTACCAATTATTATTTTTTACTGGCTCCCCAAAGTCTGGACCTCTTGAAGTATATCTCCAATATCTTCGTTCCTGCCTTATTTTTGTTGTTGCCTCATATTTTCCACTTTCCGATCTTAACGCTTTAAAGTTCTCCATCCCTGGCTATGCGATTCTCAATCATGTCAGAAATCATATATCCTTTCATCCATCGAATACAGCTTTATTTGTAAATATGTATTTTTCCAACTGTCTATTTGTCAGTGCAGCTTTTCCTGACTTCATTCCAATCTTCCAATCCGGGCTGCTGTCCAAGTCTATCGTTTAGAGTTTAATGATGCAGCAACTTCCATGTTATTAAGCTATTCCAATCCAGGCCTGTCAATTGATGTTAAGCATACTGCAATGTAAATGAACTCTATTCCACAGAAGTCATCTGGCGATTTATCAGCTTTCAGAGATCACACAATCCCCCCTTGTGGGCCCTAGAAGGGGGGCTGCTTGACATCCATTTAGCCTTCTCTTTTGCACATAATGAAGAAATTCTGCACTGTATGTTATCCCAAATTATTGTCTCAAGTCACTGCAAAGTCAGCCAACAAGCATCTCCCACTTCCCTCGAAAAAGGGAGGAACTGTCATTTTTCTGTCATATTAACAAGTGTTGCGTCTTATTAACAAGTGCTATCTTGTTTCTTCTTTTATCTTTATCAAGTCTTTCAAGTCTAAGTAAAGCTGTGCAATTGAATACTCAATTATAAATAGGAGTCCATCTGTACTTTTCAAAAAAAAAAAGGTTTCTTAATGAGGCTTGGCGTAGAAAAACAACTGTAGGTATTGAGAAGAAAAAAAGAACGTACTGATCACCTCCATAATCCAAACACCATGATGAGAATCTCTTTGAAGTCCGAACCTAAACACCAGGGACTGTGCAATTCTGCAGGTTTTTCCTCAGTCTTCTTTGGGCCAGACTATGTTTGTTTATTATCCAAATCTAATTATTTTATCAAACAGATATTTCTGGCTATGAGAGTGGCTTCGGAGAGTGCCAGCCATGTTGTGCTCTGGGACCCAAGTCCTGCCGCTTGCACCTTGATGCAAGCTGATAATCTCGGACAATCTGCAGGTCTGGGGAGTCTGCCAGGGCTAATTACCCCCATATCAGCCCTGAATTACTGGCACGGCTGAGGTCCGATCGTATGTGGAAGCCAACATAGACCACAGTTGATCAAATCAGATTTCAGGGCAGCATGCAAAGCACAGGATCATCCAAGACAGTAGTAAATGTGGCAGTTGTTGCATGTCGAGGTCCCCAAGCCACCCTCAAATAAAACACAATTCACACAGAATTATTGCTTAAGGTTTTGGCATAATTTTTTGGCCACAACTTTATTGATTACAGAATGTGAGTGGTTGCTTATGCATTGGTTCGTGACTATCTGTTCCCACCTAGAGGTAGGAACAGAACTGACATCCGCAAGCCTGTGAAAGTCAATAAGAGAAAACATTTTTGGGGAGAGAATAGAGCTGGGTGCAAGGCCCTCACCTCTCCCCAAATGCTCCCAGGGGCTCTTGTGTGGCCCTAACCCTTTGACAGGGGTTTGGACAAGAGCATGGAGAGCCCCTGGATTCTTTTAATGGAATACCCTTGCAGCAGCAGCAGCAGCATTGGAGGGGCAGGCACAGCCAACCACATCCCCTCCACCAACCAAATTTAACCAATGCCTAACTGCAACCTTACAAGTTGTGACGATTTTGCTACGCAGTAGGCAAAAAAACCAAATGGCAGGCACCGGCCAATCAGCCAAATGGAAAAATTCCTACCAGGCTCCTGCCCCAAAGCAGACCCATGACAGGCATAGCAAGGTCAACGCGAACAGCCCTAAATATAGGGAGGGTGGGAGGGTGATCTGATGCATGCAGCGAAAAGAAGCAGCTCAATGCTGCGCGCAGGGAATAGATAGCCCCTTGGCCATCAATCATAAATTGCAACATCAAATTCTCCCCAACGACCAAGAGGTGCCCAATAAGATTCGTGGCCATCCAAACTAACCCGCCCAGCAACAGAGGGATGTCTTGTTTGCCCCCACTGCAACACATGCTCTCCATGAAGGAGAACACGCTTTGTTGTTAAGCAAAGTGTTTTATCCCTAGTCACAGCTGTGACAATTGTTTAGTTTATCCCACTCCTCTGCAGTCATTTCACTCACCTGAGGCTCTGTTTGGGAGCCGACTTTTGCGGTCAGAGAAGATGTGCCATGGCCTTGTTGGCACTGGATGGGATGGGTGAAAACACATCAAAGATTTAAGCAAACAAATCAGGAGGATCAAAACAGACTGTGTAAGAAAAGACATTGCTAATAATGACATTATCAACACATTTCAGTGGCACTTATCAAAGGAAGCTAGAGATACAACTCTTTCACAAATCTGTGCAATAATGTTGCATATTCCAGTAGTGTATTTAGTAATGATTATTATTTACCTAGACTCATTATTATGCATTTGTTCCTTTTAAAAAAAAGCATTTACAGATATTTAACTACTGTATACATTACATAGAAATATGTCTCTTCTGTTGGGAAAAAGTAAGAGAATGCAGCGTGGAGTGGAGTGGAGACTTAATCATTTACTGACTAAGTGCTTTTCTAATATAATTCCTCAAACTACTTACGCTGATTTGGTGGTATTTTTTATTTAGAAAACAAAGGTGCAAAACCCAAATTGTGCACTAAAGCTTTTGTTTTGTTTTATGTAGCAGCCTGCCTGGAGATCAAAGCCTTGCCAGCCCTCTTTTTTTTGGGTGCAAACTTGATTTTAAAGAGTTGGTGGTTCAGGTCGTAGATGTATCAATTCTACCTTTTAAACACAATTCACCTGTACAGGTGTTACCTGCCAAGTCAAATGCAACACACCAACTGTTCACTGTGGCCAGCCAATTGCTTGACACTCCTCTCTTTTTGCAGGCCCAGGCAGGTGGAAGGGCCACCATTCATGGGTTATGAGCTGGATTTGGTCTGGCAGAACAGAAGTAGGACAGGTATCATGTACAACCATGACCTCAATTAAAGACGGAGGAGAAACAAGCTCAATACCTTATGAAAGAGAGAGCTTTAATGCTAACGTCTTTGGGCAAAGATTCACTTTAATTTTCTCTTAATATTGTCCAACATATTATGGCCTTGGGTGCCATAATAATTGAAATGGTGAGCTGGTGTTTGTGTGTGTGTAACTTTCTGTGTAGAAGTAAAAGCCCAAACAGCATCAGACAGACAACAACTAATGGCAATGCCCTATGGAAAGTTTAATTATAATTCTATTTCATATTCATGCAGCATTTTTTAAAGGGACTGGAAAGGAATTTATTTTCAACCATAATTGTGCCCCCTTTTGACTGGAATGGTAAGGAAATTAGCATAGAGAGAGTTCGGTCAAAAAGATTCTGTAAATAGAAAGAGAAGGTTTGGATAGCTGCAGGCGTTTTGACTTCTTTTGAACATTTTGTTCTCAAGATGCAAATTAAACAGAGGAATATTTAACTTTGTATAATAATTGTTGGTTTCCCTCCCCTCCCCCACCGCATGGATGTATAATTTCATTAGGATTCAATTTAAGGAAATAATAAATCCTCTGTAGTGCTAGAATAAATTCAGAAGGCTCTACTTGTATTACTGAAATGTATTTTCCTCATCCCCTCTCATCATATAGAAAGGAAACAAAACTACCGGTAGATGCATTGACATGCTCTGATATAATGATATGTCCCTAAAGACACTTGTGGTGGAAACATATAACACATCAAATGGTGAGAAATCAACATTATATAATTATGGGCTTAAATGCAGTGTAGTGTCCCATGTTATGGTACAGAAATATATTACTGTGTTACTATATGTGGAAGAGATAATCTGTTTTTAACGTGTGCTGTATATTTTTTTTACATTGACAGTTCAAGCCTATATATGTCTTCTCAGATATGAATCCCAGTGAGTTGAATTATTTTAATTAATTATTATTATTATTTATTATTTATTATTATTTATACCCCACCCATCTGGCTGGGTTTCCCCGGCCACTCTGGGCAGCTTCTAACAAATATAAAAATACATTAAAGTATCACAGATTAAAAACTTCCCTAAACAGGGCTGCCTTTAGGTGTTTTCTGAATGTCAGGTAGTTGTTCATCTCCCTGAGCTCCGATGGAAGGGCGTTCCACAGGGCAGGCGCCACTACCGAGAAGGCCCTTTGCCTGGTTCCCTGTAGCTTTGCTTCTCGTAGTGAGGGAACCGCCAGAAGGCCCTCGGCGCTGGATCTCAGTGTCTGGGCTGAACAATGGGGGTGGAGATGCTCCTTCAGGCTTTAAAGGTCAGTACCAGCACTTTGAATTGTGCTCGGAAACGTACTGGGAGCCAGTGTAGGTCTCTTAGGAGAATGGAATTTGCTCCCAGGAAAGTGGTGTAGGATCCGGTTGTTAGCACTCTTCTGCCTTGAGAAACAATGGAGTGAGCTTCTGGGGCCGGTAACTCATAACTGCTGCTTCCCACGTTGCTTTTGTTGCATTAACAGTACCAAAGTGACCTTCCTGGGGCACAAGCCTGGGCAGTGTGTATGGAAGTCCTGGGCTGTCCAGATGACAAGACCCTCCTCTCAGCCTCACCAATGTGGTACAAAGTAAAACAGAGCAATACATGTGGCACCAGCTTGGCTGCAGGAGAAGCCAGAAGGAGGCGTACAAGATGCGGTAGGATCATGGCATTAGTGTGTGGCTTGCAAGGCACTATTCCGCACCACCATCACATCAGGTGATATCATCTCCACTGTTCTCCTATCGTTCATTTCATCTGTCTACAGAGGGCCGTAATTATCAATCAAATAAAAGAACCTATTAAGGCTGGGTGTAGTACATGAAAGAGTGGTGATCAAAATGGGACTATCTGCACTACAATGTCTTGGGAAATAGCAGCTACACCGGTTTAATTTTAAGCATGGCTCATCTTCTTAAATGACAAGCAGATTCTTGCCTTTTCTGTGTGATTTGGGCAATGCTCCTATTTCTCTGCAGTGGGCATGTTAAATGTGTTGCGCTTGCCTGAGATGAAATTAACAGCATATGTCCTTCCCCTGGCACAAAGTCATTTAGAATGTTTTAGGTCACATGGGAAGGGTCCATAACATGGCTTTTTCCATACCAGCATTGTCTTATTGGGTGGGTGTGTTGCTGCCTGCTTCTCCTATGTGACCTAGAGCTTCTGCCATTGTTGCAGTAGCATAGGAAAGACACACGCTACAGCATTGCCTATTGTGGAAGACACACTGAAAAAGCATTTGGAATCTCTGAAATATTATGTACACTGCTGTCCAATTACTGGAGAAACATGGAGGGAAATACACTCTTTTATTTATCAAATAGTTCTGTGAAGTACAGATATTGTCTACTCGAACCTTTCCTGAACATTATGTGTATCATAAAATTCCAAAGGATTCCTTTTTACCAAGTATATTGAAGTAATGCGAAGCAATAAAGCACACTTGTTATATATAGGCTGTGTGTCTCCGCAAGACTTTTTTATATGATCACACCTATCACATTTTCCATTTACTTTAAAGTAAACCTTAGACCTAATACAGGTGTTAAGAACCCCAAGGGGATAATGTATTTCAAATGTGGATACAGAGAAATAAAATGTGTTACAGAGGAATGTTGCTTTTCACAGAGTGCATTTAAAGCGCTGACTTATAGGGATACATTTCATTCAGGTATCATTATGACCCTCAGTCTCTGCTTCAGAATTCTTAGCTGGAAGGCAAAACAACAGAAGAGGGGGCAAGGGAGAGACTCAGCCTTCATTTTAAAAGGTACACCATTCCATTGCACCATGGTGGTACAGGGGGCAGTTTATCAATTGTAGGTTCAGAAGGAAAATGTTCCACCTTCATATTCAAACTTAATGCGCAAATATTGTACTTCCAACCCTGATCTTGTATTCACCCAGCCCTGACTGTCCCCCTCTTTCAATTTTCAACAGAAAATGTTTATTTTGGTTGGGTAGACATTTTTCCCCTGGAAAACACACCCATCTTCTTATGATGCTGGTTGGTGCCATTTCCCCCCTTAGCTCTGGCACCATTTCATTCATTCATTATTTTACTGTACTTCATCCGTAGATCTTAGGGTGGTTAACAACATAAGCATACAACATAAAACCACAAAATACATAATCAAACCAAGAACGAGAACAAAACAACAACCCTACTGTTTCTTTCTCTGTTGTGGCAATAAGGGATAACATACTTAAGGGATGATGTTACAACAGTACAATGGGCAAGCAGAATTAACTACATGAAAATGTCACTGGGGATGAGAGCAATGCATTCTGGACTTGTCACATAGGTGAACCCACTCAGTCAAAGATCCTGCAATGAATAGAATGGCTTCACAATTCTATGCAGCAAATCAGATTTGGCTATGTGATGGTGTCATGTGAAGGCAGTTGAACCTGAGACCAATTTCAATGAATAAGCACAACATTTTTTGCAAGTAGTGCTGAAGAATCATCAGTAAAGTTGTGTGATTTTCAACAATACTTAAAATGCTAATGTAAATCTTTGATTTGCTGTGGTTAAGTTCTATATCTACCTGCTATCATCGAATCAATCACATGGTGTTGTTGTTGTGTAACAGAATGGATGTGTTTGTTGTTTTGACCATCATGGTCAAATCAAATCAAATTAAATTTTATTAAATGGTCACAGACCAAAACAACCATCATGGTCATATCAACTACAGAAAAATGATGATGATGATGATGACATACAGTGATACAATATTGAAGAACAGCATTGACCAAAATACCTATTTACAAGAAAATATATCAAAATACTACTACTATACTATATATAAAGGGTTAAAAAAGAATAAAATAGAATATATATTAAAGTACAGAATGGAAATGAGTTCTGTTCAGACACTTAAGCTTCTTGAGGACATAATCCTGCTTTACCCAACCTACTCACTGCGCTGCCTATAAAGCCAACCCCCAAATTCAGGGGCTGATCTTGAGCAATGTCTGATGAAATGTTAAGGTGTGTAGTTGGCAGATGAACTTCAGATTGATGAGCTTCAGAACTCCACTTACAGAAGCTTCAATCCACTTACAGAAGGTCATGGTATTTCATGGATTTCATCCTCAGTCTGAAAAATCCTATATTGGCCCGATTCACACATAATGCTAAACTTTGGTTTGTTTATCAAACCATGAATTAACCATCAGTTGTCCCACAGGCAATCAAACCATGACTTGTTTCTCCAGCTGCACGTGCCTTATGCCTTTATAGTTTAGTGAGTGTCTAGGGTGGGTGGCCAAAACAACAACAACAACAACAACAACAACAACAACAACCTATGCAGGAAAAGGTGTTTGGTTTCCATGCCATATCAGGCCATTTTTAAATCAAGTTTGCTAAGCCAACAACAAACCATGGCTTCAGGTTATCGTTCATTGGTAGTAAACATTCAATAGTTAAGCTGCTAAACATGGTTAATCTTGGTTTAATAATGTTAACTATGGCTTGCTGTTGTGTGCAAACGAGGCCATTTAGAAAAATGAATCAACATAGACAATTGTCAAAGCAATCCCCATAGTGAATTTTCCTGAGAGCTTTAGCCTGCGGCACCCCCATAATTTGCCCCTTTACCATATTCCTTTGTGTATGTCATATTTATCACCTTATCCTTTTCATTCCTCTGCTATCCTCAGGTTTGCTAATTTAGAGGCTTTTATAATATGAACAATGAGAGTATCCATACATCTAATGTTTTGTCATTACAGCTCTATTAATTAGACTCATTAGATATGAATGACTATTGTTTGTTCAGCATCATTTCAGGGAAAGTTAGGCAAAGAGGTGATTAAAAACTGGCGAGAATATCACAAATGGCGGTGAGCAAATACATAATGAACATTGTACTAATTGGATTAATCACGAACAAGACTGTTTCTGTAGAATTAGCATGCTTCAAGTAGCTTATAAAACTACCCTGGCTGATTTTTAACCAGATATCAAGTTTGCCAAGACCTTTAACATGGATAAATTTGGCATTGTGCTTTTTGCTGCTGAGAAGGCTTCCTCCCCCTTTTATTCTGAACAAATCTGAAAAATGTCTGGGTATTAAAACGTAACTGCCAACCTTTTCATTATCTCCTTATTTTTCAGGGCTCCCCTGCTACAACCCAGGCTCTTAAACTGAATTTGATACAGTGGTCACATTTTGCAAGATGATGTCAAGGCAAGACGTACTATAGATGTTGTGCTTCTAACAGCCTGCATTTATATATGTTTGAAAATTATCCACTACCACATCTTGTCTGGCTGTCTTCTGGCTATAACAAGTAGCATGGGAACAAACTGACGGCTTTCCAATTCAATGAAACAAAAGACTGTCAGTTTTCATTTGGGCTCCATGGACCGTCTATTTGACCTATTCTAATTCATCCTCAAGCTAGCGCATTTGTTGTTATTCCCTATATGAAGTTTGCAATTGCCAGCAATACAACATATGGTTATACAGACAGGGGTAATTCTGGAGGTAGTTGCTTGCTCCCTGTTGAGGAAACACCTGCCTTCATTTCTGCGCCTGAGGGCCTCATTCTCCCCTTTTGCTCCAAAAAAATCTGATCTATGAAAAGCATAAAATTCGCAAAGGTCCCTTCTGCTTGTGTCTGGACATTGCACTTCTCATGATCTCATTTCATGTTTCATTGTCCCTGTTTTTTGTTTGTTGGCTGGTTTTCCTTTTCTTGGCAGACTTTTACAATCTGTCCGTTTCTTTTAACCTGAGTGGCAACAGGAAACAAATGAGGCAGCACCAGAAAACTTCATAACCACACACACACACACACACACACACACACACACACAAAACTATCCTACACGAACTTCAGATATGTGTACTTCCTCTCCACATGCTAGGGTATATCATTCACACAATCTAGCATTTAAGTAGCTATTATTATTACTATTATTATTCTTATTTCATGAATTACAGGGGCCAAGTCATGGGCCCAGTTTGTGTGTTGCACTAAGATACAGTGGTACCTCGGTTTATGAACACAATTGGTTCCGGAAGTCTGTTCATAAACTGAAGCAAACTTTCCCATTGAAAGTAATGGAAAGTGAATTAATCTGTTCCAGACGGTCCGCGGAGTACTTAAACTGAAGCGTTCATAAACTGAAGCGAACTTTCCCATTGAAAGTAATGGAAAGTGGATTAATCCGTTCCAGACAGGTCCGCGGAGTACTCAACCTGAAGCGCACTTAACCCAAAGCATGGGTGTAATTGGTTCCGGAAGTTTGTTCATAAACTGAAGCCTTCATAAACTGAAGCGAACTTTCCCATTGAAGGTAACGGAAAGTGAATTAATCCGTTCCAAATGGGTCCACGGCATTCGTAAACTGAAAATTCGTAAACCGAGGTGTTCATAAACCGAGGTTCCACTGTAAACCATGGCTTAACACAAACATGGGGCTCCAACATTGGGGAGGCAATGGCTACTTTGCTCCCCCTGTGGTAGCTCTGCTCTGCTGCTGTGCTGAACTAAGCCATGCCTTATGGCTTTGCTTTCTCCAGACAAACCATGAGCAGGCAAGCCAGGGTTTGCTCCTCTTGTCCTTTCTACATATTGACTATATTGGCCGGTTTTAACTGTATTGGTCAACTTGATGTTTTTTTATTATATTTCACTCTTATAATGTATAAACTTTTCTGAGGTTTTTTTTTTCCTATGAAGAACTGAATAATAATAATAATAATAATAATAATAATAATAAGGCTTTAAATGGTTGTTGCCATCCTAATCTTACTGCTGGGTCATACTACATTGTTCAGCAATAATATTTTATGGCAGAATGCTTCCTGCCAGCACCCGCGAGTCCAAGCGGTTATGCATTTCAGTTTGTTAATATACACACTGCTTTTAAGCAGCAGTCATCACAAGCACGCAAGATTGATCTGCATGTGGAAAAAAGCCTGAGAAAAGTATTTTGCTATTTTGAATGTACCAGTTAATGTTTTTTGGGTCTAGATCCTCCAGAGAGCTTTAAAATAAAGAAATAGTTCCTCATTAAGTTGAGTTTGCTTCTCTTGTTTTTTTAAAAGTACAAACTGTTTTCCTGTTGATGTTTTACATTAATATTTTAGTTATTTTATGAATTTTTATGATGGCCTTGGGTAACACTATATGCATATTCTGTATATAACTAAATAAAATAAAATATTGTTTGCCAGGTGTGGGCCAGAACTTACATGCCCCCACCAACCTCTAAGGAGTGCTTGATGGCTTCTTTACTTTGTGGAAACACAAAGGAAGATATTTTATTTTTTAGTTTTATTTTGGTAAACTTACATGTGCAACTATTGCTCAACAAAGGGAAGTTAACATTCCTATTGTGTTATCCCAATATTAGGGCAGTTTCTAAGCAACAATCCAGGTTATGGCAAAGATTTTATAAAGTACTACACTTGGGCAAAAAAAAAGGAAAGGCACAAATACAGGATGGGAGACACCTGGCTTGAGAGCAACACATGTGAAAAGGATCTAGGAGTCTTGGTAGACCACAAACTTGACATGAGTCAACAGTGTGATGCAGCAGCTAAAAAAGCCAATGCAATTCTGGGCTGCATCAATAGGAGTATAGCATCTAGATCTAGGGAAGTAATAGTACCACTGTATTCTGCTCTGGTCAGACCTCACCTGGAGTACTGTGTCCAGTTCTGGGCACCACAGTTCAAGAAGGATACTGACAAGCTGGAACATGTCCAGAGGAGGGCAACCAAAATGGTCAAAGGCCTGGAAACGATGCCTTATGAGGAACGGCTTAGGGAGCTGGGTATGTTTAGCCTGGAGAAGAGAAGGTTAAGGGGTGATATGATAGCCATGTTCAAATATATAAAAGGATGTCATATAGAGGAGGGAGAAAGGTTGTTTTCTGCTGCTCCAGAGAAGCGGACACGGAGCAATGGATTCAAACTACAAGAAAGAAGATTCCACCTCAACATTAGGAAGAACTTCCTGACAGTAAGAGCTGTTCGGCAGTGGAATTTGCTACCAAGGAGTGTGGTGGAGTCTCCTTATTTGGAGGTCTTTAAGCAGAGGCTTGACAGGCATATGTCAAGAATGCTCTGATGGTGTTTCCTGCTTGGCAGGGGGTTGGACTGGATGGCCCTTGTGGTCTCTTCCAACTCTATGATTCTGTGATTTTGTTTGTTAATGTCATCAACTCAAGAAATGGTTTGTACCCCGTAGCATTCATGGCAGAATGTTAATTATGTAAAGAGTGTTTTATGGGATTTGACCCTGTAGCTTCCATTTAACTATAGTGTGGAACACCAGGGAACAGCACACACACACACACACACACACACACACACACACACACACTTCTCAGGTGAGCTTATTCCTTTTCTGGGTTCTTTCGGAAAGCACATATTTCTCCTGTTCCTGACATTAACTCTTTCTTTCCCTTGTCCTGAGGTACAGCTCTACAGCAACTATGGCAATTGCTCCTGTCTTCCAGAGTGATTTTGGCAGGTTTTCCGGAGGGAGGAATTGGGCGCCTATTGTTGCCGGAACTGCTTTTGTCCCTGTGAAATCATATCTTTCACATGTATCCATGGAATTTGGAATATTATTTTGGGGCTCTCTAGTGGTGATGATTACACACCACAGGCCTTATTGCAATAGACTTAATTACTTCGCTTGCATTGGATAATTTTAATTTAAATGACCCATAAATGCCATTGTGAATGTTGCTCCAGGGAATTAACAATGATCACAATGTTGTTATAATTAATTTGCCAAATAAGTGACTTAAGGAATAAAAAGGCTTCTGCTGATACAGAAGTATAGAAAAGTAAAATGATTGATGCAGTATTTACACATTATAAAAGCTACCTGGGCCATACTTAGTTCGGTGGCAATATGAAGGTAAGAGTCTAGAGCAGGCACCCCCAAACTGCGGCCCTCCAGATGTTTTGGCCTACAACTCCCATGATCCCATGCTAACCGGACCAGTGGTCGGGGAAGATGGGAATTGTAGTCCAAAACATCTGGAGGGCCGAAGTTTGGGGGTGCCTGGTCTAGAGGCTAAAAAAGTGGAGCAGTGCCTAGTGTAGAAATACGAGGGCAGAGTCTCAGAGAACCAGCTTACCTGGCAAAAACCAGGAAGTGGGACAGTTGACATGCAAAACACTAGATGTTTCAAATTCAGAGGGTTATGCAAGAAATGAGAGCTGGATTGTGAGGAGTTCCTTTCCTGAATAGAATGAAAACAGAGAAGTGAAAACCCGGGTATTCACTGTAACATTGTGGAACATTGTCACAACTAGGGTTTATTCATTTATTTCATTTCAACAATTAGTATACCGCTTTAATCATAGTCATTTCTTAGTGGTTGGAGAACCAAAAGGATTTGATGGGCAATTTATCTGCAGAGAACATGTGGGGGCTTATTGTTAGAGAGCGTTAGGTCTTAGCCATATCATGAACTGTACTAGTGTCAGTGGAAGCCAAAGGAGTGCATCACTATAATAGAGATGAATTATATGATTCTTCCTTGACACTCTGATTCACACACTCACTGCAAGTGTGGTATTTCTCTCCCCAGAACCCTGACATTTTTGTCAGCAATCACATAAAAACTGCAATGTGAGGATTGGGACTCCGTCAGCAAGGAATATTTGCATAACTATATGCAAAATTACAGACCCTTTTGGCTTTGAGTTTCTGCCTTTTTGTAGCAAAATCAACTTCAGGCCATCAAACTTTTACTTATTAATGTCTTTTCCCCCACAGGAAAAAAAGAATGCAACACAATTACTTCCTCCCTCCCCCTGCTCTTCATAATGAGCCGAACAAATGTTTGAAAACATAACAAATGATGAGCGGACGGCATGACTTGAAAAGGACAGAAATAATAGCGAGGGGCTACAATAGAATGTTAATTATGTACTTTTGCACCATTTCATTTTAAAAGACATATCATGGAGAATCAAGTTATTCAGCAGAACCAAATACCCTTAAAAATGCAGGTGATGGAATAATCAGAGGGCAAACTAGATCTCTTCCAACTCCAATAAATGGAGTATCTTATTACTAAGCCAAAATTTTCGGACAAATTGCTATCTCATTTGGATCACTGTTCCAGAAATGAAATGAAACAAAAGAAACCATTGTGGAAAAACATGAAGAAAGGTCAGAGTACAAACTTGAAGGGCTTATTAAGGCTTTCGTATAAAAGATGCTAGGTAAAATTGCATTCTCTGAAGTAGGAGCTTTAACGATGTGCAGAGACTATTGCATCATCTACTGTGTGTATTGCAGAAAATGCAGTTATTTGCCTCTTACTGAGGATTATTACTTCAAGAAACTTTAATCCCTCCAACCCATTCTCCAAGTGCTTCAATTAGAGCAGAATAAATGATTCGCCCGTTGATATGAAGACCTTCACTTATATTCATAAATGTTATCTCTTCAAAACTTTTAATACTGTTGGAGAGAACTTGTTTTTGGTTCTTTTGTAATTTAAAATTCCCTAATAAATACCGTGTTTCTCATATTATAAGACATGTCTTATATTTATTTTTTCCTCAAAAAAACACACTATGGCTTATTTTCAAGGGATGTCTTATTTTTTTCCTCCTCCTCCTGCCGTGGCCGGCATTGCTGCTACGCCTATCACTATGTCTTATTTTCGGGGTATGACTTATATTCCTTGAATGCTTAAAAATCCTGCTATGGCTTATTTTATGGGTATGTCTTAAAATATGAGAAACAGGGTACATGCAGCTGTACTTTACTGCATTGTTGCATATTGCCCTAGAACAGGCATCCCCAAACTCGGGGATGTTTTCGGACTACAATTCCCATCATCCTGACCACTGGTCCTGTTAGCTAGGGATGATGGGAGTTGTAGTCCAAAAACATCTGGAGGGCCAAGTTTGGGGATGCCTGCCCTAGAATATATACACTTTGCTCCAAATTGTGTGGAAATATATATATTTTTAAATTTGGTTTCAAAGAACATAAGAACGTTAAGATGAACCTGCTGGATTAGGGAACTGGCATTTAGAGGCATACACGAAAGCTCATACCAAAATAAAAACTTAGTTGGTCTTTAAGGTGCTACTGAAGGAATTTTTTTATTTTGCCTCCAGTGGTGAGGTTCAATCACAACCATTGTAGGCTGGAGCCATGGTGAGAGGCCATAAAGGGTGAAGGGGCCCCTGACCATCAGGTCCAGTCGTGTCCGACTCTGGGGTTGAGGCGCTCATCTCGCTCTCTAGGCTGAGAGAGCCAGCGTTTGTCCGCAGACAGCTTCCGGGTCATGTGGCCAGCATGACAAAGCTACTTCTGGCGAACCAGAGCAGTGCACGGAAACGCCGTTTACCTTCCTGCCGGAGCGGTCCCTATTTATCTACTTGCACTTTGATGTGCTTCCGAACTGCTAGGTGGGCAGGAGCTGGGACCGAGCAACGGGAGCTAACCCCGTTGCAGTGATTCGAACCGTCAACCTTCTGATCAGCAAGCCCTAGACTCTGTGGTTTAACCCGAAGCGCCACCTAGGCCATAATGAGTGACTATTACTTTAAAATGTACATGGGTATTCTAGCTCATATGCAAAATACATGGCTCTGCTTGGATTAAAACAAAGCAAGTGATCTTTGATTGTGTTGCTAAAAACAAAGTACTGTAACCATAACATTTAACTTTAAAAACCACTCACTTTACTTTTCTTTTTTAAACAGAAAAATCCCATTGAATTTATCCAACCTTTAAGCATTTGTGAAACTACTGCCCTCTGTTAAAACCTCTTTCAGTCCTTCTCTTACGGAAATGAGGATTCTACTCTAAAGCCATGTTGGACCAACAGAGAGTTGGATCCAAAATAAAGAAAGCCAGCCAGCTAGCACACTTCCATTCCCTTAATTCCATTCCCACTTGCCTTTTTCTGCTGCCCAGATGTTTGTTTGTTTTTATCCGTGAAAGGCAGTTCTTGGCATCTGTCTTTCCTGGGAAAGAATAGAGGAGTGCATCTTTGGGCGTGAAGTCAAAGCAGGAGCGAACGAAGGCATTGTGACACCCACGGCGGGGCGTCACTATATAGGGTGCATGTACATTGTTGCTACGTAAGATGCATGTGCCATATGTAGCGGCGCCGCACATGCGCTGTACATAGGGGTTTGCCGGTGGCGGCGCTCCAGCGCCGTATGGACAGTGCTGGGATCCTCTGCCTGTGGCTACAGCTGCGAATGTAGAATCCTCTACATAGGGATGTAGCGGTGACGGAGGGATCCCACCGCCGTCCGTATGGCACTCGAGCAGTGCCAGCAGCAAACCACTATGTACAGTGCATGTGCCTCATCGTTACGTACAGCACATGCGTGCAGTGCTGCACGTGCTGTACATAGCGGTTTGCCATCAGCACTGGGATCCTCTTCTCACGGTTGCAGCCATGAATGAAGGATCCTCCACATGCGGCGGTGCGATGGCTGCTCACGCCGCTGTGGTAGTGCGAGCCCCCGCAGGGTGCCTTCTTGTCACCCCCCAGACATGGCACCCGGGGGGCAAGGCCCCCCACCCCACCCCCGTTGCGATGCCGCTGAGTCAAACCACTGGAAAGATATAGAGCTTGCTGTGGCTCTAGAGAGCGATACGGAAGAGAGATGTTTTGCTACAGGTGGGACAGATGAAGGTGTCTGGTTGTGCTGATGCAGGTGTACCATGACATTTCTTCTCTCTGCACTCTTCCCTGTGGGAATTCCTCCTTTGGTCACTACTATAGACGTATGAACTGACCGGCTGTCTCCAGGCACGATGGTCATCTGCAAGGCATTCCTGCACGGCAGGGTTGGTGTTGCCATCCTTCCTGTCTCATTTGCAAACATCTTTGTAATGCAGACTAGGTCTGCCAGTGGGCCTCGTAACAGAAGCCAGCTTCCCATAAAACACATCCCTAGGGATCCTGACATCCTCCATTCTGTGGACATGACCAAGCTACTGTGGGAGAGGTAAAATAATTTGTGGATGAAGTGGGTTCTGGTCAGCCATCGGGAGATGGGATTGTCACGGTCCCTGCAGACCTGTGCAGCACCCCCGGACGTTTCTCGGTCTATGAGTACTGCACCAATGACAAATGGGACCCCAGCTGCAACCCACCAGACTGCTAACTGGTACCTGCGTGTTTTAGTTACCACAGACGAGGATAATGTGAATAAACAAGTTGCTTTACTGTGTACAAAGGGTTGTGGTTTCTGATATTAAACGGTGTTCAATAAACTTATAATAGAGGACCTATACCGGCCTATTACCGCTAGATGTTACTGGCCTAATACCTCTAAAATCAGCTAATTAATAATAACAACGTCTCAAAATAACTGGTTATCCTGTCTGCTAACTACCACCAATGCTACACCTCAGACTCCCAGACCCAGCTCTCACTCCAGACTCTTAGCTCTGACTATCCGCAACCAACTCTCCTCTCCAATAACTCTAAAACACTCCCCCATGTTGCCCACAGGGAGGGGTTTTTATACCATGGCTGAGCCCGCCCCTTTTGGTTCTAACTGCCACAAAATTTAACCCTTACTTGTGTGGGGCCTGGCTCTGGGCTAATCACCACAGGGATGCTTTAGCAAAGCTTGCTATGGGATTCCCCTACTTGTTTCTACTACTTTGCTTATTGCTGTATGTTTTCCATGGATAGTGGGGGCATGGTAAATATGTTTTGTCCAGTGTGTGTGTGTGGATCTGAACTAACTCAAGTTTCCTTGATTGTGGCTGGTGCCACTTTCTAGTCTTTGTGTTTCTTTTGTGTGTTTCTTCTGTGTTGGGTCCCTCCATTGGCTCCCTCCATTGTGGTTTTTGGTTATGTGTTTCCCCACTCCTGCTCCATGTACCACACATTTAATGTTCCTCTAGCATGGATGTGGCATATCTCTGGCCCCAGCATACGGTATTGTGAGTCTGGGATTGTTCCCTAAATCATCTTATATATCCAGTATCTTGGAAATTCATTCTAGTCCATGTTCAGAGTAGGCCTCACTTAGACACAGGACTGAAAATGCACATTTAAGCAAAATGGAGGACACCAGTGGGCGACAGGACTGTTGATGTTTTCAGGATTAAAACACTATTTTGTGTTGGTTGAGTTCTCTCTTTTTTTGAATGGCAGCTGTAATGGAAATTCATGAGATTTACCAGCATTTAAAAAAACAACAACCATGCATTTCACATATATACAAAGCAGTAGGCTGAAGCCAAGCATTCTATACTGATAAATCTGATGCAAAACATGAATTAGTAAGCTGTAGAAAAATAACAAAGAAATACACTAATATATTAAGTAGGTTTTAAGCACAACCACTTTGGAATTCCCTTAAGAAATACCATTTATATTTTCAGCTATTCTTTGCATATTTGTTGTTAATAAGTGTGTCTTGTCTGTGCACTAATAATGCTTTGCTAACTAACTACCCACAATTTAACTGCATTTGAGAATAACCCACTCTAAGCTATCCAGCTGTTGTGATGAAATTTCATCCGTACTTTTCTTGGTGACCTTGATGAACAGATAATAATCTAGAATTCATTACCAGATCAAGAGCAATAGCAACAAAAGGTTCAAGTAGTCTGTTCATAATTATTTTTCCTTCCAGCATCAAATTATTCATACTTCCATCAATATTTCTTATAAATGTAAAGAAAAAAGAGGCATTTAGATTGTGGAGCGTTTTAAGTATAAACCACAAAGTACAAAATTGACAACATAGACTCTAGTCTTGTTGCATTCAAGATTTTGTTGCGCTTCTGAGGTGGTATCAGGCTATGTGAAATAAATTATAACAGCCAATATAAAGTATTATTTCTTTAGCAAGATTTATAGATCCCTTAATGAGAAAACTCTAACACAATAAGCTTATCAGTAAATCAGATAAAAGCAGCAAAACTGTTAAAAAAAACAAGCATACATAACATAATAATCAATAAAACATGGATTAAAAACAGGAAAACTTTTTTAAAAAAAAACAAGTATAGATAACTGAAGTATATGTCTAGAGAGGCTTGCTGAGCTAAAAAAGGGGGGGGTGGTTTCCAAAGGCATCTAAAACAATATAGTGAGAGAGTAGTGAATGAATAATTGGAGGGGCCCAACCCATTTAGCTGCCTGAGGCAAAGGGCAAGATGGTGTATTCCCCATTCTGAGCACAAAATCTGACTAGACTGGTGGTTGAATCTTACTTCAGCACCAATGATGGAACAGAGTCCCCACTGCATCCTAGGACAGCCAGCTAGCTTAAGGGCTGCAGGACAGACCACATAGCACACATTCTACCGCCAACCCCCCCCCCCCGAATTTCCCGTCTGAGGCAGCTTCCTTGGGACTGGGACCATAGAGACATGCTTTTTAATCATCAGCTATAACGGACTGAGTTTGTTGTGAGAGAAATCCGTGAATTTTCTGGGAGAAGCCCCTGAATAGCGCCACAGAGGAAAGATGTGATACAAAATAATCAGGAATGTCAATGAGCCTCCAGCTCCACTTTTTTTTTTTTTAAAAAAAAAGAAGGTTTGGTGTTGTCGTTTAAGTTTAACTTATACTGCAAGAGAAAGTAAGAATGACTGTCATTGGGCATTTAACATTTTATTATTATTATTATTATTATTATTATTATTATTATTATTATTATTATTATTCCTATGATTACTACTACAACTTCTATTTCAATTTATTACCTGCTCTTCACCATAAGGTCCCAGGATGGATCCCAGCAATTGAAAAATGCAATATTAAAAGCAGTCTAAAACAAACTACAGTCACACAAATCAGGTGGATTCTGAAAATATGTATCTCAAGTATGAAATGCCTGGGTAAAGAGTCTTCAGCATAAGATGGAAACTGCTTATTACACAGCTTCACCAGTGCCCCATGAGCTTTATTCAAGTGGTTTGTGTCAAAACTGTAAAAAATGTCATTAAAATAATACAGAATCTAGCATTACAATAGCTACCACAAGCAGAAAATCATTAAGCAGTCCGACAAGACCCTCCGTAATTCTTAAGTTGTCCATGTAGGAAAAAAAAGGGGGGGGGACTACTGGTCTAGAAAATATCAAAACTCCAGAAAATACATTACTTGGTCACCCTAGGCAGATTACTGCAGTGGTTTTCAACCAGTGTGCTGTGGCACCCTGGGGTGCCTTGAATCGTAGTCTGGGTGCTGTGGGCAACACTGGCCTCTGTCCCTTTCCTTCCCTCCCTCATCTGATGCCCTTTCACATCTCTGCCTCTGCATGTGTGGCTGTTCGTTGCAGCAGCCCTGACTACAAGCTCCCCAGGTGAATAGCATCTCTGAGGCTGGCCAGGGGCTGCTAGGTTGCCAGGAGCTGAAGTGGCCTCAGAGTAAGCAAGCAAGTCGGTGGGAGAGCCCAGCCAGCTAGTTCACCAGCCGTTGCTGTTGGGAATGGATGGACAAGTGGGAGGGCAGGCAGGTAAGCACCACACTGGCCTTTCTTGTGCTTGCTGTGTGCAATGCCTACCTGGGAGCTGAGTGTCTGGCGCCGAAGGGGAGCCTTTCCACCATGCAGGCCTGGTGGCACCCGCTGCTGCTCCTGTTGCCTCCCAATGTGAGGAAGGTGCTGGTCTCATGTTCACCTTTGGCCAGTCTCTGCGGGGCTGATAAGCATCCTCTTCTCAGGCTCCTGGGGGTGGCGGTGTGAGGAGGCACCTCTCTTTGGGGCAACTTAGAGACCAGGGACATAGCTGCCAAGTTCCGGCCTGAGAAATAAGGGACTGGACCAGAAGTAGCAGACCGGAAGTAGCGCTGCCGCCATTTTGGAACTGGGCGGAGCATGCTCAGAAGCAACTTTTGATGCTGCTCTGCCCAGTTCCAAAATGGCTGCCGCACCAGAAGTCGCGCTGCAGCCATTTTGGAACTGGGCAAAGCACCATCAAAAGTCGCTTCTGAGCATGCTCCGCCCAGTTCCAAAATGGCCACCACTCCAGAATAAACCAACAAGGCTGGGAACAGCTGGAGAAACGGGGGTTTCCCAGGGAATACGGGAGACTTGGCAGCTATGACTAGGGGTGTTGGCAGCAGCTGCCCAGAGGAGGTTGAGGGAACAATGGAAGGTGTCTGAGAAGGGGTGAGGAGCTGCAGGCAAGGGGGGAGATAACTGGGCTTTTGAGGCTCAGAGCACATTTCCCCACAGGGGAGCTGCAGAAAGAATGTAGTTGGTCAAGGGAGCCATGGACTCAAAAAGGTTGAAAATCTCTGATGGGCGGGGTATAAATAATAAATTATTATTATTATTATTATTATTATTATTATTATTATTATTATTATTAGTGTATTGACTCCCCAAATCTGCCTTGTGTCTTCATGTTACGAATGCAGATGAACTTCCTTTCAATGGAACAATAGAAATAGTGAAGCAAATGCTTGGCTTACTCTCCACTGACCTTGAAGGAGGGCTGATAACTTGTTGACCTACCTTTTGCCTCGGTTTTGGCTTCTTGTCCTCTTTTCCCTCATCAGTGTCTATTTCTGGCTGAGGGACTTCACTTCTCATGCAGTTTTACCTCTTCTCTCATCCATTTCCATCAAACTTGCCTGCTGCTTGTCACTCACCATAAGAAGTCAGATATTATTTTGTACAGCAAGTCTGATATACACATATATTCATTACTCTCCTTCTTCATTTACCCATATAGTATTACTATTTGTAATGTAATCAATCATAAGCTGAATCAATGGGTGAATGTTTGAATGGATGATAGCTCTGCTTAAACTGCTGAAAGCTATTGATGGCTTGGCTATCTCAAGAAGTGAGGGGGTGGGGCTTTGCCTTTGAGAAACTGAGAGGCGAGCTACCTTCCTCAGAAGCTACAGATTAACAAGGAATGAATTTGCTGAAATTGAATAGTCAGGGCAATGATCTTCCAGAGAGAACAACAGAATCATGTTAACTATGGTGCCAACCTGCCTATTGTGTCACTTTGGACGTAAGCTCAGAGTTCTGAAAAGAGACATTTTGGGGGTGAACATCTCTACAGCACCCCAAAGAATAGTCCGTCAGTGTCCTACTCCGTGCTTCTAGACTGGTCACCTAATTAGACACAGCAACAATAATTGAAAACACTATTCTTGCAGAGTATGTGCGAATGTTCTGTATAACTAAGAACTCTTGGACAGATAAAATTAATAAAACATTTTTTAAAAAATCTGGTACCTTTGTCTTTTTAAAAATATACTTTTTATTAGTTTTCTTACTTAACAAACACACACAAGATATTAACAAAAATGATAAAATAATAACAAGAAAAATACATACATAAATAAATCCATATGTTCTTACAAAAGAATTCATGCCACCATATTCTTCATTCCCAATTCCTTATCTTCCCCAATAGACTTCTGTCTTCCTCAAAGTGGGTCTTTCTTATCTGTTTGATAAACTGCTTCTTTAATCATATCACCATTTTTCTGTTATCTGAATACTATACTTTTACTCCATATTGTGGTTTGGGAAAATTAATCAAAGCATGTCCAGGTTTAAACTTGAGGGCACTGTTTTTTTTTAAAAATATTCTTTATAAATTTCCCACTCCATTTGGAACTTTGGTTTGGCTGTCTCCTAATTGTCTCCATCATTTTTGCCAGTTCGAGATATTCAAATAATTTAGAAGAAGAAGAGTTTGCATTTGATATCCTGCTTTATCACTACCCGAAGGAGTCTCAAAGCGGCTAACAATCTCCTTTCCCCTCCTCCCCCACAACAGACACCCTGTGAGGTGGGTGGGGCTGAGAGACTTCAGATAAGTGTGACTGGCCCAAGGTCACCCAGCAGCTGCATGTGGAGGAGCGGAGACACGAACCCGGTTCCCCAGATTAGGAGTCTACTGCTCTTAACCACTACACCACACTGGCT
Organism: Zootoca vivipara; assembly: GCF_963506605.1. Classification (NCBI taxonomy): domain Eukaryota; kingdom Metazoa; phylum Chordata; class Lepidosauria; order Squamata; family Lacertidae; genus Zootoca; species Zootoca vivipara. The sequence goes on along the minus strand of NC_083279.1, from coordinate 5,076,138 downwards.
CTCTTTATCCTGCCATTCCTCTTTTGTTGGTGCTAATTCTCCTTTCCAATTTTTGGCAATTAATCTTCTTGCTGCTGTTGTAGCATATAAGAATATTCTCTCTTTTTTTTATTTGGAATATCTGAATCTAAAATGCTTAAGAGGAAGGCTTCTGGTTTCTTTATAAAAGTTTGCTTAAACATTTTTTTTTCAATTCCTCGTATATAATATCCCCCAAAAATCTTAATTTTTTTGCAACCCCACCACATATGAAACAGTGTCCATTCTGTCTGCTTACACCTCCAGCATGTATTAGATCTCATTTTATACATTTTGGATAGTTTGCTGGGAGTTATATACAGTACCACCTGGTACCTTTGTCTTGGTCCATGTGCTTTCCAAGTAAGTAAGTAAGTAAGTAAGTATTCTCTAGCATTCCCCGTTCTTCAAATTTGTACTCTGTATAGAATTCTCTATTAACAGAGGATCTTTGTTCCAACTTTGAATATCCTTCATGCAGGATCTAAGTGGAGAATGGAGTCCTGTGTCTAGTTTTGGGCAACACAATTTAAGAAGGATATTGGCAAGCCGTAACGTGAGCAGATGATCAAGCATCTGGAAAACAAGTATTATGATGAATGGTTGAGGTAGTTGTGCATATTTAGACTGGATAAGAAGAGAGTGAGCCGTCTTCAAACCGGGTGCCAACTCATGGGGGCCAGGTCCTTTTGGAGAGGGGGCTGCCCCCCATGTCCCCAAAAATCAGGGGATGGAGGAGGCTGAGCATGGAGCCGGGTGCAGCACAGCTTCAGCTGCTGGCTCCTCCTGTCATGGAGGGGAAGGAGGGGTTGAAGCAGCCTCCTACTGGTGGCAGTGACAGGAAGAAGCAGATGAGGAACTGCCAACCATTGAAGCCATGCTGCCACTGCATCTGGCTCCTCATGGAAGATGGAATAAGCTTGCTTTCTCCTGCTCCAGAAGGTAGGACCTGAACACATGACTTCAAGGTACAAGAGAGGATATTCTGACTAAGCAGTTGAATGGACTCCCTCAGACAGTGGGGGATTCTTCTGCACTGGAGGTTTGGAAGTAGAAGTTGGATGGCTATCTGTCATGCTTTAGTTGAGATTCTTGCATTGCAGATGGTTGGACTAGATGACCCTCAGGGTATCTTGCTATTCTACAATTCTATGAATCTATTGATTCATTGAGAGAAATCATTAACCCCATCTCATTGCATAACGACAGAAATGGCTGTTAAACCTCTCTGGTGTAAATATGTCATTACAACATCCAGAAAGGGCCAGAAGTCCCATTGTCTTCAAATGAGCTTACTGCCCATTTGTGTTTAGGGTTGCATCAACTGAATTTAAACAGACTTAGAATACAATCCTCTGTTATTTTGAGAATCCTGCCCTTCCTACTGCTCTGCCCCCTGAATTCACACTAAGCAACCCAGAGTAAGACTTGATCACATCATTAAGCTACTGAATTTTGTCTATTATGTAATTGTGGCTTTGGGCTTTTATATGTTCTCACATACAGATGCAAATGTTGTATTCTGCATATCACTTTTATAGCAATAAAGTAATTACTTTTCAGAAATGATTCATTATATTGGGCAAAATGCTAATTTTTATTGCTGGAGGATATACAGATAACTGGCAAAGACATTGAGATTCACAATGAAGGGATGGGTACCTTTAAATGTCATCAGAGTAATTTGAAACATTAAAAACTCTGCCTTGGAAAACTTGCCTGAATGCATTATCATAACTCACTGCAGTCACTTTTCAGATATATCTTAAAGTCTGAAACTCACAAATAGTTTCACTGGATTACGGTAAGTACTCTGGAGTGAATCAGTTGACATCTTTATCCTATCGGGTTTCAGTGTTCTGAAGGTTCAAGTAAACTCAGGGGATGACCTTGGGCCAGTCAGTGTTTCTCAGACTACCTACCTAACAAGATTGTTGTGGGAATAAAAGGAAGTAAGAACTATAGTTGCAACCCTGAGCTCCTGGAAAGCAAGCAGGAATGTAATGAACTGAATATATTTATCAAATTTATGACCTATACTTTCTCCCTGCAGCTCCCATTTTAGCATGCCAGGAAATCTGTTTCTTAAGACTGCTCAATACGCTTCATGGCTGAATGTGGATGTGAATGAACAGACCTGTTCATGACTAACACTCTCACTTTCCCCCTGGTTCCTATTATGTGGTGTACATGAAATGGAATATGTGTTTTTAGGTGTCTAAATCTCATCCATGCTCCGTCACCACCAAACAACTGATCAGTGCAACTACCATTTTCTGACGAAGGCAAGATGTGCTTCCTCACCATCAAATGATGGAATGATTCTGTATGTGTATCTCTCTTTGCCCCTGGCTTTTAAAGTCAGAGGAAAAGACTGGAGGAAGGTATGGTTCTGCAAAAGAACAGAGAGTTATATTTCACTGGTCATCAATAGCACCAGGTAAGACAATCAGGGAAGTTGAAGTCCCCCATGATTTCTATTTCTCTCCTTTTTGAATGTTTGGTAAATCTGCTCTAGTAAAGCCAAGTCTTCAGTCTGGCTTGGCAGTCTATAGCAGATACCCACAGTAAGGTCACTGTTGTTTCTCCTACAATTTTTACCCATATACTCTCAATCTGCTTTTCATGCTCCAGGTCATGGATTTCTTCACGTGTACACATCCTTTATATACAATGCTGCTACTCCTCCCTTTCTGTTTCGTCTATTCCTTTTGAACAGATTATATCCCATAATCCCTACCTTCCGGTCATGAGTCTCATCCCACCAGGTTTCAGTAATGCCTACCAGGTCGTATTTGCCACCCTGTATTAAAAGCTCCAGTTCATCTTGTTTGTTTCCCATACTCTGTACATTTGTGTAGAGACAAATGAAACCATGAGTTGTTCCCTCCAGGTGCTTCCTTCCTGTAGTGTCTTGCCCTTTAGCACGTTTCTGGAGCACCACCTGTTTCCTGTGCATCAATGAGGCTATTATCCTCAATGCCAGGTGCTTTTGTCATTCATATTGTTTTCTCCTTCCCCTTCAAGAGTTTAAAGCTCTCCTGATCAGATTCTCAAGATTCTTGGCAAACACATTATTTCCAACTGCTTTAAGGTGCTGCCCATCTCTTGCCTGAAGTCCTACCTCAAGGAAGCGGAGACCATGATCCAAGAAGCAAAATCCTTCCTGACACCACCACCTGCGCAGCCAGTGGTTTACCTCAATATTTTCCTCTTTCTTCTTGTGCCACGACCTTCAACAGGAAGGAGTGATGAAAAACTACCTGTGCCCCAAATCTCCCCGGCTCCCTGCCCAGTGACTCCTAGTTCCTTGCTATGTGTTGCAGGCTATGCATGGCAGAATTATTTGTACCCACATGAATCAGAAAGAAGGGGTAGTGGTCAGTGGACTTTATAAGACTAGGCAACTTCTCTGTCACATTGTGAATCTTTGTACGCAGAAGACAGCACATCTTCCTCCACACGCTACTGCCTCTGCTCCCCTCAGTAGGGAGTTACCTATCACCTCATCTCCTTCTCCTCTGGGGAGCAGCAGGAATCATTCTATGGGCTGTGCCTTCCAAAGTCTGCTTGTGTGCCTTCCAAAGTCTGCTTGGAGTGTTCTGAGGTCTGCTTCTGTTCTTGAGTCTTCCCCTCTTGTTTATTGGAACTTATTTTGATATTGTTGGGATACATAAAGGAATTCATTTGAAAAAGGAATGAGCTGAAAACTATGATGAGATATGCATACTCCCGTTATGAAAAGAAATTTAGAAAATCTCTAAGGTAAATGGAAAGGCAGGTATGAGAAAACATAGCAAACATTTGAAACAGAGATAACATGGGGAAATCCATTCATCCTTACACAATATACATTTTTACAGGACAAATGGATGCCTGCTTACTGAGTAGAAAGACCCATTCAGCTTAATGGGACTTAATCCCAGGCATATGGACATAAGAGTGCAGCCTTGGTTGTTTACTCAAGGAGAAGCAACCACTTTTTCATCCTGACCCAAAGGTGTCTCATCACAATGAGGCTAAAGTGATACTTGCTGAGTTATTTTGGCATTAATCACATTTACTATGTGCCAGACCACAATTCTCTTGTTCTTGGGCAGCACCCTTGGGAGCAGAAGGTCACTGTTATCAAACAGCAGTGTCTGCAGCCGCTCATGCTGAGTCCCACTTCCTTGACAGAGGTCAGAGAGAAGCAATTGAAGTTAATTTTATGAGACATCTGTTATATCTGTGGTTATAGTAATGCATCAGGATTGCCCTCCAAGTATCACTTGCTGAGAGGAATGGCAAAGATAGCAGAGACCCTAAGATAACAGTAGCAGTTCATCATTTTAATTAATAATGGGTAATGAAACTATGCTTCAAATAGGTAACAAAATCAGTCCACCCCACGTGGAAATAAAGTGTCTCAATAATTAGCAAGTTTTGCTTTCCTATGCTGGTGGTAAAACACAGGAAGCAGCCTCATACCAGACTATTTGTGGCTGGATATTCTGAAGTTCACCTTGTTTTCTACCACCCATTAATCAAGTAGCAACTTGCCAAAGCTATCCCATGAATTTTAGGGAGTGGTGATTCAGTGAAGCTGGTCCAGATAATCAGCAAGAGGTCATAGTATTCAATGGGAAAATATATCCCAGCAGAGTCTAGAGCAGTGGTTCCCAACCTTTTTTGGCCATGCCCCACCTAAGCATCTCTAAAATCCTGAAGCCCCACCCCCCATGACATATAATTCTTATTATTCAAAAATGAACTATTCATGTGGAGGAAGCCTAAAAACTGTTAATAACTCATTCTAAAATTGCCTCCCTTAAAAATCAAATTGCCCCCCCCTTGTGGGGGAACCATGGACCTAGAGTCACCGACTTACTCTGCCCCATGGCAAGTTTATGGGCTTTGGAGTAGGGGGGAGTGTGGCTTGATGTTGGTGGTTCACAGGCTCACCAGGAACACAGCGTTGCTTACATGGTTGTGATTGTCTTGATTCTGCTCAGAAATATTGCTTGAATTGCCATCTCTAATTAATGGGTTTCAAATCAAACTTCATATAACTGTGAATACTGGGTCATGCAACATTTCTCTTCCCTAAAGGGAGATGATAATATCTCATTTGCAGAAGAGGAAGCAGATCAACAAATGGTGGAGTGGGTAAACTTTCATTGTCGATACTTTTTACTTTCACTCTATGTGGTAAAAAAATAATAATTCTCGCATCATTTTGGATGTATGCTGGTTTAGTACCATAAATGGGTATTAGGCAAGGCTGACTTAATGTGCAAATGCTCTGATTTTTGTGGATCTGTTTTTGTGGATCACACTGTGCCACTCTTTGCATCAATTTTGATTTGATTGCTTGTCGCAGTAAATACCCAACTATATATTGGGCTGCCTTGTCATGACTAATTTGTGGTTTCACTTTTATCTGTACAGTTAGCATCATTGCTTTTCCATTAGGAGTGGTAATGTAATCTTAAGGACAAGTAATTTTAGCATCTACCAGATGGTGGTCTGGAAAAGGAATGGCGATACTGTAATGCAGGAAACTTAACAGGCACCAGAACAAGCACAGACAGCAGGTGCTTGACAGCTGCCAGGGACACATCTGTCAAGAAGGTAAGCATAACTCATGTTCTAGGATTGATGTACATACATGATTTGGCTAGGAGTGAATAAAACATATGGTTGACCTGCAGTACTAGCTGGAATTTTGCTTCCCTGCACTTGAAGTGAATTTGGAAGGTTTTCCCATTGAAGAACTTTTGAGGGCATCAAAAAGAAGACAATCACATTTTCAAGGACATTTTGCAAAATTTTAAGCTCCCACCAAGTTCTGACTAAAGCAAAATTTTGAACAGAATCATGCAAGAGGTTCAAGGAAAGCAAACTGAGTTTTGCAAGATTAGGGTCCCGTCCCGTCCCCCCAGCCCAGAGCACCAGGAGATACACTTTTGCCATCCTTCTAGTTCAATTTCACCACCACACATTAGACCAATGGGAAATTATTACCCACCTTGTGTCACTTATAAGTATGTGTTGAAAGGATGGAAAGAACCCTAATATTCTTTGATGCCTTATACTAAATTATGATGATGATGATGTTGTTGTTGTTTAGTCATTTAGTCGTGTCCGACTCTTCGTGACCCCATGGACCAGAGCACGCCAGGCACTCCTGTCTTGCACTGCCTCCCGCAGTTTGGTCAAACTCATGTTCGTAGCTTCGAGAACTATGATATGGTCCATCTATCTCAGTGCAGTCTACTGCAATTGCAAGCAGCTCTCTCGAGTCTCATTAACACTGCTACCAAAGTTCCTTTAAACCCAAGACAGCAGCAGCTGAATCTGAAAAACATGGAAAATGTGTGTTCTACCACTAAGCTATGTATTGTGATCATTTTCACCTACTAGTCTGCGATTCAGAAAATACGGATGAGCTGGGCTAGGTGGAGATTATTCCCATACCCACCTCTCATTCAGATCCCAAAATGCACCAGTCTGTGCTGTGATTGATTATTCAACAGCCTATGCTATTTTTTTTTCCATATCAGGAGTGCCCACCTACCACACTACAGATTCTACTAACCTGGTACACAGAAATATGATCAAAGCCAGATTATCATACTACATGACAAGCAACATGTGGCCATTTGGATGTTGAACACCAGCAACAGTAGTCAAGCATGATAGGAGTTTTAGTCCATCGTCCTTTGGAGACCCACAAGTTCCCCATCCTATACAGCAATCATTATATGTTACCACCAGACTAGCACATTATTTCCTGCATTACTGATATAAGTATAAAAAAACTGCTCATTTTCCCTTATGGGGTACCCAAGAGCCCATATAGAGTCCTTTTGTAGGTTCTCTATCGGTAGGAGAAAATAACAGAGACCAACCAGAGAATATGGAGAAGCAAAGCAGCTAGTAAACTAGATTTTTTATTAACTCCACACCCCTCAACATTTCTCTGATGAAAATTGGGATTTCCTAATGAAATTATGGTGCTGGATGAGACTCTTGAGAGTCCCATGGACTGCAAGAAGATCAAACCTATCCATTCTTAAGGAAATCAGCCCTGAGTGATCCCTGGAAGGACAGATCGTGAAGCTGAGGCTCCAATACTTTGGCCACCTCATGAGAAGAGAAGAATCCTTGGAAAAGACCCTGATGTTGGGAAAGAGTGAGGGCACTAGGAGAAGGGGACGACAGAGGACAAGATGGTTGGTCAGTGTTCTCGAAGCTACGAACATGAGTTTGACCAAATGCGGGAGGCAGTGCAAGACAGGAGTGCCTGGCATGCTATGGTCCATGGGGTCACGAAGAGTCGGACACGACTAAACGACTAAACAACAACAAGGAAAAGTGGGGACGCGGGTGGCGCTGTGGGTTAAACCACTGAGCCTAGGGCTTGCCAATCATAAGGTCGGCAGTTTGAATCCCCGTGATAGGGTGAGCTCCCGTTGCTTGGTCCCAGCTCCTGCGCACCTAGCAGTTCGAAAGCACACCAAAGTATAAAAAATATTTTTTTTAAAGCACATCAAAGTGCAAGTAGATAAATAGGTACCGCTACAGTGGGAAGGTAAACAGCATTTCCGTGTGCTGCTCTGGTTTGCCAGAAGCAGCTTGGTCATGCTGGCCACATGACCTGGAAGCTGTACACCGGCTCCCTCGGCCAATCACGCGAGATGAGCGCACAACCCCAGAGTCGGTCACGACTGGACCTAATGGTCAGGGGTCCCTTTACCTTTAAGGAAAAGTGGGTCATTCTGGGATCAGCCAGGGTGGCTTCTGTAAATCTGGGACTGTCCCTTGAAAATAGGGACATTTTTTTGGGGGGGGGGGTGTCTGTTACAGTATATAATCCAACTAGACTTTGGAGGAAGTCCCTCCAAACCTCTTTTCTTATACAGCAAGGCTCTTTTGAGGAGCCTGACTAGTCAATAGTCTGGGTGTCACTGTATCCAGATTAAAAAATTCCTTCAGTAGCACCTTAAAGACCAACTAAGTTTTTATTTTGGTATGAGCTTTCATGTGCATGCACACTTCTTCAGATACACTGAAACAGAAGTAACCAGACCCTTATGTATATTCAGAGGGTTGGGGGGGGGGTATGGGAATGGATGACGGGCTAATAGGAGTGGTAAACCTGTTGATGACTGTTAACGACTGTTAATGACTGCAATTGGTCTTGCGGGGGGGGGGGAAGCAAGGGCTGAGGTGCTAAAGAAAGCTTGATCGTGTATAATGAGATAAGAATCCTATGTCTCTGTTCATGCCAGGTGGCTCCATGGTTTTAAGCTTGGTAATGAGTTCCAATTCAGCAACTTCTCTTTCCAGTCTGTTTCTGAAATTTGCTGCTTTGAGATCTTGTATAGAATGTCCTGGGAGATTGAAGTGTTCTCCTACTGGTTTCTCTGTCTTGTGGTTCTTGATGTCAGATTTATGTCCATTTATCCTTTGGCATAGGGTTTGGCCTGTTTGTCCAATATAGAGAGCTGAAGGGAACTGTTGGCATTTGATGGCATACACAATGTTAGAAGATGAGCAATTAAATAGTCCTGAGATGGTATGTTGGTTGTTGTTGGGGCCAGTAATGACATTGTCCGGGTGTATGTGGCAGCAAAGTTGGCATCTGGGTATCCAGCTGTATCCAGAGTTGCTTGACACCAGCAAGACGGGCCATTTCTCTCTGTTTCCTCAACACTAGGTCTCCACTAATTTCCAAATCCCATCAGAGTACCTTTTCCTTTCCCCTCTCAATTTTGCTTCCCCTCTGCATCCACCCCTCTTTCACTGAGCTTGGAATCTCAACTTTGAGAAAGACAATGCACAAAAGGAAAGCTGCAGAGTTCAGTCTGTTAGTTTGCAACCTTGCATCATGGGTTGCCTTTGTTGTCAGATTAGCAAATTTGTTCTTTGCCACTCCACTTTTATTAACTGGTTATTTAAGCTTTTGTGCCTGCTGCCAGCCTATTAAAAAAGGGCAGGCACCCTGCAGAGGTGATATCCTCTTTATCTGGAAGAGGAGAAGCAGGGAAACAAGCCAATTTGGTCAACTATTGCTGCAACAGCATAAGCAATGGCCTTGGACAAACTTTGTCTCCTTGATAAGGGCAAAGTTACCAGCACACTATTTTTTTAAGCACAAGGAAAAAATATATGTGAAGGCTTCATCTGCCATGAAAAGTGTATTTAAGTGTTATGAACTGACCCCCAGACACTCATCAAAGAAATCCTAAAAAATTAATTTAAATTCTCTGAAGGAACTGTTGCAAAGTTATAGTGTTTGTGTCTGATGTGGTGGAGACTATTCTAACTGAGGTTCTGCCCACACCCCCAGCATGAAGCCTGCCCCATAACATAAATCTTGGCCACTCCCATGCCTCCTACCTGTGAAGTGTCCTCACCTGGAAGTTTTGCCTGACACTGTCCTGTTTTCTCTTCAACGTCAGGTGTAACCCTTTTAATTTGTCCTGGCCTGTTAAGATCCATTAACTTTTAATTGAATTCACACCCTGGAAATGTTATCTGCTTCTGAATTGTTTTCTCACTTGACCATATATTATTGTCATTTAGAGTATATGGTTTTTCAAATGTGCTTAAGCTGCTGTGGTGTAAAGCTGAAGATCAGCTAATAAATTACTTAAATAAATAATACATACATAAATGATGTCACTGTATCTTTAAATGGTTTTGGTTTCTGGATATGGAGGAATGGTGGGAGGCACCTGCTGGGGAAGCCCCAAGGGACGAAGGCTCAGAGCCAGGGGATTGGTAGTGGGATAGTGATGAGCTTTCAGAGGGAGAAGAGGGAGAAGATTGGGAGGAGAAGGTGTCGTAAACTGAAGAGGTAACAGAACCTGAAGAGGTATGAAGAGGAAGGAGCAGAGACGGGCATACCGGTGGAGTCTCAGATTGCTTAGGAAGGACTTGGGAGAGGAGGAGGCTTAGGCAGCTGTGGGACCTTCAGTCCCCACAACTGCCTCATAGGCAGAAGACCAATTGATAAGAGTTGCTGTGTTCATTAGGCCTGACGCCACTGAGCAGCCTCGTTTCTTCTAATAAAGAGTTGACTTACTCTGTGTGAATTATTGCTGACCTGCTCCTGACAGTTTCCTAGGAACTTGGTGCTGCTATGGTACAGAGTTGTAATAACCCTCCCAGTAATAGGAAAATGTATAATATTAATGGTCCAACCCAGTACGTTTCCGAGCACAATTCAAAGTGTTGGTGCTGACCTTTAAAGCCCTAAACGGCCTCGGTCCAGTATACCTGAAGGAGCGTCTCCTCCCCCATCGTTCTGCCCGGACACTGAGGTCCAGTGCCGAGGGCCTTCTGGTGGTTCCCTCGCTACGAGAAGCTAAGTTACAGGGAACCAGGCAGAGGGCCTTCTCGGTAGTGGCACCCACCCTGTGGAATGCCCTCCCACCAGAGGTCAAAGAGAACAACAATTACCAGACCTTTAGAAGGTATCTTAAGGCAGCCCTGTTTAGGGAAGCTTTTAATGTTTGATGGATTTCTGTATTTTGGTGTTTTGTTGGAGGCCGCCCAGAGTGGCTGGGGGAACCCGGCCAGATGGGCGGGGTATAAATAATAAATTATTATTATTATTATTATTATTATTATTATTATTATTATTAGGCCTGACACTACTGAGCAGCCTCGTTTCTTCTAATAAAGAGTTGACTTACTCTGTGTGATTTATTGCTGACCTGCTCCTGACAGTTTCCTAGGAACTTGGTGCTGCTATGGCACAGAGTTGTAATAACCCTCCCAGTAATAGGAAAATGTATAATATTAATGGTCCTTTTCATTCCTCTTTGGCTCTGGCTCCACCAGGCTATAGCTCTAAACCAGGCATCCCCAAACCTCGGCCCTCCAGATGTTTTGGACTACAGTTCCCATCTTCCCCGACCACTGGTCCTGTTAGCTAGGGATCATGGGAGTTGTAGGCCAAAACATCTGGAGGGCCACAGTTTGGGGATGCCTGCTCTAAACCAACAGTGTTTTCAACTAGGCATCAGGTCATTGTATGACCAACCTTGTGATGAGCACAGAGGCGATCTCTGATCCTTCTTTTCCCTCCACCGCCTGTTCATCTATTCTCTTTGATTAAGGGGAATGAGGGAAAAGAACAGTAAATGCAGCGCATCTTGTCCTCTCTCTTTGGGACTTGGTGTACCTATTGAGCCAAGAGGCAACATCAAATGAATGGGCCAGTAGGTAACAGAGGCAAGGAAGCTTAAAGTTCTAAGTTTAATGTACATAAAATGCTGTGTTTGGGCGCATTGTATTTTGAATGCTGTAAAGAGAATTTTACATTAAGCAAGAGTTTCCACTCTGGATGACAGCAGAGGACTGGTGCTATTTTGTTTCAGTGAGTTAAACTTCCTGAAGACTCCTCACTGGAAACCTGAGCTGCAAATCTCACAGCAGAAGAGGAAACTTGGGAAGTCAAAGATGGCCAGTAGCAGTTGTAAAAAAGCTGTGCAATGATGAACAAGCGTAAGATCTCTCTATGGGACCACAGAAGTGAAAGTTAACTGAACTTCATAAAGGACTGAACCACATTGCTTATTTGCAAATGAGTTGCTTTGTTATTTTGTTCTTGTAACTTGTATGTAAGCTTTAGAAATGTTCTGAAACTCATTCTTGACATGGAAAGCTCATTACAAGGTACATATCAGGGATTCTGCTGAACAACTCCAAAAAGGAAGAGACAGCCCCCTAAGAGCATTTTGTTTACTTCCCGGCTCCTACAATCCTGGATCAGGCCCTGTTTTCAGCTGGCTGTATATTTATCAGAACATTATCAATGTACAGCACAATAGAACAGTCCACTGAATGTTGTATCAAAGTCACAACCAAAGGTTGTGGGGTGTTTTGTTGTTATTGTGTTTTTTTTAAAAAAAATAAGTTATCAAACCACAAATGTAACTAAAGATACAGTTGATTCCATTTCTATTTGCCTTCTTCTTCTTAAGATTATTCAGGAGATATCAACCTTGAATAAAAGGAAATTTCAGGTTTTATCTATATGGATTGTTCTCTAATAATCTGAGTGCAGGGAAAGTTGGTTCATCCATTTGGTGTTAAGTGGCTGCCTGTGGAGCTGATTTTTCCCCAGATTATTTTTATACCTTGCAAAGTGTTTGTGGTAGTTAAGTTTCTCAATCATGCTGCAGTGCCAAGAGTAATGGAAAATTTTATAGACAAATATTTCATATTTTATTCCAGTGGCTTACTGAACAAGGCGGGAGGGTTGGTAAGCTTTTTCAGGAGGCAGAAAAACTTGATATCAGAAGGAATGATCATATACACAGAGCGGTGTCAACCATCACCTAATTTTAGCAACTTGAAATTCATATATATATATATATATATATATATATATATATATATATATATTCATCTAGGGCAGATAACAGATCAGCTGCTTTTCATCTTCTTACAGAAAAGTGACTGTCAGCATTTTCAGTGTTATTAACAGTATGCAGAGAGTCCCTGAATCTCTCCTGTCATTTCTCTTCCCTTTCTTTGTATCCCATTTTGAAAGCCAAGAATGAGAAACGGCTGTGATTTATATTGTGGCTGTTGCTCATCTGTTGTCGTTCTCCTCCTTCACAAGTAAATGTCTGTGAAAGTACCAGTCAGCCAAACAAAGTTTCCTTTGTGAAGGTTACTCAATTGGGGCAAGCCGGCTGGAAGCTCCTGACATTTTCTATTTAGAGTAAGATAAATTTAAGACTTCTCAAGAAATAAAGGACTGGGGTTAGTTTTTCCACTAAATACTGTGGCTGTTTCATCAACTTCATTGAACTGAATTGCATTCATAGAATTGGTGAATGACCACTGGGAGGCAATAATCAATTCTAAATCATATTTTCATTACTCGGAGGTGCCATCCTGGCAGGTAAGTTCAGTAGATGCCCTAAGGCAGGCCTTTGCGAATTGTGCTGCACCAGGCTGAAACTAGGTATCATATCATATACAGCGACCTCCCATTTTTGCTGCTGACATGTGACTGTAAAAGCATTGTGACTCCCAAGTACTTGGCAGTTCATGATATATGGTAGCCTTGCAGTGTTCAACTTAAAGTAAAGGTAAAGGGGCCCCTGACCATCAGGTCCAGCCGTGTCCGATTCTGGGGTTGCGGAACTCATCTCACTGTATAGGCAGAGGGAGCCGACGTTTGTCTACAGACAGCTTCCGGGTCATGTGGCCAGCATGACAAAGCCGCTTCTGGCGAACCAGAGCAGCACACGGAAATGCCGTTTACCTTCCCGCCGGAGCGGTCCCTATTTATCTACTTGCACTTTGATGTGCTTTCGAACTGCTAGGTGGGCAGGAGCTGGGACCGAGCAACGGGAGCTCACCCCATTGCAGAGATTCGAACCGCCGACCTTCTGATTAGCAAGCCCTAGACTCTGTGGTTTAACCCACAGCGCCACCTGGGTCCATGGGCTCAACTTACTGGGTCACAATTTGCACTAACAGCCTCCTTCCACTTGAAACACAAACCCTGGGTAAACATCGGAAACCCCTGGAATCTGGCCCTGTTCAGAGATTGGGGTGGTGTATGACAATATTATAAAAGGGGAAGCGGTTACCTTTGCTGCTGAGGAAGGCATGTGCTTCTATAAAACTGTATCTACAATCTTTTTGATTAAACACACCTCCCCATTAATGTGGTAACGTGAATTAGCCCTTGGTCTCAGTCTCAGGCACCTGCACTGAGAAGATAGACTCCAAAATGATCTCTGTGGGAGCTTCTTTTGCTGGCTGCTTCCAGTCACTGCACACACTTTTTTATTATCAGGGCTCTATAAACCGTGGAAACATAAGAACTGACAATGCTACATGCTGTTTTGTTATCAAGCAGTTTTCCCTCAAACCTAGACAGCAAATAACTGTGGTTCCCTCAGCAGAATCAGGTCTGTCGGCAAGCTGTGCATGATTAAATTTTACATAAAAGAGGTTACATTCCAGAGAATGTTACTTACATGCCCTAGCCTAGCAGTTCCCCTTTCTAAGATATGACAAAGTAACATCACTCCTAATCCTTTTATCGTTACTCTGTCTCTTCTTTTTCTTCTTTTGTCCTCTTTTAGGTAAAATGCACATTTAGCAGTAAACAGAGGAGAAAATATGATCCTAATGCAAAAGCTGTTGCTAATGACATGATCTGCTTTCAGTCTCATTATTTTGCGAATAATAACGACAGCTAATTTAAGCTTAATGCACAAGCAATTTCATAGAATATCCACGCTAACGGTATTTGGAAAGACAATGATGCCAAGACTGAGTTCAGAAAGAGAAGCATAATTTAGCAGATTCTCAGCTCACTGAGCAAAGATAAAAATCCCTTTCGTTAGAAAATTACCCCGCTGCAAATGTAAAAATCATTCATAATTCAGCAGATATACAAATACCTCGAGTCATTCATTGAAATGCAGGAGTTTGGTCTGATGAAATGCAGAACTGCACAGATTCAGTCCAGCTCAAGTAAAAAAAAAAGAGTTCTTTTGCCCATGTCAACATTCATATTTAACGGTAACATACGGTATATTGGATCTGTAACTGCTTCCTTACAGCTTTTCTTTATCCTGGACATAAGTTGGTGGCCACTTGATGCAAATGGCTATGTCAGTGGGGCCCTTCCAGTGTAATCTTCTGTAGCACGGGCTCGCTCTTCTGCACTGTGGCTTCTTCCTGTGCCATTTTGTAATGTTGGAATTCTCAAATGACAGGGCAAGAGCTCATGGCATGGATTCTTCTCACTCAGGCAATGTTTCATGCAAGAAGGTGTCACAGGACTCAGCTATATACGGTAGCTGTAAATATAAAATTTTAAGTGCATTATACAAATGTGATACCAGATGGCGATGGTGAGCTAATGGCAAATTCAACATATATTTTAAAACTTTTTTTAAAAAAAAGCATTTTCACAGCATTTTTAAATATATGTTTAGATTTAGCCACAGTGTGGTTGACTCTCTTGTGTTCTCAGATGCACAGTGTTGTTAAGTGAAGCAGGGAAGACCTATGCTGCCATGGCTCCTATACTGTTGAATATAATATTGGAAGAGACCCTGTTTATAGCTCATATTAGGAGTGTGGACAACTTAATGACTTCTTGAGCTCTCATATGTAGCCCCTGGGATAGGGAAAAGACCCAGGGAAACTTAAATTAGCTCAGTTTCCATAGATATCAATGGTCTTGGTGGAAGGGAAGCGTATAATAACAATACCAGAAATAGCTAACAAAAAACCTGGAAAAACAAGAACAATGTGATTTGCCTTTCAAATGAAGTTGACAAGTGGCAACTGCTATTAAGACAAAGATTATGTCAGTTACGATGGAACAGACTTGGATAAGAATGCAGATCAATACAACATTTAGAGCAGAACTTCACAAATGTAGGTAGCACTCAATATATATTGTGCAATAGTCAGGAGGAACTGCTTGTGATACCAGCTGGCAAAGTGTTATGAAACACCAGGTTCAATTTCTAATTCTGTTATGGAACCTATAAAGCTGTTATGGCAGAGGGCAACCAGAAAGTTCAAGGATCTGTGCAAACCTATAGAACAATGACATGGAAACTAGATTTAGGAAGCAAAAAGCAAGAAAGGTCACCTTACAGTGGTGCCCATGATTCTGAAGGCAATATGAAAGAAGATGAATACTGCAAGACTATTTGAGCTTCTGCCAAGCGGTAAAACTGGTAGGCATGGTGCACAGAAGCTTAAGGAAAGGTGAGACCCATGTGGAATTGAAGGCAGAATTTCTTTGGATTCAGAGTAGATACATATACAGTCATACCTTGGGTTGCAAACGTGATCCGTGCGGGAGGCGTGTTCGCAACCCGCAGCATTTGCAACCCGCAGTGCTGCGTCTGCACACATGCATGACACAATTTGGCACTTCTGTGCATGCGCATGATGGCATTTTGTGCGTCTGAGCATGCGCGAGCGTCAAAACCCAGAAGTGACACATCCCAGTACTTCCGGGTGTGGCACAGAGCGCAAACCGAAAACACGTAACCTGCAGCGTTCACAAACTGAGGTATGACTGTCTGTAGACTGGTCTTTTGAAATCTATAAAAGAAAGAGCTGTAGTATAATATATTTTCAAAGGAGCTAGGAAGGCATTTTATTTATTGTACGAAAATATCCTCCCAGTATCAGCTGCTCCAGGCTGCATTTTAAGAACTGAAAGGTCTGGTGATATAAACAGAATCATGGAATAGAATACTTTTGGCACAATCCACTTGGAGGTTCTTCTGTGCAGATGCCAATGAAATTAAATAGAATTGTGCAATTAGCTGTGGTTTTTCTCCCCAGTTGATGCACAACTGAGGAAATTGAGGACTGAATTTCCACAAGGAAATAGTTTCCAAACCGTGTGCTGCAAATGTGTGTGTGTGTGTGTGTATTATTCAGTAACAAACGCCTACTGTAAACCCAATGCACCCGTCTATGAAGGAAGTTTTCTGCTGCTGCATCTCTGTATGATTCAATGCTCTGCCCTTTCTTTCCATAACTTGCACCATGTACTTCACTCATTGTTTTGTACTGTGTGTAAAGCACATGGAACTGGACCTATATATTTTTGTTCAGAATAGCTTGTTTTTTAAGCATCATATTGTGAGTCTGATCCATTTGGGCAAAAGGCAAAGAGCCTTTTGCCAAAATTAAAAAGTGTTTAAAGTACTTATTGTAACCTATAAGCCCTGCACTGATGGTACATCTCCTCATCTATGCAACTAGGCATGCCCTAAAATCATCTGTGGCGGCCCTCCTTTGTTGTTGTTTAGTCATTTAGTCGTGTCCCACTCTTCGTGACCCAATGGACCATAGCACGCCAGGCACTCCTGTCTTCCACTGCCTCCTGCAGTTTGGTCAGACTCATGTTGGTGGCTTCGAGAACACTGTCGAACCATCTCGTTCTCTGTCATCCCCTTCTCCTAGTGCCCTCCATCTTTCCCAACATCAGGGTCTTTTCCAGGGAGTCTTCTCTTATCATGAGGTGGCCAAAGTATTGGAGCCTCAGCTTCAGGATCCGTCCTTCCAGTGAGCACTCAGGGCTCATATCCTTCAGAATGGATAGGTTTGATCTTCTTGCAGTCCATGGGACTCTCAAGAGTCTCCTCCAGCACCATAATTCAAAAGCATTAATTCTTCGGCGACCAGCATTCTTTATGGTCCAGCTCTCACTTCCATACATCACTACTGGGAAAACCATAGCTTTAACTATACGGACCTTTGTCGGCAAGGTGATGTCTCTGTTTTTTAAGATGCTGTCTAGGTTTGTCATTGCTTTTCTCCCAAGAAGCAGGCGTCTTTTAATTTTGTGACTACTGTCACCATCTGCAGTGATCATGGAGCCCAAGAAAGTGAAAACTCTCACTGCCTCCATTTCTTCCCCTTCTATTTGCCAGGAGGTGATGGGACCAGTGGCCATGATCTTAGTTTTTTTGTTGAGCTTCAGACCATATTTTGCGCTCTCCTCTTTCACCCTCATTAAAAGGTTCTTTAATTCCTCCTCACTTTCTGCCATCAAGGTTGTGTCATCAGCATATCTGAGGTTGTTGATATTTCTTCCGGTAATCTTAATTCCAGTTTGGGATTCATCTAGTCCAGCCTTTCGCATGATGAATTCTGCATATAAGTTAAATAAGCAGGGAGACAATATACAGCCTTGTCGTACTCCTTTCCCAATATTGAACCAATTCTGGAGTGTAGATGTTGGCAACAGGAGAGAGAACCTCCTCTGTATTGCCCCCCTTTTGGGGGGACACTTTCTCTAAGCGGATGCCATCTGGTGCAGTTTCAATGTATTTATAGTGCCAAGCAAAGACCTTCTTACTCTTCTTACACTTAACACTTTTAAATGTTATTTTAATATCTATAGTTTTAGTCTAGCATTTAATGCATTAGGTGACTGATAAATATAACAACCAAGCAAAAACTCATAGGCTTGTTAAAATGTCTTTTTTAAATATATGCTATCTGGAATTTAGTGTGAAGATATATTGCATATCACAGTGTCATGTTTTATCCAAAATATAAAAAAAATCCTTCCAGTAGCACCTTAGAGACCAACTAAGTTTGCCATTGGTATGAGCTTTTGTGTGCATGCACACTTCTTCAGATACATGAAAGCTCATACCAATGACAAACTTAGTAGGTCTCTAAGGTGCTACTGGAAGGATTTTTTCTATTTTGTTTCAACTATGGCAGACCAACACGGCTACCTACCTGTAACTAAGTTTTATCCATTTTGCGTTCTGATGCTTTCCTTGTGATATTATTATTATTAATATTGTTGTTGTTGTTGTTGTTGTTGTTGTTGTTGTTGTTGTTGTTGTTGTTGTTGTTACAGAATTGATATAGACAGCTGCCTTGGCTTAAAATGTTTGTCAGAATGTGTTGACCAATTCATTGGTATCAAAGCATTCTCCTTCAGTACCTGCTTTCTTTCCTCCTTTCAGCCTCTGAAAGTACATGTGAAAAGGGTCTAGGAGTCCTGGTAGACCACAAACTTGACAGGAGTCAACAGTGTGATGCAGCAGCTAAAAAAGCCAATGCAATTCTGGGCTGCATCAATAGGAGTATAGCATCTAGATCAAGGGAAGTAATAGTACCACTGTATTCTGCTCTGGTCAGACCTCACCTGGAGTACTCTGTCCAGTTCTGGGCACCACAGTTCAAGGAGGATACTGACAAGCTGGAACGTGTCCAGAAGAGGGCAACCAAAATGGTCAAAGGCCTGGAAACAATGCCTTATGAGGAATGGCTTAGGGAGCTGGGTATGTTTAGCCTGGAGAAGAGAAGGTTAAGGGGTGATATGATAGCCATCTTCAAATATATAAAAGGATGTCATATAGAGGAGGGAGAAAGATTGTTTTCTGCTGCTCCAGAGAAGCGGACACGGAGCAATGGATTCAAACTACAAGAAAGAAGATTCCACCTAAACATTAGGAAGAACTTCCTGGCAGTAAGAGCTGTTCGGCAGTGGAATTTGCTACCAAGGAGTGTGGTGGAGTCTCCTTCTTTGGAGGTCTTTAAGCAGAGGCTTGCCAGGCATATGTCAGGAATGCTTTGATGGTGTTTCCTGCTTGGCAGGAGGTTGGACTGGATGGCCCTTGTGGTCTCTTCCAACTCTATGATTCTATGAAGACAGATCACTTTTACTGTGCCTCCTCCTTGGCTGTGACTGAAGTCCTCCAACTCCAAATGCTAAAGTGCCTCAGAACTCAACACCCCTAAAAGAGGCTTTCTATTTCATCATGGTTTGAGTGATGGCTCTGGGCTTCCTCCCAAGTAAGTTCAGAAGAGTGGTGCATCAAACAAAGGTCCATTTCTACCATTGGCCGAGTAAGGTGTCCACCTCAGATGCTGGGTGTTGAGAAGCAGGGTAGGAGGACAATGCTATGTGCACTATGAGGACAGGCAATTCTTACCCTGACCCACTCTGATAGGGAATCTTTTGAGGCACAAGTTTCAAGTGTGTATCCAGCTTTAATTTGGGCTGGTGGATGTGGCTCAGCTAAAAGAAATTTGGGGAGCACTGCATAACGGCAACAAAAGTGCAAATTTGAATGAAGCTGGCAAATTTCTGAATTGCTTCCAAAATAACACTGCATGACTTTGAGAAGAAGAAATGACTAAATATGAATGCATTAATCATTCCTAATGGACTTAAAAATGAAGCAATCATTATTTTATGATTAATTCTTTAAAAAGGTAGCAGGTGATAAATGGCAGCACTGAACTTTTGTTGTAATTGAATAGGAATTAACTCATGGTGGCCTAATGAATTTGAGTGAAGTTGTGTTGTCACATTCCTAATTACTCAATTAAGATACAAATATAAAATATTCCTAATTTTTAAAGGAAAGGGTTGGTTTTTTTCATAATAGGGTGATGCTGTACAACAGCTGTGGCTGTTGTGGTGGGGCAGAGTAGTGGAACTGCCATCCTGAGAACATAAGAAGAGTCTTCCTGCTGGGTCAGCTCAAATGCCCACCAAGTCCAATATCCTGTTCTCATAGTGGCCGACCAGAGGCCCATGGGAATCCTGCAAGCAAGACCTGAGTGCAATGGCAGTGCTCTCCGTACTTGTGACTCCTCACATTTGGCACTCAGAGTCATTCAGCCTCTGTCTACTAACCATGGGTAGTCTTCTCAATGGTTAACAGACAGCAATAAAAGTCAGGGGTGGGGGCATAGCTGCCAAGTTATCCCTTTTTTTAAGGGATTTTCCCTTCTGCTGAATAGGCTTCCTCGCGAGAAAAGGGAAAACTTGGCAGCTATGGGTGGGGGAGACCTTAATTCCCCTCCTAAACCCAATATACACTCATGTATATCCCAATATCCTAAGCTAATAATCCTTTGAACATGTATAAAGTCAGTGACTCAGAACACACAATTAACTCTTTATGGCCTAGCCTTGCAGGTTTGAATTTCTTTTCCTTCCTTCATCAGGTTAATATAGAAGTGCACAATAAGAGGAACACAGTGTATTTTAATAATGTAACAAGGGATTATTAAAATTTCCAAAAGTCCAAATACTCAGCTGTGTTCTAGTTACAGGTAGGTAACTAGAGTACAGAACGCCGATCAGATGTTTGAGCAGCTCCTTGGAGAAAGTGTGGCATAGTTTCCTTGCATATTCAGTAGGATAAGTGGATTGTAGAGGGTTCTTAATTCTAAGACCCTTAGGGATAATGTCCAGGTTCTTGCATTTAGTCAGAAGGAAGATGTCAGTCTGTACCTGTGCAAGTTTCTTGGTGAGGTTGATGGACTTCCATTTCATGCGGCTCAGTGTGGTGCCTTCTATAGTTCTAGTTACAGGTAGGTAGCCGTGTTGGTCTGCTGTAGTCGAAACAAAATAAAAAAATTCCTTCCAGTAGCACCTTAGAGACCAACTAAGTTTGTCATTGGTATGAGCTTTTATGTGCCCGCACACTTCTTCAGATATGTTCTTCATTCACTATCAGCAGCAAGGTTTCCTTCTCGCCATTACTGTCAAGAGCCCCTCTCTTCTTTCCCAATGAATCCACAGATCCAAGCAGTGAGTCAAAGAGAGGTACATTACAGAATTGTACAGTTGGAAGGGACCATGAGGGCCATCTAGTCCAACTCTTGCAATGCAGCAATCTTCTGCCTAACATGGGGCTCAAACCCATGATCCTGATACCTACAGCAACAACTGTGAGGTGAAGAAGACACCCAGAACCCTTTAAATAGAAGAACCTCACTGAGGATGTGCAACCCAGAGTGCTACTGCCTTTCATAATTGAAAGGAAAAGCCAAAAGGTTACAGAAACTCACCTCAGTTTGGTGAATTTCTTAGGGCTGCTTTCTCCAGTGTGCTGCCAGACTAACCACATTGGGGAAGGCGAGGGTGGCAAATCAGACTAGCTGGGTGACTTTGGTCCAGACGCAAAAAACTACGTACACATCCTGAGCTCCTAGGTAGAAGGGTGGGATAAATATGATGTTGTTTACAACATAAAAAAAATCCTTTAGTAGCACCTTAAAGACCAACTAAGTTTTTATTTTGGTATGAGCTTTTGTGTGCATGCACACTTCGTCAGATACACTGAAACAGAAGCCACCAGACCCTTATGTATATTCAGAGGGTGGGGGTGGGGGTGATGGGAATGGGTGATGGGTTGATAGGAGTGGTAAACCTGTTGATGACTGTTAATGACTGTTAATGACTGCAATTGGTCTTGCGGGGGGAGCAAAGGCTGAGGTGCTGTTTGTTTGTTTTATACTGGGTGTTATTTGGATAATAATAATAATAATAATAATAATAATAATAATAATAATAATAAATTATTTACACCCCACCCATCTGGCCGGGTTCCCCCAGCCACTCTGGGTGGCTTCCAACAAAACACTAAAATACAGAAATCCATCAAACATTAAAAGCTTCCCTAAACAGGGCTGCCTTGAGATGCCTTCTAAAGGTCTGGTAATTGTTGTTCTCTTTGACCTCTGGTGGGAGGGCATTCCACAGGGTGGGTGCCACTACCGAGAAAGCCCTCTGCCTGGTTCCCTGAAACTTGGATGGACTTTCTTATTTTTGCTTGAACTTATTGACATCTGAAAGCAACCCTTTGTTTTTGTTTTCAGCCTTCATTGCTGTGACTGTGCTTTTGCAGCCATAATATATTATTTTTCAATTACTTTATTGAATTTCACTGGGAAATTACATGTTAGCCACTGTTTAATTACACTACATGTGACATGAATTTGGTCAAGCGTTGCCATTCATAGAATTTATGTCTCAACAACCTGTGTTACCTTCCAGATTTGCTTTCCAATTCTTTTTACCTAAGTTCTTAAGAAAACAAAAACATGTTACAAAGGTTTTTAAACCCTACCATTTCATAAAATAATGTGAAAGCATTCCGTTGATAAGTAGCCTCCAGTTTATTTGAGGGCACTAATACAAATTTAGTTTTGACAGAAATTAGCCTACGAAGCAATGTTGTGCAACTAATAGACCTAATTAAAGAAAATAAGAGGAAGCCTAAAGAGTCATCAGCTGGAATATATAATCATCCCCTGGGATTAATTTCAGTCTTTTCGACTGAATAGAATTCTTTCTATAGCTGATTTAAATGCATTGATATACCTCAGTGAACAAAGGTCATGATCAAGATAATTTTATCCCAGTAACTTAGTATATTACTGTTGAAAGATATCAGTGGCACCATTTTAGGAAGGAAGGACAGGACAGTTCCCCCTTCTCTTATGTTTCACAACACATGACATGGTTCCTCAGTAGTCCCCAAATTTTCAGTAAACTTACAGGTTCTTTTCACTGGGTTTCTATCAACAATTAGGTTAATATATGGAAGCCTCACACATGACAAAGACATAAACGATTTTGCTTTTGTAAAAAGGGTGACTTTTTGACTTGTGTTGATAACAATGCTGTACCTATCATAAGGACCTCAAAAATTACGGCAAGATGTTCCTAAAATAAGATGTTTTGTGCAGCCCTTAATATATCATTGATGTTTATTGTTTGCCACCCACATCTGACATGTCTTTTCCACCCAATTGAAATACCACCCTGAAAGAAATACAAATAGTGTTTTGTTTATTGTTTTTTTAAGAAACACGATAGCATTTTTGCATACAAAGCAAGGCCTGCAATGTTCTGGGATCATTTTCAGGTCATGATATATTTGCCTCACAATGCAGAGAGGCGAGAGAAAGTGTCACGGCTGCCTCTGTGCCATGATTGATGGGCTTGGAGTGCACAGTTCTGGATTATTTTAGCTTGGAGGAACCAGCCTTGCAGGACATCTTTGGGAGAAGAAGAGGCTAAGGAGCAAACTCTCCACAAATCTGGAGCAGAGTCCCTTAGATGGTCCGATAGCACCTTGTACACCTCCTTATGTCAACTGCTGCAGCCAAGTTGGTGCCAAACATACTGCTCTGCTTTCCTTTCCCATAAGCGAGGTTGAGAGGAGGGTCTTGTTGTATGGGTAGCCCAGGACCTCTATACACACTGCCCAAGCTTGCACCCCAGAAAGGGCACTTCAGTGCTGTTAATTCACAGCAAAACAGACATGAGATGTAGCAGTTACGAGTTACCTGTCTCTGCATCCACAGCAGCTGCTGTGATTCTCCAGTGGTTTGACTTCATCCCCGGAGGCGCATCCCATTGTCTCTGGAGTAGTCTGTATAGTAAGTTCTGCCTATATGCTCCAAATATACCAGTACTCTGAAGAAAAGTGACCATTTTAGAGGCATTTGAGACTAAGGACCTGATGGAGGGCCTAGTGCAGCCATGGCATGTTTCCAGGCTGCACTCTGACTAGTTTTGTATGTTTTGCTTCCTCTAGTAGTTAACACAGCTCTGTTTCCATGCTGGACAACTCAGGGAGGACATAGCCTGAAGAGATGGGCCCTGCAGCACATAGACTGGGTTGCATGCTCTGTTTTGGATTTCATTTTCCAAGTTGAGACATAAGGGGCTCAATCTAGACTTGGTCGTGTTCAGAAAAGACCTGCTGAAATCAATGGGACTTAAATTAGTCAACTCTGAGTTGATTGGGTCTACTCAAAACATAACTAAGCCTGGATCCAGCCCACAGTTCATAGCAATCTTATGAATGCAGGACTGGTGTCTCCTTGGTTTATAAATTCAGCTGCTGGCCCAGCAATTATAACATAAATGGAACAGTTATCTGGAAGCGTCTTTGTATATGCCATTACACCCAAAGGGATAAGAGATATGTATCTTAGAGACTGGGCTACAACAAAAATGGTCACAATGCCATCAAACCTCAGGCCAATTATGGTTAATTAAGAATCCTCTATGAGAGAAAAAATTGTAAAACATGTTATCAGGGCAACCTTTTCTGTCATCCCTTATTTGTCTGCCTTTCTTCTCTAGATTAAACATATTCATTTTCTTCAGTCTCACCTCATAGGTTATGGCATACATTAAGAATTTAAGACTGACATTGCTCCCAGTGGGCTTTTGATTGTATGTTACAACAATGCTAACCAATTCTCTTGGTAACAATCACCACGCAGAAATGGAGTAGCTCTCTTTCATCGTTAATGGCTCCACTTTACACTACTAAAAAGCTAAACTTGAACAACTAAAAGAGAAATTAATATTGCTCTAAAGAACCCTCCAAACCCTTGAAAGCCCAGTTGCTTTTCATATTGTCCTTTCTTATCTTTTCCTCGTAGGCAGACACTTCTACATTCTGTGTCGTATAATTAGGTAATCAAGTAGCACTAGTTCAAGGCAAATTATTATGTCCCGTTTTAATATGCTGATACTGATTTCTCATAACCCTCTTACTGCAGCTTGAATGTGTGAACTAACTTCATTGAAAAGCATTATGTTTAAGGTGATGTGATACAAAGATTATGCCTGTGTTGACACATTATTGCCAGAAAGCCACCCACATGCAGGTTTGAAATGTATGAGCCCTAAGAGGAGCCAAAGCTGTCAAGATGAGAGGCAACAATGAACAAAAAATACCTTGACATGACATGAGAAGCACAGCGAAAGAGTCATGAGCTGTTAGTGTTCATATGGTCCATGCCGGGATAAACACAGCCACTTGTTTTGATGGTTGGGGCTGATTCTTCTATTTGAACTCAATGTTGAAACCTATTTGATAAAGCAAATGAAGGGAGTTTAACGTTTGTGCGGTTATCATAGTGCTATCAGCATATTTCTGCGCCATGCATATTTCTGTGAATGAATGTGACAGGACCCTTTCATCTCATTACCCACTGAAACCTGGCAATGTGAGGATTCTCCTCTGATAAAATTTGTTTTCCATAGGCTTTTACCTTTATTTAACATTCCAGAGATGTTTCATCTGTACAGGTCCTCTGGTTCCCCTCCCAGTGTTGCATCAGGATAAGTTTCACTTATATTTCTAATATTAGATCCAACATTTGGTCAGACTCAAGTTTCCCCAGATGTTCAGGATCATCAGCAACCTTAATGTGCAGGAAAAGATGAAGCCCTTACATAGTTGTGGACACAGGGCCATAAGTATTTGAACAATTACATAGAAATAGTTTGGACTAGGCTGGAAGTATACTGGAAGTATTTTCTTCTGCAGATGGTTTGCTTGTACATCTGCAGATCTGTTTTCTAAGCAACATGTCAGTTTCTCTCCCATGTCCAAAAGTTAGAGCTATGTCCTAAGGAAGCAATGAGATCTCCCTTTACCATCTGCATTGCCTTGTAACAGCTCTGTAGTCTTTAAGAAAGGTGTCTTTTGCAGTCTTATCTAGAAATGCCAGGAATCGAACCTGGGACATTTTGCATGCAAAGAATATGCTCTGCACCTGAGTTATGGTTGTTCTTGTTATTTGCTGCTTACTTCAGAAATGTTTGATCTCAAAGCAACCTACTTTTAAAAACCACCAAAATAAAATACATCAATAGGTTATGAAACATGATTAACTAAAAGTCCTCATCCTGCAATAGCATAAAAACAAAACTGCTTACCCCCACAAACCAGAAGATGGGCACTAGTTAAGAGGTAAGTGCCCAGGTAAACAAGAATATCTTCTGCATGTAGTACTATGCAACTTATTACTGTAACTCTTGCCTCACTCTGACCTCAGAAAGGAAGATAATCATAGCATAAAACCATTCCACTTGCGTCAATCCAGTTTGCAAGTAAACAAGTGTTCAAACAGACTGACATCTGTTCTTTTTACTGTGAAAAATTTGTGCACATCAGATGTGGAGATTTTTTTCTCCTAGATAACTCTCATTTTTACTGAAGACCAAAATAATTTATCAAAGAGACCAATATATAATTTAAAAGTACGTGATGTTTCAGCAGCTGCCAGTTCTGCAATACCATACATGTTTCATTGTCTGCAGGGTTTTTTGTTTGGATGATTCTTTTGAAAGAATAAAACCCAAACCAAAACAATACTTTATTTCAGACTATCCTCTGTGTTGTTGTTTTTACCTCTCTATCTCTCTATGTTCCCCTTAGGAACAAGATGTCTTACAGTTTTGAGTCAGGCATTGAGCTCATTACTATGGTTATGAATGGAGAACAGGGGGAGGTCAGGGGGAGGAATCTGGGTAGCAGCAGAGCTCCCTGATTCAGTCTCAGGAAGGGCTGGAAATGTCCCTTGCCTGTAACATTGAAGAACTGATACTTGTTAATTTGCTTTAAGAAGTCTTCTGCCAGAAAATTTATGGGAAATGATTCATACATGGAGAAAAAAATGGAGATGGCCAAGGGAAAATAAAGTTGTCCACTTGGCAGCAGAAGTGAAGAGATTGTTTGCCCCTCTTTCCTCTCAAGCTGTAGGCACAACCTGTGCTGTTAAAGTTGTAATATGGCTCAGAAAGGGAATCTCCATCAGTACCCTTTTAGATGCATTCCTGAAGCAGTTGCAGTTTCCAGATTATCTTCAGGGGCAACCCCACATGCATTGCAATAATTGAATTACAGTAATCTAAGCTGGCTGTGCATGAATGACTAAGGCCAGACCTCATTTCTCCAGGAAAAGGCAAAATTGGCAAAATTTACTACCTGAGCTTTCAGCTGCAGCTCCAGGTTTAAGAAAACTCCCAATACTGCTCGCCGTTAAATTTCGGCATAACCCCTATCTACCGTGCTCCGTCCTATTTAACATTGCTTACGGCCGCGTCTCACCAATATGCCTTCATTAAAGCTAGGTTTAATGTTTTTCCAACAAACGTGCTGAGACATAGATTTACTAAGGGCCAGGTCTCTTCAATGTGTGCTTGTGAAATTAAAACATCTGAATCTCTACATCATGTTATGTTTATCTGCCCTATGTACAGTTCGGCTCGTGCTAGTATACTAAATTCCATAATCCAGCCTATGGCTGACAAACCAGTTGACCTACAGCTTGCCTGGGTTCTTCAAGATGTGGATCCTCATATTACTCTACAGGTCGCTAAATTCCTAACAGCCGTCCTCTCGTACAAGAGACGGAATGGAATGTTAGCAGATTATTTATAGTTATAATTTTTTTTATAATGACATCTGATATTGATTTTAGCGTAGTGCCTAAATTTTTAACCATTATCTTAAACTGTTCTTTTTAATTGTTAATATTTGTCCTTGTGAGCTGTGAATTGTGTTTCATTATTTGTGGCTTGAACGAGTCTGCTGTTTTATTTGATTTATTTTGTTGTGTTGTGTTTTATGATGGGCGTAAAGCCGAATAAACTTCTGCTGCTTAGAATTCCTTGTCCCAATACTGCAAATCTTCTCTAACAAAAAACTTGGCTGTACTAGTCACATTACCAGTGGAATAGAAATAATGACATAGCCTGCTTTAGGGATTTGATGCAAAGGTGAAACTAGTATGCCCCTTAGACAGATAGAATCCATAGAATCCATAGTTGGAAGGGAACCTAAGGATCATCTAGTCCAACCCCCTGCAATACAGGAATATGCAGCTGTCCCATACAGGGATCAAGCCTGCAGCCTTGGCATTATCAGCATCAAGGTCAACAGACATTTAAATTATCCTAAATGTCTACAACTTAAGCAGTTGCATTTCAACACTTAGGATGATGTCTAACTAAAATTCTGTTTAGTGATTCACCTGTAGTCAATGGGGAAAGGATCCACATATAACGAGCCAAATGAAGAACTCCTTGCACCAGGAACACGACTAGCACCATAGCAATAAAGCGAGGCAGGGGAAGATCTTGCTGTATTGACATGCCAGCAATAAAAAGGAGGCTTATCTGGGAAAAAAAGTATTCGCTAGCTTCTAAATCTTGTCTGCCAGCTGGCCTAACTAGTCTGCCAGCTGGCCTTTCCATGGAATTCTGTATGAAGATGGTTGCTATTCTGGAACATGCCTAATCCATCTAGGAACAGGGCATGGCTAGATGGATCCTGAGCTAGTCTCTCTGGCCATTGCACATGGCATCTGGCCTCAGGGCCGGCTGTAGGCCCGCCTCCGGGGGCGCGGGGCACCACGCCACCAGGGGCGCCGCTGCGGCCGCTGAGAGGCACGGCTGAGGCTGCCCCAGGCGCGCCTCCGCTGTTCAGCGGCTTCAGGCCGCTCTCCGGAGGCGCACGGGCCTGGGGCCGCCTCCGCCGCGTGCAGGGGCGTCACAACAGTGGGCGGGCAACGCCCCCTGACCCAAGGCCGGCCCTAAGGCAGGCTGGGTGGCGCAGTGCAGAAACGGGGCGGGGGGGGGGGCGCCGGAGGGATCCGTTACACCACGGCACCAGGGCGCCGGGAATGCTTAAGACAGCCCTGTCTGGCCTGACTATTCTGTCCCCACCTTCTGCCACAGCCAGCACAAACAACAGTGCTACAGATGCCACTTGCCGCAATGCCCGTGTTATGCCTGCAGGCCACACTCCAACAGTGATGTTCAGACATCTGCTTAGATTGACAACAGTTGTGCATGAAATGTCAACATTCATCAAAGTTTGGACATTCACTGTAACAAACAGGAGGCCTAGTGTTTAAAAACAGCAACATTCTACTTTTAGATAAAATCCACGACAACCATTCGTTCTTTCCACTTCTTATTAATATTTGCAAACAACACAGCAATTCATGCATGGCCTCATTGTTCACTTTATACAAAAAGGAAAAATAGTTTGAATATAATATTTGAATATCTTCTAGTCTTTGCGCAGCCACCTTTAGCTTTCGTTTGGTTTTAAGTATTCATGGGGAAAAATCCTCACTGTTGTTTTTCTGATCTATCCATAGCAGCTTTGATAACTTTGAAGGGGGTTGTCTCCAGTGCTATCGGTGTAGAGTCTATTTCTTCACAAGCAATCTAGCTCCTGTTCAGAATCCACTAGCTCCCTCGGGTAGCAAGCATGAGCATGCGATATCCTTTACAAGGTCCCAGTGACTGCAAATGGTGTGTGCTCCATTGATCTCTCCTACTGGGATTTCCCCAGCAATTCAACCCTTCCTTAGCAGCCAAGTGCTATTACTATAGGCAGGGAAAAGCAACCGTAGATAAAAGTCCTGATGAAAAAGGACAAGAAACATTTGTCATCTTTGATCAGGGTTATGAAAATTTGTAGCATGTGGGGGGGAAGTCTTTCTAACAAACTATCATTTTTTTATTGTTGCCTTGTATTTTATCTCTAGAAGTAGTTCAGCAAAGAACCCATTCAGCAACTCTTATGCTACCTTATTTTTTAGAAACTATTTGTTTATACAGTGGTACCTCGGTTTATGAACACAATTGGTTCAGGAAGTCTGTTAATAAACTGAAGTGTTCATAAACTGAAGCGAACTTTCCCATTGAAAGTAATGGAAAGTGAATTAATCTGTTCCAGATGCGTCCGCGGCGTTCGTAAACCGAAAATTCATAAACCGAGGTGTTCATAAACCGAGGTTCCACTGTATACATTTTCTGTTGGTTTGTATTACATGAAAGGAGAAGAGCAGATTAAGTATATGAAAACCCTATAGACACATTCCTCCTGATTAAAATGATTAGCAATGACCTAGTATATAGTGATCCCCCAGTTGGTACTGTGTTGCTCTCAAACTGGCTCACTATCATTACTGATGAACAATTGGCCTAGCTGCAGTAGGTTGCAAAGTTAAATAACAATATTTAAAATTACATATTACCAGCAGTAAGCAATTTCCACCACCATCATTCACAGTGCTATCCAGCAGAACTCTCCCCCCTCCCGTTGTTTGAGGTCTCTTTGAAGCTGGTCAGGTAGGAGATGTGAAGGAACTATCACTCACTATCACGCAGGGCCTGATGAGCCACACCCAAGGGTATTAAAAAAGAAATTATGGATGGACCACAAGCTTAACATGAGTCAACAGTGTGATGCAGCAGCAGCAGCAGCAGCAAAAAAGAAAAAAGAAAAAAAAGCTAATGCTCTTCTAGGCTGCATCAATAGAAGTATAGGTCAAGGGAAGTAATAGTACCACTCTATTCTGCCTTGGTCAGACCACACCAGGAATACTATGTCCAATTCTGGGCACCACAATTTAAGAAGGATGTTGACAAGCTGGAACGTAGTGAAGGGCAACCAAGATGATCAAAGGTCTGGAAACCAAGCCTTAAGAGGAGAGGTTGAAGGTGCTGGGAAATAATTTCAGATTATCAGGACTCCTGATCCAAATCATCTGAAGGAGCTACACATGAGCAACATGCTAAATATCAGTGGCAGGTCTACAGTATGGATGACATGGAGATAATGCAAACCAGCAAGTCTGTGTTTCATGCCACATGTTCCTTTTATGTGTAGATTCTAATGAGTGGAGGGAGCATTAAAGATACTGCTTCAAACTATAGGTGGGTGCTGGCATATTTTTATGCCTCTCCACAGAAATAAATAAATCCCACAACAGAGATAAGTACAGTAGATGCCAAAGTTAAGTCCAAGCCTAGCCTTTTCCCTGACTGCTAGTTTCCCCAATGGCAGGGAACATTTTTGCATGAAGGAGGAATCAATCATGATACACTTCAGAAACAGGCTAATGAATCTGATTTTTGCAGGAAGTGGGCTATAGAAATCCTTCCTTCCTACATCACCATGACCAACTTTTCACTATAATTTTTTAGAACATGAGGTTTTGAGTGTCAATGAAATGGGTTCTTACAAGCAGAATTAATTACATCTTTTCCTATGCATTAACCCTTTGCAAGGGGATTCTTGACATAAATAAGTGGCATGTATTAGAAAGCAAATAAATGAGGTCCATACTTTCTGCGCAACAGAAGATAAATATCATATAAGATTATCATTGCCCAGGTTTCACAATGAATGTTTTTCTGACCTCGCACAACAACATCATTTGTTACCATTAAGCTGCTGGCAGAAATGTTTAGATGGCAGCTTGCATTTTACAGTTCCCCAAGAATGATTTAGAGCATCAAGCCCACACTCCTTTTCTACTTCGCTGACAATTAGTAGGTTAAAGAAGCTCTAACCTTTTCTGGAAACCTAATTTATTAAATACTGTGACAACAAGTCTGGCACCATATGTGGAATAAAAATGTGTTGGGAAGCTTTGCTTTGCTTTTTCCTATATAGCAAATTATGCAAAGGAGCCATTTTGTTTCAACGAAGAAAAAATGTGTTATATTAATAAGGTATTTGTCATTCATTTAGATTCCTGACCCTGGGACGCTAATATTACACATTGCCTCTAGAGGGAGGGGGAGAGGTGAAGAAACAATAATTGGGTTCAAATGAAGAAAAGCTCACTGCAACAGAAGACAGGCCTGCTAGTAAACAAGGGGCATTTCAGCACCCAAGCTTTGTAAAACCATCCCAGCAACTATTCACATTTAACATTTAAGCTTCAGGATGTGAAACCTCAGTCTGCATGAGGAATTTTTCATTACAATTTGAGTGATTTCTCAGTAGTAGGAATTGGATATGAAATTTCATAAGTTACCACCGTATTCCAAATTCCAGCATGGTCCTGGTCCTGAAACCAGCACATCCCTTACAAACAACATTTTGAAACATTTTCAGTGGTGTTCTAAACTGGGACTGAGCCACTAGCTAAGCACCCAGACAATATGAGCTTCATCACTTCAGTGTTCAGTGTGCAATGACAGAAGTGGTCACCACAGATTAGGGTTGTCACACATCCCTAGAAAAATGGGATCATCAAATCACCACCTCTCCCTCCCTTGCCCCCTCCTTCCTTCCCTCTCTCTGGTGCTCCTCCTCAGCCGCCACCTCCAGTCTAGAATGGTGTGGGTCCATTGCCACTTGGTCCCCTTGGCGGTCTCTACCTGCCCCCTGCCCCTCCACCCTCTTCCTCCACAATTGGGTCTCTTCTGCTGCCAGCTTGGGGGCGTCTACCCCTGGCCCTGCCTGTCTACATGAGTCGGGGAGAAGAGCAGAACCAGGGGGTGAGGGGAGTGGAAGACCAAATGTGGGAAATCCCCCCCCCAAAGGGAGAAAGTTTGGTGTCATGAGTGTGTGTGTCCCCAATCCCCACCCCCTGACTTGTCCCATATTTTGCCCAACCAATGTTCTCAAATCTACCACAATTTGTTTGTTTGTTTGTTTGTTTGTTCATACATACCCCATCCATCTGGCTGGGTTTCCCCAGCCACTCTGGGAGGCTCCCAACAGAATATTAAAAACACAATAAAATATCAAACATTAAAAACTTTCCTAAAAAGGGGGGGGGCTTTCAGATGTCTTTTAAAAATTGTGTAGTTCTTTATCTCCTTGACAACTGATGGGAGGGTGTTCCACAGGGCAGGCACCACTGCCAAGAAGGCCCTCTGCCTGGTTCCCTGTAACCTCACTTCTCACAGTGAGGGAACTGCCAGAAGGCCCTTGGAGCTGGACTTCAGTGTCCAGGCTGAATAATTGGGGTAGAGACTTTGCCAGAAAGGTTGTGTGAATCAGCCTGGATTTTTCAAGTCTTCTGCTGTGGCCACATTCTATGTTTGCGTGTTTAGACCTTTAAACCTCCCCCTTAAATAAATTCAAACAAGACTCAAATTTTGGTTTGGTATTTAGGCCACAACTTTATTGATTACAGAAAGTGAGTGGTTGCATGGGCTCTGGTTTGACTAGCTCCCTGCACCCTTGCAGGTAGCGCTGACCCAGGGCACTACCATAGGTCAGCCTAGGGTGAACACCTGGAATGGTGGAAAGCCAGGGACATGCTATATCCACTACCCAGATGTCCCCCTGGACTCAGGCATGGGCAAACCATTGAGTCCCTGGATTCCTTTAACAGAATACCCTTCACATAGGGATGACGAGAGCGTTCCCCCATCCCTATCACCCTATCCCTATCCACAACCTTACAAGTTGTGGCGATTTGCTACGCAGCAGGCGAAACCCAAATGGCACCAGCCAATCAGCCCAGTGGAGAAAATTCTTGCCGTGCCCCTGTCCCAAAGACAGATGACACACGACGGCATAGCAAGGTCAAGCGCGGAAGCCCTAAATATAGGGAGAGGTGAGCGGGTGTTCCGATGTACTGACCAAGAGAGAAAGCTCAGGGTCATGTGCATTGACATATATAGGTCCTTTGATCCTTTTTGACTAGCGTCCCACTGGTCAGATTGAACCCAGCATCAAGGGGCCTACCAATCGGGTGTTGTGGCTATCCAATCGTACCCACCCACAACACAAGGGTTTGGTTGCCAGGTCTCATTGCAACACGTGCCCTCTTTGAGGGAGGACACGATTACTGCATGGGAGGAAACCAAATGCTTATCCGGCTTATTTTCTAGAAGTAATTTATAGAAATTATAGAAAAAAAAACATTTTACTCCATTACACCTATTCTCTTTGTGAAGATTTGAACTGATCGTGTCTGGCAAATTTCTCCTTTGGCAACCGTAGCATGAATGCAGAGTGCTTTGCATTTAAAATTAACAAATTATTATGCCATTTGGCTAAGTATACTAACAGATAACTACCCAAAAATTTCTGCTCAAGTTAACTAACTATTCTGTCAGGCATACACCAAACAACAACCAAGAGGAATAGCTAACAAGAGCAACACATTTGCTTAATGATTTCATCATCTGTGATTACTTGCTTAGCTGACTGCAATATTATGAAAAATTCATCCAACAAAATAGCCACACTGAGTAATATATTTCTCTCATCTTACGGAATAGGGGTGGGAAATATCTAGATCAAGGTTTTGAAGGAATGAAAGTTATTTTCTCATCACGGAAGGCCCAATTGGTCTAATGCTGATCCATGCCACTGTCATATTCACTAATAAGCAATTTCATCCTGTTCCCACATTAGTCTCTGGCTTTTAAAAAGTTGCATGAAAATTCATGTTTAAATATTCCAAATTCCAAAATAAATAAATAAATAAATAAATAAATAAAATGTTTCTAAATGAATTTGGATTAGTACTGTGACAGAATCTGTCCTCCAATTTCCCCAAAGTTTTCTACCCTCATGAAAGACGCTTCCATTTTTTCTGCCTCATTCTCAGAGAGCTGCAAAATTTCTTTAGAACTTGGGTAGGGTTCTGATCATTTTTGTGAGGTGACTGATATATAGGCTGATATGTTGTTGTTGTTTAGTCGTGTCCGACTCTTCGTGACCCCATGGACCATAGCACTCCAGGCACTCCTGTCTTGCACTGCCTCCCGTAGTTTGGTCAAACTCATGTTTGTAGCTTCGAGAACACTGTCCTGATATATTTGGCTGATATATTTGACCCATTAATTATTTCTCCAGTGCTCTATAGCTTTCTCTGCTGTGGACACCTCCTGATCTGGAACACCTCAGGGGAGGAGTTAGGTCACACCCACACCATACAGGTAGGATGGGTGTAAAAATGGTAGAAGAATGTTTCAAATGTATGGTGTGGATTCAACCTAATACCTTTGGTGTCTTGTCTCCAGACCTACTGCAGCTGTGAAAATTGCCACTACCACTCCAACTGCAGGCAGCAAGGGAGGCCCAAGTTTGGTTCTGTGGCCACCATGATTGCAGCTGGGGAGAAGTCCTTTGTCAAAAAGAGCCTTGCTACATCCATAATTCAGATAGGGCTCCATCCTTTCCACAGCACCCAAGCAGTGTCATCCCAACCACTGTGATTTGAGTGACAGAAGGAGGTTGTGCTCTCAGGGCAGCTGACCATAGGCAGGAACAGATGCCTCCCTACAGAGAACACCATTCCATTGACTGGTGACTGGAAGCTTGAAAGAATACTTCTGCCAAGATTTGAGCTTAACCGAAAAACAAGTCATTTTCTAGGATAGTTGGTGGGTTAACAATTGGTGATTCCCCTCATGGACATAGGGAAAATATTACTGTGCTTGTGAGCATGGGCCAATGGGAGCAGGGAACCTGAGCGAATTAAGGAGCACTGGCTTATGAGTTAGTTTATGCCTCTGATGTTTGCCTCAGTGAGGTTTTGCTAAATCATTGCCTGTTTTAATGGCTGTACAGTTTCTAAGCAGAGAAAAGGCAAAGTAGAAACAGAAAACCTCATGAATGTATAATCCAGACCTCTTAAATTAAATATAAGAGATAGAAGGTCTTATGGGCCTAGAATAGAGGGAAGAAGGCATTTTTTTCCTATTGAAGTGCAGCAGTCTGCTACTTCTTACTCAGCTCTGTGAAAAGATTTGTTATATTCTCTTTTGTTGAGTACCAGGATGCCTGCAAACCTGCAAATATACATGTTTTAATATTAATTAGAATGAACAGCCAAACTTTGAATAGCAAACTCTCACCTTAAAAGAAAGTGATGGGAAGAGGTTTTCAATTTTAGAAGGCTACATTTCAGAAGAGTTGTGTAACTATTAAGTGATGGAGCATTTTTTAAAAAAAGACTGCTTTGAAAAAGTTTTTGAATTTGCCTTTTCAAGGAACATTGCTCATAAATTTATGAGCTATTTATTAATATCTTAAGTACTGCCTTGCTGAATTTTCATAAGTAAACAATTTTGCTTTGAAAATTGTGTTTTTGAAGCCCTCTAAATATATCCTGAACATTCATGCTTACCTTGCTTGCTATTTTTCAAAACCTTTTCAGACCCCAGTTGACTGCTGGTTTGGGAGCATTGTAGTGCTGCTGCTGTTTTCTAAAAAAACAACAACAAGCAAATTATAATTATTGGTTTTCTTCCTTGCTATGTGATTCCAGACAACAGGGGATCACATATTGATTGTGCTGATATGACAATCCCATGTAGCCAATGTGATTCAGATGCAGATTTCTGACAATATCGCAAAGTCAATTCAGAGTAAGAATAAAAGTTCCCACCTTCATACAAATTGATTATAATTTTTTTTACAGGACTTAATTGCCAGTGCTTTTTTTCTGGGGGTACTGAAGGGCACACACTACCTGCACTTACTATAACAACTTCATGGTGAATTCTGACATATTTTTCTCCCTTAAAAAATCAGCACTGCTCATTAACCATCCTTCATCATAAGGTGTGTGTGTGTGTGTGTGTGTGTGTGTGTGTGTGTGTGTGTGTCACACTGTCAAATGCAGTGTAAATTGAGCTAGTCATAGCTTTCCCCCTGAAAAATCTCTTCTAAAAATCTCTTTTCACAGTTGTGGAAGCATTCATAGAAGAACATTTTTCTTGCTTAGTCTTGGATAACAAATTGACATAGGCTTCTTCTTTTTTTAAAAAAAACAAGAACAAAATAAAAGGACTGGAAAGAATATATTTTATGCATTACAAATAAATGAATTGCCTTGAAATTTCCTCTATAGCAAAATTCAAATCTAATTAAGTGTAGCTCCAGCTGAACAACCGAGAAATAGGAAAGTAGCCAAATGAAATTCCATAGGATTATCAGAATTTCTCAGGGGGCAATCTATATATCTCTGTATTTCACCTAAAGCAAAACTGAAGCAAATTTAGAGGTTCCAAACACTGACACCAAACAAGGTTGGTAGTGGAACAGTAAATTCAAATAAATATAAAACAGAGAAGCAATGTTTGAAGGAGGAATTCTACTCAGATCCAACCCTAAAATATGAGGATCGATGGGAAGACAGGATGAAATTATTTTCCTTAGGTAAAAGATTTAAGCCTACCATTACAGGGCAGTGTGCTGTCAATTATCAGTTTACTGCATTATTATATTTTTGCCACCATTTTGGATTTCAGCCTCAGACACTATCATGTTTGGGGCCAACTTTCACTGCTGCCTACTTATTTATAGGGCACAACTTTACATGCATGAAAAAAGTTTACTTCCCGGATAATGTAGAGAAAGTTGCAATGTAATTAAATTGAATATTCATGTACCAGGTAGTGGG
Organism: Zootoca vivipara; assembly: GCF_963506605.1. Lineage (NCBI taxonomy): Eukaryota > Metazoa > Chordata > Lepidosauria > Squamata > Lacertidae > Zootoca > Zootoca vivipara. Next base: position 5,038,851 of record NC_083279.1, on the reverse strand, counting down.
GAAACAAACCTTGTAGCTCTAATGATGTGGAAGTACATTGCCTTGTACCAAATTTGGCTTCTCATATCTAACACACATTTATTCGATGAAAATGTTTTGGCATCTATAAGGGTGGCCATTTGCTATTCCTAAGTATTGCCAGGTATGTTATATTTCATCTTTCAGACTGAGAGTCAAGAAGTAGCTGGTACATTTCCAACACCATGACCTAATAGAGTTGTTAATTTCTATAAGGTAAAACGCGGATGAAGTCCCTAGGGAGAAACACTGAGGAGCTGGCAGCCATTTTCGTGTGAATCTACAGCCAATTGATAAATTATAAAGTCCTCCTCATTTGTAATGCCTCTGTGTCTATAACACTGACACAACAGAAATCTAATAGGAGTGCCTTTCCCCAACTCTGTATTTCTTGAGATTTCCGCCTGGCATCAAGCTATAGGTGCTATCAGAACAAAAAAGTGGGGGCTCTAATCTAATCAATCATGGCACATGCCCTCTTTGAGTGTTACAGTTCCTAAGTTGGTATACACAGGAAATGGAAGTGGTGACATGCCAGATAGCCCCACAGCATGGTGTCCACGTTAAGAGTATGAACATCCACCATGATGGAGTCTTCATGATTAATAGTATCACAATTGGGGTTTAGATCTTGAGGAAGCAATCACACATACAGCTGGACACACAATCTCATCAGGATGAGAAGGAGCAAGGAGAAAAAGGGAAACGAAAGAAGCAATAGGTGGTTTCTCCAGTCAAGCCAGACATACCTTCCCTGTAGGAGCAGGGACAGGCATTTGAAGAGGATTCCTAATGAGAGGGCAGAGGGGAATGGGGAACATTTTGCCCTGTATTGAATCAATACAGGACACTGGATTTTACCTTGAAATACAAGACAATTCCATATTATACAGAACCAGTGGCAACACTAGAGGTAAGATAGGGAAAGGGTCTTGTCAGAGATGGTGCCCCAGTTGTGGAACGCCCCCCCCCCAACAGTTGCCCATTTCCTCTATTGTGCCCTTTCCAGTGTTAAGTGAAGTCCTTTTTACTTTCCCAGGCTTTTCAGGTTTTTCTTTCAAAAATGTAAACTTTTGCTTTCTTATTATTGTCTGCTCTGCCTTCCCTACTTTTTATTTTTATTTATTTATGCCATATATATAGCATAAAGAAACACATAATGTGTGTGTGTGTGTGTGTGTGTGTGTGTACACACACACACACACACACACACACACACACACACACATATTATGGGTTTCTTTTTTTTGCTTGAAAACTGCCCAGGAAAAGTCTTGGTATTGGAGGTATAGAATTCTTCTTCTTCTTCTTCTTCTTCTTCTTCTTCTTCTTCTTCTTCTTCTTCTTCTTCTTCTTCTTCTTCTTCTTCTTCTTCTTCCTCGTAAAATTGGTATACCACCCTTCATCTGAAGATCTCAGGGTAGTTCAAAGCTTAAAAACACAAAATAAAAACTGTTTATTGTAATGATATTGTAATTAACCCAATGAATTATTAAATGCTTAGTGCTTCTGTGGCTCACTGCATTTCCCGAAGTTACTCTGTTTCTTGAATTTTGAAATGTTTTCCACATTAGAGACAAGATGACAGGTGGTTGAGCCATGCTGGCCTTGAATGGCTCGCCAGCCCTAGCCAAAAACGAGACATCTGACAACTGCATCCTTGTTTCATTCCCAGAATCAGCCAACACAGCTTGTTTGGCATCTTCTGAATGCATGCTGCGTATCCCTAAGGGCGATCAGGATGGTGAGCTTGCTTGGATAGAAGGAGTGTTAGTTCTTCTTGCACTGGGGGCTGTGCTGTACCACTTCAGACTGCAGATGGGGGCTTAAGAGGAAACAGCACAAAGATCATGCTGAGGCCTTTCTCCTCAGTACTCAGATATTGAAGGGACAGCCCCCCCCCCCCCGGCGAACTTCAAATATAATGAATTAGAACTATATAATCACTGTGTTGGAAGGCACCTCAGAAGTCATTTAGTCCAATCCCCTACCGATTGGACTAACTACATTGCTACAGCATCCCTTGTAGGCCATCCAGACAACTGTAGCACCTAATGAACTTCTAGTATACACAACTCCTTTGACTTTCCACATAGGACTTAGTCTCCAGTCCATTCAACATCTTTGTTGCCCTCAAGACATGTTCTAGTTCGTGAATATCCTTCTTAAACTTCAGTACCCAGTATTTCAGGTGAGGTTTGACCAAAGTTGGAGTACCATTACGCCTCATGAATTAAACACTATACTTCTGTTGATTCAGACTAGCATTACATTAGTGTTTATTTGCTGCTGCCCTGCCCTGCTGACTTAATCCTGAAACCTCTAGATCCTTTTCATGTATCAAAACAGGTATCACCCATCATGCTTGTGCATCGGATCCAATTTGATGTCATCTGCAAACTTCATGAGCATCCTTCTAAATATATTAAACAGCAGCAGGACCAGTAGCACCCCATTTGTCACTTTCTCCAGATAGATTACTAGCTACTGACTAGCATTCTTTGGGCACAGTCCATTAACCAGCTACAAATCCATCCAACTGTAGAATAATCTAACCTAATTTTTACCAGCTTGCAAAGAGAATTGTTGAAATTCTTGCTGAAATCAAGGTATTTTATTAGCATTCCCCTAATCTACCAGAATAGTACTGTAACTATAACAAGAAAGGAGAGAATTAATTATACCCAATGTTAGACATATTCAGAATATACTCATTATATTCTGAATATGTCTAACATTATATTATATACTCATGAGTCCTTCAATTTATATTATATTATATACTCATGAGTCCTTCAATTTCAGCAGGTCTACTGTGACTACGGCTAATATTGGATATCACTTAATCTCAGTGAGCTTCATGATTTTATTTATTTTTGCCAGGTTGGGAGAAGACAGGCAAAGTAGGAGTTGAACAGGTAAAAAGCTTCTTGCTGTTTTTAATGTCTTGGACATTTCTGAGCTAATTATATTAGCCCTCTGGACCCTCTTTCTACGTGGGTGGTGCTGTGGGTTAAACCACAGAGCCTAGGACTTGCCGATCAGAAAGTCGGTGGTTCGAATCCCTGCAACGGGGTGAGCTCCTTTTGCTCGGTCCCTGCTCCTGCCATCCTAGCAGTTCGAAAGCATGTCAAAGTGCAAGTAGATAAATAGGGAAGGTAAATGGTGTTTCCGTGCGCTGCTCTGGTTCACCAGAAGCGGCTTAGTCATGATGGTCACATGACCCGGAAGCTGTACGCTGGCTCCCTCAGCCAACAAAGCGAGACAAGCGCCACAACCCCAGAGTCGTCTGCAACTGGACCTAATGGTCAGGGGTCCCTTTACCTTTACCTTTACCATTCCACTTATTCTTGCTTCTTTGCCCCTCCCTCCACTTCTTATACATGTTCCTTTAAATTTTGAGCTCACCAAATAGCTCTTTGTGCAGCCCCTCCAGTCGAACAGCCTTCGTAACTGGGTATCAAAATTTCCTTGACCTGAACAATATTTTCCCCAGCACTTAAATGTAAAAAGGGGAGCCAAACCAAACTATATCTGAATCCTCAATTTTTATTTTTATATTAAGCAACACTCTTCAAGACTTATTCAATGAGTTTTGCATTGGAGCTGTGCTTTGAGGATGGCTCTGCAAGATGACATTATCATTTCCCCTGAGGCAAACAAGATGGGGATTTCATTCAAAGAGAAGTACTCATTATACACAAGGACTACTTCCCTTCATTTATCTTATAACTTTGAAGTATTGCAAAAATAGATATAATGACCTATTGCTGCAAAGGCAGTTTCATGCTAGATGGTTCCAAATCGTCTCTAATCCCTGCCAGCTGTGGCTTGTAAGGTAGCTGTTGAAAGAATTTGAAAGATGTAGTCATTTGTCATCACGAAACAAGTGACTTTATTTTTCATTGCAATCTATCACCTCTTCAGAATCATATCTGTTTGGGGATGGAGTGAATAGGTTTCCATTTTTGTGAATTTTCAGCAAATCATTCCTTTCTCTTTTATTGAATGGAAGTCTAGTTATGGATTTTATTTAAATTCCTTGTTTTTAATTCCCTGCTCCCTTTTCTTCCCGTTCCTTCCTTGTCTTCTGCACTGACAGAAGTTAGATTGTAAGCTCCTTGAGAAAAAGAGGCATCTATTTTATTGTTATGAAACTCTGTTAAGATCCCTAGACATTAATTGTACATGCGCATGGGACAGAACTGCTGCTACTCTTTGGATTTGTTTTTTGGTCTGATGATTTACAAACCATTGTTTTTGCACCCCAATGTGTGTTGCATACCTGCCAACTATTTTTCTATTTAAATTTGTATCAAGTTTCTTAAAATTACAAAATAAAGATGCAAACCTTCAATCCTCCTCCTCCCCCAACACATATCCATACATTTTCATATAATATACAATATTTAACCCCACACATACAACTACCTATTCACATTGCATAACAGAAACACAAAAAGACAGGTGCAGTTTTGTAGTCTCAATGTGTGGATGAGATGAAAGGGATTGGATTTGATAGGCACTGGAGAAAATTCTGGGCAAGCCAGGCCTGTAGAAGAGGGATGGGTGGGTTCCACTTGAACTGGGATGGAGCCAGACTGTTGACACCTACAGTCAAAAAGATGGCAAAAACATCAGCTTTAAAGCTGATTGAGGGGGAAAGACAACAGGAGATGAGGAGCGTTCGCTTCAGAATGAATCTCCTCCCCTAAAATGAAGATGATAAAACTGATGAAAATTTAAATGGGGTGGCCAAGAACTAGGAATTGCGGGTGCAGGGCCACAAGATAGCAATTCAGAGAGGCCAAAGCACCACAAATCAAAATTCAAATGCCAAATACACTTAAAGAGGGAATTTGCATATAAGTGTTTATATACTAATGCTAGAAGTCTGCAAGCCAACGTGGGTGAACTGGAGTGTTTGGTCTTACAGGATGGTATTGATATAGCAGGCAAAATGGAAAGTCACTGGAAAGGAAAGAACCATTGGGAGATGGTTATTTCTCGGTATAAACTCTATAGCAGGTATGGCCAAACTTGTCCCTCCAGCTGTTTGGGGACTACAGTTCCCATCATCCCTGACCACTGGTCCTGTTAGCTAGGGGTGATGGGAATTGTATTCCCCAAACAGCTGGAGGACCAAGTTTGGCCATGCCTGCTCTATAGGAAGGGCAGAGAGGTATCAGAGGTTGAGGCATCACAGTTGGAGACAGTGATGTTTCTGAATGCCAGTTGCTGGAAAACTACTGGAGGAGAGAATGCACATGTGCTCGGATCATGCTTGAGGCTTTCCCACAGGCATCTGGGTGGCTGCTGTGAGAATAGGATGCTGGACTAGATGAAGCTTTGGCCTCATCCAGCAGGCTGGCTCTTCTTATGTTCTTTAAAAGGCCCAACAGGACCAAAAAAAGGGAGTCAAGTGGTGAATAGTATGGTGGTGGGAGGGGCTCAGACCTCACTCATCCAAGAGAATAAGTAATATAACTTAGAGTGCAATCTTATGCATGTTTACTGTGTTTAATAGGCCTTGCTTCTAGATAAGCATGCACAGGAATGTAAACTTAATCACCCCAAAGTTCTAAAGATGTAGTCAAATTATGTATTTTCCTGTAGTCTCTCAGTGGTTAAAGGAAATATTTTCTTTAACTGTCAGGACTTACAGGTCTTCTATCCATCCTCCTGTTTATGGAGTGCAAGAAGATTTCTAGTTTCAGCCCTTGGGTATGGCTGCTGCTCTGATGACCCCAAGTTCTGGGCACTTCTCCAGGTTGAGCTTGGGGAGAAAGCATCCTAAAAACAAGTGGGATGCTGTGAAGTCACATGCAGTGTTCAGCACAAAATTCATCCTCTGAAATAATTTGTTCTAAAAGGGTTTAATTACATGTGTGCTAGCATTGCACCTGCAAATGCACACCTCCAATAGTCATGATGACTCATAATTCTTGCTGTGGAGAGTCTACTATGCTCTTACTATAATTTTATGGTGGATAAATCTCATGTGCTGGTCCAAAGATGCTTGGTAATTTGTTTGGACAAAATCTTTCCACATGTATTTGAGGAAATGAATTTCTGTTTCAGATACCCACTTAGATCCAAGCTGAAGCGAGGTCTAAACTATCTCACATTAATATAATAATGATATATATGGGTGTGGGGAAATGTTTCTGTAGTATTTTTGAAAACTGAAATATTAACTTCCATTAATGATGAGATTAGCTTAGTATTAAGAGTTTTATCCTTTTCAACTGGGTAAAAATCTGTTCCCTGTTTCCATTGGCTTAATTCTTTTGGTTTTTATTTCAGAATCCAAAATCAGAGCAGTGAGCACAGCACTCTGTGCTATTCTTAATTTTGTTATTTAATCCACTCTCGATAATTATGTGATGTCAGAATTCATCTTGAATATAGATCTGAATAGAATTCAAGAAATGCTTTATCAATTTCTTTGATCTGAACCAAGAATTCCTAAGGCAGTCCTACTGTTAACCTGTATGCTAGTCAATTTTCTAGCTCTAGCTCAAGATTCCCAGTGATTTTTAAAATATAAGACAAATTACATTCTACCTCATCAAAAAACCCACAGCTACCATTCCCAGAGTTCTCTGGGAAAAGGGATTGATTGTTAAACCACTCCATGCATGTTAGCTCTGTGAGGGGAAAATAGGTCTCCTAACAATTCTCAGCATCCTTAAAAAACTAAAATTCCTAGGAGTCTTTGCAGAGAAGCTGTAACTATTTAAAGTGGTATGATACAGATTTAAATGTGTAATGCAGACAGGGCCATTAAGGTGCTATAGGTCTCTTAAGTTGTTTTTCACCAAATTAGCATGGTTATTCCTCTGAAATTCATACAGCTTAATACATTACTTAATAAAAAATATCTTGCCAATTTAAAAGGGTCTGACTTTGATGTTTCCAGTGCATTTAAGTTAAAGGGCTGAAGGTTTTGGGAAAACATTTGGCAGAAATATTATTAATTTGTTTTAACCTTTTCAATAATCTTTCCTCAGAATAAGGGAATTTAAATTAACATCCACATTAATATGGCTGTGAGGGAAGCAGTGCCCCTCTGTGTCACTATTTCTTTCCCATCCACTTAAATGGTGCATTTATAAACAAACAGATATTGTGGGGAAATAACTCCCGTCATCTGGAACCCCCACCCCCACCCCAAAATATACAGCACCCCTGTCAAAGAGGCAGGGGCGTAGCCAGGATAAAATCAGGGGGGCAAGGGGTGGGCCAAGGGGCGGGGCGGGGGGAGGGGCCACAAGGAAAGCTCCCTTCTCCCTTGCCAGCTTTCCCTCCTCCCCCTCCGCGATCGGCAGGGGCGAGGGGGAGCCAGGATCAGCCCGAAATCGGACTGCTCCGATCCCCCCTCCCCCTCTGCAATCGCCGGGGCAGGTGGAGGGAAAGCCCCAGAGCTGCGCAAAGTGGTTGCCTGGCTTTCCCTCTGCCCACTCCACAGCCAGCCAGGGAGAAGGGAGACGGCACCGGGCGGGCAGCGGGGCAGGCTGGCCAGCGGCCCTGCTTCTAGGGGGGGCAATTGCCCCCTCCTGCCCCCCTGCCTACACCCATGCAAAGGAGCCAATCTTTTTAAGCTGCCCTGAAAATTACTACCAGCTGGAGAAATGTAGAGCATGGAACAAGATTTTCTTTTCTCCTTATTTTCCTAAATAGGCAGGAGTTGCAGAACCCCCCCCCCCAAAAAAATGTATATAAACTGTACAGTGCTTGTCGCAAACAAGTGCCTATGGCTTGCTGTTTGTTTGCACAGCAGAATGGCACTCCAATGCTGTACAATTAGTCTAGTGCTCCAAAGCTGATAGCATTGTAATAGTGTTGCTAATTAATTGTTAATAACCTGCTGGGAACATAACCAAGACAGCCACTACGGTTTGAAACTAGTTACTGAAGGTGCTGGAGCAGAAATGATTTAAACATTTTAATCAGAAATCCTTGTCTAGATCTCTCTCTCTCTCTCTCCCTCCCTCCCTCCCTCCCTCCCTCCCTCCCTTTCCTTACTCATTGGAGAGAAATTCTCCCCCCATAAAGGGACTTGGAATCAAATCCAATATGTTTATGGAATTCACTTGGTGAGACGCAGCCCATTAATAATTATCTGGGGGGTACAAGGGAAGTCAATTGCACATCACTGTTTATAATTAGTAATTAGAAATCATCAGGAAGGCACTGATTAATGAGATCACCAATAGTTTGGAATCTGTGGGGGAGGAAACAAGCCTGTTTGGAAAGATAAAACAAATGACACAGTGAAGGCCTAATTCTTTTAAACTTGTGAACATATGCTAAGGTTTAGCTTCGCCCTGTCCTAGGGATGGACAAAGCAGTCTATACCTAGTCGTGGGTTCATTCTGAGGTTCTTTCTGTCCTATTTCTGCATTCCTCTTTTCAAAGATGGATGCACTGGTTTCTGTGCAGTGATGGCTTAGTTCCCCCACCCCCAGTTAAGAAAGAAAAGTAAAATAAAGGAGTCTCCTCGAAACCTCATATTTTATGTTTCAATAAAGTAAGAAAAGCATATGGTCTCCTTTGAAGACCTTTTGCTTTATAAATCATGTCCTCCCTAAAAGAGGGCACAGGTTGAGGTGAGACCTGGAGACCGACCTCCTGTGTTGTGGGTGGATAAGATTGGTCAGCCACAACACCCGACTGGTAGGTCCTTCGATGTTGGGTTCAATCTGGCCAATGGGGCGCAGTCCAAATGGATCGAGGGACCTATATATATACCCATGCACGTGACCCAAAGCTTCCTCTTTTGGTGTGTGCATTCGGAACACCCACCCACCTCTCCCTACTTTTAGGGCGTTTTGCGCTTGACCTTGCTATGCTGCCGTGTGTCATTGGGACAGGGGCACGGCAGGAATTTCCCCCACTTGGCTGATTGGCTGTTGCCATTTGGGTTTTGCCTGCCACGTAGCAAATTGTCACAACTTGTAAGGTTGCGGATAGGCACTGGTTCAGGTAAAAGGAATGGGGGAATGCTCTCGCCATCCCTATGTGAAGGTTATTCCGTTAAAGGAATCCAGGGACTCAAATGGTTTGGTCAACCCCTGAGAAGGGGTTGTGCCAGTGCCTGAGTCCAGGGGGACATCTGCGTGGCAGACATAGTCGGTTCATGGCTTTTCGCCTATCCAGGTGTTCACCCTAGGCTGACCTATGCTGGTGCCTGGGTCAGCGCTACCTGCAAGGGTGCAGGGAGCTAGTCGAACCAGAGCCTATGCAACCACTCACTTTCTGTAATCAATAAAGTTGTGGCCTAAATTCTGTCAAAAACCAAAACTAACATTTGAGTCAAGTGTGACTTTATTTAAGGGGGAGGTCTCTGGGTCTGAACACGCAAAATAACTTCCCCCAAAAGATCACTGCTCTGTACCTCCATGCAAGATGCATGGAGGTATCTATCCAGATTTTAGATAAAAATTAATACATGGCTAAAATTGGAAACCACTTTTTAATTATATATACGGTATTTTACCACTTGATCTGATCTTGTCTTTGCCTGGCTTCACAAAAGCACCTGAGAAGTGATGCAGAGTTCCTCCTGAAACTCTTTGATCATTGGAACATCCAAGAATTCCCTCAAAAGATTAACATACCATGAAATTGTACAGCATTGTTTCTCTGCAGTTGTTGAGAGTTGGAGCTAACTGGTTTCCTTTGGTTTCATATTCTGAGCATACCAGATGGATAATAGGTTCACTATATCTCATGGCCCCCATGCAATTGTTTCTCAACTAGGAAAAATAAATGAATCCATCTGAAAGTAAATGAAAATAGCATTGTTCCATATCCTGTGATGCATATACTCTTTCTTTCATTTCACAGTGTCTATTGAAAGTTAATAACAACAGCAGCAAAAGTAGGAGGCGACTAAGGGAACACCAGTTAATTCCAAATTTTCCCTCAATTCTCCAAACTTTTCGATAAAGGAATACATAGCACTGGTTCACAAGGAACATGCATATCACTTGTTTTCTCATTATTGAACATTTAATGGTGCTTATCTGAATATATGAATTACCTCCATTGAAAGGGGTTGTGTTTGAAGCACTTAGAGGAGAAAGTTTTCTCTGTGCTCCTGAATGACTCATTTACATGTACAAATCATCACCAGATGCTGCATTCGTCAGTAGTCAGTAGTAGCCATCCTTCAGTAGCAGGCTGCTCAAGTTTAATCTGGAATGGACTTGCCTAAAGCTATCTGATTTAGGTGCATTTCTTTTTCAATCTGAATTAATTTAATTTATTCTCTGCCAAGCCTGAGCTTCAGGTCTTGCCACACTCTTGATGAAGCTACTGTTGTCCTTGAAGCACCTACTGAAGACATGCTTGCTTACTTGGTCTTCCTCGGTTTTCAATGAGTGAGTGTTTTAATTAGTAGAATATGGACCCTCTGTTTAGCCATTTTTAGTATTTTTAGTATTTTAGTATTTTAAAAGATCCCCCCTCCCCCCCAAAAAACCCATATTGTACCCTGCTCTGGTTCCAGTGAAGGCTGGGATATAAACCTTATTAATAATAAAGCTTGAAGGCTTTCTTTGCCAACTACCTCCCCGCTCCAACTGAGAAACATAAATCACTGAATTGTAGAGTTGGGAAAGATCCCCAAGGATCATCTAGTCCAACCCCATGCAATACAAGAATCTCTGCTAAAGCATCCATGACAGATGGCCATCGAACCTCTGCTTTAAAACTTTCAAGGATGGAGAGTCCACAACCTCCTGAGGGAGACCATTCCATTGCGTGGCAGGGCCCCATGACCCCCTTGTTCGCTAACGAGCAAATAACTAGACAACACATGGCATATGGGTTTTGGGATCAAATAAGTCCACAGCTTTATTGGCTACAGATGTGAAGGTTAGGCCATAGGCATTGAGGTAAGCGATGACACATGTTACTCCCATCTGTCCGCTGGGAGTGTTTTTAAGGGTGAAGCCAGCGGGGTGTGGGAATGCCCTATGACCTACGTCAAATCAGGGCATCCCCAAGCAGTCCCCATTGAGGAATGGTATGGCCCTAGTCCCCATCTGGGCATCGGACAGGAGCCATTCCTTCCAGATCCTTTTACCAGTATACCCTTACCTGTGGAGGGGCAGTAGGAGGCTACAACCTCCCCTCCAACCAAGACTAGGCTTACCCAATGCCTATCTGCCTTACAAAGTTGTGACGATTGCTGTGAGGTAGGCAAAAACCCAAATGGTGGAGCCAATTTGCCAGATGGGGAAAATTCCTGCTCGGCTCCTAAATCCGGCGACCAATATAATCCATAGCAAAGTCATACCATCCACAACAACCCAAATCTAAGAGAAGGAGGGTGGGTGAACTGGCGTAGTGAGAGAGAGGCATTTACCCCTGCCCTTGGCACAGTGCAAAGCGCTGCTACTGGTCAGTTGGCACCACACCCAGGGGAATGCACCCCAAATTCCTGCCACCATTGGCCAATTTGGCGGCAGGAGGATGCAGTAGGTCAGTTCAGAAGGAAGACCCAGGGCCTGCCCTCAAGGCCACCTGCCTGAGGAGAACAAACATATCTGTCGAACCGCCTAGAAGCATTCTAAGAACCAGCATTCTATGAAGCCTAGAAGCTTTTTAAATCCTCTTGCAAGTCCCTGTAATACCGTCTCCCCATCCATACCCAATACACCTGAGAAGGGTAACGGCTGCTGTGTCCTTGCTGCAGCAATCAACATCAAGGGTAGAAAGATCCAGGGGAATTGTAGTTTCCTAGAGCGGCTGGAACCTTGGAACCCAGTGAAGCTAAAATTCCTGAGTCTCCTCGCACCCAGATCACAGCTGAGAATGCTTCTGGGCACCAGAGCATTTGCTCTATTTATTTATTTTGGAATTTTTCTAGCTAACATTTCCTGCCCGCCCACCCACCTGCCAAAGATAGCTTCCACATTGAGAACAACAAAAATACACTATGGGGCAATCCTATGGCAAGATCCATCAAGATGAGCAGCTTAGAAGTAGCAGCTCTCTGTCTCAGCTCATTGGTTCTTGACCCAGACTGCATTAAGCCCCCGAAGCTGGTTCAGCCAAAGTGTAACTTGTTCATCCCAGCTCAACTGAGCCAGTCTAAGTCCTCCAAAAAAATGTGTTCTGGAGACATGGTGGGGCCAGGACCAGAGAAAGGCTGGATACTAAGCCCATTCAGCTCAGTCATGTGACCGGATGCCCCAGCATAAAACATGTTTCAAAAGATAATAATAATAATAATAATAATAATAATAATAATAATAATAATAATTTGGGCGGCTTCCAACAGAAGAATAAAACACAATAATCTATTAAACATTAAAAGCCTTCAGATGTCTTCTAAAAGCCTTCAGATGTCTTCTAAAAGTCTGGTAGTTGTTTTCCTTTTTGACACCTGATGGGAGGGCGTTCCACAGGGTAGGTGCCACCACCGAGAATGCCCTCTGCCTTCTCGGTGGACTTCTCTTTACCAGGCTTAGGCAGAGCAGCAGAGCAGCAGAGCAGCAGAGTTTGGACCTTCTCTAACTATAAACTGGCTTAACTTACACCAGTTTGCTTTACGCCAACCTCTTGTGCATAGGATGCCTCCCTTAATTTTTAAAACAGCAGCTGAAAGGCACATTAAATGAACTGTGCTGTTTTAGGAGTTTTAAAGGAGTTTTAAACAAATTAAAAACACAGAAGGGGAAAATAGTTCTTTGCTGCTCTTGGAAAACTCAAGAGAGGAGGGCTTAACTGAACCTCTCATGTCCCTACCTAACAGTGCCATATTAGCACTTTTAATTGCGCCAATGAATGTAATATTTATAGTGAATCCCTAGTGCATCTACTCATAGAATCATAGAATTGTAGCGTTGGAAGGGACCATGAGGGTCATCTAGTGCAACCCCCTGCAATGTAGGAATCCATGACAAATGGCCTTCCAACCTTTGCTTCAAAACCTCTAAGGAAGGAGAGTCCACCAGAGGGAGTGGAACAGAATAGCTCTTACCATCAGACAGTGGAACAGACCCTCTCAGAAGGTGGTGGACTCTCCTTCCCTGGATGTTTTGAAGCAGAGGTTACTCACATGGTTGTATACCTTCCAACTAACTATGCACCACAGCAGACTTCAAGAGAACAGCAGAATGGCTGTTTTGTGGAAAATGACAAATGATAAGCTCTGAGGGCAGCTCACATGGAACTAAACCAGCAGGGCACAACATAAATTCCACCCACTGAATAGGAGCAGCAATGGTTGTAGTCCAACTACACACCATATAGTACAGCAGCCAATGCAAATGAAGAATAACTGGTGTAACATGTTCTGAAAAGTGATCACCAGAAACCACTCTGGTTTCTCTGCTAAGAACCTAGAAACATTTAGTAGTGAGAAATCACTCCCTTTTTCTACCACAAAGAACCCATTGTCTTTGGTTCTTAGGCTACTGCAGGGCCTAAAGAATTCTTATCTCTGTTTCCATTCAGTAAATTTTAGAGGAGTATTGTTACTGTGCAAGCTGGATTTCAAAGGGGCAGAGGAACCAGAGACCAAATTGCAAACATGCACTGGATTACTGCATGGAGAAAGCTAGAGAGTTCCAGAAAAACATCTACTTCTGCTTCATTAACTACACAAAAGCCTTTGACAGTGTCAACCACAGAAAACTATGGCAAGTTCTTAAGGAAATGGGAGTGCCTGATCACCTCATCTATCACATGAGAAATCTCTGTGTGGGACAAGAAGCTACAGTTAGAACTGGATATGGAACAACTGACTGGTTTAAAATTGGGAAAGGAGTACGACAAGGCTGTATATTGTCTCCCTGCTTATTTAACTTATATACAGAATTCATCATGCGAAAGGCTGGACTGGAGGAATCCCAAGCCGGAATTTAGCTGTTCGGCAGTGGAATTTGCTGCCAATGAGTGTGGTGGAGTCTCTTTCTTTGGAGGTCTTTAAGCCGAGGCTTGATGGCCATATGTCAGGAATGCTTTGATGGTGTTTCCTGCTTGGCAGGGGGTTGGACTGGATGGACCTTGTGGTCTCTTCCAACTCTATGATTCTAAGATTGCCGGGAGAAATATCAACAACCTCAGATATGCAGATGACACAACTTTGATGGCAAAAAGTGAGGAGGAATTAAAGAACCTCTTAATGAGGGTGAAAGAGGAGAGCGCAAAATATGGTGTGAAGCTCAATATCAAAAAAACTAAGATCATGGCCACTGGTCCCATCACCTCCTGGCAAATAGAAGGGGAAGAAATGGAGGCAGTGAGAGATTTTACTTTCTTGGGCTCCATGATCACTGCAGATGGTGACAGCAGTCATGAAATTAAAGGATGCCTGCTGCTTGGGAGAAAAGCGATGCCAAACCTAGACAGCATCTTAAAAACCAGAGACATCACCTAGCCGACAAAGGTCCATATAGTTAAAGCTATGGTTTTCCCAGTAGTGATGTATGGAAGTGAGAGCTGGACCACAAAGAAGAATTATGGTACTGGAGGAGACTCTTGAGAGTCCCATGGACTGCAAGAAGATCAAACCTATCCATTCTGAAGGAAATCAGTCCTGAGTGCTCACGTGAAGGACAGATCCTGAAGCTGAGGCGCCAATACTTTGGCCACCTCATGAGAAGAGAAGACTCCCTGGAAAAGACCCTGATGTTGGGAAAGTTTGAGGGCACAAGGAGAAGGGGGTGACAGAAGATGAGATGGTTGGACAGTGGTCTCGAAGCCACCAACATGAGTCGGACCAAACTGCGGGAGGCAGTGGAAGACAGGAGTGCCTGGCATGCTCTGGTGCATGGGGTCACAAAGAGTCGGATATGACTAAACGGCTAAATAACAACAACAATTGTTACTGTGCTGGCATCAAGGTGACATGGGGCTGACTCATATTTAATCTAGAACTCTGGAACTTCCCAGACTTCATGTACATCAAGTTTTCAGTCTTCATGCATGGGCTGGGTATGTTCATGCATACCTGCTGGAAAGGCAGGTATTAATTGCAACCTTAAAATAAACATTACACGGTAGATGCTTGTAGCTGTCTCCCATCTGTTTTGCATTTATCAAAAAAAACACTGAAAGAGAATCAAGGGAGAGGGAGTAGTGCATAAACCTTTTTCTGCAAAACACTTTCCTTTTCAAGGTGGCCTACCATAAACTGTTTTCCCACACATGGGGGAAGATACAGCTGTGGACAAGAAAGCCACCTGGACTGGAACACACCTTATCATAACTACTTGCTTGTCATATTGTAAACAACATATGAGGTGAGAGCCTAAGAGTATTTGTTGCATCATAAGGTATTTATAGACCTCCTAGTGCACAAGCTCCGAGTCCTGCACTATGGTTAGGAGTCAGGGAAGGAACCCTATTTCTTTCTTAAATCATCAGAGACCTTACTGTGTGCTCAATGTTCAGTCTCTTTGTGCACAATCTAGACTCCTGGCAGAGTAAAGTGAATCCGCATCCCATCAAAACCTTTTGGAAAGGAACTGATACCGCATCACTAAGGACCAGCCCAAGACATTTTGGCACCTGAGGCAGAAACACAAAATAGCAGACACAAACACTTGCTAGGGTATAAGCATTGGGAAAAGGGGGGAAATAATGATCTACATTGGGAACAGGGGTGGAAGGAGACCAAACAGTGCCTCCTATTTACCAAGAGGCCACTGTAGAGGCTGCTGAGGAGAAGCAGGTCCGGCCTCCAAGGAGTCCACCACGAATGTAGCTGCCACTACAGAAGCAGTGGGCGCTCTATTCCATGGGGGCTGGAGCTATACCCCTGTTGATCCTGCCCAAGGTGGTTGCCTCACCTTGCCCTATGGGTGGGCTGGCCCTGTCTGCACTATACATTTAAAGCAGTATCATACCTCTTTAAATAGTAATGGCTTCCCTCAGAGAATCCTGGGAATTGTAGTTTGTTAAGGGTGCTGAAAGCTGTTAGGAGAGCCCCCTTCCCCTCACAGAGCCACAATTTTCCAGAGCATACCCTCCAACATTTCTCCAATGAAAATATGGATGTCTTATTACATCATCATAATCATAATTTCATTATTTATACCCGACCCACCTGAGTGGTTTGCCCCAGCCACTCTGGGCAGCTTTCAACATATATACACATAATAAAACATTAAACATTAATAAACTTATCTATACAGGGGTGTCTTCTAAAGGTTATATAGTTACTTATCTCCTTGGCTCGTGGGTCACACCCTTCAGTATTTCTCCAATGAAAATAGGGATGTCCTAAGGAAAAGCAGGACATTCCAGGATCAAATCAGATATTGGGACAGCTTATTATGTAAATCTGTGACTGCCCCTGAAAAACAAAGAGATTGATTGTTGAACCATTTTGGGAACTGTAACTCCTGGATGAGACATGAGGTTTCCTCACAACTCTCAGCACCATTAACAAACTATATTTCCCAAGGATTCTTTGGGAGACAACATGACTAGTTAAAGTGGCTTTGTGGTACTTTAACTGTATACTGTGGTCTTTGTCCATGGAGTTTTCTTGGCAAAATACTGGAGTGGTTTGCCAGTTCCTTCTCCAGCTGGATCACATTTAGACTAAACTCTCAGCTATGACCTGTCCATCTTGGGTGGCCCTGCATGGCATAGCTCATAGCTTCTCTGAGTTATTCAAGCCCCTTCGCCATGACAAGGCAGTGATCCATGAAGGATGACAGAAGACAAGAAGAAGAAGACAGGAGTGCCTGGCATGCTCTGGTCCATGGGGTCACGAAGAGTTGGACATGACTAAATGACTAAACAACAACAACTGTATACTGCAGACAGGGCCTAAGTGGCTCTGTTTAGCCTTGTTCAAGGCTTGTGACTCTGCTTATTTCTGTTAAAGAGAATGAACGGAACATTCATTGCAGATTTTTGCCCCCCCCCCCGGCTGCATATACCCCCTATTTTAATACTTATTTTTAATTAGCCTCTGACTTTATATTTTTAACATAATTATGCTATTTACTTGATATGCAGTTGACTGTCACTCAGTATGAACAAAGGCAACATTGCATTTGTCCTTTTCAAGGGAAGCTTCAATGTAAAATATATTCAGTATCCAAGTAAACAGTCTCTGGCATCCCTGTGGACCAAGACATTAAACGTATTTTTGAAACAGCTATAGAATACAGGTGCGTTACCAGAAAATGCTGTAGGATTTTTTTTAACCACTGAGCTATCTGCTTTTTTAAAACAACAACAACAACAACAACAACAACAACAACAACAACAACAACAACAACAACAACAACAACAACAACAACACATACACTTCATGGCCCCCCAACTGCTGTTTGCAGGACAACATTCTCCCCAACTTACATACCAAAAATGATAGATATCTCAAAAATGGTTGCAGATTGTGGGGGGGGGGGACTAGCTACAGTATACTCTAGGTTTTCATTGGCCTTTGACAATGCTAAATAAAATGGATATATAAAGGCTTTATGAGGAAGGGAGATACTGACTACTTAGTTCCATCTTGCTGTATCAAGGAATCATTGGCTAAGGAAACTTCCTCCTTCAAGGCAAGAGCCAGTTTCATTTCCTTTCATTTCTTTATTAATAATTGACAAACCTTGTTTGCTCTTAACAGAGTGTTAATGACCAGACTGAACTATTCTTTCAGAGACCACTACCAATTTCAAAATTGCTTCTTCTTCTAGTCAGGGTTGCTGTAAATCCATAAACGTTAAGAAAGTCAACACAATCCCTATAATTAATTAAAAGGTGAGATGTGTATATTCCCAAAGGACAGACGCTACGTAGACATTTAAGGCCTCTATCTCAGCTGTTCATATGCTCTGAGATTTCTTTTAAATGCAAATTGCCATTTATGAAATATGTCATCCTGGTGTCAGAACGGTAACAACATATCACAATTTGTGGCAGCTCCAAATTCATAATTCACTGATTTTATTTTTAAGCCACTTGGCAAGAAACATAAAAGGAAATGGCATAGACAGTGATATGCACCTGAGAAATCAATATTAATATATCAGTGTCACTGGCTTGATAGCAAAATTGTATCCAGTTGAAATATTATTATTCTATATATATATATATATATATATATAGAGAGAGAGAGAGAGAGAGAGAGAGAGAGAGAGAGAGAGAGAGAGAGAGAGAGAGAGAGAGAGAGAGAGAGTATTTTGAAAGGAGAGAAAAAGGTTTCTGGTGCCCAAATGCCTCTGGGCACATGTACCTCGAATATACACATCGTAGATCATGAATAAGAAAAGAGCTAAACAATTTGATGAATGGCTAAATCTCAATATATAGGATAAACATTTATTCTAGAGCAAGGACATTAAGGCCAGTGTGCTGCTGCCAACAAAATCAGCAGTGCCACCACTCCTCCTCATCGCTTCCCTGTAAGAAATAAGGATGCTTTATGTGCAGTATGTTGTCACTGCACAGCTTGAGCATCCCTAAATATTTAGAAGAGCAGGGATCACATGGCTGCTGTTTGTGGTGGCAACAACCAACATTCTGCTGCAAAGTCTAGTTCCCGTTGTAAAGAGCGAGATGAGCGCCGCAACCCCAGAGTCGGACACAACTGGACCTGATGGTCAGGGGCCCCTTTACCTTTATGCATTGAAGTAGGGTTGTGAAGTAGGGATGTTACGGTTTCATCTTTTTGTAAGCCACTTTGAGGTTTTGTTTTGTTTTGTTTTTAGAATCAAGCATGATATAATTTTCAATAAAAATAAATAAATAAATAGACTGTGCATTATGCGCAGTTCTCTTCAGAGAAATGTCAGTATGTGAGCACCTGCTCATGCGCATATGGTCCATGTGATCAGGATACTCACAAAACAGCTGATAAAAATCTGGAATTTCTTCAGAAATTCAAATGGCATAGAATTCCAGAGTTTGGAAAGTATGAACTACATCTGAAAATTTTAATTTTAAGAAGAACCTGTCACATACAAAGGAACAATGTAAAAGTAAAGGGGTAAAGGGACCCCTGACCATTAGGTCCAGTCGTGACCGACTCTGGGGTTGTGTGCTCATCTCACATTATTGGCCAAGGGAGCCGGCCTATAGCTTCCATGTCATGTGGCAAGCATGACAAACCCGCTTCTGGCAAACCAGAGCAGCACATGGAAACGCCGTTTACCTTCCTGCTGTAGTGGTTCCTATTTATCTACTTGCACTTTGACATGCTTTCGAACTCAGGGCCGGCCCTACGTATAGGCTGGGTGGCTCAGGGCACCATGGCGCCGGCCTGCCAGGAGGGCGCCGCGAGCTGCGCCCGCCCGCTGGCCGGCCAGTCCGCCGGTCAGCTGCGCCCACCCGCCCACTGCGCTGGGAAACGGGGCAGGAGGGCGCCGGAGAGATTGCGCTGTGCCTGCCCGCCCGCCACGCAGCGCGCTGCGCCCACCCGCCCACCGTGCTGGGAAACGGGGTGGGAGGGCACCGGAGAGATCGCGCTGTGCCTGCCCGCCCGCCCACCGTGCTGGGAAATGGGGCGGGAGGGCGCCGGAGAGATCCGGCGCACCATGGCGCAAGGGGCGCTTAAGACGGCCCTGTTCAAACTGCTAGGTTGGCAGGAGCTGGGACTGAGCAACGGGAGCTCACCCCGTCACAGGGATTCAAACCGCCGACCTTCTGATCAGCAAGCCCTAGGCTCAGTGGTTTAACCCACAGCGCCATCTGGGTCCCTTAGGAACAACTAAGAAGCAGAAAAGTCCAGCCACAAAACAAGCAAAAAGCAAATTGGAAGCCAGGATAATACAGTACCTATTAATTTCACTCAAGAATGAGAGGGTTCTGACCCATAGGATTTTCACAAACAAAAATCATTCCAGGCCTAATTCAGACATTTTGGCTCACAATGAACGCCATACATGTGGAATCTTTAATCTCTGAACTGACCTTAAACATATTAATATTAATATGTTTGTACATTATTAATAAATAGTACAGAAACTTGGGGAACATGGTTAATGTTGAAATTTAAATATTATTCATATAGATTTGGTTCCTGATATTTATTCTGTGAGTGGAACACTCATTTTTGTGAACAGAGGGGAAGCTTTAAATCCAAGCCAAAATAATTTGCACAATGTAATCTGTCTGAAATTTGGCCATTCACCATAGGAAATTTTCAGTCCACATGGCCAAAGATGTAAATACTTGACTTATTAATAGTGATCTTTGCCTCTAGGATGAAAACATCTGTTTGTTATATTAATTGCTGAGAGATACTGGGTCGGGTCCAGACTTTGCCTTCTGTGGGTGGAAAGCCTCCATCTGTACACGGAAAGACTTTGGATGCAGCAAAGGGATCCCATTGGTGGGCTTGGTTAGGCGACATTTGCAGATTCGCCTTCTCTGGCCCTCTCCAGTACCTGGAGTGTTCTGGAGGATCCCCAACCCAGAGACTCCCAATACTGGAGACTGCAGAGGGAGGAGGAATCAGCAAAGTAATTCCCCCCTCTGCCAGTGCAAGCATTCTCAAAGTGGAACTTAAATAAATAAATAACAACAACCCATTAAAGGTAAAGGACCCCTGACAGTTAAGTCCAGGCATGGATGACTCTGGGGTTGTGGCGCTCATCTCGCTTTACTGGCCAGCGTACAGCTTCCAGGTCATGTGGCCAAGCATGACTTGACTAAGCCGCTTCTGGCAAACCAGAGCAGTACATGGAAATGCCGTTTACCTTCCCACTGGAGTGATACCTATTTATCTACTTGCACTTTGACATGTTTTCGAACTGCTAGGTGGGCAGGAGCAGGAACGGAGCAACAGGTGCTCACCCCGTCGCAGGGATTCAAACAGCTGACCTTCCGATCAACAGGCCCTAGGCTCTGTGGTTTAGACCACAGTGCCACCCGCATCCCTAACAATAACCCATATTATAACCCACTGAAACCCAAACTGCGCATATACACATGTATCTGGGAGTAAGCGCCACTAAGCTCATTCAGAATTACTCCTCAGTCGACATGTATAGATATTCACATTTAGTAGAGATGAGCTGAATTTTCAGAAATGGCAAACCCTACCCTACCCCACTGGGACACAGGTGGTGCTGTGGGTTAAACCACTGAGCCTAGGGCTTGCCGATCAGAAAGTCGGCAGTTCGAATCCCCGCGACGGGGTGAGCTCCCATTGCCCCGGTCCCTGCTCCTGCCAACCTAGCAGTTCGAAAGCACATCAAAGTGCAAGTAGATAAATAGGTATCGCTACAGCAGGAAGGTAAACGGCGTTTCTGTGCGCTGCTCTGGTTTGCCAGAAGCAGCTGGCTACATGAGGTGGAAGCTGTCTGCGGACAAACGCCAGCTCCCTCGGTCAATAGAGCGAGATGAGCGCCGCAATCCCAGAGTCATCTGCGACTGAACCTAACAGTCAGCTGTCCCTTAACTGTTACCTTTACCCTACCCCAATAAAAGATGAACACCCCAACAGAAGCTAAGATAATACATGGGTATGATCTCAAAAACATCACCACCAAAGGCTGGGTAGATAAAATAATGGCTGATGGGCCACGTGCAGCTTGCTGGGTCACACAAGCTGCCAAATTTGCCAAGGAAAAAAGCAAACCATTATCAGGAGAGTTCTTTTAAGCCTTCCTATCTGGTGCTTATGTTTGCAACAACAAATATTGTAAAATCAAATTTCTTGTAAATTATCTCTCTTTTCCCTCTCACTCCTGGCCTTGCATGCTTCACCCCTCTAGCAGAGAGCTTAATGAAATTTGACTCTTAACCTGTCTGCTTCATTCTTGTAGAGTCTTGTGTCATCTGCTTCTCAGCAGGAGTGATAAATCTTATCCCGCTGTTGACTTGATACCCCTCTCCCAGCAATTTAAATGTACTGTTCCTTATGCTTGTTGCGCACAGCTTATCTGTTAGCTGTTTCATTTACTATTGCTAACCGAATACGTAAAGATAGCATCAAGCTACTCCAAGAAAAGTGGAGAAGTGTTTGTTTGTTTGTTTGTTTGCTTGTTTGTTTGTTTGTTTAAAAAAGAAAGACCTTCTGATTATCTCAGACTGGTCAAGTAACTGGAATGTAACAATACGATGTCACCTGTCTGGTTTGTAGTAGAGAGGAGGGAGAAAAAGTGCATTTCAAGATAAATCCCTTTTGAAAGCATAAAGATGAACTGGAAGTCACTTTAGCTGCCAAGACCTAACCTAAATGTTCCAGACTTGAACTGCAACAGATATTAGAAGATTGTCACCTCCAGTCTCTGGAGAGTTCAGTTTGCCGCATTGCTTATTCTGTTTTAGGCGTCCTCACTGTCAGCAATGCAAATTGGTGAGATCCATAATTACCACCATCTTCACACAAAGGAGATGAATGAAATGCAATCCTTCATTCCCATCCTCAAATGCATTCACTTACTTTTAACTTGGGGATCAAGCAGTGGTTTAGCATGGGGAGGAAGCCTGGCGGGGCTGTAGCCCTGGGCACATTCTTTTTGAGGGGGCACAAGCAACCACAGGCTCCCTCATCAAGGGAAACCGCACCCTGGCCTGGCCTTCAGTAGCAACAGTACAGCAACAGTAGCTGTATTATGCGGGATCCTGAATAAAACTGTTGAAGCCTACTTTCAGTTCGGAAAGTATTTTGGCAGGATGCACGAAACCCTCTTGCTACTTTTAGATATTGCCTGTGAGTCTTCAGTATTTTGTCAGGATTCCTCTTGAGTGGGGTTTAGCAGTTTTTCTAATATATTAAGAATTCCTGTTGCCAATTACTGTTTCACAGAGCAGCTAAATGTACTCAACATTTCACTGGTGGGACTTAATAGCATGATATAAGCACGCCCTTTAGTGTGGAGTTACAGCTGGTCTGAAACAAGCGTTTTAAGTATCAGCACTCTGATGTTATACCAGCATGAAATGCTAACTTATGCTGTATAACTATAACATTTGTCAAGCTGCAGGGAAGGAAATGAATAAACGTATGCAACAAACTGTATTCTGTTACTCCTAGAACCTTGCACATAGAGCGGGAGTTTGGGCGTCTCTGAGGCTCAGTCACACTTCTGTTTGCCCCGCTGCTTTCACCTTGGAAAACCTGCTATTTAGTGCTGAATCAGGAGAAGTGGCAATTGGATTTTCTGCAGATTGCTGTTTGTTTCCATTTGGTGCTAAAGAGCAGATTTTCAGGGGGAAAGTAGCAGGTCAAAGCCAAAACAACTCTGAGTTATGCTTAGAAAAAAACAGGACAAGTGAAAAATTGCTCAGACCCATGTGTTCTAGGCACAGGACAAACAGAATGTGGACGATCCCAAAGCTGATTGTTTTTCCAGTCTTAAATTCAGTTCTCCACATTTCCTCATGAGTTTGGTCGTCTTGAAAATTAATCAGCATTTAGTACAGATTTAGTACAGCATTTTAGTACAGAGTAATCAGCATTTTAGTACATTTCTTGTATTATTTTCACACCACACACACACACACACACAAACTTGGAGAAGAATGAACTTTGAAAATAACTGTTTTGGTTCACATAAAGATAAAGGTAAAGGACCCCTGACAGTTAAGTCCAGTCGCAGACGACTCTGGGGTTGTGGCGCTCTTCTCGCTTTATAGGCCGAGGGAGCCAGCGTTTGTCTACAGACAGTTTTTCCGGGTCATGTGGCCAGCATGACTAAGCTGCTTCTGGCATTTGATCAGCTTCCCATTGTGCTGGATGAAAGGAAAAGAATATACTTTCATACTGTTCAGTTGCTACATGATGAAAATTTCAGGCAGCCAAGCCATCTGGTGATGTGTGTAAACTGAACTCTCTGCTGATAAGTGCAACCACTGTAATCATTAAATAGTTGACCCAGCAGAAAGGCAGTTTGCTGCAGAAGGAAAACAAAAATCATACCAGCCCCCCCCCCCCAATTTAATGGCTTGCTATGCCATTGAGGATCCCACCCTTCTAGGTCTTAAAAGCAAACCATCTCACCTGTTCTGCTGCAGCAGGATTCTCCTTTATTGTGGGGGTTCTGCTGTTAATTCTTCTGGTTTGAGAAGTTCAATGCCTTTGAAGATGATCATTTAGACTCTAACATAATATTCCCTTGTGAGAATTCTTGGCTCATGTGTCATATCTCAAGAAGGGGGCAGAGCTCAGCGAAACAGCACAGAAACTCAGTTTCAATCCACAGCACCTGCTGCACTTCCAAGTATTTAAAGTAGCAAGAGGCTGCCTGGGATCTTGCAGAGCAGAGTAGGCAACCCTAGGCTAAATGGCCAATGGTCTAACTCACTGCAAAGGAGGTTCATCTGTTTATCATGTCATTAAAGAGTATCTGTGGGAAAGAGAGGAAGCTGATATTGGTAAAACTAACAAAATCAGAAAGAACTCCTGGAAGGATTAACTTGTCAACAGGGCACCCTGGAGGCCAAAATAAAAGGGAACATCGGGAGTCAAAATAACTGTTTTAAAATGCATGCTTTAGATTTATTTTAAGCAACATTTTTCTTTACTGACCTAAGATGAAGGATGAGTGGATTCCACACTCCCATTCCACTTTGAGGTTTTAAACACTTTGAGGCTTTGTTTTATTTCTACACAAAAGAGGTATATAAAGTTTTTGAAATAAATAAACAAACTCCCATGCCTGCTCAAACAGATGCTGCAGTGTAGCAGCCATTGTGACGGGTTCTGCCATGTGAGCACAGTAAAGCACCCACTTCCTGGAGTGCATGGCTTGGACTGGCTGTTCTATGCCTCCATCCTCCTCAAGGGCCATTGCCAACAGTGCTGTCTGATAACTTGGGAGCAAGAAAATTACTAGGTGAGAAAGCCAGCTAGTCAAAAAGCCCAAGCTAACGTGATGCCATCAGGTTGCTGGCTTAAGAGGGTGGGAATGGCCAGGGAGCTCAGGAGTAATAATCAGAGAGTTTCAGGATCAATAGCTGAGGGATAACAACTGCCACTGTTCCAGCATGTGGCAGCTGCTTAATGGAAGGGTGTTTTTTGCATTGTTTAAAATTATACCCCACCTTTCCACATACATAGGGTTAGAGTGATACTAAACCTGGCCTGAACAGAATGGCACAATCACCAGTGCCTTGGAAGCCCTCCCACACATGGGCACCAGGATGGACTGTGGGGGCAAACAGATGGTACCAAGGCCTGCTTGCAATCCAGCAGATACAGAGGTTCAACCCTGTACCTGCCATTGGCACGGCTTCTCTGAAGGCTTTCCATACACCTGCTTGTATGTTTGGTTTGCAACACTTCATTGGCAGTGACTTGTGGTAGGTGGGCGAAGCTGGTAGAGCATAGTGGAGGAACATCTCCACCCAATCCAATCTCTCCTCCCCTGCCCCTTCACCCAGCACAATAGTGGTTTGGATTGCTCTGTTAGAGCCCACTAAGAGAAGAAGAAGAAGAAGAAGAAGAAGAAGAAGAAGAAGAAGAAGAAGAAGAAGAAGAAGAAGAAGAAGAAGAAGAAGAAGGAGGAGGAGGAGGAGGAGGAGGAGGAGGAGGAGGAGGAGGAGGAGGAGGAGTTTGGATTGGATATCCCACTTCATCACTACCCTAAGGAGTCTCAAAGTGGCTAACAATCTCCTTTCCCTTCCTCCCCCACAACAAACACTCTGTGAGGTGAGTGAGGCTGAGAGACTTCAGAGAAGTGTGACTAGCCCAAGGTCACCCAGCAGCTGCAGGTGTAGGAGCAGGGAAGCGAACCCAGTTCACCAGATTACGAGTTCACCACTCTTACCCACTACACCACACTGGCACTCAATGAAGTTTTACTCAGAGTAGACCCACTAAACAGGCACCCCCTGCCCCAATTAAACAACAACAGCAATAATGAAAGGCCAACTCTCTTGCTTTTAAAATGATCGCAGCACTGGGCTTTGCTGGGCAGCAAAGGGGAGTGTAGTGCCAATGAGCGCCATGCCGAGAACCCCGGCTCTGTGTCATTGTATGAGTATCCTGAGAGGCCTGATTTGCATGATCTTCTCCCATCTTTTTGAGAGGGTGGGGATTCTCACAGTGCTTCCATGCAGTCAACCATTTAGGTGGAGGTTCAAATTCATATGGGAGACTATTTGCACGTTGGAGGTGATGCCACATTGATATTTACTTACTGGATGGGGAAATACTGCTACTACGAACAAGTGTAGTACAAAAGAAAAGCACATGTTTATTGGCCTTCTATTCTACAAGCTTATATTTTCATTTCTCTTGTTTTCTCTCTCTCATGATCTCTTCTCAGTCCTCCAAATGTGCCATGCTCTTCATTTTTAAATATTCATAAAAAGGGTGGATAAAATGTCAGAGTTTTATCTCACTTCTCTGGCTGATGAATTACTTTTTCTTGTAAGATGAGAATAATATAAATTAGGAATGTTTAAAATGTCATCCCGTTACTGAATTAGAGATGCTTCTGAAGGAACAGAAACCAGTAACGAAAAATACTCACTATATCCTTGCACTAAATAATAATAAATCACTCGGTGTGCATATCCACTATGGTTGAAAATGAGAATGGTTCTCAGCTCAAATAGGATTGCATGCCAGATCGCCACATGGCAGTCAACCATAGTATGTGCAATTGCAGTTCCCTTTTACTGGCATGGGTGGACATGGGTGGACATTGCTGGCATGGGTGGACAACACCACAATGCAATGTTGTCAGGACATATGTAAGTAGTGTGGAAACTGACTCAACACTGGACTGCTATTTTAGCAGCAGCCCCATGGTAGTAAAAGTGTTTTATGGGCCAATGACTTCTGAAGCAAATTGTTACTCTACTTCATCAGCAAATGCATTTTGACCTGTTGCTGTAGGTCAGTCTCAGCAATACACTTGGCACTCATTTCCAGTTATTCATTGTGCTCTGATCCAGAAGGAGGAAAAGTGCACACAACCAGGAGCTGTGTATACAAATCCCCAGGCAGAAAGCCCTGATCAGGAACGCACATGGCTCTAGTCAAACTGCCTGTTTAGGAGAAGCATGGAGGGGCAAGGGGGAGCTATAGAATGGTTGGCAATCTGCACTATGTACTATGTACTTCTTCTCACAGCAACACATCAGGAGATAAGGATGCCAGAGTAAACTGTTTGTGCTAAGTCTCCAAGCCACCATGGCAGTTAATAATTAATTGGTGTTGCCAAAAGTGGTGTCAGAAAAACAAAAATAACAAGAGTGAATATATTTTGTTCTGATCCCCCTTCCATTTAATCTTTCCAGCACAACTTCCTAGGTAGAAAATTTATAAATCCCACTTCCCCCTTTAAAACAGTAGGTGTCCCTCATACAAGCTATAACTCTTGCATAATTGGGTATTCTAGGACTCTTTCCAAATTTTGTGTGACAGGAATAATTTTTCAAGAACACATCTGCCATAAGTTTTAAAAGTGAAACAACAAAAACTTGGAACAATTATCCACAAGAACTATATCATGTGATTTATGCTGTGTATATGATATGAGGTAGAAATTCATAGCTTGCTTTTCTTGCACTGCTCTAAGTACATTTTCCAACTTCCACATTAACTCCCTTCTAATAAATATCTAATAGCCCCACAAGCTGCACCTTGTATGACTATGTGATTGTTACAGTGCCTTCTGCTTAGGCTTGGTAAAGGCTCAATTGCAGTTTGGTACTTCGTATCCATATGAAAACAACAGAAATGTAGAGATTTCAGGATTACTTCCAGCTTTAAGTGCAATACATAAATATGTATTTATTTTAAATATTTATCCTCTGCCTTTCCATCTTTATGATCCACAGTGGTTTTCAGCAATAGAAGCAATGCATTTGAAAACATAATAAAATATCATGAAGGCAGGGGCAAAAGAAGAGGCAACTAAGCCACAGGGCACTGGGATGGCTATATTATCTGCCATGCTCAGTGGCCTCATAAGTAACCATGGTTAATCTGGTGCTTTGCCAAAATCTGTTCTCCAATTTCTTGCAAGTTTTCTTTCTCTGCAGAGGAGGCTATCATGTTACTTGCCTCATTCCAATTATTTTACAATTTTTGTGGATGCAGGATTTTGACCATACTTTGTTGCAAGGTGGTTGAGGGCGGTGTGTGCACCCCCTATCCAGTAAACACTTATCCCATTCCCTTCAGCATCCTTGGCTGCCTATGCTAACTTTACATATCCTAACTTCTCATATGCACCAATGGGGTCTTAGCTGGCAGTGTCTGACTGGGGGAAGATCTTGGGGTTGTGGAGGATAGCTCAATGAACATGTAAGCTCCAACAAATCCCTCCGTTGCCTCGCTGACAATTTCATTTACCAGAAAGTGGAAGAAGTAACAAGTGGATCATCTATCTTAGACCTGGTCCTCACCAACAGGGAGGAACTGATCAACAAAGTGGAATAATTCAGAAACTTGGGAGGAAATGATCATGTTCCCCTGGGTTTCATGATACAGAGGCAACAGAAAGCTGAGTGTAGTCACACATATACTCTGGACTTCAAGAGCAAAATGCATGGGTGGACAGCAGGGACGCGGTGGGGTGGGATGGGGGTAAATCAGATATGGGAAGGGGAAGGAAAAAAGGTGATGGAAGGTAGGGTACAACAAGGGTAAAAGAAACAGAGGTAACAAAGAGCGGTAGGAAGGGGGGGGCAAAGAGGAATACAACTGATTCACAAGGCTTCTCCACCGAGCTCAATCTGATCTGATCTGATCCAATGCGCACAGCGAAAAGAGGAAGCTCAACGCTGCATGCAGGGAATGTATAACTTCTAAGCTTTCAATCAATAGTTGGCAACATCAAAATCTCCCCAACAACCAGAGGAGCCCAATCACATCAATGGCCATCCAAACTAACCCGCCCAGCAACAGAGGGTTGTCTTGCTAGCCCCCACCGCAACACGTGCTCTCCATGAAGGAGAACACACTTTCCCCAAAAAACAGACCAGAGGCAATTGTATTTCATCCAGCAGAGTTTTACTACTACTGAAGGCAAATGAGCTTTACAGTCACAAATCCATACAACTTCAGGAATGGCACAGTCCATAAGAAATCCAATTGCAGCAGACAACTTAAACTTTCAATAAGACTAAAATTAAGCACTTAAACATACTATGTACAGAATGTTAGGATAATTGCTATCTGAGCTGCTCCAGCAAGGAGTAGTATGATTTGTGTATGTCATGTGAGCGTGAGAAAGGAAGTTTGTATTATCTCTTCCTTCTGCACTTTTGGATGATAGTTTCTCTTTTGAGTTACTACGCAGTTGTGTAATGGTGCTGAGAGGGCGCACACATACCGATGTATATAAGACTGTTAATAAAGTCGTTTTTAGAACTACGAACGCCTCTTTCTTCTGCCAAGATATGCCAGAAGATTGGCATGCTCTCTTCTCCAGAGGAGGGGAATCGCCTATTGCCGGCTCCCCTGGACTGAAGGGAGATTTACAGCCAGGGTCTGAGCCACCGGGAAACGGTGCCAGAGCTATGGGGAGTCCGCCACCTCCCCAGGGCGTTTTCCAACACAGAGCACCACGCCAGAAGGAAAGAGAGACAGACAGTGAGACTCAGGCTCCTTCTGGCCTGTTCTTATAGTCAGCATGACCTTGAGTGAAAGAGATAACAGAACCAGTTTGAACCAGCTGCTCAGCTTCTCTGAAGGTATAGCCAAAACATCGGCTAGAAACTTCCAGCTTGCACCAGCTTATATCACACAGAGAAGCTTCCAGAACCCTCTTGAAACAACTAGAATAGGAAAGATCAATACTTTTTGCACCGAGAAATGCAAACTGACAATAGGTTATCACAGCTTAGTAAGGGGTTGAGCTATATGGATAAAAAAATATTATTTTAGGTGCAGAATTTAAAAAGAACTCATGAACACAATTTGCTGGACATAAACAGAATGTGGTTTTTGTTTGTGCAAGCAACAAACATCTGCCTAAATTGGTGTTGACTCTAATTACCTTAGATGAATGCTTTAGATTGAATGATGATGAATTTATCTTCATTTCAAATACAATTCCTCACAGCCTGCAGTTTGCTCCTCATTTAGCAGAGCTGGTCTGACAGCACTAATAAATTTAGAACAGCAAAAAGTTATTGAAAGTATTCTGGACCAAGGTGACTTTAAGCATCTTCAAAGCAAAGGGTATACAAAGTTCCCTCTCTCTTAGGCTATTCTTGATGTAGGCAGAACGACTAATCCAAACACAAAAGACACAATGATATTAATTTGTCACCAAAAGCTTGGGGGTAAAGCAAAAGAGAAGGAGAAATGAATGTGCTGCAAGAGCTGTTCAGTGTCAATATGAAAAATGTATCCAAAAATATTGGATTTGTTTGTGGCCTGACATGCCTTTCCAGGGGCACTAGAACCATCACCTTGGAAAAGTTACCTGAACAAGCCTTGTAATTATGAATCTTGCATTGGAAATAACTGGAAACCGATGCCCGTCTGTTTTCTCTTTTCCAGATCTATCACCTCAGATTTCCACAGTGTATCTCCGAAGTTCTTGTGGATATATCAAGTATCCATCAAAATGAAGGAAATGGATGTACATGCACATGTGTATTATATTCATTGCTTTCCATGGGATGTGCATGCAGATGTGTCTCCTCATTCCTGAACCTCCTGGATAGCTTGGTCAAGACCAGAGTTTGTGTTTCCAAACCAAATAATTTCTTTTTCCTGGTAGCAAGTAAATCAGATGCAGTCAGACAGACGGTACAGTTTGGACAACTGTCCACCTGTGAAACTACTGGACCTGCCAGTTTACCGCAGCGCTGTAGAAGCACGCTTTGTTCCTTCAGTGACCCTCCCTTCCCAAATGTGTGCATGTTCAGGGGGAAAAGACCACAGTTTGAAAAGAGTGATCAGTTATAAGACAGCCCATAGACTCCTGAATATTGGAATCGGTGTCAGCAGTAGTCATGGGAAGAAATTACATTCACTGCACCTTTAAAGGTGAATTTACCTAATTTGTACTTTCTGAAACAATAGGCAAACAGAAACTGAGCCAAACTTTGCAATTTCTATTTCTTCAAATTTTGCAATGCAAATTTCCAGCCAAGTAGGATGGGTAAAATAGACATGCTAAGGTACATTGCCTTTAAAAATGCACATGTCAGTGAAAGTATCATACAAAAATGCATTAAATTAGGAGAAATATGTTTTGCAAAAAAAATATGTATATTTGAGATAGGCTCACTAAAATACTGAATAATTCTCAAGAGGACTTTATTTTTAAAAGGCAAACTGATGTGTAAATGTGGAGAACTAAACTTAAGTTTGTAAAAACGAGAAAGTGAGAGAAGCCAAAAGTGACAGAGTTGCCCATCCCGGCAGTAGTTGCTGAGACTCAAACTAGAATTAGCCACCAAACAGCAGGCTGTAAAATCTACTTGTGCAGTGAAATACCCTCTCATTCCACATACCGTGTTTCTCCAAAAATAAGCCATACCCAAAAAATAAGCCATAGTGATAGGCAGTTTAACCTTGTAGGTTAAACTGTACCATACTTAATTTTTTTATTTAAAAAAAGACACCCCCTGAAAATAAGCCACCATGTTTTGTTTTGTTTTTAGGAAAAATAAATATAAGGCGGTGTCTTATTTTTGGAGAAACACGGTACATGGCTAGCTGTTACACTGCTGAACAGGAAGTAGTACAGTATAAGAGGGCTACTAGATCTGCTTGAGCATTGTTGTTGTTGTTGTTTAGTCGTGTCCGACTCTTCGTGACCCCATGGACCATAGCACGCCAGGCACTCCTGTCTTGCACTGCCTCCCATAGTTTGGTCAAACTCATGTTGGTAGCTTCAAGAACACTGTCCAACCATCTCGACCTCTGTCATCCCCTTCTCCTAGTGCCCTCAATCTTTCCCAACATCAGGGTCTTTTCCAAGGATTCTTCTCTTCTCATGAGGTGGCCAAAGTATTGGAGCCTCAGCTTCACGATCTGTCCTTCCAGTGAGCACTCAGGGCTGATTTCCTCAAGAATGGATAGGTTTGATCTTCTTGCAGTCCATGGGACTCTCAAGAGTCTCCTCCAGCACCATAATTCAAAAGTATCAATTCTTCGGCGATCAGCCTTCTTGATGGTCCACCAATGCTTGAGCATTACTGCCCATGAATAGCCTTGGCACCCAACTCATAACTGTTCACCATCATCACTGACTACCAGGCAGCCCTCTTTTCCACTTCTGGTTGACAGCCATCTGTCCTGAGAGAGAATGGAGTGACAATGGAGGGTGAAGTCAAACCACTGGAGAGTCACAGTACCTGTTGTGGCTACAGAAATGGGTAACTTGTAACTGCTACCTCCCATGTGGTTTTTGCTGCATTAGCAAAGCCTGGGCAGTGTGTATGGGTCTTGGGCCACCCAGGTGACAATACCCCCCCCCCCTTGGCCTCACTGATGTGGTCCAAAGGAAAGCAGAGCAATACATTTAGCACCATCAGGGCTGCAGGAATTGCTGGAAGGAGGCATGCAATGAATCATCCAACTTTCTTAGGGATTCCACTCTAGATTTATGTAGAATTTACTCCTTAGCCTTTTCTTCTGCCAAGATATCCCGCAAGACACTGCGTTTGGATTTTTCTCCACCTAGATATTCCATAATGGAATCAATGAATGGGTGAAACTGACAACCCTATTTTCCAAGTCTCCTGGAAGAAATTAATAAAATCAGCTGAGAGGCACTGGGAATTCTGTTTCCCTAGATCCTTGATGGAAATCTATGCATGTTCAGAGGAAAAAAGAGGAAGTTAGATGTGGCTGCAAGCATATCCCCCCCCCTTCGACTATATTGAATTCTCAGCTTGATATTGTATTGAGATTATTATTGATTTCATATATTTTTAGCTATCATAAAATAACAATTCTGCAATTCAGCAATTTTTGGGTGGTGGTGGAAGACCAGTTAATTCAGAGCACCAAAATAGAGGGAGATGAGGAAAATTGTGTGTGGGAGGGGGACTAATTTGTGAACGGCAAGTGACAAAGCATCAGTGATTGACCTGCTGACTGAACTGCATTTATTTATTTTTCCCAGATAATTTAAAATCTGAGCATACTTCCAGGTGCACGTGGTCATAAAACCACTAAAGGGAAGGGGGGGGAGAAATCAATGGAGCCAATTAACTTTCCAGCCTCTGCCGTAATTTGCTAAGCCCTGTTTCATGTTTTTCAGATCCGTGTATCAAATTGAAGTCCAAAGGTCTGAGATGGTCTCATGCTGGGGCATTCCACTCCAAACTGTGGTGCAGAATTATTATACATTTGATAGCATGGAGCGGAATGCATTATGTACTGACCAATTGTTATTTTTTTCCCCTTTTGGAAGTAAAGTCCTTTGGCTCTTCCAAAAATAAGAGGGGAAATATAAATAAATCAAGCTAGATTTATGTTCATGAGTAAATGTGGATGTGTTATCTGGAATCCTTACATATCATTTGCATTTTGGAAAATGTCCCCCCTTAGTTTTCGCACTAAAGGTTGTTAAACTCTGATCAACTGGGCACTTAGTGATGGACAGTGTGAAAAACTATCTATAGAAATGTAACTTAGACAATACATGCAGTATCATACACTGTAAATGCTTCCTTAATTTCACAATAGATATGATACTGACCCACAAATGAAACAGATGTGCAATACCACCTTCAGCAGCCATGATGTAGTGCATCCTGATTTCAGTAAGGCTTTTGACAATTTCCCCCATGATATTCTTGCAAGTAAGCTGGTAAAATGTGGGCTGGACCAGATTACTGCTAGATGGGTTGGTAGCTGGTTGACTGGCCAAACCCAAAGGTTGCTCACAAATGGTCCTTCCTGGAAAAGAGTGACAAGTGGAGGTTCTTTCCTGGGTTCGTTAGTGTTCATAAATGGCATGGATGAAGGAATTGAAAGGATTATATTCAAATCTGCAAATGACACCCAACTAGGAGAGGTAGCTAAGGCAGCAGAAGACAGAATCAGGATTCAAGGTGACCTTAACAGATTGAAGAACTGGGCCCGAAGTAACAAAATGAATTTCAGTAGAGACCAATGTAAGGTTCCAGACTAAGAGCAACAGAATTTCAATAGAGACCAATGCAGGGTTCTGCGCTAAGACAGGGCACATCTGGCTTACCAGTAATACATGTGAAAAGGATCTAGGCGTGAAGCTTAACATGAGTCAACAGCTAATGCCATTCTAGGCTGTATCAAGAAACGTATGGTGTCCTGATCAACAGAAGTAATACTACCACTCTATTCTGCCTTGGTCAAACCATACCTGGAGTCCTTAAAAACCTCCAAGGAAAGATAGCCCACAACCTCCTGAGGGAGAACTTTCAATTGTTGAACAGCTCTTACTGTGAGAAAGTTTTTCCTGATGTTACAAGTTACCGTACAAGAGATGAGATTCTGGATAAACATCAGGAAAAACCTTCTCACAGTAAGAGCTGTTTTGACAGGGGAACAGACTCCCATGAGAGGTGATGAACTCTCCTTTACCAGAAGTTTCAAAGCAGAAGCTGGATAGCCATCTATCATTATGACCCCGATTATTCTCCTTACTACAATTTCCAGAGTTGCTTAAAAATCAGTCCTTCTTCCTTTATTGAATTAATCAGTTAGTTATCACGCTAAGTATATTATTAAAGCTGGGATGGCTCAGTCGGTAGAGCGTGAGACTCTTACTGTCAGGGTCGTATGTTCGAGCCCCACATTGGGCAAAAGATTCCTGCTTTGCAGGGGTTGGACTAGATGACCCTCGGCTTCCCTCCAACTCTACAATACTATGATTATATTAAATAACTTCTTTTTTCCTGTATTGAAATAAGCAGGGGTGTAGCAATGGGGGGCAATGGGGGCAGGGCGCCCTGGGCCCCACTCTGTGGGGGACAGCACCCCTTTGCCACCCCCACCAACGGCCGCCGCTGCCATGGCGCCGGCGCGACTGCCATCACGGAGGCCCTGATGTTGCTGGCTGCCATCTGCCACTCTGTTAAGTGGCATGTGAAGCAGCCAATCGCCCCTCACTTCTTCCTGCTGGGGCGGAGGCAAGGGGCGGGCCAGAGAGCAGTGTCAGTGGCGGCTGCTGATGCCCCTCGCTGCTCCACCTGATCCGGAAGAAGCCGTACGGGGCTGAGGTTTGCCGGAGGCTCAGCTCTAGCGCTGGGATCGCATGTGATAGAGCTGAGCTGCCGGCAAACCTCAGCCCCATACAGGGATGCTGCCACTACGGAGCGAGATGCCGGCGCCACTGCTCTAGCATCGGGATATTCGGATCCAGGCACTGGAGCGGCGCCACTGGCAACCTGCTCCATAGTGGCAGCATCCCAGTATGGGGCTGAGGTTTGCCAGCGGCTCCTTTGCGAACGGTGCATGTGCCGTGCGCTTCCTGCACATGCACTGTTCGAGTATGACGCATGCATCGTGCGCGGCAGTGCAGCGCATGCATGTTGCGTGGCCAACGCCCCACCCCCGTGTGCATGCCCACGGTGCTGTCCCGGGCGGCGGAAAGCCTTCGTCCACCCCTGGAAATAAGTAGTGTATCCTAAGCATAAGAGTGTATGAGAGAAATGCAACATACTTAAGATACAAAATATTTACAAGAAAAATCCTAAATAAAGTTGCAATAACTATTTAAAGTACAATCTAACTATCCAAAGTCATATAAAGTTGCAAAGACTTCTAAATCTTGATTTTCAGGAGGATGAAAATTAGTG
Source organism: Zootoca vivipara (assembly GCF_963506605.1). Taxonomy (NCBI): domain Eukaryota; kingdom Metazoa; phylum Chordata; class Lepidosauria; order Squamata; family Lacertidae; genus Zootoca; species Zootoca vivipara. The sequence goes on along the minus strand of NC_083279.1, from coordinate 5,003,190 downwards.
CTTGGAATAATCCAGACATGCCTCAGAGCCAGGGGCATGGCAAAGTTAACCAATGAAATGTGCCAAGGTGCCAGATGCTGCCTTTGGAAGAATAGTTTCCAAGCGATGGCATCTGGGACTTGTGATGCCATCCAAATTATTGCTATGGAGTGTAAAAGCTCATGTTTTGAAACAACATACTATTCATATTATCTATACATGGGAAAGAGATCAAATACAGTTTATATTTAATGCATTTTAAAAATTTGGCTTTGTTGTGCACAGGAAATTTAGAGCTAGGCAAATGCCTCTTAATGATTAGAAAACAATTTTTATACATAAAACCAGATTATTATTTGAACTTAATATAGTGCATTTATTTGCTGTGTATAGGATAATATTTAAAACAGTCAATGAATGTGGGTAGATACAGGTAAATAGATATTGCTGTTCTTGGTAAAAGCAGATTTTTCCTGGTTTGAAACGTAAAACTGAACAAATGAACAAAAAGAACTGTAGACAAAAACTTATCCCACATTAGCATAAGCTAACAGCACAATCCTAATTATGCTTACTCAGAAGCTAGGTTTTGGCAAGCTGCATTTTATTGCTTGAACTTTTTTGTTAATCTGTGAAACATTTTGGGGCTTTTTTTTTTGGCTGAAAGACAGAATGGAACCAATTCTTACAAGTCCCAATGAGTTCAAGGGAACTTGCTTGCTGCATTCACATGCGAGGCTTATTCCATTAGTTTTATTGATTATAAGGCTAGCAGACTTGTCCCATTTTCGAATGTTCCTTTCACACAGCAGTACCAATATATCACTATGCTGCACTAAATTTCGTTCACACTCGTAACTACTGCCAGACAAAATGAACATTAGAAATTTGGACAGAAGGACTAGTTACAATCACCCCCTCCAATTCTATGCTGGCTTGGCCATATGCACAGAATGAAAGATGGCAGGCTCCCCAAAGGCATGCTCTACAGGGAGCTGGCTTCAGGCCCATTGGCAGAGCAACTCTGTGTTACAAAGGATGTCTGCAAACATGACATGACGGTTGGCAACATCAACGCTACCGTGTGGGAATGCCTTGCAGACAACCACAGGGCCTGGAAGCAGACGGTCAGGTCACGCATCCAGAGGAGGAATGGCGGCTGGAATAAGTGCAGAGGGAAGATAAACCCCGCAAAACCCTGCAGGTTGTCAAGGAGAGTGAGGCAAAGGGTGGCTGCGTGAGGGTCCTTGTTCACTTGGGGGCTTCCCTCTTTTTCTGTGGGCATTTGAAATTTGACGCAACAGAGAGCTGAAGAGAAGGCTTATGGAACTGAATCACAAAGTTCCCATGATTGTCCAAGCTAAAGGTGCTGCAAAAGGATTGTTTGCGTGTAGATGGTATTTAACACCAGTAAAATTGGCTAAGATGTTTAGGATGAGTAGCAAAACATGCTGGAAATGTAAAGAGAAAGACGGTGAATTCTATCATATGTGGTGGACATGCGACAAAATTAAAAGATTTTGGGAAATGATATATAATGAAATGAAAAAGATTTTCAAATATACTTTCCCCCAAAAAATCATAAGCTTTTTTATTAGGAATTATAGGACAAGAGATAATGAAAGGAGATCAAGTATTATTTATGTACGCGACAACTGCGGCTAGGACTTTGTTAGCCCAAAAATGGAAAACTCAGGAGTTACTGACGATTGAGGAGTGGCAGACAAAAATGATGCACTATGCGGAATTAGCAAGACTGACTAGCAGGATCCGAAACCAGGGAGAGTCAAGGTTCCAAAAGGACTGGAGTAAAATTGTAGACTATATGGAGAAGAATTGTAGAAGTTTAAAGACACTTGCAGGACTGAAATAAATCCTACGAATTGACTTTAAGTAGATGAAATAAAGGAACTGAGAGATAGGAGTGAATAAGAAAACCGAATGGGGGGAAGGAGGGAAGTCAAAGCTCGGCAGAGCAAAGAAAATCGTAAGAATTGATAAGATGTTAAGAAGAGAAATTTTGTGTTTATTATGTGTTGTTGTGTTTGTGATTGTATGTGTGGTTTGTTTTTGTTTAAATGTGTTTAATTGGAACAACTAATAAATTGCTTTAAACAAATATATGCATAGCTGCCAAGTTATCCCTTTTTTAAAGGGATTTTCCCTTATGCTGAATAGGCTTCCTCGCGAGAAAAGGGAAAACTTGGCAGCTATGAATATATGTTTGGATTAATGTTGGTAAAGCTGGTTAAAAATAAAATAAAATAAATAAATAGTAAGTTAAAAGAGTTAAGAAATATAAATTTAGATTAAAAATTGCAATGTGAAATATTATATTATAATATATAGGAGGGTGAGGGACGATGGAGGGAAGTCACAAGGATGTTTTAATGTCTGTAATTTAGGGTGGTAGGGTAATATGAATTTTGTTTCAGGTCTATGTGTTTGCTTGCTTGCTTGTTTGTAAATAAAATTTTATAATAGGATTGTTTGCGTGGACAGGCGGAGTCCCCCAAACCCGCAGGCGACCCCCCGAGCGGAATAAATACATGAGACACGTGCTATGGGATTCAAATTGGCCACAACTTTATTCAAATTCAGATGTAGGGAGACCTTGGCTTCAGGCATTGGGTGTTATCCTTCTCAGTCTCCAGCCGGGCTTCTGGGAGGCTTCGGGGTCATCCAGATGTATGGGGGTTGGGGCTGGCTCTGGAGAACATATGTTGCCACCGCTGGTAGGGGGAAGTGATGACACCTATTGGCATGGTCAAGGCTTCCCCCAATACCCCGATCTTGTCACCACACAGGGGGTGAGGTCTCTGTCTCATGCCCCTCCCTCTAGGAAAATCGCCAAAGAATTCCGCCCAAGGCCTGACCCGTCAAGTTGTGACGTATTGCTACGGGAAAGGCGAAACCTGCCAATGCAGGGAAATTCCTTTCCGACCCTTCAACAGCGGCCTTGACGTAGCAGCACCTGAGAACCTGTAGAGAAAAGGTTATCCTGCAAAAGAACATGAATGAAGGGTGTGGAGAGTGGGAGAAGCTCTGGAACCAACTGGTGCTTGGAGGAAAGATTCAAATGCTATTGTCCGAGCTGGTTTGTCCCTCCCCTTACCTGGCCATCCCCTGGCAACACCTCCCCAGGCAGGATTGGACTCTAGGCTTGGGCAGGCGGAGACCCCTGGCATCCTATCTGGGAAGGCGGTGCCAGACCTGAACTTCCAGGGAGCGCCCTCTGGGATTAGGGGGCTGCGCGCGTCCACACAAAAAGTGCCCCCCATTGATGTGTGGAGCGGTCATTCTGGAATCATAAAACACACAAAAATAATTTTTAATTAAAAAAAATCTTAAACTTGAAGAATATTGTATTGTATTCCATTAGTTTTCCAGACATGCCTTTTACATCATGTGAAAATTCAAATATAATGCACAAGAGAATAGTTAGGGAAATGTCAGGAAAACAGAATAAACTGCAATGTGAGTGGCCAGCACTTTAAGGATACAGGTAATTCTTTTTAGCCACTTGAATTCAAAGGAAAGGCCGCCCAGTGATTTGCCCCTGCTTTGCACCTCGCCGATTAATTAATCTGCACCATCTCTCTGCAAGTTTGGAGCAGCACAGACAATACGGTAATATAAAAGCTCTTCAACTAAAACATCACAGACATATATGAATGCAAAAATAAATTCACAGCACTAAAAATGAAATTCCAACAAGCTGCATGCAGCAGATCGCATCAAATCACTTGCAGGATTTCAGTTTAAAAGCATCATTGTTGGTGCCAAAACTTGTTGTAAATATGTCCCTTCCTTCACCACTGAGGCTTCAAGTAATTTATGAAGCCACAGTCAAGTGGGGGGGGGGAGTCAATGATTAAGGTCCTCCCCTGTGACTTTGAGTTTCTAATGGTGCCTGAGGGGAGTGGGAAAGAGCCATGTTTGCATGAGCTTCTGTGCCAAAAGCATACCTGCCAAGTCCGGGCCGTAAATATCCGGGATCGGCAGCGCGCGCATGACCGGAAGTTGCGTGACACAACTTCCGGTGGCGCTTCGCCCTTCTATGGGCACCAGAAAATGGCGGCGCCAGCGCCGGAAGTCGCTTCCGCGCATGACCGGAAACACGTAAAAGCGACTTTCGGCGCCGGCGCCGGCATTTTCTGATACCCATAGAAGGGCGAGGCGCCACCGGAAGTCGCGTCACGCAACTTCCGGTCATGTGCGGAAGCGACTTCCGGCGCCGCCATTTTCTGGTGCCCATAGAAGGGCAAGCGGCACCAGAAAAATGGCCGGGTAATTAGGGTTGCATTCTCCTCCACTCATAGCTGCCAAGTATCCCGATTTAAGGGACAATACCGGGATTTTCCGCTAAACGGGAGGCCGCTGGGAAACGATAAGAAAAAAGGGGTTTTCCCGGCGGATACGGGATACTTGGCAGCTATGGCCAAAAGTAACACTGGAAGGAACCCATATTTGCAGCAATGCACGGAAACCCTTGTGCACCTTTCCCTAATGCATTTTTTTTGCTAAGAACAATACTCACTGAACCACTGATTCCAGAGAGGCCGGCCTCTAACTGTTGTACCTGATCCAAAGTGCATAGATGGACAATCTTAAATTCAATTTGCCACATTCCTGAATCTGTTTCTAATTACTTTAAAAAAAATCACAAACCTTAAACAGCACTTTAGTGCATGTTTCTCCTTATATATGTATTTTACATGCCCAATATAATGCAGTTTTGTGTGTTGTTTTCAGTAATATTCACATTTTCATGCACATGTTCTACTAATATTTGGTGCTTCTGCACTGCCTGTTTGGAGAACTCTATTGAAAAAATCAGATGGGTTACAGTTCACGTATTGTTTTGGGAAATGATATTCAGGTCAATTGGCATTGCAATAGGAACCAAATGGAATTTCTCTCCCATCCCTATAGAGGTGATATAGGCAAAAATCTGCCTTTATTCCCTTATTGGGTTCTCCATCGGTTGGAGAATGTAACAGAGGCCAACCAGAGAAGTTTGAGAAGCAAAGCCTTTATTTTCGCTGTTGCAACAGGGTCCTTCCTCTCACACAGGAGAACAAGGAAGGAACCCCAAACAAAGATGTCTTGCCCTTAAAAAGAAATTTGAAATTGGTTTCAGCCCACCCCCCAGAAGCATCATCCATATGTCACAGAAGGGGTGTAGCCCAAGACCCCCCTCCCTAGATTCATCATAGGTACATCATGAAAGGGGAGGTCTGGTGGCAGTAATCTGAGCAGTCTGGACCCTGCCCCCTGCCCCCAAAACCTAATCAACAAAATTGAGAGATATTTACATTTCCCTGTTTCCCAGCCAAGTTAATCACACCCTTTTGTCTGGCACTCAGGTATCAGGATGCCAGGGATTATCACTTTAATTCCTGAGACAATGAGAAGGTTCCCCCCACCCCACTTCTTCCTTGCAGAGGAACACCTGGTCAGAGAGAGTCAAAATGGTGTCAGTCAGGCCTGTTTTCCTGTGCTGCTTCAGACATGTTTCTGTACATTCATGTACATGTTTTATGAACCATTATTATATATATATATAGATATGACCTCAAAATTCTTATAACAGAGGTGTATCATAAAGCTTTGTATGAGCCGATGATTGGCAGACTGTGTGGTTCAATTTCTCTGTGGAGAAGTTGTGCTAGAGAGCCCCAAGGCACAGTTCTTGCAATTTTCATTTCTTATACTATACATATCATTTCAATAGAAACGTTCAAGAGAGAATTAAACCAATGATTCCAAAGTTAATCTGAATTTATTAGGGAAATGCTTATGATACCCATCTTCAAATATCTAAAGGGCTGTCGTAGTGAGGATGGAGCAAGCTTGTTTCCCTGTTCTTTTTTGAGGGTCAAAGGAGGTTATTTACATTTAAAGGTCTAAAGCAAAGGCACAAAACTGATTCTCAGGTTTTTGTTCATTTTTAAGATCTTCATTCAGCTCAGGACTTCTCTCTTCTCAGGGTTAGGTAGATTCACCCCCCCCCCCTTTTCTCACTTGTATGTCTTCACTTGATGCAATCAATTATGCAGATTATTGGAAGTATACTGCAAACAGTATGGGTTGGGGGTAATATGAACATTAAAATTAGAGCTACAGGCACTGAAACAGCCTGAGATTCCCACCATTTTTTGTTTTTTAAAAAACGTGAATGTACTTTAAACACGATAGGGAAATATATCTTCCTGAACTTTGACCCTTGGGCCAGGGAGAGGCCATTCCATCCATCTGTCCACCCTGCTTCTGGTTGCTCCCCTAGCAAGGACAATGTGGCTGAATCAGAGCAGATTCTAGAGGAGGAGGAAGAGAATATTTGTTTATCTTCGCCACCTGCTCCCCAACTTACCTGTGAATCATCCGACATCATAATGACATCAGTTACTTAACATGTGTCAAAGTGCAAAGGTCTCTGCAGAGCAGGGTTGGCCAACCTATAGTCCATGGATACGTTATGGGCCACCAGTGATGGTGGATTGCCCAACTTGACCCTCCATTTTCCTCAAAGCAAGCCCCTTCATCCATCAACTGGCATCACTCAAGATGATAGCCGATAGGCAAGAAGACGGGGTTTAATTCTGCATTGGCTGTGTAGCCCTGTTTCCAGTAGTAGGGTTTGATCTCTGCTCAGCATTTGATGAGCAGAGACTAAGGCAGGGGATTGGGGATTTAAAACAGAAGACTTCCAAAGCTTTTTACAAGTCTCCCTCTCCCTCCTTCCCTTTTAAGTCTGATCCCACTGCCATCTCTAGGGCAAAGAGACTGACAAAGGCTTTTGCTGTCTACCTGTCCATCACATGATGTCATAACTTTGTCAGCTTTGTCACCTGTCAACTTGGGCTCGCAAGGCCAATCTTGATAAGGATCTGACCCATAGAGCAAAAAAGGTTCCCTTCTTTGAAGACGCACTCTCGGTGTATCTCGGTGTATCTTTAACCAGCAATCACCAGATGGTCACTTAAAAGGGGGCTGCTTTGAAGTCTCTGCAGAGAGGGAAATGCTGCTAAAACTGTTAAAAACTGTTAAAACAGATTTATGAATGAACACACGTGAAACCAATGTGACCTCGAAATAGCCTGGCCCATCCATTCCTACCCTTCATGTGTGTGCAGATAAAAATGCAGCGATCCCTTGGATTTCACACTTCTCTGAAAAATGTGACACAGTTCTCTGCTCACTAAAATGTATCAACATGTGTTCTAAAATGTGTACTTTGAGATACATTTAGAAATGCATAATTTATATAAATACATTTAGAAATGCACATTTTAAGAGAAAATATGCTCAAAATACATATCTAAGAGCATATTTGAATGTGAAAGTGTGCGTGACTCGCAGTTTAATGTGGAAACAAGAAAGAGTGAACTTATGAGTGAATAAATGCAAAAGTGACATGGGCTGAGCCTCCTACCCTTACATTCAGAGAAGAAGAAGAAGAAGAAGAAGAAGAAGAAGAAGAAGAAGAAGAAGAAGAAGAAGAAGAAGAAGAAGAAGAAGAAGAAGAAGAAGAAGAAGAAGAGTTTGGATTTGATATCCCACTTTATCACTACCCTGAGGAGTCTCAAAGCGGCTAACAATCTCCTTTCCCTTCCTCCCCCACAACAAACACTCTGTGAGGTGAGTGAGGCTGAGAGACATCCAGGGCCATCTTAAGCCTATCCAGCGCTGTGGTTCAGAGATCCCTCCGGCGCCCCGCCCCCCTTTTCCAGCCGGAAAACCTCTGAGGCACCGCTCCAACCCTGACACTGCCATGACGTGGCTTCTGCTTTTCGCCCGCCACGAGCAGGACCGGCAACGGCGACGCTGGATTCGCTCTCCGCCGGGCAGGGCCAGGCACAGCAGTCCACTGGAGCCTTGCGCCAGTAGCCTCTACGACTAAGACGCCCCTGGAGACTTCAGAGAAGTGTGACTAGCCCAAGGTCACCGGGCAGCTGCATGTGGAGGAGCAGAGACGCGAACCCTGTTCCCCAGATTACGAGTGGCAGAGATGGGGAACCTCAGTCACAGAGGCTGAATATGGTGCTCAAGACCTCTACCCAGGATTTCCTCCCCTCTGATCATCCTACTCACTGGCTGTGCTCTATGCCATCCTTGACTGCTTTGGCCTGACTGAAATGCATCCTGTGAAAATTGCCAGAAGAAGACTCACAGGATAGCTATGAGTAGGAAAGACCTTTTATATTTGAGCCTCTGGCCAAGGACAAAACCCACTTAGCTACAGTTAATACCTATCCATGAGGAAACATCTTCCCAGCTCACCATAGCTGCCAAGTTTTCCCTTTTCTCGCGAGGAAGCCTATTCAGCATAAGGGAAAATCCCTTTTAAAAAGGGATAACTTGGCAGCTATGCGGCTCACTATCACAGAGGAATCATCTCGTGGCTTCCTCCATCAGAAATTGACCCAATATTCCTTCCACAAGTGTTAAAAGAAATAAACTTTGCCCACCTCCACCTCTGTTACCTCCCAGATGTCCTTTTACCTTTAGCTTGGAGTGATCTTGAAAAATTCAATATCGCTAACTAGATAAAGGGAAAACTAAGAACAAACAGCCCAGGCAGGGTTCAGGGAGAGTCAGGGCAGACAAAGCAAAGGCAGCCAAAGAACAAGCAAGGAGAGTCAAGGTGCAGCCGTGGAGATCAAAAAGAGAAGTTCTGACCAGCCTTTCCCTGTTTCATTTCACAAGAGCATATAGTAGACTGAAGGCACATTGTCCAACAAACCAAAGCCAGTCTGGGAAAGGTCATTGCCTGGATAGCAGACAGCCTGCAGCCCCTATAATTTCACCTATAATTTTCACATGTGTCCCTTCATAAATCTGTTCCATCCCATTTTGGCATCAACGTATATTAGTTGTTGTTTAAAATCTACACACTGTTTTCTTTCTATGTTATAGTTATGATAGTTTATCTTTTATTTGCAACAATTGTGACAATGCTGCTACTTAAAACCTAGCTTTTGAGTAATCTTTAAATACAATTTAAAGCTTAGGGAGCTGGGTATGTTTAGCCTGGAGAAGAGAAGGTTAAGGGGTGATATGATAGCCATGTTCAAATATATTAAAGGATGTCATATAGAGGAGGGAGAAAGATTGTTTCCTGCTGCTCCAGAGAAGCGGACACAGAGCAATGGATTCAAACTACAAGAAAGAAGATTTGACCTAAACATTAGGAAGAACTGTTTGACAGTGGAATTTGCTGCCAAGAAGTGTGGTGGAGTCTCCTTCTTTGGAGGTCTTTAAGCAGAGGCTTGACAGGCATATGTCAAGAATGCTTTGATGGTGTTTCCTGCTTGGCAGGGGGTTGGACTGGATGGCCCTTGTGGTCTCTTCCAACTCTATGATTCTATGATAATTTTATTTTTTAATGCTTTGTCATTTGACATTGAATGGGGTGGCATTTAAGGTCAGAAAAAAAATCCCACCAAATCAGATATTGAAAGGGATGTGTGATTGGGAATGCAGCAATTTGGTAGAAACATCTGATTTCTCCTCTGACTTAGTAAATAAATTTGTGACTGTTCTGGAAGAAGGGGACTCAGTTTTGGTACTGTATAAATCTGGCCATTGAAAGTAAATAAATCAGTTTAGTCCAGAAAGCTTCTATTTTTGTTTTGAAATACCACAATTTGCACTTAGGTAGAGTAACTAGGAAACAACAACTCCTAATTGCACCCTTCCTTCCCATGTCAGTCACCAGACTTTTTCATTTCCTTCAGAGCCAAAAACAAGGCTCCAAGACTGCCACCTACTGGTGAATGTTATGAAATTACTTTCATAGTTCTACTTGGTTTTTGCAGTACCCCAGGTGTAGTAGACTTCTTTTTTATATAATTTTATATAATTTTTTATGAAAGATTCTCTTGGGTTGCAAAAGTACATGCAATGGCTCTTTTCTAAAAATCAGTTACGTTTGAGGTGAGACATTAATGCTGTATACTGTGTACTTCTAAGGCTCTACCAGCTGGCGAAGGACAACATGGAGATTGTCTCACAGAAAATTCCCTCCAATTCCCATTTCCCAGGGATTCCATTTAGTCCTTGTTTGGGACCTACACAAAACATTCATACTATTCGATAGCTGCAATAGTTTGCTGCAGGAGAAACAGAAAGGAAGTCCTATGGAACTATCTCACACCTGTTGTTAGATAACCTGGTGTGGTTGTTAGCCAAGCTTTAATTTGAGTGTTAGCCGCTTCTTACCTGCCCTGGATATTGTGCCTGGAAGCAGAAGGGGCCCATTAGGAAACTTCAAGGCAAAGTCAAAGGTTTCTTATTGTGAGAGAGAAAAAGAGAGGGTTTTGGAAAGCAGCAGGGGAAAGTATTTAAGAAGCTAATGGGGTTTATCATGTATGTCCCTTAAAATTCTTAATGATACTCCCATGGTAAGAAGAAGACCAGCTTGCTTCCTACATCAATAATAATAATAATAATAATAATAATAATAATAATAATAATTTTATGAATTAAACCCCACCCATCTGGCTGACAGAATTAACCCTCTGATTCTTGGTTTGCTTTTCTCTTCTCTCCCCCATTCCCACTTCCCTTTTCTTCTATTCTGTCTGTTCAATTGGGATCCTTCAGGGACTGTCTTATTTTCTGACCTTTATACAATGCTTTCTGTTTTTAATGCATATTGTAATAAATGAATAAATGCAATAATAATAATAACACACCATTGCACTAAGTAGCTGAACTGTATGGTGAAATTTGGGGCAGAGAAACTGGCTTAAATTCGAGTGCTGCAGCCCTTGTGAATAAGGCCATTACTATCTGGGGAAACAGTCCTTTTGGCATCATTGATTGACCATGTAAACAACATTTTCGAGGATATGTTCAGGGTCTGCTCCTCTAATAAGGAGCAATCTCTTTTAGTTACAGGTCAGTCAAAGCAAAAATAAAAACCAGGAGCAAGACAGTTCACCCAGCCTCTTAGCAATCCACCTCCCCCATGGGAGTACCATAGGCATTTACAAAGCCATTAGCATAGCCAGCAGAGGAGTCGCAGATGTAGCAGGCAGCCAAGGCATCAGCGAGGGCTTTTTGACAGACACAGATGTTGCTGTTAAAAATTCATTCCAGACCTTGGCATCTGCATCGTTTGCCTGTCAAGCGTGTCCTGCATGTGGCCCCAGCTGTTGAGTTTGCTAAGGAAGGGGGGGGTGAGGAGGGGCAAAAGCAGGGCATGATTTGGGTCACCAGAAACAGCAGGAAGTCTAATTGAGTTAGCCGTGAAATGAGCACACACAAACTTTTAGCCCATGTAACCCCGACAGTTTTATAAACACACACACACAACCTGAATTTCAGGTACTGTCAAGATGATCTCCACAATCCTGCCATGCTTTTCTCATGCAGACCAGAGTGTTAATAAAAGGCAAAGTCTTTCATCATCTCTCAGCCTGGCCAAGAAAATCTGGTTTAGACTGTGCTCTGCTTACATGTGTTGGGAGACGACAAACTGAAGTGGCCCCATGGCGTTCATGGAAGCATGAAGTCTTGAGCCACCACAGACAAGGGACCTCTGTGAATATTGAGACACACACACACACACCAAAAAAACCCATGGGGTTTTGCAGCCCCATCTCACAGACCACCTCCATCAGCTCATGGAGGGAGACTTTGGGACAGCTGGGTGGGCAGTATATCAGCAGAATCCCTCCTGGTGGCGCAGCATAAGATGGAACACTATACTTTGCCATTTGGACAGTCAGATAACCTGAAGAGATGCAGAATTCCTATCGACCACAGTTCTTTCTCCCCCTCCAGTCCCCTTGAATCTACCCTAATGCTGAACTGAATACCTGGGTGGATGTGACTGAAAAATAACAACTTTCCCCTTGCTCACCCATCACTTTGGCTGATTGTGTGAGGGCAATTACTCTCTCTCTCTCTCTCTCTCTCTCTCTCTCTCTCTCTCTCTCTCCACACACACACACACACACACACACACACACACACACACACACGTGTATATATATCCCCTTATGTAAAGGTTTTAAAATCTCCTCCCTTCTAGATTGTTTCTCTCTCTTTCACATCTCTCTGCCTGCACTTTTTAGAACAAGGCAGCTTTCAATTAAACATTAAAAGCCACAAAGCACTGCTTGAATCCGGGGGGGGGGGGTATACTGATAGAGCCAAGCAGGGTGTCTGAAATCTGCTCTGGACACTTTTGGAACAGCTTAGATCCATCATGCTATTGTCCAGGAACATAGTGGGCAAGTTCCCTATGCTCCCATTTTCTGCGCAAGGGTGTCATGTTTTAAACATACAGGCATTGCATCCTTCCTCACCTGGCAGATGGGCAAGTATATCTGCATCGTGTGCCTACATTTCTGAAGAGGAAACATGGAGATTTTGTTATCCCTGCATAGCAATGAAGTGCCTATCTTGAAGTTGTTGTTAATGTGGATACTCTTTTGTTTGAAAGCTTCTTCCATGGAGCAAGATTTTCAGGAACAAAGTGGATATTGGAAATATACCGTAATACCCTCCAGTTGCACCATGGAGTCAGCAACTAGATTAATCGGAAGGACCTTTTGTGGGAGGAGGAGGAGGAGGAGAGTAATGGGCCAGGCCATAGTGGGCTACCAGGAAGTAATTTTTGTCTTCTGCAAGCCCAACAAACCTCTCTTGCTACTCAGTTACCAACAGGGAGGGGACATTGTGTCTAATTACAGATTTTATTTCAGTGGTTTTAAAAGGATTAGGTAATCTCATTACTGCAACTCAAATGTCAGCTAGAATGACATCACTCCAATGCAAGCTGTACAGTACTTCTTGACAATATATTTCAAAGAAAAGCTAAACTGTCATTACACAGAAGCAGCTAAGATTCATCCCCTTCTGCTGTTACCCAGAGAAATTAATAATCTCATTTACAAATAAAAAATAAAAAATTGGCTGTTATCCTCCATATTTAACTAAATGTACAGCGCAGAAATTCCTGAAATTTAAAAAGGGCATGTATAAGAATTGGAAGAAAGGGGAAATCACAAAGGATATCACATAGCCAACAGTTGCAAGTAGAAGGTCAAGCAGACAAAGCTCAGAATGAGCTCAGGCTTGCAAGAGAGATTAAAAATAACAATAAAAGGTTTATTGGCTTTCTTTGAAGCAAGAAGAAGGACAAACAAGTTTTAGGTGCTCTGCATGGAGTAGCTGGAGGCTGGAGCATACCTGCCAAGTCGCTGTCGGAGAAATAAGGGACCGGGCGGAAGTAGCAGACCGGAAGTAGCGCTGCCACCATTTTGGAACTGGGCGGAGCATGCTCAGAAGTGACTTTTGATGCTGCTTTGCCCAGTTCCAAAATGGCCGCCGCGCCAGAATAAACTGGGGAAAACAAACAAACCCATTTTTTTCAGCTAGGAACAGCTGGGAAAACGGGGATTTTCCGGGGAATACGGGAGACTTGGCAGCTATGGGCTGGAGTAATGCTATTGGGAGACAGAGAGAAGGAAGTACTGCTCAACACCTACTTTGCCTCTGTCATCACCCAAAAGGAAAGCAGTGCCCAACCTGTTGAAAACAGAATAAACGATGCAAGGAGGGAGCTGCAGCCCATGATAGGAAAAGAAGTGGTTGGGAAACATTTACTTTAAATGAATTCAAATTTCCACAGACTGATGAGCTGGTGAGTACCCAAAGGTACCTAAAGGAGCTTGTGGATGCAATCTCAGAGTCTTTGCCTATGATCTTTGAGAATTCTTGGAGAACAGGTGAGGCCCATCTTCAAAAAAGAGGGGGGAAAGAAAACCCTGTTAACTACCAACTTGTCAGTTTGAATTTGATACCAGGAAAGGTCCATGAACAAATAATTAATTGGTCAGTGTGTGAGAATTTAGAAAAGGATGCCGTGATTATCAAGATTCATCATGGGTTTCTCAAAAACAAGTCATGCTAGAGGTTAAAGAACTGGGCCCAAACCAACAAAATAAATTTCAATAAGGACAAATGTAAGGCTCTACACTTAGGTAGGAAGAACCAGCAGCACAAATACATGGTGGGCGGGGGGACGGAACATCTGGCTTACCAGTAGTACATGTGAAAAGGGTCTAGGGCAGGCATCCCCAAACTGCGGCCCTCCAGATGTTTTGGCCTACAACTCCCATGATCCCTAGCTAACAGGACCAGTGGCCGGGTAAGATGGGAATTGTAGTCCAAAACATCTGGAGGGCCGAAGTTTGGGGATGCCTGGTCTAGGGGTCTTAATAAACAACAAGCTTAACATGAGTCAACAGTCTGATGCAGCAGCAGCAAAAAATGAATGGTGTTCTAGGCTGCATCATAAGAAGCATAGTGTCCCAATCAAGAGAACTCATATTCAGAATAGAGAAGGCTCTATTCTGCCTTGGTCATATTGCACCTGGAGTACTATGTCCAGTTCTGGGCAACACAATTTAAGGAGGATATTGACAACCTGGAATGTCTGCGGGGGGGGGGGCAAAGATGATCAAGGATCTGGAAATGAAGTTTTATGAGGAACAGTTGAGAGAACTGGGCATGTTTAGCTTGGGAAAGAGGTAACTGAGAGGCTATATGATAACCATCTTCCAATATCTAAAGGGCTGCTACATGGAAGATGGTACAAACTTGTTTTCTCCTGCTCCAGAGGGTAGGACCCAAACCAATAGTTTCAAATTACCAGATAGGAGATTCTGGCATAAAAAAACACAATTTATAGAAGTGTAGGATATCAGCAGGACTACCAGTCATTTTGGCCAGTTAAAAATAAATAAAACAGCAATATAAATTTCATGTGACCATAGAAAAAATATTCATCTTAAAATAGCTCTCTAACAATAAAGGCCATATTTAGGAGAGGGTGGCCTAAGATGAATGGGTCTTTTTTTTTTTTTTAAAAAAAAAGCCTGCTTAAAAGTTTCCCAAACTGAGGCCAAACATACATCTGATTCCAACTCACTGAAAATATAGAAGAGATATTAGAAAGATGGTACTTTGGGAACTGTATTAGAATCTAGTTCAAATGACATAAAATAAAATTTTACACAAAGGCCACCTGGCTTTGGAACAGAATATATATGCCTGCCATCAAACGATTATCATCAAAAAGAGGGGGGAAGACCTTTCCTTGCACAGCTCGATCACAAATAGCCCAGACATACCATCATTCAATTTAAGAAAATCCAAGACATCCAAGACAACATCAAAAGTTAGATTTCACAGGCAGTTTTGAGCACAGAGCATAAATGAAAGCTCTGGCGAGGTCATAAGAGTCCAGGTGTCTTGTCTTGAATTGCCACCAGTTCTGGTCTCACAACAACAAAAGCCAAAAGCTGTAAAGCTTCTCAACTAGATATCCACTTGATTTATTCCTACAATATTCCAATAATAATAATAATAATAATAATAATAATAATAATAATAATAATATAGCCACTTATAACTGCCTTTCAGCAAGAGGGTGCAATATATGTAGCCTACTGTGAAAACCAACCATTTATTTCTTGGTGGCCATTTCATAAGCTCCTAGCTCACAGAAAGTAAAAACCTTGCACTTTAGTCGGGACCCTTCTTCCTGATCCATATTTCTTCTCAGAGTTTGAAATTCTGAATTGAATATCAGGTTTTGGTTCCAAAGTAGAAGCATTGTAGAGCTTTTTCAACCATACATTGGGGTGATGGGAGGAAAATGAAACAGACACACCCCAGACTTTACCTTATTTCACATGGTGAAATGACCAAACATTTTATGTTTTCTTTTTCTTCCTTTTTATAACTAGTCCTTTTGTGACTAAGGACTGTGCTCATGTCACTTGACAACCCCCCACTGTTCCCCCCACATTAACCTCCTAGACTGAGACTCCCTAAAATTGGGTATCCAGCTGTTTTTAGGCTACAACTCCCATCCTCCCTAGCTAGCAGGACCAGTAGTCAGGGATGATGTTCAGTGCAAGGGATGGGTAAAGACCAGGGGTTGGCAAACTTTTTCAGCGGGGGGGGGGGTGTTCCACTGTCCCTCAGACCTTGTGGGGGGCCGGACTTTATTTTTGGGGAAAAAATATGATCGAATTCCTATGCCCCACAAATAACCCAGAGATGCATTTTAGATAAAAAAAGACACATTCTACTCATGTAAAAACATGCTGATTCCTCGACTGTTTGCGGGCCGGATTGAGAAGGCGACTGGGCCTACCCCTGGTAAAGACTATGGGCAGACCATGACAAGAACAGGGCTTTTTTTTAAAAAAAAGCAGAGATTTCACAGAACAAACAGGGGAAATATTGAATGGGAAATGCAGAAGTTAGAGTCCCAAATCCATTCCTGGCTTCATGGAAATCCAGGACTCTGATGAGGCACACACACAAACAGTAAATCTATCAGTGTGCAAATCCAATCACTGATGGACTTACTGTTTGTGTGTGTGTGTGTGTGAGAGAGAGAGAGAGGGGGGGGGTTTAAATATATTCAATTTCAAAATTAAGAGAACTATGTTCCAATCCACATAGTAGTGCGGAAAATAATTCATGAAACACCCCTAGTTTCAAATAAACAAACTTTACTGGTAAAAATGATAACCTCTAACAAGCAATTTTTGAAATACATTATTTCAGTCAAGGGTATGCTTAGCTACACAATGGTTGCAATCTGTTCCATTGTGTATGGCTACAATAGTAATTTGGTGATATATATATGGGAGTCACAGAAGAGGTTTCTATGGAAAGAAACCGCCACTGTGTTGTGCACATGCACACAGCCAAGGGCCAGCCATTGAAGGGAAGTGAGAAGAAAATGCTTCCATTGAGCCTTTTGGAAAGTCCTGTATTAATTGTTAAGCCCTGAAAGCTGTGCCCAGTATGATCTTACCTGCTGCAAATTACTTCAACCACTGAGCATTGTAAGCAAATATCTTAAATCTTTTTTTCTTTTTTTAAAAAATAAGTTGTTGCTACTCTGTAGTAACTATTATTTATGTGAATCTGCATTCCAGAATTAACAGGTGCAATCAATTGTAGGAACAAATCGAGGAGAGAAAGATGATTTGTGCTTGCAATTGATTGCACTCGCATAATTGTGGCCATAATTGATTGCTAGTGCAAAATTAAAGACCTAGTTGCGGCTCACGTCAATTAAATGCAAGTTTTTAGCTGAAATAATATTTCTCAGAAGAAAACTTGGTTCACAGTGACAGTAGGATGATCAAAACAGGTTTAACTGGCATCATCTCTAAATTCTCAGTGATTCCTTTTCAGTGGAAAGGTAGATGAACTCCCTTGTGCTATCATAAAATCAAAATCAAATGGGCCAATCTTGTTGGATGGCTGCTGCTCTGGACAGGTCCTTTGCAAGGCACTGGGGGAAATGTATTGATTTACAAAGTCCCGAATAACATAAATAACATAAACCTTTAAATCCCAGCTCGATCCTTGTGATCATCTGCAGGAACGTTGCTGGTTGTCTCCTGAGTTGTTGAGGCTAATTTGACAGCAAGAAGAGACTAAGCCTTTAGTTTTATCAGGCCAGTCCTGTGGACTGTTCTTTGGATAGGGATTCAGCAGGCACCTTCTGATTTAAGCTTTAAGTGCCTCTGTCAACTTTTCTATGCTGCCAAGCTTGTGCTGGCAATTAAGTAAATTTCATTCTGTAATAGTTTGTGGATCTCTGATTTTAAACTTTTATAACATGCTAATTGCATCTTTTTTATGTATGATTGTTGTAAACTGCTCTTCGCTTCTCTCTGCTGGATCTCAGGGCTGAACGATGGGGGTGGGAGTGCTCCTTCAGATATACAGGGCCGAGGTTGTTTAGGGCTTTAAAGGTGAGCGCCAACATTTTGAATTGTGCTCAAAATGTACTGGAAGCCAATGTAGGTCTTTCAGGACCTGTGTTATATGGTCCCAGTGGCTGCTCCCAGTCACCAGTCTAGCTGCCTCATTCTGAATTAGTTGTCGTTTCGGAGTCAGCTTCAAAGGTAAGCCCCACATAGAGCACACTGCAGTAGTCCAAGCTGGAGATAACCAGAGCATGCACCACTCTGACGAGACAGTGCACAGTCAGGTAGGATCTCAGCTGTCATACCAGATGGAGCTGGTAGGCAGCTGCTCTGGACCCAGAATTAACCTGTGCCTCCATGGACAGCTGTGAGTCCAAAATGACTCCTAAGCTGCGCACCTAGTCTTTTAGGGGCACAGTTACTCCATTCAGGACCAGGGAGTCCCCCACACATGCCTGCCCTCTGTTCCCCAAAACAATACTTGTGTCTTGTTGGGATTCCACTTCCATCCATTAGCTGCCTTCCATCCTCTAACTACCTCCAGACACTAACATGGGACATCCATATAAATATGATTATAAACAAATAATTGAGGGTATAACATTATAAGCAGGTGGCTGGTTCGTCTTCTTAAAGGGCAACCAAAATGATCAGTAGATTGAGTGATTATGCCTTTGTAATGCGTACATAGTACATGGACCCACCAAATTGTTTATAGCCATAGACACTCTGTATAGAAAGAGGTAAAAATGAATTACAGGTATAAATGCTCTGAAGGTATATCACATGGTTTCTACAATACAAGCTAGGGTTGGGGATTACAACTCTTTCATCTAATTGCAATGGCTTGTATGTATTTTAAGTCATGCTCCAAATATATCAATTGCTATCAATTGTATAGGGTGGCCATTAATTTTAGGGGTCTGCCCTGAGTATGACATAGATACAGTCCATAACATTTCCTTCCTTGGTAGTTCCATTCAGTTTTACAACTTTTAGTTCCTTCATTTTTATTTCTATTTTAAAAAGGTTGGAGCAGCAGCATTGGTGTTGTATTTTCATATATCATTTAACTCCACAAGCTTCCTGCTTGCTTTCTTCAAGCATCAAATGAATGTTGTTGAGAGTGGCTGTACTATATAATGAAAGTCATATTTCCAGGTAATCTCCTCTACTGTTGTTGTATCACCATCAATGTTTATTGACAATGAAAGCTTCTCACAGATGCTTCAACGAGGACTCTTTTGTGTTTGGGTAGCAATTCAACCAAGCATTTTGATGTCCTTAGCTTTGTGTTATATTCCCTTCATATATGGAACAAAAACATATACTATCCCTCTCAACCCCACCTTCCCCACTTCTGCCACAGGATAATGGAATAACAGTTTTGAGACATGGCTGCATTTAATGCTTTGCCCACCCTTTCTCACATTAATCTGCAAGATACCAGTGTTTTATCACACTGCCTGTTATCCAGAATAAAGCAATTAATTTAGGTGCAGATGGAAACAGTAACACAACGTCGGAGTTGGAGGGCTTTTTACAGCAGATGGCGGAGAGTTCTTTTACACCAAATCCACAAGCATGCCCATTCCAATACTGGAAAAGGTTCTACGTATATGGCTTGCTGGTGGGAGATGCTGTTTCCATGCTCAGCAGATCGTGAGACAAATATATAAGGCAGAACAAACCTGTTTTATTTCTGGCTGACATTTAAAACACATTTATGCCTTTTTATATATTTTTATTCTTCAACACAACACTTACCTAATATCATAATGGAAAAGTTTCAGTCCTGATCGCGCTGCATTTCATTGGGACCAGAATACAAACAGAAAGGAAGGAAAATAGCATGTAACAGATTGTGAAATCATTAGTGAGAAAGGGGGTATAGGATGAAATATTTTAAACCACCTTGCCTTTTGGGAGAAGTGACAATCTTTAAGGTTGTTTCTTTTTTAAAAAAAATACTCAGATGCAAAATCAGTTTGAGACCTGCTGAGATGTCAAGATTCTACTCCCTCCTCCTGTGGAATTTTGCACAACTCAAAAAAACAATAAAAAAATCGGAATGCCAAATTTAGGACATGACAGGATAATTAGAGACGATTGCACCACAAAACCCCTTCAGTCACTCTTGAATGCTGTCCGTAGTACCAAATAAGTCCTCCAAACTATGCTTTTTGAAAGTTGTTTTTGTACTTAACAAAGACAAGCATAAAACATGTACGTTTCCCAACTGTTGGAACGCCACCAGACCAAAAGAGGGCACCTAGAACAGTGAGGTTAAACCTGTCCTTGCCACTGAAGGAATGTTTATCTTGCTAGTCTGGATCTTCCATGACAATGTCCAACAGAAGGGCATCTTAGATTGTTTCAGCAGTATATAACTGGGAAAGAGGAGAGTGCAGGACAACAGATTTCTAACTAGCAAATACTGTAACATTGCTGCAGTTTTCAAATGCAGTGCCACAATAGGAAGCAATTGGTAGCACTCATGGAAGCGGCACTGAGCTTTCTTTAAATAAATAAACAGATAAAAATAAATGGAAGAACAAGGCATAAGAACGATTAATAATAGTGGCATAGACAAAACCAGCCACACCAGTGGGGGGCCAGTTACAGCAAAGAATCAAGATGTTTGAATGTTGAGCTACTGCTTCCTTCCTAGTTAAAGGCGAAACCATCTGAAAGAGGCACAGGTGGGGACAATGGTACTGTAGCACATATTACTTGTTTACTGAAAGGTTTAGCCCAAGGTATGCAGGGAGACTGTGCAAAGGTGTGAGAAATTTGGGGAAAGGGCCAGGTAGCCCAGGAACCTCTGTCCCTCCAGATGTTGCTAAACTACAGCTCCCATCAACTCCAGCAAATGTGGCCATTGGCCAGGGGTGGTCAGAAATGTTGTCCAGAAATACCTGGGGGGACAAGGGTTCCCCACACCTGGGCTAGTGTAGGACAAAGTGGGCAAGAATAATGGGTACCTAAAGGGAAGTGAAGAATTGTAGAACTAATGTTGTGTTAGTCTCCAGTATCTCCACAATATGTGAATGGTGAACTCAACAAACCTGGAGTTTCTCATTTCTGTATTCCCTATATATAGCCAGTAGTAGATGGTGATTGTGAAGTATAGTGATATAACTTACTGAAATTGGGAATGCTTAAATGCATTACTGTGTGCTTAATTCTGGAATGTTCCCCTGTAACTCTTGTGTGATCGGTTAACTCTGGTCACATGGCAGGTATCTTATTATAGTCTCCATTTTGTTTTGTTTTGTGAGTGACTTGACTGTAATGACTGCATCTCCATGAGCACTGAAGAAGACACAATGTTAGATAACTCTCTTTCTCTAAATGCAATAGAGGAGAGGACTCCTGACGTTTCTGTGGGAATGCATGTGACAGAAAGAAGTGCAGAAGTTGATGTTCTCCCAAAGAAGCAGTCAGGAGATGTCTGCTGGAAGGAGAAAGTGGAAACTTCTCAGAAGGAACTGCCTGGTCAAGCTGGGCAGAAGGCTGAGTGCAAGTACTGGAAACAGAGAATGACCGCTCCCCACATTAAACGTGGGCGACTTTTGCGTGGTCGCGCGGAGCCCCCTGGAATCACAGAACGACTCCTTGGCAGTTCGGATCTGGCACTACCTCTCCAGGCAAGGACCTGGGGTCTCCGCCTACCCAAGCCAAGCATCCAATCCTGCCTGGAGAGGTATTGCCAGGGGTCTGGCCAGGTAGGGGGGAGGGACTATCCAGCTCATAATAGAATTTGAATCTTACCTTCTAAGCACCAGTCGGCCTCAGGTGGCGGTTTCAGGCCTTGGACGGAATCCTTTTGGCTATCTTCCTAAAGGGGATAGGCATGAGGCAGTGACCTCACCCCTTTTGCGGTGTCAAGATCAAGGTCCCCCCTTTTAAAGGGGTCTGGGGGGGGCATTGACCACACGCTGAGAGGTTGTCATTGCTCTCCCCCTCCAGCGGCGGCGAACGGGGGCCGGCTCTCTCTGCTAGAACAATAACCCTGGATAACCCTGAAGTCCCCCAGATCCCCGGCTGGGGACTTGTTGTTTAGTCGTTTAGTCGTGTCCGACTCTTCGTGACCCCATGGACCATAGCACGCCAGGCACTCCTGTCTTCCACTGCCTCCCACAGTTTGGTCAAACTCATGTTCGTAGCTTCAAGAACACTGTCCAACCATCTCGTCCTCTGTCGTCCCCTTCTCCTAGTGGCCAAAGTATTGGAGCCTCAGCTTCACGATCTGTCCTTCCAGTGAGCACTCAGGGCTGATTTCCTTCAGAATGGCTAGGTTTGATCTTCTTGCAGTCCATGGGACTCTCAAGAGTCTCCTCCAGCACCATAATTCAAAAGCATCAATTCTTCGGCGATCAGCCTTCTTTATGGTCCAGCTCTCACTTCCATACATCACTACTGGGAAAACCAGTAGTGGGGACTGGGGACTGGGGAAGCAAAATGCCCAGTGCCTGGGTCAAAGTCTCCCTACACCTGAATCTTAATAAAGTTATGGCCAATTTTAATTCCATAACACGTTGTCTTGAGCTATTATTCCGCTCAGGGGTCGCCAGGGGTTTGGGGGGACTCCGCCTGTCCACGCAAAGACTCGGTTTGTATGAATGTTTCAGGAAGAAGCTGTGATCTTCAACTAAGAAGAACTAAGCCCATGCTTGGAGAAGCATGTAAACGCTTTGCATACTTTCTTATTTAGCTATATGTTCTGCAAGTAAAAGCTTTTTGAATATTTCAACAAGTGTTTGGACTTTGTTTTAATTTCAAGAAAAGACTCAGTACTGCACATGACGTTGATTTCCTAGCTGCACTTTTAGCTACTCTGCTAACCGTGATGTGGCGCAAGTGAAGCCCCATTGCTCTCCCAGCTTCCCCCCACACTCCAGTGCTTACCAGGAGGGAGAAGGGTGGGGCAAAACATGGGCAGACTGGGCATCTGTGGAATGCCCTCTCTCATGATGAATTTAGAAAACA
This sequence comes from Zootoca vivipara, assembly GCF_963506605.1. Lineage (NCBI taxonomy): Eukaryota > Metazoa > Chordata > Lepidosauria > Squamata > Lacertidae > Zootoca > Zootoca vivipara. Next base: position 4,980,454 of record NC_083279.1, on the reverse strand, counting down.
TTCCTGCTTACCCAGGCATTTGATGGCTGAAAGTTACTGTTTCTGGAAACCTTGCAGTGGTTTGTTCTGAGAATCTGTGATTTAAAAGTGAATTGTTTTTAAGACTGGTGTATTTGCTGCCCTGGACTCCTTTGTGAGGAAAGGCAGGATATATATGCAGTGAACAAATACATATAATATGTGGAGCATCTTTCACGTGAACAACATGTGAATGGGACATCTCTCTCTTGCTGTCAAAAGCAGGGCTTCAACCAGCTCCTCGCTTGTTGCTTAATCATGTCCTCCCTCAAAGAGGGTACATGTTGCGGTGAGACCTGCCAACCAAACCCTTGTGTTGTGGGTGGGTACGATTGGCCAGCCACAACACCCGATTGGTAGGTCCCTTGATGCTGGGTTTAATCTGACCAATGGGACGCTAGCCAAATGGATCAAGGGACCTATATATGCCAATGCACGTGACCCTGAGCTTTCTTTCTCGGTCAGTGCATCGGAACACCCACCCACCTCTCCCTATATTTAGGGCTTGCGTGTTTGACCTTGCTATGCCGTCGTGTGTCGTCTGTCATTGGGACAGGGGCAGGGCTAGAATTTTCCCCATTTGGCTGATTGGCTGGTGTCATTTGGATTTTGCCTGCCACATAGCAAATCTTCACAACTTGTAAGGTTGTGGATGGGCTCTGGTTCATGTGATAGGGATGGGGGAACACTCTCACCATCCCTATGCAAAGGGGTATTCTGTTAAAGGAATCCAGGGCCTCAATGGTTTGGTCAACCCTGCGAGGGATTGTGCCCATGCCTGAGTCCAGGGGGACATCTGGGTGGTGGACATAGCACATCCCCATCTTTCTGCCATTCCAGGTGTTCACCCAAGGCTGACCTACGATGGAGCTCTGGGTCAGCGCTACCTGCCACGGTGCAGGGAGCTAGTCGAACCAGAGCCCATGCAACCACTCACTTGCTGTAATCAATAAAGTTGTGGCCTAAATTCTGCCAAAAACCAAACCAAAATCTGAGTCTTGTCTGAATTTATTTAAGGGGGAGGTTTAAAGGTCTTCACACACAACCTGTTGTTTGTTCTGGTTCTGGCCCATGGCAGAAGATCTCAGATCTTAGAAAATCTGGACACCCCTATGTAAAAACAGGGAAACAGGCCTTTATCTTTAAATATGACCTCTGATTTTGCCTCAGATTTTTCCTTCATCACAATGGGATTGCAGTCTGAGCTGGGTCCCTTCAAATCTCCAAGCCCCATCCTCAGTGCTTGGGGCCTGTTCACCTGTCTCTAGTCATCACTAAGATTTTCATGTCAGAGTGTTGCAATTAGTAGATGTCTTGTAAATAAATCAAGGGGGAAATGTATTTTTGCAACTATTTGAATTATTCTGCTTGGGAGAAAAGTGGATGAAGCAATGCAGATCTGAATGAATATTGACAGCTTAATATGGGACCCTTTAAGCAAGCTTTTTTTAAAAAATGTGCAAAATAATAACAAGAAAATTAATAGGCATACACCATAACAAGCCTTCCTGCAAATTGGAAGCCTGTGATTTGTGTCATCCAGTTCAGCAGTGCCCAAGCAATCTTTTACAGTAAGTACATCTCTGTAAATAATGACTTCTGTAATTAACTGAAATTAGTCTGTCAGAATTCCTTATTAGGTAAACTCATGATGCTACGCTGTTCAAGCATCTGCTTTGATATCTACTGCTTTCTGTTTTCAAACTGTTCTTAGAATTACAATCCTGGTTCCCTCTGGTAAATGCATGTGTTTGCATTCCTAATTACAAAGATTCAACCTTATTCAAATAGGATTGCTCATGTGCTTTTCACTAACAATGTGACTGTTAACGAGATCTGTACATGTCTTTGTAAGCACCAGGGCAGCCTCTGTCAATCTTGCACCATGCTTTAATCTGACACCAGTGCCCTGTAAACACCTGCTAGACTGGAAGTGAGCTATTTATCTTCTAAGCTGGCACAGTTGGCATATTTGATTACTTATTTTAATAATTTGTATCCTGCTTTTCATGGAAAGCAAATCAAAGCAGCTAACAGCATTGTATAAGTCATGTAAAACAATCAGTCATAAAGGTGGCCAAAAGCAACCGAGGGGGGGGGGATACCAGAAGTATAACGGCACAAAACCACTTCCGCATCCCAACGGAGGTGGTGTTGTGGGCGGGACCCTTCTGCACTCTCGCGATGGGGCTGGGAGCCCAGCCCCTTGCGTGCAGGGAGTTCCCGCCTACATCACACCTGGGCTGACCAATAAGGTCGGCTAGGGGGCGGGGCCTCACCCCCCTTTAAACAGAGTGGAGGCAGGAACTCTGCCTCTTTGCCCGCTTCCCCCTCAGCTGTTCGGATCACCCGCCCGCCCACCCTTTAGGCTAGGCTGACACTGCTATGGACTTCGGTTGGTCACTTTGGTTGGCCAGGGGGCCTGGTAGGACTTTTCCCACTTGGGCTAGCCAAGATGGTTTTTTCGCCTACCTCATAGCAATTTGTCACAACTTTGGTTTGGCGGTTAGGCATTGGACATTAGCATGAATTACGTCATCATCTGCCCAGAGAGTAGTGAAATATTCCGATAAAGGTGTTGGGGGCGGAGCTTGTCCTGAGCCTGCGGAGGTCAGGGCCGTAATGCACGCCCCAACGGCAGCCACAGAAGGCGGTTCCGGTAGATGTACATCACTGGGCACCTTGCTGGTGGTTAACTGCTCACAGACTGCAACACACGGGTTGCAGTCAGATTTAGTGGTTAGGTTCCAATGCCTAAGCCAATACCGCTCAACATCCATAACCAATAAAGTTGTGGCCTTTTCGCCCAATTAAAATCTATACAGTGTGTTTTGTGTCTTATTTCATGGGAAGGAGGGTCATCACCACACAACAACATCAACCTTCAAAAGTTAGAAAATATATCACAAAGCAGCAGTCATGAATCTAAAAAGTCAAGTTTTTATCAGAAGTTGAAAATTAAACAATGCTGGTGCCAAATGGCAAGGCTTTCTAGTGTCAGGGGTGGATTTAGGGAGCCAGTTCATCTGCAGTGGGCACCAAACTCAGAGGGTTACGCGGGGGGGGGGGGGTCCTGCAACAATGATGAACAATGGAGGACGAGACACGAGGGGTGCTGAATTTTGGTGTTGCACAGGGCGCCGCTGAAATCTGAAAGGTCAAAGTCTGCCACTGTCCAGTGTGTATGGGCAGCACAAGAGAAAAGGTCCTTTCTCACATGGACCAATTAAGGTAAGTAAGAAAAGAGATATATGCACCTTCTGTTATGTTCCAAACAACAGCCTGATTTTGAACCCCTTGACATTTGTGGTCTTTTGAAAAACAGCTCCACATAGACTGTGTTACAATGGTCCAGTCTATTGACTAATGGCATGAGTGACTGTGGATGTCATGAATATGACTGTGGCCACATCCAACTTCTTTGGGAAATTGCAGAGCTGCATCATTCCCAAGTTGAGAACATGTATTTTTTAGGGGAGTGGAAGCTCATGTGACACAGACTTTATACCTAACGTTGGAGCTCGCCTGAATATCTTCTGAACAATGGCCAGGGATAATAAGAGTTGTAGTTCAAAAATATCTGGGTGGCACCATGTTGGATCCCCCTCAGGTAACCTTTTGCTTAAGGGCAAGTTGGAATACCATATTATTGCAAATTGGAGAAAGTAGCTCAGGCGACCTGGGCATGGGAGGCCCACCCCTGACTCCATGGAGGGAAAGCACAGAGATAGCGGAGTGAGGGCAGAACTAGGACCACCTACCCTAAGCCTATCAAAGCCATGCTTCTGGGTGTTGCTCATCCTAATACTGTGGGTCTGCAATGTTCTTTCCCTCCCTAGCGTGTGTGTGTGTGTGTGTGTGTGTGTGTGTGTGAAAAGGGGGGAGAGATTCATTTTTATTTCATTTTTGAGCCACAAGGCAGAGAACAGGGGATGAATAGGTGGGGGGGGGCAGACAAATTTCTCCCACAGAGAAGCGACTGCGGTGGCCCTTTCTGAACCAATGTAAGATACTTTAGGTGCTGGGTAGTTTTTGACAACTTTACTGCTTACGTGCCCACTGTTTATTTTTATAAGGAGAAGGATGGGGACCTCCTAGGCTCTTCCCATGTGGCCTCCTGGGGGCCCCACCAGGTCTAGTTTCCACCAGCCTCCACTGGAGCTGGGTTGGAAAGGATCACCTTGAAATTCCATGCCTGACTGAGCCAAGTGAGTTAGACTCTTTGTTTACCTGTAAGGAAGAACAGTGTTTCAAGTATGCTCCACTTTAACATGTGTTTTGTTTCATTTAGTCTAATGTGAGACACCATGAGCTTTCATTATCTCAGATGTATAGCTTTCTGGTGGAGATGGAAAATGTGATATGAAATACATTTTCAGATAGTGAATATGACATCCATCTATTTCTGATCAAATTTGTTCGCACAGAGCCCACCCCTTAAATATGCTTTACATCACTTCAGTTCACATCAGATCAGGTGTAGTGGCAGCTATTAACTATCCACAGATAACAGCAGACTCCGGAAGCAAACTGTGGATTAGTAATAATTAACTCTACATATGTGGATTAGTAATAATTAACTCTACATATTAATGAAATTAACATTCCAAAAGCACTGCAGTGTGAAGAAAATAAAATGGCATGCATAAAACAGTGGAAACAATTGAACTAGATAACAGTTCCAAAATCTGAATTACCGTGATTCTGCAATGCTGATTAGAATATGATCTTTCACATGGTAACCAATAGCTTGAACTGATTTTTCCTCCCCGTCCCAACTTTAATTGTGTGGGGCGTGGGGTTTACTTATTTTCTAGTGATTTGGGGAAAACAGAGCCCAACAGAGACTCTATTTCCTCAAAGTATTATGAAAGAACGATGTCAATCAACATTTGATGATCTCCTTCTATCACTCCATAACAGAAAGTGTCCTTTCATGCTGCATCACGGTGTGGTATGGTGGCTTGACATCAACGGATAGGAAATGCCTACAGAGGGCGGTGAATACAGCACAAGATATTATGGGCTGTCCCGTGACACTGGATAACATCACGGAAGAATGTTGCCTCGGGAGTGTGAGGAAAATTCTCAGGGATGATTCACACCCTGCCCGGCACTTTCTTGATCTCCTGCCCTGGGGCAGAAGAAGCATGATTAGTCCCACCAACAGGGTAAAGAACAACTTCTATCCATGGGCTGTTAGCCTGCTGACTTTCAGGTTTGGTGGGTGTGCGTCAGTAAACAAGGGGAATTAAGACTAAGAGAGCTGAGTAGGGGGGTGCTCGTGTAATCTCACTGTATACAAGCTTTACAAGTGACAATAAAATATTTCAATTTGTCTTACATCATCTTCACTCACTGGGAGCAACTTGCAGCTGGAACAGCAGGAACAGCATATACAGCTGTGGAAATATCTGTGGGACCATCTTTTTCCTGGCCCCAACCCACTCAGTTATCCAGAGGTCAGCTATCCTCCATGCCACATTTTCAGGTCAGTCCACTGAGATTCCTCAGACAACTGGACAATTAAAATTCCAGTCTTCTATTTTAGGTGCTTTATATCTAACAAACATCTTTGACACAGTATTTTATTTGTTATTTTAATTTCTATCCTGCTCTTCATGAGTTCATGATCCCAGGGTGGGCTGGAACACGAAAACAACAATTTGGAAATATTCTACACAAATTCTCCTCACAATTCTGTTTCCTGGAAAGATGAATTGATTGTGAAACCACTCTAGGAATCACAGCTCTGTGAGGGGGATAGAGGTCTCCTAACAACTTTTAGCACTCTTAACAAACTGCCATTTCCAGAATTCTTTGTGGGAAGCCATGACTATTTATAAGTGGTATGGTGCTGTTTTACAGGGCCATCTTGAGCAGATCGCGCGCCCTGGTGCTGAGGGGCGGAGATCGCTCCGCTGCCCGCCCCGCCCTCGCAGGGCACAATTGGTTTCCGCGTGGCGCCCTCCTTGCCAGGTCGGCGCCCAGCTTACCAGCCCCCCGCCATGGTGCACTGCGCCACCAGGGGTCTATGTAGAGCCGGCCCTGCTGTTTTAGATGTATATTGCAGATGGGACGATAGTGAACAAGATGTTTTCCCAGATCAAAAGGTTCATATTTCCTTTGACAAACAGAGGGACCACTCCCTTCCACAGAAAGAAAGAAAACTTACAACAAATATTTTTGGAAATGGACTGCATGAGGTAGATGTACCGCTGAATCACTGTGCTGCATACTAATATCAATCAAGCTTTGATTTATTGTCATTTTCTCTTTCTGAAATCAAGTTGCAGTACAGTCATTCAGCTCTCAAATGCAATTTACACACCAAGAGTGTAACCTGCATGGGTTGTGTTAGCTATGATGTTAAACAACTTAAATGGCCTTTTTTAATAGTAAACTAGACTAGCTGGGTGAAGCAAGTGCCTTGGGTGGTGTAAGGGTGACTCCCTACAGGGAGCCAGCCCCCATCATCCTAATGCCCACCTCGTCAAACACAGGGAGCAGCAGTGGGTCTGAAGCAGCCAGGGGGGAGGGGAGAGACTCGGAGGGAGAGAGAAGCCAGCGTGCGGAACGATGGGAAAACTCAGGGCATATATTTCTCTTTATTTCCCATGGAATTGTCAGCTGAACTGTTGAATCCATGGTATTTTGGGTATATGGCTTTTTCTCCTCTAATGTAAGTATACATGCCTCTCCCAGAAAAGAAAGATGAATCAAATTCTGGAAACGGAAGACAAGGAGGCAAGGAGGCAGGGGAAAGATAATACATTTTTATTAATGTGCAGGGGAAGATGAGATCAAAGAGCATGGCATGTTGTTCTAGGTTCATATATCTTTTGAACATCATGTAATAATGTTTCCCACATAAGTACAGTGTTATAGCCGCTGGCAAAGGATTCCTGTGAAAGGCACATAACAGCCCATAATGATTGGCTAATGTCTTTGTGGAAGCTTATTGCCAGGAGATTATTTCTAGACAATTGAAGATATTGTTAATATTTGAAGGTGGTAGCCATAAGAGCTTGGAGATGGTAAAACACACTCCATCTTAAGGGGTGAGTCTGATCTGTGGGAGGGGCGCTTCTATATGTGAAGAAACAGTAGTTTGTCATTTGGATTAAACAAAGGCAGTGAAATATTAGAGCTGGCTAAAAACAATTTAGGGTGCAGGATCTCTCTTTCTCTCTGGGGATCTTGTATGAAGTAGTATTTCCACTGTATTGTAGGAGTGCCTCTTTGCCTAAACTCAGATGTTTGCAAATATTTGCCAAATCTATGGGCCTCTATTTAGTCCTGCCACCTTTGATGCAGCTTATCCTTCCTTCCTACTTTTTATGCCTTAAAAAGGTAAAGGGACCCCTGACCATTAGGTCCAGTCGTGACCGACTCTGGGGTTGTGCGCTCATCTCGCGTTACTGGCTGAGGGAGCCGGCGTATAGCTTCCAGGTCATGTGGCCAGCATGACAAAGCCGCTTCTGGCAAACCAGAGCAGCACATGGAAACGCCGTTTACCTTCCCGCTGAAGTGCTACCTATTTATCTACTTGCATTTTTTGATGTGCTTTCGAACTGCTAGGTTGGCAGGAGCTGGGACCAAGCAACAGGAGCTCACCCCGTCGCAGGGATTCGAACCGCCGACCTTCTGATCAGCAAACCCTAGGCTCAGTGGTTTAGCCCACATTGCCACCTGGGTCTCTATGCCTTAGGTCTCCATAATTATGTCCTAACTGTCTTCCAGCGTCTCCATTGGAAAATGACACTCTTCCACTGTGCTTCCTTTTTCCACTGGGCTTGAGGGTTGTTGTTTTTAGTTCTCATGAAAATCCACGCATATGTTCATTTTTGTAAGCAGTTTTCCCTAATTTTATTGCCTTTAGTATATTATTTTCATTGATTAATGCATTTTTGTATTTACTTTCTCCTAGCACATTGTCAGCGACTGGCTGGATGACGAAGAGTGCTGGGTGACACCAGCCCAAGAGCCCCCCCAGGGATGACACAGAGAAAGAAGACCCAGGACAGTGGTGGTGGGACACTGAGGACTAGAGTATAGATGGGACAAGATGGGAGGTGTTAGAAGCAAAAGGTTAGAGTGAACATGGGCAGTCAGAAATAGAGAGCCGTTCAAGGACAGAGCAGGGTGCTGAGGGTCTCAGTGTGAGTGCAGACTCTGACATAGAGGAGTCAGAGGCTGCCTCAGTTTCACAGCCACTGGAAAGTCCCTCTACAGCAGGCGTCCCCAAACTTACCCAGCTTCGGGCCGGTTCCTCCGGCGCTGATCGCGCAGTGGGCCAAAGGACGGGGGAACGCACTCCCATACGCACTCGCCTTTTCTGGCACGGCACCAGAAATGGCTTCTGCGCATGTGCAGACGTGATTTCTGGTGCACTTCCAGGTTGGCGCGGCACCAGAAATAGCTTGTGCACATGCGTATGGGAGCGCGTTCCCCCGCCCTACGGCCCTCGTGTGCACACAAGCTATTTCTGGCACCGCACCGCCCCGGAGATGGGCAACCGCACCATGGTACACCAGTAACAGTGGGCGGCGGGGGCCATACAATAGGCTTGTGCAGGCCACATCTGGACTCTGGGCCGTAGTTTGGGGACCCCTGCTATACAGCTTACTCTCCTCCTCCACTGACACCCAGATCACAAAGAGCCTTGCACGTTGCTGAGCAACTGGCTAGAAAGGCCCAGAGGGGGATCCCGCCCTCTCCCTGGAGTTTATGGCTGCTTGAGAGGAGTCCAGAAGGAGGGGACTAGAGAGGGAAGGAGGGACGCCAGTCCCAGCAACACCTTCAGCTGGGGCAGAATAGCATAGATGTACTCTGTTGTGTTTCTATTTTTGTGAATAAAACCTAATTGCACTTTGAGTCCTTTTCCTGACCTGTGGATGAACTGGCCTTCCTGACAGCCCCTTGACATATATGAATTTTTATACACAATTTGTGTATAAAACACAAGAGCAAACAGAGATGCTAATAATTTTGGGAGCAGAGTGAAGGATGGATGTGAATGGAGGAAGGGGAGACAGAGGTAATGATTGCAAATCCTGGGATTGTCTTCAGCTGGCCTGCAGAATTTGTGACTCAAAATCCAAAACAGTTTGCCTCCAGTCGTATATTGTGTTATGGCAGATTTTATATCCAAAAGTTATGTTAGTCCTTAGCACTTTAGAGCTGAATCACCAGAGTATTCTCTTTTTATTTTATCAGCTAATTTTTGTTTATTTATATTATGCTGCTGACACAATTGGTGCCACACAGAGAGCTCTTATGTGGTGGTGTTTTGCGGGGAGGGGGGAATATTACACAGCCCCAAACTCAAAAGATAATCAGTGAGTATGATGGAGTGGTTTTCTTTGTTCGTAAAAGAATTTCTCCAAGGAAGACACCATATCAAAGGAAGGAGCTACTCAATCGTCAAAGCCCAGAAGCTGAGTTTAGTATAGACTCCAGTATTTAATATTAAAGGCCTTTCCTTAAGGCAATGTTTGCATGCCGGACTCAGAAATGCCACACAAAAACTGAGGTCTGGTAAACATAGCAACGTGTTAGTTTAGCCAGCAAACACCTGCAGTAAAAAAAGAGAAGAGATTCACATTACTTTTCAGAAATGTGAAATGCTACAAAATACCACCTGCATATATAAAAGCCAGTTTCGAGCGCAAGTGAGGAAGGTTTTTCAGATCCAGAACTGACCCACATGCTACAAGCCTTTCTTGATGTTGGGGTCACCCATGTCACTATAACATCCAGTGACTACTTAAAGGGGGTCCACTGTGAGCACTGATCAGCTGATCAGCCTACACCTGAAAGGAACTGCCATTACTGTGGATAGGTCAGTTGATAAAACCTGACTCTTAATCTCAGGTTTGTGGGTTTGAGCCCCACATTGGGCAAAAGATTGCAGGGCTTTGGACTAGATGACCCTCATGGTCCCTTTCCTACTCTACAATCTATGATTCTATAATTCTTTGACACACTGGGCTAAACGGAATTGGGGAAGAGTTCAGTAGGCTCTCTCTGGGAGCTAGCATATTTGTGCAGTCCTGGTAAGTCATAATTTGGCTTACCATAGCAGGCAAACCATGTTAATAGATCTGTAATAGCTAGACATTGGTATGTTAACAGTTTTGAGGATACATTATACAGTATATAGGCTCAACTTCAAATTAAGAATTAAAAACAGGTTTTAGCTATAGGCAAAAATATAATGTTTGGAATTTTTTAGTATCTGAAGGTGCTTTCTGTTACAATAGAATAGCCACATTATTATTATTATTATTATTATTATTATTATTATTATTATTATTATTATTATTATTTAAAAGCTGTATGGATCTGCTTTGAACAATTTTAGCTCTTTTGTTGAAACATAGCAAACAAAACAAAGTGTTGCTTACTTGGAGGAGCACTGTAATTTGCGAGGGATGCCATCAATTATCACAGTAATCACTCTACTGACAACTGACATAAGATTTAAACAGATAAAAGGAAGGAAGAAGAAACAGTGCCCATTTTTGCCTTGAATCAATTTTTCAGCTATTTTGCTCGGTGTGATAATTATACTTGGCTGATTAATATCTGAAGAAATAAGCTAATGACTGTGTTCAGCTGAAAGGCTTCCCCATGTAAAATATAATTTTATTTTATTTTTAAAAAAATTATTTCCATTTATTACCCACCGTTCACCATAAAGTCCCAGAGTGGGAGGCAGGTTTACAACAGTTTAAAATGCAATGTTAAAACAGTAGCAGGTTTTAAAATGTTACGAGAGACATTGTACATATTTCTGTAAACCAAGAAAATCCTTAATAAAAAAAACACACCCAGCTAAACTGTCCACATAGCTAGAAAAACAACCAGAGAAGCTTTGGAGTCAAAGATACTTTGTCCTGAGTAGCTAGACAAGGTTTGGGGAGAATTTGACTGGGATAGAGGTTTGGCTCAGTCTTAGAAACTGGTGTCATAAACTTTTCAGTCTTTAGAAACTGGCATCATGCACGTATAAGTAAACACCAGTATTTCCTTATATACAAATTATTTTAAACAAACAATCTTCATAGTTAATTCGTTATCCAGTTCGGGGGTCAGTCTCACACTAAGCTACTGGGAGATTAGGTGGCAGTGGAAAAGGATTTCATTGAGGAACAAGAATTTACAGCCAGGGAGTTCCATAGATCCTTAAATACAAAAAACAAATACCTAAACATTTATTTATAAAAAGTAGAACTGAAGTAATGAAGGTGGCATCCAAAAGATGAAATGTAATAATCAGTTCTTCACTTTCACTTTTATACACTAAGTACATGTGTGTACCAACCACAAGAAAGAGGTGATATTTCTAAATGCCCTAAATGGCTGTGCCCTAGAAAAATTGGTCATGGTGGCGCTGTGGGTTAAACTACAGAGTCTAGGGCTTGCTGATCAGAAGGTTGGCGGTTCGAATCCCTGCAACGGGGTGAGCTCCTGCCCACCTAGCAGTTCGAAAGCGCATCAAAGTAGATAAATAGGGACCGCTCCGGCGGGAAGGTAAACGGCGTTTCCGTGCGCTGCTCTGGTTCGCCAGAAGCAGCTTTGTCATGATGGCCACATGACCCAAAAGCTGTCTGCGGACAAACGCCGGCTCCCTCGGCCTATAGAGCAAGATGAGCGCCGCAACCCCAGAGTCGGACACAACTGGACCTGATGGTCAAGGGCCCCTTTACCTTTACATGTGTGTACCAACCACAAGAAAGAGGTGATATTTCTAAATGCCCTAAATGGCTGTGCCCTAGAAAAATAGAAGAAGAAGAAGAAGAAGAAGAAGAAGAAGAAGAAGAAGAAGAAGAAGAAGAAGAAGAAGAAGAAGAGTAGTAGTAGTTTGGATTTGATATCCCGCTTTATCACTACCCGAAGGAGTCTCAAAGCGGCTAACAATCTCCTTTCTTTTCCTCCCCCACAACAAACACTCTGTGAGGTGAGTGGGGCTGAGAGACTTCAGAGAAGTGTGACTAGCCCAAGGTCACCCAGCAGCTGCATGTGGAGGAGTGGAGACACGAACCCGGTTCCCCAGATTACGAGTCTACCGCTCTTAACCACTACACCACACTGTAACTGACCAAAGGGACAACCATCCTGGGCTTAATATTGAGTGGAAACCAGGATCTGGTGCAAGATGTAAGTGTTTGCTGGACCAGTTGGGAAAAGCTCCCATAGTTCTATCAGATTCAATATATATGTACATGGATGACTGCTAAGAAAATCCAACATACAGGGCTACCTTGGATTAAGAACTTAATTCATCCTGGAGGTCTGTTTTTAACCTGAATCTGTTTTTAACCTGAGGCACCACTTTAGCTAATGGGGCCTCCTGCTGCCGCCGCGGAGGTACCACTGTAGTCAATTTTGAATTCAAAAATGGAAACGTACCAAAAGTGAGAGGATTGATGTAAAGGAAATTGACTTCAAAAATGCCAAATCTCTCCCGAATGCTTGTGAGTTGTTTAAAAAGCTCAATATAAAAACTCAACTAGAATGTGCATCACAGGTACCACCAAAGCCAGAACAGTTACTGAGCAGGGTCAAATCAACTATTAGACGCAAGAAGGCATCCTTTAGAAAATGGAAGCCATGTCCAAATTATAACAAACTTTGGCAAAAGTAAAAAAAAGCAGACAATAAGAGATGTTTAACAAGAATTAGAATAGTATTGGAGTGGGGGCGGAGGAAAGAGAGAAGTCAGTGGTCTTCTGAGGAGAGAATAATGGAGGCCTGGGGAAGCATTTATAATATCTGGCTGCATGGGGTAGCAGCTTCCCCAGGCCTCCAACACATAGCTAATATTTAAAGCAGCAGCAATTTTACCAAATTCAAACATCATCTGCTTGGAAACAAACATACTGAGAGCAGGGCAGCAGCAAAAACTCAGGTTTCTCTTGCATTTGTTGGAAGCTGTCAGACCCACCAAAATCCCACCAGTTATTAGTGCTTATTTAAGTAAAATGTTGAAAAGAAACCCTAGAAACGGGCACCTCACTTGACACAACAGCATTTCCTTTGCCTGATTTTAAAAAAAAACTCCTTTTCCTCTTTTTTGTGCCATGACAGCCTGTGGCTGAAAAGAATCTAAAATATTTTGACATATTAGTATTCCTAAAAATATCCTCCCTTAAAATTTGTGTAAATCCTCTGTTTACCATGTGAATCTCGTTTTGTTTTGTTTCTTGTGGCAGAAAGTTAATGAAAATTTAATCACTCCAAAGTGCACTTAGAATGAAAACTGGTAGGAGGCACACGGTTCTGACCTCCTGCATTGTGTCATGTTGTTTTAAATCACTTGCCACATTTATTTGGAAAAATATGAAGTGACACATTGAAATGGGATGCATAAAAACTTCTCAGTATTCAAGAGATCATGCCGTAATTGTGAAAGACACACTATCTGAGAAAACTCAAGCCATTTTAGCACTCTTTGCAAATGTCTATAAATAATACATTAATAAAATACTTTAGAAGACAAAGTGCTCCTAGCAACAACAAGAAAAGTTTAGAATTGTTCTTGTCTTTAGTTACACTACTAAGTAAAGTACTGAGAGCAGAGAACTTTCTCTGTTCCTTCATTCCCTTCAGTCAGCTTCCCCGCATATACCCCAGTCTTGACAATTTAAAGGGTATTATGAAACTGTTTAACAACCACACTTTTCAAGCAATGACGAAAGACTTCAAGGCAAGTATATGTAATCATTTTGAAAATGCTAAATAAGGCATTCTACAACTTAAAAAAAAGCCCTCTTAAACACAACCTTGTAATTCAGAAGATTTCCTAGTGTTATCAAGGTGTACCTGTCAACTTTACAGTGGCCTCTAGGGCATCTCCTTCCAGGTTGGATAAGTTAGTGGTTCAGTTAAACCACTGCACATTTAATTATAAACTTTTCATTTCCCCCCATGTATCCATATTACAGGTGCCACTAATCCCATGCCATTGTTATATTCCATTCAACAGAGAGTGCCGAGAGGCAGGAGCATATTTTATATATGAAATTGTGATTGTTATAACTGAAGAAGACCAATTTGTAATCAAAATGTTTTTCGCATTTGTTACATACAACAGATTTCACCAACCTTATAATTTTTATACTCGCAGCTATAAAATTTGTTTTATAAAGTTGAAAGGTGGTTTGTGAATGCATTTTTTTTCACTGTTCAGTGTGATCCAAAAGAAGGTGAATCAGGAAGCAGGAGATGTGGGAGACTTTTCTCTGCCTGAGACCCTGGGGAGTCATTACCAATCAGAGAAGACGCTACAGGGCTTACCTGTGGTCCTCAAGGTGCTCTTGGACTCCCACTCCCATTAACCCCAGCCAGTGTGGCCAATGGTCAGGGATGATGGGAGTTGTAGGCCAGGAACATCTGGAGGGACCTGGGTTCCATATACCTGATTTATAGTCTGACCTGGAATAAGGCAGCTTCCACTGTTCTTATATTTCTAAGAACAAGTCATATGTAGTTTTTGTTTTTGCCTATTACCTTTCAGCTAAATGATTCCCTGCACAGTGCACAGTAAAATGCCAATAACATAACCACAATAAGGCCCATTAAAATCTAAGGACATTTAAATGCAGCAATTATAAGTAACAGGAAAAACAGTTTAGAAGCTCAGAACATTTTTTTAAAAAGACATCCTTAAGGGTTAGTTACAGGTAGGTAGCCGTGTTGGTCTGACGTAGTCGAAACAAAATAAAAAAATTCCTTCCAGCAGCACCTTAGAGATCAACTAAGTTTGTCATTGGTATGATCTTCCGTGTGCTGAAGAAGTGTGCATGCACACGATAGCTCATACCAATGACAAACTTAGTTGGTCTCTAAGGTGCTGCTGGAAGGAATTTTTTTATTTTGTTTCAACATCATACAAGGTTTTACTTGCTGCAGAAAAGGTAGCAAAGTGGGCTCCAGGCAAGTCTCTCTAGAGAGGGAATGATGCAACTGCCATCTTGATCACTGTCTTGCTTCTCCTGAGATGGCCAGGATACATGCTAGAAAGCCTCTTCTGATGGCATCAGTTCAGAGAAAAGCTGGTGTGTGATTCAGGTGATGGCCTATGAGCAAACTTGAGAATATGTTTTGGGGGCAATGTATTAAACAGTGAGAGAAAGACATTGTTCTGTTAAGATACCTTTGGGGAGATCAGTAGTGGAAAGGGACTTTAAGATTCAGTAGTGAGAAAGAATAAAACATCTCCTTTTAAAAAAACAACAACTATTGTTCTCCCCCCGGCAGAGGTCTTAGCAGACCAATGCCTTCCTCTCACTGTCCAACACACACACACACACACACACACACACACACACACACACACACACACTGTAGCACTCTGAATAAACTTAAAAGAAAAAGCTGAGCTGTGTTGTAATACAGTACAGTGGTGTCTCGCTTAACGAATGCCCTGCTTAACGAAATTTCCGCTTAACGAAAGGATTTTTCGAGCGGAGGTTGCCTCGCTAGACGAATGCGTTTTATGAAAAATTCGTCTAGCAAATCGCGGTTTCCCATAGGAATGCATTGAAATTCAATTAATGCGTTCCTATGGGCAAAAAAAAATTCAAAAAAAATTCAATGCATTCCTATGGGATTCGCTAGACGAATTCTTCGCTATAAGAAAAGACCCGTGGAACGAATTAATTTCGTCTAGCAAGGCACCACTGTATTTGAAATCACGACACACTTATTCCCAGAGGAGATGGGTTTGAGTCTTAGTTGGCAGTAATTTTTATGAGTGCTCATTTCTATGCATCTCAATTTTGGGATGCAGCTAAGATTTAAGGCTTGCCACCTACATCCTTTCAGTATCTGTCGGGGAAGGGTTTAGTCAGAGGTATAAGAAGAGACATTAGAAGCAAGATAATAAGTTTAAAAGTTTGAATATGTCATTTATAATTACAACCTTGAATTTAATCTTGCTGGGATTAGATTTACATATATCCTTTTCCAGCAACTGTTATTTCTAATTGGTAATATTGCAAGGTATATCCATTTTTTTCCACACTATAAAGAAAATAAGAACTTGGTATGTAGGGGAAAAAAAGAACTTGGTATGTAGGTAAAAAAAAAGAACTATTTTGCAGTACATTTGCAGATAAAGTCCAATGTAATTAGTTTTATTCCTGTGTAGAATTTCATTTCATTCAGGAGCATCTCAAATTAATAAGAGTTCAATCCTGATGATGCACAAGGATGGATTTTTTAAAAAGACTTACGGAAAAACAGGTCCAGTCTGTTTTGCAAATAAAGGTAACAAAGATGCTACCCACATAGTGGAAGTTGCCCCAGTGCCAATCCTCACACAGAGGCACCTTAAGGTCCAAAATAGTTTACTGCAAAAGAAAAAGGGCTGTCTGCCTAAATTCAAAAAGCATGTGGGGCTTGACTCACTCTTAATCAAAAACATCCCCCAGCAGAGTTTAAAACGGGAATGGGTGCAGCATTTGCAAAGCATGAGAAATATAGGTTGTTAGTTCTTTAAATATTTCAGTATTAAGCACTCATTTGGTTTTAAAATACAGAAATTACCAAACATGTAGTCTGTATCTGGCCAGTTACATTTTTATTTTATTATTTATTTAGTTATTTATTAAATTTTAAATGCCCTGATAGCTGCAATAGAAATTCAAACAGTGATGGTGTTGTTTAGTCCGACTCTTCGTGACGCCATGAACCAGAGCATGCCAGGCACTCCTGTCTTCCACTGTTCACTCTTCCTCTGTCGTCCCCTTCTCCTAGTGCCCTCAATCTTTCCCAACATCAGGGTCTTTTCCAGGGAGTCTTCTCTTCTCATGAGGTGGCCAAAGTATTGGAGCCTCAGCTTCAGGATCTGTCCCTCCAGTGAGCATTCAGGGCTGATTTCCAGCACCATAATTCAAAAGCATCAATTCTTTGACGATCAGCCTTCTTTACGGTCCAGCTCTCACTTCCATACATCACTACTGGGAAAACCATAGCTTTAACTATACGGACAAACAGTGATTTTTAAAAAAGGCAAAAACAGGGAAATCACCTGACCCTGATGGAATTCGAGCAGAAATATATAAAAAATTGGATGAGAAATCAGTACCACCCCTACTGGAAGTAATTCAAGGGTGCATGAACAAAGGGGAAGTCCCAGACTCCTGGAAGGAGGCTTTTATTACCAAAACAAGGATGCAACCCATAAATTGTCTCTAATTATAGGCCAATCTCACCATTAAATGCAGACTATAAATTATTAGCTAATGTCCTCGCAGAAAGACTAAAAAAGGTTCCAACTGATACAATCCAGCCACAATCAGACAGGATCTCTCCCAGAGACAAATCCACTAAAATACTACAAATATCATAGTCATACTAGAATATTTAGAATTTAAAAATGACAAACCAGCAGCCCTGATGCTGATTGATGCGGAAAAGGCTTTTGACAACATCTCCTGGCATTTCATGAAAGAACAATTAAGGAAAATGGGATGTGGTGATAGGTTTGTTAGAGGAATTGAATCCATATACTCTGACCAAAAAGTGAAGCTGATAATTGACTGAAACATAACGAACAACATTGATATCTCAAAAGGGACAACACAATGCTACATTTTTCCTTTATAGAAATTCTTTGCTTTTCGTATTTTCTTTCTTATTACTATTTTCTTTGTTTATAAACTCAATAAAGATTAGATAGATAGATAGATAGATAGATAGATAGATAGATAGATGATAGATAGATAGATGATAGATAGATAGATAGTTATTTATTATATTAGTATACTGCCCTTCATCTGCAGATCTCAGCTGCATGGCTCAAAGAAAAGAGAGGGAGGGATGGAGGGAGGGAGGAAAAAAAACGTAACAACCCTCCCTCCCTCCCCCAAGCCTTCTCTAACAATTTACAGCTCTGTGGTTAATTCCCTTCACCCCTTCATTTACTAACAAGCATAGACATGTATTGATAGGTTTGACTGTTAAATCTCCAACATATCCTGCATTTTACAGGGGGCAACTGGGGCAGTGAATGTGGGTGGAGCTAATGAGTTCATCCTAAATCTCCCCCTTTATGTCTTTACTTAACCCTAATATTGAGCACCAGAAGGTTATAGTTAGGCACAACTAATCATTGGATAGGACGGGATAGGATAGTCATTGGTTCTTAAGACTAAAAAGATGTGACCAGCAAATTTGTGTGTGTGTGTGTGTGTGTGTGTTTTAATAGCAACTCAAGAGGCCTTAATCCAAATTAGGACTATGACATGGTGGAATGGGTGGAGCTTTCCCACACCCACAACTGCTATTTGCATTGATGCCAATGAAAACCTCCCTCTAGATACAAATAGCATGTAGGGTATATGGGGTGGAGGAATGATATGATTTAAGACTGCAGCAGGTGCGACATTTTAAAGCCATTGTTCTGATCCAGACTAGTAACCCTTGTGGTTACTATTTACTTAAAAAAAGCAAACTGATGGAATTGCTAATTGCACGAATAACGTCATGTCTGCTTTGTCCCTTAATTATTCTGGATGAATGAACATAGGAACACAGGACACTAACATGTATAGAGTCAAATGACTGGCCTGTGTAGTTCAGTACCGAACAGCAGATTTGGGAGCAGGGTTTTCTCGCAGCTGTACTTGGAAATACTTGGAATCACACCTCCATGCAAAACTGATGGTCAGTGCTTCCCTGATGAAGCCCCCAAGTAGTATGCCTCTGAAGGCCAGGTGCTAGGGACAGACTACAGGAAAGGCTTTTTTTGAACTCCTTTTTTTTACAAGATATGCTCGATAAAGTGCATGAAAGAATTGATAGTATATACCTGTAATTCCCTGTGATTTACTCATAGCTGCCAAGTTATCCCTTTTTTAAAGGGATTTTCCCTTATGCTGAATAGGCTTCCTCGCGAGAAAAGGGAAAACTTGGCAGCTATGGATTTACTCGCTCAGTTTCTCAGGTGACGTCAAATGTCACTCAAGTTGCAAGAGTTTTACTGTTGTTTGCAAGAAGTATGTTAGGGCAGAATAATGAATACAAAATGGATACAAAATAATTATAAGAAAATCATAATCCAGGTGTCCTACAGAGGGTTTTCTTTTTTCTTTCAGATCAGAATAGAACACGACTTTTTCATCACGGATGTATCAAAGCTAAAGTCCTCTTAATGTTGTTTTGACCAAAAGAGGGAAAAAGCAACAAGACATTAATATTTCATTTTGCTTGTATTCTATTATGTATATCTGTCATTTTGAATTGACAGTTAGAATTCTCTTTCCTCTTTTTCTTCTTTTAACTGAATTCACATAAAAGCATCAAAATTTTACCCCCCCCCCAAATCGAATAATAACAGTACATTTCATTAAAAAAAATTGAATGATGCTACCGTTTGGGATTAATGGTAAATCATATACTCATCCGCACAAATTTCTACCTATGAGCACCAATGGGACTGAAAAGAGCTCACTCCATCTCTAGTTCATATAGGAATTTGCAAAATTGAATTATTCCATCATCCCTATAAATAATTGCTCAAATGAAAAGATCTTAGAGGATCTCAAGAAGCAGCTCAGGTGAGCCTTGCAATTACTGTAGGAAAGACTAGCAGACTATTAAATGTGTGGAAACGAAGGTTATGGTGTTTGTTCAAGTATTCTTGAACCATGGATGGCCACAGATTCAAACAAGTACCTCAGGATCTGTTTTCATGGCTGTACCAGTTGGACTGTGCCAGGCAAATGAGCACCCCAGGTAGTGTGGTTGCTGACCTTAAGCCAGACATCCTGGAGAGTGAAGTCAAATGGGCCTTAGAAAGCACTACTAATAACAAGGCCAGTGGAAGTGATGATATTCCAGCTGAACTATTTAAAATTTTAAAAGATGATGCTGTTAAGGTGCTACACTCAATATGCCAGCAAGTTTGGAAAACCCAGCAGTGGCCAGAGGATTGGAGAAGATCAGTCTACATCCCAATCCCAAAGAAGGGCAGTGCCAAATAATGCTCCAACTATCGCACAATCACACTCATTTCACATGCTAGCAAGGTTATGCTTAAAATTCTACAAGGCAGGCTTAAGCAGTATGTGGACAGAGAACTCCCAGAAGTGCAAGCTGGATTTTGAAGGGGCAGAGGAACCAGAGACCAAATTGCAAACATGTGCTGGATTATGGAGAAAGCTAGAGAGTTCCAGAAAAACATCTACTTCTGCTTCATTGACTATGCAAAAGCCTTTGACTGTGTCGACCACAGCAAACTATGGCAAGTTCTTAAAGAAATGGGAGTGCTTGATCATCTCATCTGTCTCCTGAGAAATCTCTATGTGGGACAATAAGCTACAGTTAGAACTGGATATGGAATAAGTGATTGGTTCAAAATAGGGAAAGGAGTACGACAAGGCTGTATATTGTCTCCCTGCTTATTTAACTTATATGGAGTATAAATTTGTGAATGGGATCAAAGACACTGGGAAATACATCAGTCTTTTGTTACTTTTTAAGCAAACCATCTCTTTGGTGGATACAAAGAATTGATCTGTTGCTCTTTGAACTTTTAAAAGGAGTATACATGAATGGAGTGGAGTGCCCTCAGTTTTTTATGAATGGAGAAATTGTTTTTATGAATGAAAGTGATTAAAGGATTGCAAAAAAATCAGATAAATTTTAAAGGACCCTGGATCTTGGCAAATCCTGTTGTTGTTTTTATAATTTTATTTATGATTTTCATTTATATATATTTTAGTAGTAATTTCTGTAGTTAGTTAATTTTTCATCATCATTTCCTGCATATTCTAAGTTATATTAAACCATTCTTTTATTAATCTATTTTCATACATCTATATTTTAAAAACTGCAGGTTATTAACAACAGTCCTACTAATGTTTTTATCTGTTTGAAATTTGTAAATATTCAATATACCATTTCCATTCCTTTTTTAAAAGTTTGTTATCCTGATTTCTTATTCTTCCGGTAAGTTTTATGATTTCTGCATAATCCAAAAGTTTTTGTGTCCATTCTTCTTTTGTCGGGATTCCTTCATCTTTCCATTTATGGGCAAATAACATTCTCGCATACATGGTTGCATACATAAATAATTTTCTGTACTGTCTTGGTAGTTCTGCACCTATAATTCCCCCAAAATATATAAATCCATTGTTGAACAGGTGACTATATATCTGAATGTTGTAGTATTTTAGATCTCATAAGATAGTTGGTTCCTAATGTTCAACTTTGTTCTGATTTTGTGATTTTGTATTTATTTATATTTGGTATTTCTTTAATGGGCAGTTGACCTTGATAAAGATTTGGTTGATTGATAGAATTTCCATATTCATATATAATGCATATTCATATATTAAAAAGGATAATATCCTCTTCTGTGGACTGGTTCATTCATTCAGTTACCGGTCATCAAATGTTGAGTAATCATATGCTGTTGAGTAATCATATCTTTGGGGTTCAAGTTGTTTAGAGCTGTGGAGGTCAATGCTAAAACTTTGGATCATATGCACAATATAAGGGGGTCTTATAACTTAGGCGCATTGGGGACATTTTCCTACTGGATGGAAGCTTAGCATATACTGGAGAGAGAGAGAGAGAGAGAGAGAGAGAGAAATAATGCCTGCGGTTATGGTGGGCAACAGTACTAGAAAGCTATAAAAGAGCATACTCCATGACTGATACTGCTTATTTAGTTAGAACTTCAGTAAAAAGCCTTTTGGGATAGAACAATTATTTCCTTTCATTATATGCATGGCTGCTAATGTAACACGTGATACTGAATGTCTTTCTGGGAATAGGACCAATCTAAAAAGAAAGTAGTTTGTCACCTCATTACATCTGTTTGGTGTGAAATTTGGAGAAAACAGACACAGTGTGAGCGGTTATCACTGTTGTCATTAGAGGCCCATAGATATTGTGATAAACAGCATCAGCCAGAAAACCTATAAAGCTGGCCTGGAATATTTCCACATATCAATCAAAGATACATAAAATAGAAAATATTCTGAACATCTAAAGCTGTCTCTTGAAAGAAGACTTCTGCTATATTCATGTCACTGCCTCACATCTAAGTAGGATGATTCAGACATTAGAAATGATTTCTGAATATTTTATTTTTATTGATGCATCGGAGTCTTCCAAAGAAGTTTATGAAGAAGATATTTAAAATAAGTATATATTTATATATGCTACAATGTAGAGAGAACTACTTTCCTGTTGCACAGTTTCTGTAACTTACTAGAATTTGCCAGGCTTGCACAAATGCCCAGGGTTCTGATCCCCAGATGTGACTCACTGGGTAGCAGGAGTAGAAAAGTGATGGCGGTTGCATTGTCCCAGAAGCTGTGGGCAGAAGCTGTGGCAACTAGAGCAGGAATTGATTGTGGAAACAACCACATTAGTCCCATATTGCTATGCCACTACATATACATTCTCGTGAGAGGGAGGGAGACATAGGCAGTTGGGTGCTTCTGTTTCAGCAGAAAATCATGTTTGGCACAAGAGGATGTTCACCTATAGATGGCTGAGTGTGGGGAGAAGAAGGAATATCAGGTGTATATCTGATGAGCTGTAATGGATAACAATGCAAGAGCAGTTGGGTTCATATAAGGGAGTGAGGGGCTACTGATGTAGCATGAAATGTTGACCACCAAACTGAACATCTTAGATCAGCCATAGCTGGGTTGTGGGATGATGTGGTTCCTTTATCCCTATATTTGACATTATATGTACATCTAACACCTTCCTTCTTCATATTGAATGCAGTACTGGCTGGTGAGGCAGCACAAGTGGGGCACCATTGCTCTTCAGGCTTCTCAGCAGGGTACTGGGGCTTACCGAGATGAAGAAGAGAGGGGTGAGGCATGAGATGAGGCACACAGCTCTGTCTAACATGGCAGGAGTGTCTGGTTGGCACTGATCCCACAATGGATCAAACTCCCCACAGCTCCTCTCATCCCTCCCCTTCTCAGTAAGTGCCAGTGACCCACGGTGCCAGGAGAGCAAAGATGCCCTGTATAGCCTCACAATCCACTATTGCTTAAGTGTCTACTGTTAAAAGTAAAATGACATATATGTGCCAAGGACACAAAAAAACCCTTTTCCTTCATGAAGAATCTGTGATCCTCCAGATATTATTGGACTTCAACTTCCAAAAGCTCCAACCAGCATGACCAATGGCCAGGGAGGATGGGAGCTGCAGTCCTCACCCAACACTGTTTTTCCCCCAATTTAATATATGTCCAGGCAGAAGACCTTTATATAGAACTATGAATCTTGTCTACTGAAAATGATGGGTTCCCACCACATAAGATCTTGATAAAATTCCTGAACAGAATACAAAGCAATAGAGGCTCTTCTGCCAGCCTGGAGTGCATGCCTGATGGGCTACATCTGCTAAGCTGAGTCACAAGTTGTGTGGTGCTCCCTTCAATCCATTGTTCAATTTGCATTGACCTGTCACTGAAGTCAGAACCATTTTTCAACCTGAGGGGTGCCTTCTCTACGGGGAAAGCTTTTGAGGGCCACATTCCAATGATGGATGGAGCTATAGCCAAATGTGAGAAGGGCTGGTTTCTATACATGCTCAAGACAACCACCTGCCTCATCCTCAATCCAGACAAGCAGGAGGCCTTGAAAGAACTCTGGGATGCATTCCAGACAGGAAAAAAACACTCAAGTGGGATGCAAAGCATAATCAGTGAGGGGCTTGGCCTGGAAAGGAAAGAAATAAAGAAAAAGGATGTCTTCTTACATCCCTGACCCAGTTAATCAAGCACAACCCGCTGACTAGATGCAGTATAGACTCTCAGATGTATTGCTCTTCCCTTATTTTTTTCAGTCCCAGAGAGGTGGAGGGATGAGTCCCACGTGGTCTATCCTGCATGGTCAATGAACAGCATTCAGCTTGTTAGGCCACTGTGCCTGCTACCTGTTATGGAGAGAGAACTCCACCTAGTCCCAGGCTGCCCGCTAAGTCTCCTGTTCTCTGAACATGTTTCTGTTAGCCAAAAACATATGTTTCCATACAAAACCCAACAAGAATTAAAACATACCCTGTGCATCTCATTTTGTATATCATCCCTTCCCTTGAGCCATACTTTTATGGGCTTATACATATTCAGGACACATATTTTTCTCATGTGAGCTTCAGGCATTGAAATGTTTATGGAGACATACACTTTAAATAAATAGTTGTTTAATGTTTGATTGTTCAAGAAAACTGGCTAATTGAGTTTACCACTGTGATGCTAGTGGCTTTGGGGCAAATGCATATATTTCTGAGCCAAGCAGAGTCATTGAAAAGCACATTTTGCTACCATAGAACTGGAAAGATCCTGAGGAAATTCACATTAATCTCATCAAAACATGTGTAGTGTGGAAACGAAAGCGAGTTGTACCATGCTCTAAGGACATAACAATGAAATCAGGATTTAATTAGTTAATGGCTAAATGGCCTCTGTTAGAAGAAGAAGGGTAATGAAAACTCTTAGTTGTTCTGGGATCTTAATCATCCTCAGCAGCAGCAGCTATATCATATTTTTTCCAAATTATTTATTTAAATTTCTTTAAAATATTTGTTGGCTACCTTTTATGGTTACCCTCCAGTGTGTGTTGAAGACATTCCCAGTTGTCTTGTATTCCCTCTTGTTCTTCCTCTGATTTTTTAAACTGTTTCTTGGGTAGTGTTTCCTGGGAACTATAACTGTGCTGTTGGATTACAACAACACAGTGCAAACTGGCAAATGGAGGTCAAACCTAAAGCCAGATATGAAAAGTATGAAAGGAACTAATTGCATCTGAAATAGAAAGAAAATGAAATAAATGGCAAAAAGCAGATTGATGAAGCAATGTTGTTTATGCTTCCTTTTAAAGAATCGTAGCAGCTCTCCTAAAGGTGAACCAAACATTGAAGATTGTTGCTAAGAAAAACCCCTGAAGACTTGAATATGGAATGAAAGGTATGTGGGTGTGCAGCAAAAATTGCTAGGTATAGAACGTCACCTGCATCTGGAGAGGCTTTCTAGTTAGAATCCATAGTTTGGCTTTGGATGCCACATCAATGTGCTCTGGGTCTGGCCTAGTGTCAGGGATACGCCCAGCAGAGAGGAATCTCCAGAGGAAGAGGAATTGCCTGCACCTGAGTTACCAAGAAGTAGGAGGCGGAGCAAGCGAATAGAGCAGAGGCGGGCCAGCAGGAGGCGGGGGAGGACGTGGCATATATCTGGCCTTGGGAGGGGTCAGAAGCAAGCCGAGTCAACTGACTCCGACGGCGAAGGGTGAGTTGGGGAAGCTTGGACTGCTGTAAGGCTGTTATTGAGAAATAAACCTTAGCTACTTAAACTGCCAGCGTTCAGTGTCTTGTGTGGGAGAAGCGCTAAACCTGACACCAAGGAAGGATTTTCTTGTGTTCTTAAGAAGAAGATTGAGGAATACTAAAATTACATGCAGTTGGGGATGAGAGGTAGGGGATACTGAGGGTAGGGGCAGGGTTGTGCCTTTAAACATGGCCTACTGCCAAACAGCTGAAAACAGGTGCAGTGAAAAACTGAAGTACATAAATAGTAGGCGGTGTTTTGCCTGAATTCTACACACACACACACACACACACACACACAACTTTGCTCCAGCTGGTGTCTAAGACTAGAAATGAGGTCAGTCAGGGATGGGGAAGGATTTGGGGTGAAAGAGGAAATTTGTTAGAAAGAGGAAACATCCAGAATTCCCTATCCTACTCATTGCTTCACCTTTTGAAACCTCTTGCACTTTGTCTGCTCTTGTTGGCAAACTCTAAAAACACTGGCTGAGTGCTGTTGTCGTGAGTAGGGTTGTCACCTGTCCCTAGAAAAATATGAGCATCCTCTCTTTTTTGGAGAAAAGTATCCCCTGTCCTGTTTGGACTTCAAACAAGATGCTTCCCTGCCCCCGCGTATTCTAGGTCCTCCTCCTCCTCAAAAATGTGTGGGCAGAGAGCAGGTCTGGTGGGAGGAGAGCGAGAGCCTGAGCAGGAGTTTGTGTGGGCAGAGCATGGGTCCACAGGGAGGAGATTCTAGAGTGAGACCAAGAGTTATCATGGAACATGGGCAGAGGGTGGGGGTGGGGCCAGAAGGAGGAGCTTGAGAGAGTTTATGCACGGGCAGAGAGGGGGTCACAAAGAATGAGAGAGCGGGTTTGCAGTGCACAGACCTGCTAAAGCGTAGTCTCGGGTTTTGCACGGATAGGGGGGCAGTGGGTGGGTTGATGAATGAGAGGGGGGATTGCAGGGGCCTGGTCTGCTGCAGAAAAGAGAGTTCTTGTGTGGGCAGAGGTGGGTGGGTCAGAGAGTGGGTGCGTGAGAGAGTGGATTTGTGTGGGTCTCGTCCATCCATCCAGTGGAGAGTGGGGGAAAGAGAGTTTTTGCACGGACAGAGGCGGGGGGGGGGAATCAGAGAGAGGGGGTTCTGGTTTCCTTCTGTCCGGTGGAGAATAAAACATGTGCCATTGTAATGGATTGTTTTGAAGTCATTTCTGCATCAGGTAAAGTAATTTTTAGCCCCCACCTCCAACCTCCCCTGACCTTTCCCATATTTGGCACAACTTGTCCTTTATTTTGCCCAACCAAAGATGGCAACCCTAGTTGTGGGTAAACCCAATCTTCCTGTCAAGAGTGCCAACTTGGCCCCACAACCGTGGGTGCCCGTTTCCATTGGTGCCATGCAGCATGCATGGCCCTGGCACTGAAATTTGTGGGTGGGGAATTGTATTGGTGCTTGGGCCCCCAGGGCCCCAGGGAGTTGGCATCTATGCTTCCTATTCATTGCAAAGCTAAGTGTATGTTTGATTCACTTAGATATTCAAAGTGCATATATAACGTTCAGAAAATCCATGCACTAGATGTGAACTACTTTATGCTTTTCTTTCTTTCTTTCTTTCTTTCTTTCTTTCTTTCTTTCTTTCTTTCTTTCTGTCAGACAAGCTCTTTGACTTCCCCTGGAGTCACAGAATGAAATTTCAGGGCAGCTGACCACAGTCTGAATATATCAACATTATACCCAACTGACCAAACAGCACCAGGGCAAAAATGTCACTGTAATTTCAAAATACAAAGCCTCAATGTATTTGTGAGGCGATGACGGAACACAAATTCACAGATCCATTTGCTAGGAATGCCTTGTTTATGGCAGGCTTGAGCTTGTCAGAAGTGTGACATTATTTTTATCCAGCTGACTTATGGCAAGAAAGTGATACTTAACAACAACAACAAAAGTCATCAATATCAATGTCTGAGAGAGTATTCTTGAAGCAAAAATTATTGTAGAGCAGCAGGACAAAGCTGTTTCAGAGTGGGAATACAGATGACCGTTTTCCAAATCCTAGCAAACCATAGTGAGGAGATGTCATTTAAAATTCTTATCATTGCATGGCAGTAAGAGCTGGTGTCAGTTTTACTTTTCCACATGGGGTTTCTTTCCCTGAGTTAATTTCTCACTGCCCAGGCTATAATCTAGCAAAATTCACCATGTAAACTGGGGGTGTTGCTTATTAATTTTCCTCACAATTCGATTGCCATTGGTTAGGGGGAAGAAAGAGGACAACTTGAGAAATTGTTACATGATGGTTCTGATTCATGTTCTGAGCTGTAACTTATCCATTTGTGCTGTATGTTGGATATGTATGAACTTGGTTAATAAGTCTAGTTTTATAGGGTTTGGAACTAGGATACCTGATGGGACGCATAGCTGCCAAGTCTCCCGTATTCCCCGGGAAACCCCCGGTTTTCCAGCTGTCCCCAGCCGAAAAAACGGATTTTTTTTGTTTTCCCCCGGTTTATTCTGGTGTGGCGGCCATTTTGGAACAGGGCAGAGCAGCATCAAAAGTCGCTTCTGAGCCCTGTTCCAAAATGGTGGCAGCGCTACTTCCGGTCTGCTACTTCCGGTCCAGTCCCTTATTTCTCAGGCCGGAACTTGGCAGGTATGGGGACGTCTTCTCTAGTGTAAGAACCTAAGAAGAGTCCTGCTAAAGCCTGGTCTGTTATCTAGTCCAGCACTGTGTTCTCACACCAGCCAACTAGATGCCTATGGGAAGCTCATAAGTAGGGCATTTTTAAAAAATGAAATTATTGTTACATTTATTCCTCATCTTTCCTCCAAGGAGCTCAAGTTGGGATACATGGTTCTCCCTTTCCCCATTTATCTTTGCAACCATCCAAGGTAGGTTCAGACAGGGACTCAGGGATTTCATGGCTGAGTGTGAAGACTTGAACGAAGCTTGCAGGTTTGATCCCCGTACGGGACAGCTGCCTGTTCCTGCATTGCCGGGGGTTGGACTAGATGATCCTCAGGGTCCCTTCCAACTCCAAATCCCGTCTCAGTCATAAAATTCACTCATTGAAGTGACCTTCAGCCAATCATTAACTCTCAGCCTAACTTACCTCAAACAGGTGAAAATAAAATGAGATACAATATTTACTATTCTGAGTGCCTTCTAGGAAGCACAGTACACAAATATGAATGATATGTTTGTTGCAGAAATGACCTATAACTATTGCAGTTACCCAAAGGTAATGGAGCTAAGGCACACAGTGCTAAGGACTTCAGAAGAAGTAGAAGTTTCTTTAAAACAGATATTCTGGTTTGTACATTGTCAATAAATAGGATAGGTCCAGACTAATAAAATCTACAAACTATAAGGGAAAAGTCAGCAATCATCTTAAATGTCAGATATTTATGAAATACTGAACGTGAGTTCTTCAGAGGGCTGAGGAATGCTTTTGCATTCACATACCTGACCGAAATCATTTTATTGTTTCTGTGATGTATGATAAATGTAAAAAAATAGTTCACAGGGTCCCCCACCTCTGCCAAACTGGTGTGTGACTTTCTTCCAAATCCAATTACTAAAGAGGTTCCAATAACAAACAGCCAAACTCTCTTTTTTACAGCAAGAAAAAGAAGTCAAAAGAAAAATGATTCTGTAAACAAGTTGATCCATTTTATTTACTTGTTTTAAAGAGGAAAATACACTAATTCAGTGAAAGAACTTGTGATATTTAAAATCAATATTTACATTGAATTTCTTTAGTATGTGTTTGATGATTTTATTGCACCTATTGTGTAAGACATTCAGAATGTCATTCCTTTCCCTAAGCAATTAGAATTTTACAAAATATTGACTTACCTCAGCAATGAATACGGGGCAGTATCCAATGGTTCATTCAATTCACACAAAACTCTTTGATCTATTGGAGGCCTCTTCCAACAGGAGAAATGGAGGAGATATCTTTTGCTGATTCCCTCTTTCCCCTGGTAGGCCTGAAAGTCTTCTCCAGAGGGCTGTGCAACCCTCCATAACAGCATGGAAAGTGTTTCTGGAGGTCTTTGCTAGATTAAAGATGCTTTTACAATTGGTGTTATTTTTGCAGAAGAACAAAGTTAGATCCAACACATAGTCTCCTTCCTGCAGCATTATTAAATATGCACCTGCATTTAGGATTAATGGTACACAGATGTGTGTAGATTTAACTTATGAATCAAGTCATTGCTTTAATGCTAAACAGTTGATAAATTACCAAAAGAAAGCGAGAGAAAAACTGGACCCAAAGGTGCTTTCTGGTCACTAGACAATTTATTCAGTTGGCTTCCAACATTCACTAGGCATTGACACTCCAGCATCATCGATGTTTGAAGCCTTCTGGGCTAGAGTCCCGACTTTATTTTCTTAAACAGATGTAAGCTACTTTTTCTCAGGGAGTGTGCACAAATTGTGAATACAGCCCAATGCATGGTGAAGTGGTTGTCTAAATAGTTGTGTGCTTTTGGCATGTTGTTGGCATCCATCTGTCTCAGGAGACAATGGAGGAGTGTGCCTTGGAGGGCGGATTCAAGCTATTGGAAGGGTGCAGCGCCTGCTGTGACTGTAGAGACCGATGCAGGAGAGACAGGTTTTGTTGCAGCTAGGGCAGATGAAGGCATTCAGTTGTGCTGCTGCAGATACACCACGGCATCTCTGCACTCCTCCTAGCGTTCATTCCTCCTGTGGTCACTGTTATGGATACACGACTTGACAGCCTGTCTCCAGACTCTGCAGTCGTCTGCAAGGGATTCCCACACAGCAGAGCTGATGTTGCCAGACTTTGTGTCACTTTTGCAGCCATCTTTGTAATGCAGAGTTGGCATGTAGTAGTAGATCTATGGCAATATTCAGCCACTAGGAAGAACCAGAAACATAGATGCTATAAATGAATAACCATCTGTTCCGAACCATGAAGGGGGCACTGTAGAATCAATTGCCCTTCCTAAATGGTGCACTGAGATATGTAGCTTCAGATCAGCTTGAGCTAAGACAGTTCTCTAACTTTCTTCTGGCCACTGCCATGTGAGGTTTATATGCACACGAAAGACCTTGGATTGAGACTCAATTGGTCAAGTCCTTGGAGATTAATGTGAACTGTGGCCATGAATTCCTTTCCAAAGGGTGGGAAGACTTGAGTTGGCTACTTGCTGCCAGTTGTAAACTCTGAAAAACAAGGCTTTAATAGAAGTGCTGACACAACTTTAACTATAGAAGCATGAACAGCCAATAAAATGAGGCGAGTCCTTTCCTTCAGACTGTGTGTATTTATGTTGCCATTGTAGAAAAGAATTTATGTGGGAATTACTTCTGCTTGGTGAATGGTGGGGTAATAAAAAAGAAGCAGTCTTGATAAGCAGAGGCCCAGGCCGAATAGCAGGGAACCAAATTCAATCTTCAAAACAATGGCCTTTGACAATGTTTATGTTTTACTGCTTAGATTGTACAAAGCGGCACTTGCTGTCATTTACTCATTTTGCATTTTATATCTCAACCTTTTCCCTACAGACAAATCTTGTGTACTACACAGATAGTGCCATAGGGCTCCTCCGACACAGGGTGTCTTGTGTAAATCCTAAGGCACAAAGGCAGCTGAGGCAATGACAAAGATTCGGATAGAACTGCTGAGATACGCTTTAAATACAGTTTAATACTGTATGTCCTCATTTCGTTTCCTTTGCTTAAACAGCTTTGCCTTAAGACTGTGTGATGTGACACAGTCCAATTTTACAATCTTTAGCTAAATTCCTCGTACATTTTGAAGGACACACGGCCAATGTTTCCAAACACACATTCCAGAATTGGAAGAATTGGATAACTATTCTTGTTAGCCACCTAGAGTTTTGGTAATATGTATATAATAGTGAATGCTGATTGCATGTTCAGACCTTTAAACCTCCCCCTTAAATAAATTCAGACAAGACTCAAATTTTGGTTTGGTTTTTGGCAGAATTTAGGCCACAACTTTATTAATTACAGCAAGTGAGTGGTTGAATAGGCTCTGGTTCGACTGGCTCCCTGCACCGTTGCAGGTAGCGCTGACCCAGGGCACCATCATAGGTCAGCCTAGGGTGAACACCTGGAATGGCAGAAAGCCAGGGACTTCCTATGTCCACCACCCAGATGTCCCCCTGGACTCAGGCAGGGGCA
Organism: Zootoca vivipara; assembly: GCF_963506605.1. Classification (NCBI taxonomy): domain Eukaryota; kingdom Metazoa; phylum Chordata; class Lepidosauria; order Squamata; family Lacertidae; genus Zootoca; species Zootoca vivipara. Next base: position 4,948,963 of record NC_083279.1, on the reverse strand, counting down.
CAACCCCCTCACAGGGTTGACCAAACCATAGAGTCCCTGGATTCTTTTAACAGAATACCCTTTACATAGGGATGGCGAGAGCACTCTCCCATCCCTATCACCTGAACCAGCGCCTATCTGCAACCTTACAAGTTGTGACAATTTGCTACGCGGCAGGCAAAACCCAAATGGCACCAGCCAATCAGCCAAGTGGGGAAAATTCCTGTCGTGCCCCTGTCCCAACAACAGACAACACACGATGGCATAGCAAGGTCAAGCGCAAAAAATGCTCTAATAGTAGGGAGAGGTGAGCGGGTGTTCTGATACACTTGTCGAAATAGGAAGCTATGGGTCACGTGCATAGGTATTTATAGGTCCTTTGATCCGTTTAGGCTGTGTCCCATTGGCCTGATTACGCCCTGCATCAAGGGACCTACCAATTGGGTGTTGTGGCTGTCAACCATACCTACCTACAACACAGGGTTTGGTTGCCAGGTACAAGTGCCCTCTTTGAGGGAGGACCCAATATGTTGGATTCTCCCAACTGAGATAATTTCTTACATATGAATTCCCTGAAAACAAGGCCTGCCACAAAGTGCTAGTCCAAGATCGTTTATGTTTCCTTATCTTGATTATAGTGATGCATAAGCAACAGTACATCTCTGAATGTAGGGTTGCCATATTTTGAAGAGCAAAAAAGGACACTTCTTTTAACTATGGATCACTATGACGACTCTCATACCCATGAAAAAGAGGACATGTCCTGAAAAAAGAGGACATATGATTGGTGATGTGGAGAACATCTTTTCTAGAAGCCTTGTTCATCCATGTTGGACTGAAAGGCTTAGTGATGCATGGCCCAAAATCAAGTTGCAAATGGGGCGGAGTTCCACCCACATCTTGGATCACACAGGGAGAAAATGGGATAAAGCTCTCCTATGGGCCCTTGTGGGGAAAAGGCTTCCCCCTCCAGAGTTTGGGGGCATTTTGCCACATGAGCTTCCCTCCCGCCCGCCCACCCTCAGATTAGAGACTGAGACAAAAAGACACCTCCTCATCATGCATTCATTGCTCAACAGAACTCCAAACAAAGGAAGAGACTGAAATGTCATTTATGTGTGTGTAATCTCAGAAGGTTGTACAGTATAAATCGTGAAGGGATCCTGCACTTCTGAATTTTCCACTCTACCACCTCAGTGGGCACAGAGCCCCGGCACATGCTAGCCAAATGCACAAGCAACAGGAAGTGTAGGGATGCTGTGGTACACATTGGTGGCAGGAGCAGGACTAGCTTGGGCTGCCTCACAAGATCTTTCACAAGTTTTTTTCAGCATACGGGTGCTTCCCCTCATGGGCGTACCCAGCACGGGGTGGGGGGGCAACTGCCCCCCCTAGAAGCAGGGCCGGCGCAGCCATAGGCAAGAGCGGGGCTGCCGGCGGGGCTGGTGGGCAGAGGCGGAGGCGGAGCACAGCCCGGCGGAGCGCAAGTTCGGCATTCCCAGCTTCCTGAGAGATGGCCGAGCTCCGGCCGGGTCCCCCGCCGCCGCCCAGCCCAGCCCCCGCCTCGTGCTGCCCCAACAAGCCAGGCAAGGCGCTCAGCGTCCGCTCCACCACATCGCTCATGGCCGGGCTGACGCCACGGCTGCCCGGGGCCGCTGCCGCATCCTGGAAGAGGAGGCCCCAAGCCTGACGCCCTGGCGGAGGGAGAAGGGAGAGCGGCCTGCCAGCCGCCTCTGCCTCTGCCGCCTCAGCGCCCACTTCCGAGCCGCCTCTGTCGGCGGAGAAGGCCGCTCGTCACCCCCAGGAGGGCTTCCTCTCGAGGAGGAAGGCACTGGGCAGGGAGGAGGAGGAGGAGGAGGAGGAGGAGGAGGAGGAGGAGGAGGAGGGCTGGGATCTAGAAGGAGAGCCAGGTGCTGCGAGGAGAAGTTATTTTTATTATTTTCATTTTTATTCTTACATCATCATCACCATCATCATCGTTCTCCGTAGCCCCGCACACATTCCCACTTTGTGGCCCCTCCCCTCCTGTGCCTTGCCCCCCCTTGCCCTCCCTAGTTTTGATCCTGGGTACGCCCCTGCTTCCCCCCAATATGTTTTTGAGTATTCATGTACCAATTTCAGCTTATTGTGGAACTGCTGTGCCTGCTTTGGGGTACAGTTCAAATGCTATATTTCAAGGGAGAAATAATGCTTTTTGTTTCCCCAGTAAATGGGTCTCTCGTACTACGTATGCACTACATACTTTATCAGGTTTCAGGTTGGTATTAACATATCCTTGCAGTTTTGTTATCACAATTATTCAGTCACTCCCAAGTGGCAATAAAACACACACACAGGCTTGATAAATATAATTCTACCTTACTATTTAGCCCATTATATATACGAATATCACCTACCAATGTATTCTGCTTTCCCATTTAGGATTTAGAGTTTTAGTGCTGTCATTGGAAGCAATACACTGTGTGTACTTTATGGTTGTAAATACATTTTATAATACATCATATAATTATAGAACATCTTTTGCTTTATTATAGAGCATTAGCATGCTTGAGTTAAAACCTGTTCAAAATCAATGGCTGTATTTTAAATATTTTTTTTAAAAGTAAATTAGGCAATAGTTAGAAAGCATTTAGCATTTGATAGCTAAAATGCTTACATGAAGCTCTCTTCAGTGAGCCTTCATTGTGAGTCATGTGTATAATAATTCAATGATTTCATAGGACTGAAATATTGAAAAGCAGCTCTCATGTCACTAAAATATGTGCAAATGCTGCTTTCAACCCCTGCAATACAGTACATAGCCTAGTGCTACTACACGGTACATTATGTGTAACTACAAGTCAATAAACTGCAAATTTTGTGGCGTTGCTTGCATATTTGATGTATTGTCAAATCATGGGATGTGTACTGGTTGTAAGCTGAGCCCAAGTGATAACAGAAATGCAGTCTACAGAGATAAATGTTTATTTCTGACGGTCGAATAAAGTCTGATTGAATGATTGATCATTACAGTAAAGAACAATATTTCCGCACCCCACTAAGATTGGGGATAAGGGAAATTCTATCTGACTTTTGACTGTAAAATGGAGCAGTTCCACCAGTAGTGGATGGCAAGGTGGGATTGGGCTGCTTACCTAGTCTCCTTCTGACTGAGTCGCTGCAGCATACTGGGATGGAAAAGGAGAGGTGGACTGGCGTCAGTGGCAAGGCCGATCCAAATCCAGTACAAAATAGCAGGAGCACTGATTGATTCACATACACTACACACACACACACACACACACACAGAGAGAGAGAGAGAGAGAGAGAGAGAGAGAGAGAGGGAGATTCTTCCTTCACATTCCTGACTTGAACTCAGGGCTGGGATCCAAAGAGGTTCCAGAGCTGCAAATAAAGAATCTGTTTTTACACCAATGGCTTGAATTCTGTGTCACCTGACACCATATGAATCCTTGCTCTTGTCCCCCCCCCCACCATTCTATAAAGCTGTTACAATCTTGTTGTACCCCCTATTTACTTTTAGGAAAAATGCAGCCCCAGGGTCTGGAGGCACCATGTTCCATTTGGGGTCCCAGGTATTCTGCCCCCTCATCCATCCCACTATTGTTTGAACCCAGGTCATCCTCAGGGAGTGGCGGAGTCTGAAATACAGTGGTGCCTCGACTTACGAATTTAATCCGTTCTGAAGGCACCTTCATAAGTCAAAAAAATTGTAAGTCGAAAAACACCATAGGAAACGCAATTTCCCATAGGAATGCATTGGAAACGGAAAAATTTATAAGTCGAAGCAACCCTATCTAAAAATTCATAAGTCAAAAAATCCCTATCTAAAACTACCACGGGTATTTTCCGGATGTCGAGACATTCGTAAGCGCGCTACCATTACCCCCATTCGTAAGTCGAAAAATTCGGCTGTCGAGTCGTTCGTAAGTCGAGGTACCACTGTACCTGTCACAGCCCACCTGCACCTCACTTTGAATTTGTTTTTCAACGGCCAGCCAATTCCCTGGTTTCTCATAATCCCCCCATAACACCATTCTGTGGCATTGTGGCAATCAAAATGGCTTTTCTAGAACTGACTCACAGTGTAAAGGTAAAGGTTCCCCTGACCGTTAGATTCAGTTACGGACGACTCTGGGGTTGCGCGCTCATCTCGCTCTATAGGCCGAGGGAGCCGGCGTTTGTCTGCAGACAGCTTCCGGGTCATGTGGCCAGCATAACTTAGCCACTTCTGGCGAACCAGAGCAGCACATGGAAACACCATTTACCTTCCCGCCGGAGCGGTACCTATTTATCTACTTGCACTTTTGACGTGCTTTAGAACTGCTAGGTGGGCAGGAGAAGGGACCAAGCAACGGGAGCTCACCCCATCGCGGGGATTCGAACCGCTAACCTTCCAACCACAGCGCCACCTGCGTCCCTATTGCCTGGCACCCTCAGGTAGCAGGGGACCCGCCAGAAAGCACTTTGCTAAAGGCCCTCAGACATGAAGCTACCTCTGGTAAATTATATTGGGGGTGGGCAAGGTGTGTCTGAGCTATCTGTGAAACAATTGTTATTGTTGGAGCCTCAGCTTCACGATCTGTCCTTCCAGTGAGAACTCAGGGCTGATTTCCTGAAGAATGGATAGGTTTGATCTTCTTGCAGTCCATGGGACTCTCAAGAGTCTCCTCCAGCACCATAATTCAAAGCATCAATTCTTTGGCGATCAGCCTTCTTTATGGTCCAGCTCTCACTTCCATACATCACTACTGGGAAAACCATAGCTTTAACTATACGGACCTTTGTAGGCAAGGTGATGTCTCTGCTTTTTAAGAAACAATAACCTGCACTAATACAATTTTGTATCCTGGATGCTGTTTTCCCACCCCACCCCCCACCCCCACCGCTGTGTGGAAACACAAGTGCTTGGGATCTCCCCTAAGGACAAATTCTGTCTGTGCACGTAATGCAGAGGGTGGGGAAACAGATCTGCAATGCAATACCCTACTCACTGGTCTACACAAAGTTTTCTGAGGGATTTAATTTCAGATGACTGAACATTTTCCCATATAGAATTAGATTGTACAAGCCTAACATGGCCACAGGAATTCACTTGTGCACTGCTAACACTGTTTATACTCTCCCCATGTGGTTTGGTGAGATGGGATTTTACAGGGGTAGCTTAGTGTAAAATAAAAGCAAAACCCAACAAAACCAGAGCATACAAGTTAAGTGTATTAAAAGAAAAAGATGCTTCACTGAATCAACTGCCTACTCTGTACCTGCAAAATGAACATTCTGAAGCTCCCACTGGAGATTATCAATATTTAACTAACACTGGCGAGGCAGAAGCAAGCCAAGTGAAGCAAAGCTTATTGCTCTGAATTTCTGAGCATCATGCACCAGGTGTCTCTATACCATAAACAATCCCCTTCTCTGCATGTCCTCTTCAGCAGTTTCAGGCAGTCTCTGCAAATCAGCAGACCTTTGACCAATGAATCCAAAATAATTTATATGGCAATATGCCACCATCATATCATTTAATGCTGATAGTGCACATTTTGAATTAGGTTTGACTACACTTTTTGTCTCTCATTTCCCCCCATCTTGAATTCAGTTCTTTACACTTCCAAATTTGTTTGCACTTTTTAAAAACGCCCATGAAATTCAATAAGCATTTAGTGTGAATTTCTCCTAATATACACATTTTCCATGCAATTTTGCCTAATACACACATTTTTGAAAAAAAAATCCCTAATATAATTCATTTTTGTATGTTGTTTTCAATAACATGTATTCTTATGCACACTTTGTGTACATTTTTGTGCATATTGCTTGGCTCAGCTTTTATAGGGGCTGCTTAAAGATATTAAAGATTTTCTGATGGGGAAAAGTATATGAAGCAAATATTTTTTCAGTTGAGTGGTATCTCTAAGCAAATTCAGCAAAGCAGAAGATTTTTCTCTTGAATACTGTGTATATTCCCAGAAGATATTTTTATAGACTGTTTTATAAAGCAAGGCACAGGTAAAAGATCTTCCTAATATAAACCCTTTTGAATTTATGCTCACCTGTGGGCTTTTCCAGTTCACAGTGACAGATTTCTGAATCCAGTGAAGTTATCAAATTGACTCGGGGGCAATGAAAGTTTAACAGATTATGTCCTGTGTTAATTTGCCTCATGGAAGATGAAATTGCAGAGCTGTAGTTCTAGCTCAATTAACAAGCTGACACATGCACTTACATTTTTTCTATATTTAAAAACTCTTGGAGCCAGTTTCTCACCACCACTTGATTTGCCTTTGTAGTTTTAAGCTTTATCCCTTCTATTTTTATTTTTATTTAATTTGGCCTCCAGTGCCACATGGTGGTTTGACAAATCAAGGAATGTTGATGATGCAAAATTAAATCTCAGTGTGATTGATGGAACTTGACATGATGCATCAAAATGTGGCACATTCACTTTAAATCCAGAAATAACAATGGGCTTTCTGAAAACAGTAGGTCTGTTAATAATTCCTGATAGATTGATCTTTCCTTGTGGTTAAACATAAAATGCATCAAGGCAAAGGATTTCATTTGGTCTTAAGCGTACAAAATGCATCTGGCGAGAAAGGAAGCAATAGATACTTTGGCGCCTTGTCAGAAAATACCATAGTGTAGGAACAGGAACATTTCTCATCCCATTTGCTAACAATGAGCTCTGTATGAATTATTCCTTGTATCTTCTGCAAAACTACATGGCTGAACAGGAAAATCACTTATGTTTGCATGTTGGCACATAACCAGAGTAATAATTTCTGTTTCCTATGCTTGTAAGTAAAATTTAATTATCAATCATTTACAGGGACCTCAATGAAAATTTTAAAGTGAACATTAAAAAAAGATAATAATTCCAATTTGGAATTTAATTATAGAACCACCATAATGAACAGGATGGTATCAAGGCTTTGTGATATCAAGGCATGCACCCCTCAACCTCAGTTCTCCCTGTCTCCTGTACAACACAGGAAAGCAAAATACCTTATCCCTGCATTCTATTCCTTGGATCTGGAGGAAGTTGAGTTGCTTCATCTAGCTCTGAATTTCTGCCGTCAACAACGACTCAACGGTAGAGTCCTCGCTTTGTATGTGGAAAGTGCTTGGTTCAATCACTGGCATCTCCCCTTTAAAAAGATGCTGGATATTCTTCCTGTCACAGTAGTCTGCACTGAGCTAGGTGGAGAAACAGCCTGATCCCTATTCTTATGCTATGGCCCGAATGCTCAAATCTAGAGGGGGCAGGAAGCTATTTACTTTGCCCTGGAATTTAGCAGTCTTGTGCTATTTGAAGGGAGGATTTCTTGGTTGTCACTGAGATATTGTTGTTGTGGAAACTTCTACACGGCTTCTCATTGTAAAAGAATCACAGAGCAGTGGGTGAGTGGAGCGATATCTTGTCCTTTACCTCAGGTGGCAAAATGTGTGCTGACACTAAGGGGGACAGGAAGCAAATCAGAAAGAAGTAAATAAGAAAAGTCAGACAGAGGGGGGAAACCATAAAATGCTCTGCTGGATTCACCCATTGCCCCATCTAATCCAGCATCATATTCTCACAAGAACCAACCAGTTACCTGTGGGAAGCATACAAGGCGGACCTGAGTGCAATGGAACTCTGCCTTCCTGAAATTCCCTGCAACTGGAATTCAGAGGCATGCGGCCTCTGACAGGGGAGGTGGACTATGGCCACCATGGCTAGTAGCCACTGAGGGTCCTTATCCTCCTCGAATTTGCCTTTTAAAGTCATCCAAGTTGGTGGTCATCACTACCTCCTTGTGGGATGGAACACTGGGGCAGACAAGTCACAACAGTTCCTAGAGTGTCCACTAACAGGAACTTACCTGGAGGGACACCTGATTAAGTTCCTGTTCCTAAAGACATGCAAATGAGATGGACTAGCTGGGACAAAAGCCCCTGGCCAGCAGCTATTCTCTCTCTTAGCCTTCTCTCCTTTGATGGGAACACATCTCCAGAGAATCTCCAGTTAGGATGGTTCTCCATCTTGGCCTGCAGCCAAGACAGAGACCAAATGGAGCCTTACCTTACTAACTAGTCTCCACATGTATATATTTGTAACTTTTCTAAGCAAGCCTGCCTTTCTGAGATTATGCTGTTAACTCAGGATGAAACTGTAAGTAAACTCTATCTTATTTTATAAACACTGTGTTGTGTATTTCTTTTAAGAGGGACAAAGGGGGCTTTGCCAGGAAGTGTAATATTGAAGTATAAAGTATAATATTATTATACAGGTTTTAGAAAACCTGAACGGACTCGCTTTGCTGCGCACAAAAGGGGAATGTCACTCTGCTGATATTGGAAGCTTGCTAACACAAGCTTGGATAGGATCTATCTAATAATATATCCTAATCCACATCCCTAACATTCCCACACTCCTGAGGGAGCAAGTTTTGTAGTTTGACTATGTGCTGTCTGAGGAAGTACTTTGTTTTATATGTCTCGAATCTTCAAGCATTCAGCTCCATCAGATGCCTTTAAGCTCTAGAGTTAGGGGAGCAGCAGGAAAACCTTTCTCTCTCCACTTTCGCCAGGCCAGGCTTACCTGCTTTTCTCTAAACTAAAAAGTCCCCAATGCTGAAACCGGTCGCCCCTTTTTTGAACCTTTCCCAACTGCACAAGATCCTTTTTGAGGTGAGGCCACCAGAATTGGACATAGTATTCAAGTGCATAGACTTGCCATATGTCAGGAAAATTCCTGACATGTCCTGGTTTTGGGGTGTAAAAATGGTGTCGGTGTGTGTGCTGAATCGGGAAAATGTCAGAGAAAACCCAGATAACAGCTCCAAAAGCTTAAAATCACTATTTTGGGGGGAGGTTCCCCCCCAAAAAACTCAACAATTTGTTTCCTCAAATGCAGTCACACCATGTAATTATATAATCTTCAAGAGAACCTTATAGAACAAGGCACAATTCAATGAGTTCAGCGATTAAGAGATTTGAGGCGGGAACCAATTGCAATGCCATCTTGCAGTTTTCCCTTCACTCATGAGGGGCAGGTGTGCAACTGATTACATATTTCCCTAATATGCAAAAGAGCTGGAGATTCACCTTTTAAAAAACAAGATCTGGGAATTCAGAGAGAGGGGTGATCTAATGCATTCTTGTGCAGAGCTGACTATAATTATGGGAAACAAAATATAAAAAAAATTACTTCCAGTAGCACCTTAGAGACCAACTAAGACCAACTCAGATACTGTATCTGAAGAAGTGTGCATGCACACGAAAGCTCATACCAATGACAAACTTAGTTGTTCTCTAAGGTGCTACTGGAAGGATTTTTTTAAAAAAAAATTGTTTCAACTACGCCAGACCAACACGGCTACTATAACTTTAACTATAAATCAATACAGTAAGCTCTCTTATCAAGATATTCCTATTGTGCCTCTCATTTGGGTGCATGGCACATCTTAAGTGTCCAACCTCAAGCAATTCAATTCCACTTTGACTTGGTTTATGGAGACTTTGAAAGGAGTCAATAGGCAGCACCCTATATAAGCCACATGGACAAAATGCTGTCCCAGCACTAGTGCAGTGCCTGATGATGATTTTGTCAAGGCAGAGGGAAACCTGATAGAGATGGAAAGAGAGAGAACTGCTCTTAAAAGAAAAGCACATCTAACAGCACCAGGAACTTGAATTTACAAAGCCACCGGGATTTGTGTGAATTTCCAATGTACTGATGCCAGAGGCAGAGCAATCTGATGCTATGATGGGTAAAGTGCAATATGTACTATATACACTGTGTGCTGCAATTGGGTTTTAGTCTCAAATTAGCTCTAAATTTCCAAGGGACCACCGGTCAGCTTTCTATAAACCCCTTCAGAAATACTAGTGACAATTGAGAACTATTTGACTAACTTCAGTATTTTCAGTGTTGCTATGGGAAACCGTAGCATCTAAAGATCTTACCTACAGCTAAGTAAGAGGTATACAGATATTTTTTGCTTCACTTTCTCCATTTTTTCCAATCCCTGTCCCTTTGAATTTTAGGCCATGGTTTATTTATTAATTTATTGAAGGTTAACAATGTTTCTCAGGGCAGGGGGTTTCCACACACTTTAATAATGTTGCAATATAGAAAAGCTACTATGTATAAGGAAATAGTTCTGTGCTTGCATAAAGCAATCTAATTGCACAAAACTCTCATTCGCAGAGAATTCACACCAAAGATATTGACATGACTATGTGAGAGATCTCCTTCAGCCTTGAAGCTATCTCATAGGCTTCAGAAGCTAGTATGCTCCTATATGTACCAAGAATACCAGTGGTATGCACTCATGCACAGTGGCACACACCTCATGTTACATCCTGTTTGGATTACTGTAATGCAGTCTATGGAGGGCTGCCTTTGACAAGTGCTCAGAAACAGACCATAGAGTCCCTGGATTCCTTTAACAGAATACCCTTCACACAGGGATGGCAAGACCATTCTCCCATCCCTACCTGAACCAGTGCCTATCCAAAACCTTACAAGTTGTGACGATTTGCTACACGGCAGGTGAAACCCAAATGGCACCAGCCAATCAGCCAGGTGGGGAAAATTCCTGCCGTGCCCCTGTCCCAACGACAGACGACACATGACGGCATAGCAAGGTCAAGCGCAAAATGCCCTAAAAGTAGGGAGAGGCGGGTGGGTTTTCCGAATGCACGCACCGAAAGAGGAAGCTCTGGGTCACATGCATGGGTATATATAGGTCCCTCAATCCATTTAGACTGCACCCCATTGGCTAGATTACACCCAGCAATGAAAGACCTACCAATCGGGTGTTGTGGCTATCCAATAGACCCACCCACAACCAGGAAGTCAGTCTCCAGGTCTTACCGCAACATGTCCCCTCTTTTAGGGAGGAAATGATATATGAAATATTAATGTATTACATGGTTGTCGTCCCCCACATTTTCCCCCTATAGTAATATGGATTGTATAGCTTTTTTTGCTGTAAGTTGCTTGGAGACTTTTATGTGACAAGTGACTAACAAGTTGAATAAATGAAATCAAATTCTCAATTCATCACACATATAATGCTTTCCATTTATTTTTCAACCACAAGATGAAACAATGCAGTTTTTTTCTGGGAAAGAGAAGCTTTAAGTAATAGGTTCATAGAATCGTTTGCAACATTATCAGGAGAACTGAAAACAATTACAGTATTATTGCAGATTGTGAGATTGGGCCAAACTGGCATGGCTTTTATAGAAGCCAAACCACAGTTTGAGTAAGGATAACACGAAAAACCACAACCACATACAGAACAGCAAACACCATCTGTCAAGGAAATATAAGTCTGCCTCCAAGAAGTTCAAATTTTGGAAGTTTGCTGGGGAGCAACTTTGCATTTTATGTTTGAAACCTTCGGTTTAAATGGCGAAGCACATGCACAGCACTGCTCTCTCTTTTTCTTTTTCTTTTTGGAAAGCATAGTGAACTGTGTAGCATTCATGACTGAGAGGGCCGCCCATCTATTTTGCCATTTAAACGCCAGCACTTACTGTATTGGTGTTGAAATATTAAAGTGTGAAGAGTTTCTAATTCTAATTCACCTCATGTATCGAATACTCGAGTATAAGCCGACTGAATATTAGCCGAGGCACCTAGTTTTACCCCCCAAAACTGGGAAAACTTATTGACTCAAGTATAAACCAGTTCACCACACCACAAACCAGCGGAGGAGGAAGGAGCAGCCCGAAAGGGCTGCTTTCAGGCTGTTCGTCCCTCCGCCGCCACCTCTACCACTCGCAAGAGCAGGCATAGGAGCCGCAGCACAGCACAGCACAGCGCCTCTCTCAACTGCAGCTCCTGTGATGCCCTTGTGAGAGGCTGGAGGCAGCGGCGGGACCAGTGGTGAGAAAGGGCTCCTTTTGGGCTGCCCATCCCTCCTCCGCTGCCGCCTGCCTCATTCGAGTATAAGCCAAGGGGGGCTTTTTCAGCATAAAAAATGTGCTGAAAAAGTTGGCTTATACTCGCATATATACGGTAATTCAGTATCTCCTTGTTTATGGTTACCTAGAAGGGATCATTTTCTTCCATACCCATCTCCAATCAATAGACGTAAAGTACACATTTAAGCAGAAAGGGTGACCACTGAAAAGAATGACAATTTGTGTGAGAGGCGGGGAAGGGGATAGTTCAAGGAGAAATGAGTGCTTCAGAACAACTTTATTCGTTCAATATCTAACACATCTTGTGGGAAATGATATACAACACAGCGTGTCTCATAAATGTAAGGACCTCCTTTTAATGATAATATTTAGCTCTTCATCGTTCTGGGAAATGAAATGTTTGCATAGACAATCCATAACATAGCAGGAAAACTCTGTCTGATGAAGCAAAATAAAAGGAAGGGGATATGAAACAGTATAATATTTGAGAAATAGGAATAACTATAATACAGTACAAAAATCAATGACAAGGAACATTTATAAGAGAAAACAGCTGTAAATATGAAAAAAAAACGATAAAAAAATCCCAGTGTGTATAACATGCAGAGGGATGTAAATCACATTTTTCAGGGACTATTGCCAGCCTCCACTCACAATCCATTTTAATGAAAGAAACAAAAATTGTATATGTATACCTTTTGCATTGAGTTACACCAATCAAATACGCTAAATATTTTTATAGGCAATTGTGTATTCGGGATATGGAAGAGACAAATAGCTTAAAAGGAAGAATCACAAAGGTAATAAATATTTTCATTTAGATGAATCTAGTACATTTTTGATTCTTGTAACCTTTATCCAGTAAATAACAATTTGGTGTTGTACTTTTGCGTAAGGTACAGATTTAGTGAAGTCCAGAAGTGGATCAATATGGAGAGAGTGCAAAAGCTTTATAACAAAAAACAAAAAGAAAACCATTAACAGTATAATTTATTAAATCCCCAAACTAATAGCATGCCAACCAAACTTTGGGAACAATCCATACAAATAATCAAATTGAAGATTTAAGCACACCCCTAAATCTCATGTTGAGATCCATGACAATTATATGTTTACAGTACTTAGCCAGGATCTTATACCCAGTTCCTGAGTTATGAAATAGTCCTAATTCCCCTGGGCTGGGATTAAAGATTTGTTATCATGTGTCAAATGTAAAACTAGTCAAAACTAGTTTAATTAATTAAAATTGTAGGTGCTCTTAACAGAAGGTCTTAGAACACACCATATTGCAAGGGGCAAATGGTAGTGTTGGCAAGCATGCTGTCTTTTATGGAAGCTGGCCCATGATTGCTGATCCCACTGGGAGATGCTGATCTGTCTGTTGTCAAGCAGTACAGAGTGTCAGGGCATTACAGAGACCCTTTAAACCATCTTCCCACCTCACTGGGCTCTTACCCTCTTCAACTGAATTGAAACCAGCTGTGGCCAATTTGAAAGTGCTGCCCAGAGTCTCTGGTTTAAGTGAATGTGCGGCCTGCATTGAGCACTGGGATAGAAACAAAAATATTGTATTTAATTTCCAATCTCTGAGCAGCACAAAATTCCAGGACTCCCGGGTGCTTACCCAGGGTTCATGTTTCCTTTTGGAAATGAGGCTCAGTGGAGACTGTGATGTCTTTATGATATATGGTTTATTTACACACATATACAATCTGAGCCTATGATGAAGGGGTTCACAACATCAACACCCCAATTTTGTATTATTTCTCCCATAGCCACAGCCTTAGATTTTAGCAGAGATCCTGTATGGCTTTATCTGTCTCTGCTTGCTGCTTTGTTTCTAGGTCACATCACTACAACACAACTCCTAAACTCTGCATTTTTCTTCTTCTCACTAACTGCCAGCTATTTACTGTCTCACCTCACCCTTTCCTTTGTTTCCCATAATGGCCCATTCCCCAGGCAATCACCTCATCAGGATGCTAGTTTGGCTTCTAGTTACACACTTGCTAGATCCTGGGATTAGAGGGGTCTAACACCCACAAACTCATAACACTATAATGTTGCATTAATAGGCTTTTTAAAATATTGTATTGTATTTTATTTATATTTTGTACATTGTGTTGGAATTCTTGTGTGTTATATTTGCTTTTTCCTGCTGTGAACATTGCTTTTGAATATAAAGAAATTCATCAGTTCAAATTCAAAAAGAAAGTGAACCAGGAAGCAGGTGACGTGGATGATCTTTCTATGCCTGGGGAGTCACCACCAATCAGAGAAGACACTAACAGCACCTACCTGTGGCCCTAAAGATGTTGTTGGATTCTAGCTCCCATCAGTCCTAGACAGTATAGCCAATGGTCAGGGATGATGTGAGTTGTACTACAACCATATCTGGAGGACCACAGGTCCTTATCCCTGCCTTAAAAAATGATGGCCTAAATTACCCCAGGGGGGGGGCGTGGTCTAAACCACAGAGCCTAGAACTTGCTGATCAGAAGGTTAGCGGTTCGAATCCCCATGGCGGGGTGAGCTCCCGTTGCTCGGTCCCTGCTCCTGCCAACCTAGCAGTTCGAAAACAAGTCAAAGTGGAAGTAGATAAATAGGTACCACTCTGGCGGGAATGTAAACGGTGTTTCCGTGTGCTGCTCTGGTTCACCAGAAGTGGCTTAATCATGCTGCCCACATGACCCAGAAGCTGTCTGCAGACAAACGCCGGCTCCGTCGACCAGTAAAGCAAGATGAGCACCGCAACCCCAGAGTCGTTCATGGCTGGACCTAACGGTCAGGGGTCCCTTTACCTTTAAATTACCCAAAGAAATGACACTCTTTTTAGATTCGCGCTTACTTGAATTTATCTTTCAGGAGGATAATTTACAAAGTCTGCATTTAGCCATAAATGATTTAATAAGACATTCTATCATAGTTTTGAATACACTTATTGATGTAAATGTGAGCTTTAGACTATGGAGTGGGGTTGTGGGCCTATAATTCTTTTATCTCCACAGTAGGAAACTGGAGCATCACTTTATCCTTTTCAATAGTCATCTAGCCATAATTCTAAAGCTGTCTGTACAAAAGATGCTGATGAGTTGTCAGCAAAGGTGAAGGCATCAGAATAGTTCCATTGCAGAAGAGGTGCAAGAGTTTTCTTTCAACAGCAATTCAGCATATGAAGGTCAGCACAAAAGATTTTCTGCTTTCTGCTTAATGGTGTTTATAATGTAAACGGCACAACTCAGGGCATGTGGCAACGCTTGATAAAATGTTGTGGAGTCCATACAGTAAAGTTTCGTGCTTCTGTATCACATTGATTTCAATGGAAGGTATTTAAATCTTTGATGGAAACAAATGGAGAGAAGTGTGTAACTTTGTGAGGATTGTGTTCACTATTTAGAAGTTATACACTGTGCTTGGATCTTACTGAAAGGAAGTGAGACAATGCTGCCTTTGTGGAGGAAGCCCATATGCACATTGTTATCTCACCATTTGGTCCTAGTGAGAAGTCCTAAAATGGCTTATAATATTAGAAACAGAAAATGTGATATTATTATTTTTTAAAAATGAATATACATGTAAATGGTCAACAATATAAAAACATGTTTACATCAATAATAATACAGTAGCTGCCACAGTCTTGGATCAGAAACAAGAGTAGGCCAGATGTGATAAATATTCATTGATCTTCCTGATGAAGAAATAACATTATATTTCTCTTAAATTGTCTGCTACAGGGACTGCAAACATATTTAATTATGTGTACAGTGTGTGATTAGGTGATTCTCCAGCTAAAAGTAAACTTGGATGCGAAGTGCTAAAGGTTATTATTAGGTGCACTGTTTTCTCTTGGCTCCCTTTCTTTTAAAAGTGCCAGTTATGAGACAATGTGGCTGTGCTTGCTCTATGTTGAATTGGGGGGAACTTCTTTTTCCTCAATTTTGAACAAACTATAACCATCACACACTCTTGCTTTGCCATTTCTCTCTATCTCTCTTTCCCCATTTCGTTAATTATACATATCCACCCCATCCACCCCAGGCTGCAGCTGAAACAGCTTTGGCTTGGTAGTAGCTCAAAGAGTCTTCACCACCTGAATGGCTCTAGGCAGACCAGGTTAAGATTGGTGGCAGCCACAGTGCGCTGGTAATAATTTCAGGACCATTCCATTCAATTATTATATGACTCTGCAATTTGGCACCGCATTGCCACTCCAACCCAGCCACATAATATTATTGTGCCTTTGAGCAGGTGGGGGAGTGGTCCCAACTAGTGCAGAAGAGGAGGAAAGCAGGGAAGTATATATCTATATAGATCAAAATGTAAACGGGGCCTGCGTGTTTCCGTCACTCGTACGCTGAAATCAGCTTGACTGATTATGTTCAAATTTTGACACGACGTCAAATGCGAATGCCTGAGTGACACCAGGCCCATTGGGAATCCGAATGCCAGCTTCACGGAAGTCAGTCCCTGCATGGCAAGGCCTCTGCACTGCACTGGTTTAGTGTGGGGACTGACCAAGTGGGCAGAAGGGTCCGCAGGGTCTGCGGGCCGGATTCATGAGCTCAGTGGGCCACATCTGGCCCCCAGGCATTAGTTTGCCAACCACTGGGCTACAACATGGCATTGAGTGTGAGTCCAGGTTCAGAAGCCCAGATCATACTCAGTATTGGGTAGGAACAAAAAGTTTGGCTCTCGTCTTGACTTCCTGCTGAAATGTACTGTAAACTGGTAAACACAAGCAAAAAGACCCTTATCAGACTGATAAAGCAGAACGTTATGTCAGTAACTGAGTAAATGGTGTGTTGGGATAATAGGACAGGGACAGGACTGGTGCCCTCTGGCAGAATTTCTCTTCCATTCCTGGAGAATTTTGTAGTGGAGAATCAAGCATTGTCTACCTCAGGCTTACTCAGTCAGAATATATTTCTGTCGATGAGCCTGCTGATATGACAAGCAAAGGCACAGTGATAAGTCTTATTGAGTCTCAGCGCTTGCAGGCATGAGTCCTGCACACTGAGCAAGCAGGGTCAGCACTGCATTGGAGAGACAGCAACAAAGAGAAAACACCACGGAGGCACAGAACAATACTTGATGGGAAAGCAAGTCAAGCATCATAACATAATGTCTAAAGAGACTGTTGGGAAACAAATCCCAAAGGAAAACACAATGAAATACATCAGCATGAAGAAGCGAAAAAGCCCTTGAAAAGCATCTTGCTTGCACACAGGGGTGCTAAAAAGGGGTGGAGATGAGGACAGGTGTTTAGGTCAACTTTTTATGAAACTGAAAAGATAAATAATAAAATATGATGCATATAATTGTCAGAGATACAAAGAGAGTGGAAGGCATTTGATGTACTTTCAAAGGAACCGATTAGCTCAGAAAGGCAGAAGTTGGAACAGAACTCAAAAAATCAAGAACAGACTGAGTTTTTAAATATTTTTTAAAAAGTGTTTCTGTTTACTTGTTTATGCATTTCTTCATAAAAGTGAAAAACGATACCTTTTCCCCCTTATTCCCACTTAGCCCCCTGAAATCCCAATTTCATGTGTCTCCCTTTTCTTTTTCTCTGTTGCCAGCTTTTCTAGATTAATTGCAAGGTAAATAATATGTGCAAACACATTAAGTGAATGTATGCAGTTTTGCAGAACCCATTCCAGCAAATTACCATCTCCACCTGAACACAGTTTTTTAAATCTGTGAAATAGAGGGGGCAGAACAATCCTTAGAGGAGGAGGAAAGGGAAGATTTTGTGGCACAGGAAGTCTGTTTGCCCCGGTGGGCGGCTTTGCGAGTGGGCCCCGGGCCTCCCTGGAAAACCAGCCTATCAGAGGCCAGAAGGTACCATTGGCAGCAGGAGTTAATGGGCATGGGTGTTCCCCTGGGCATGGGACCAACCAACCAATCACGGCCTTTGGCGGGAGTCTAAATGCCCAGCCGGCGGGGCCTTTCCGCCTCTTTCTCTCCATGCTTTCTCACCCACCCACCCTCAGATTAGAGTTGTTTGGGTACTGTCTGACCTTGCTATGGACAATATCAGTCTCCTAATTTTCAGGGGCTGGGCAGGAATTTTTCCCACTTGGCTAATTGGCACCACCACTTGGGTTTTCATCTACCTCATAGCAATCATCAAAACTTTGTAAGGTGGATAGGCATTGGTTGGAGGGAAGGTTGTAGCCTCCGCCTGCCCTCCACAGGTAAGGGTATCCTGGTAAAAGGATCTGGGAGGAGTGGCCCAGATGGGGACTAGGGCCATACCACTCCTCTGATGGGGATTGCTTGGGGGACACCCTGATTTGACAGAAGTCATAGGGTGTCCCCCCCCTCTGCTGGCTTCACCTGTAGAAACATTCCCGGTGGAAGGACAGGAGTGACATGCGCCATCGCTTACCTCAATGCCTATGGCCGAAGCTCACATCTGTAGCAAATAAAGTTGTGGCCTTTTTTGATCCCAAACCAATATGCTGTGTTGTCTCGAGTTATTTACTCCTTAGGGAACAGGGTAGTCATGGGGCCTTATGCACAACTGCCACTTCTGAAAGCTCTGCCACTGGCCCGGGTGGAAGGTGGACTAGCTTTTCTCAGGTTTTCTCTTCTCTCCGCTTTTTTAAACAAACAAACAAACAAACAAACACACAATGACATTGTTAGGAGGGAAAATAACTACACCTTCTCTAGGGCTGGCATTGCATTTCAGCTTTTGTGGTAGAATGCCAGGAGAACAGGGGTTAGGATCCAGTAGATTCCAGTAGATCGGCTCCACTGACACAGCCCCCAAAACTAAGGTTACCAGAAGTCCCTGTTTCCCGGGGACAGTCCCCAGATTTACAAATCAGTCCCCTGACAAAATCCACCCCCTTTGACTGAAGTTGAAAAGTGTCCACAGATTCATTGGGGGGGGGATCTGGTAACCTTACCCAAAACGCCTTGTTTTCAGGCCCACCACAAAGCACTGAAAGTGCAGAAGCACTCTCAGGAGTGGACTTTGGTCTTTCAAATTTCAGTAGTGCCCTGGGTGAGGTCAACATTTGGTGCCCCCTGCCTCTCACTTCCCTAAATCTGCCTCTGGGCCTCTGATGGCAGACCTCCTTCTTTGCTCTCTCTCTCTGTGTGTGTTTTCACAGAACCCACCTCTCCTCTGCTGCTGTTCAAAAAAGTTTAAGGTTGTTCCCTTATGGACATGGGAGTGTTGTAAGACAGTAAGAAATCAGAAATAGAAAACTTGGTATATTAAAACTTGAAATAAGAGATCTGCAATGAGTCTTACCTTCAGATGATGTGCCAGACTGGCTCTTGAAAACAGGGGGGGTGGGGAAGCATTTCTGGCTGTGGCCAGCAATGTTCTGAGACCAGGACCTCTAGGAATTTCTGTGTGTGTGTGTGTGTGTGCGCGCGCGCACGCGTGTGTGAGCAGGCACACCAACTCTAGGGGTCGGAGGTGTCATCAGCCCTCTCAATATTCCTTAGCAGTGGGCTCAGCACCTCGCCCCCCCCCCCAATATTGAGGGGGCAGAGGAGGTTGAACTACCAAGCCAGGCACACCAGCATCAAAGGCAGGCTCCTCCTGAGCGCAAGAGGGGAGGAGCCGTGGCCATTGAAGCTGTGTGGCGCTGGGCAGCCCCCCCAACATGCCTCCTCCTAATGACGCATGCACATTGCACATTGCATGTGTGACATCATGCACCACACTGTGTCACTCGACACCTCCCCGTCTTCAGCCCAAGGCATGCCTCTGTCTCTCTGTGTGTGTGTGTCTGTGTCTGTGTGTCTGTGTGTGTGTCTGTGTGTGTGTCTGTGTCTGTGTCTGTGTGAGAGAGATTGTTTCACCTACTTTAAAATTTTATTAATTCATTGCATTTATATGTTGCCTTTCTATCAAGCTACCCACACAGTTCACAATTTAAGAATATTCAAACAAATAAATGATATGAAATATAAATAAATAGATGGTATGGATGCCATTTCCTGTTATAGCTAAAGTTGACCGGTAAGCATGGTTATGCTGTCTTTTGAAACTAAAATACAGAAACTAATCTAGAAACACTCAAAGAATGAGAAATGGATTTTTAAAAGTCTGTTTGAAGCTCTGTTTTCAGCCATTGCAAACCATTTCAAGGTTTCATCTAAGGTTAATTTCTTACTGAATATTTTGATAAACCATTCTTCCTGGGGTTCCACTTTCCATGCACTAGAGTCAGATTATGCCCTGATTCAGAACTCAGTTTAGTTCACTCTCTTGCCCCATTATTTACCTACCTTTTCACATGCTTCAAACATCTCCGGCTTTCTGTGATATCACAGCAGTTTAGCCAATGACATGGTGAAGCTTGCAGATTTGCATCTCAGAGAAGTGCCAGATGGCCTGTGTTTACTGATCTAATTTTAAGTTAAATTGAGTGTTCTAGAAATAATGCATGGGGAGTGGAATATTTAAAAAGAGAAGCTGCAGACCAAAATTGATGGCTGCGGTTGAGAACTGGAAACTGAAGTTTGTGGGGCAGGAGAGTGTAAAGATAATGTGATTTTCACCTCCCTGGAGCAGCATATCTATGTGTACATGCCTTCAAACAGCCCTGGACTGAACTTGAGTGAGTATCTGTGTTTATTATCAAGACACTTTCCATTCCTTCACAATAGTTTCAAGCAGTGAAGTTAGGACATTTTCAACCAGGAAGGAAATATCAAAGATCACTGCACTTGTTGAGTTGCTGCCAAAATTTGACTATTAAAGGCAAAGGAACCTTGCCGTTCATTTTATAATATAAAAGATGCTCAGCAGGTTTAAGGGCTTTCTGTTAGAGAACTTGTGGACTACTGCTGGTTCTTTGCAGCATACCGAATCCCATAGCAAACACCTGTAGACCAAATTTAAAGAGCTTCAGACTAGTAGCTATAGAGCAGGGAGGGGGAACCTATAGCCTTCAATGTGTTAATGGACTACATCTTCCATAACTCTCCATTGTTCAGGGGGCTGGCACTGATAAGAGCTGGAT
Organism: Zootoca vivipara; assembly: GCF_963506605.1. Taxonomy (NCBI): domain Eukaryota; kingdom Metazoa; phylum Chordata; class Lepidosauria; order Squamata; family Lacertidae; genus Zootoca; species Zootoca vivipara. Next base: position 4,928,072 of record NC_083279.1, on the reverse strand, counting down.
TCCAACATCTGAATAGCCACAGGTTCCCCATTCCTGTTATAGACCAAAATGGAGAGTGTCTAGTTTTACCATGGCAAATTATAGGCATCACCAGCAAATCTGAGATTAGGTTTCTGAGACTCTGGAAACAAAACATGCCTGTTCAATAGTACTTTGGACATGCTTTTTTGCGCTCTCTTTTAAAGGGAAGGATAGTGTAGATGAAATACAACAGAAACCTGAGAATTCTCTATGGAATTTTTCATATTCCAGAGAGGGGGTGAAGAATGAGCAACAACCTCACATGTGGGCAGGGGGGGGGGAGAGAGAGAGACTTAGGGATGTTCTCCACATCCTTATTTAACACATTCTTACTAACAGAAACTGGGCCATTATTACTTGCTGTGCTCCTTTTGTGTGTGCTTGTTAACCCAACACTTTTAACATGATTTTCAGCCTGCGCCAAATGGTATCCCTTTTAAAAGAAACCCACATCAGAAGCAAGAGTGAACAAACATCGATCGCACAAAAGCAGTCATTTATGCATTTTTTGCAACAAAATCGACCCATTTTCTTTTCTCTCTTAAAACTCTGCTCTTCTTTTCTGTTTTCTACAGAGATGAGGAAGGCAAAAAATGGCAACTCCATTAAACAAGAGGAATGTCAAGGGAGCTTAAATGACATGTAACTATTTTAACTATTTTTAGGCTGACTTTTCAAAGTAGTTGACTCATAGTTTATGAATAGTGACCTGATTCTCAAGTATGAGAATTGTCAAGCTCCTGGAGCTTTCTGAAGTTCTTACTGTGGCTAGGTCTGTACAGGACCATATTGGCTTGTTTGAATTAACTATCACAGGTGTAACACCACACAGAGAATTTTTGGGAGTACGTGTTTATCTCTTCCCTATGTATCTTGTTCTCTGTGTAAGTGCCATGGAAGCTTCTCTAGAATAGTGGAACACACTGATGAGCTCTCCTTCATTGGATGTTTTTAAGCAGAGATTGGATGGCCATTAGTCATGGATGCTTTTGTCGAGATTCCTGCATTGCAGGGGGTTGGACTAGATGACTCTCAGGGTCCCTTACAATTCTACAATTCTGTGACTCTTCTATGACTCCATAAGTGAAGTGGTTAAGCTCACCAACATGAAACAATTGTCTTAAGCAGAAATGTTTGACTTGGCAAACATAAAAACTCACTTTGTATACATCCACTTCATAAACTGGTTGCATGAAGCCCCCCCCCCCCATCCCAGAAATGGTTCTATACTTCAAAATCCTTGCTGAACCAAAAGCCATTAGCAAGTTCTAAGCCTAGTTGCTCAGAATCATGCAACTGACGGAGTTTTCTGAGTTCTGAAGTTTTACACTTTTCCAACTTCTCAGACAATCTCTTCAAGAAGTCTTTTTTAATTTTTATTTATCAATATTAAACCAATACAATTCATCCATACTGCAATCATCTACATTCCCCCTTTCCCCCTTTCCCCTCCCTCCCCATACTTCCCTCAGCTCCCTTATCTGATTGATTTTTTCGTATTGTTTCTGCATGTTATAAAATTGTACATATCCCTTCCCTGATTATTCCCATTGTTCTAATAGACAGTTGGGCATGTTTATTCAAATCCTGCCAATGAAAGTAAATCACTCTGTTGTTTCTTCAAATAGTTTGTAAATAATTCCCATTCTTCCTTGAATTCCCGATTGTCCTTTTCACGTAGTTTATAAGTTAGTTTTGCAAGTTCTGCATAGTTCATCAATTTTTCTTGCCATTGTTCTTTCGTTGGTATTTCTTCCTTCTTCCATCCTTGTGCTAACAATACTCTTGCTGCAATGGTGGGATACATGAATAAATTCTTCATTTTTTATTTTTTATTTTGTATATCTTGCCCTAAAATTTCTAATAATAATGATTCTGGTTTTTTAACAAAGGTTTTTTTTATAGAAAAGTTTCAATTCATTATAAATCATTTCCTAATATTTTTTAATTCTCTACATTCCCACCACATATGATAAAAGTCCCTTCTTCTTTTTTTACATTTCCAACATATATTTGACCCAGTTTTATACATCTCTTCAAAAAGTCTTCACATGAATAAACAGCTCCAACAGATAGCCATCCACCATTCCTGCCATCTTCCACCATGACCCACAATGTTTGCTGTAACCCGAGCCCTTTTATACACAGTTACTTGCTAAATCTGCCAAGCAACATACGGTAGATAAGAAAGCCCCCCCGATTCAACCAGGTGCATGGGCGCCAACTCCCCCCAAAGTATTTGGGGATGGTACTGAGCCCTCCCCTAATCTTGAGGGGCCTCCCCACATTGGTGGAGAGCCCTGCCAGGGCTTGCGGCCTCCTCCCAATGCCTGTGACATCACACTTGTGTGTCACATGTGTGACATCACATGCACGCAGCAAGCTCCCCCAATGTCAGGTGGAACTCGGTGCCTCTGGCCAGGTGTATTTTGGGACATGAGTCAGCAACACCAACCCATGTGGTATTAACCCAATAAACACTTTCCAATCATTTGATGTTGACTCAGTTTACAAGTTCAGCCTTTCTTAAGTAGTGATGAGGATATGCATATGTGAACCAGTCCATATGTATAAAGGACCTGGGTGTAATATGTATTTGATGACATGGGCCATTTCTTACATTTCCCTGAGGCAGGTGGCTTTGGGCATTCCAAATATCTTGTTTGTTGAGGATTCACTCTGATTTGTTTGCAGGAAAGCTATTTAATGGGCATTCGTCCTGATTTGTATGTGGTGATAACATTGTATCAAGCATGATCCCACACTTTCCAGTGCATTTTCTCATTCCTGTCCTTATCGCAAAGAGTTCCACCTTCGAGGGAAACTGGTTTGTTGCACAAGCCTTCCCAGCTGGGTATGTGATTGAAAGCACCCTTTGAGGGAAACGAAAAGGGTTTCATTAAGTCTAAGCAGTGTATCTCAAGGGGTTTAGGTACATCTAAAAGTGGATATTGAGTGGATGTGGTAACCGAGTAATTTCGTTGTTCCCACAAGGGGACAATGACAACAAAGATTTCTATTTTATTTCTATTTCTATTACCTCCATTTTAAAGGAACTAGTCCTTATCAAATCTTGCAAGCTTCATACTTTAAGAACAGAATGTGATCTACAATGAAAGCTATCACCTGCTTCATATCATGTTTCAGAGAACTTCCTTTTGAATGCCACTTCTAGAAACTGCAGAGCATCCTAATTTTTTAAGTGAAACCAACTGGCATAATTAAATTCGCTGAAGTATCTGGTGTCAGGACTTTACCAAAAGGAATTCCACAAAGCCTCAAGTACAACAGGTGCTGGCAGAAGGATGTTGATTGGATGCACTTGAGGCTGAGGGAAAGACTGCAAGAAGAACAAACAATTCCCAAGTATGAACAGCCAGGGAGATTTGATTTTGAGATGTGTTGGAGTCCATCATTTTGATCACACCTGCTAATTTTTATGCCGGCAGAAGCTGAGGGGAATGCAGTGTATTCTCAGGTGAGTCGGTTTCCCCTCCCTCTCATTTATTTGATTTGAAACTTCTGATCCCATGTGGTTTCTCATCATGATCCTTTGGTTGTCCTTCACTTTACTTTTCAGACATTAAGCTTAGGAATATAATAGATGAAGGAATAAATAATGTAAGTAAACACATCTTGACTGAAATCTATCCAAGAAGACCCCTTCACCGGCCATAGTGCACCCATGACAAAGGATGATTTTCTTTTATTAAAAAAAGAAAGCAAATTGCAAAGCAGTTCCTCAAATGGAAAACCATTTAAGTTTTCTATTGCTGAAAAAATGAACCAAAGTAATTGACTGGGGCTGAAACTGTCATTGGTTATGATCCTCAACCCCTTTGCTTGAAGCTGTCCCTTTGACTTCAATGGGACCTCCAATCCTGGTTGGATTACTCTAGAATAAGTGATTTTATTATGCCAGACATCATTACTATAATTTTTATTACAGCCTTGCCTGTCAGAAAAGAAAAGATCAAATTCTTGCAACGCTGGGGGGGGGAATTTGATTTGTCTTATTCAAAGCTTCTGTTGTTGTTGTTTAGTCGTTTAGTCATGTCTGACTCTTCGTGACCCCATAGACCATAGCACAGTGGAAGACAGGAGTGCCTGGCGTGCTCTGGTCCATGGGGTCACGAAGAGTCGGACACGACTGAACGACTAAACAACAACAACAACTCCAAATGAAGTCAGTGGTAGACATATTTCTCAGCAGACATATAAAAAGATTGTGTAACAATTCCCTGTAATAATTAATAGGCCAGTTGATAGATTACTGGAGGGGGGGGGGCTATACCTAAATTGGTACAATTTCAGAATATAAGAACTCTTACACCAAGTTGGCCACTTGATCCATGTAGCTCAGCCCTGTCTATAATGATTGACAGTGACTTATCAGGGTTTCACACAGGAATATTTCCCAGCCCTACCGGGAGACACTGGAAACTGAGACCTTTTGTATGCAAAATGTGTATTCTACCACTGAGCTACAGCCCTTCCCCTACGACATTTGCAACATGAGTACCATCAAACTTAAATACCCTCTGGGTAAAGCTCTAATTAAAATGTAATTCTTAAATCCATATTTTAAAATGGCAATTAATTCATAAATTAAGCAATCCACTGACTTTTTTTGGGGGGGGGGGGGGCTGCATAATATCAATTCTGCAATGAATATACTTTTCAAATATAAGCAATTTATTTATTTTATTTAAGATCATTGTTCTGGGTGGAGATTTTCAAAGGAAATGATTGCATAATTTGATTCTGTGCAAATGACATGGATTATGTAATTGAAATACTACAATATATTGCAAATGAGATGAGATGTGGGTGGGAGATGTCTGCTAAAAAACAGAATGAATTTAACAGAAGGCTTTGAAATCCAGCTGCCCTCAGATTAGTGACAGCATTGCCTACTGTGTTTTAGTTCTGCAACGCTGCAACTTGGAGGTGGAAGGGCCCACAACATTCTGGGGTTCAGGTTGCTGTGCTGGAGAGGACTGTCTTTTTCCAGCTTCAGCATTGCCATGTTTTGCCCTTGTGGGACAATGTTTACAAAATCAGAACTATTTATGAATAGAATTTCCCTCAGTAGAAATGGTGTCAATGGTAAGCGATAGAAAAGCCAAGGCTGCAGGCAGCATCCAAGTTGGTTTCTAAAGAGTTGCATATGAATGGCATTATCATTCAGTGAGAGATGGACCATAAAGAAGGCTGATCGCCAAAGAATTGGTGCTTTTGAATTATGGTGCTGGAGGAGACTCTTAAGAGTCCCATGGACAGCAAGAAGGTCAAACCTATCCATTCTGAAGGAAATCAGCCCTGAGTGCTCACTGGAAGGACAGATCCTGAAGCTGATGCTCCAATACTTTGGCCACCTCATGAGAAGAGAAGACTCCCTGGAAAAGACCCTGATGCTGGGAAAGATTGAGGGCAAAAGGAGAAGGGGATGGGAAGCTACGGACATGAGTCTGACCAAACTGCGGGAGGCAGTGGAAGTCAGGAGTGCCTGGCGTGCTCTGGCCCATGGGGTCATGAAGAGTCGGACACGACTAAACAACAACAATCATTCAGATGCCCTTATAGGGATGTGGGAGAAATTAGATTCTTTATTAAAGTAGGGTTGCCATATTTCAGGGATCAAAATCAGGACAAGTCCGAAACAGTGCCAGAGCTGCCCAGACCAGAGCCTGGGCTCAGGCCTGAACCCAAGTCGCCTGCACACACTAACATTTGTTTTAACCCAACCCGGACATTTGCTTACAATTGCTTACAGATGGGCATGTAGACCCCCCCCCAAAAAAAACAGGATACACCTGGGATTTCTCAGACGTATTACAACCATAAATAAAGGTGAACCTACCATATATATATATATATATATATATATATATATATATATATATATATATATATCTGTATACGGGACACGGGTGGCGCTGTGGTCTAAACCACAGAGCCTACGGCGGGCGGGGAGAAGCCAGGAGGAGGGAGGGAGGAGCCGCCACCGCCGCTGTGTGAGGGGGAGGGAGGGAGGCAGAGGGAAAGAACGCGTGTACTGGCAATCCACGAGGCGATTCCCGGACTGCCCGCGGGCCGGATCCAGAAGGCAATTGGGCCTGATCCGGCTAGTGGGCCTTAATTTGCCGACACATGGTCAGGAGGGTTGGATGCCACTGCAAAGCAAAGACATGAATCTTGGAGGGAGCAAGCTATTTATACAAGCTCCTTCCCCAGAGGCTATTGACCTAAATCAGAAGAAAGAAGCACCACCACCCCTGAAGAAAGCGAGAGAGAGTCCCTTTCTCACCAGGGTGGAGTAAAATACTCCCCAAATTCACCTTTGGCTTTAGGCTGGACAGTGGTGGTATTTATCGTCCAATGCCCTTTATGTGGCTTGCTATTTACTATTCAGACACAATGATTGAACAGGACTCCAAAGAAGTGTGGAACTAAAGAAGTGTGTGCTGGACTTTTTGCTTGAGAAGAGACCCTCCAATTCACTCCCCATTTCCCTACCTTCAATCCCAAATCACATATGATACTTTCCCCATATTTCCTGGTGGAAATCCAACAAAGAGTCAGACATCCTTAAATGGACTAATTTTTCTTTATATAAATAAGTATTATTTGCCTTTTTAGAATATCATTGTATAGAGTTGGGATAGCTCAGTTGGTAGAACATGAGACTCTTGACCTCAGGGCCATGGGTTCAAGCCCCATGCAAAAGATTCCTGAATTTCAGGGGGTTGGACTAGATGATCCTGGTGGTTCCTTCCAACCCTATGATTCTATGATTCTAAGCAACAAAAATAAATAAATGCAAATATGCTAAATAAATAAATATTCAACCATAAAAATTGTCTTTATGAGGTAATATTGATTTGCTAGACTAAGGAAGGTATAATTCCCTTTTTAAAGAAATTTTGCTGAATTGTGGTCTACACTTCCGATGTGAAAGTGAAATTGTCAAAAAAGAAAAGGAAAAAAAGGGTGGATATGAGGAGAAAAGATGGGGAGGAAAGTCTTAATGAACACCACAAGCGTCTATCCTTGCAAGGCAAGAGGGCGTTCCCTCCGGGAGCCTTCTTGTAATTCATGCACATGGAAGGCTGTGAGAGGCAGACTGGGCTATGTTCTGCTTCAGAGGGCAGAATCACTGTCGGCCTGATAGGCAGACAAGAAGCCGACGAGTTCAACAAATTTGGTTTTGTTTTCCGCACAGTAAATATCAAGACACCACTGAAGTATTTTAAAGCTGTGGTCAGCAGAACATCATGGCAAAAGTGAGAATCAGGCAGAGACATGTTCTTCTCCTTGCAAAATTAACAACCCCAGGTTTACTCGAAATCCCATCACATAGTACATTAACGGTCTTTTCTTTTTGCTCCAGTGCTATGTCTGCTTTATTCAGGCATGTACTGATCTTGGCCGGAACAAACAAGTTACGCTCTCAAGCTTTATTTTCAATTTGTCAAATATTGCCCAGTTGTTCCTTTTTTTATTATTCTGCAAGAAACTCTGTAAGTGCCTGTAACACTTTGACAGATTTTTTCCTCTTACACTTTACCTAGTCTTGAGAAACACTTATTTGTGAAGTTCACAGCTTCAAAACAAGGATACCAAGTTCTTTCATCCTCTTGTTGACTGTCTATAAATTAGTCTTTTGGACTGGTTGCTGTGAATGATACTTACACCATGCTGTTTAACCCAAGGATGGGTAAACCTCCAGATCTACTGGAATTCCAATATGTACCAACTAGAGCAGGCACCCCCAAACTGTGGCCCTCCAGATGTTTTGGCCTACAACTCCCATGATCCCTAGCTAACAGGACCAGTGGTCAGGGATGATGGGAATTGTAGTCCAAATCATCTGGAGGGCCGAAGTTTGGGGATGCCTGAACTAGAACCAGGTGCAAAAAACATACAGCTAGAACTTAAGAGCAGGGCGACTCTGAGAAGAGCCCAAGCCCTGGAATTTGTTTTCAGCATAGGAATTGGGAGTCAGAAGAGGAAGAGGGGCGAAACCAATCTCCCTTCAGATGACAGGAGAGGCAGTGGGAGGACGCAGCAGCGGGAGACCGCAAAAGGAGCAGGACATTCAGGATTTCAAACAGAAGCCAGGGCAGGTTCTGTAAATCTTGGACTCAGCTAAAGTAAGGGTTTTAAAAGCTTTTAAATGCATTATAACAAAGTGACCAGCTTAAACTGAAGAAAGTAGGAAAAACCACTGGGCCAGTAAGATACAATCTGAATCAATCTTAAACTTTTCAGCTTAAACTGAAGAAAGTAGGAAAAAAGAAAGTAGGAAAAAAGAAAGTAGGAAAGTAGGAAAGTAGGAAAAGTAAGAAAGTAGGAAAAACCACTGGGCCAGTAAGATACAATCTGAATCAAATCCCTTATGAATACACAGTGGAAGTGAGGAACAGGTTTAAGGATTTAGATTTGGTGGACAGGGGGGAGCTGCAAGATGGCGTCAAGGTAAGACGTGCTTGCCGGAGCTCCTCTTTTTAAGTTTTATTAGAGCTCTTCTTTTAAGTTTAATTAGTGGCCTTATATCCCTTCAAACTTCTCGAAGACGGATTGAGGTTGCTCTGTTGATAACGCCAGGAATTCACACTGTTGATACTTGTGAAGTCGGCGTTGTAAATCAGTTTTAACGAGCTGGATTGCTGTCTTCTCCGGCAGCGAAAAGATGGCGAACGGCACCCAGTCAGCGTGAGCTCTCCGATCTATCTTTTTAAAAGACTGTTTTTAATTACTATAGAAATTTGTTAAATTCGGTATCGTCTTGGTACCCTTTAGGCTTTTTTAGTTTTTAGTTTTTTAGTTTTTTATTTTACTTTTTAAGCTAGTACTTTAGTTATTTTAGTATTTACGAGGTTATCTGGGAGATATCCACTGACCTGGAATCCTGGGGGCAGCTGCATGAAGAGAGAAATGACTCAACAACCGCACAGCACTGCTGATAATAGGAGAGGAATTGGGAAACGTACCAGAGATATAGAGGACATAGAGGAACTGGGGTGCCTGCCTCTTGCCAAGCAAACTAAAATTAGTGAACCTTCCTTTGAAAGGACAAAGGATACTTTTAATATTCCGGTTTCAAACACTTTCGCCCCGCTAGCAGAGATGACTGATGAGGAAGTCACCCTGAAAGAACCTTTTGATAACCTGGATGCTAACCCTTCAAGTAATAATAACATCAATTTAAGAAGATCTACAATCACTGATATCCATTCGAAAGACTGTATTAAAGATCAAGAAAGCTGCCTCGCTGGTGCATTATCTGAACATTCGACCACTTTAGACCTTGTTGCAAAAACGGTGGACTGTATCTTTAAATATATAAGAGACATCCGAGGATCCTTAGAGAAGATTATTTCTCTTGTATCACTAAAAGGTAAAGACAGTCCTCAGGAGGCATTACCAGAGACTAGAACTACACAAATGCCCAGAGCACCTGTTTTACCTCACACACCTCGCATAACCCCTCAGGCTGCTTGCAACCATGAAAATGAACAAAATAAGGATGAACAACATTCTATACCTTCCCATAAACTGTTGCTGCAAGCTACCAAAATCTGCCTAACAGTTTGCCCCTTCAGAGGCCAGGTGATTAACTGGTATTACAAGAGTGAGATAAGGAGGCATCTAGCTGGACTTTTGGGGGTAAATCCTTACTCTATTGATTTGATCCATATTGATCATGTTAGCAGCAGGCCTCAGATGCAGAGAGTGCTGCTCTCATTTGAATCCAAAAGGTTCCCTACACGTATTATGTCCATAAGAAGATATTTAATCAATTTTGGAATTTTTGCTACAAGAGTATTTGCTAATACCAAGATATACCCTCTTTTACCTAACTGCTTGCTCAAAAAGAAAGCAGTTAAGTCTGAGGGCCTACCAGTTACCACGACTCCAACTCCCCTGGTTGCAGACCTAATCAGCTGGATTGATGTCCCCCTTCCGCCACTGACGAAGGCTACCCATTTGGAGAATTCCATAGAGCATGAATTACTTCTATCCTTTTCCCACCTGCCAAAATCTGAACGAACAGAGATAACGGACAGATTGGACGAGTTGTTGCTCTGGCTCCGTAACTCAGAAGACCATGCCCATATAAATAAGATGAATCCCCCCCCAATTTTAGACCATCCTACTGAAGCCCAAGTGGAGCCTGTTTTAATAACCCCCAATCTTCAATATGGCAGTATATTCCATGGGGATGCTAAGCCTGTGCAGGAACCAGTGGGAGATTCGACAGCCCTTTGGTCAAACTCGGAAGCTGTGGCACGGCTGAACGCCCTTTTGGAGGCAAACCGAAAAGGTTGCCTTCCACCTGCCTTACATTGCATGTTCCCTACAGCAACTGTTGACCTAAAAGGTCCATCTCCCTCCACCTTAGATGCAGAGGCCATGGATCTGTCACTAAGTGATACCCCTGTGCATCAGGACTTACCCCTGCAGTTACCAATAATTAAGCCCCAGTCTTTGGCTGTTGCTGCAGTAAGTGAGGCTCGGAAACTGTCTGGCAAGCAAGCTACAATTACTTCCTTCTTCCAGCCTATTGCTCCCCCTTGTAGCAGGCATTCCCGGGTGGATTTCTCTGAGCAGATTCCGCAAGGGCCAGCATGACCCAAAGGGGTGACCAGGAGGTCACTTACTTTCTTATCCTGGAATGTAGCTGGTATTAAACCTAAGTTGATGGACCCATCCTTTGTTGCTTACATAAAAAGCAACCGTATCCTTTTACTGCAGGAGACATGGGCTTGTGAGGACTTCTTTTTATCAGGGTATAAGGGCTTCTACCTGAGTGCAAAACAGAATCCGTCATCACCAGGTAGGCCGCAAGGTGGGCTGGCTACCTTTGTCTCCTTGGCCTTAAATCTCCAGGCAGAACAAATCGACATCCAATCGTCATCCATGCTAGGTGTAAAGCTACAAACAGCAGAGGAAGTGTTTGTGGTAATCAATGTTTACCTGCACCCAGTTTATAAGAAAAATCTGGTTGACCAGAGATGGAAGGAAATTCAGTCGACACTCGAAACTCTCCTCGATAAATACTCTGAAGCCACCTTCCTGGTCGCAGGAGATTTTAATGGCCGATTGTCTTACTCTGATAAATCCTTATTTACTAAATACAAGAAATACCCTCCATTATCCATCCTAACTACAGACCTTTTACCCAGGAACTTTAAAGACAGTGTTGCCACATATGCAGGCCTTAAATGCAGGCAAACCTTGTTGGCCCTTAATTTTCATCTGTTAAACGGAGCTCTTAGTTCTGATTACCCAGCTGAATTTACTTTCTGGTCAGGTTCCCGAGCCTCTACCATTGATTTTATCTGGACATCAGTAGAGTTGATTCCCAAAATCACTAACTTTAAGGTGGTAACAAGGCTGGAAAGTGATCATTTCCCCTTAGAACTTTCCCTGACCCTGGCTGGAAATCTGGACACGTATTCCTGTGTGCCTTTAACAAACAATCAGCTGCAGATGAGGCCTATTGCCTCAAAATGGACCGACAAAATGGCTCAACGGGTAAATGAATTCCTTTGGTCTGACCAACTTCAAGCGACAAGGGACTCCCTTATCCAGGCAGATGAGCCACTGCCAATATATGATAAGCTAGTAGATCTGCTAAAACCATCTATGGCTCGGGTTCCGGTAATGAATAGTAATCATTTCCCTCATAAAAAGTGGTTCGATGAGGAATGTAGACACTTTAAGAGCCATCTGTATAATGAATTCTTGGCATATAGGGCATCAAATGATCCCGTGCCTAGTAGTCACCTTATGAACCTCAAGAGAAAATATAAAGCTCTATTAAAGGATAAGAAGCTTGCGGCAGAAAGAAACAACTGGAACAACCTTCTAAAAGCTGCAGAGAATAGAAATCCCTCCTCCTTTTGGTATCAAATTTCCCAATATCTGGGCAGACCGTCGATAAGGATAGAACCCCAAATTTCAGCTGACACCTGGGAGAGCTTTTTCGCTGATTTATATGCAGCCCATGCTGCTGGCGGAGAAAGACCAGATTTGGCCCCCATGCCTGAGTGGGACCCAGTTACCTACTCTGAAGTGGAAACACTTATAGACCAATTTAAGGCGGGCAAGGCACCCGGAGATGACCTTATATCCATTGATGTTATCAAAGCTAATAAGGATTGGTGGTGCCCACTCCTAGCAGCACTTTATACTCATATAAATAAAACAGCGAAGTTCCCCCCAAGCTGGAACTCAGCACTGATTGTATTAATACATAAGAAAGGGCCGCGTACTGACCCGGCCAATTTTAGGCCAATCAGCTTGCTGAATGTTATCGGGAAGATTTACTCAAGGTTTCTGCTCAATAAATTAACGATCTGGATGGAGAGCAATAATATTATCGCAGAGGAACAAGCGGGTTTCCGCCCTGGAAGATCGACAACAGACCAAATTCTAATCCTGAACCATCTGGCCGACAAATATGCTGGCAAAGGCCTAAAAGCCCTCCATGTCGCCTTTATCGACCTTAAGCAGGCCTTTGATCTAATCCCCAGGAACCAGCTATGGACAAAACTGGCAGCGACGTCTATTGACCGCCGCCTCCTTTTGCTGATTATGAATCTGCATACAAATACCTTCCTGAGAATTAGGCTAGATGGCAAGGGGCTAGTCTCTAATCCGGTTGCCACCACTAGAGGGGTAAGACAGGGCTGCTTGCTTGCCCCTGCCCTATTTAATTTCTATATTAACTCACTAGTGGCCCATATGACCAATGCTGCTTTCCACCCGCCAAAATTAGCAGGTAGAGCCTTGAATGTCCTCCTGTATGCGGATGACGCCGCCCTTTTAGCTACCTCCCCCATTGGGTTAAGGAGGATGCTTCGAGCTCTTCATGAATACGTGACCCAACACGAGCTCCATCTTAATTATGCCAAGACCAAAATAATGGTCTTTGCTGCTCGACCAAAACCTAATTTGTGGTCAATTAATGGTATTCCCATAGAGCAGGTTAGTTGCTTCAAATACCTGGGTCAGATAGTTCGATCAAACAGGTCCTTCTTGGCACACAGAGAATATATAGCCGCAAATGCTTCTAAAGCAGCTCTGTTGATTAGATCCCTGTACTCCAAGAAACAGGCACAAACAGTGGATGTTGCCCTGCGACTCTTTAAAATGAAAGTTCTCCCACTACTTTTGGTGGGCATTGCCTTGGGTACGCGTAGGGACTTTGTAAGATTGGAATCCATCCAATCACAATTCCTCAGGGCCATTCTCAGGATCCCCCCTTCTGTTGCGGGTGCGATCATGAGATTGGAGACCGGTTGCCAAGCCTTTACGTATGTGGCCCTGAAAGCGAAATTATGGCTATGGCTCAAACTATGTTTCAGACCGATGGGTTTGGCCCCCCTGATTCTGAGGGATAATTTTAAATCTCCATGGGAAAGGGAAGTGGTAGAGGAAGTGCAAAAGTGCGGTCTGTCCTCCCTTTATATTGAGTCCATGACGTTCAGTCGCGCTAAAGCGATGATCGCTCAGAGATTGGGGGATATCGCCAGACAGGAGGACATAGCCCGCGTGAAATCTGGGATGTTTTTAGGGGAGCAGGTGTATCGGTCTGCACCAGCCCGTTACCTGGCGGATATCCACTACGTGGAATACCGCAGACTACTTACTGCGGCTAGACTGAATGTCCTTGATTCGGCGGTTTTGAGGGGAAGATTTGGAGGAGTCCCATATGGTCAGAGAATGTGCCATTGTGCCTTGGGTGAGGTAGAATCCACAGAACACATTCTACTGAGTTGTCCCTTTTATAATGATTTAAGGCAATATCTTATAGACCCGTATTTATCTCAGTTTAGTTCCCGACCAAGAGAACGGCAGGCAGCATATTTGCTAAACAAGCCCACTGGGAAAATAACCTTCTCAGTGGCTAAATTCCTTTTCCTGGCGCTCAAGTGTCGGAAACATATAATCGAATGTCTTGATGTGGGTTACCTGTAGGAGGTTTAGTAGTGCGGTCATACCCCATTTATGTATCCCGCTGATGCCCTCAGTTTTATATTTTTATGTATCCCGCTGATGTCTTCAGTTTTATATTTTTTATATTTTATGTATCCTCCTGATGCCTTCAGTTTTATATGTTTATCTTTGTATTGTGAAATGTTTTTGTTCTGACTATCGGTCGAATAAAGTATATTGATTGATTGATTGATTTGGTGGACAGAGTGCCTGAAGAACTATGGATGGAGGCTCGTAACATTATACAGGAGGCAGCAACGAAAACCATCCCAAGGAAAAGGAAATGCAAGAAAGCAAAATGGCTATCCAACGAGGCCTTACAAATAGCGGAGGAGAGGAGGCAAGCAAAATGCAAGGGAGATAGGGAAAGATACAGGAAACTGAATGCAGATTTCCAAAAAACAGCAAGGAGAGACAAGAGGGTCTTCTTAAATGAGCAATGCAAAGAAATAGAGGAAAACAATAGAATGGGGAAAACCAGAGATCTGTTCAAGAAAATTGGAGACATGAAAGGAACATTTCGTACAAAGATTACCATAATCAAGGACAAAAGTGGTAAGGACCTAACAGAAGCAGAAGACATCAAGAAGAGGTGGCAAGAATACACAGAGGAATTATACCAGAAAGATATGGAGGTCTCATACACCCCAGGTAGTGTGGTTGCTGACCTTGAGCCAGACATCTTGGAGAGTGAAGTCAAATGGGCCTTAGAAAGCATTGCTAATAACAAGGCCAGTGGAAGTGATGATATTCCAGCTGAACTATTTAAAATTTTAAAAGATGATGCTGTTAAGGTGCTACACCCAATATGCCAGCAAGTTTGGAAAACTCAGCAATGGCCAGAGGACTGGAGAAGATCAGTCTACATCCCAATTCCAAAGAAGGGCAGTGCCAAAGAATGCTCCAATTACCGCACAATTGCGCTCATTTCACACGCTAGCAAGGTTATGCTTAAAATTCTACAAGGCAGGCTTAGGCAGTATGTGGACTGAGAACTCCCAGAAGTGCAAGCTGGATTTCGAAAGGGCAGAGGAACCAGAGACCAAATAGCAAACATGCGCTGGATTATGGAGAAAGCTAGAGAGTTCCAGAAAAACGTCTACTTCTGCTTCATTGACTATGCAAAAGCCTTTGACTGTGTCGACCACAGCAAACTATGGCAAGTTCTTAAAGAAATGGGAGTGCCTGATCACCTCATCTGTCTCCTGAGAAATCTCTATGTGGGACAAGAAGCTACAGTTAGAACTGGATATGGAACAACTGATTGGTTCAAAATTGGGAAATGAGTACGACAAGGTTGTATATTGTCTCCCTGCTTATTTAACTTATATGCAGAATTCATCATGCGAAAGGCTGGACTAGATGAATCCCAAGCCGGAATTAAGATTGCCGGAAGAAATATCAACAACCTCAGATATGCAGATGACACAACCTTGATGGCAGAAAGCGAGGAGGAATTAAAGAACCTTTTAATGAGGGTGAAAGAGGAGAGCGCAAAATATGGTCTGAAGCTCAACATCAAAAAAACCAAGATCATGGCCACTGGTCCCATCACCTCCTGGCAAATAGAAGGGGAAGAAATGGAGGCAGTGAGAGATTTTACTTTCTTGGGCTCCTTGATCACTGCAGATGGTGACAGCAGTCACGAAATTAAAAGACGCCTGCTTCTTGGGAGAAAAGCAATGACAAACCTAGACAGCATCTTAAAAAGCAGAGACATCACTTTGCCGACAAAGGTCCGTATAGTTAAAGCTATGGTTTTCCCAGTAGTGATGTATGGAAGTGAGAGCTGGACCATAAAGAAGGCTGATCGTCGAAGAATTGATGCTTTTGAATTATGGTGCTGGAGGAGACTCTTGAGAGTCCCATGGACTGCTAGAAGATCAAACCTATCCATTCTTAAGGAAATCAGCCCTGAGTGCTCCCTGGAAGGACAGATCGTGAAGCTGAGGCTCCAATACTTTGGCCACCTCATGAGAAGAGAAGAATCCTTGGAAAAGACCCTGATGTTGGGAAAGATTGAGGGCACTAGGAGAAGGGGACGACAGAGGACAAGATGGTTGGACAGTGTTCTCGAAGCTACGGACATGAGTCTGACCAAACTGCGGGAGGCAGTGCAAGACAGGAGTGCCTGGCGTGCTATGGTCCATGGGGTCACGAAGAGTCGGACACGACTAAACGACTAAACAACAACAACAACAACAAAGTGACACCAGATGGCGCTGTGGAATTCCGTCTTTCGGCAACATGATTTCCCATTATGAGGTTTACAACATGTTTTCTGGAAACGTTTTCTTGATATGTCTAGATCTAGCCCTGGTATGTCCCGCTCAGAGTGGGGCAGTTGGGAGGTAGGATTTCAAAGTGTCATTTACTGTATGATTCTGCAGTAATGATGGTGGAGTAGATTTCATTAGAGGGAGGCTGGAGTCTAAGTAGCTGCTTTTTACTGCATTCAAAATTAAAATGTGGTACATTTTAAGATACAGCGTTGTTGTTACTTTTCGTATCTCACAGGAAAAATAGATGATGATCCTGCAGAATAATATATATCTGGCATCTGAGATCCGATGGCGGGGCAAACAATTGCCTTACTGCTTTCCATAAATGGCACCTCTGAACAGTTTCACATCATGTTGGAAGGTGGCAATATGGGGTCCTGTGGTATTGCACTTCTCAAGCAACTGGTATAATATTGTTGTATTTGCATTTTGCCCAGGGCTGTGATTAAAGGGCTGTGAAGGTTATTTGGGGGCTTCATTCTTCTAGTGAGAGGCTGGTTGTTGCACATTTTAAAAGAACTACTTGGTAGAGCACTTGTATCTCCACCCCCATCGTTCTGCCTGGACACTGAGGTCCAGCACCGAGGGCCTTCTGGCGTTTCCCTCGTTCCGAGAAGCCAAGTTGCAGGGAACCAGGCAGAGGGCCTTCTCGGTAGTGGCGCCCGCCCTGTGGAACGCCCTCCCATCAGATGTCAAAGAGAAAAACAACTACCAGATTTTTAGAAGACATCTGAAGGCAGCCCTGTTCAGGGAGGCCTTTAATGTTTAATAGATTATTTTATTTCATTTTTCTGTTGTAAGCCGCCCAGAGTGGCTGGGGAAACCCAGCCAGATGGGTGGGGTATAAATAAATTATTATTATTATTATTATTATTAGTTCATAAACATCCTGTGAATGTCTGCAAGCAATATTTGATCCTATCATTTTGGCACTGGTGGCTAGAATGCTTTTATGAGTGTGGGCTGGAGGAAAGCTTGTCATTCCTGTCTCAAATACTTGTTTTCTGTCACTACAAGTTTTAGGATCAAGACATTCACAGTTTTGAATTGGAATTGCAGTGTGTTTCATTAGAGATTTAGAATGTAGGGCTTTATTACAGAAGTAACTAACGTGTACTTAATAGTACCTTAATAGTCATTCTATCTACAAAGTTAGTCTCTGTGGGTAAGAAAAACCAATTAAACAATTGCCACAACTTCTTATGATGTGCCATGCTATTTATTTATTTCTTTTTAAAAAAATCTCTTTATGTTTTTTGCATTATTTAGAAGTCTTCTGATATATTTACTACTTGAAGATAACTAATTTAAGAACCAAATAGCTTTTAATACTGTGGCAGATTTAAAAAGAAATTCAATTATTTATAGACTAATTTTCTGTTTGCTGTCTCCTGGAAAGTAATGCAAAAAGTTCACCAATCTGATTCAGTAATGCTTGCTTCTGCATAGGCTGGCTATTGACATTTCTGGGTGGACTGACGGTAAATCATAACTCCCTAGGCTGCTCATTAACTTTTAGTAGATAGACTTACTTCCTAGTTTAGTCTCCCTTAGCTGGCAATGCATCCTGAGTACAGATACAACAGAGGTTATATAAAATAGCTGTAGATGACAATAAATAATATTGCCTAGAAGACTAAATTTTACTTTGGCAAACAGTGAACCATAATCACCAGTGTTAGTACTTTCCTTTGGATTTGGCATTCACATTGACACTTCAGAGACTTCAGGGATCACTATATTTGTCACACCAGATGAATTGTATTTTCATTTCAAGTCATGTCATTATCAGGCTGGTGGGCGCCCATCAATCACCTTATGATCTCCAAGTCATGGATCACTGCAGTTAGGATCTTACTAGATTGTGATGAAGAAAGGAAAAGCAAGCACTGAACTTCTTTGAAAGAGGTGACATTTTACCTGGAGAAAGATAATACAATAAAGGAAGCTATCAACAACAATAAATGGAGAGAGAATACACTTCTGGAACAAAATGAAAAACAATAAAGCATCGAGAAACTCCACGGACCATCAGCAGTTGCTGTTTCACTATGTTCTGAGGACAGAATTGTACACTGTAAGAAACATGGGTCTTCTGCCCCCAAAATAAAAAATGACAGCTCAGTTCTTCCCTTGCATGTGATACAACAATTGTCCTGAATCCACTATCCTGAATCTTCCCTCTTTCCATGCCAGGATCCGCCAAATATACACCATTGGGCCAGGGAAATACACAGTGAAATGGCATCCAGTCCGTAAGTTAATTTTATTTGATGTGCCACTTTCCAAATACTCCTGTGTTCCTTAGAATGTGTTCCTCCTCGTGCCAAAAAGAGGAGGTGACTAGAGCTGCAGGTTTCAACCATTTCAGACCCTAAACTTACTTATAGCCCAAGCATGTATTTTAGGATCCTCTTCTTGATTTCTTTTTTACCATAAATGTGAAAGTTCTTCTTTTCAATGAGGCTCCACCAGTTGAAGACCAAGGAGGAGAGTTCAAGCATGTGGCACAGCAATGGGGGAAATATATAGGCCTGGAAGAATTTACGAGGCTGAGGAATAAAGAAGTAAAGTTATGGTAATGTAGAATCATGCATAAACTTACAGGTATGAATGAGAGGCTTCGGCTTTATATGAGAAGAGTAATCCAAACAGTAGAGAAAGACAATTTGATTTAAATGTCAAAATCATGAAGAACAAGGCAAAGAAAAGATGAGCTAAGAAAAGAATCAGAAAAGTTCGTACAAAATGACAGCAGTACACAATGAGGAATAAAAATGGATCATGTGGATTTTAAAGCAAAAAGCACGTGAGGAAAAGAACAAGAAGAATCTTGGTGTTGATACAATAAAAAAACTGGCTGTCAAGTACCAAGTTTCACCTACTTTGGAAATGGGGAAAAGGAAGAATGAAAAGCAGGAGTGTGATGCTATGTACACATTGTGAGTCAAGAACCCGCCACCCGCTTGAGGAAATAAAGACACAAGGACACAATGAATTTAAGTTAATGGGTGAAAAAGGCCACAACTTTATTGGTTACAGCATGTGAGTGGTATTGGCTTAGGCATTGGATTGAAAACAATCTAGCCTCATATTTGGACCAGAAAATTAGCCTGAGTTTTTAACGTATTAGACAGAAGAGTTTGAAAGTTATAGGCCTTATGCCTTCTTCTTTACGCGGTTGCAATCTACCCCAACCCTCAATTGCTCTGTGGACAATGAAGTCTGAACAAGGGTCTATGGAAAATATGGATCTGCTGAAAAATGTGATGGCGGCAGTATGAATTCTCCCCCCCCCCAAAAAAATAATTTTTATTCATTTTCCAATATTCACAAAAATAAAATCACAAAAAACAAAACAAAACAAAAAGAAAACATGAAAAAGAAAAACATTTTTTACTTAACATTGTTGACTTCCTCAAGTCCCCCCACACTGGGTTCATTTTAAAATCTCAATTAAGCAATTTTCATTTTGTATCTTAAATCATTCTAACACATTTTATCATTATCTCTCAACTATTCTATTCTAAAAACGTCCACTATCCTCCACCAATAATTAATCAATTAATCCAAATCAAAAATTATTTTCCCATCCTCTATCTTTTATTTCTCCCCTTAGCCTAAAATTTATTACCAAAAACTTTCCATGAATTCAAATATTAATTTTTTTAACATAATAACTTTAATCACTTAAAACTAAACCAGCCCCCCTTCCCCTGGATTCAGGGTCTCTCAGATGATTCAGCAAGTTCCATAGGTCATTCCAGTTTTGGACCATCTAAGCAATCAAAAAGTAACATCTATTATTGCTCCTCACCCCACTCCCACCCTGTCCCTTCCTATCCACCCTTCTTCCTTAGTCATCCCCTGCTGCCTCCCCAGTTCTTTAAATGTTACAAAGCACCATCCAACTGCTTTCCCACTTTTTAGCCCTTTCACAATTTTTCTTTCCCTTAATCTCTGGCCCCAGTATGGATTCCGCTCTCCCTCTCTCGCTGGGAGAGCATTATTCCACACTGGTTCTTCTTTAAAAGCTCTTGGAATCAAACATGAAATTCCCCCCCCCCCCTCACTGGGGGAACAATGTTCCCTTCGCCTTCCTTTTCTTCTTTTAATTCTACATTGTCCAGGACTGGTGGTTGTAGGTCTTTCTTGTCTAAATTCTCAGTTGGGAATAATCCTTCTTCATTTTCCACCCAGTTCTGAGTTATTTTTTTTTTCATTTTTGCAATCTGTATTGTGTTCTGATACACATCACATCTTAAATCTTCAAAAAGTTCCAGAAGTTGCTTTTGAAAGTCGAAGTCAGATGATGTTGTGTCTACTGACATCCTGCTCGTCTCAAATTTCCTGGGAAAGGAGAGATTACTAGACAGGAAATTGTGTAGTTCTTATTTCCAAAGTTCAGAAACAAAAGTTATGTCTGATCTGGTTACAAACTCTCATTTTTAATTCTTCTTCATATCTTAAAAATCTTGTGTCCATTTATGAAAAGAGCATTGTCCAACTTCATGTACACAGCCTTATATTTTGTGCTCTCTTCACTGCTGACAGTTTCCAGCCTCAAAGAGGCAAGCAAATTCCTTTCTATTATGATGTCATAATGGCGGCTCACTGATCCCTCCAGGGACCCGACTCCAGCTTTCAGGGGGACTTTTCCCAGTCCAGAATAAAGATCTTTACAGGGATTTTGCTAGGTTCAATCCTTCTTCCCTTTACCCTGCCATAGGGGGGAAGGTTTTAGCTCCAATTTTTGCTAATTGAATGCTTCCTGTCAGTCTTTCCAGCTTTGGGCAAATTAACTGTGTCTCGATTTACTCAGTGGGGGAGATCGACTTCCTCTTTAAATCTGCTCCCGTATCCAATTAAAAAATATTATTTTTCTTTACTTACGGTGTCCAATGTTCTCAAATCCAGCTAATTTAGAAGAATTTAGAAGAATCCATCACCCCAGGCTGCTGGCACGGAGCTTCGTGTTGCGGGGGTAGCAGTTTAACTTATTAGGGCTACCGAGGGGCGGAAGAGACAGAAAACGGTGCAGCTGAGTCCCCACGTCCCCAGAACACTTGATCTGGGGCTCTTTTGGGGGTCCGCATCACTCTCACGGCTCCCCCTCCCTCACAATCCTAGGGAGTCCTGGAGCTCAGGATTCTCTAGCCAGTCAGCAATGGCGGCAAACCGGAAGTCGCTGGCAGCAGTGTGAATTCTTAACGTCTTTGCTGCCCTTCCCAAATTGTTTAAGTGTGCTAAGCATTGCAAGACGTCGTCTGTCAATGGTGGAGTACTAGGAGAAAGAGCTGAGGCCTTGAACCTTAAGTCCATGAAATTGCGCCACACTCTCTTATACGACCTGAGCGTGGAGGGGGCCACAGAGGCTAATACTCCCTTGATCACATCACTTTTCCAAGGTTCCAAAGGTGGCGCAAAATGGAGGCAGGGAACTGCCACGGCTGCATTATGTGCAGCTTAATGTGCAGCCTATTGGCTGGCTACTGTAGGCGTGGTGCCGCTGCAAGGGCAGGTAAGGCAAGGGGCCAACACCCCCCTTGCCAACACGGGAGCAGCTTCCGTTCACAACCCCTCCCCTCTGTAAGGAGGAGAGACTTTGCCAACTTAAAGTGCAGCTAGATTACTCTTCTTCTCAATTTGGATCAAAGTTGGTTGGGGGGAAAACACCTAAAAACTCTATAATTCCTATAAAAAACAGGATAGTTAGATATGATTTCTGCCTAATATTGGGTGTACACCACTTCCCAAACCAGAGCTAATAATAATGTGTACACCCCCTAAATCTCAAGTGAACAGACTTGGCCCACCCATGAGCCCAAGGTGAAGCCACTGCATCGGTTGACAAGATCCACAGGCTGCCTCTTGGCGAACAGGAGGTGCTGCTGGTCTCCTCACTTCCTAGGGAGGAAATGTTTGGGGCCTTTGGGGGCCTTTTGGGGTCTGCAGCCACCAGATATGATTAGGAGCAGGCCCCTCTGCTCCCCTCCCCTGTGAAGACCTTTCCCTTGGGTAAGGTTGATTTGCTTGCCTGCCTTTTTCCCATTGCTCACTCCTTCTTCACTTGCTGGGAGGATGTCATTTTGTGGTTTGCCTCTGTTGCCAAAATATCTTGGGTTGGCTCTGCAAATGACTATATCCAAGTTTCACTTAATGCAAGTAAAGGACAAAGGAGGAAAGAGCCAAACTAGGAAAAAAGCAGTAGAGATGATATTTCAATTATGTATGATTTCTGTCCATGTTGGTTTTCAAAACGAGGTTTTAAAGTTAGAAATCAAGAGAAAAACTTTCCTGTCTTTTAGTGGATGACTTGGGTGGGAGGAGAGGTTGCCAATTTGTTTAGATCTTTTTGTTTTCTAAATGTCACTAACTACACCAAGACTTCAGGGATAGGATAAGCTAAAATCCATATAAAATACAAATACCCATAAACCTCACAAGTCAAACCTAAACTTGAAAAGCATTGATTTAAGACAACATTTTCCAAGTTAGGTACATTTATGTCAGGGAGCCCTATGTTGCAAAGAGTCTGAAATCAATTATCTAAATTAAGGGCTGTGATATTATGCACAATTTAAGTAAATCTCGATGAAATTACTAGGAGTTACTTTTGAATAAACATATGCAAGTGTTTTCTTTGACCATTTTTAATGTAACCAGATAATAGGCTTCTAAATGAGATGGTGGCAGTGGCCAAGTACAGCATGAGCAGTTATTTTCGCTGTACTGTTTTTAAAAACTCTCTGTGAAGAACGTGGAGCAAAATCTGCTGCTATACTAATGATCTGGCAGACCATCAGAAGTCTGTGGAGTCTCTCCTCCTGACTGACAGTACACTTAAACCAAATCCCAGGTGGCTAGCAGTGCTGAATTTACAGACAGTTAGACATGGATATTAAAAGATCATGAGATGTTACAGCTCCTCGTAACTCTGTGGGCCATCATCTGCTGCGGAACAGGTGCAAGCTGTTGTACTGTACATAGCTAAAAATAGCTCAAAGGTACCTCCACATCATATATCCCGGCATTCAAGTTTTTCAGTTGTTCATTTCCATCGGAACAAGTTCTTGTTCAGGAAAAGAGGAAGGTGGCATTTCTGCCTTTGTATGAACATTTATTGCACATGAACTGTGCAAAGTGCCATTACTTTGGTTCATTTGCACGCACTCTGAAATACTGGAATTCAGTTGCAAAACACTTGCTGAAGTACTGGACGGGAGGGGGGAAGGGACGGCCAAAGCTTTCTGCCTTAAGTAAAGTCTGCACAAGAGTGTGTACAAGTATGTACTACTGTAATATGCAGTCCCAAAACCCACAGTCTACCCTAACCCTTGGCATCATTTTGCCGGTGGTCTTTGAGGCAGAGACAGCATGGCAGACTTGAATCTATGACAGGCATGCACAAGATGTGATCTACGAAACCAAATGGAGCCCACTAGCTTTATGATTCAATAATCTGCCGATTGCCTTCCTGGGATTGCAAAACCTTGTCAAACATTTGCTATCACATTCAGTCTGCTGATTTAAAGTTTCTGCAACCCTTCTCAAAGCCTGCAAGAGATTTGGTTTCTGTCCAGGTGTGTCTCAAAATTCCAGTGGTGGTTGTGATATATCCCTGTCGCATGCTGGCCACTCCTGCTTTATGTATGCCATGGAGTAAAGGCAACACTAGATAAGAGAGAATTCCTTGGGGTTAAGTGGTCTGCCCCCCCCCCCCCAATAAAATATTGGAGGAGGCCACACACACCCCAGTTGATGTGTGCAAAGATTCAAATGTGCTGTAGTGGTTAAGAGCGGTAGACTCATAATCTGGGGAACCGGGTTCATGTCTCCACTCCTCCACATGCAGCTGCTGGGTAACCTTGGGCTAGTCACACTTCTTTGAAGTCTCTCAGCCCCACTCACCTCACAGGGTGTCTGTTGTGGGGGAGGAGGGGAAAGGAGATTGTTGGCCGCTTTGAGACTCCTTCGGGTAGTGATAAAGCGGGATATCAAATCCAAACTCTTCTTCTTCTTCAAAACGTAACTCCAGCAGGAGTTAAAAACACTTTCAGAGTTAATATTGGTTGTTAAACCCTTTCGCACATCCCCTTTAGTCTGTTTTAAAATGCTTGCCTCCTTTCTCTACCTCTCTAGCAATGAACAGACCACACACACTTAAGTATGTTTGAAATCTTAATAAATTGAAAGGTCTCCTTGCAGCAAGGAGAACAAAGGCTAATTACTCGTGGGTGCAAAAGACACGATATAGTTTCCAAACAGGAGGTCTGAACTTTTAGAAGGTTTAGACAGATCTGTCCTGGCAGATTACATGGTGAGAAGAGAGTGACAGAAAAAAAAGTGATGCAGCTTCACTTCCTCCCTCATGGAGGTAAGGGGGCATGACCTAGCTGAGTCCAGAAATAAAGCTCTCTGGTCTTAACCCCTTCATGCACTAACTAGTTATGACTGACTGACTGACTGACTGCAGCTTTCCCCAGATTCTTGGTTTGTTTTCAAGTTGCAAGTCTACACTCTGGGGACCAGTGGAGGGGTAGACCTGGGGTACAAGTTTCCAAGGCCATGTTTCCTGCAGCCTAGACACTGCTCAGTCACCACTGACTAGTTTTATCAGAAACAGTAGGCCTGTTCTGTGATGCTAGTTATGCATGCTTATTTATTTATTTGAAGTATTTACTTTTCTCCCCTGTGGCAAAAATCCATATGCACACCACAGTCCTGAATAACAGTAGCAGCAGCAACAGCAAAACATTGGAAGACTATCCAATAGGGAAGTGTAAATCCCACTGAGGCAATATTCTCCATTTGGCATCCCTCAAAATCCTTTAAATGTGTTTCTGTAGTGGCTGTGAATTTTCTCTGATCTTTTCAAACATCCTCAAGGATTGTTGTTGTTTAGTCATGTCCAACTCTTCATGCCCCCATGGACCAGAGCACACCAGGCACTCCTGTCTTCCACTGCCTCCCGCAGTTTGGTCAAACTCATGTTCGTAGCTTTGAGAACACAGTCCAACCATCTCGTCCTCTGTTGTCCCCTTCTCCTAGTGCCCTCAATCTTTCCCAACATCAGGGTCTTTTCCAGGGAGTCTTTTCTTCTCATGAGGTGGCCAAAGTATTGGAGCCTCAGCTTCAGGATCTGTCCTTCCAGTGAGCACTCAGGGCTGATTTCCTTTGGAATGGATAGGTTTGATCTTCTTGCAGTCCATGGGACTCTCAAGAGTCTCCTCCAGCACCATAATTCAAAAGCATCAATTCTTTGGCGATCAGCCTCCTTTATGGTCCAGCTCTCACTTCCATACATCACTACTGGGAAAACCATAGCTTTAACTATACAAACCTTTGTCGGCAAGGTGACAAGGCAGTGATCCATGAAGCGGATTCTCAAGGATAGATTTCTGCAATACAGTCTAACATGGGGTTACCCTTGAGCTTGGTAAGGAAGCTGCGGCTGGTGCAGAATGTGACATCTAGGTTGTTTGTGGGGACTTTGAGCATGCTTTCCCCTTTACCCGCCACCATCTTTGCAACTTGTGTAGAGAGGCCCAGTAGATAAAACTGGGAAGCCCAGTAAGAGCTCTTCCTCTTCCATACTTCTGTTTGTCACATGCCTAGAAAGCACAGGGAGAGAGCTGTGTACATTTTCTATTAGGCAACATTTCCCACTTCTTACCTAGACTAGACCTCCCCACTTCCTTCTGACTGTGAGGAATAGGAACAAGGGGGTGGTTTTGCTTTTAGGTAAAGTTTAAATCTGTGATACACATACTAAGGAATAAACCTCACTGAATTTAATAGGTCTAATATTTTAATCGATGAGCATAAGATTGCACCGCAATCTTCCTCCTGTATCTAACACTGTCCGCTGTGGATTGGGGGTGGGGAATGTCTAGCACAGTCAATGGCTATACTAAACACAAAGACTTTTTAAAAACCAGAAATAAAATTATTTGTGACAGATTCCTGGTGTTGGCAATCCAAAAGAGAAAGGACTCAGTTGGAAACCTGAGCATTGCAGGAAATGGAGCTTTGTAGCATTTTGAAGTGTCATATTTTGTAGATGCCCACAAAAATCCAATATAGCAAGCTGCCACTATGGAAAGAGTAGCATTTTGGCAGTTTCACAAGGTGCAAAGCTAGCATTTGAGAATATTGTCAAAACCCTCCTGGTGGGTGTAATAGCATCTTTTATTGCCCCTCACTGCCATCTCCAAAGTCTCCATCTTCTGATAGCATGCTTGCAAATGATAAGCCTTAGTATTTTGCCATTATGGAACATATAGCATTTTGTGATGCTCTGTAATGAAGTCTCTGTGCCGGCTGAAACACATTAAACAATATACCTGGAGTGGTAAAAAAACAAAAGAAAAATGTACAGAATACTCGGAGGTGTACATTTCATGGAAAATAAGGTGTTCTTAATGGATACGAGACTGAGCTCCCCTGTAAAGTTTAACTACTTCTAATTGACAAAAGTGCTTTTGTCCCACCAGGGTTTGATTTATTAACAGAGAAAGCATGCCATTATGGAAACCTTCACAGTGGGATCACATTTCTGGTTCATGGGAGCTGAATTTCAACTTTGTATCTCCATGAAACTGATCAAGCAAAAGAAGCTAAATTAAAAGGGTGTATATGTTATTTCCTAGACATCCATTCAGGAAATAAAGAGGAGATCTATCAGATTGACAGAGAAAAGGTGGAACTACTCAACACTTACTTTGCTTCTGTCTTCACCCAAAAGGACTGTGAGTCTAACCTTGTGATAACAGAATAAATGATGTAAGGAGGGAGCTGCAGCCCAAGACAGGAAAAGAGGTGGTATGGGAACATCTAGCTACTTTAAATGAATTCAAATCTCCAGGGCCTGGTGAGCTGCATCCAAGAGTACTAAAAGAGCTTGTGATGTAATTTCATAGTCTTTGTCTATTATCTTTGAGAATTCTTGGAGAACAGGCAAGGTCCCTACAGACTGGAGGCAGGCAAATGTTGTCCCCATCTTCAAAGGGGGGGGGGCAGAGATAACTACCAACTTGACACCAATACCAGGGAAGGTCCTAGAACAGATAATTCAGTCTGTGAGCATTTAGAAAAGGATGCTGTGATTACTAAGACCCAGCATGGGTTCCCCCAAAATAAGTCATGCCAAACCAATCTGATTTTTTATTTCAGTAAGGCTTTTGACAACGTACCCCATGATATTTTCACAAGGAAGCTGGTAAAATGTGGGTTGAATGAGGTAACTGTTCGGTGGATTTGTAGCTGGTTGACTGACCAAACTTAAAGAGTACTCATTAATGGTTCATTGTCTTCCTGGAAAAAGTGACAAGTGGGGTGCCACAGGGTTCTGTCCTTGGCCCACTTTTGTTCAACATCTTTATAAATGACTTGGATGAAGGAATTGAGGGGATGCTCATCCATCAAATTTCCAGATGACACCAAACTGGGTGGAGTAGCTAATGCCGCAGAAGACAGAATCAGAATTCAAAATGGCCTTAACAGTTTGGAGAACTGAGAGCAAGCTAACAAAATGAATTTCAATAGGGACAAATGTAAGGTTCTACACTTAGGCAGGAAGAACCAGATACACAAATATACGATGGGGAACACCTGACTTACTAGCAGTACATGTGAAAAAGACCTTGGGGTCTTGGTGGACTACAAGCTTAACATGAGTCAACAGTGTGATGCAGCAGCAAAAAAGGTTAATGCTATTCTAGGCTGCATCAACAGAAATATAGTGTCCAACTCAAGGGAAGTAATAGTACCACTCTATTTTGCCTTAGTCAAATCACACTTGGAATACTGTGTCCAATTCTGGGCACCACAATTTCAGAAGGATGTTGACAAGATGGAATGTGTGCAGAGGAGGGCAACCAAGATGATCAAGGGTCTGGAAACTAAGCCTTATGAGGAGTGCTTGAAGGAGTTGGGTATGTTTAGCCTGGTAAAGAGGAAACTGAGAGGAGATATGATAGCCATCTTCAAATACCATAAGGACTGTCACATGGAAGAGGGAACAAGTTTGTTTTCTCCTGCTCTTGAGGGTAGGACTCGAACCAATGGCTTCAAGTTGCAAGAAAGGAGATTCCGACTAAGCATTTGGAAAACCTTTCTGACAGTAAGAGCTGTTCAGCAGTGGAACAGACTCCCACAAGAGGTGGTGGACTCTCCTTCCTTGGAGGATTTTAAGCAGAAGTTGGATGGCCATCTGTCATGGATGCTTTAGCTGAGATTCCTGCATTGCAGGGGTTGGACTAGAGGACCCTTGGGGTCCCTTCCAACTTAGATTCTATGATTCTATGATCCACAATGATGTCAGAGAGAGTGTTGCCTATTCTGTTGAAGGAATGTGTGACTGTGATGTGCAAAACCCTTTGCTAGTACTGCCAAAACACTTTTGGCTTCCACAGACAAATAATCTGAAGTGGCATTTCTTGTTGCTCTTCCTCCTTGAAGCTTCTGATAACAGCCCATGTATGAATGGGCATCTTTCTCTTCTCATAAATTTTATTAGTTTTATTAAAAACAACAGATATTCTGTGGCACTGTCAGGTGAGCAAAGTGACTGGGGAGGAGCAAGCTGGACTCTGTGCCCCTGCTCCAATGCCATATCTGGGGGCCCCTAATACATGGAGAGGGCTTGCATGAGGCAGAGAGCCTCCTTGTACTCATAGAAGCCCTTTGTGCCACCGCTGCTGCTGTTATATGCAGAATTCTGAATGGAAAGGTGATGGAAATTGCCAGGTCTGGGGTGTTTGAAGGTTAAGATGCTCACTCCGATTTTCATGCTAGCAGGAAAGCTAAATAGAGTCATTTGATTTAAGTTACTGGGAGGTAGACTGGGCTGCCAACAGCAACCCAACCATGCCACCACGGGGGACCAGGGGTTTACTTGGTTACCAAACTGCCTGTCATTGAGGAGAGCTGTTCCCCATTGATCAGCCTCCTTCACAATGCAGAAGATTCAGGGACATGTTGTAGGTAGGGTGCCTTCTCACCTGGGCAATCCTGTTGACTCTCCCCATTCCTTTGTATGACCTAAGAAGGCACCTCAGGACAGGGATTCTCAAACTATTTTCTCTGGTCTGGCCCACACTTTCAGAATAAACATTTGCTCATGCCACACCGATTTTTAATTGAAGAGAAATGCATAAGAAAACAAAAAGAAACAACTTCTAGCAGTGCTTGATTTATAACATAGAATATGATCATTGGACATCCAGGAAGTATAAAATGCAGCTAGATAAGAACATCAATCATGTTCTTGCTCTCATTTTGAAAAAGATATGAAAAAGATATGTATTCATTTTCTGCAGATTCTTTTTTATAATATTCAGTACTATACTGCACTGAAATGCTCAGATATTTCTTTGATTGTCCTTGAATAATCTCACCACACTTGCTACCCTGTCCTGCCACATCAGTGGCGCATACTACACCCTTGGAGAACCACTGTCTTCAGAAGAGCAGACCCTGTACTCTGTGGTAGGCCATCTGTCTTGCATTATTGCCTTGCTTACTATTACTAAGATACTGTCTCTCTCCCCCCCCCCCTTCTTACTTTGTTGCGTCCCTTATAAGCTTCTGAGGAACACCATAGTTCTCTGAATACAGGTTGAACGTGGGAGCAATGGTGTGAGGAAAGGAGGAATCACCTCAGATGGCAGCAGTCTCCCATTTTCCCATAGAAGTCAGAAATCTTTCAGGGTTGGGGGGCTGTGCACTGGAGATCATGTGCAGCTGATTGTTAATAAAAGGTATGGCCTTTTAAGCAAAAACCATATCAGCTGCCTCTTCTTCCCCCAGCAAATCAGACAAATGTCAGTATCTCTATGGGAGCTAATTAACATGTGGCCTCCAGGTCCCTCCACAGATCAACTCGCCAATTAAAGAAACTCCTCTCTCATTTCTTTTATTTTCAGATGAAATTGATTCTCCTCCTTAAGGCTTGAAACGGATCTCTCACCAATATAAGAGGATTAATAAAATCTAACGATCTCCTCTCTTTATTTGAAGGGTGGATTATCTGTTTGATTCATGTGCATGGCACCCATTAACTTTAACAGGGCTTCTGTGTTCACACTACTTAGGGAGAATTCTTCTTTAATCCATACATTGGAAACAAGAGCATTGATTTCCTTTTAATAAGGTTCCACACCAGGAAAGTTATCAAAATTACCAATGCACACATAATCAGTGGTAACCCATGTGCTTACCCCTCTCCCCATCACTGCAGCTAATCTGGATAGGGCTGGGCAGAAGCAAGCTGGGTGACAGCAATATTGGGGTTTCATGGACACACTGCCAGATGGCTAATGCACATTGGGTCGGCACCTAAAGAAATGGCTGTTGTGGTTTACAGGAGCCTTGGACTGACTCTAAATTCACCCAATCTTTCCCCTGAGAAGCCAGGTTTTGATGATGCAGAGTGCCCAGCAATAAGGTGGACATATACACTCCTTTCATGAAGGTTTCCGTAATCAAGGGGTTGCAGACAGAAAGGTCTTGCTGCATGTACCCATCTATCAGACGACCATCTTTTGAATGAAGCACTCTGCACGTTCTCATTGGAGAATATAGTACTTGAGATACCCTAGTGCCAGGACAATTAGGACCCTAAGAGTTAAGACTTGGGATTAAGCCCCAAAGCAAACTGACAATGAATACTGTTGGTGGGTGAGTACTGAAGTTTTGGTAATAATAGGCCAGATGCAAGGATAGAAAATAAGACGTCCACTAAAAACCTTTAGCTTCCATAATCAGGTTGACCATAAACAGATTGGGAGGGAGAAACGGGTTTTAATTTCAGCTTTAGAGCACAGTTTTAAATTGCCTGTGTGTGTGGTTTAGTAAGATAATCAAAACCATGGAATGGCTTGGGGGCAGCCATGAATCTCCAGAATTCAAACAAGGTGAACCAACACTCAATATCGTCACTGTGCTGAATCTTCACTGTGCAAAACAATGACCCTTCCAATGGATCAGTTAGTTACACCTGAACTCACTAGCTGCCTCTGGTAATTATGAACTCTACCTAAATTATTTTGAACTGTATGAACTAACAGAGTTTTATTGCAATCTTCAGTCTAGTTAAATCTGCCAATTAACCTTCATAGCTAGTTTCATACCTTTGCTTTATTCAGCTATCTTTTGATTACTGTTATACAGTTTCTTCATAGTTCTAGTTACAGGTAGGTAGCCGTGTTGGTCTGCCGTAGTCGAAACAAAATAAAAAAAAAATTCCTTCCAGTAGCACCTTGAAGACCAACTAAGTTTGTCATTGGTATGAGCTTTCGTGTGCATGCACTTAGTTGGTCTCTAAGGTGGTACTGGAAGGAATTTTTTTATTTAGTTTCTTCATAGTTTGTTAAAATGATGCACCTGCTTATATTTTTTGCAGTGAATCATTTTAAGCTTTGAACCATTACAATTTGCTCATTTTGAATAGTAAAACAAACAGAAAAACAAAAAAAAACCATTTCTACCTGGCTTGGTTTTTGGAACAGCTGATGCTCTGACAAAGCAAGAACCTGTGGGAGTGGGACGCCCATGAATGTCATGTGAGTTTCTCACCTTCCCGCAGTGTATATTGTGAGCCTCTTTCACACCAGCTTTCGATCTTTTCTGTACAATAGAACATACTGTTTATGGCAGTACCCCAGTACAACTCTAAATCTTATGCGAGTGCATTTTCATCCTACTTTGCACTGTGCTGGGGGCGGGAAGCAGCTGGAAAACACATTCAAAGACTTCTCCAGCCTCCTCTCCTTAGCAGCTCCTTAATTTAGTGTGAGGATAGATGCCTTTTAAAGTTGAGCCTATGAAAGTTTCCTCAGAACTTGGGACAAAGGAGGACTCCCCCTCCCCATTATACATACTCATAGGCATTGCAAGAAAACAAATTTTATCTCCTCTACACTTTCTTTAGTTCTGCGATGCTGTACTGGTCGTGGCATGACTGAGTGAAGCATTCTTTCATAAGTATACTTTTCAAAAGAACTCTCAAATTTAATGGGGAAGATCTGCGCAGTTGGGCAGCAGGAGTGATGCTGGTGGTTGCAGTTGTTTAAGGGGTTGCCAAGTTGAGGTTTATTTATTTTTCATATACCCAACAGTGGAATTTGTAATCCGAATTATAAATGATGTAAAACTTTAGAGTGCCCTGCAATGTTGTCTTACAGAGATTTGAAACAGATACTGAGTGTTTCCATGGTAACACACTTTCTTTATGTCTCTTTGTAAATTCCATAAGCCCTAGGCCATGGGCCTTCCCATTCCTTGAGATGGTGAGATTATAGCCCAAGGAAATAGTGAGAATCTAAAGTTGCTAAAATTTTGGTCTCCAAGATTTGGAAAGTAGTTTTGGAATCTTTTCATCTCACATAGCAATTTCTGATACAAATAGGTGAACAGAGGGAGCTTTGAGATCAGTATGTTCTGAAGTGTGATAGTTCATTAAAATTGGAAGAAAGATTCAGAATATTGTGCAATTGGAATCAGATCTTATCATGGGAGTTCCTGGTATTATTCGTCATTGTGAAGTCAGTGCAAGTCAAGTACTGTAATGTTATATGATACTGAGAACGCACAACTTCATGTAGCTTGAGGAGCAAATAATAAACATGGATGTAGCATTTTAAAGTGTTCGGAGAACTTTAAATGCATATTTATAACAATTAAACCATGGGTAGGTAAACTAAGGCCCGGGGGCTGGATCTGGCCCAATCGCCTTCTGAATCCGGCCCACGTACAGTCCGGAAATATTTTACATGAGCAGAATGTGTGATTTTATTTAAAATGCATCTCTGGGTTATTTGTGGGGCATAGGAATTCGATCATTATTATTTTTTTCAAAATATAGTTTGCCCCCGCACAACGTCTGAGGGATAGTGGACTGGCCCCTGCTGAAAACGTTTGCTGACCACTGAGTTAAACCAATATTATTCCTGGATTGGGGAGGAGAATTGAGATTGAAACTCGGAAAATTAGAATATCGTTGAAAAGTGCATTTATTTCAGTAATGCAACTTACTATTTTTTATTGTTCTTTTATTTTTTACAAATGCTTTCTTTTGAAAATTCCACAGTAATAAAACAAATAGTTACAATAATACAAAAATAAACAAAAATAAGCATCGCTATTACCTTTCATTAATCACATTCCATTTATAATTGACCCGCCTAATGACAAATAATTACAATTACAACAAATAAAGGCTTGACATATCTTGCTTTGCATGTCATGCATCTATCTCATATATTGGTTTCACCTTTTAAGCTGCTTTACTGAAATAAATGCACTTTTTGATGATATTCTAATTTTCCGAGTTTCACCTGTAGTTTTCCTTAGACTACAGTTCATGGAGCAGGCAAGATTTGAACTGATGACACCCTGGTTTACAGCTCATGAGTGCCAGATGACCAGTGAAGTGGATTTTATTTTTATTTTTTAGAAAAAGTATTTCCAGCTCTGGTTGAATGGAAGCTCCTCGTGGCTGATTTCTAAAAGGAGGCACCTGTTCAAGGAACTCCATTCCTAGACATAAGTTTGATGGTGATGGTTAGGCATGTGCTCAAAAACATGCTTGGTAGCAGGTACTGGGAAGGACCCTTGGGGTGGGGAGCAGAGATCTGATGCTGGAACCTCCTTCTCTGACTCTTCTGCCTCTCCCCCCCCCCATGCCTTGGCTGTAGTAAGAACACAGGTCCAACTACCAGTGGAGCAATGGCACCTGAAAGGCCAAAAAAGGTGTGCATGGGAGTGGTTGGTGGCTGGAACCCTCCTGTCCCCTGTCATGCTTCCAAGTCAGGAGAAAATTGAGACAAGCTTCTGAGCATTTCTAAAAGAGCACTCCTATACACAGCAAGCAGGCATAAAGCCAGAGGCCACCATGATCCCTTGTTCTCTTAGAATGGTAATGGCGCCCACACCATGAGAGGTGCTGGAGCTGAGCTCCCATTTGCTCTGGCTAAAAAAGAAAAGAAAGAAAAAAGCCCTGATCCAAACTGACTCAGCCTGACAGATCTTGCTCTAGGATTACTCCCTAAACTTCTCCCTTACCTTTCTTGCCCATTGTTTCCAAAAGGAGGGCAAACATTTTTTAAAGGGCTTTAATAATAATAATAATAATAATAATAATAATAATAATAATAATAATAATAATAAATTTCCAAGCCCTCAAAGCATTGTGGGGTTTGAGGAGACTTTTTTTTAATTGAACTTTAAAAGCTTTACATATAAATTCTACATTCCCACAAAGCTTCATGTCCACCCTGCCAACAATGCAGGGCATTCAATGAGGCAGTTAGTCTGAATGCCTTCTCCCTTTGACAATTGCATCCTTCTGTCTAGCAATAGAAATTACACAGGGAAGTTGATATTAATAGCATACTGGGTTTCATGAACTTTACATGGCATGCTCTATTTCTTCCTGTAACTATCTGTTTTCCTCACTTTCTTTCCTTTGAATAAAGAGTATTATGACCAATATTTTTCCAAGCTAAAGACAGAACAGCAGAAGCACGGTGTTTTAGAACAGTAAAAAGCTGGGAAGGTGATTTATTAGGGAATGAGAAAGGTATACCCCACAGTGCTTAAAAATAAAGATCCGATGTACTTCAATAAGATAGGTGAAAATGAATAGCTTGGATTATGGCTTTAGTGAAACTAAAGAAATTCTGCAGGTTTTGTTGCTATATGTGATCTGAAAAGTATTACCATGGTTGCAATAACAGGTAAAAAGTCAGCAGACAAAGTACTATCTTTAATATATATCCCAAATATTGCAGCAAGTTTGCTTTAAATAATTCATTTTTCCAAGCACCTATAAATTGATATGTGATTGTCCCCTATGAAAGTCCCTTACATATCCAGTTAATGTTCAGAAATATATCTGGCATATCTTCATTCAGGAAGGCTGGAAATGCCTCCAACTGCAATTGTGGATTGATGCTGCAGTATTTATTGGCTATCAGTAGATCATTTGCTAAGGTAAGGACTTCCATTCCCTTTTGCAAAAGGACTATTTAAATGTCAGCTTATATACAGTATTGTTCATACAGTCTTTATTTACAGTATTCATATATGTATTTCTAACATTAGTTTCCCACCTTTCTTTCAAAGAGCTCAAGGTGGCTTGTGCGGTTCTTTCTTCCCATTTTACCCTCACAACTCACCTGTGAAATAGGTATGCAGAGAGACAGAGAGTGGCCCAACGATACTGTAACGGTGTCCTTGTGTATTTTTTCAGTCTTGCCTTGTTGATCTTTACGATGAGTCGCTTTGGGTGATGGTACAATTGCAAGTAAATGTGAACTTCATATCCAAGATAAGGATTAGCTTCTCTAACTTATTGTTTGCTGATTTACTTATGGCAAGATGCAGGAAGGATGCAGGAACAGATTTCCCTCACTTTCAAATCATATTAGCCATTATTTAACTTATCAGTGAAAAGGGCAAACAATTTTTTAAAGCTACTATTATTCTACTGCCCTCTGGGAGGAAAAAGAAGCAAGCAGCCATTTCCACACTGCACCTCAGTCTCAATTTACTCAGAGTAAATATCTAGCAGATGTCTTTGCCACATATGTCAAAACAAAATTCCGGTGATGAGTCAAGCTAGGTTCTCTTGTGTTATTTTCTGCTCCTGATGATACCGTCCACTGCTGCTTCCTTTCCCCCATTTTCTGCCATCATATCATTTGTTGTTAAAATAATATTGGCAGTAGGAATAAGGAAACAATGATCAGATCTTGAAGTTTAGGTAGATGCCGGCTTGTCCCAGCAGATTCATCCAGTGGTGCAACCAGGAGCCTCCCACAGGTTCTGTCGGCTTCTGGTGGGTCCTATCCCTGGATCCCTGTCCTTGCCTGCCTGCCTGCCGCCAGGGGTCTCTGAGAAAGAGGGGGCAAGGATAAATGGAGGACTTACGAAGTTTGAAAGTTAAATGATTATTTAAATATTAAACCCTCCAAATGGCATAGTTAATGAATTTAAAGGTTTAACCAGGTTGTCAGCTTTAATTATATTTTATATCTAAGAAAGATGGTGGGCTAACCTTGCAAAGTGTGAAACAAGCTGTAGTATTTCTTGTCTATGGAAAGCGCATTTTTTCCCTATGATTCAGAACTGCTGTGAGATTTATTGGTTTTAAAACTTACTTTTATCCTCTTTGGAGTGCTTTTATTTTTACTGCTGGTGACCCAAATGCCATAAGGTGACAGACATAGTTTAAAACTACACTGATAATAAAGCTGGTCCTGGAACAACATTGTCAGCTACCTTGACGGACCTTCTAGGTCACAAATTCCATTAAGTGGAAAGGATTTGGGAGTCTATGTGACTGTAGGTGCAAAGGCAAGGAGAGCCCTGAGCCTCTTCAGCTGCGCACTAGTACAAACGCAGAGGGATATGTATCGTCTACTGCTACCTCCCTTGGCAAGTTTGCTGATCTAGGAGTCCAGAGGGCTTTTCCTACTTCATAATTGATGAAATGGGCTGCTTGTTTGTTCCTATGGCAATTTTTCCTCAGCAAAGATATACATCTAGATATTACAGACCGAAAGGCATAGGAAGGAAACTGTGTGTGGTATGAAATGAAAATGTTGGCCAGGCAGTCACTTCCTCAGAGGCAGAAAGTAAGTCAACAAGCTACTGTTTTATATATGTAGCCCCAGAAATATGTACAAGTTTTTGTGTGGCCTACAAATCTGCACAACCACAAGAAAAGTACAAAATTTGTTATTGTATAGGTTTTAGCTTCCATTCCTTTCAAATAAGAAAAGAAGTTTCTAGCCCATGGGGTATCTGATCTGATTCAATATGTATGAGTCTGGCGTGGTCTCAGAAGCCAGATGAATTGATCAGTAGGTTTTCCAGTGGCCCCTTTGGCTAACATAACTTGAGCTAGTTATGAAAAATAGTAAAACTTTCTGTTTGACTTTGCAAAATAAGAGAAAATATGAAAATCTGCTTGCTTTGCATAATCCAAAGTAGCTGTTGAATTGGTATCTTGGTGCATAATTTGGGTTACTTTGACATTTTGATTTTGTTGGGCTAGCAATATAGAATATAGTATTTCCGAACAAGAGCAGCAGAGCAATCCAAACTATTGGAATCCAGCGCAATGTACACTGGGATAGATTAATATCAGGGCAATTTATCCCTGTTCCACATTCCATTCAGGAGTGAGAATGAGCCTGTCAGAGGAAAAACAAGCCTTTAGAATACAGTTTGCCTTAGGGCTCATCCTGACTTGCTCTTGTCCCATCACTTTCCCACAGGGATACTGGATCTTTATTTATTTATTCTATCTATTAAATTTGTATACTGCCCTATACTCATAGATCTCAGGTGGTTCAAAACATCTTTACTGCTGATTCAGAGCAAATGTAATTGGCTTTTCTCCAGATTGATGTTTGCTCTGATTTATTGCTAAAAAGCAGGCTTTCAGGGGCGAAAGAGCAGGGCAAGGGCAAAACTGCTTGGATGGACCCATGCCTGGGTACGGGACAAGCACAAATCCAGATGAACCCTTGCACCACCAGTTTTCCCCACGTAACTTTCACTGGGTCACATGGTTGAATGGAACAGAGTTTGGGATGTTTATATTTGCATGTGTATCTATACGCCACCCTCTTGCAAACTACCAGGGCAGTCTGCAAAAACATTTAAAAGCAATACAATGCAATCATTAAAATGACTGGTTACTAGAGAAATATTTTAAACAACTTCATCAGCATGTTGGTGGATTTTGCTGGAAGATTTCACCCTACGTTTTTTGTACCAGAGACCTGGTCTGAATAAGGACATTGGATTCTTATCTCATTATACATGATAAAGCTTTCTTTAGCCATCTCACCCATTGCTTTTTCCTGCAAGACCAATTGCAGTCGTTAACAGTCATCAACAGGTTTACCACGCCAATCAGCCAATCACCCATTCCCACCACCCTTCTGAGTAATACCCCTCCCCACCCTCTGACTATACATAAGGGTCTGGTGACTTCTGTTTCAGTGTATCTGAAGAAGTGTGCATGCACACAAAAGCTCGTACCTATGACAAACTTAGTTGGTCTCTAAGGTGCTACTGGAAGGGATTTTTTTTTTTGTTTCAACTACGTCAGACCAACACAGCTACCTACCTGTAATTTAACCAAATATGCCCCCCCCAAAAGGATCCATACGATCAAGATATGCGTACCAATAATCAACCAATTGAAGCATAATATTTTACTCCCTTGTAATGTCCCTTTGGGGGACTTATCCCAGCCTCAGGTGAACTGGCTGAGCCAAGATGGTGGCCTTGCACTGCTGCATCTCCAGCTGAGGAACACCAGCCAGTTTGAGGCCTGTCTATTCCAAATCTCCCTCACCATTCATGGTGGATCTTGGGTTTGCATCGCTCCCTTAAGACTTGCTATGCTACTGTAGCTGAGAAAATTAACACGAGCAGTTTCCTCCTGGAAACTACTTGTTATGCTCCCCTAGTATTGGCAGGTAGATTGAAGGGAAATGGTGTGTGATTATTTGAAATTGATCATGAAATGTTTTTGTACTAACCTCACATCAAAAGAACAGACGTGACAGACTGAGTTTTGGCTTCACTAGACTCATTTTTTGTTCATATGGTAGTTATCCTTTGACCAACCATTAAAGCACAATGTCCAAAATGGGAAGCAAATATTATTTCCATCAGTAGTTTTATTGTCTGCCAGGGAGATGTGAGGATATATTTGAGTAATTCAAGTCAATATTCTTTCCCCTGGCCCAGTGATTCCTTTGGCCATCCTTGGTCCACAATCACTCACTCACTTCACAAATCTGCCACCGTGGTCCCTGCTTTTCTGTCAGTATCCCCTTCTGTAGTTAAACTCTGGAACTCACTTCCACAGGAGGCAGCGGTGGCAACCAACCTAGATGGCTTTAAAGAGGATTTTACAAATTCATGGCGAACAGGGATACCAGCAGGTACATGGCATCATGGTTATAGTAGGCTTAAAGCAAAGAGTAAGGTTACCATTAGCTCCATCACAGAGCTTCAATATGCTAATGACAATGGCAGGGGTCAGCAAACTTTTTCAGCAGGGAGCAGGTCCACTGTTCCTCAGACCTTGTGGGGGGCTGGACTATATTTTCTTGGGGGGGGGGGGAATGAACGGATTCCTATGCCCCACAAATAACTGAGAGATGCATTTTAAATAAAAGGGTGCATTCTACTCATGTAAAAACACGCTGATTCCCAGACCATCCACCGGCCAGATTTAGAACACAATTGGGCCTGATACCCATGACATAGTGTGTGCACACTCAGAGGATGACCTCCAAACCATCCTAAATATCTTCACAGAAGCTTACAGAAAGTGCAAAGTGCTGCACCAACAAGCACAAAACAACTCCTCCACAAATCCAACCTAATTACGTAACATTGGAAAATGTCAATCATTTTTTCCTACCTAGGCAGTTATCTTTCCATAAGGGCCAACATTGATGCTGAAATCCAGCATTGCCTGAGCTCTGCAAGTGCAGCTTTCTCTCGATTGAAGCATAGAGTGTTTAAGAACCGGGGCATTCACAGGGAAAGCAAAAGGCTTGTTTACAAAGCTATTGCACTACCAACTTTATTGCGAAACAACTCCTCGAGAGATTCCATCAATGGTGTCTCCCCAAAAAAATTACATATCACTTGGGAAGACAGGTGAACTAATGTCAGTGTACTGGAAGAAACAAAGATCACCAGTGTCAAGGCAATGATTCTTCAAAATCAGCTTCATTGGATTGGTCATGTTATTCGGATGCCTGATTATCATCTTCCAAAGTGAATATATAGAGTAACTATTCCCAACTTAAGAATGGAAGGCGTAATGCCAGTGGACAACAAAAGAGGTTTAAAGATGCTCTCAATGCAAATCTTTAAAGATGTAGTATAAACACTGACAACTGGGCTGTGAGTGCTCCAGTTGGAGAATAGCTTCTATGAAAGGTGTCATGGACTTTTAAGAAGCACAAACTCAGGCCAAAAGGGAGAAACGAACTAAGAGGAAGGCAGTTTGGTAAATCT
Source organism: Zootoca vivipara (assembly GCF_963506605.1). Classification (NCBI taxonomy): domain Eukaryota; kingdom Metazoa; phylum Chordata; class Lepidosauria; order Squamata; family Lacertidae; genus Zootoca; species Zootoca vivipara. The sequence goes on along the minus strand of NC_083279.1, from coordinate 4,887,696 downwards.
TCACCACGATCAACTCCTGCCTGGAAACCTATGTCCTATGCCCTATGTACAGATCCAGAATTGGCCTCGATTCACTGTTAAAACCATATTTATGGAAGACAATCTTACTTGGCTACGAGTGATTGCCAAAGAGAAAGAGAGTTCTCCCTCCACAGTTGGAGGCAGCAATGCTTCTGAATACCAGTTGCTGGAAACCACAGTAGTGCTTGAATCCTGCTTGTGGGCTTTGCATAGGCATCTGTTTGGCCACTGTGAGAACAGAATGGTGAACTAGATGGGCCATTGACCTGATCCAGCAGGCTCTTCCCATGTTTTTATGTTCCTTGATCCTGGGTTTGTTCTCTCCCAGCATCTCTTTTTCCTCCTCCTTTCTCCAGTTTCTACCTCTTCTACTTACTCTTAGACTGTTAGATTGTGGACTGTCTTGTCCACAGTTCCCCATCTCCCCTTCACAAGTTCCCATTGCTCTAGTTCCACTGAGACGCTTCATCAGAAACTGCCTGATCTGTCCTTTGGTTTCCTAGTTCCATGGTCATTTCCCCATGCTTTGGAACACTGCTTTCTGACACTCATTCAAGGGCTCTTGAGATCCCTTCATAAGCAAATTAATACTCCTTTTACATTTTGAGAAGCCAGTCGCTCTCACTGATTCATACTTAGGCATTTCCAATGTGTATCCCTGGAGCACTTCAAATGCATTATCTCTGTGGCTCTTACAAAAGCGCAATGTGGAAGGATGATATTCCCATAGTGCTGGTGAAGAGATTACAGAGGAGAGAAAGGAGTTTGCCAAAGGCCACCAAGTTAGATTATTATGCCGATCATTCTATAATCTCTCCTGCCCCAATGCTATAAACATATCAACAAACAGTTTCAGGTAGAGGGGTGTGTAAGTTCTTTTTTTGGAAAAGTTTCTTTTTGAAAGTACCAATCAGCATTTAGACTGAATGTCAGCCAGTGTTTCGAACTGTTGCCTTTGCCAATGTGTCCTGGAAATTCATCTCAGCAATTTAACATTGCAGTTACCAGAATGCTGAAGGCACAGTGGTTTACAGAAATGTCTTTTCCTATTTAGGCAACATCGTCTGAGTTGTAAGTTTCTGCCACATGGGAGAATAAATATCTCCTAGGCTGAAACACTATCTTTCTCCATCTGAAAAGCAATAAGCAAGTTTGATAAGATAGTTGTTGTTTTTTGTTGGACCCCCACAAGACACAGTGAATATGGGTCTGTGAAATTTATTGTAGCAGGAGTGCAATTAATTAAGGGTTAATTAAAGAACTGAGGGTTTCAGCAGTGGGTAGAAGGATGCTGTCTGGATGCTAGCTCCACCCATAGATAGACCACAGGTTGACCCATTGAGAACCAATTGACGGGCAAACCTACAATACAATTTTTTCAGAGACCATGTCTAACCACTCCTCCATCACAAGATCTATCAGACATGATAAACATACTCCCGGATGCCAACTTATGAATTTATTTGGAGCATTTACTTTGCCTTCTTCCGAAAAAAAATCTTGCATATGCCCATGCTCCCATTAAAGGCACTGGCTAATGACAAGATCAGAACCCAGATAGGACTTTAGAACACATGTGGAGCAAGCAATTTCTGTTACCTACATTAAGTAAAAAAAATTTATAGTGTTTTTAAATATAAAAATGGATTATTTAACAGCACAGTGTGTATGTAACAGGAAAAGTAGATGACAGAAGCAATTTTGATTTATTTTTTTAAAAAAAAACATGGAAAAATAAGAAGACATTTCTAGATTAGTTATTAAAGGAAAGTGAAGCAAATCCAAGACGTAAAAATTTATGACTTTATCTATAGTTATCTCTCTCTGATCCCTTCATTTGTATGAAACTGAAATTCAGTCTGTGCTTAGTGCTTTTTTCAGTTTTGTGTGTCAGGTAAGACACGGCAGGGGGTGAAATGAATTCATCTTCCTGTCTTCAAGTAAACTAAAAGCAATTTTCGTCTTCCCATGTGGTCACTTGTGGTTCTTGTCATGTTCAAGCTAATGATATCAGGCCCCCTCAGGTTGTTTAAGTATTCATGAAGTAATTAAATTCTCATTAACATATAAATAAAAGAAAACTGAAAACAAGTTGAGCAGGCACCTAACATCTGTTCTAATGCTTTTAAGTATTAGCACGTGCCACATATGTAAGGTAAAGTGTATTCTGCTCAGAGAAGTATTTTGCATGGATTATTTATAGAAACTGTAATTAAATGGATTTGGCATATTAAGGGAAATTAATGGAAAAACACAAATCAGATACGTTGTATGACTCCACTGCGCAAATAAGGAATTAATAACAGGAACGGGAGAAATAAGGCCTCTACAGGTACATGCACTGCAAAGTACAGTATATGTCTACTCATATTCTAGTCTGTCTATTTATTTCCCAGTTTCTGAGAGTGAGGACATTCGTATTCTTTAAATGGGATCCTACTGCCCCCTTGTTTACTGAAAGCAGCACCAGAGAAACTGTCATCCCCGCTGGAAGTCGGACTCCACAGTCCTCTACTGGCAGAGGAAGAGGGGTTTCTGCACGCTCACTGCCGTTTTACTGACTAGTCTGCTTCTTTGCCGTGAAGGCGCCTGCATTTCCCTGCAACAAATCTAGAGAAAGTATGGTCAACCTGGGATCAAAGGGCAGCTTCAGGTTCCTGGGGGCTCCTTTTGCCCCATGTCCGTTCCTTTCCCCCCTCAAATCACACCCTTTCTCCTTCTTGGCTCTTCCTGCTTTCAAGTACTGTAGAGACGTGAACCCTAGGGCAACACTCCAGCCACTCTGCAACACCAGCTCTCCTAGTACTGTTTGAATTACTAACATGGAGTTTGGGATGAAGGAATTAACGGGCAAAGAGAACTTCCCGGTGTGGAGAGATGGAAGGGGAGAAGAGGGAGAACAAATTTGCGAAAGCCCTGCAGATTAAAATGCTGAAACCTGTACAAGAAGGACTATATGTACACAGAACAGAGAACAGGGAAAGCAGAACAGTGACACACAGAGAGACTTCACGGCCCTCTCTCACACCCTATCATATCCAATAAGACAGAGATAACATGTGGGAGGAGGGAAAGAAAAAATTATATATTACGGGCTTTAAGGATTGACAAATTACAGGAAATATTTCAAGTAGCTCTCCCCTCTTTATAAAGAGAATGTGAGAGCTGGAGTGGAAGGCTATTATTTGATAATAAGTAGTAGTAGTAGTAGTAGATTGAAACCAATCTGGCATTATTATTATACCACAGTGCTGGAAAGCTCTGGAAAAGAAAAGGCTGGTATATTGCGGAGTGTTTGCAAATCTTCTAGTGAATGGGCGATCAGAGAGCTTTGGTTTAAGATTTCCACTAAAAAATCACAATCTGGGACTACTCCCATGCCTAACCTGCCCCCGTTTCCCAGGTGACAGCTGTGGCCAAGGAGTACTCCGCCTGCAAGTGGTGTACCAACAGTGCTTTCCAAGAAAATAAAATGATGCAAACAGGAGTTTTACATGGCCTGGTAATCTCACTACTAGGCTTCTGCAATATGCATTCCATGGGACTGTCCTTGAAGACAATTCGGGAACTTCAGTTCATTCAGAATGTGGCAGCTCAGCTGAAACACAGTAACCTAGTTTTAAAAGGGCTCCACTAGTTTTTGTTTGATGGCCAGGGAGGAGATCTGTGGTTGTATCCGTTTCCAACCTGCTTTCTATTTGTTAAGATCTGGAGGTGACACCCTTCTTCAGCTGATTTAATCTCTACTACTGTGTAATAATCCATACAAAAACCCCATAAGGTAGGGAATCATTATCCCCATATTGTAGATGAGGTTAAGAACAATTGACTTTCCTAAGGGATCCTTATTAGTTTACGACAAAAGTGATATTCAACTGAAGACTTCTCCTTCATAGCTCAATCTCTTTACACTCCAGTCCACTAATAACTACATTCAGTTGCTGTAAATATATGGATTTATTGTATTATACTGATATACCCAGGTGGCGCTGTGGTTAAACCACTGAGCCTAGGGCTTGCTGATCAGAAGGTCAGCGGTTCGAATCCCTGTGATGGGGTGAGCTCCCATTGCTTGGTCCCAGCTCCTGCCAACCTAGCAGTTCGAAAGCACGTCAAAATGCAAGTAGATAAATAGGAACCGCTACAGCGGGAAGGTAAACAGCATTTCCATGTGCTGATCTGGTTTGCCAGAAGCGGCTTTGTCATGCTGGCCACATGACCTGGAAGCTGTACACTGGCTCCCTCGGCCAATAATGCGAGATGAGTGCGCAACCCCAGAGTCGGTCACGACTGGACCTAATGGTCAGGGGTCCCTTTACCTTTACCTTTACTGATATACTATTGAAAGTTGGTATATAAATTTCTACATGAATAAATATAATCCAATCAGAGGTACCCATTTTACTTTATGAACCCTAATGGTGTCATATCTGTAGGAACTTCGACACCCCAAAACTGTCTGAATGTTTTCATTTTATATGATGATGAACCATCAGTGGTAAAAAAATGAACTGAGTTTTCTTTCGTATCCTAGAGATATCTCTCTTTTTAGTTCTCAGTGCTTCATTCTGTTCCCTAAAGAACCACTACTGATTTTTATGCAATGGAGCTGGCCAAAGAAAATCTAATAATATTTCATTGCTGGCTTTAGATTGATAGGTTGGCAGAAAAGGAGAGACAGATAGAGGAATCTTCAGAATAAGTTAAATTATTTTATCAAATGGAGGTGGCAAGAGAAGAATGTATTACTTACAAAGAGGCTGATTAAAATGCAGCTTGGTGAATCAGCGCTATGCAGGCTTCCTCTTCCAGAATGCAGGTAAGGTGAAGTTCTTGAACAAAAGCCAAGCTAGAGCCTCTTTACTCAAAGAGCGGGATCAAGGAATAAAGCCCTTCTGGGGCTCTATCACCCCAGGCTGCAGCCTCAGGGTATTCATTTATGTTTGGATATTCCACCATGAGTGAAACTGTTGAAAAGTGAGTTTCATAGAGGCCAGGCAGTATTTTCTTTCCCTGCAGAGGTTTAGGGAGCAATCCTACACACTGGAAGCTGGTATAAAGCAAGGCAGTGTACTGGAAAGTTAAACAGGCTTAAAGTTTCACCAGATCCAAACTCCATTTTCAATCAATGCTGCATAGTGTACATGTAGATTTTAGGATAATATGTTTGCACAAGTATTTTGGAATACTTGTCCACATAAATTTATTGGAAGTGGAAATTAATAGATATTCACTTTATCTCTAATAATTATGAGACCTATTGTACATGAGTAACATATCTCAACTAGCCTAAAGTTCCCTCTCTCCTCTCTCTTCAGTTTTTAATGGGTTGTCCAAATGGCCATTTAACGCCTGCTGTCTTTTATCCTCACTCTGTGGCATCCATGCACAGGGCATTTGGGTGGTTTATACATGCATTGTCATTGCTTGATGGCCTCAGCATTGAATGACGACTGAGATGGAATGGCAGAGGGAAAACAAGCTTTTAAAATAGTGCTCTCTACCTTTGTAACCCAAGAAAATCCTTAATAAAAATAATTACAATAAATAAATAAAAATAGTGCTCTCTGCTGGGCTGCCAAGTCACATGACCCCTCTATGCTCCCGCCTCTGGAGCACCCCATTTCGAGGACTTATGTTGGCCTCAGCTTGGTCAGCATAATTTTGGCTGAGCCAGGATTGAGGACTTGGTGCCAGCTGACCTGGAAATCAGTCAGCTAAGCCAGAGATCTGCTGCATCCTAAACTGCTAATCTTTGCTATACGATCTTGCTATAGGATTCCCCCTCCCAAAGGGTGGGGACAAAATGGAGAGCTGGTGTTGTCTGGTGATTGGACAGTGTTCTCCGAATTCTCCCAATGAAGGTATGTAGTTAATACTTACTTTCTAAAGAGAGAGGTGCTGAGCTCAGGCCTGTACCCTGAAAACCTGTCCTGGTGCATAATCCTTAAATTGGATGGTTAGATTACAGCTGTTCAATGGCCATGGAAAGAACCAGTATATTCTCAGCACCAGTTTTACTTATTACATAATACTTCATAGATCTTTCTTCAAAGAAACAAGGAAGGAAGGAAGGAAGGAAGGAAGGAAGGAAGGAAGGAAGGAAGGAAGGAAGGAAGGAAGGAAGAAACGAGACAGGTCCAAAATAGGAGTGAGATGGCATTGCACTTTTAGAACCAAGACCTTCAATGGATCTCCCTCGTCCCCCACCTTTTACCCAGCTGTGCCTATGTCTCTTTGATGAGACTTTAAAAACAACAACAGCTATTAGTTGTTTCAGTTGCATGTTATATCCTAGATTCTAGGATTTGGAAAATGTATGTTTCATCCTGTGTGTGCAAGTTTCAGAAGGTATGAGCTGAGCTTTTTTCCTCTTCTTTCCTTCTAAATTGTAAGCCTTTGGATTTAACAAGTCCACATATTAAGGCCTCCTATATACAACCACTTTGGAAACGAGTCACAGAAGCATATGCAAGAGAAATGTGGTCATATATGTATACAGAGGCCATGAGCATTTGTAGAAGAAGGAAATAATTTATTCATCTTGTCCCATATTTAACTTGCAAAACAGTTAGAAGCAATACCCATGTTAATTTAATACCTATGGTCAGTTTTCATTCATAAGTGTAGGGGGCTTATTGTTTTCTTTCATAAAACTGAAAGCAGATACTAAAAAAAAATTGTTTGCACACTGTAGAGAAAATAACTCCTTTTTAGCTTGTTCACAACTCCTTAACCAATACAAAGCCACTGAATTTTGTCTATTCTCTTGTAACCCTGGAAATTTGAAATGCAGCAAGGGTGCTAACACATTTGTGACACCTTGCATTGAAAATATTTCTCTCTCCCCTCCTTTCTCCATAACTGCTTCTGACACGTAGGGTGTTAAAATGGATTTTGAGTACTTCTTAGGGCTGATATGTATCTTCTTAAGAAGTTCCATGTTCAGTTTACATACTGTTGAAAAACACCTGCTGTCTTTAAGCAATTGTTGACAATTGTTGGCATCCTGTTTCAGTACCTTTGGCTCCCATGCCTCTGTTTCATCTGGGTGCAATTTACCATCTTCTCTGCCTTCACTGCCTTCCATCTGATTTGTCCTCCTCACATTAGCGAATGTGAATGAGGCCACACACAGGCCACCCTATCTTACTGCCTCCACCACCTTCTGCCCCGTGCTGGGCTATGGGTGGCGTGCTTGCTCCAGAAAGCTCTGTCAGCTGCTGAAGGGCTGTTGGATAGAAATTGTTGCTGATGTCCCGTTGAACAGCAGTTCAAGGACTACTCAGAAGTAAGTCCTATTTAAACTAGTGGGGCATTCTCCCAAGGCAAGTGAGATGAGGTTTGCAGCCTTAGCGGTGGAACAATTCCTCCGTGCTTGTTACACGAGGACTTTAAATTTCAGAGAATCCAGGTAGATGAATGAAGTCATTCCTGAGACATACAGTCTTTAAAAAAATAGCTAAAAGATGGAGAAAAAAACACCCTCAAGTATCTAGAGATGCTTGGGACACTAAAAGGAAACATTTTTACAGAGGAAATAAGAGAAGAGGGAATATAGAACTAGGCAAATCTGATAATGTGTTATGTTTATAATATTTATTTATGATGTCTCTGGGATTTTCCAAAGCACTAGTGATGAGGGATTATTTTGTGTGATAATATTAAAAAGGCAATTAATTAAGAAGAGCAGAAAACTAGCATTAATGAAGCCACTGAATACAGAGAATTGCTTAGGTGCCAGGGGATAAGTGAAAACTTAATATTGAAGGTAATTTTCCCTGATCTAATCTGTTTCTGGGTTAGGTTCCCCATGTCATTACAGCACTATACAAGTCTCATCTCAGAGCTAAAGCTATAGGTGACATGTATGGGAGGAAGAGTGTACTTCTGTAAAACTGGTGATTTTCTGGAACGATAACTACATACCTAGTGGTCCTTTGATCCTGTAGTTTGGCTCATTTTTTTGAATTATATTCTATTGTGTGTTTTGAGTTCTCCCAATGGAATCAGTCATGGGTTTTGAGAGTCGGTCTCTGTTTGCTCTATCAGTAAAATGGAGAAACATTTTTAAGATTGTTTCTTACATTCTTCAAACATATACTGTATATATGGAATTTGAGCTCAGTAAATAGCTTGGCTCCATAGATATCAGCATTTTCAATGGTAAAGGTAAAGGGACTCCTAACCATTAGGTCCAGTTGCGGACGACTCTGGGGTTGTGGCACTCATCTTGCTTTATTGGCCGAGGGAGCCGGCGTACAGCTTCTGGGTCAAGTGGCCAGCATGATTAAGCCGCTTCTGGCGAACCAGAGCAGTACATGGAAATGCCGTTTACCTTCCCGCTGGAGCAGTACCTATTTATCTACTTGCACTTTGATGTGCTTTTGAACTGCTAGGTTGGCAGGAGCAGGGACTGAGCAACAGGAGCTCACCTCGTCGCAGGGATTTTCAATAGTACATGATGCCAATTGAAGCAGACCAAATGCTCTTTCAACTTCTTAGTCATGAACTTCTTAGTTCATAGAACACTAGCTTTAATCACTATATCTCTCTATTAGAAGCCTGCATTATTCTGTCTCTTTATTCATATAATCTCAAAAACATTTTGAATTAATTGTTGATTTCCAAGAAAAGTGAAAAGGCTCATACGTTCCTGGCACACTTGCTGTATGAACCCAGAGGCATGCAGAAAAGTTGTACTGAGCAAAAGAGACTCTGTACTTGCTCAGAGGAATTGCCAGGTTCATAATCAGGAAATATGTTGCAGGACTCAAGAGTTTTGGTTCTGGCTCAGAATCTGCAGTATTGTTTTCTTTTAACCACACATTGTGGACTCTCCTTCCTTAGAGGCTTTTAGCAGAGGTTGGATGGCCATCTGTCATGGATGATTTAGTTGAGCTTCCTGCATTGAAGGGGGTTGGAATAGATGACTCTTGGGGTTCCTTCCAACACTACAATTCTATGATTCTATTGTAAAACAAGTGCAGGCTGACATTGAGGCCATTATTCTGTGCATGGTTAATATTTCCAATTGCCCATGAGCCATAAACTGCAATGATCTGCATATGCAAGTAGAAATCTTCATCCGAGTTACTATGCATCAAGGATTCTAAAATCCTAATTTGAAAACAGTGGTTGTTTCTACTGTCAAGCAATTGAGAGGCACACACCCTTGCTGATCTATATCAAGATATCACTCATCTACCTTCTTTCTACCCCTGCTTCCATCTTTTAGGTGGGTGAACCTGACCTTGCAAGGTGTGCTCATTTTTTTTTACATGTACAAAGCCAAAAAAACACAACTTAAGTGGTTTTCAATTTATTCCCTCTATTTTAGAATTTAAGTCCTTCATTATGTGTCCAGCATTTAAAACACAGAGTAAATCTTTTTCAAATACAATATGGGATAGTTTAGTAATTAATTATGGACTCTTATAAAGACTGCAAATTAATTGCTGTTTTTGAATTATTTGCAGAAGAGAGATAGCATAGTAATTGTTCCCTCTTCTACATTTCTATTAAAGATGCTTGAGCAATGCCGTCCCCTACATCTGGACACCTTATGAGTTAGTAATGAGTAAACTTGATTTGATTAGTATTTAATATGAGAGTTCTCTGGGTATTTACTCCTAGCATGCAATGTTGGTACTTGGAAACTGGTGGTACCACGGCTGTCCACATTACTATCTTGCCCTCGGGTGGCATAATATGGCTACTCAGAAGTAATTCCTATTTGAGTTCAATGGGGCAGATTCTCTGGTATAGATGGGGAAGAAAGGCAAGTCAGTCCACATTTAAAGGTGAGCATATCTAATCACACTTTCCAAAACAATTTGAGAACTGAAGCACTGCCATCCTTTGAAATGGACACTTAGCTTAAAATTTCACAATTCATTTCTCCAGCAAAGTAATGTGTAAGTAATGATCACGTTCCTGACAGTGTATCAAAATGCATCTACTGGGCTAAATAGTGCAAAACAATGCATATATTAGTGTATAGAGAATGACAAATGCTTTATATTAGGGGAAATGGCTTTGCCACATGTAATAAATTAGGCTAAATTACAAACGTGCATATAAGCAGAAATTCACACTAACATGCTGGTGATTTTTCATGAGTACTTTTAACAAATGATGATGATAATATTTATCATCATCATAATCACCACCACAAACAGATGTGGAAATGCAGACAACTGCACTTAAGATGGGGAAAGTGAGAAACTGAAAGAAACCAAACTTGACAAATTTGCCCATCCCTTCTCTCAGGGAAGTGCACATCACTGGGGTTGGGACATCACCTTGAAGTGTTGTGCTTCAATTCCTATTAGTTATAACAAGCATGGAATACGCATTCCTTATCCCTGGTAAATAAAAAAAGTAGAAAGGTATGGTAGCTTGGTTTCCAATGCCCGGCATCCAGCTGACAGCACCAGCCATAGCAGAGAGAGATGGTATGGGAATTCTTGGGCTGAACCAAATGCTCCTGGGACCAAGAGAGAGTATGTGTTGGCCCTCAAGGTCTGCGGGAATATCAACCATCTAAAACATAACACTTTTGCAAGTAAGCAATCCAGAGGAGTGGTCCAAATAGATCAGGGGCTCTGGTCATGGTCATTTTAGCCATTGATGAGGGTTTTATCAAGAGGGGTTAGTATTAAAGACCAGTTACAACACATATGCAAGATATCATGTAGCCTTCTGAGGTACAGAAGGTTTTCTAGAGGAAATTTAATGATAGGTAAACCTCCTTGAATCACAATTGGTTTATAAGTGTGAGGGAGAACCATTGTGTATATATTTTTATATAAAAATCCAAATGTTTCCTGAACATATACAAGTTGTTCCCAGTAAAAAAGAAGAAGCAAAAGCTGATTGGTGATGCTTGCTTGACCTCCGCTTTAATATTTCCTGCTGCAAACTTTATAAATTAGGCAGACAAGAGTGCGTGGTAAAGGAACTTTATTTAGCAGTGTGCAACTCTTGCAGTGATAAACTGTACAAAATGGTTCTACAGTCTGGTTTTTGCATGTTTAGACTGTGCTGGGTTATTGCTATATTAAGGAGCGGGTGGCACTGTGGTCTAAACCACTGAGCCCCTTGGGCTTGCAGATCAGAAGGTCGGCACTAAAAATCTGTGTGGCGGGGTGAGCTCCCATTGCTCTGTCCCAGTTCTTGCCAACCTAGCAGTTCGAAACACACCAGTGCAAGGAGATAAAAAGGTACCTCTGCAGCAGGAAGGTCAATGCTTTTCTGTGTGCTTTGGCACTAGTCACGGTGTCCTATTGCACCAGAGGTGGTTTAGTCATGCTGGTCACATGACCTGTAAAAGCTGTCTGCGTACAAATGCCGGCTCCCTTGGCCTGAAGTGAGATGAGCGCTGCACCCCATTGTCAAGTATGCCTGGACTTAACCACCCAGGGGTCCTTTACCTTTACCTATTACTATATTTGTGCTGGCTTTTCGGCAGTATTTTGAAGGGGTTGCTTTTAAATAGTTTTAACTTACATTTTATTGATTATGTTTTGATATGTGTTTTGTAAACCACATGGGAATATATTTTTCTTGGACAGCAGCTTATAAATCTGATGGTGATGATGATGGAAAGCAGGCTATGAATCCGAGGAGGAGGATGGCAACTGCTGCTTTAGATTTTGGCTTATGGTGTCCCTTCAGCACTCATGGAACTTAGAGTGGCCTGGGGAAAGAGGGGGGGGATGTCCTGCACCCATAATAGTTGTGCAGAAGTGAAAATTTCAGCAGGGGCAGCTTGCATGACAAATAAGACTTCTTTCCTGTTAAAAACATGATCCCCCTATCCACTTTACAATCTGCATTAATTTAATTTGAAATTAATATTTGACTGGAGATACTGTGCTAAGCTGTGTATTACAGCAGCTTGGAAGTGTCAAGAATATAAAGGAATTTTTCTGTTACAGCGTAATGTGATATTTAAGATTTTTTTGGTGGTGGTGGTGGAGGGGTATATCACAGTGCAGTCCTGTACATATCCACCCAGAAGTTTAAATGAGATCAGTGTGTAAGTGAGACAATATTTCAACTTGTCTATGAAACATCCCTAGTGAGCTGCTATGAGCCCCAGATATAGAATGTGCTATAAAAATGGTTGGAGAGACAAACATATAATACCGTTTTATTTTAAATAGCACATTTACACAAATGCATACTAATGGTATTTATATTCTCAGTGCATATATTATAAAGACTGAAAATTCATATAAGTAAACTATATAGAAAAAGGGCGGTAATCTTATGCTCATTAACAGCAGTACAAATCTGAGATTTGGGTCAAATAGATTCCAGTAAAATACGTAATACCATTAAAGACTGATCAGTGAGGTAAATTTGACTAAAACTCTGATTTAGCTTTGTATTTAGATCTGTTTCCTTCTGGTTTCCAACCTGCTGACAGGAAAGAAATGCAGATTAATTACAGTGGAGAATGGACAGAGGAAGTGCAACCCTGTTCATTCTGCTGTTCATTCTCCTGACCTCAGCGGTCTTTGATATCACTGACCACGTTATCTATTTGCAAGGCAGGGCGTTGTGTTGGCTGTGGTCCCAGAGAAGATTTGGACTAAGGTGTCATCAGTAATTACTGTGTGTTAAATGAGGTTCCACTATTTTGTGGTAATTTCAACTCCCCCCCCCACATACTTTGGATATGCAGCATATCATAATGCCCATCATTTTTTTAATTGGCGTCTCAATGCCCTTTCAGTAAAGCCCTTAAAAGATGATGGGAGGAGTAGTGGGAGATTGCTGGAACGTCCTGAACCGTCAACTTGTTTCTAATTAAAAATGCATGGCATATGAGGTGGTGGGGACCCCTTAAAATGTGTAGGGAGGTGAAGGAATGCCACAATATAAATCTGGCAATAAATAGAGCAGGAGAAGTAATAAAGTCTTCTGTTTTGTAGTTCATAAGTGGTCTGATTACCAATTCCCTCCTCAGGCATGTTAACTGAGTTAATGTCCATGCTCCATGCCTGAACTTTCTGCCCTTCTAGTTTGGCTATTTCACCATTATGGACCTTTTCCAATCCAAATAGCTACTCCCACTTCCTTAACAGCCTGGTAGAGGAACTAATTGAATCCACTGGCGACCATGAATCAGTGGTAATTATACTGATTCATAATGAAGAGTGATAGCAGTTTGCTGCGAAGGGCTTCATTTTTCCTGCCTCATATGATGAACCCCCCCCCCCCCTTGGCATTGCTTAAAAACAGCCTTCCTAATTTTACAAGTCTGACATGTGAGAGTCTGCCATGCACCTCACGAAGGCTTTGTTTTACAGTATCTCCAGAGCAACAAAAAATGTGACTTACTTTTCATTATGATACATGGTGTGTGGTGCAGAAAACAAAAAGAAACTGGGCATGGCGGTGCAATCACAATGGGGCTTGCTCAATAATTATTCTGTGGTGTTGGAAAGCACTTCTGCTGTGTGGTGCTGAGCACCCAATATTTGTCAACCATTCCACACAGCAGCATCCCACCCCCCTCAAAAAGCTATTCTTTAGGATTGGGGTTCTGAGGGCTGCAGTGGTAAGGGGGGGAATCCTCATTTCCAGCCTTCATCTACCTTCCCCTCTCAAAGTGTTTCCTGAAGCAGGTTGCTTCATTATGCCAGCCCTGTTTAGATCCACCATGTCTTCAGAAATACTATGATTAGAATAGGTTTAAAAACCGCTTCTATGTCTTTGAAAGGAAACTGACATGCAGGAATTAGCCAAGTGAAGCTTTCCCTGTGATTTTGACTCCTTGGGGGTGGGGGGTGGGGCGGGGTTTCCACACATTACATTGAATGTAATGCATGAACACCCCTCACAACAAGAAGGGTTTTCCTTTTTCAAATCTTATTGCTCTTAAAGAAATAGGATCAGAGAAAGGTTTTTAAAAAGTGGCAACCTAGAGTGGAAATAAATATTTACATTATGGATTTGCATCATTTCCATAAAATATATCTCAGTGACCATCATCTCACTGAAGTTGCTTATCTGCTGTACTGAATTTGGAATGTGCTGATACGGTGAGCATGACTTTTGGCTTAATCTCCTTCTGACATACTTTTTTAACGTTTTATTTTGCTTTCAGATGCTGATGGGTAGTAATATAATCCTTCATTTGTTATAGCAAGCTCTACTTGACAAAGTGAAACATTATTCATTGTCTCACAATGAAGGCTGAGAAGAGCTAGCAAGCCAAATACACAAGGGCCATGAGAATCAATAGAGTAGCAAGGGGGATCATGCAGAGGTGTTTGGAATGCATCCTTCTTCTTCCTGCTTATGTTTCTTTTCATTGTTTAATGGCTTTCTTGTGGGGGAATGGAATGCTAAGTAGCTTGCTTGGATGCCAATAAGTGCCGTACAAGAGCACCCACTGAAACCTTCCTTGCTTTGTAACAGTCATTATCTTCCCAGCCCCTGTATCGCCAGTGGGATAAGGACTGCTTTAGCAAAACTTTAGAAACCCAAATATTAACAGACATTGTTTGCAGGAGGGAAAATAAATGGGAACAATTAATCCATAATCCAACCTCTAGCTTTTATTCTTTTTCAGATAGATATATTAAATCGCTCATCAAATTAGAATGTCTGTGATGATCCTCCTATTTAAAACCTGTCTTTCTGTTGACTCTGAGCAAATTTGTCAATTGGCTTCAACCCAGCACAGAATTATACTCCTGTAAACACATTGTTGATATCCAGCCAAAATTACATACTTTTGTGTATCCCTTATTTCAATGAGAAGATTTAAGCACCACTTCTTTGCCAGAAGTGATGCCTCAATGCCTTCCATACGTGATGCCTCATGAGAATTTTAGGCATCCCATGGCAGGACAGAGTCTCAAGCAAAGGTGTGCTCTCCCGAGCCCACATTACCACCATGATCACACTCCAGTCTCAGTGGCTGGGTCATGTCCACAGAATGGAAGATGGCAGGATCCCCAAGGACGTGCTTGACAGGGAGCTGGCTTCAGGCACCAGACCCAATGGAACAACTCCTCTGTGGTGCCACAAAGAGGTCTGCAAATGTCACATGCAGGCTTGAAACATTAACCTTGCTTATGAGATGCCAACACAAAATATATATATTTATTGATACCCTGCCTTTTGTTCCTGATGGGACTCAAGGTGGCTTACATATAAAAATGTGAACTGTTAAAATTGTAGAAAAAAAATTAAACCTTGTTAGAAGTAAAACTATATACATATATCAATCTATTAAAACCATACAATTAATTGCAATAAAACAGACCTTTCACTAGAAGTAGTAAGTTCCCCAAACTTCCCCCAATCTTTTTTGTTTGTTTGTTTCAGAAGTCTTCACCTGCTGGTGAATGGTCCTCAATAAGGGCGTAAGCCTAGCTTCTCTAGGGAGGGAGTTCCTATGCCTGGGATCAGCCACTGAGAAGCCCCCCCCCTCTCTTAATTCTCCCACCAATGGCATTGGCACTTGGAAGGGCTTAACAAATTGGTCTGCAGCCCAGGGCTGATGGGAGTGGGAGTCTAACAGCATCCCGATGGCCACAATTCAGCAGAGACTAGGTGGGTCATTGCCCTTTAAACTCACTCTGCTGCAGTCATACAAATCTTGCTGCCTAAATTAATTTATAAATAAGAGGACATTTGAGAAAGGTTGCTTAAAGGAAAGCATGAGTAATATGTGCTTTCCTTTCCCATTCCTCTCATCTGAAGGGGAAGATACCCTATGAAAGAGAGGACATTCTGCTCTGGTCAGAAGGAGCCTCATCTCTCTCTTGTAGAAGAGACCCATAAGCATAAGGACAGGAAGCGTATGACACTTCTTTTCTAATTGCTTGTATGCAACATCCAAAGCAAATCTGTAATGGATGAAAGAGCTCTCAAAAGTATGTTAGAGAAGGTAAGTCTCCATAGGTCTGTAGGATATGACATGTTTTGCATTAGAAGATATGGGTTTAATCCCTAGCACCTTCACTTAAAAGGAATTTAGGTAGATTTCAACCTATGTCCTTCAAGAGCCAAGCTTGAAAAGGCAGAACACTAATGATGAATGAACCAACTGACAGGGAAATGAGCCTTGTGTGTTATGCTCTTGGTGGTGGTAGAGCTAGGGTTTCTTTTACCATTAGAGTGATAAAACAGGGAATAGGGAATATGTGATTGTCCATATGTTGCAGGACTACAACTCGCATCATTCCTGACTATTGACCATGCTGGTTGGGGCTGATGAGAGTTGAAGTGGATGGCTAAAGATTCCTCATTCCTTTAGTAAAGCAATATGAATTGCACTACATGTCTGAATATAACATTTCTGTTACATTTAAGGAACAGTAATATATGGCACAAGGAGAAGGGGACAACAGAGGACAAGATGGATGGACAGTGTTCTCGAAGCTACTAACATGAGTTTGACCCAAATGCAGGAGGCAGCGGAAGACAGGAGTGCCTGGCGTGCTCTGGTCCATGGGGTCACGAAGAGTCGGACACAACTAAACGACTGAACAACAACAACAATTAGGGTTGCCAGACTCAATAGAGGACAGGACTTCTGTGCCTTTAATTGCCCTGCTCTCTTTTGAGTCTGGAAACCGTAAAGAGAAACCAGCAGACCCTTTGTTTAATTTCCAAGCAAAGAGTCTGCTGGTTTCTCTTTAAGGTTTCCAGACTCAAAAGAGAGCAGGGCAATTAAAGGCACAGAAGTCCTGTCCTCTATTGAGTCAGGTAACCCTAACAACAATATAGGATCTAAAATACAGACAGTCTGTATTGTATAGCCTAACTTTCTCAGTGATCTGCCTTTGGTAAAGTACCTGGATGTAACTGATTGGGTACATAACAGCTTTAATGCTGTCTGTTTTGCACACATAATAGAAACCTGTTTAATGTGGCAGGACAGCTGAGTCTTCCCAGCAAGTGCATATTTTGCAGAATGAAATATACTCTGTGCTCCTTTGCCCCTGATTTCTGAATTGGCCCCAACTTGAGCTACTCAACAGGAATGAGGGCTAATGGCTATGGTGGTGTGTTTGCAGTTTCCTGAGCAGCTGTCTGAGTCTCTTAAAGCATCCCAGTGGCATTACAGAGCCTATATCATTTCCTGTGTTCCTGGCAGGATCATCTTTTAAGTGTAACCCCTCTGTGCTACTTGTGATGTTTCATGCCTCTTTTTCATTGCAGTTTGGCATGTGAAGACCTTAATTATAGCCCTCTGAACTTCTCAAACAGAACCAGTATTGCAAAAAAAAAAAAAAAACAGCAGAAAGACATCCATTTAAATGTTTCCTAGTTTGAGAAGAAGTCCCATCATCATACTGAACATTTTTAAAAAGTTGTCTATTTGGAAACTTCAAGAAAGAATCTGAGTGGTAGCAGTTGTCGGGGCTAGGCCAGGGCCCTGGTGGCCATACATTGAGTTTGTGTTCTCCATACCAAGATTCATAGGTGTCAGGGTTTGTTGTGATTACACTTGAGTAACGACCGTCCACATGCTTGTCTTTCAGACATTTTTATTGGTGCACATTATTTACAGTGTAACTCAGGGGTGTCAAACTCAAATTCATCGGGGGCCGCATCAGCAGTTTGGTCACCCTCAAAGGGCCGGTTGTATCTGTAGGACTATGTGTCCACTCTTTATTATCATAAACTATTGTCACTACATTCAATTATTACTGTTTTTTGTAATAATGTAAGTAATAACTAGCTCTGAAAGCAGAAACTTAGTCAGAATAATGGCAAGTAGATATTCAAATGTACAATTATTGTACAATTTATTGAAAAATGATTTTTGGTAACTGCACTGGGTGGTGGAGGCTCGCTTGGGTTTCATGCAGGACCTTTGCAGAGCTACTAGTACCTGGAGATGCTGGGGTCCTTCTGCATGCAGGACAGATGTTCTGCCAGTGAGCCACCACCCTTCACCAAAGGGACTGGCTGAGGTTGACTCACTGGAGCTGCTCTCCTGGTTCCAGGGTTTAAGGGCCAGAAGTATAAAGTAGCATCCTATGTTTCTGAGGAGAGGGAGAGGGAGGGGAGGGAGGGAGGAAGGAAGGAAGGAAGAAAAGAGGGAGCAGGAGGGAGAGAGGAAGGAAAGTGGTGAGAGAAAGAAGAGTAGGAAAGAAGGAATTAAGAAGGAAAGAAAAAGAAAGAGGGAGAGAAGACAGAGATAAAGAAGGAAGGAAGGAGAGGGAAAGAAAGAATAAGAACGAGAGAGAGGAAGAAAGAAAGGGGAGGGGGGGTCGCCGCCTTGATTCAGCGCCAGAAAAGAGCGCGAAGGGACCCAGGGGCAAAAAGCATTTCCTGTGCAGCGTGAGGCAGCGGGTGTCCGTTTTAGGAGAAGTGCGTAAAGCCTCAGAGTTGCACGTTCGTGAGGCTGAGCCGCTGCTGAGCTCACGTTCATGAGGCTGAGCCACGGCAGGAGGAGGCGGCAGCTTGCCGGGTCGGTGCCCGGCAGTGCCGTGCGGAGATTCCCGAGCCTTTGGGACGCAGCAGTGCTCTGTAGCACTTTGAATAATCCTCCTCCTCCACGCGGCGCTGCTGGGTACTTTGTCTGTGCTGCTGCAGCAGCAGCTGTTTCCAGGCGCCGAGCCGTGGCAGGAGGAGGAGGATTCAAAGTGCTACAGAGCACTGCTGCGTCGCAGAGGCTCGGGACTCTCCGTGCGGCGCTGCCGGGCGCTGACCCGGCAAGCTGCCTCCATCTTCTCCTGCTGTGGCTTGGGGCGCTCCACGCAGCGCTGCTCCGGCCGCCTTTCTACCCCCCCCCGGCCCCAGCTGTTTGTCGGCGCTTTGTCGGCGCGGCACTTCAGCAGCAAGGTCCCGCTGCTGGGTCCCACTGGCTGGGGCGCTCGGCGGGCCACATGGCGAGGTCCGGCGGGCCGGATTTGGCCCCCGGGCCTTGTGTTTCTCAGTTCCGGCGTCAGAGGTACGGTTCTTCTGTCTGCCCTATTCCTGTCCACTCTTTCACTCTCTCTCTCTTCCTGCCTACGGAGCAAGGGCTCTCCAGTGCTGACTGATTTTAACCAATGCCTAACCGCCAAACCTTACAAAGTTGTGATGATTTGCTATGTGGCAGGTGAAACCCAAGTGGCACCAGCCAATCAGCTAAATGGGGGAAAATCCTACCGGGCCCCTGCCCCAAAAGCAGATGACCCACGACGGCATAGCAAGGTCAAAGCAAGACCCTAAATATAGGGAAGGGTGGGCAGGTGATCCGATGCACGAGGTGCTAAGAGGAAGTTCGTGCAACGTGCAGCGGTATATATCATGGGCGTAGGCAGGGGGGCAGGAGGGGGCAGTTGCCCCCCCGGAGGCGGGGCCGGTGGGCGAGAGCGGCGCTGGTGGACAGGGGCGGAGGCGGAGCGCAGCCCAGCGGAGCGCGGGTTCGGCGTTCCGCGCCCTCCCTCCAGCTCCCCGTTGCGCCCTCCGGCGGGGCCAGGCGGGGCGGGGAGCCAGGGAGCGCAGCTGAGCCGCTGTTGCCCTGCTGCGTTTTGCTCCCTTGAATTGCCCTTCTTCTCCTGGAGGCGCAGCTCCTTTCCCCGCGGGTGGCTGCTGCTGCGGCGTCCTCATCCTCTCTTCGTGCCCCTTCCTCGACGGGGTGTGGGGGAGGGGTTGCCCCATCGCCCGCCCCCTCCGCGGCCCGGGCAGCCCTGTCTGGGGGGGGTGGCGCGGGGGTGGCGCCGGAAGGATGTTTGGGCGCCGGAGGGACCTTCAAGCCACGGCGCCCGATGTCCTTGAGGCGGGCCTGCTGTGAGCTGGGAGGGGTGCGTCCGGGCGGCCGCTGCTGGCCCCGCGGGCCGCGCCGCCTCGGCCACCTCCTTCCTCCCGGCGGGAGGCTCGTGGGGCGCCTTCGGCGGGGAGTGCAGAGGGAGCGTGCGCTGGGCGGCGCTTTCGGGTGGGGCGCTCTCTCGGAGCCCTCCCCGCAGCCCTCCCGGCGGAGGCTTCCCACTCCGCTGCCTGGCGTTCCAGCGGGGTGACCGCCGCGCGGTTTGCGCTGGGGGTGTGTGCGCTTGGGGGGGCTGTGGCCCCACTCCGGAGTCGCCGCCCGGGATCGCCACTTGCGGGCCACGGAGGGCATCGCTGGCGGGGGCGCCGCGGTCGTCGAGGGAGGCTTTGCGGGGCGAGTTGCGCACTCGGCGGCTCCTGCGCCAGTGAAGGCTCCGTTTCACACTTTGGATACCGGGGGATGCCGCGCCCGTCGGGGCGCTCGTCGGCGCCCCTCTCCCGTTTCTCCCGTGCGGGGAGGGGGCGTCGGGGGTGCCTTTGCGCCGCGGCGCTGGATGGGCTTGGGATGGCCCTGGTGGATTGTCTGTTGTCGCCTTGACATCTGTTGTGGCCCCTCCCCTCCCGTGCCTTGGCCCCACCCCTTGCCCCCCCCGGTTTTGATCCTGGCTATGCCCCTGGTATATATAAAGATCCCTTGGTTAATACACAAAATTCCCATTGGCCAGATTTGCCCAACAACCGAGGGACCACCTATCGGATTGTTGTGGCTATCCAATCGCTCCCACCCACCCAAACAGTGAGGTCAGTCCTGATGATCTCACTGCAACACGTGCCCTCTTTGAGGAGGACCCGATTTATCTGTGCCATTTAGAAGTTATTCATGCCACCTCAGGTTGGCTATTGTCAATTCAATCATATCAATCCAAGCTATCATTCTTATCTCAAATTCTGGAGGGACCCAGAGCCTTCGATGCAAAAAATGAGGAGGAGTTCCTGGACTGAAGAGATAGAATTCTGGACTTTGCCACATTCCCTCAGCAAATGGGGGAAATCATATGTTTGAAATCTTTCCCATGTACTGCCCCCCTTCCCAAATCATGCATGTCATAAGCCCACCGGAGGCAAGGTTTAGTGTAGTGAGTGTTTTACATGGGTAGCATTCAATATTATTGCTGTACCAAAACTTGCCCTTCCATTTCTCTAAATATTTATTCCACTGTTTTTCTCACTCAGTCTCAGGGTGTTTTCAATTTTCTTCTGAAATTCCTTCAGCAATGGGTGCTTTTCTTTCCATTAAATATTTCTCCAGCTCTGCAGCCTCTCTGCCAGCTTGTGATTCATGATTTTTTTTTAAAAAAAAAATCTTTTGTGTTGAGTTCTCAAGATGTTTTCTCTGGATCTTTAATTGAAACACAGGAAGCCAAAGTGGCTGATTATCAAGTATCTGAGATTATTGCTGTCATTGATTTTGTTTTAGAGAAGATTTACCTTTAAGAGAAATATCCACTGATTTCTAAAAGACTAAAGAAGACTTCCCTTTTTTTAAAAAAAAAGCAGCTGTCAGGTACATAAGATGATGACATATCCAGTATAGACAAGCACCCAGGAAGGCTGCCGAATGAAGACCTCTGGAGAAATGATTTACATAAAAAATGGAAGAAAACTGAGAAATATCCCCTAGCCTTGAAACCAAGGCAAGCACAACAAATTTCTGTGCAACACCCATGGAAATTCCTCTGAAATATTCTGAACTCATTGATAATGCTGACATGCAATTGATTATTTCATAAGTTGTGGAAGAAGGGTTAAAATATATTGGCACAACACTCTTCAATATTTCCCCATTTGCAGTGGAAAGGTTCAGAATTTTACTATCTTGTTGTGGGTAATGCAGGGAGTCTCTCTCTCTCTCTCTCTCTACAAGAAGAGATTTCACCCTGACAGATCCTCCTCCTGCCTAATCTGCCCAGTCATCTGATGATACAGAACAGTACAATTGCTGTTTAAAACAAATATAGACATTTTATTTCATAATATAATGCAGTTGAAATCTTACTGCCATAAGAATAAAAGTGGGGGCATTCTCCCAGTGGAGGAATGCAAGGGGTTCATAAATACTGCATCAGTTGGAAGTGTGATTGAGACTTACGGTGTTTTACAGAGTGGTAGACATGCAAAGGACTGCATTGCAGAATAGGTAGAAAAAAGCTCTTATGTTCTCATTTCTTTTCCTAATCTCCTTTTAGAGAGAGAGAAAAGGAAGGTTTAAATTTACATTTTGCAACTACTCCAATTTACCTCATCTATATAACTCAGCAGGTAGTTTAAAAATTGCCACACCTCCTGAGGGGAATCTGTGCAATACCACAGTTAATTAAGACTCATATCGCTACCCATTCTCTCTCTCTCTCTCTCTCTCTCGGTCCCTCGCAACTCTCACTTTCATTCACACATATAAGTGCAGAGGAACACGTAATGGAAATGCGACTGCTGTTTAAATATGTAAATTGTTCTGATTGGATCTTCAACACATTTTGGTACCTGACACAATATTCAGACATACTGGCTTAGAAAAAGAAAGGTGATTGGTGTGCGTATGTGATGAATTATACTTTCTCCTGCAACCAAAGGATTGCTTCATGGGACCTATTAGGTGGTATAGTTAAACTTGCAAATTCTAGCAAATTGCTTTAACTGCTTCTGAAATTACAAAAAGCAAGTAGGTTTTCTCCTTCTGCTTTGGCAGGGGATGGTTTTTGCCTCACACCTTTGCTTCAGTGAAGCACCCCAGGTCTCATAGGTATCATTCAGTGGGTCACATGAGCCAATAGCACACCTTTATGAAGGGGCAACACCTCTTTGCTACAGCATGGCATCCTGTCCTATCAAGCAGAGTGGGAATAGGTAGCTAGCAGGACTGAACACCCATGAGACCTGCTTCCTGTGCTTGTTGACCACAGTCTCCTCCTCCTCCACCCTGCACCTACTTGCCACCCACAGTGTGCCTGCTGTACGTCCACCACCATGCGATGGCGGGGAGGTGATCAGCACTGGTGCATGGGCATGTGGCAGTGCAAGAGCGCACAGTAGAGGAAAAGGAGGCAAGTGACATGACATTTTCTGGCTACTGGGTGCCCCCTCTTTTCCCCCTTCCTCCAAACTGCATTAGATTTCATCAGTGATGTAAATAATTATTTCAGAGGAAACTTCATCTGGGTTCTGGCATCCTCATTCGGCTGAACTAATGCCAGTGAGCAAGGGGTGGTTTTCATCCTCTTGCAGACCCTTTGATTTTTGGCAAATAAAGTTGCGATTCAAAGGCCCAAACTCTTGTCTTCATTCCAGGGTGTGGAGGCAACTGTTGCCCTAACCCTGCAATCCAAACAATATACATACTCTCTATTCTGTTGCATTTGCCACCCCTCTCCAATCTTAAAATAAATGCCACGCTAGCTGGTGTACACAATCTGTCAACTCTATTTTAATGCAGTGGTACCAAAGTAGTGTGTAGCTGCATAATGATATACTTCATGGTATTTCATTCTCCTGGTCGTATTTATTTAAGTTCAGGAGTGTAGGAGGCTCTGACTCTGCCAAGTGGCAGTTAAAACTGATCCATGATGAGCCAGTCCTGGTTGTGAAAACCCTTCCACCTTCATGAGACAACCGTTTGCATCTTAGAAGGTAAAATAAATCATTGCTGTTAACCCTGTGAAGCAAAATGCACATAGAATAATCTTTCTTCTGCCTGTGCCTAGTATCCTTCTGCTGGTGATGCTCTATTGAAACGTCTGTGGTAACATTTGACTGCCCATCTCTCTGGCTGGCAACCCTAATTGTACGTCAGTGACTGCTTTGCCCGGTTCTCCTTTAGTCTTGTTTCTTACTCTCTCGGCAGCAGTTAATATAGAAATGGAGCTTCAGGTGGATCAGTGCAGTTGCCGGGTAACATCTACTAAAGTACACAGAACAACTCAAAACCTCAAGCCTAACATGACCAATTTAAAGAGTGAAGGCTTGTAACTTTTACAAACATAGATGTATGAGATGGAGGATTTGTTTCACAAAATCTTCCTAAAAGAGTCTGAAGTTCAAGGCACGTTCCAAAGCTTTGTCATACTAACACCTCACAGTGAGTGAGCTGAAATTGGTTGTTATAGCGCCTTATAAGAAATATGGTCCAGAATTCTATTTTGACTTATTATCGTGCTATACCACACAGTGATTATTTCTGATAACTCCCATAACTCCCTAGTGCAGAATTCCACATAAAAAAACATAGTCTGAGGAAGATAACAAATATCAAACAAGTGTCATATATTCCTTCCTACATCTGGATGATGCTATTCATCCAAAGAAATATTCCTTTAAAAGGTGTGCCTCCCCCCCCTTTTTAAAGCATCTTACGTAAGCAGTATCATTCCTATTCTTACGTGGGGGCAAATTTGCCACATCCCAATGACTCTAAGGAATAGCAAAATTGGTTTCTCCCTGGGGAGGAGATTTGGGGTGGTGTGAGTGGGGCTCCCCTCCCCAAACTTTACCTTTTTTCTGTTGCAGTGTCCTCCCTCCCTCCCTCTCATTTTCAGCATGGGATTTTGCCAGTCACCTGTTGAAGAGACTGAGTAGGAATTGGGGTGTGTGTGTCACTAATTGGCCTGGGAGTTCTCTTTTTCACGTACTTCACACTGTTGGAGTGATGCAATTTATTGTTTAATTGGGTCTTTAGTATGGAAAGCTAGCTTAAGTTTTGGGGACCTTAAATCCTGAAGCATTATGGGATAGGGGGATTGCCCCACATTCCATCTCCTTAGTGTGAAAGGGGTGCTCTGTGGGCCTGGCAAGTGCATCAGAATGAAGACCAAACCAGTGGGGCCACAGTTCTCTGGTTCACAGACACAGGGCTCATGTAACAAGGTATTATTCGTTCCAATCCTTGCTATAGGACACAGGTACTAAAAGTCATTGCCTCGGATTTTGGGCAGGAAGCTGAAAGGCCTTGGGACACAGGTAGTTTTTTCATCACTCCTTCCTGTTGAAGGTAGTGGCCCAAGGAGATAGCGGAAAATACTGGCTGGGCAGGTAGTGTCATCATGAAAGGTTTGGCATCTTGGTCTTTGCTTCCTTGAGGCAGGAGATGAATTGCACCTCACAGCACTTGGCCAGAATGTGTTTGCTAAGAGTTTCATGAACCTGAACAGGAGAGCTTTAAACTAGATCTTGAGGGACACAATATTACAGCGGACAGGGGAACACCTGGTACTGGGGATAATAGCTTCATTGATGCACAGGAAACTGGGATGGGGTTACAGAAACCTGCTAAAGGACAGGAAACTACAAGCAGTAAGCAGTTGGAGGGAATTACATATGCTTACAGTTGTCTCTGTATGAATGCACAGAGTATGGGAAACAAGCAAGATGAATTTGAACTCATGTTGGCAAGTATGACCTAATAGGCATTACTGATGGTGGGATGAGACTCATGACTGGAATGTAGAAATTGAGGGCTATAATCTGTTCAAAAGGAATAGACCATACAGGAAGGGAGGAATAGCAGCATTATATGTAAAGAATGTGTACACTTGTTAAGAGATCCAATGACCTAGAGCATGGAAATCATACAGAGAGTATATGGGTAAAAATTGTAGGAGAGGGGAAAACTGTGACCTTACTGTGAGTGTCTGCTATAGACCTTCAAGCCAGACTAAAGACTTGAATGATGCCTTCCTACATCAGTTTACCAAACATTCAAAAAGGAGTGATATAGTGGTCATGGGAAACTTCAGCTACCCCAATATCAGTTGGAACGCAAAATCTACAAAAATGTAAGGTCCAAACAATTCCTCAATTGCCTCACTAACAATTTCTTTTCCCAGAAGGTAAAAGAGACAACAAGGGAGTCATCTATCTTGGACTGATCAACAAATTGGAAGAAAGTGGAGAAAGTGGGAGAAAGTGATGGTGTCCTCTTGGGTTTTATGATACAAAGGCAAGGGAAAGGTGAGTGTAGTCAGACATAATTCAAATCCCCAGGGATTGATGAGCTGCACCCAAGGGTATTAAAGGAGCTTGCAGATGTAATCTCTGTCTATAAACTTTGAGAATTCTTGGAGAAACAGTGAGATCCCTGCAGACTGGAGGCTGGCAAATGGTTGTCTCCGATGATATTCTTGTGGAGAAGCTGGTAAAATGTGGGCTGGACGAGGTAACTGTTAGATGGATTTGTAGCTGGTTGACTGATCAAACCTAAAGAGTGCTCAGTAATGGTTCCTTGTCCTTCTGGGGGGGGGGAAGTGACAAGTGGTGTGGCACAGTGTTCAGTTCTGAGACTGTTGTTGTTCAACATCATTATAAACAACTTGGATACAGGTATTGAGGTAATGCTCATCCAAGTTGTAGATAACACCAAACTGAGAGGGGTAGCTAATGCCAAAGGAGATGGGATCAGGATTCAAGACAGCCTTAACAGATTGGAGAACTGGTGGGGAGGGAAACCATTTTGTGCTTGGTCTCAGGAGCCAGAATATATTGGGCCAGCCCTGACAATGGCTTACAGCGTTCTTTTTTGTCTTTTTAAATGGACTGGGTTTAGTTAGAAATAAGTTGTGAACATGGTACTCCAGCTGTTGGCAGTGATTTTTATTGGACAATCAGTTTTTTCTGAATAGAAATCCCTCATGAAAATGGTGAATAACAAGCTTGATATTGATTGCAATAGTTTAAGTAAACTTTGCCTATAAGGCAAACTGTCTTCCATGCTTGGAACACTGAGAGCCCAATTAGATGAACTGCATCTGTAAAAAGGAACATGGAAAACATTACTGAACTATGTATGAAGTTTGATCACTTTGTTGTTCACCACACAGTACTATATTCTTGATGCCTTCAAACCAAGGAGAGTACACTGAATTATCCTATGGTAGGCTCAGTTACATCAGTGCCTTTTCTCTCTCTAAGTAAAATAAAAAAATTCCTTCAGTAGCACCTTAAAGACCAACTAAGTTTTTATTTTGGTATGAGCTTTCGTGTGCATGCACACTTCTTCAGATACAGTGAAATGGAAGTTTCCAGGCACTTATGTAGAGAAGGGGTGGGGAGGGGTGGGGATGGGGAGGGGGGATAACTCAGAAGGGTGGTGGAAATGGGTGATTGACTGACTGATAGAAAGAGGATGTCAGTTTGTACCTGGGCAAGTTTCTTGGTGAGGTTGATGGACTTCCATTTCATGCGGCTCAATGTGGTGCCTTCCATAGTTCTGGTTACAGGTAGGTAGCCGTGTTGGTCTGGATCGAAGTAAAATAAAAAAATTCCTTCAGTAGCACCTTAAAGACCAACTAAGTTTTTATTTTGGTATGAGCTTTCGTGTGCATGCACACTTCTTCAGATACAGTGAAATGGAAGTTTCCAGGCACTTATGTAGAGAAGGGGTGGGGAGGGGTGGGGCTGAGTTATCCCCCCTCCCCATCCCCACCCCTCCCCACCCCTTCTCTACATAAGTGCCTGGAAACTTCCATTTCACTGTATCTGAAGAAGTGTGCATGCACACGAAAGCTCATACCAAAATAAAAACTTAGTTGGTCTTTAAGGTGCTACTGAAGGAATTTTTTTATTTTACTTCGATCCAGACCAACACGGCTACCTACCTGTAACCTTTTCTCTCTCTCTCTCTCTTCCATCGAAGGGCATAGATAAACAGAGATAAAAAGGACATATCCTCCTCCAAAATTAGGGTAGCTATTATTCTTCTCATTCAAATAACAAGTCATCTCCCTTTGCATCTTTATTTAAAGGATAATAATGATAATAATAATAATAATAATAATAACAACAACAACAACAACAACAACAACAACAACAACAAATTTATTTATACCCCACCCATCTGGCCGGGTTTCCCCAGCCACTCTGGGCGGCTTCCAACAGAAAAATGAAATAAAATAATCTATTAAACATTAAAAACCTCCCTAAACAGGACTGCCTTTGGGTGTCTTCTAAAAATCTGGTAGCTGTTTTTCTCTTTGACATCTGGGAGGGCGTTCCATAGGGCGGGCGCCACTACCGAGAAGGCCCTCTGCCTGGTTCTCTGCAACTTGGCTTCTCGCAACGAGGGAACCGCCAGAAGGCCCTCGGTACTGGACCTCAGTGTCCGGGCAGAACGATGGGGGTAGAGACGCTCCTTCAGGTATACTGGACCGAGGCCATTTAGGGCTTTAAAGCTCAGCACCAACACTTTGAACTGTGCTCGGAAACGTACTGATCAAATTCTTTAATTTTTTTTTTATAAACAATGTTATTGTCATTATAACAAATTTAGTAGAATTTGCATAATACAATAATCCATTATGCAAACAAACAAACAAAAAAACCCAGTTAATTATACTAGACCAATTTTTTTCCCACATCCAGTGCTGGGCTATTAAAACCATGTGTTCAAATTTCACCCCTAAGAAAGGTAATAAATAAATGTAATTTGTTTTTAAAGGAATCCACTTGTATATTTTGCCTGTCCTGGTCTTCTGTAACTTGTTATTTTTATCCTATCATGGCTGCTTTCCATACTTTAGACAACCAACTCTTCAAATTTGATATATTTGACATATCTAGGTTCTTCCTAATTTTAACAACAGAAAATATACTCATCAACAGTCCTGATTTGAGTGGGACACCCTGGCTTTTGGTCCCTCACTCCCCAAAATGCTTGTTTTTGGGTGCTGCATGTGTAGCAAGAGAGAAATGCACACCGGCCCACCTTAGCAGGAGGCTGCAGCCGAGCTCTACACACCCTCCACCCCTCGCTTCCCACCTGAACGTAACTGAGTGCAGCCACCTCTTCCTCTCCAAGGAAACGGCTCGGCTCAGCTCTCCATCCAGCGGCAGGAAGGATTCCTCTGCACTCAGGCTGCCACTGCTGCTCTTAGGGGGACCCTCGTAGGGGCCCTCAGCAAGGTGCACAAGCCCCTGTCCATCCTTCAGGATGCTGAGTTCACTTTCTAGCTGCCAGCTGGGTACAGGGAATGCTTCTGACAGGGCCCCCCAGGCAATAGTTGTGGGAGTGGATGGGTGGGGGTTCAAAATTCAGCTACCGATCAGGCAAATTGGGATTGAGGGGGGTGGGCAAACCAGCCCTTTTCTTCATGCTCAGCGCCTAGTGATGGTGGTGGAGGGGAGTGGCAGGTAGACTGCCCCTGAATGTGGATTTTCCACTTGAGTGCTATCATTGAGGCTGTGTGCGCAGGTGTGTGTGGGGAAAACCCATTGTCCCAATTTTCATCACCAGGATGTTGGAGGGTATATAGACATTTTACCACCAAAAACTGTATCTTGTATGTTCCTGGATAGTGATGCCCTGAACCTCATTAAGCAATAATATTTCATGATCATCTGGGAATCTATATCCAGCAATAATTCGAACATTTGTGATTTCTTGTGAGGGCAGTTTCTGTGGAGGGCAAAGGACAGAAGTCAGTTTGCACGGGGTCAAGATAAAATTCTGAGGAAGCAAGAAGCAAAGTCAAGTCAATGGGATTATGTGGAGTTTCCAGGAGTCTGGAAGCAAGGAGTAGAAAGGAGATGGCAGTAAAGCACACACACACCCTAAAATCTTTGATACGTACAATCTAATCAATACTGTGCTTGTTTCTTGCATTCCTTATCAATGAGCATGTGCATCCTGGTGACATTGCACTGTATCCAGCAAAGACACCATTTTTGTTCAAGGACTTCCACTTGTGCACCAGAACTTCCTCTCCCTCTCTTTAGCACACACCTTTCAAACCTGTTTTAAGGGTTCCTCCAACTCTCTGGAGCAGATCTGGGGGAGGCACTGGTGATGTGCTTCAGGAAGAGGAGGGGGTCCTTGCTCATACAGGATGGTTTCATTGGATACAACCCGTAGAGAACAATGCAAGTGAGCTGAGGAAACTGAATATTGCAGCAAATTGCCCTTCAGTTGTGGAATAAACTTTGGAGATTGTCCAACTGAAACTGGAATTCAGGAAGAGCGGAATGCAAGAGTCCAAATAAGAATAAATGAGCTCAGTATGGAAAATCTGTTCACATACCAGGTTTGTGGAGCTTGATAAATTAAACAAACCAGAATATAAACAAAACACACAATGAGATTTTGAACCACCTAGCAGGTAATAAGATTGAGTGGCATTTTAATTTTTCGAGCACAACTTGTGTGGCCTTTCCTGAGATAGTTTATTTGGTTTTCTGAGCCTTTTCTTATTCAAGCGATTCCCCCGCCCCAAGATTTTAAAGTATTTTCTTTTTCATGCTTTCAGTTGTACAGATAGCACCATCTACAGTTACATAAGTTAAATTTATAAATTTTTTATAAATCAAGAACAGTAAAACATCCAACAAACATGACTTCACAGTTTAGAGTTATCATTTGCAAATGGTGTTTTCAATAATGGGATATTAGAAAATCACACACTCCTAATTGAAAGCAAATAGTTGTTTAATATTGATTCCTTGAAGAGCTTTTTCCAAATATATGTTGATTGAACAATTTCTGACTATTATTTGTATTGCTGACACTGACACATTATTAGAATGATGACTATTTTATGAAGTATTAAATTATATCATTAAAACTGTTTCATTAAGTAGCCTTCAAATAATCTGCAGACAAACATGGAAATTAAGGATATGACCCTTAAGAAAACACTGATTTCAGAAGTAAAGAGTGAAATCTGAACGTTCACAGCAATGTAGCCTTGTCTTAATTAAGGAATTCAATATTCTTCAGGACATACAATGTAATTCAATCCTGTTAGAAATATAGAGAGTAGTTTAGGAGGAAACCAACTTTCTTTAGACACAGAGCCCCCCACCCCCAGCCCGCTGCTTCATACTCGGTCTTCTTAGAAATAATCGATCAAGATGATTCAGGCACAGAGTGAGGTATATTGTTCACAACAGGAGTGTTTTAATGAACATTCTCAGAAGGAAGAAATATAGGAATGCAAATTATAGTTCTAAACTGCTCATAGTTATAACTGGTCATAGAATCATAGAGTTGGAAGAGACCACAAGGATCATCCAGTCCAACCCCCTGCCAAGCAGGAAACACCATCAAAGCATTCTTGACATATGGCTTTCACAAAATAACAACAACAACAACAACAACAACAACAACAACAACAACAACAACAACAACAACAACCAAGCCTCTGCTTAAAGACCTCCAAAGAAGGAGACTCCACCAGTCTCCTTCTGGTCAGAAAGTCATTGTGTGTCTTTAAGTCTAGGGGGTGTCTCTGTGTAAAACAGGTGAACAGACAGTAGCAGATGGCATTGCAGGGTAGTTAGGCTCACCTGACTTCCTGACAGCTGAGTTGCTGCTGCTGGCCAGGAAGGAGAGAGGGAAGAGGAGACAGCAGGGGTACTGTCTCAGTATGAACAAACCAGCAGAGGCAATCCAGCGCTCATGCTGATGAATTTGCACTGTCCTGAATTAAGTTCCTGCAACCTCGCCCATCGCCTTCCCAGGAAGCTGCATCAATTGAGCTGCTGGGCTGCTAGGACTTCCTGGAAGCTCCTGGTCAAGTCTTATCAAAAAGAAACTATTGATTTTTTTTCATATTTTGATTCTAACATTTTGAAGTTTTGACAAGGATGTGCAGCACATAACATTTGGTTCAGACCTGAATTAGGTGGTTTTGAAAGTGACCCGATTTGATCCAGGCTGCATCAGAGCTCACCCATTTGCCTTCGGTCCTGATCAGAATGTAGGGACATTTAAAAATGGTTACAAGTTTGCCTTTGGAATTGGATGAAAAATTCAGACATGATAGCCCCTTCAGAGGAGATCAATACCACTACATTCAGGATAGCAGCAGGTGTTTTCCTGCAAGGGCAATCTTTATAGTTTTGAGTGATTTAAAAATTGATATGGTTGTGTCCCCCCCCCCCTATTGTTTTGTTCGGAAATTTGTATAAAAAGATGCTTACATAGAAGTTTCCTTATGCAAGATACCTGCCAAATTTCAGAAGGATAGATGCAGGGTGCTTTGTTGTTGATTTGCTCTGGTCTTAATGATGGGGGCCTTTAAAACTGACCTGGAGGTAGAACTAACTATATATTTGCTTACAATCTACATTAAAACATCAAAACAATCCAGTATAAAAGCATTACAGAAGAAACAGAAACTAAGAAATTATCTTAAACATTTCAAAAGAAAACTTTATAAAGTAGGTCAACTACAGAATGCACATTTAACACAGCTAACAAAAGAATCACAACATTTCAAAAGAAAACATTAGTAAATGAAGTCAAACATAAAATACACATTTAAAAAAGCATTATTAGCAAGAGAATAAAATATTAACAAAAGCATAGAACTTATCTGCTGCTGTTGCTGCCAATCTTAAATGGCTTAGGGTGGCTTTACTGCTTGACCTGCTCTGGCCTATTCCTATGCAAGAGGCTGTTTTGCTGGTGTGACACACCAGTTTCATTATCTCCTATAAAGACAGGATACTAATGCAGACAAAAGAAGAGGGGGGCATAGCTCAGCCACAGAGCATCTGCTTTCCATGAAGAATGTCCCAGGTTTATTCCCACGCGTCTCCAGATAGGGTGGAGAGAGAGTCTCTGCCTGAAACCCTAGAGCAGGCATCCCCAAACTTCGGCCCTCCAGGTGTTTTGGACTACAATTCCCATCTTTCCCGACCACTGGTCTTGTTAGCTAGGGATCATGGGAGTTGTAGGCCAAAACATCTGGAGGGCCGCAGTTTGGGGATGCCTGCCCTAGAGAGCTGCTGGCAATCAAGTGTGGACAATACTGAGCTACATGGACCAGGGGTCTCACTTGGTACGAGGCAGCTTCCTATGTTCTCGTGGATTTGATTAAAATTGTACCTTACAGAACATGATTTGTAGATGAGATGGGTTATAATAATCCAATATATCTAGACAGGGCCGTCTTAAGTATATTTGGCGCCCTGGCGCCGTGGTGCGACGGATCCCTCCGGCGCCCCCACCCTGCCCTGTTTCCCAGCGCAGCGGGCGGGTGGGCGCAGCACACAGCGTGGCTGCCGGAGGTGCAGCTCCGCGGCGGGTGGGCAGGCGCAGCTCCGCAGCAGGCGGGTGGGCGCAGCTGTGCAGTGACCCCTGGTGGGCGGGCACCCTGGTGCCCTGCGCCACCCAGTCTGGCCGTACGGCCGGCCCTGTTTCTAGAGACATACATTCTGCTCCTTTTAGGAGAGCTTTAATGAAGCTTAGGTATCATTTCTAGATTTGTGGCAAAAGCCAAGCAGAATATGCTGTCTACTATGTGTTGCAATGTCACACTTATAATAGGCCAGAAGAGAGTATAGCCACCCCACCCCACCCCCACTTACAGGGGGATTACATTCCAGGCCACCTATGCACATCAGCAAAAATTGCGTTAAGTGGGGAGCACCCCCTAAACACCCTCTCTGCCGCTCTTTCTCCAATCCAGACAAAAAATCCACAACTAGAATTGAAGTTCTGGGACTGGCTGGAGGATGTGCAGAAAAGCAGCAGCAGCAGCAGCAGCAGCGGCGGCACTACAGCGTGTCCCAGCTGTTAGGCAGGGAGGATGAACAGCCTAAACAAAGCCCCACTGTGCCTCCAATTTATTGAGGGCTTCCTCTGCCCTCACTGATGTCCCCTTTGACCTCACGAGCCACAAAGACTCTCCAGCTCTCTCCTGCCATTTCCAGGTTTGAATCAAATTATTTATTTACTTCCTGGCACTGCACGTATACGCAGTCACGTGAGCTTTGATCATGCGTAAGTTGGGGGATACCTGCATGCATTGACTGTTCCACCCCGATATTACGGGGGGAAGCCTATGAGTTGTTTACTACATACAGAACGTTCCTTTTTAAGGTGACCACAAATAAACATTTGGGTAAATGTTTTAAATGAGGTGGTTGTTAACTGTATGTGTGATTTCTGGTCTCATGTTGTATTGTATCGTATTTAATAAACTTTCCTGCCACTAGGCAGGATCAATTTGATCTACAGCTAAATACAATTAGTGACTTGAATTTTTACCCAGAATTTGGTGCAGGTAGACAGACTGAATGTTTTATATTAGAACCTATGGTCAGCTCAAACAACTGTAACAACTTCAGCAAATCCCAATATTTCGCCCCTCCACACATGTACACTCTCCTTTTTGTTTCCCGTCTATGGAAATAGGACTACTAGTTTTAGTGCTGTGAAATGAGTGTCAGATGTTAGGATCTGGAAATAAAAGGATAATTTGAATATTTCTTCTTATGGTTATTAAAAATGTAAGACACTCTAAAGTACTAAAATAATTCTTCATTGTGTCTCTAGAGAAATTTGGCTAACAACTGTTCTTATTTGATGCGCCGGCATATGTCTTGAAATACAGAGACAAAGAGAAAATCTGTCAAATGTGTTGAAAAAAATCAGAGCTAAAGTATAATAGAAGTTCAGATTCAGATATTGACTTTTTTTGAATTACTCAGTTCAAAGCAAACATGACATGTTTGGTAAGAGGATAATATTGACAGGCTACCAATGTGGATCAGTGAAACAAAGAATTTGCACTTGAACGAAAGCTGCCTTTCACAGTGTTTGATCAAATACAACACTGAGTTGGGTGTCTGCTCCTCTACAAACCAGAAATGTCCAAATATTTAAACACTGTGATGACAGTTTATCTGTCATTCATGGCATTCAACCACCTCTGGATAGTTAGAGCTACAGCTCTGGGGAACTCCAGAATTGGGATAAAAATGCACAGCTGCAGACGGAACAACAAGTGCAGTGGCAGCAGACTGCATCTCCACTTGCTGTGGGAACCATAGGCCTGTCCTATCCCCTTTGTTAACTTAATGGATGGATTCTCAAATGTGTTACTTCCTGTATCCTGATTCATTACTCTGAAATAAGGGGAGGGGGCAAGAATTCCAGTTCACAGGGTCCAGTTGCCTGGGCATTTTTTGCCCTGAAGGCAGGAAGTGGGTAATAAAGGGTTGTGATACTGATGAAAGAGCTAGTGGAGGGTGCTCTGTTGGGCAAAGTGGGGCATAGCCCTCCAGAGCCATAGTCCAGAATTTACCCACTTGTGTTGGTGGGGTGGGGGGTAAGTACGGTGTGGGCGTTTCTATGGTTTTGCTTGCTGAAATCCTTGATCTCTCTCTTCCTACCTTTCCCCTCCCCCAAGGCCCTGTTCCTTCCTTCCTTCCTTCCTTCCTTCCTTCCTTCCTTCCTTCCTTCCTTCCTTCCTTCCTTCCTTCCTTCTTTCTTTCTTTCTTTCTTTCTTTCTTTCTTTCTTCGGATGTGAAGTGTGTATGAAGGTCCTGTGCTAGGTTCCTGCATATTATACACACAGTGTCTGTATGCTAAAATGTGTATTCCTGGAAAAGAATCAGCCTGAAGTATAATCTTAATAATGTTTTAAACTGCATATTGTGTTTTTATTTTAATTTACAGTTTTTGTAATACAGATGATTAGCTTCTCAAATTGACCAGATGAAAATGTTTCAGGCAGTTTTTAACAGATTTATAGGATTTGTCAGACAAAGCAATATGTTGCAGTGAGAATATCATTTCTCATTCTGCACACCTGTGCATGTGCAGAGTGTTGATTATACACCTTTTGACAGAGCGAAGGTCAGCCTTTCTGCAGTATCAACCAATCAAAGGAGATTATTTCAAGCTGTAAAGTCATTTACCTAACTCCACTAAGTGGTGTTGTGTACCTGGTACCTTTCATACCCGTGTCTATATTTTTGGAATTTTACAGGCACAATTGTGGTTGCGCCCTACTTAGAACTTGTGGTTTTGTGGCGGGCTACATCCTCTGTAGTCAGATGGAACAGAACATCTTGTGGCTAAGCTAGCTTTCTCTTGCAGTGGGTTAGGTGTGCAAAGTGCTGTCTGGTTTACTTTCTATCAGAGACAGAGAGATCTTTGAATACATGAAAATGGGTTCCCTTTGGTCAAGGGACCTCCCACACTTGTCCAGAGGCTATCCCTTCATTTTGACTGCTTTGCTTTGTTTTGGGAGACACACAGAGAACTCTTGTTTTTGGAGATGATATAAATGCAATTAAATTAACCCCACTTACATGGGAGTAAGCTCCATTGAATTCAATAGGACTTATTTCAGAGTAGACATTGTTAGGATTGAGACCTAAGGTTGTGGCCAAGCCCAATATAATTGGCTTGCTGGGTTCCCATGATCAGCTATTCTCTGTTAAATTTAATTAAAACAGGTGAGCCTGATTTCGTTTCATTTAAGTAAAGTTCTTTAAGATCCATGCATGTAAACACAGTCACACTTACAAGACTGATCCTACCATCTGCAGCAGGAGAAAACAAGCTTGTTTGATCTGACATGTGACAGCTCTTTAGATATTTGAAGATGGCTATCGTGTCTCCTCTCAGTCTCCTCTCTTCCAGGCTGAACATACCAACTGCCTCAACTGTTCCTTGTAAGGCTTGATTTCCAAACCCTTGGTTATTTTGGTTGCCCTCCTCTGTGTCCAGCTTGTCAATATCCTTCTTAAATAGTGGCACCCAGAACTGAACACAGTATTCCAGGTGTGGTCTGACCAAGGCAGAATAGAGTGGTACTGTTACTTTCCTTGATCTGGACACTAGATTTCTGTTTGATGAAGCCTAGAATAGTTCTTTTTTGCTGCTGCATCACACTGTTGACTCATGCTAAGCTTGTTGCAGATGTTGGTTGATTTTAACCTTGGTCTTCTACTGCATTCTGGAAAGAAGGCATAGAAGTAAATAAGTTGGGTTGGGGGACAATCTTTTTCCATAAGGCTGAATGTTTAGTGACCAATTCAGGCTCCAGTCCTATCTGGAAGGCATCCCTGTGGAATTTAGTGGGCCTTTAGTTCCGAGTAATATATGATTGTTGTGACATTAACCCACACGGTTCCACCTATGTTTAGGCCCACCTAAATGACCTCCTTGCCCACAGGCCACCCCAACAAGTCCAAGGGCTGCCATTCACCACTGGAAAGAGTTGATTGGCTGCTCATTGATTCTTTGTACGTGCAGTGGGAAGGTATGAGATGTGTCTGACTATGTGTGAGTGAAGCGAAATGATATGATCTGGGTCGATGACAGGTGAGGGAACACAGAATCCTTCCAAGGCTTTGCCCTGGTTGGCCTAGCTAAGAAACAACCCTGTTAGTCCACAAAGCTGTGTTTTCTGCCTGTTCCATTCCATCTTCTCCAGACTCCAGCTGAGGTGTTCAGTGACCTCAGAGGCCTATGCAGGAGAACATGTACTAGCTAGTCTAGATTTGGTCTAGATTTGGGTTTGTCCACACACAGGAAAGTCCATGACATCTACTACATTTCAGCAGCTGGTGAAAACAGCAGTGGCATTGGCGTTCGGCCCTTCACACCCCACACTTCAGAGTATTAGCAAGTTAAAACCTGTTGGCCAGATTGACAACCCACATCTCTAAGTTACAGCAACCTCATTTGAATGGGTTTGCCTAAGACAAGAGATATTTATAGGACAAATACTGCATGGGAGGCTATATTTAAAAATAAGTTCATGAATCCAGTTTTACAATCTCTGCAAAATCACATTGTTTCTAAGTTTTCCAGAAATACTTGAGCCAAATATGTGGAGACCAAACCCTTGGCAGTTAACAAACTCAAATACTTCAAGATAAAAGACACGGGAGATTTGTGTCCTTTCAGTTTTGTAGGTCTAACATACACAGTAAACATTAGTAAGTCTAATTAAAAGCTGTAAAAATGTCTTCTCTAATAATCTGTCTTGTGATTTGCAAGTATCAAATACAAGGAAGAAGATAAATAAAATCTACTCTTTGGCCTCCCTTTGGAGCACAGAGGTGTTGGTGTGGAATATTTCAGTATGCAACTCCAACAGGCCTCATTAGCTTGCCATCTGCCATGGTGCATAGATGCTAAAATGTTGTTATTGCAAGGTTCATTGAGCAGTAAAATTATATTTTTTTTGTAAAAAAAATATTTTAAGTAAAAAAAAATCCCTTGAAAGAGACAAGATGCCAAATTATGATTGAGGCTGTGATCTCATTAAAAAAAAGAAGGAAGGAAGATGCCACAGAATAAAACCTTCTATATCTCTACCTTTCTCACTACTGCTTGTATCCATATATCTATATCTCTGTCAGTTGGACTATCCCTAGAACTAAATTACAGAAGCTTCCAATTTGGATGATAAAGAATTGTCACACCAAAAGACAGATTGTACAAATTAACTTTGTCCTGATTCTGCGTGGAGCACAACTTTGGCATCCCAAGTCCAAGCTGTTGGTTCGTCTTCTTCCTGACTTAGTCACATGGGTGAGCTTACTCAGGTGGTGAATGGGATGCTAAAACGGTGTTTTGTACTGCTTTCCTAGTCTCTGTTGTTTTTAAAGTGACATACTATATTAGAGATGAAAAGGTAACCTTTGCATTAAGGTACAATGTCTCCATGAGCCAGAATTCTAATGATGCCCAGGAAAATATGCTTTATCCTAGTTATTTCTGCTCAGGACTCTTTTTACTTGTTTGTGGGGTATAAATGATTGGAGCTGTCAAAAAAAGTTGTTGTGCAGTTTCATTAAGGAAACTTTTTCTGAGCTATTTCTATTCATCATCAGTCGTAGGAAATTCTATACAAAGAAAGGAAAATTAATAGCTGCAGGAAGTCTTGTTAGTTGGACAGTTATCTGTAACTGTGAAAAAGATAGCTTTAGAAATATTTCTCTTTCTATTTATAAAAAGCAGCTACAGAGCCCTTGGGCTAAATATAAACAACATTTATTACTTACATTCCATATCTGTATAAAGAAAGGTATACAGTGCTATTTTTTTCTAGAAAAAGAGGTGCCAGAACTCACCATAAATGCCTCCCTTGTTCTCTTATATTGACAAGGGCGCCCACCTGAGAGGTGCTGAAACTGAGTTCCAGCGAGCTCCGGTTGAAAAAATCCCTGAAGATGATTCAACCCCCTTTGCAAATCAGGTTTATTGTCAAAATCTACAGACTTTCAGCTGTTCGCAATGGGCAAATCAAACAAAAGCAATTGAAAGAGCTCGACACAACGGATGCTTCAAGTGGTTTCCCTAAATTCAGATGAAATTGCAACCTAACCTATAAGGGCTTCTCCAGTCTTATCACCCTTCACAAACAAGGAGAAGGATACAAAAAGATAGTGAAGGCACTGGAAGTTCCTAGGGACACCACTGGAAGCATAGTTTGCAAATTCAAAGTTACAGGAACAGTGGTTACACTACCTGGACCATTGCACAGGTTCATCATAAGGCAGAGGGCTTCCAGGAGGGGCCTGGGGTGGAGGAGAAGAGTGGCCCTGGAACACCCTAAACTCAGGTTGTGGCACCTGCATAGCTGGAATCTCTCACCCCAGGCACCCAGTGATACCCTGGAGACTTGGCTTGCTCCACACCAGGGCTGGGTAATTCTCATGGAGAAGGTTGGGGTGTTTTCTAATACCGATGGAGGGCCATTCCATCAGCAAGGATTCTTTGAATGTGTAGCAGGATCCTTGCCCTACTGCCATGCCAACCCTGCTTTCTTCTGTTGTGAATAAAGATTTGGCCCAATTTTTCCCCAGCTCTGTGTCCTGCCTAGTTATTTCACTGTTGTCACAGAGCACCAAACTGTCCTTGCCAGGACAATTATATTATGCCTAGAGTACCTCAATCTTCTTAGAGTGCGTAATTGATTTACCAAGGTACATACTGTAGACTTGAACTAGACATTAGGGCACATTATTATTATTATTATTATTATTATTATTATTATTATTATTATTATTATTGTTGTTCCATCTTCATCTGAAGTTCACAGAGCAGTTTACAATGTAAAAATACAAATCAAGAACACAAAATAAATAATAAAACAAAACAAAAATAATAATCCAATAACCCCCTTCCCACAAACACATTTAAAAGTCCATAGAATGCTCAATCAGTCAAAGGCCTGGTTACAGAGAAATGTTTTCACCTGGTATGTAGTGAATGAGCCAGGGGAGAGCATTCCCAGACCCTCTAACATGTTGCGGCAGAAAACCAGGAAACCCATATTCCAGGGCTGTGCTCCTGTATAAGTCACATGACCTGCGTGAGAGCACGGTGCCCCCAAAAGTATGGGTTTTTTTAAATCAATGTGCTCTCACATGTTTTCAGGTGCCGTGTTCTCATGCCCCCCCCCCATTTGAGGTCCCAATTTAATCAGCACAGTTGAGTGATATGCATTCCACAAACGGAGCCACTGCAGAAAAGGCCCATTCTTGTGTTACCACTCTCAGGACCTTTTGTGAAGGAGGCACATGAAGAAGGACCTCAAATAAAGATTACAGGCTCTGCATCAGTTCATAAGCAGAGAGGCAATCCTTTGGGTCCTGTGGTCCTGTGCCATTTAAGGCTTTATAGGTCAAAACCAGCACATTGAATTCAGCCCAAAAAATTCTCCTTGTTAAAATTCATCTTATTTGCTTTGGCCCAGTTGTCTAATCTGTTAAGGTCATTTTGAAGTGTGATCCTGTCCTCTGGGGTATTAGCCACCCCTCCCAATTTGGTGTCATCTGCAAACTTGCTCAGGATGCCCTCAAGCCCATCATCCAAGTCATTGATAAAGATGTTGAATAAGACTGGGCCCAAGACAGAACCCTGTGGCACCCCACTAGTCACTTCTCTCCAGAATGAAGAGGAGCCATTGATGAGCACCCTTTGGGTTCGGTCAGTCAGCCAGTTACAAATCCATTGAATGGTAGCATTGTCTAGCCCGCATTTTACCAGCTTCTTTACAAGAATATCATGGGGCACCTTGTCAAAGGCCTTGCTGAAATCAAGGTATGCTACATCCACCGTGTTCCCTTCATCTACCAGGCTTGTAATTCTGTCAAAAAATGAGATCAGATTTTCAGAAACCCATGCTGACTTTTAGTGACCACAGCGTTCCTTTCTAGGTGCTCACAGACTGTTTGCCTAATGAACTTCTCTAGAATCTTTCCTGGTATTGATGTCAGGCTGACTGGGTGGTAATTGTTTGGGTCCTCTCTTTCCCCCTTTTTGAAAATAGGGACAACATTTGCCCTCCTCCAGTCTGCTGGGACTTCACCTGTTCTCCAGGAATTCTCAAAGATTACTGCCACTGGTTCTGAAATCACCTCTGCCAGTTCTTTTAATACTCTTGGGTGTAGTTCATCTGGCCCTGGAGACTTGAATACATCTAAACTAGCCAAGTATTCTTGTACTATCTCCTTACTTGTTCTGGGCTATGTTTCTCCTGCTGAGTCATCTGCTCCATATTCTTCAGGTCGGGCATTGTTTTCTTTTTTGGAGAAGACTGGGACAAAGAAGGCATTGAGGAGTTCTGCCCTTTCTCTGTCCCCTGTTCGCATTTCACCATCCTCTCCTCTAAGTGACTCCACTTTTCTTTTTTCTTCCTTTTGCTACAGACATACCCATAAAAGCCCTTTTTGTTGCTTTTAACCTCTCTAGCAAGCCTGAGTTCATTCTGTGCTTTAGCTTTTCTGACTTTGTCTCTACACGTGCTGGC
Organism: Zootoca vivipara; assembly: GCF_963506605.1. Classification (NCBI taxonomy): domain Eukaryota; kingdom Metazoa; phylum Chordata; class Lepidosauria; order Squamata; family Lacertidae; genus Zootoca; species Zootoca vivipara. Next base: position 4,846,393 of record NC_083279.1, on the reverse strand, counting down.
TATTTGTTTGAATTCCTCTCTGGTGGTTTCCCCCTTTTTCCATTTTTTGTACATATCCCTTTTAAATCTTAACTCAGTTAAAAGTTCTTTAGATAGCTACCCTGGCTTCTTTAGGCACCTTCCATGTTTCCATCTCATTGGTATTGCCTGAAGTTGTGCTTTTAATATCTCCCTTTTAACAAACTCCCAACCATCATGAACTCCCTTCCCTTTTAGTATTACTGTCCATGGGATTTCACCCAGCGTTTCCCTAAGTTTTCTGAGGTCTAGAATTTGAGTCTTAGTATGCTTGGTTGCTCCTTTCCACTGTATAATAAATTCCAGAAGAAGAAGAAGCAGTGCTGGATTAAACCCTGTGGAGGTCCCTAGGAAGTCGAAATATCGGGGGAGGGGGGGACTCATGCACACTCTAGTGGGATCATATCCAAGTAAGAAAGCTTGATTGTAATTTCCTTTCAATATCAAATCAATCTTATTTTGATCTGTTGCCATGGGGCTCCTAAAAGGCGTGGGGCCCATAGGCTGGTGCCTACTCTCCCTATTTGGTAATCTGGCATGGAGAAGGAGGATATCTGGAGTTGGTATCTACAGTGCAGCTTCATGTTTGCCAAAATTTGCTAGCTTTGGCTTTAGATAACTGAAAAAGCAAGCAGATTTCCCATTTGTGTCCTTCCCTCTTGACCTTGGCAAGTTCCCCTTCCCCAATTCTTAAAGTGGTAATTGGACAAATCCTTAGTATGACATCAATACCTGTCAGTTGAGCCTCTTCCCATTTTATTTGCCCTTTTATCAACAAATCCAATATATGGTGTCCTTTTGGAGCCAAGTTCAGCAAGGCAAATATCTAGGAATTGCTACACTACTTGGTTTGATCATCTTAATTTGCTCTAGACACAGAATCGTAACAGCTTCCTAGGATATACACAGCTGCTTGGAGAAGAATCTGATAAAGCTGCAGTCAACACTCTTCCATAATGCAATTGAGAAGACAAATATCAACAATAGAGTGCATATTACTCTAGCAGTTTAACTTTTTTCCCCTTCCAAAGACACTCCACATCCATCATCAGTTAGTATCAAGAAATGTCAAGATAGCTTAGAGATACAGATGAAACTTCTCAAGGATACAAAGAGAAATGTGACACAACTCTGAAATGTTGTAACCTATTGCTGGATTTTTGATCTTACAAAACCTATATTGTTTGCATCCTGCAAACTGAGGGGAGAGGGAACAAAATGCTTTATAGTGGTCTGCGCTGAAACACACCAATTTTGATTTAGAGTGACACATTATTTATTAGCCCGATTGTCACACGATAATGCCATCTGAAGACCATGCATTACATGAGTTACTCTGACAGCACACCATTATTTAGGCTATAAATACTGGCTTGAGAATCTTAAACCCATCATATATGTTCATAGGAAATAGCAAGGCATTTTTCAAAATGGAATAAAATAGCAATCCATGTCAAATTGTTCTGCATGCATTGTAAGACTAATTTGGCATTCATCTGTATCTTAATGATAGGTGCTTGCCAATGGACAGGTAGAGAAGCCTTATTATTTATAGCAGTAAAAATGCCAAGCATTCAAATATTCCTCTGCACCAGAAACTCGCTTATCATGAGGCTATACCAACATAGTGCTGGTTCCTGTAGTACATAGGCAAGGAAATAGAGGTCTCAGAAATGCCCCAAAGTACTCTGAGAGACTGGTACAGTGCAGGATAAAGAATCACAGCAAAGTTGACTGTTAGGTGTTTTGTTTCAGGGTGAATCAACAATTTCACTTCAGATTTTATTTTCAGTGAAATTTCAGATAGATTAAACTTTAATTCATCCTCCATCCTTAATGGCAAGTGATTTATCACAGTGAAGATGAATATATATTGCAACCTCGCAAACAAATATTTCACTTAAAGCAGCTTTGGCTGTTCTAAAGATAATTAGAAGTGCAAGAACCTCATGTTTCCTGTGCTTCCATCTCTCCATCTTGTGGAAAGTAAATCTTTGTGTGAACCAGTGGAGGTTTTGTCTGCAGATTTCCGCACGACTGGTTGACCACTTTCTCCTGCCAGTGGATTTACTTTGCAGAGGAGAACATCTGCACACCATGCCCATTACGTCACATTTGACAAGAGATTTCCCTGTGTAAATACAAAAATCTGAATTGCATTCCTACTTGAAGAAGTGGCACCGGGGGGGGGGGGATTCAAAGTGGTGCAGAGAGGACACACCATGCTAGAAAAGTTCACATATTCACCAGTAACTGTATGGATCTTTTCAGTTATATAGACCAGGACTTGACAAAGCGTGCCCTCTAGATACTGATAATCTATATTAATAGTGGACTTGATTATCAGTCAAAATGCTGGTGAGTGTTTTTTTTTCCACATGCTTAATTTCATAAAGTATGGTTCATATTGTTATAATTTAGATTTCTTCACCATGAGGACCTGGGGCAGGTTCACAATAATTCCAAAATACAATATTAAAATCCGTTAAAACCAATTACAGCTTTAGGGCAGGTCTTGTAAATATACCTGAGGGGTCAAAGTCCTGGATAAAAATGTATTTCTTCAGCATATTAGGAAAACCATATAACAAAGATGCCAGCTGCATAGTTGAGGACCCTCTCCCGAGATGCTATCCATACAAACTTCTGAGGGCAGCAGAATGGCCAAGAGTCCCCCCCCCGGATCATAACCCCCCAAGTGGGTTTGTAGGAAAGGATGCTATCTTTCAGATAGTGAGACCTAAGTCATTTCGAGCTTTAAATACTAATGCGAGCATCTTGAATTGGGCCCAGAAACAACCAGTTCCTTTGTTGTAAATTATGTGCACGTTCAAGACGTGGCTTGGAAATTATGTGCATTTTCAAGAGTGCGTTGGAATGCCGCTCCAAATGTGCATGCTGATTATTACTGCTTAGAATGGAAAGTACATACAAATGCACTTCTGAATGTAGACTTGTCTAATCTTTCTGCTTCGTTGCTTTTAATAAGATACATGTTCTGAGGTAAATCTGAATACATATAAAATAAGTTATTTATATGTGCAACTAAGGGCTACTGCCACTGCTTGCATTTTCTCACCAGCCTGCTTACCCCCACCCACTTGCCAACCCCCACCTCACCCAACCCTAAACCCTCACTGCTTCTTCAACCCCCATTCCCTCACATCTCCTTCAGGATAGCTGTCTTCTTCTGCTGCTTCTTCTTTGGCGAGTAAGATTGTCTTCCATAAACACTATTTTAACAATGGGTCCGTAAGTGACAGTGGAGGCCAATTCTGGATCCACACGTCCTTCCACAGTGGGGACATTGGTTTCCAGGTGGGAGTTAATCACGGTGTGGATTTGCCAAGCGTGCCTTCCTCTTAGCACGTTTCTCCCTTGTGTCCTGAGATCAAGTTTCTTCAAAGCCCATGACACCTTTGTTAAAGGCTGTTCTCCAACTGGAGCGCTTGCAGGCCAGTGTTTCCCAGTTGTCAGTGTTTATACTACATTTTTAAAGATTTGCCTTGAGACAGTCTTTAAACCTCTTTTGTTGACCACCAGCATTACGCTTTCCATTTTTAAGTTCGGAATAGAGTAGTTGCTTTGGAAGACGATCATCAGGCATCCGCACAACATTCCCCCCAAAAAGGGGCTGTTGGAGACACATACCTACCATAAAATAGTATTTCTCATGGTAATTTTAATTTTAGCTATTATTATTATTATTATTATTATTATTATTATTATTATTCAACTTGCATGTGTGTAATTCTCTCCTTAATGGCTATATATTCAATTACTGCATAGAAAGTCTTCCTGCTTCAGTTTTCAGGTCAAAATAATGCTGTGTAAGTGAAAAGATATAATAATAGAATGTAGATCTTTTTTCAAATCCTTTTTGCTGCCATTTCCCCCACATCTGTTGTTGTTGTTTGGTGTCTTTCTTATGGTTGTGGCTTTGCCTGCTTCAAAGAGTCAACACAAGCAATCCAGGAACATGTAGTGCAGAAGTCATCATGGCGCTACAATAAGATCTGTCAATGTGATGACATTACTGAGGGTGAAGACAGTGCTTCTTAGATTACTAACATACAGTAGGTGATCATTAAGGTAAAGGTAAAGGGACCCCTGACAATTTGGTCCAGTCATGACCGACTCTGGGGTTGTGGTGCTCATCTCGCGTTATTGGCCGAGGGAGCCGGCGTACAGCTTCCAGGTCATGTGGCCAGCATGAGAAAGCCGCTTCTGGCGAACCAGAGCAGCACATGGAAACGCCGTTTACCTTCCCTGCTGTCTGTAGCGGTTCCTATTCATCTACTTGCACTTTGACGTGCTTTCGAACTGCTAGGTTGGCAGGAGCTGGGACCGAGCAATGGGAGCTCACCCCGTCACAGGGATTCGAACCGCCGACCTTCTGATCAGCAAGCCCTAGGCTCAGTGGTTTAACCCACAGCACCACCTGGAAATACACAATCCCTGTCCATGTCTTTAGCCTTTATTTTTAGCCAGAAAGCACCACATATTTACTCTTCTTCCAGCTTTTTACTAAAGATATTTGCTCTTACTCAAGTTTTGTTGGAACTGGCAATTGCAGCTGTGAGAAGAAAACGTTCAGTCAAAGAGGTTGTCTACTCTGACGCAGATATCATGCAGCTCATCCATTTTTTTCAACACAGGCAGTTAGATTAGTCGGGTTTCTAAACTGACAAGCTGTGGAGAGAAAATGTTTGTACTGGTGACAGATGGACAAGGTCAGTATGAAATAGTAAGCCTCCAGGACAGCCACTTTCAGAAACCCTTGCTTACTCAAAACTGAATCCCACTGAATGCAGTGGAGATGCTTCCAGGCAACTGTGCATAAGATTGCCATGTTAGGGTACGTCCATCAAAGCCTCAGTAGGGTCAGGTTTAACTGTGATGTCTAGTGTGACATGGTTCCCAGAGGAATTCTGCTAGAGTGAGTGACTTTGTGTTCAAGAGATCTGCTCCTCCGCCCGGTGGGGAGGAGTTGCGGTGGATCACGTGACCACCCCCTCCCCTCCAGGGCCGGGGATGTTGTTTCATGCCGCCCGGGGGGCATCCCGGCCACGTCATCCACCGGCCAGCCAATCAGCTGGTTGGGGGGGGGGCGTGGGCGGGCCCCGTTTAAACAGCCGCGCAAGCCGAGAGGCTCCCTCTTGGCTCGTGTCCTAGTGTTTTTATTCCTCCTTGAGGGGGTGGTTGCGGGGTCTGGGGTCTCGACATGCAATAAGTGATTTCAGGCTACACCACTGATGGATTCGTCCAGATTAAAGTTCATCCATCCCAAAAGCTGGGCGTGGGTAATGAAAGGACACCTCAGAATACAGTTCTACCAAGTTATGCTGTCCCATGGAAGGTGGAGCAAGCTTGTTTTCTCCTGCTCCAGAGGGCAGGACCAAAACCAATGGATTCAAGTTACAAGAAAGGAGATTCCATCAGGAAGAACTTTCTGACAGTAAGAGCTTTTTGACAGTGGCGTGGAAGACCTCAGAAGGTGGTAGGCTCTCATTCCTTAGTGGTTTTTAAGCAGAGGTTGGGTGGCTATCTTTCCTGGATGCTTTAGTTGAGATTCCTGCAGGAATGGGGTGGGTGGGTGGGTGGGGGACCGGGTTGAGGGCCTGGACCATCTATTAAGATGATCCAACTAAGCACCCTGTTCTCCTGCTTGATGATGGTTCTCCCTTAACAAAGAGCCCAAGTGTGCACATTCTATTCCCTGTTATCTCAGCAAATGGGACCACACATTTGTCAAGATTAAAATCTAGCTTCGTCCTACATTTAAAATATACATGACAGTATTGGAAGTATATGAGCAGAACTGGGGCTGAATTTACAAGAAGAGGGATTATGAATGTATTTTGCCTATAAATGCTGTAACACTCCATGGCCGCATTAATCTTTAACAGTTAATTAATTCAGTCATTTAATTTAAATTAAAACATTATTGTACACCAAAATATAGTGTCTTGATGCAGTTAAGTAATATGAGGGTTATTTCAGTGTGTGTGCATAATCCAATACGACATGCAATAAATGTGCTACTACACCCTAACAAATACATTAAACTCGCAAAGAGTTTCGGGGGCTTAACTTGAGCTTAGCAAAATAACTGTAGTAGGTTGATTTGTATGTCAGTTAATGGCCCCCAAATTAGCATGTTAATAGGCATTTATTTTATTATAGCGGGAATTATCTAGCCAGTTGCTAATTAGAAGTACTTAAAACATCCTTTTAGCTTTCTGGGAAAGAAGTGATGCATTTATGACCTACTTAATTTTTAGATAATGATATGGTAACTTGATTTATGTCTCAAATGTATTGGATCTGAGCAGTTAGATCGATATTTTACTATCCCTAATAAGGTTTTATTGAAGTGAAATTAAAGGTATACTTCCACAACATTGGGTATTAGAAAAGTTTTGAATCCCTGTTTGCCCTTGTAGTGTATATATATAGAGTTTAAATATTCCAACTCTACAATTCTATGATTTCCTTGGGCTTTATTGCATTATCTCTCTCTGAGACTAGCTAAACGTCTTATGCTGACAATCTTAATCTTATGAAATCAAAGGAGGAACACTGAAGTGTTTACACCACTTATGACCTATCAATGTATTGCAACCTCCAGGGAGATTGGCAAACTTGATGGCATTAGTAACTTGATAAGTCACAACATGTGCAGTATTGACATGGCTATGGAGAGATGGTATGGACCGGCAGCTAAGAATGAGAAGCCCACAGTTCAAATCTTGACTCAGTTTGGGACTTACTGAGTATTGCTAATCCAGCTACTCTGTGAAATGTGGTGGTGGCAATATTCAGTTTATTTACAGGGTTGTTCAAAGGACTGCCAATTGAGATATCATGTGAAACACTTGCAACACATGAGATGCCCAGTGTAAATCTAATCATTGTTATGATGATCTGCAACCATCAGCTATCCAGCATATGGCTTCTGCTTGTGCAAAACAATCAGGACTGAACATGTGCTGGCTATTCAGAAAAGCTGAAATTTGAGCCGCTGTTTGGTGGGGAAGGATTGAATCCAGCACAGTTCCTTTCCAGAAGTGGCCGGTGAAGAGGAATGCTGCTGCAGTGCCCCCCTCCCCGCAGGGATGTCACTGCCACTTACCTAGATTGGGTGGGGCAGAGTAGCAGCAAGGGCAGAGCTGTGAGAACACATCAGTGGGAGCACTGCATTGGCACCACTGGTGCATTCACACAGTCTCAAACGTCCTTGCACCCTGTCCCGCCTTTCCCCTGTGCCCCATTGCAGAAAGCCACAGTGACGCCACTCTCCACTCTGCTCCTCTCCATTCCTATCTTAGGATTCCAGCTTCTTAAAGGGCTCCTCAAGCCCAGCCAAAACAACTGAAATCAGGAAGATGAATTCCATGTGCAGTGTTTTTTTCCTGGGGGGTACTCAAGAGTATTCAGCACTGGCACCATTTTTTCTAGAAGAAAAGCACTGCCCATGTGCAACATTGAATCATGCACATGCTCTTCACCCAGCCAGGGATGCAAACATAAGACTACTTCCAGATTGGAGTGATAGTTGTTATGAACATACTAGCTGTTGTCCTCATTGCAGTAGTAACACAATATAGTTCTCCTCTTTGTGTGTCGAGGCTTACCAGAAATTACCTTAAATAACTCACAACTGACACGAGAATTATGGTTTGTTTTTTGGCAATTAATTTAGGCCACAACTTTATTTAATTACACAAATTTAATCCGAGTGTTGGCTTAGGCTTTTGGTTATCCACTCATCCTTCCTTAAGAAGGACTATCACCATCTGTCCACTGAGGACAGGACTCAACTCATCTGTCCACTTGGGACAGGACTCAATCATCTGTCCCCTTCGGACAGGACTCACCTCATCTGCCCACTTGGGGGCAGGACTCACTTCAGCTGTCCCCATGGGACAGGACTCACCACTGTCCGCTTGGACAGTACCTGCTCCGACTTCCTGAAGGGAAGTCAAGTGAACATCCCTGGGAGAGGAGGTGGCTGAGCCCAGACATTCCCTCCTCTCTTTTTCCAAGAAATGTTCCCCAAGGCTCTTACTCTTATAATTGGGCCCACCATCCCCGCCAATGGCGGGATGGTAAGGACAAGAGCGTAAGCCCCGAGATTCCTTTAACGGAATACTTCTATATGGAGCAAAAGGTGTGGGGAGGTAGGCATCTAGAAGCCACACCCCTCTTCCAACCGATTAACCAACCAAAAGCCTAACCGACAACCTAACAAGTTGTGACAATTTGCTAATGCAGTAGGCGAAAACCAAGAGGCAAGGCCAATCAGCCAATTGGAAAAATTCCTACTGGCCCCTGAATACAGGCGGCCCCGAAGGCAATAGAAATGTCATGCTAACCTGCAAAGAAAAAAGGGCGGGTGGGAGGGGATTCAAACGCCAAAGGCAAAAGTGATTCTAAAATGGAGGGCAAAAGCTTAAAAGGGGGATCCTTCAACCAATTACAATTCCCAGATTTGCATGTCCACGCCCCCATTACTCAGCATGACCTGTGGCCTAGGCTAGAACCCAAACCTTATATTAAATTTCCTAGCAGCCCTACCACAATCCGCTTTATATTATATGATATAAACCGCTTTGTTAAAATGATTTCTGGAGGCGGAGGGAAATTAAGAAGCATTCTATAGTCCTAACAATGTTTACATGCAAGAAATTGCATTGAAATCAATGAAGTTTGCTTCCAGGAGTTATTGCTTTGAACCTAGAGAAGTGAAATATATTTTTCTGCAGCTCATGAACATTTACATTACTGAAACAGGAAAAATTCCCAGCATATAAGGCAGAACTATTAGCAGTGTATACATGCAATCCAGAAGGTGACACAACTGAGTCAGTGATTATTACTTTTGTTCCAGGAAACTTAGGGACTAGTACTTATAGGGGGGAAAATTGAGACACCTGCCTGTTTCCTCTCTGAATGTCTTACTTATAAAATCATGGTTATGCAGAGGGGGTTAAGTTCTCAAAAGCATCAGTCATATTCAAACCTACTTTGGATGGTTAGTTCATGTTTGTAAGAGAAATTGAGTTTCTCTTTCACTCCATGATATTGCAATCCATATTGTGCCAGTCTTTAAAATCTTGCAAATGTGCCCTGTTAAGAAAAGCTCAGTGATGAACCGGCCTGAGGTCAATTGGTCTAATTCTTCCAAAGTGAGCAGGAGCATCCAAATTCACAAAGAATTCTGCTTTACTGACATCTTCTTGCAGCACATCAAGTGCAGGTGAAGAAGAGTCCGCAACCTATTGATGCTGTGTGTTCCACTGCCAGACACCTCATGCTGTTGGGAAGTTCTCCCTAATGTTTACTCCAAATCCCTTAGTGAATTTTAAACCCATTGGTTGAGGTCCTGCCACCTCTTCTCCAGTCCAGGATCAACATATGCAGCTCCAGCCTCCCTCATAGTGAACTTGGTTCCCAGATCATACACAATCTTTGCTGCCTTCCTCCAGACATGCTACACTCTGTCAATGTCCTTCTTAAACTGATGATGGGAATTGGACATACTGAGATCTCGCTAAAGCAGAATAAAGTCGTACAATTCCTGGACACTAGTCTTCTGCTGATGCCATTTTAGACATCAGATTATACTGATGATTCTTGTTTAGTTTACGGTTTACTTAAAAAAAACCTAGGTCTTTTTTTACATATACTGCTGTTACCTATTCTATATTTGTGCCTCTGTGCTTGCCTCACACTTCCCTTAACTGGACAGGAGCTAGACACGACAATATCACAATTAAACTTGAAAAAAGTTGGGGCAGGCTGAGGAGGGTTGGTATTAAGAAACTCCAACAAGGCACACGTGAGAGGAAGTAAAGCGTGGATCATGCCCATGATGTCTTAAGGAAATTAGGCTATCACATTTGTTATGGACTGCAATCTAGAGTAATCACCGTTCACAACAGCTCTGAATATATCTCTGATTTTCAGTTGTAAGATTTAGGTGTACATATAATGAGCAATTAATTTTCTGATGTCAGAATTTTTCCTGACTTGAGGCCACTGCGAATAAATATAAGCAAGCAATGTGTATTCTTGCTGTCAATACCATCAATGATGATCCTTTGAATTTTTTCCACACTTTTTGATGAAGCACCTAATCTAGATCAGGAAAGAAATGACCTTTCATTGATTAGCAGTTAATTGCCTTTTGTCTTTCTATCAAATCTGCAAGGCTGTTGACCTTTTGAAGAACAAGGAGTAACTGTCAAGCAAGTGACAGAAATGTCTTCATGAAAATATTTCTAAGCAGAATTCCTGGTTATTTCTCTCCATGTTGCATTGCTGTGAAAATAGCTAAGTTATAGTAGCTTTGTGTTATTTAATATTTCAACTTAAATGCCTACATTTTAAAATTCAAATATACATTCTGCACAGTATTTAAAAAAAATCAATTAGCAGCTGGTAGTTCAATGACCCCAAATAGCTGACATTTTCAAAGGCACCAGATAACATCATGTTTAAATGTATCTCTCAGCTCCTGCTTTCAGGAAGATAGATCATGCCCAATGCTTAATAAAAAATACATACAGTTACCTGAGAACAGACATACATAAGGCTGCATTGTTAAGAAAGTAGACATTTTCTTGAGTTTATAAAAGAATCCCTTCTGTTATCATCATCATCATCATCATCATCATTTCTATATAGGGCAAGAGAGACAAACAAGGGACAAAATGATATGTCCTTGCATTGTACACAGGCTCATAGCTAACTGCGAATTAAAGTGGATCTATTAAAGCTAAATGTAAAGGTACCCCTGACTGCTAGGTCCAGTCACGGATGACTCTGGGGTTGTGGCAGCTCATCTCACTCTATAGGCCGGGGGAGCCGGTGTTTGTCTGCAGACAGCTTCCGGGTCATGTGGCCAGTATGACTAAGCCGCTTCTGGACAACCAGAGCAGTGCACGGAAATGCCGTTTACCTTCCCTCCAGAGCGGTACCTATTTATCTACTTGCACTTTGAACTGCTAGGTTGGCAGGAGCTGGGACTGAGCAACGGGAGCTCACCCCGACATGGGGATTCGAACCGCCAACCTTCTGATCGGCAAGCCCTAAGCTCTGTGTTTTAGACCAAAGCACCATGCGCGTCCCAAAGTGTATCTATTACCTGACTACAATTAGACTTCTGTTATGGTTTCTCACGCACACACACACATCCACAGTATTATTTTTACTCCATTCTTCAGTCATGCTGTAGCAGATTACATAAATTACATTAATCATGTCATATCATAACATGGCATACAAAATAATGGACAGAATTATGGACTTATAAATTCCATAAATTTCAATGGTCAGAGTTTTAAGCATGCTTTTATCACCCCTCCCCCTTAAACCAATGAATTGAATTCCCAAAATGTGTCCTTCCTCACGTGAAAAGCCTTATTTGCTCATGAAAGGGCCATTTCCAACTTAGGTGAAGAACATTGCCCTCCCTTTCCCTCCCTCCTTGGTGCTGCAAGGGGAGGCATAAATTGCTCTTGCCAGAGGTCTGCTTCACGAATGTCCTTCCATATCCACCTCATTCTATCCCCAATCCCCATATGAGACAGCCGCATATTCCTGCATTGCAGGGGTTGAACTAGATGATCCTCAGGGTCCCTTCCAGTTCTACAGTTATTCTATGATTCTCTCACCATCCTGAAATTAAGCTTAGGTTTCAATGTAACCCTGGTACTTTAGTTTTGCAACACAACCCCTGCACTGTGAGATATCATTCCCATGCAGAATAGTTAACAAAACAGCACTTACTAATTTCTCCTTCTGCTCACAGGAGGAGACCATCCAAACCAATGGGCAATGACTATATTCCATTAGCAAAAACCTGCTAGTAGGGTTGCCAGACTCAATAGAGGACAGGACTTCTGTGCCTTTAATTGCCCTGCTCTCTTTTGAGTCTGGAAACCTTAAAGAGAAACCAGCAGACCCTTTGCTTGGAAATTAAACAAAGGTTCTGCTGGTTTCTCTTTATGGTTTCCAGACTCAAAAGAGAGCAGGGCAATTAAAGGCACAGAAGTCCTGTCCTCTGTTGAGTCTGGCAATGCTACCTGCTGGTTTAACATCAGATGTAATGCTACCTCATGTTGACTCAAGCTTCAGAAAACTTGAATATTGGAATAAATGAAAGTTACTTTACTCACATGACAAACTTTCTATGCTTAACTCTCTGACATTGTTCACAATTGCAAGCAACACCATAATCCTAAAATTTCTACACTTTAAGAACTGCATTAATTTATATTCTGCATAAACATATACAGTTAAAAACCCTTTAAAATGATGTGTGTGTGTGTGTGTGTGTGTGTGTGTGTGTGTGTGTGTGTGTCTTTAAATTGTTATATTTATACAGCTATATATAAAACACATGCACACACAACTCAGTTTCCTGGCCAGAAGTAAGGACACCATTGTGGATTTTCAGTGTTTGACAATGGGAACTCTAAAAATGTCATGCCTGTTTTTGTGTTGGCTGATATAATGAGCTGTCTGAGTTTGTGTGTGCTCAGCTACTTTTCTTGGAAACCTCTATAGGGAGTGCCATTGACCTTGCAAGTAGCCTCTGAGACTGTCACATTATTCTGCTGCTTACCAGCTGGATTTGGCCTATTGGCACTGTGATCTTAAAAGCAATTATGGTGGAAGGATAACTGTGTGGAGACAGCTGGAAAGAATAATGGGGGCTGCACCATGGAGGGTTGGGAAGATTGCCATAGGGTAAAGGAGATACGTCCTGAATTTAAAAGCAAGTGGAAGTATGGGCAAGGGAGGAAGAAGGCAGGCCTGGAGGCAAGGGAGCAATGGCGACGGGGCAGAGGTAGCTCCACCATGAGCATCACATCCTATGGGTGGTTGTGAATATCAAGAAATAGCTGAGACTATTTTCATAACACAATTATGGGGTGAGGTATGGATAGGAACAAAGCATATTGCATGCTAACCCTTTTGCATTCCACACGGAATAGCTCTTGTCCAACTTGACTCTGAAGAATTAGCAGAGCTCCATGCTTTAATCGCTAGATTAAGCAACCAATATCATAGCTGACTAATTGGAGGCGACCAATTTTAACCAGTAATGTGAAAATGTAATCTGAAAAGTGTTGAGTCAAGGGAGCACATTTATTTATTTATTGGAAGCTACTTAGATTGGTAGATGACCTTTATTTATAACAATGACAAGAAAAGGTGCATTTTGTTAGCCATGAAAATATAATAATAATAATAATAATAATAATAATAATAATAATAATAATAATAATAAACAACCTGACTTTTAGACTGACCTGGAAAGCAAGTTAGCAGGTGCAGAGGAGTATCTGGTTAGGGAGGCTGTAACCCTTAGGGTGATTTAAATGTTGTTAGTGAGTACACATGTGTATTTGAAAGAGCACATTGCATTACAGGTTGCAGCTATTCAATAATCAGGTCAGTCAGTATAAACTTTCTATTTCACAAGTGGGGCATACAGCAGGATGTCCCAGGTTATCATTAACGCCCTAACAGAAGTGCCTAGATCAGGATTCCAGCCCAAAAAACCTGCTTTCTTCTGGGATACTGGAAGTGGATTTGGTTGCTCAAGCAAAGCAATTCATACACACAAACGCACACACATACCTCTACCTGATTTCCATTTTTCTTTTTTAGCTAACACTCAACATGTTCAGTGTTCTTTGCACTATGGTTTTTTTGTGTGTTTGTTTGTTTTGTTTAGGGAAGATCAGCGTTTCTGACTTACATTTTTTGTGCTACTGCAAATCTTGGTGTTCCCCCAGGCATCCCCAAGAGGAAATATCTCCCTCTTTTTTCTCCTTGGTCGGGCTTCCTCAAACTAGGCCTTCCGGATGTTTTGAGACTACAATTCCCATCATCCCTGACCACTGGTCCTGCTAGCTAGGGATCATGGGAGTCGTAGGCCAGAAACATCTGGAGGGCCGAGTCTGAGGAAGCCTGTCCTTGGTGGTTAAGCTTTTGTTTTGTGAGTAGAGTGGATTGTAGCCCTGGGCTGCTCTGACCCCTGGGTTCCATGCCTCTGGGTGGGTGTGCTCTTGAAAGTGAGCCCAATGTGACCTTTTGGGGGACCAGATAAGTCCCAGTTCTTGACCAGCAGAGGACCACGATTTGTCCCTTCCTCACTACACCTCTGTTGATCCTTCCATTAATATAGTCAGAACAACAGGAATGGTAGATGAGAGATCTTTGGAGAGTGAAAGGTATATTGCCAGTTTGATCGTCCCAAATTGAGTCACAAAACATGAAAGTGGTGTAACCAAGCAAGCTAAATGTCTATATAAGAGAAAAGGTACTCTTTGAAGAAAGCTGATAAACACCATAGTACAGACAGACACCAGGAGTGGCTGATTCAATGAGGTGGTGCCCCGGGGCAACCCTATTCTGCTGTTTACTGGGATGATGCAGAACTTGGATGTGTCAGTGGAGAGGGTGGGGCTGCCTAGGTGCACGTAGAATCATAAAGTTGGAAGAGACCACAAGGGCCATTCAGTCCAACCCCCTGCCAAGCAGGAAACGCCATCAAAGCATTCTTGACATATGCCTGTCAAGCCTCTGCTTAAAGACCTCCAAAGAAGGAGACTCCACCACACTCCTTGGTAGCAAATTCCACTGCCCAACAGCTCTTACTGTCAGGAAGTTCTTCCTAATGTTTAGGTGGAATCTTCTTTCTTGAAGTTTGAATCCATTGCTCCGTGTCCGCTTCTCTGGAGCAGCAGAAAACAATCTTTCTCCCTCCTCCATATGACATATATTTGAACATGGCTATCATATCACCCCTTAACCTTCTCTTCTCCAGGCTAAACATACCCAGCTCCCTAAGCCGTTCCTCATAAGGCATCATTTCCAGGCCTTTGACCATTTTGGTTGCCCTCTTCTGGACACGTTCCAGCTTGTCATGTGCACCAGAGGAAGCACCAGATTGGCTCTGCAAGTGCACCTACACAACCCAGACCACACACACACACACACACACACACACACACACACACGTCCCACCCCTACACCATTTTAGTGGTCTCCCACACTGGCCACAATGATTCTTACTATACACCTCCAGCTCAAGCGCCATTCAGGGTAGAAACTCTTCCCCACTTAGCTAAAGTGTAGCAAATCCCTGGTGGTCATTTCTCATGCACAAGAAGCCTACACTGAGACGCCTCCTCTGGGAGTGTTTCTCTTGTTTGTGCAGGAATAAGTAGTACTGCTGAGCTCTTATTGGATAATAGGGACAGTGCTTACTCTACATGCCTCATTCATCCAAATCCACCTCATCCCATTACCATTTCCCTGTTTTTCTGCATGTAGACAGAAAAGTGCTGAGTGCGTTTATATTGTTTAATTTGACACAGTGCACTTCAGCGTGTCATCCTTTTTCGCTTTGATGTTCCTGATCATTTGAACTAAGAAAATGATAACAGGCACCACTAAATCCCTTTACCTTTTTTTTATCTTGTCATTAGCTGAACCAGCCCCCCAACTGGTGAAGTGCAAGCAAGGGTCAAGGTGAAGATTTAGGTGGTGTCTGTCAGCAAAGAATATATTTTTGTTTACTCCCTGCCAATACCATTATAGAGCAGGGAATAAATTGGAGCTGTAGATTCTCAAGGTAAAGAAAAGCCTGCTTCGTCAGGCTTGTAAGTTATAGATACTCAGGGACCACAATTCAGGAGGGTGCTAGCCCTACTGATTTCAATGGGACTTACATATGTAGAAATAACTGTAATAGTTGATGGCCTGAGCATATGTCATGTTGAAGCAAACACAATAAAAGTGATGTGTGCAGTGAATCCACATCTTGTGCACAATCAGCTTTACACACTTGGGAGCAGGGGCAGAAAGGATACTGGCACCCAGGGAAAAAGATTGTGGCATTTCCATCCACCATTGCACCTAATATGTTTTTACTGTACATGGTTTTGGCTTTAGGTGCGATCCCCGAAACGTAACCTCATATGTTTGTTGTGAGTTTACTGTATTTTGTGAAGGTAAACCTAAACAGCACAACAATACAACCTTGGATTTGAGAGAAGGCCAAATCCCTTTGTTTCACGTACCATTCCTCAACACAGATTTCATACTGATTGTCACAGTACATATTCATGCTTTGCTACAGATGCCTTTTTCCATTCTTCTGGAACTATAGAAGACACAAGAATATTAATAGGATGTGATTCAGATGATTTTAGCTGGAGGAAATTTTGCAATTGCCACAGCTTCAAATCTAGTAAACAAAGAGCCACCTCGGAAAATTAATATAGGCCTCCACAGCGATATTTTATTGTCACAAAGTTATAATCATTTTATTATCATACAGCCCTGTGTTGCCTCACACACATGCATCAAAAAGCAAGGATACAATTAGTATGTAAGCCGATTAATGCTTCAAGAGGGCAACATTTAATTAAATGCCTACGACTATTGAGAAGTATTAGAGGTACATCTCAATTAAATATAATTAGGAAGGCAAGCTAAAGTAGTCAGATCAGTTACAAGTAAATTAGAAACAAATAGCCCATGCAATGAGACCATGTTGAGGTTATGCCCTCAAGTGCGTGTCGGTCCTAACTCGTTTTGACAAAACAAAGTGAAAAAGACTGGGAGGATCCTGGAGTGCTGACATTCGGGAAGGAGAACAAAGGCCAAAGCACAAAGAACAATGGCAGTGACAGTTTGCCAAATCCAAGAGATTGCAAAGGCCACAGAGCAGCAACTGCAGTGTAAAACTTTTTTGAATGAACACTGTATGGCAAATAAAATGATTGAATCTTTTGCTTGAAATATTTCAAACAGAGCCACCATTTGAGATGGGCAAATCAGTCTATTGCTGGTCTGTGTAACTTTTCCATGCAGTCACCCATAAGTCTCATGTCTGGGACTGGCACTTCCATGAAGCAAGCTGAGAAAATTGCCTCGGGCAGCAGCCATGGAGAATGGCAGGAACTTGGTGCCCCCTGGGCTTGTTTCTCCTGCCTCACCACTGCTGGTTCTCTGGCTGCTGCCACAGCCACCCACTTGGTGAGGCTCCTGAAAGGCTCTGTCACATCCTTCATTACCTACTCACAGGTTTTAATGGCCACTGACAGTGCCATCCAGCGTTCTTTCGCAAAGAGCAATTTCTTGTGTTGGAGCAGCAGCTTGTAATATGAGCGGAATTGGGCTAACTCCCCGTTTTTGCTCTGGGTGCTGTCTGATTTCATATCAGACTGGAGAAATCTAAGCCTACTTCTGCACTGTTTGCATTCTTGGTCGAACCAAATTTGATTCTTCCAGGTTAAAATCACGCGGGGAGGTTTCGTAAGTTTAGCGAGCAAGTAGGCTAAAATTTGTTGGAAACTTGAGAAAGGAATCACATTCATTGTTAACAGCTGAGCTTTCAGGGCTAGAATCTCAGGGGAATTTAGGAGGACTTTTATGTCTTGCTCCAGATAGATATCCCACTTCTTACGTCCGGGGGCTAAGATCAATGAATCCTGGAGGTGGAGGGAGCTGGGAGGCCCCAGCTGTGTGTGGTGGGGTGGAAGGAGATGGCGATTGGAAGGTGGACACTTTCGGTTCTGTTGAACACATTGAAACAGTATGCCTTATCAATCAATACCGAGGAGGACGAGTTGTAATCTATAACGCTAGCCCCTCTAGTTCCTAGGAAAGTATAGTATCCCCCGGACCAGTCTTTGAGTGCGCCATGCAAGCTGAGCAACCAGCAGTTAATGGTAAACTCCAGCAGTATGATGCCAGCCCTATTAATGGTCTTGTCGTGTGAATTCCACGTAGGAAACTATTCCTCTTCTATGAATAATTGTGACTTATCGATGAATGAACTTATATCTGCTCCAATTCTGGCATTAAAGTCCCCCATTATAAAAATCTCTGACTTTGGAAATTCAGCCAAAGCCCTATTCTTCCAGCAAGTACTCAAAATAATATGCCTTTATAAGCATATTTATCTCTCCAAAATATTCACTTCTATATCTATTTTGAGCTAAGAAAGGTGCCACAATATGATGGACAGCTAAGTTCCATTTTGCACATTCATCAAAGAGGTGAAGATCTGGTGGGATTTGCAAAGTTCAAACTCCTGCAGCCACCCCTAATTGCCATAAAGTATAGGGCATAGGGTATATAATAATAATAATAATAATAATAATAATAATAATAATAATAATATATAATTATATTATATAATAATATAATAAAATAATTATTATATAATAATAATAATAATAATAGGGTATATAATAATAATTATATTATATAATAATAATAATAATAATAGGGTATATAATAATAATAATAAATAATAAATAAATAAATAAATAAATAAATAAAACAAATTTTAGGTGACTTTGGAGATGTCTGCTTGGACAAAACACCAGTGGGGTTTTATGAGAAGAAGAAAAAGAGTTTTGATGAAACTAGTAATGTTTATATCTGAGATTGACAGAGAGAAAAAATGATTGTGGTTTGTATGTTAAGCTTCTGCTGTTGGGAGACAGTGTGTGCACTCCCAAGCAGATCTTCTCTTGAAGAAGCCGCTTCAAATTTAGTGAGACTTTAAAGTAGGCAGGCTTAGGATTGTACTGCATATGTGAAGAAGAAAATATCTACACAGTGGGCAGTTTGTGGGCAGTAGAGGTGGGGGGATTTGCAATGCTGAGACCTGCACTGCTGCTTATGGTAAGGATGGCAATCCTGTACCCACTTGCTTAGTAGCAAGCCCCACTGAACTCGCTTCCACAACTTCCTTCCATTGAGGACTGAATAAGACTGCACTGTAAATCAACAGAATCCAAATTTAATATATATATAATTGACCTTGAAGTGTTGTGGTGGAAGACATCCCAAGAAACCTGAATAATAATGGTGGACAACTGAAGATGGCTGAATCTAGTTCTACTGGAATCTAGTTCCACTAGATTAACAATTGTGTGTTTAGACCTTTAAACCTCCCCCATTAAATGAATTCAGACAAGACTCAAATTTTGGTATGTTTTTTTTTTTGCAGAATTTAGGTCCACCACCCAGATGTCCCCCTGGACTCAAGCACGGGCACAACCCCTCTCAGGGATGACCAAACCATCGAGTCCCTGGATTCCTTTATCAGAATACCCTTCACATAGGGATGGCGAGAGTGTTCCCCCATCCCTATCAGCTGAACCAGAGCCTATCCGCAGCCTTACAAGTTGTGACGATTTGCTACGTGGCAGGCGAAACCCAAATGGTACCAGCCAATCAGCCAAGTGGGGAAAATTCCTGCCCTGCCCCTGTCCCAACGACAGATGACACACGATGGCATAGCAAGGTCAAGCACGCAAGCCCTAAAAGTAGGGAGAGATGGGCGGGTGTTCCAATGCACTGACCAAAAGAGGAAGCTCTGCGTCATGGGCATATATAGGTCCCTTGATCAGCTTGGCTAGCGTCCCATTGGCCTGATTCAACCCAGCATCAAGGGACCTACCAATATGGTGTTGTGGCTATCCAATCGTACCCACCCACAACACAGGGTTTGGTTGCCAGGTCGCATCGCAACACATGCCCTCTTTGAGGGAGGACACAATTTGTTACATTTAAAATAAAATAAAAGGCATGGGGGACCCATCTGTTAAGGATGACAAGGGTAATTGCTGTCTCTGTCTCCTTGTATGATTTGCTGTATCCTGGAAACTTTGCTTAACAGATGCATCTTCTCTATGGATGACATATGCATATATCTGCCCGAAGTCAGTCCTTGAGTATTGTTATTTATATCATAAATCGGAAAGCAGCACTTAATAAGGTTCTTTTTTTAAAAAATGAAACAATGTATTTGATTAAATTTAGCTTGAAAGGTCTTATTTCAAAGACTGTTTATGCAACACAGCCACCTGAAGCTAAACAAACAGCATTTGTACCTTGCAAAATAGATGTAAAACCACATTAACATATGGTACTGCTTTTGAAGTACATCTATTTAAACAGCAAACAAGTTATTATTTTGTTTCCAAAGGGTAATGGATACATAAAAAAGCAGTGCTCATTTTTAAGGAAAGCAGTACATTTTAATGATGGCTTTATCTTTTGTTCTGAGTAATAACAGAAGATGTTGAACAACTAATACTCCAGTCTGTATTAAGTGTTTGATATGCACAATAATTTGTGTAATGGAAGAGAATGGGGGGGATTTTCTAATACATGCTGCATGAAGTGTGGGTTTTTACAGTTTAAACATGTCACTAGATCTGCACCATAACATATGAATAGTGCTTCACCCAATAGGCCTTTAAAATAGCACTTTTGTAAGCAGCAGTGGAGGGTGGTCTTTAGGAAGAATGGGGCACTGCCCCCCAATCTAGGTCTGCCTTCACCTGCCTGCCTACTTGCAACTTATCCAGGGCACAGCACTGTCTGTCAGCTTCCTCCTCCTTAGTCTAAGTGTTGGCATCATAGAACAGAGACAAGGCTAGATTTAGTTTGCTATAACACCTACTATTGCTCTCCCTGCCTTCCGCCCTACCAGTTCCAATGCTCTCCAGCCACCGCTGGTAATTGGTTTTGAGAGTCATATACCAAATCAACACTGGACATAGAGATCTTTCCTGGACAGATCTTAGTCCAGCATCTATTTGTGTAGAAGAGGGAATTCCAATAGGTGTTGTTTGTCATTGCCATACATGCCTTTTGAAAGTTTGACCAGTTTGAAAATTGCAGTCAGTGTTGCGAATAAATGTCTTGAAAAGGCTCTAGTTCTGATGATATTGTCATCAAAGCTATCCACCCCGCAAAGAAAGCAGTAACAGGATGCATAATTCAGCCAACTGCAGATAAAAATATGCATGCATTCTGATCTGCACAGCCTAGAGAAATGCCTGTGCTTTTGAACGTAGAGCACAATGTGCAGTTAATACACATGAAATGGGTGGCTATGATTCAGATCTGCATTGTGAAAAAAACATTAGTTTTTGAAGAGATGTGTCGTGATCATTCAGTGCTTGTACAAGGGCTCAGATATAACTCTGGAAATAATGGGACAAGGATCTTCCATTCTAGAACAGATGAAGTTGGAAACGAAATGATAAAAAGAAGAGGAGTTTCCTTTGTCCTAAAGATATCACAGAAAATAATGTGGCAAAATTACAATGCCTGTTTTGTGCTGCAAATCTCAGCAGCTGGTGTCAAAATACCTTTCACCTATACCTGTTGGGGTTTCTTATCCTACTATGATAGGCTTTCACATTTTTTTACTGCAATTTCCTCCCACAAAAATGTATTCATATTGTTTATCTTTTTGGCCTTCCAACTGGCCAGAGACTAGGGAAGCAATGTTGTTCTCACACTGCAGTTGAACAGATGCTCTGTCTGCTGGAACAGTCACAAAACCGACCAGGCCTGGTGGGACTACCTGCTCACTGTGGAAGTCTCAGCTTGGAAAAACTAAACTTGCAAAATTATTTAGGCATCTTTAGAGGTAGTAAGTTGAATTTCTGAGCATTCAGTGAAAAGTCACTTTAGCTGTGATGCATAGCACACTTACCTAGAAAAAGTACTACAGAAATCAAAGGGGCTGAGAACCAATTCATATGGGTGGTATTCAATTAAATTGTTCTTGGAGTGGACCTATGATATTAATGGACCTAAGTATGGGACTCATCCCATGCACAAGAAGCTGGCAGAAAGCATGCAGTGTAAATTAAACCAGCATCAAGTTACACATTCAGCAGTGGGGCTGCTGGCCTGCCTAAGACTGACAAGGAGGCGGAGCCTTTAAAATAGTGTTCTATGCCAGGTTTCCATGTCATGTGGCTGAGATGACCAGGTTTAGGGTTGGGGACTTAAGGCTAGTGGGGACGGCTGAGCTGAGAAACAGCTGGCAAAGCCAGTGATCTGCCTATCATCCCAGCGGATCTTGCCATAGCATTGACCCCCTAGTCATTACTGCTGTCATGTTCATTCATTTCAATAGATCTATTCTGAGTTAAGCTTTGTTGAATACCATCCTATGTCACCATTGACATGGCAACATTCCTTCACCATGATTGACTTTCATAACACATTGGCACTTTTTAAAGGTAATAGTCCAAACAATTTGAAAATATTCTCTCTAGCATCCCTTCTACACTGGGACTCCAATGGTCCTGGGCTGCCCCAATGACAAAATCCCACTCTTGGCCTCACTGATGTAGTCCAAAGGAAAGCAGAAGAAGACATTTGGCACCAGCTGGGCTGCAGGATTTGCTGTAAGGAGGTGTACAAGGTGTCATCCGTCTTCGGGACTCCACTCACTACCGTAGCATCCTCTCTACAATGGGACTTCAATGGAAGTGTGAAAAGTATTATTTAGGCAATCAATGAAATATATGTTGTACAGTTGTTGTACATATGCATATATGTTGTACATATATATGTGTGTGTTGTACAGTTCTTGTTGTTGGTATTCGTCAATGGAATGCACCTCCAGGGGTGAAATCAAACTGCTGCATTAGCAGTACCAAAGTGACTTCCCCAGGGTGCAAGCCCAGACAAGACCCCCCTCTTGGCCGTGCTGATTTGGTCCAAAGGAAAGCAGAGCAATGTTTGGCACCACCTTGGCTACAGGAGTTGCCAGAAGGAGGCAGACAAGGCACCATCCCACTGCCTTAGGACTCCACTCTGGATTTGTGTAGGGTTTACTCCTTTGCCTTTTCTTCTCCCAAAGATATCCCACAAGGCACTGGAGGTTTAGGATGAGAGTTTCCCTTCTCCTAGATGGGGTACCTTCTCAGGTTGAAAAGCTCCACCTGCCTCTCACTTCCCTCTACAGCATGTGCAGAAACTGCCTTCTTGAGAATCGGAACCACTTATTGGTCTCATCTGCTCAATCTGCTGGAGACTGGATTTGCAGGCAGGGGAATTCCATAACTCACCAAGGGTTTGAGACCCATAGGCTACCCTCACCTGGTTTAGTTGGCTAGTCATGCTGTTTCCCAGGGTGTGTCACATGCTGAGAGCTTCTAGGAGCCACAGGTGAGAGCCATGAGACTGCCAAGTTGTATTTGAAAGTGTGGAAGCAATGCCTTCTGTAATTTCAGGAGCTATAGCAATGACAGAATACAATTCCTGGGAACTGGCTTCATTTTGAATCATTTATTTAGGTCACAAAGCACAGCTTTTATATGAAACCACCGTACTTTCCTTGGATAAAGGGTAGTAAATAAAATACATACATACATATATACATGCATACCTCTTTATTTAGGAAAAAGAATACACAATAGCATGTCCACATTTGTGTCCAGTTCTTTATAGGAAATCTATCTTGCTGTTGTAAGTTCCAGTTTTTGAACCTCAAATGCATTGGCCTGATTCTGAAATTGAAGGTATAAATTATGGTTGTCATAAATGGCAGATTATGAATTTAAAGTTATCTCAAAGAGTTAATCCAAACTGCTCCCATTTGAGTCTTCTCTCAAAAAATATGCAGTGTAATGAGTCCTTAGTGTAAAACTTTAAATTACATCTTTCCAAAAATGGATTTTTTACTATTATATTCTCTGAATATTTCTTTTTTTACATTGTTTGCTAAAGAATTCGTAATTTAAGTAACAAGGGATTAATGCTGCTAGGACCAGCTGCTAATCCAAAGATAAGCGCCAAGAGTCTGAAGAAAATATGGAATTCCCAGAACTGTTCAGCTAATCCACTTTTACAATGACCTAGACAGACCAGCATTTCCTCAGAGAATAATTCAATTTCTAGGCGACAGTTATGCTAACATATACAAGATTTATATAGTGCACCACGGTGCTAAAGGAGTGTTTCCAAAAACAAATCAACTGTGACAAGGAAGCTGCTTTTATTTATAGGCCAAGCCATAATTCTCCACAAGACTGTTCACATTCAACTCTGAGTTTATCAGAATCTCAGTTGCAATATTTATTATTTTAATCATTGTATCTAATCATTGGTATTGCTTACCTATACTTGGATAGGATTTATTGACATCAGAATGTGACAGTTACCCCTAAAGAAATATCAACCGGGCAGCCCCTTCTCCTTCTCCCACTAGGGTGAAATTCCACATTGCAAAAGAATGCCAGGTAGCTGCTAGAAATGGCAGCTCTCTTTCAAGTTTCTCTTCTCCCTCTGTAATGTCTAGTTGAACTTCCCTTTTGTTCTGACATCACTGCAATGCGTCTACACCACTCCACATCACGGTTGGTTTCCACTGGCAATGATGGAGAAATACACATGGACATGGATTTAGTTGAAGTAGACCAGGAATGGGCAACCTGGTCCCCTCCAGATCACGAGGAACTCCCTCGACTCCAACTCGTATAGTCAAAGATTGTTGTACTCCAATAAAATATGGAGTAACAGTCCCCTTGCTTCTTTCTTGTAAAGTAGAACACAACCCACACCACCCTGTTGCTAGACTATACCTGTTAATAATCGAATCTCACCGAGAATGGCCCTACAACATTTGTGCAGAAAATTAGGCAGCTTGATCGGACTTTGTTGAAGAGAATTTGGAAAGTAAGGTATCTATAAAAGTATAAAAGTATTGTGTGTAATTTTGCAATGACTGACAAATGGAAATGCAGGCATGAAAAGGAGTTATAGTGCAATCAAACAGTTCATAAACCAAAGGCGGCTGCTCCTTTGCCACGAAAAGCAATATCCATTTCTTACAGCTGGTCAAATCATACATGATTTTGGTCTCCACAGAAGATTGGGAATGACTGTGGTATTGCTTCCCTGCAGAGATTCAGGGTCAATTAATATGGTCTGCCCCCAGAGACTTAAGGAATCCAAAGCAAAATTGCTGTAAAAACTGTTTGGGACCATAGAAGAGTTCTAATCATGGTTTGTAGGTTTAAGCCTTCAGTTAGGCAAGGAGAAAGATAACAACATGAAAAGCGAGATTTCATTTCCCAAGGCTGTTTGCAGCACAACTGCCAAGTAAGGGAAGAAATCCTCCCAGGCAATTATCACAAGGAGCAAATATAGTTCACCTTTACCCACTGGAGTACAAATACAGGAATTCTGACTTGGCAAGTTATGACTGATCCGGATGGGTGAAGAATCTCCAGGTTCTACTTGCACATCAGAAAAAAACTTTTACTCAATCTGATGCTTTAAAAAAAATGGAATTGTCACTTGCACCTTGGGGTTTTCATGTGATGATGAGACACTTAAATGTACCTCACATGCAGAATCAACGTCAGTTGGGGTTTTCCTGCAGTTTGCATTCAAGGGCAACTGGTGTCTCAACTTCATCTGCTTATATATCAGTAGCCTTAGTTAGGTCTTATGTGCAGGGTAAGCTACCATGGGGGTGGGAGGCAGTGAGGATGAATGTGCTAGTTGTTTCCCCCATCCCAGTGCCAATTCACACCACATTCTACAAGTTGGGACTCTCTGCTGTGGGAAGTCTTTTGCAATCATGCAGACTCTCCAGACATTTGAGAACCCTGATCTTCTCAAGGAGGATGGATGGCGGCTAACAGATTGAGACTGAATCCTGACAAGACAGAGATACTGTTTGTGGGGGACAGGAGGCGGGCAGGTGTGGAGGACTCCCTGGTCCTGAATGGGGTAACTGTGCCCCTGAAGGACCAGGTGCGCAGCCTGGGAGTCATTTTGGACTCACAGCTGTCCATGGAGGCACAGGTCAATTCTGTGTCCAGGGCAGCTGTTTATCAGCTCCATCTGAGCCCCTACCTGCTCACGGACTGTCTTGCCAGAGTGGTGCATGCTCTAGTTATCTCTCGCTTGGACTACTGCAATGCGCTCTACGTGGGGCTACCTTTGAAGGTGACCCGGAAACTACAACTAACCCAGAATGCGGCAGCTAGACTGGTGACTGGGAGCGGCCGCCGAGCCACATAACACCGGTCCTGAAAGACCTACATTGGCTCCCAGTACGTTTCCAAGCACAATTCAAAGTGTTGGTGTTGACCTTTAAAGCCCTAAATGGCCTCTGTCCAGTATACCTGAAGGAGCGTCTCCACCCCCACCGTTCTGCCTGGACACTGAGGTCCAGCGCTGAGGGTCTTCTGGCGGTTCCCTCGCTATGAGAAGCCAAGTTACAGGGAACCAGGCAGAGGGCCATCTCGGTAGTGGCACCCACCCTGTGGAATTCCCTCACACCAGAGGTCAAAGAGAACAACAATTACCAGCCCTTTAGAAGGCATCTCAAGGCAGCCCGGTTTAGGGAAGCTTTTAATGTTTGATTTCTGTATTTTAATGTTTTGTTGGAAGCCACCCAGAGTGGCTGGGGGAACCTGGCCAGATGAGCGGGGTATAAATAATAAATTATTATTATTAATTATTATTATTATTATTATTATTATTATTATTATTATTATTATAGGGTACAAGAGGCTTCCCACTGGACACAGTGGCCTTCCAACTCATAGGAACTGACAAAAGTAAGCTTGGGTTGGGGGCCAAATCTAAGATGCTTATCCTTTCTCTGTCCCTCCTCATGTGGTAGCTAACATGTGTACATAACACCTGAATTGGGCTAATGTCAGCAGTTGATCTCCAAGCTACTTTTCAGACATTCAAAAGGAGATAATGACTACATATGCAGAGCCTCCCTCTCTAATAATAATAATAATAATAATAATAATAATAATAATAATAATAATAATAATTTATACCCCACTCATCTGGCACCAGGTATTGTGACATCAGATAATTTCCATATGTGGACTATCTTCAGATTGTGTAACAAACACATGGAGGTAGGTAGAATCTGAACCCACTGCCCCCTCTTTAACCTGAGTTTTGAATGCCTGAAAAGGGCTTATGTGCTTGTCTTCATGAAGTTTGAGCCACACCATTATCTGGAGGATAGGTAGGTCCACTTCATCAGCATTCTGAGCTTTGGGGGGGGGGGGGTTAAGGAACCACTTGAATGAGAACTGGAATTTTATTTGTAAACCCCAAAGCCCAAGGACCACATTTTTCAGGAGTTAACCACTGCAAGATTATTTAGCCTGCAGCTGAGTTTTCAAATGATTTTTTTCCCCTTGAGATTTTGAGGTGAGGAACAAAATTGTACAAGAGGACTTACACTGGTGGAAGCAATGGTCCTCTGATGGTGGCAACAGATGTTGGCAGTAGTCATACACCAGTTTATTCCACACTTCAGTTGAGATTCCTGAATTGCACGGGGTTGGACTAGATGACCCTTAGTGTCATTTCCAACTCTACAGTTCTCTGACTTTATGATACCCCCAGGTTTCCCTAACTGTTCAGGTTTGCATTATATTTGAACTTTCATATAGTGTAAAAGACACTTCTGGAAATAAGTGAAAGTTTCGCACTCATTTTCCATTAATAGGTTCCACAATGAAATCCATTTGCAACTCCATTAACGTAGAAAATTGTGGGAGTAAAGAGACGAAAAGGTATATCTGCATGCAATTCCACCCCAGCCCGCTTTTCATGGTGAATTAATAGGGAACAAAAGCATGTATGTGCAGAGAAGGTGGGGGAATAGCAGGTTCTCCAGTGAAGTTTGTTGTTGCTTCACACCAGGTCCATTAGCGTGAATGAAATTTAGCATGACATGCTGTCTATCATTGAAAAACCACCGTTCCATAACACAACAGTGTAAAGGGAACATTAGAAAATGGAAAAGAAGTGCTAGCATTATATTCAGGAAAGCTAACACAATATTTCCCATGTCAGCTCCCCACCACCTTGCCCGAGAACAATGCTGTGTTGGAGGCCTTCAGGATGTGGAGACAGCAACACACACAATCCCTATACACAGAAAATCACAATGTCAGGGTGGAAATCTAACACTTCACTCTGACTTCTCATTTTATATGTATGGGGATTTGTTTATTTATTTTTTAAAGAAGGGAGCATTCAGTTACATAGGTTTCTGAGCAAAGCTGTGAAATTGGTCCAGCCCAGGCACCGCCTCATCTGCTGATCATGGGAACTGGGCCAGAGCTGCAAGAATCCGACACAGAAACACTTGCTTCCACTTTTTTTAAAGTCAGTTTTTGAATACTGTACAGCAATTCCCATACTGGTAAAGCTCCAATTCTGACAGAACATCAGGGACACATGCTGCAAGAGGCACTCAATCTCTTGACAGGTAAACTGCACTTAATTTCCCTTCTCAGTCCTGGAAATAAATGTTCCAGTGCTTGTAACCTGAGGGAGCTACCGGTACTTTCCCGAAAGTCAAAGTTAGAGAAATTGGGGGGGGGAGGGGAGAGAGAGATCAGTTGTTGTAGCAGTTGTGGAAAACTATCATGATGGATATGAATTAGACCTGGCCGCTTCTAACTGCTTTTTGCCCAGTGGCTCAGTCCAGAAAAGTTTTGGTTGATTAATAAGCAGGAGACCAATTTTGCATGGTTCGTGAATGTGTGCAAGCCATAGCTGCCAAGTTTTCGCTTTTCTCGCGAGGAAGCCTATTCAGCATAAGGGAAAATCCCTGTAAAAAAGGGATAACTTGGCAGCTATGGTGCAAGCACTTCCACTTCATCACATCACACAACCTTATAAGTTAATGGCCCTCTTCTTCTTCCTTCTATTTGATAGGAAGTTAAATAGAAAAAAAAATAAAAGTGGCTTTTCCTTCTGCTTTTCCTTTTTGAATTGTAAATTATCTTTAACTTCCTTTGTATCTCAAAATAAGACACTTTACATGGAGTTTTTGATGATGTGCCATTGTAAACCACTATAGTATCAATAATTATAGTGCTCCCTTCATATGTACATTATGTGTACTCATTGCTCTACCATATATAAAATTATTTATATCATATACCACCTTTAGGGCACAGGGCAGCCTATGACACCATGAAAGGAAACAAACACGATAATCTAAAATAACCATTAACAAGTCTAATCCCTCTATGGAATAATATTAATGTGAATTGTAGATGGTGAGTTTTATGAATACATGAACATCAACTGAACACTAAGAAATGGCAACATCTGCCACGTCCCTCTGACAAGTGCAATGCCATTTTTAAAAAAAATCCAAGCAGGATTTTATATGAAATCAGGCATGAGATTACTGCTGCCATAACACACTTATCAGTCTGTGCATTTATGAAATGAAAGGCATTCTGGATAATTACATGGCATTTACCTAGTTGTTAAAATTAAGATTTGTGATTAAATGAATTAGTACACATTATTAAATTGTGCAGTGTAAACATTAACTAAGAAATTAGAAGATAATTGCATCTTATGAGGAGTTCCTGGGAAGATGGCTGTCAAGACCACACCCTGTTCCACAGATCCTAATGTAGCCTGTGCAACTGATCACCCACTAAGTAGAAGAGAGCCCACTAACCGCAGACTGCGACCCATTAGGCTCTTGACAGCCCCCCAGTTTTTGCAATCTCAGGCAGGCAACAGAACTAGCATATGTATCAAGTCCCCAGTGGCCTCTCCCATGCATGGTGGACGGTGTTTGGCTGAGTAGGTCTCTTGTGCAGGCCAGCCCTAACACTGCTAAGCCTGGAGATTAAGCCAGGACTTTACATTTACTAGAGTCATTCTTTATACCCAGACATTATGAGAAACATTCACAGTCATTAACTACTTTCGTACAGGAAAAGGGTTCTTCCAGCCAAGTAGTGTGATCCAGCCATTGGATCAGGCAGTCAGGGCTTATCCCTTGGAAATGTGCAGGCTGCTGGGAGGAGCTGGACATCTCTCCAGGAGTGGGTTCTTCTTTTGGCCAAGCTGAAATTCTTGCTGCAAACTGTTTCCTGCTCTCAGTCAGGGGAATTAACCCATGATTTCCTGGCATGCTTGAAAGCAATTGACCATGACCAGGTTAAAGAAATCAGAGTTCAAAATGGGTTACAATATCTTTCTTATCTCAGCAGCGTTCATTCATTAACTCCTTCTGTGGCCAGTAGGCCACACATAATGTAGCATGTAGGCTGGTACTGAGTTAGCATAGCACTTGCAACAAGCAATTCCAGATTTTATGCCGTTAAACTAAAGATCTGAGCTTTACCCTTTGGCTCCGTAGATCTACATGGCCTTTTACCTTATGCAACTATAAACTGCTTTGTTAAGCAAGTGCAGTACACCAGAAGTGAAAAATGCAATTATAATTCCCTTTTCTGTTATCCTCAGGGTTAGTATTTTGTATTTTTTTAAAGTCTAGGGTTAAAATGAATATTAATGGTTTGAGGCAGTGGAGAAAGAAGCATTATCTTTCACACCTCACGAAAGGACTTGAATTCACCAGCAGGCTCAACTGGCTCCAAATGGAATATTCAGGAAGAAACACCGCCTACTGATCTCAGCCATTCCTCTTAGTGAATTGTTGGATGCCACTCCGAAGACTTGTGGAGTTCAAGACTTAATGCTCTAATAAAGCCATACATCCCAAAGTGAATCGTCGGCAATGATACTGCATCATCAGTAAAGTGAATCCAGTCCGCTGGATAGCCTATACATTACAGTGAACAATTTCAAATCTCATCTCCCTACAGCACTCCAAGTGAAATGAAGCTGAATAGAAAAGATCCTGGGTTTTTTCCACATTTACTATTATTAAAGAGAGAAGCAAGTAGTGCCAGGGGGAATGAGAGACGAAATCTATGGCTATTCAGTTGTGAAGGAAGTAAATTAATAAAACTAACCTCATTTCTTTTGTACATACTTTCAGTAGATGCCCCTGGAGAACAATTCCCTTTATAGAAGGGAGAAAAAGGGGAGAAGTAAAGGAGGGGGACTATACCATGGGCTCTACAAAACACAGTGCTATTGACAAAACATGATGGATGCCATCAGTTTTAAATATGGCGTCATGTTTGCTGTTTGATTACATAGGTTTTATCAATCTGCATATATACTTGGCTTATAATTCTGCTTTAAAATTCATTTTGCAGCTTTTATAACCTTTGTTGGTGTGTGTGGGATAATGGGGTACAGGAGTATAGAATTAGTAGGTTAGAATTGCAGTATATTGGGTGTTAGGTGATACCTCTGATGGGGACACGTCATGCTCCTTCTGGGGTAGTTTACCCACCTTTGGTCACCACCCTGCACTCAGCTCTCACCTGTGGCTCCTAGATGCTGCTAGCATGTGACAGCGGCCATATCCCTGGAACGGCTTCAACTGGCTGGCTAAAGCAGGTGAGGGTATCCAATGGGTCTCAAACACTTTTCCCGCATGCAAATACAGCCTGCAGTGGCTGAGACCAATAATTGGGTCCAACAGTCTGGAAGGCACTTTCATAAAGATGTTCTCATTTATTTATTTATTTAAGCACCCTTCATCAAAGGAAAATAGTGTGGTTTTATATAAAAGCTGTGCTTTGTGACCTAAATAAATGATTCGAAATGAAGTTCCCAGGAATTGTATGCTGTAGAGGGAAGTGAGAGGCAGGTGGAGCTTTTCAACCTGAGAAGGTACCCCATCTAGGAGAAGGGAAACTCTCATCCTAAACCTCCAGTGCCTTGTGGGATATCTTTGGGAGAAGAAAAGGCAAAGGAGTAAACCCTACACAAATCCAGAGTGGAGTCCTAAGGCAGTGGGATGGTGCCTTGTATGCCTCCTTCTGGCAACTCCTGTAGCCAAGGTGGTGCCAAACATTGCTCTGCTTTCCTTTGGACCAAATCAGCACGGCCAAGAGGGGGGTCTTGTCTGGGCTTGCACCCTGGGGAAGTCAAGAAGAAGAAGAAGAAGAAGAAGAAGAAGAAGAAGAAGAAGAAGAAGAAGAAGAAGAAGAAGAAGAAGAAGAAGAAGAAGAATTTGGATTTGATATCCCTCTTTATCACTACCCTAAGGAGTCTCAAAGCTGCTAACAACCTCCTTTCCCTTCCTCCCCGACAACAAACACAGAAGAAAGGGGTAATGCTGATTGCTGCATTGTGTGGTGGCATTCTGCACCCATCAGGTTTGCAGCTTGGGTGAGGTTCATCTTCTGATGGTTGAGAGCTTCTAGTCAATGCAAGAATCAAAAGGGCAGAATCCCACAAGACCTGGGATTTTGGAGTCTCGCTAAACTCAGGGAAGTTGATTTGGTGAGGCCTAAAGAAGGATGTGGGTGGTGCTGTGGGTTAAACCACAAAGCCTAGGGCTTGCCGATCAGAAGGTCAGCAGTTTGAATCCCCGTGATGGGGTGAGCTCCCATTGCTCGGTCCCAGCTCCTGCCAACCTAGCAGTTCGAAAGCACGTCAAAAGTGCAAGTAGATAAATAGGTACCACTACAGAGGGAAGGTAAACAGCATTTCCATGTGCTGCTCTGGTTCGCCAGAAGTGGCTTTGTCATGACCTGGAAGCCACATGACCTGGAAGCTGTACACCAGCTCCCTTGGCCAATATCATGAGATGAGCGCCACAACCCCAGAGTCGGTCCGGGGTCCCTTTATAGAAGGCCTTGCTATAGGTGGCTCAGGTTCAGACATGCCTGATGAGCTCCATGACCCACCTGGTCAACCCAGGCCTCAGGATTACCCCAGACATTTGCCTGTTAACCAGTTGGGGGCCAGAACATGCCGTCCAGATTGGCCAAGGACAGGCACATTTTTTATTTTGCCTCGAGAAAGCACCTAGTGTAGGTGTATATGTTAATCATTACCATCATGACTTTGGAAGGAGGAGCGCATATAAATCAGGGAAGATAGAAGCACACAGGAGGTGAAGCTAGTTATGCCTGTACAGTAATCGGTTGCATGGGGCACTGGGAAGACCTCACAACAGATTTAGGGCAACTGCTGAAAATGGAAACCTGACTTGCCCCAAAGCAAACTGTCATACAGGCAGCAGAAAGCAGTATGGCCAAGTTCAGGGAAGAACATCTCCCCCTGCTATTCCACATGACCTGTTGATATAGAACCTGCCTGTAAAACAACTATATGGCTGATGCCCATCTGGTGTCTGTCTATTTATTGCCAGCCACAAATAAAAATCTAAGAGAGATACTGTCCTTGTAATCCAATGCCTGCCTGCTTGGAACAGAGCTTATTCCCAGATAAGCGTTTGTAAGACTGCAGCCTGCATTAGAATGCCCTGGTGCTTCTGAGGCCTCCTGCTTATATCTGGAAACATTTGGTTTTCATCAAGAAATATTTTCCTTACCTGAGTGGCTCAGAGCCAAAGATTGCTCTGCTACTAGTATTTTTAAGTATCTTTCATTTCACTAAGTGAATGCATTTGATATATTAGCTCTTGGCAATAAAAGCCGACAAGATAGAAAAACAAAACACATCAATGAAATGCAGAAAGCTATATACAAAACTGACTTGTATACTCAGAATGGGGAAAAAATAATTGGGGAGCTATTGGAGGATAATTTAAACTAGAGACAAATTGAAAATGTGCTGGAACAATAATTCATATTGCTAACCAATGTGGCATAAAAATGCTCAAACTATTAGTCAAAGAAAAGGGGGAACAGCTTCGAGCTCTGCAGCAGACTGGATTAAAATACAACCTCCTTATGAAATTGCCATGAAATTGAGTTGAAGCACATGCAGAACTAAACAGATTGCTTGGAAAGCATTCAGCTACAAATCTGCTCTCTTCTCAGGCCTGCTGAAAATCTAAGCAGATTTCAAGGGAACTGGTTTCAATTATGTGGTCTGCTGTTGAAGGAAACTGTATCAAAGGCTATAGCAGTCGATGGCGCATGGTAGTAGGAAGCACTTGTTGACTGGCAAAGCAGCAGGTATTGAACTGTCTCTGAGATACAGAGATAGGAAAGGGGAACGCAAGACACATCAAGATTAGCTGAAGCATCAATTTATACCAAAGCAAATATAAGCCCCAATGGAAACCCAAGCAGGAAGCTTGAGAATTGGTTTGTGTGTGTGTTTGTGTTGACATTTGCTACTTCGAAATACAGTTAGGTGAAGAGGAAGGAAACACACACACACAACCAACCCACCCCATATTCGGGATCTATCTGTAAGCAGAAGCAGTGTGAAGATCATATGAAATAATTAGCCCTATTCATGCATTAAATTGAACACATGTGAGTTTAACTTGGAACAGGTGTGCACGTTCAAGCTGTGTCCTAGAAATTCGCCTGCATGCAGCTCCACTTCCAATTCAATGTGCTTAGAAATATGCTCCTAGGCTTCTAAGCATGGTCACCCAAACATGCTTAGAAACTCCCTTCTGCCATAAAGACCCTGCATGCTAGGACAATGGAGACAGGGTTTGCACACACTGCTTCCCCCGCTCCCTTTAAGCCCACACACATTCACATGAGAGCAGTGGTTCTCAATTAGCTAAGTAGTGTAGACCCTGTTTTTTCCCCAAAGCCAAGCCATAGACCCCCCTACTTTTGAGAAAATTGATATCTTTATGGTAGGTTTTGTTATGTGCCTGGTGTTATGGACCCCCTGGATGGGTTACGCGGATCCTTTAGGGTCTGCAGATTACACATTGGGAACCACTGCACTAGGATATGAGTTTCAGTCTAGTCTGGGCTGGCCAGGCTGTATTCAGAATACAGGGTTCAGTTCTTGCCACCACATTGACAAAACACATTGACAAGCTGGAGGGTGTCCAGAGAAGAGCAACCAGGACAGTGAAGGGTCAAGAAACAAAGTGCTTTCAGAAATAGTTGAAAGAGGTAGAGACATTTAGTCTGGAAAAGAGAAGGTTAAGGGGAGACAGCATAGTAAACGTCTATAGGAATGGATGAGACTTGTTCTCCATTGCTCCACAGTGCAAGAGTAAAACCAATGGGAGGAAATTGAAGGGAAGCATATTTCACTTAAAATTAAGTTAAATTCCCTAACAGTGTGCCAAAGCAAAGCCAGATTCTACAATCTGCAATTTTAATGCTTTGCATATTTTATTATATCTCTTCTAGCATTCAGTGGAAGGACTTATGCAACACTCCAATTCACGATGTCTTGGCTACTGTAAACTGAGTTTTTCCACATAAGAATGGAAGGAGGTGGAAACACAGAGACAGAATAGTCCCAATGGACCTGCTTCTTGTGACCTGCTTCTTCATGTCAGTACACACCAGACAATTGTTATTAAAACAGGCTGAAAAAATATTCCTGCCTTGTATATTTCTGAGAAGTTGAATTGAAATACTTTCTGCATCCTGTTGAATTCCTTGGGTATTTTACTCCAGCCACCTCAAAATTCACATTGAGATTTTACCTTTGGCTAAATTAAGTGGTAATTCCACACCAATATTAGAGTTGCCGCAGCAATTTCACCTAAAATGAAATTCAAATCAAATTTGTGTATTTCACCTCAGGTGGGATGTGGAATTTCAAGGGAAGTCACAATAGGTTCCAAAAGACGAGATACTTTTCTCAGGGGAGTTGAGTGGAATACAATGAGATTGACAATATCCAGAAATAGTGCTCTTTCTTGTAGGTGAGCAATATGTTATTGAGGATTTATGGGTCAACTGAGTTAAATTCCAGCCATTCTGGTACAATAAATTCTGTTTTAAAAAAAGGATTCCTGTGAAAACATTGCACTTGATTTTCTAACAAAACAAATTGACCACAGGCTCCATTCTGCACAAAACAGGGCCACTTAAATAATTCATTGCTCTCTATATGAGAAAAGACTTTCATATGTCCCTGGCAGTTCTCCTCCTTTTAACTTCTATCATGTAAATCCACGTTCAATGTCTCCTACTATGCCAAAATGTAACCCACGCTGACATTTCTGATACCCTCTATGCTTTCCTATGTTTCTATTAGAAACCTCTACATGCATCTTTTATCTCAACTGTTCCAAGTGGTGCCTCTCACCTGCCTTTGCAATGTACAGTATTCTCTTTAATCATAGGGCTAGCTTTGTTTCCATTTCATAGTTCCTTTTAAAGAACTAAAATTCACACTGCTGCAGCCTCTGGGCACTTAAAGATCTTCTATGTTATGTAGCCAAAACTGCACCACACACACACACAAGAGCCTTAACGCTTCCAAAAATTGCATCAGTTCTCACGAAACCTAATGGAAAAGTTTGTTACAGAGAAGAGCACAGCAAAGAAGGACTTTTGAACCATTTTGTTTTCTATTATCAGGCAGGATGCCCCAAGACCATGACTAATATTTCATATGCTCATAGCTCTTCAGGCGGTTTCCCAATACATTACATAATATAGTGGCAAACCATTATACCAAGTGCCGCCTCCCCTCTGTTCAATGCAGCTGCAGAGCACTTTAATAAAAGGGGGAGAGGCACTTCAGAAAACAGCTCTATAAAGTGCATTTTTAAAATAACTTCTCTTGCAAACCAGGAAATAACCTATCCAGTGTAAGAGATAGCACAAGGTAGTTTTTCAGCAAAAAGAATTTTTTTAAAAAATAAAATAAAATGTTTTTTTCACTTCTGCAAAGTTCAAGGTTACTGCAAATTTCCTGATACTTCCCTCTCTCTCTCTCTTGTGTGTGTGGCACAGTTTGGGCTACATAACATAGTTCAAGGTTACTGCAAATTTCCTGATACGTCTCTCTCTCTCTCTCTCTCTCTCTCTCTCTCTCTCTCTCTCTCTCTCTCTCTCTCTCTCTCTCGTGTGTGTGTGTGGTGCAGTTTTGGCTACATAACATAGAAGACGGTTGAACGAAATGACTGAGTGATAGCAAGGGATGCGAGAAAGCATTTTTTGTTTTGTTTTTATTGCTTACAGTCTCTAAATGATAATAAACATATTACTTTTTATTAATAATAGCATCCTATAATGGAATACATAGAATCACAGAATCATATATTAACTATTCAATATTCCTATGGTAGTGTAATACATTACCTTAAAAAGAAATGCAAGTTGCTTAAGGGCAATGAAGCTTATTAAACCTTAGGAATGTAAAAAAAAGAAAAGAAAAAAGAAAAACTCACAAAAATATCCAAATACAGCATGGAATTGGTTGTTTTGGAGCTGGGTGGAAGAAATTTTGCGAGGGGGTAGGGTTTGTTCTAATTTATAGAAAATGTTTTTTGGGGAGGGGTGAAGGTTTTGTCAATTTTCACACTTTAAAAATAGGTCCCACTGGCAGCTTGTCACAGCCATCAAGAATGCAACTGCTTCACTTCAGGTCCAAAGCCCTTTTTGTGTATTAAATCCTCGTGAAAACAGCGGTAGTTTCACAGGAGAAGGAACTTGCTACAGATTTTTTAATTTTAAAAATTGTTATTGCAAATGTGGGGGGGGAGGGTGATTTCTAGTGGGTCTGCAACACACGTGGACGAAAGGCTTAACTCTTCCCTCCCAGGCCATGATCTTGACAAAATCCCACCAAACAATTAGCGGTGGTAGGAGCTTTCTTTGCTGTAAAAAGATACCCGCAAAACATCTCAAAAAAAAAAAAAAGTTGCCACAAAAAAGAAGAGTTTAATCAGGAAATAAAAATTGAATTGACAAGTTCTAGAAGAATAAGCCTGAGGTAGTGCAATGATTTAGGAAACAGAAGCCAGAATCATAATCATGATTGCTTCTGTGTTACCATGAAATACTGTTTTGTTCCTGGAACTGCTGCACACCAGGCATTGTTTAATGTGGCTTGTTTAATGCATTCTAGAAATGTAACAGAAATTGGGAGAAACTACTACTAGTAGTACATTTTGTCTGATTATTTTGTTACACAAGTCACCAATTTGCTTGTGGCATTGAATTATCTAGCTTTTTAATTATGCATGCAATGCAAACTAAACTATACACAATGTGCTTTCAATGACAACACACTAAATATATAAAACAAAAGTCTGCTGCAGAGAGCTAACAGCTATGTAAAGTTATAACATTTGTGATTACATATATATGGAATATGTGAATCTATATACATCATAATTTGGAATAAAACTGTTCTGATTCAATATGTATACTTTAGAAATATGGCTATCAACCAGCAGAAAGCTGATATGTTTCCAGGAATAATTGGGGGTGGGAGAGAGAGGATTGGTGAGAAAAGGAGAAAAATAACCACCATCTTCAGGTAAAATTCCATCTTCTTGTTGTTTAGTCGTTTAGTCGTGTCCGACTCTTTGTGACCCCATGGACCAGAGAACGCCAGGCACTCCTGTCTTCTACTGCCTCCCGCAGTTTGGTCAGACTCATGTTCATAGCTTTGAGAACACTGTCCAACCATCTCTTCCTCTGTTGTCCCCTTCTCCTTGTGCCCTCCATCTTTCCCAACATCAGGGTCTTTGCCAGGGAGTCTTCTCTTCTCATGAGGTGGCCAAAGTATTGGAGCCTCAGCGTCAGGATCTGTCCTTCCAGTGAGCACTCAGGGCTGATTTCCTTCAGAAGGGATAGGTTTGCTCTTCTTGCAGTCCATGGGACTCTCAAGAGTCTCCTCCAGTCCATCTAGTAGCTTGCAATATTAGGCCATCTTGAACAAGTTGGTAATGACTTATAAAATGTCACCCATCAACTTTGCTTTACAAAATTCAGTCCAGGGTTCTGAAACATAAAGGAAAAAAATCATTATTGGCAGCCTTATTTATCCAGCGCAGGCCCATAATCCAAATGAATTATTGAACCATCTCAGACTCTCCAAGTGTCCCTATTTTCCAGGGACAGTCCTGGATTTTAAGAAGCCATCACGGTTTCTGATTTGATCCCTGAATGTCCTGCTTTTCTTTAGGACATCCCTATTTTCATCAGAGAAATGTTGGAGGGTATGGAGGTATCTGACCCCCCCCCCCAGTCATCTGAAGACAGTCCTATATAGGGACGGTTTTTAATGTTTAATATTTTATTATGTTTTTATATATGTTGGAATCCACCCAACATATAACCCAGTAACGCAGTCAGTTGGAGGGGGTACAAATAGTATAATAATAATAATAATAATAATTAATAATTAATTTGAATAAGACGTCCCTATTTTCATTGGAGAAATGTTGGAGGGTATGCCATCTTCCAACTAGAAAGATTAATAGGCCAAAGGATTGACTCAGCTTATGCTGAGTTGTCCTACCTAGGCATCAAATGCTCCTCCTCTGCATTTGTGTACAGCACAAATGTCTGCCAGGGGGAGAGCATTGTATACATAGTTATCCGTGTGAAGTCTTCCGAAGGATCTTGAACCCTGTTCCAAATCCTGTGGAACCCTTTGCAAGTATATTTGTGAAGGGTCCCTCCCTAAAGACCTTTGTGGTGTGCATGCAAGCGTCAGGAGGGGGCCTAGAAGGAGGTGTGCAATGTCCTCTTTGCTCCTGTGTTGATTAATCCAAGAGCATTAATACTTGCATAGTGCTACAGTCTATTTAAATTTCTGGGTGAGGAGAGTCTCTTGTGATGCATGCACACACTGTTAGGATTTCATTCTCCCATTGCTTGGATCATGTGATCCTTATTTGCATTCCACACTGCTGGAAGTGTGGAAACGGAAACACATATACAGAACTTCCATTCTTTGTGCTTTTGTTTTCTGCTCTCGGACAAAGATGATGCATGTGTGAGACCCTGTTCACACTAGCCATGTTTATTGTTTTGATTTGCTGTAAATAAAGAAAAATTCATGATGCCACATACCTACACAAGCTCACTTCTTGCAGAACTCTGCTAACGTGTGCTCACAGCTCCACTGGATGTGGGTCGCAGTCTCCTCCGTACAGGGGATGTACAGAAACACACACATATTTCCTTCCTTTGTCATGAATGACTTCTGTCTACCACTTATAACAGGCCTTCTAAGTAGTACACAGCTCATGAGGTCTTAGTTGCTCAACAGCTCTTTATGCTATGAAGAGAAACATGAAGTTGATAAAGCCCATGTTGGCTGGCTGGATTAGCATTGCTGGTCATTATAATGCTCCCTCTTGTTCTGACCATAGCTGTCAAGTTCTCCCTTTTTTAAGGGAAATTCCCTTATACTGAATAGGCTTCCTCATGAGAAAAGGGGAAACTTGACAGCTATGGTTCTGACCATTCTCAGCCAATGAGAAAAGAAGTTACCTAAAAAAGTTACCAAAGTCGGAGAAGAAATGTCAATAAAATTTTAATGGCTGGGGTGTTGTTCTTGTTGTTGCTGCTGCTATAGTTCCCTTACTTTTGAGGTGGCTGAAAAATGTTAGTTTCCTTTCGTCTACAAATTTTGTGGTGTGCTTTCTGGAAACCACATGAAATCTTCAGCTGGCCGTTTCTCAAAGCGCATGAAGGCTGGAAAGCTATCTTACTGTACACCTGATACTTGCTGTTTATTAAGAAAAAAAGGAAGGAAGGAAGTCATTTTATTTTAAGAAAAGTTTGTTTTTTAAGGTAAGACTTCTCCCCATCCCACACCCATGAAAATTATAAAGTTCTAAAGTGCTCTGAGAATGAGGCAGAAAAGTGGAAGCACCATTTTCAGAGAAAGAAAACTTCTGGGGATTTGGAGGACAGGTTTTGGCACAGCGCTAAGTCGCTCACTGTCTAAGCTTGACTTATTGATTGCCAGCACAGTCTGGACATCTTCTTCAGTCCTACACTCATGAATATCTTTCCAGATTAAGCCTCTCCTCCTGTGTTATTTACTACTTTGATAATGTTATTGACCGTGAGTTCAGCCAATATCCTTTCAAACGATTTCTCTACATAGTCAATCTGTTCACTATAAATGCTAGTGATGGGGAAGATGTTGTTTTTAGATTATGCCTGAAAAGGCTTGCCTGCTTTTCGGTGTAAATGAACAAAGGTGTGGATCGGAGGGTTGTGATGTTAGCCTAATAGAGAGGAAGAGAGTAGCATGTGTCTCATTCACTTCCACCTGTCAGACAGACTCCTTTGAAATATTCATGGACTGCATTGTTCTGTCAAGTACAAGGCATCCTTGTTAACATTTCGCTATAATTTAGGGCATTTTTCATAAGCACAACTGTTAAATATTTATGACTAATGTTCATTACTTAAAAAGCACTTCACATATACATCCCTGGTTTAATTATTAATACAGAGAATTTGGACAGACCTTGTTTTTCTAGTTCTGCACTTCGGAAAATTAACTTCTCATCTATTTTGGTATTAAATATCCCAAGATGCCAAACCTATCAAGAAACAGATGCATTTCAGAATGTGCTCGGTTATATTAACTCCTCAAATACAAGATAACCCAGCAGACTTAGAAAATGTCCTGATTTGGAAACAAATCAACACTATGCACAATGTTGCCGAACCAAAGGATGTTCTTGTAGGGTTGCCATATTTTGAAGAGCAAAAAAGAGGACACGGAGAACCCTCCCTTCCATGGCATGTGTGCACTGTGGGCACACACACACCATACCCTCCATCATTTCTCTGATAGAAAGAAAGACATCCTATTCCATCATCATCATCCTAATCATTTTATTATTTGTACCTGCCCATCGGACTGGGTTGCCCCAGCCACTCTGGGAGGCTTCCAACATAAATAAAAACATAATAAAACATTAAACACTTAAAAACTTCCCAATACAAGGCTGCTTTCAGATGTCTTCTAAAGACATAATGGCAAAAAGAAATACAATGTGCTTATCCAAGCAGTATGGTGATCAAAGGAAAGGGGCAAAGCTTTTAGGGGGGATGCCAAGTGCTTCAGTCATTTCTGCCACACTTTCCCCCCACCCCAACCCCCAGCACTTTCTTTGCTAGGTGTCAGATTTCAGAACTCACACACACCACAAAAATGGGGAGAGGGGCTTTCCCTGACCTTACATGAGAGCTGTGTATTTTAACTTACATTCAAGGATTGTGTTTAGGTGATTTGGTTAATCTCCATGCTAGCTCTGCAAGTGCCCATTGGCCTTTGACAAAGAACTTTTAATTAGGCGTGAGAGAGCTTGGGGAGAGACTCTTTACTAGCAAGCTCTCTTTTTTCTTTTCTTAGATCTTTCCAATATTAGAAAGATCTTTCCAAAATTTTCTTAGATCTTTCCAATATTGCTCAGTGTTGTTTTTTGTTGTTGTTTAGTCGTTTAGTCGTGTCCGACTCTTTGTGACCCCATGGACCATAGCATGGACCATTGCTCAGTAGAGTCAGCTTAATTGCAGTCAATGGATAATGTACTAGGGTACAGTGGGAATCCTGGCACTGAGGCACACAGAGAATATGGGAGATCCTAAAGCAGGGGGAGGGGAGGGGGAGGGAGGGAGGGAGGGAGGGAGGGAGAGAGAGAGAGAGAGAGAGAGAGAGAGAGAGACCCACTAAGGAAGGTGCCAGCTGAGACCCCCTGTGCAGCCCCCTGATCCCATAGGGCCACTCCCTGGTAGTTCAGGGCTGGCACTGCTTTCCCGGGCAGGATGCCAAGGGTCTCCGCCTACCCCAGCCAATTGTCCAATCCTGCCTGGGGAGGTGTTGCCAGGGGACTGGCCAGGTATGGGGAGGGACTTTCCAGCTCACACAATAGAAGTTGAATCTTACCTGCAAGCATCAGTCGGTTGCGTTCCACCTTGGCGAAAATGACCTGGATGTTTGGAAGAGCATAGCGCTCATGAAAACAGCAATCACAGACTTGGAAAGTCTACATGCCCTGCACCCTAATGGGGTGGAGATGCTCCTTCAGGTATACAGGACCGAGGCCGTTTAGGGCTTTAAAGGTCAGTACAAACACTCATGAGTTGGCACTAGAACCTTTGTACAGCAAACTACATTCATTCATGCAAAAACCAAGTGTTTCCTTAGTAAATAATTTTGGTAAATAATTTTTATTCATTTTCTCATCAAACAATAATTTCAATTTACCACACACACACACACACACACACTTAAGGGCATCTTCCAATCAGGAAAAGCTACCTGAGAAGGGAGCATTACAGGGCAGGAAAGGAGCAGGCCTGTGGCCAGTCCTGAGGGCCAGATTGAGAAGCCATGGAGCATCCTTGGTCCATGGGCCTGATGTTCCCCACCCTGGCACAGGTTTGCTACCATTGGCCTAAATTAGAAGAATAAAACTTCAGTTCTGAGTGTGATAGAATATGAGCTCCATACACACATTCTATCCTTATGTTCAGAAGATAGGCTTACAGTATTGAAAGCTCACTTTGAAAGCTCACTTGGACATACAAGTGTCACTATGTATAAAGGTGAAATCCAGCTATGTGAAATTGTATATCATGGTACACCAAACAGTTTTGGAAACATTGACAGCTTTTGTTCAGAATGACCCCTTAGATTCTTTTAGGTGTTATTGTGAGCACCAAAAGATCAATGAAGAATACTGGTCATCTTTGATCTCCCCCTCTTCAGAACATAAATCCTTAAGAACCTCATTCATTTCTGTACTTGTATTTCAGCTACAAATCAATACATTTAGAATTGATTTTTGTTATCTTTGCTGTCTTTGCTATACCCAAATGCCTTTTATTTTTATACTCCAAGGAAGGTATAGAGAACTAAAAGATCATTTTGCTTTCTTTAGCAGCAGAATATTTCCAAAAAGAGGGCAATAAATTGAATTTTTAAAATTCAGACTAAGTCCAGTGAAACTGATACTCTCCTTCACACAGTTCAGTACAAGTGCTGTGCCTTGTTTTGTCATTCCAGAATAAACATTAACTGATTCTAAAAACAGTTAGCTCTTCATGTGTGTCTGCGTTCTGTAATTGACTGTTCCCACTTTAGAGAGAGAAAGGGGCGAAGCCCTGGGAGTTACTATCCAGAAAACCTGCTCCTGTTCTCTTGCAGCCCAAAACAAGCCTCTGCAGTTGCTAGCCTTTGCTGGGGACGCAGCAGAAGGGCCACACCGAGCTCTGGGGCGTAGAGACCCCTGGCGGCAGGCAAGGATGGGGAGCTGGCGAAGGGTCCCGCCAGAATGTGCCTGGGCAGAGACAGCAGCAGCCGCCACCCTACGGGCTGCTCTGCCACCTTTGCCAGGGCACCTTGTTGCACCCCCTCAGAATTTCGCACTCGGGGCCACGTGCTCCCTTGCTATACAACTGCTCTGTTGTCTGCACTGGCTACCAGTAATTTGTTGGGACCAATTCATCTGGTTCTAACTTGAGAAGCCACAATTGCATTTATATTTGATTGCTTATGTAAAAAGGTAGTATACAAAAGCAGTAAATAA
Source organism: Zootoca vivipara (assembly GCF_963506605.1). Lineage (NCBI taxonomy): Eukaryota > Metazoa > Chordata > Lepidosauria > Squamata > Lacertidae > Zootoca > Zootoca vivipara. Next base: position 4,802,415 of record NC_083279.1, on the reverse strand, counting down.
ATAAGTAAAATATTTTAAGTCACAGAAATACTTGTATAATGGCTCTTATTTACATTCATCTTAACATGAGAAAAGAGAATGTCAGTTAGCACTAAATTTGTATCATGAATTGTGTTTACAATGTAGAAATTGGATACCATGATTTGAATATCTGAACTGTGTAATAATATTACTATCTCTGTCTGAAAATCCCATATTTTTTCCTTCCCCCCCCCTTTTTTTAGGAAAATATATTTTAAAAGCATACTTTGCATCTTTATTTTTTAAACTTCATCAGCTTCTCCTGTAATAATTTTTGACATGAGCATTTGATAGTAAGGTTAAATTTTACTATCCTCTAATTGGTATCAAGTGAATTGTAGTGTAACATAAATGACTTAATCATCTCCATTCTGTTAAAAATGCAAAGTGAGTAAAAGATAAAAGTGAAAGGCTAACATTCCCTTTCTGTGGAAAGTGCTCAAGCATGTGGCTGCTGCTAATCTCCAAGCACCCTGGAATGAAACGGTGTTTTTAAAATCCATTTCAATTGCATTTCAGGCCTGGTTTGGGAACAGAAATTGCCTTGGCTGCCCTGTGGGATGACCTTTGCTGGGAGAGAGGCTGAGGGGAGTGGATGCCTGTTGATTTCTCCAAAGCGTTCAATACTACAACCCACATTATCCTTCTGGAGAGGCTGTTCAAGTTGGGTGCTTTGCAGTGGCTCTGCCGCTCACAGAGGAATGGCCAATTCCAGAAGGTGGTGCTAGGAGATTTCTGCTTGACCTCTTGACATTTATACTTTGGGGACCCACAACATTGCTTTATCTTCTATGCTTTCAAATATCTACATGAAATTGCTGAGTGACCGGGAGTGAGGTGTCATCAATGTATGGATGAAACCCAACACAACTTCAAAGAACACTGTTAACCCAGCAGGAAATTAACCATGCTGTGTTCTCGGGGGGCTTCAAAATAGCCCAGTATACACAAAAAGTATCAGGTGTAATAGCAATCATTTTTTTTTATTAAAATGACTTTATTAATTTCTTCATTAAAACGTACATAAAGAATAAAAGAAAAAAGAAGAAAAACATACATAAACACATACATAAATAATGTAAATAATATAAATAACATAATATAACTGAAAACTTAACATAACATGATATAACTGAAGTTAAGAATGATGAAAATGTTATATCATAATATTAAATAATAATATAGTAAAGAACAACTTAAAATAAGACAACAATTAAGACAAAATAAATGACGTACCCCCTTGTTTCCCACACACCCCTTCACCATTTGTGACTTCCAGCCTCTCCTATATGCTGATCTATACGGTGTAATAACAATCATTAAACAACAAACCAACAACACCAGAACTGGCTATGAATATAAAGGACAATTTTACTAGAACAAGTATATAAAGTCATAAAGCTCCTGGACAATAAGCTAACTAAAGTGCAATGTGCATAACCAGGCCTGGATATACTCACGAACATATAATGAACCAGTGTCTCTCTCGTTGCTTGGAACAAACAAAACTTCAAATAGTCTTTCCCTGGAAGCACAAAGCCATAAACATACAGTAGGAGTGGTAGCAAGAAAGCGTTCTTCAAGTAGTCGTTAGCTGGAAGCGCAAATCCAAATGGTCAATTGAAGCCAAATTGATGAGACCTGTTCTCCGGATATTATCCAGGTTTTGCAACAAGCTTCATCAGTCAATAATGCAAAATAATACAAAATGGCATTCCAGTTACAATAAATGAACGACCACAAAATACATGCAATACCCATCTCATGTTGCGTCCTACCTAATCATCCAACATGGTTTGCTCAAGACAAAAGGTCACAAAAAATGCTCACAGGCACGGCAAATGTAGAAACTGGTAGGACTAAATATTTAAATGCATTACAGGTACATGGAATCAACTATCACATTCATACATGGTCTGTTATTGCTAAACAAACAAAGTCACAAAAATTGATTTATATATAACAACCAAGGTCAAATTCAGTATTCAAACATTTTGGAAACAAAGTTCCTAGTTGAAATATTAATTTGTACTCTTTTTGCAACAAAGCTCTTCATACATCAACAGATCTAAAAGATAGTTTTTAAAAAGTCCACAAAATGAAAAAACTCAGGTCATTTTCAGTATGAGCCTGCTGGACTAACAGGGCATCTAGACAAGCATTGACAAGCAGGACTGTGCTTGATTTGATTATTGTGCTGGCCTGGGTATTCTTAAGCACAATTTGGATTCCTGAGAAATTCACCAAATGTTTCAACTGAAGAGGGGCTGCTAAATTCACTTGAGATTTCACTGTGTGCAAATTCAGAGCAGCCAATTTCACTTGCTTCAGGGGGAAAAACTATTTCACAGACAAACACATACAGACAAATGAATTTCCTTAAAGGTTTGTCCAAATTTGTGTCAGATTCTGCTGCACCATTAACATTAAAAAAAAAATGAAAGGCAAACATTGGAAGAATGTGGTTATCTGATTTAAAGCCAAGCTGATAAAGAGTTACTCTTTCAGAACTTTTAAAGGTCTCCTGCCTTTTTTATTCAATTAAGAATAAAGTCACAGATTTTTAAATAACAGTTTTTGCATTTATATGGAGAAATAAGATCAAGAAAAGAAGTTATTGCTAGTTATTGCTGCAAGTCACAATTTCTGGGCATCACATTAACATTCAGAAAACATTCAGGAAAGACACCCTCATGAAATCTAAATATAGTGCTCTGAAAAACAGAAGACAGCACCTCCCAATCACTTGCAGGTGCACCAGCCATCTGCACAGCCCCTCTCTGGCTGTGGGCCACTGCAATGTTACCAGACAATATCTCACTAAATTACAATGTCATATCAGTAATACACTTACCTCTCATTTGTAAACTTTAATTGCCTGATAGTTTGATTTTATACAGTAATATTTTCCAAGTAAACACAAGCACAAGAGCTTGTACTGTGAAGGCACAAATAATTTCAGACGACAAGTGGCATTTCTTCCAATTTGAACTGGGTTTGGTTTGCGTTTGTCTGCAACTTTATAGATTAAAAAGTGGGAGGAATGAAGCTCCAAGGGCTGGACTATAATATATCCAGAGTTTCTTCTTTCCAAGAAGAGTAATCGAGTTATAAGTAGACAAACAAACAACAGACTGGATACAGATATCGCCCCTAAATCAGCCTGTTCTCTTTCTTTTCTTGCTTCTGCCTGGGGTACATACCGATTCCTGCATTAGACACTGTTGCTATGCAGTCTCCACCTCTGAGTAATGGAGTTATATTTCTTTACGTATGAGGAAATCCATGCAGAGCAAACCAACTCATTCTAATAGTATTTATCTCAATGCATTATATAGTTGTAACTATGCTAATCCTCTAAGATTGTTGAATATTGCAGAAGTGGAAAATAAGGCTAATAGTCAGGCCACTTAGTGGGTTTAAATGTAGGTGCAATTTGAACTGTGGGACATCCTGATTTATATCTCAGTCAGCTCTAGCTGTGACAGCACTGTGTGTAGAAGCAGGCTTCTGTGCAGGGTTCCCAGTGTGAAGAGTGTCATTATATAGTTTACTTCCCTGTGTAGCTCAGGCGAAGTAGGCTAGAATGAGAGACAGTGACTGATGCAAGGTTTCCAGGTGAGCTTTACAGATGAATGAGTATTTCAAATGCTTTCCCCAGTCCAGCACTCTATCCAGTATATCCAAACACAAGAAACTAGTGCCCAAACCTTGCTATATACACTGCAGATTCAGATATCTGACTTGTTTGTGCTTTGCTCATCAGTGGCAGCTATTTTGGGGCTGAAATCATGTCATTAGGTGGAGGTGAGAGAGAGAGAGAGAGAGAGATCAGACAAATCAGGGAGTAGGAGAGATTGGACAAACCAGGGAGAATGAGAGATAGGACAAATCATTTTTTCCCTTTACGGTGGAACCTCTGTTTATGAACACCTCGGTTTACGAATTTTCAGTTTACGAATGCCGCGGACCCATCTGGAACGGATTAATTCACTTTCCATTACTTTCAATGGGAAAGTTTGCTTCAGTTTATGAACGCTTCAGTTTATGAACAGACTTACGGAACCAATTACACCCAAGCTTTGGGTTAAGTACGCTTCAGGTTGAGTACTCCACGGACCCATCTGGAGTGGATTAATACACTTTCCATTACTTTCAATGGGAATGTTCGCTTCAGTTTATGAACGCTTCAGTTTATGAACAGACTTCTGGAACCAACAGACTTCCGGAACCATAAACCGAGGTACCACTGTATCTTTCTTTTGCTGGTTGGCTGCAGCCATTTCAGAAAGAAACCATGCCCCGGGGCGGGGGGGGGCGGAGAGAGAGATTGGATAAATAATGGATCTGAAATGTATCCATAGGTACAAGGCGAAAGATTTATATGATCTGAGGTGAAGCCATAGTACTTGTACTTGTTTCCATAGGAATCAATGGGAATTGTCAGCTCATTATGTGAACGCTCACCTAACAAATGATTTTCAAAGATAGGTAAAGCTGGACCTGCGTGTACAATATAAATCCTTTTATTGAGCATTCATCCTGATTTGTTTGCAAAGAGGTTGCAGAGAGGTTCAATTATGTTGGCTATTTATAAAGCATTCATTTCAGTTTGTTTGCAGGTGAGGAAGATGGCATTGCACAAAGCAAATGTTACCCCACACTTCCCAATGCATTTTCCCTTCACTTTCATTATGGCAAAAAATCCAGTTTCGGGGTGGAAACATGCTTGCTGCTCAAGAGATCCAAACCAATTTTAATTGCACAACCCGAATTTGCTAATATGTGGATGAATCCCACCTGAAATTAGAGACAGTCTAGAAACATACCACCTTCCACCAAAGAATGTAGATATTCAGGTTTAACATTCCAAACAGCAGCCTTAACAGCTAAAGAATTTTCATGTCTGTTAGAAGCAAATGTGCTACTGGTGCAATGAGCTTATTTATCCTCAGTGTAGCTCTACTGAAGTCAATAGAGTTGCAGCAGAGATTTCAATAAATGGATCCAATTGTGGGAATTAGCAGTTATTTTCATTGCTTCAGAGGGTGATTACTGAAAGACATTCCATTACAAAATAATGCAATTTGTCCACTTTTTAAAAAATGGAACAAGGGACTTAAATTACAATGCGAGGAAGTTTTAATTAGCCAATATTTCTGATTTTTTAAAATAAATCTAATAACCCTAATTCCTATTTTTCCCCCAATGGTCTATATTTATAAATGTCAGTATATGATGTATCTGAAAATACCTAAGAATAGACTTGTGCAATAGTCTGAATAGCAAACAAGCATATTTAGGGATGGAGAAATCACTCTGTTTCCAACCTGTGTCACTTTGGTCATTGTGTCTATTCCATTAATTAGTGTTTTGTTTGTTTTAAAGAAGAATAAAAATCTGTACCAAAATCATATTTAAGTAAACATTTTAAATGTATTTTCTCTCAATTTACAAGTTTCTGTATGTTTTCTTTCAAAATCTGCATTTTAAATATTTTTGATATATTTCCCAGCTCAGGACACTTGTTAGAATAATTAGGAAATGCAAAAGCTGCTGGTAACTAAGCTCCGTCTACACAATTACTCTAATTGATAAGGTTAGTTTGTATCAGAGCTTGAAATTAATTAATTTCTTAAGCATCCCTGGCAATAACATATATCTGAAAACGGATGTCACAGTTGAGCCCTGCCCAGACCTTGAAGGTGAGAGTATCCTCAGAGGAGCAAGTGGAACAGGATTCCCCAAACAAACGTCAACTCTGCCAGTGACCCAACCTTAAGGCACAGGTCTACACACTAGTTGCTAGTTGCCTGGGTTCCTGCCCAGCTCTCCAACCCTCCTCATCACCCTCAGGGCTACAGAAGCAGAGATGATAGCACCACAGGCAGGTGCTTCAAGGCTACCAACAAAAAGCCTGGCTAGCTGTATGTGTGTCTGCTCAGGAGAGAGGACCTTCTGGAAGCACATGTCTAAATCAGGACTCAGCTGAGAAGCAAGAAAGGATGGAGCCTCCATCTTCCTTGAAGTTCAACTGCATATCATTTGCTGAAATGGGTACTGGACAATTGGTTGACCAATGGACAATTCATGCCTGTTTGTGGTTTGTCCATAGCTGTATTTCTCAAACAACTTACACCAAGGAACCATCTCTACATCACTTTTAAAAACAAACAAACGACACCTATCATGTTATATTTATAATTTATTTAAAATTGCATATTTTGCCTATTTACTTACAACCACCCTAGGCAGCCTACAGAATGACAGTAGTCCTTGGTATGACTGCATTGTTGTTGTTGTTTAGTCATGTCCTACTCTTCATGACCCCATGGACCAGAGCACGCCAGGCACTCCTGTCCTCCACTGCCTCCCACAGTTTGGTCAAACTCCTCATGTTAGTAGCTTCGAGAACACTGTCCAACCATCTGGTCCTCTGTCGTCCCCTTCTCCTTGTGCCCTCCATCTTTCCCAGCATCAGGGTCTTTTCCAGGGAGTCTTCTCATCTCATGAGGTGGCCAAAGTCTTGGAGCCTCAGCTTCAGGATCTGTCTTCCAGTGAGCACTCAGGGTTGATTTCATGATTCATTTTGATCTTTTTGCAGTCCATGGGACTTTCAAGAGTCTCCTCCAGCACCACAATTCAAAAGCATCAATTCTTCGGTGATCAGCCTTTTTTATGCTCCAGCTCTCACTTCCATAAATGACTACTCGGAAAACCATAGTTTTAACTCTATGGACCTTTGTTGGCAAGGTGATGTCTCTGCTTTTTAAGATGCTGTCTAGGTTTGTCATCGCTTTTCTCCCCAGAAGCATGTATCTTTTAATTTCGTGATCTGCAGTGATCATGGAGCCCAAGAAAGAAACTTATGACTGCATAAGTCCCCATAAATTCTCCCTTGTTAAAGAATGCTCTCTCTCCACCAAGGATTACCTGAAATAATTTCAGTGATCTTCTTCCCATATAGTCGTACCTCGGTTTACGAACCGCTTGGGTTGCAAACAGTTCGGGTTACGAACTCCGCAAACCCGGAAGTGTTTTCGGCATGTGCAATTTGCACATGCGCAAAGCGCGAAAATCGCAAAAAACGCGCTTTGCGCATGCGCAGAAGCGGCACTCGGTTTGTGACCTTTTCAGGTTATGAACTGCGACCCGAAACGGATCGTGTTCGTAACCCGAGGTACTACTGTAATGTATATGGGTTGTTTCCAACATTGCAAAAGTGGAAGACGGGCTTGCACAACAGATCTTTGTCCTACCCTCCTACCATTTGCAGCCTCCAGTATCACCACTGCCTCCCTCAAATAAAAGACTCTCCAGAAAGCCATGGGTGTCTTACCAAACATTGTGGGCTATGTCTTATGGGGTTGCAGTGGTGCATAACTCCTACATCCGCTTTTGGGGAAGTCCCCCCTCCCACTGCAGAGATTCAGTTCTGCATATTCATATCATTCCAAGGCAATTGTTTTCACGCCATTGAATATGTGCACAAACCACTTCTATGAAACTTGATTCTACATTTTTTCACTCTGGGTGTGCAATTTAGAATACACGATGCAGCCCATTATAACTACAGAATGCAGATGAATGCTAGTAAAGGTGGACAAGGTATCTTTGAGGTGATCCTGCCTGCCATTACCATTGTTCTCAATAAAGCATTGCTAGGTTGATCTAGTTTGAAAACTATGTACCTCCAGTTCCCATTTCTGAATGTGCCAGTCTCCAAGCACACTTTAAAATTATATATTATAATCAAACGAACAGGATGTACTATAATGAGTAGCAGCAGTGCCATGAATTGCAAATTATGTATGCACTTTTCATACATTTCCAAGGACTCAGTCCTTCTTCACAAATTCTCTTATTGTCACAGCCAGTATCTCCCACACTGATAATTATAATGTCACACTCACACTATAATCAGGATTTTATCATCCCTCCCATTATACAATTTCATTTCCAAAGGTTTATAGCACTATCATTATTATTTTATCTTGAAGTGTCTTGACACTTGATATGAGAATTGTATTTGTTTAGTTTTCTAAAAAGTTGTTGCAAAAATGATGAGAGAGAAAGCCTCAGGTGTTGCTTTCTATTTGAGTCATTGATTATGCCTTTTAAAAAAAGCTATCATTTTTGTGTAGATATTACTATCCATCCTCACACCTGTATAATTTATACTTTAATGGAATGTGGCAGGTACTTTGACTTCATTATACATTTGAGAGGTCTAAAAATACTGGAATTACCTTTTAATTACACATTTGAGAGTTCTGCAATGGAAAATCTATAACATTAAAGTATAAACTGAGTCTCATTAGGCTTATTGACAGTGGCTAATATGTAATTTCTCAGGCATACTTTTAAAATATTGACACTGCAAGCCTAAACATAGGCATTCACAGATCATGCTTTGGTAGTGCAATAAACTGTCTGCAGCGCTGCTACTGACTGATAAAGGGGGGGAAGTACAGCTCTTAGGGTGCTGAACTTGTTTGTGGTTCATACTCTGTTTTTATACTGTGCCTTTCAGTGGCAAATTGGCTTTTCTAGCTAGCAATGTCTCATATGGTAACTGTGGGTTGATTTGTGTGTTGTCCTGATGCAGGTGGCGCTGTGGGTTAAACCACAGAGCCTAGGGCTTGCCGATCAGAAGGTGGCGGTTTGAATCCCCGCGACGGGGTGAGCTCCCGTTGCTCGGTCCCAGCTCCTGCCAACCTAGCAGTTCGAAAGCACGTCAAAAGAGCAAGTAGATAAATAGGTACCGCTACAGCAGGAAGGTAAACGGCGTTTCTATGTGCTGCTCTGGTTCGCCAGAAGCGGCTTTGTCATGCTGGCCACATGACCTGGAAGCTGTATGCCAGCTCCCTCGGCCAGTAAAGCAAGATGAGCGCCGCAACCCCAGAGTCGGTCACGACTAGACCTAATGGTCAGGGGTCTCTTTGCCTTTACCTTTACCTGGCTATATGCTATCCGTAACATGCCTCACTTGGTCTCCCCATACCAATCAGACCAACAGTGAAACACACCCAACTACAAGGTAAGAGCAGCTGCAACACAAGAAAGTTTTCTTGCCTTCCCTTCTGCGTTGTAACTGGTGTTGATGTTGTTGAGCTGATTATTCACCCAGGCTTTTGCAGAAGCATAATGTCAGGCTGGCTGTTTTAATTAATCAGTATTGCTTTATGTTGATATTTATCCTTTTGTTTTATGCATGCGTTATTGTTATTGTCACCCATTACAGAATTGCGTTTTGCAGTGAGAAGCGGAATAGAAATGTTTCAAATAAAATAATCATTTTAAAATAAATAAATAAATAAGGGCAGAGCTGCAGTTGTGCCCTCCTGCCAGTGGCAGCGCTGTGTTCACCAGGAAAGGGACAGTGTTGTGACTGGGGATCTCTGGATTGGTAGTGGCAAGCCTGCAGGGGACTCCCAGCTTCTCAAAGTCCAGCTGAGAAGTCCATTCAGGATGTGCTGAGTAGGTGTGGGGGTAAGAAAGGTTTTCTCAAAGTTGTACTTTCCCCCAAAAAAATACGAAAACTGAAACACAACAATCCTTAACAAATCACAGTTTTGTGAATTTTGCCAAAAAAAAAATCCAGTCAAAGGATGTTTACAAAAATGTATCTTGGGGGGGGGGGGTTGCATTAAAATGAATATATTAGTGAAATTAATAACAAAAGAATCATATTAGGAGAACTTCTTGCAAAAATGTTTGCATGAGTCAAAACTACACACAAAAATACGTTTATTAGCAGAAAACCACTCTAAAATGCTGAAGAATTTGTATGAGTTTTTCTTAATCACAAATTGCAGCAGAAATGTGGAGAACTGAATTTATGACTTAAAAAAATGAGAAACCAAGATAACAAGAATGGATAGATTCTTTCATCCCTGGTATTGTGTCTGAGAGAGAACAACAGAGAAGTGTACAGGGAAATAAAGTGATTTACATGCATGTGTGAAGCAGCCCAAGGGCAGAAAAATACCTGACAAAAGACCATGAATGTGACCATGGGCATGGAAAGGATCAATAAAGAGCTCAGGTCTCATAGAAAAACTGAGATTATCCTGGCTATTTTGAAGAGTAAAAATCTCAAAAAAGAAAATATTCCTTATGCTTGACTAAACAGTGAAGAAACTAAATATAATATTTGTATTGCAGCTGCAAAAAAAGTTTGCTTTGAGTGTATGTGGAAGGATGATGCTGGCCAGTACATGCCCACCTCCTTTCTTTTTAATATATCAATGTCTTAACATGGTCCGTAGGGAAAAGACAAAATGGAAATACTCTTCCCCTTGTTAAAGTTTTATCACTTAAGCCATTGTAACGGTATCATATAATAAACACTGTATAACAATGTCCGGGCCCTGTAATTAGGTAATACATTTGACTTCCAGTTCCATCCCATTACAACCACAGTGGAATTTTATTCTGCACAAGTCTTTTTTATGATGTCAGGAACCTTAATTGAGCAGGAAATGTTTCTCTCTTCAGGGAGTTGGAGAGTGAGATGCATACCAAGTTTCTGGGTTTCCTTTAAAATCTTCCCGGTATCTGCATTGCACGCCTCAAATCTGATGCTACAATGACAGACAGCTCCCTCTCTTGAAATCCTCAAAGACACACTCTGCAACATTATACCTCCTTGATAATCAATATTAATGATTCATCTTTAATACTACTGTAGCCTTAAAATAAAAGCATGACCAAAAACTACCGTTGACTGAACTAACTAGAAAGAGATATAAAGCCTAGAGTCAGTTTGAAAGAGGATAGGACCATATCGCTTGTTATAGTGTTTAATGTTGAGTCTTGTTTTATGTTTAAGAACAAATGGCTTTTTATTGTATCAGGCTGATGCTTACATCAGTAGTTTTGAAACTTCCTATCATCACAGAATTCTTTCCACATTGAATTGTCAGCTGAACAGGGGTTATTTGGAGATCTTCTTGTACACACGGGTGTATGGTTCCATCTATGGACTGTTTTGAAGGAATTCTCTTGAATATGGGCCAATGAAGAGGGAAATGGCTAAGTGTACTATATTTTATTCAAAACAGTTTCATCCAGCGTATTACCCAAATCTGCTTCCCACTCGCAATGTAATCCAGAAAAAGAGGGGAACCTAGTAAAATTGAATATAAGCAAGGCATTAGCCCCTTCATATAATTATTAGAATAAAGAAGCACAACCTACATGGAAGGTAAAGCTTGGGATGCTTGCACACTCATTGTTGGATTAGATATCAAGTGGAGACACCTCAACCGGTTCAAGCTGAGTGTGGTGAACCAGGCATGCAACTGAGCTGAAGTCAAGGGGGATCCATGACTGTCACAGAAACTCTGGAAGGGGCCCATGCCAGCCTATGCTGCTGAGAATTTCAGCGTCTGAGTGTGAATTCATGCACATTTTTGCAAAGCAATTTCCCCTAATATAATGCATTTTATATGCTATTTTCTCTAACATGGAACATTGTGGAACAATGTTTACATTGCAATGTAGCCGAAGCAAAATTCCAAGTATGTTGGTACTTGGCCAATAAATAATAATAATAATAATAATAATAATAATAATAATAATAAGTAGTAGTAGTAGTAGTAGTAGTAGTAGTAGTAGTAGTATTTATATGCACATTTTACCCCAGCATAGGGACCCAGGTGGCACTGTGGGTTAAACCACTGAGCCTAGGGCTTGCTGATCAGAAGGTTGGTGGTTCGAATCCCTGTGACGGGGTGAGCTCCCGTTGCTTGGTCCCTGCTCCTGCCAACCTAGCAGTTCGAAAGCACGTCAAAATGCAAGTAGATAAATAGGAACCGCTACAGCGGGAAGGTAAACGGCGTTTCCATGTGCTGCTTTGGTTTGCCAGAAGCGGCTTTGTCATGCTGGCCACATGACCTGGAAGCTATACGCCGGCTCCCTCGGCCAATAATGCGAGATGAGCGCGCAACCCCAGAGTCGGTCACGACTGGACCTAATGGTCAAGGGTCCCTTTACCCTTTACCTTTACCCCAGCATATGCAATTTTGTACACATTACTTGGCTGGAGAACTGCATTGCAAAATTTGTGGAAGTGTGAACTCTGAGCGGTGGCCATGTTTTTGTTTGCACGCTGTTTCTGAAAGTGTTTGGAAAGTTTGCCTTTAAATGCAAACTGAATCAAAATTCTTCCTCGCATCTCTGCCTACACACAATAACAATGACATAGAGGAATAGAGTGAGGGCACATCCATGGTGTCATCAATGTGTAAAATGTGTGAGCCTTACTCCTGCCATTCATTTTTTGGAAGTGGAAGGCCTCAAGAGGCAACCTTGCTCTAGTTCTATAGCAGTAGGCTTCCTCTGATATTTATAACCTTGCATGATCAGGGTTTCAAAAAAATGGGGTCTCTGCATGTTCATACCCTCCTCTTCTGATGTTTTAGTGGTAGGTGGGGAACAGGAATGCAGCAACAGAGGTGGTATCCGTTATCTCAGCCTCACTTTCTTTCCACACAGTTACAGTTGTGTGGAGGGAAATGCCCCAAAGGGGACTTGAGCTGACTCCATATTTTAGCTAATTGAAAATTCGAATCAAATAGAAATATACTTGATCAGGATAAACTTTACAAGGGAAAGCAGCAGAAAAAAAATGCACAGAAAGCAAAAGATAAAAAATAAAACTGAGAACATTATAGGCAAATTCTTGCATTCCTAATTAAGAAAATCAAGTATGTATATAAGACATGCTGGTCAGTCTTCATTAGAGATGCAATATTTTTATATATTTTGTTGTTGTTTAGTCGTTTAGTCGTGTCCGACTCTTCATGACCCCATGGACCATAGCACGCCAGGCACTCCTGTCTTCCACTGCCTCTCACAGTTTGGTCAAACTCATGTTTGTAGTTCCAAGAACACTGTCCAGCCATCTCGTCCTCTGTCGTCCCCTTCTCCTTGTGCTCTTCATCTTTCCCAACATCAGGGTCTTTTCCAGGGAGTCTTCTCTTCTCATGAGGTGGCCAAAGTATTGTAGCCTCAGCTTCAGGATCTGTCCTTCCAGTGAGCACTCGGGGCTGATTTCCTTCAGAATGGATAGGTTTGATCTTCTTGCAGTCCATGAGACCCTCAAGAGTCTCCTCCAGCACCATAATTCAAAAGCATCAATTCTTCGGCGATCAGCCTTCTTTATGGTCCAGCTCTCACTTCCATACATCACTACTATATATTTTACTTGGACTTAATGTACTAATTGTTGGGCCAGTGTCTCCCCCACTTCCCTTTATCCCAAACCCAGGAAATGTATTTCCTCCAGTTGCTATACATTATCAAGCATGTATGGAACTCATATTTTTGTTGTTTTCTTTTCTATAAGAGGAGGAGGGAAAGAGATCAATGCTGTTTCTAAGTTGTTTTTAAAAATGAAGATGGCTTAATAGTTTGAGGGGAAAACATCATTGGATGCTATCAGTCACCCAGGTATTTCTACTGTAGAAATGCCATCTTCCTTGTAAGTGTATTGACCAAATCATTAACTTTATTACGTCCCTTGTGGATTTGGGGCTTTAAAATAACTTAGAGGCAACTAGCAACATCAAGGTTATTCTCATGCATTAAATATGTGGTCAAATAGCTGGTGTGGCATGTCTGTACAAATTGAGTGTAGAAAATATACTCATGACAGAAAAAGTGTTTGAGGTACATAAACAAGCTATGAGTCTACTGTATCTAACCTTATGATTGATGAGCAATGGAAGAAAATAATAGATTTCTATTAAGCCTAGTTTCCTATAGCACAATTCCTTGTCATCTTTATTGATCATCATTATTGTAGAAAACAGAATGTCAAGGTGTTCCTGGAATAGTAGCTTTCAAGTGTCATAATAAGCAAATGTTTCACTGCCGAAGGTTATCTGCTGAAAGATGGATGTTCAGGTGCTATAGACTTTGGCTATACATTACAGAAAAATATAATGGACAACAAGAAAGGCCCTTTATGTGTGACCTTTAAGTGACCTTGAAACTAGGTGTTTATGTTGATACATACTTAGCAAGTCAGCCTGCGGTAAGGATTGGATGGGAGCACAACGAAATGAATGATCCAGTAACTCACGAGCTCAGCTTCCTAGGAGAAGGCAGACAATGCACCCAGATAAATAAAGCAGCTCAAGCCCTTCAAGTTGCCTGTTTGTGGATGTCTCAGGAGGAGAATGTTGCAATTTTTCATAGTCCTGAAAAATCCATTTCTTGGGGCCAAAGCTTACAGATACCCTTCCTACAAGGATTGCTTTTTCTTTACTCATGCCACAATTCCAGAGAGATGGGTCACATTGCCAGGATCAGGAGGGTATCAGAAGTTGAGAGTGAGATGAGGTCAGAACCCACTGATACCGAATAGGTGGCTCAGTTGGGTGTGAGGGAAAAACAGGCAGTGGTACTATCAAGATTGGGAAAGCAGGGCCAGTGGAAGCTGAAACAGCAGGAGCAGAAAGGAAAAATGGATTCTGTAAGCAGCATGTTGTTGCACAGACAAGAGGTTCATACAAAGGGAAAGTAGACTTGGATACATGTTAACCAGTTTATTAAGTCAAAATGCCGGCAGTCTCAGCCTTGCGCCTGTACACTTCATCTGCACACTCCTCGCTCCTCCTTCCTTAGTGCACTTTGATTCATCATGCCGCTGTTACTGAGACACTGGTGGAATCTACACACACACACACACAAAAAAAATGCTGTGAAAATGCTTTTTTAAAAAAAGTTTTGAAAAATACATTGAATTTGGCATAGCTCACTATCGACATCTAGTGTCAAATATTTATATTGCACTTTACAACACATTTAAAATGTTTTATTTGCATCTGTAAGCTGAGTCCACTTTTTTCCATAACGTCTAATCTGGACTGCTATGGTTGCCAGAATCAGAACAGGTCAGGATTCTAACCATTCTCCAGCAATTCATCAATAAATAAATTGCATCCAAATATCAGCAAGGGGGGGGATTGGGGGCTGAAATTTTCATGGGTGGGAGGAAGGATTTTTGTTGCACTTCCCTTAGTTTTGAGATGGCCAAGGGGTGTTGTGAGTGTCCTTTATTTCATTCTACAGATGATATTTCCAATAGTCTGCAACCTGGAGCCTTCTTAGGTGTGAGTGGGTGATGCAGGTACAAAGTACATGGGCACAAGGCTCAAGAATGTCTGAACTTAAAAAGTTAGGGTAACTCTCTCCAACAACCATGCTTCCCTTTCATTTTTACAGGCTTGTGTCAATCCCTTTAGGTTAATAGCAAATGATAACTAGGAGTAATGATTCACAACAGTGCCTTCATTGTATTGTCAGAAGGTGAACTAGTGGACCAAGAGAAGATAATTGTTTTAGATGTGGCAGCAGTGATAGCATCAGAAGGGAAATCATACATGAATATTGCTATGGCAATGGGAAAATAATATTGGAAAGGTAAGAGCTGTAGGGATACATAGGCAGCCAGGAAACACATGGCAAGGAGCCAAGATGTAAATATTTCTCAAGCAAGCATCTAAATAAGCCAAATTGCATCTGGATAAAGTTAGCAACTATTTTGAATGGAATATTTTTTAGAAAATAGTGGATTTATAGGCACTGGCCTGTTTTTGCCCATCTCATTTCCAAAACAGAATTTTGGGAATATGGTTCATTTATTCTACATAAAACACAACTGGAAGCAAAACCAAAAGGGTGCTTTAACACATAACAGCATGTATCTGGCAGGGTTATGACATGCAACTAGATTGCAGGGAGCTGCCAGATTGCAGATTGTACCACTTCAGGCTGTAGGTTCACATACTTCAGTACAGTACTTCTCTGCTGCTGCTGCTGCTGCTGCTGCTGCAAGTACCCTCCACATAGAAAACTAGCTTCGTCTTTTTCTAATATTCAATTGGAGGTATTTTGTTTTATAAGGAGGTCCAGGATTTTCTACAGTATACTCTCTTCTCTTCACTTATGAAAATGAAGCGTCCTTCTGCCCAGGCAGGCACATTATGTGACTCATGAGAGCAGCAAAATAACAAGACTGTACAACGGTGATGAAATAAAATCAAGCCAAATATTTATTGACAGCAGCAGGCAGGGCAAGGGTTGGCATGGCACGATGGCAGGATCAGTCCATCATTCCACAAGCCCCATGTTGATGGAATGGATCCGCCAGGTTTTGACCGCCCCAAACCTGCTCTGTGGGAGTTGGCCAGTGTTGAACCTTGTCGTGCTGCAAGCCAAGCAAGCAAGGTCTCACTGGGTGACCAGGATGCAGATTCCTACCAGGCAGATACTCCAACGCCAAGCTTGGGGGTGCCATGGTCAATCCTCCCCTTAGGCCCCTTATGGGGGAGGCTATACTATCTTAATCCTGCCCAATGCCATTACCACCTTCATACAAACAACATTATTTGCCTATAAAAGGAAGGCCATAATTTCACTGAGGCAAAAGTGAAAAAACCCAACCAAGTGCCCATCAGGTTGAGAGGGGGAATAATCTTTTCCAGCCCTGTCAACCAATGACCCAAAATTGCTCAGTGATGGTTTAAACCAGGCATCCCCAAACTGCGGCCCTCCAGATGTTTTGGCCTACAACACCCATGATCCCTAGCTAACAGGACCAGTGGTCAGGGATTATGGGAATTGTAGTCCAAAACATCTGGAGGGCCGAAGTTTTGGGATGCCTGGTTTAAACCCAAGGTTGGGTGGGCAGAAAGCTCTCAAGGCAAAATGGGCATGATCTCCAGGGCAAGCAGCCTTTTTTTAAAAAAAAATTTTTATATAAAATTCATCTTTATTTCTCATTAAAAAAGAACACAAATACAGAACACAATAAAGCATAACATAATCAAATCAATACAAATTTACAAACAAAGAGAAAAGAAAAAAGAAAGAAAAAGAAAGCAGCAACAAAATATTGATTAAAAAAGTTAACTTCCAAACATTTTAACATGGGTTCCCTATTCATATGAAATTTCCACCAGGCTTCTCCCTTATCAATTGAATCCTATACCATATCTTATTTAAAAAAGGTAAAGGGGCCCCTGACCATCAGGTCCAGTCGTGTCCGATTCTGGGGTTGCAGCGCTCATCTCGCTCTATAGGCCGAGGGAGCCGGCGTTTGTCCGCAGACAGCTTCCAGGTCATGTGGCCAACATGACAAAGCTGCTTCTGGCGAACCAGAGCAGCGCACGGAAACGCCGTTTACCTTCCCGCCGGAGCGGTCCCTATTTATCTACTTGCACTTTGATGTGCTTTCGAACTGCTAGGTTGGCAGGAGCTGGGACCGAGCAACAGGAGCTCACCCCGTTGCAGGGATTCGAACCGCCGACCTTCTGATCAGCAAGCCCTAGACTCTGTGATTTAACTTACAGCGCCACCTGGGTCCCAATATCTTATTTACCTTATATTAATTAATTACTTTATCAACTTGTGCATTTTACTCTAAGCATATCACCCATTTCGAACTTATACCTTCATTGTAAAAATGTTCCTCTACAAAACTCCACTCTGCTTTTATTTTTTGTTTGGGGACTCTCCTAATTATTGCCGTCAACTTTGCTAAATTCATGTACTCCGCCAATTTGATGTACCATTCCTGTATAGATGGAACTTTATCTCCTTTCCAATTCTGAGCTATTAACATTTGGGCTACTGCACACACATATAAGAGGATGTTCTTTCTATCATTCGGCACGTTCTCCGGAATCAAACTTAATAAAATTTCCGGTTTTTCCCCAAACCTACATTTTAACATCTTTTTCATTTTGTCATATACCTCTGTCCAAAACACATTAATCTTTTTGCAACTCCACCAGCAATGAAAATAATCCCCTACTTTCTCTTTACATTTCCAGCATTTATCCTGATTATTTTTTAGCTGGTGTTAAATGCCACCTATATTCCAATTTCCACATATTCTCCCTTATCCCCATACAGGCCATAGAATTTATATCCTCCCTCCATAATTTCTCCCATTGATTGCTATATATTACCCTTCCAATATCCTGTGCCCATTTTATCATTGCATGTTTAACTTCCTCATCCTTCATTTCCCACTCCAATAAAAATTTGTAAATTTTAGCCAAAGGTTTCACGGAATTCTCAGTTAACAATTCTTGCAATTTAGATTTATTTTCCAAAAACCCAATCAATCATCTTATTATTATTATTTTGAAAATACTCTGTACCTGGAGATAATGCAACCAGCTTTGACAATATTGTTCGATATTGTTCGATCTGTTGATACGGTTTCAATACATGTTGGTCATTAATTCTTACAATCAGCTCTTTATATGTTAACCATCTCCTTCCCTTAGGTTCGGTGTTATAAAGGCTCTCCCCACCCTTTTACAAGGGTTCATGGGACAGCTTTCTCCCATGAGCCTACTACACAAGCAAACCTTGCCCCATATTTTTCTGCAATCTACAGGCCACAGCACCACCGGGCAAAGGCATGTCACACTTATTGGGCAAAGAATGAGGCATAAAACAGAGGCGGACAACTTGTAACCCAGGGTCCTTAGATGCCCCCCAAATGTCATTGTACATTGTTGCCTATGCTCCCATCCCCTCAGAGCTCTTTTCTCCCTATTAGTTTTCTTGCATTTTTAAAATGCACCCTCCTCTTTCTATGTGGCTTTAGAAAAGTAATAATAATTCCTTGCAGTATGCTTGCTACTGTTTTGTAATGTGTGTCTGTGTACATTGTTTTTGTAAAATTTTCTTCTTTTTGTGTGTTTTTGTATTCTTTTTTCTTTTTGTTGTATGTCATTTTTGTTTCTTCTTTTTATATTTCTCATATATATATATATATATATATATATATATATATATATAACCTTAATAAATACGTTAATAAAAAAAATAAACTACACAGTAGTTGATCATTAATTGCTGTTTTTGGCATTCATCTGTCTTGTGAAACAATGGAAGAGTGTGTCTTGGGGGTAAAGTCAACCACTGGAGAATCACAACTAAAATCCCCAGTAATATTTGAAACAATAGACCTTTGAATTGGGAGCTGATTGTTGTGAAATATGAATGGTTTGAGATGAAATATTACATAACCACTGACCAAATGTCACTCTTGCCCGCACCTTTGCACTGAGGCTGTGATCCATTGGCTTGGCTCTTATTTACCACTGTGATGTGATTCTTGTTTCCTTGTGGCCAAGATCCTAACCTGAAGCATTATGTCTTAACACGCTAAAGCATTTTGTCTGGGGAGTCACAGAGGTTGGGCAAATTATGTGATTCGTTCTTGTGCCAGAATTCCCTGCTTGAAAGCCATTGCATGATGTGGTAGAAGCCGTGATGTAGTAGAACTCCTAAGGCAGGTGTTTTCTAAGTTTAACTTCTCTTTATTATTATTTCAGACAAAACATTACAACAAAGAAACCAATATAAAACAATCACTGCCTAAGTTTCAAATCTGAAGTTATTGCTTTGTTAAAGCATTAGTCAGCAAAATCTAAATTCCAAAACTCCACTAAAATGTCTGGGAAGCATTTTGAGATACACGGAGAATCATGCTATGTAGAACATATGCACCAAGTGTATATATAGAATAGTAATAATTGGTTTGTATTCCAAATCCCAATACCTTTAGCCAGTATTCCAAATAAAAATAGTGCTAGTAAACCATGACGGATTATCATAAATTATGAAAACAAAACTACACTTCTCATGAAGATAACGAAAAGCTTGTGGTTCTGTTATGTTGTCCTTTCATTCAGTTTGCTGGCTTCCTCTCAATATGATACTTTAAGCTGCTGTAACAGTTCTCAAATTGCACATGTGCATTCCTTGATAGCAGCCGTCTGAATCAATAACCATGAGACTAGGAGAGACTTAACAAGAAAACAACAAGCTGAGTACACTTTCCCACCCCATTCTTTGGTGCTCCATGTGGCAAGAACCCACCGTAGATTCAATGCATTCCAGTCAAGTGATATTTGCCTCCAGTATCCAGAATCCATGTGTAGGAGGCCCTAACACATCTACTTTCATATAGAGTATAGGGAGTTAGAAAACCTGCACCCAGTTCTGGAATGAAACAGCCATATCAAAAGAGTGGGCAAAAATATTAAAGCTTCCTAGTTACATGCAATTCCACTCCAAAGGTATTTTGGAAGATCTGTTTTTTGGGCATTCACCCAAAGCATTGGACTTGCTTCAGTAAATTAATCTGGTGAAAAGGGTGGTGTAACTCAAACATTATTTTAGTTTTTTCTTCTGCTTTGGATCTGGTGTAACTTTATATGGCATAACTTACACTGGCTTGCTTTATACCCAACACCTTTTTTGTAGCACTGCTTCCAACATCACACACCTTTCAGTTTAAGAGCTAGGGTGGCCAGAATCACGCATCTGGTTTCTCGGGGGGTGGGGTGCATAGCTGCCAAGTCTCCTGTATTCTCCGGGAAACCCCCGTTTTTCCAGCTGTCCCCAGCTGAAAAAACTGATTTTTTTGTTTTTCCTCGGTTTATTCTGACGCGACGGCCATTTTGGAACTGGGCGGAGCATGCTCAGAAGCGACTTTTGATGCTGCTTTGCCCAGTTCCAAAATGGCTGCAGCACGACTTCTGGTGCGGCGGCCATTTTGGAACAGGGCAGAGCAGCATCAAAAGTAGCTTCTGAGCATGCTCCGCCCAGTTCCAAAATGGCGGCAGCGCTACTTCCGGTCTGCTACTTCCGGTCCAGTCCCTTATTTCTCAGGCCGGAACTTGGCAGCTATGGTGGGGTGGGGGACACAGAGGAAAGGCACTGCGACCATGTAATTGGCTTATTTATTTATATGCTTATATATTTGACTTTTGCCCTTTCACCTTCAGAATACTACCCCCCAAAACCTATTAAAAGGGTGGAGAAATTACTTACTGCTTTCCAAACTCAGGCTGGCAGTTCTTGAATCTGTGCTATATCATCTATCGTTGTTTTCCTGCGATGCTTTACTTATGCACTTGTGAACCCCAGCACAATGATAATAGTGGACTCTTGATAGAAATATGTGTAAGATCACATCAAAATTGCATTGCAAGCACGGTAATAATGGTGAGTGGAAGAGACCACTGGACTACAAAACCCATAGCTGCAGCAAAATGCACACTGGCAGTCCTTTGAACAAAGCAAGGGGGGACATGGAACATTGTAGCATTTGTGTGTGGAGTCCCTATAACCCAGGCCTAGAAATAAATTCAGACATGACTCAGATGTTGGTTTAGTTTTTGGCAGAATTTAGGCCACAACTTTATTGATTACAAATCAAGTGAGTGGTTGCATAGGCTCTGGTTCCAAAGCTACCTAGAGTAGCGCTGACTCAGGACGCACCTTGAGTCAGCAGCCAGGTTCACACCTGGGATAGGGTACCTGACTGGCATCTGCCAGCCAGGCCCTGATTCCCCCATGTGTGCCAAGAACTCTGGAGAGGGCACACCCCGCTTGGAGGAATACCAACCAGTAGTCCACCTGGTGATAGGGTGGTAAGGGCTCATTCCACACTATCAGCATGAACCTGAGCCTATCCGCCAACCTTACAAGTTGTGACAAATTGCTACGCGACAGGCAAAACCCAAATGGCACCAGCCAATCAGCCAAGTGGGGAAAATTCCTGCCGTGCCCCTGTCCCAATGCCAGGCGACACACGATGGCATAGCAAGGTCAAGCGCAAGCCCTAAAAGTAGGGAGTGGTGGGCGGGTGTTCCAATGCACAAAGCTGGAGAAGAAGCCTCTTGACGGGGAGGGGAGGGCTTATATAGGTGGTCCATCTGCCCTTTGATTGACAAGCCCTTAGCCCAATTGCACCCCACAGATGGACCACCAATAGGGTGTTGTGGCTGCTCCAATTGTCCCTGCCCCAACACCTAGTCCTGGATGTCGGGCCCACCGCAACACTTGCCCTCTCTTGCGGGGAGGACCCGATTTCTCATACCTAAGTTTCTATTTTGGAAATAAGAAAAGGGAGTTTAGGACTCTAAAATCAGTTACTGGTAGCAGTGAGCAGGAGAAAGGCATTATAATAGAATCACAGAATTATATTTGGGCTGGGACCCCAGGGATCATATACCGTAGTTAACCCCCCTACAATGCAGGAATCTCAACTAAAGCATCCATGACAGATGACCAGCCAACCTCTGCTTAAAAACCTCCAGAGAAGGAGAGTCCACAACCTCCTAAGGGTGTCCATACCACTGTTGAACAGCTCTTACTGTCAGAAAGTTCAGTGGAAACCAACAAACATGAAAGTTTCTTTAGTTTCCTGATAGCATGTTTTGAAGTGCTGCATTCAGGTTGCCAGCAGAAGCAAGCTGGGACAGGGGAGGGACTACTCAAGGTGAGCTGTGCCTACCCATAACAATTCTTTTTATTAAAAAAACCCAAAAACTATTTCCGTCAATTAAACATGTGCTAAGTCATTAACCTGCAATCATTCTTTGTAAACAAAAACAAAAATAAAACACTCTGTTGTGCTCAGTTGAAGGAATGGAAATGCCATTTAATGAAAGCTGAAGTCAGAGTACAGAATGTGTGCAGCCAGATTGCTTGGAGGAGGAGGAGGAATCAAGGGATTACCTCAAATGAAAGTACTTGTGGACTGTGCCAGAGCATAGGCAGACCAGAGCCAAAACGGTTCTCCTAGCTGGGAAGGGTGTTGCCTTAAGCAATGACATTTGAATGGAAGGATTCCATTTCATGTCGAGAGTTCTACATATTAAAGTATTCACTTATTAGGACTTTTTCAATTAGAAAGTGTGAATACTAATTTGTATTTACTTGGAGTCAAGGGAGTGAATGAGACTGGAGGAAATGTATAAAAAACAGAGTGTATAAACTTCATCAATGCCCCCACAATGAACAACCAAAGGGCCTGAGGTCAAGTTCACCCATGTGAGGCACACTTAGAATCATAGAGTTGGAAGAGACCACAAGGGCCATCCAGTCCAACCCCCTGCCGAGCAGGAAACACCATCAAAGCATTCTTGACATATGCCTGTCAAGCCTCCGTGTAAAGACCTCCAAAGAAGGAGACTCCACCACACTCCTTGGTAGCAAATTCCACTGCCGAACAGCTCTTACTGTCAGGAAGTTCTTCCTAATGTTTAAGTGGAATCAACCCTGGCTTTGCCTTCATTTTGAACAAGCAGCTTAGGATGCAGCTGATCTCTAGCTCAATCAGCTGATTCCAAGCCAAGCAGGGGGTAGCTGATTTTATGTCCCCACTCCAGCTCCTGTGAAGGTACACAACTGTCACTTTCTCATCCTGGTTCAGCCAGGGATCTGAACCCAGACTGCTGTAAGTCCCCCCAAAGGGCATGTTCTGGGGTATAGCAGGAGCAGGAGCAGGCACATAGGCTAGATCCAAACCCCACTGACATCAGTCAAGTGACCATGCATATACTGTCAAATTAATTAGAGAGTATATTTTGACTTTTTGTCAATCTAAACCATTGCTCATGTAAACTAACCTCCACCAGCCTGCTCATGGCTGATAATAGTGGGAGTCCAAACATCGGGAGATCACTAGTGTCACAAAGGCTGATCTAATGCATATCAAAAATTTGTACTCCACTCTGCATGTTAATCAGAAAGTACATCTGATTGCATCAGTAAATGTACACCACATTGTAAGTAATGCAGTGCAAACAACTTCTGCATTGGGATAAACATCTGATTTACCTTTACAGTTCCTTCTATGTGCATGAAAAGCCTCGTTTTATATGTAGATCTCATTCTCTGGATAGGTTTTGTGAGGCTATCTCTAGATATCTCACAAGGATTTAATTAAAAGTGTGACTTGAAATGGATATGGCATATCCTGATAATGAATGCCAAATGCATCTATATACGGCTTTTTGAGTTTCAAAGCACTTCACATACATGAGCTCAGTAATTCTTATAACAATTCCATAAGGTAAGTCGATATCAGCACCTTTACGTTGCCTATTGGAAGATGGCAGGCTCCCCAAGGAAGTGCTCTTCAGGCACAAGGCTCATCGGTGGATCAAAGATGCTGGCAAATGAGAGATGAAAGCTGGCAACATCAGCCACGGCCTGTGGGAATTCCTTGCAGATGACTGCAGTGCTTGGAGACTGTCAGGTCATGCATCCATAACAGTGACCAGAGGAAGAAAGACCACTGGGAGGAACACAGAGAAGAAATGCCATGGTGCATTTGTAGTCACAACTGGACACCTTCCATCTGCCCCAGCAACAAACCTTATCTCTCCCCTGTTGGTCTCTACAGCCACAGCAGGTGCTGTGACTCTCAAATGGTTTGACTTTACCCCTGAAAGTGCACTTTTTCATTATCTCCCAAGAAAAGCCAACGACTACCTTAACACTTTTGATTCAAAACTTTGATGGTTAGAGTATTTACTTAGCATAACCTGAATCTAAAATTAAACAAGATAAGTTTCTTCTGCCTTATTAATGCATATTACTCTATTTATGAGAATTAGAAGAATCCCCCCCCCACCGTCCAAGGTATTAGCTTCCGCCAGCATCCTATGAGCTTTGAGGATGAGTAATGTTAATGACTGTGGTAGAAAAAGGTGAACTTCAGTAGATAGCATTAATCTTGCTGGCTGGTCTGTGCCAGACTTCATGTTAGGGAATAGCAACAATGAAAAATTACAGGAAAAGCCAGTACTTTTTCATAATGTCAATATATGCAATGGGCTCAGTTATATCTGGTGATATGAAACGAGGAAGGTCCTAAAACTTTGCATATTAAATATATTTCAAAAATTCAACTTTGATACCATATTACTTCACACATTACTTCCTTCTTCTTTTTTGCCTGTAACGCTTCAGGGAAGCAGGCAGGGGCCTTCTTGGTAGTGGCACCCACCCTGTGGAAAGCCCTCCCATCAGATGTCAAAGAGATAAACAACTACTTGACATTTAGAAAACATCTGAAGGCAACCCTGTTTAGGGAAGTTTTTAATGTGTGATATTTCAATGTATTTTAATCTCTGCTGGATTATTATTATTATTATTATTATTATTATTATTATTATTATTACTACACATCAAGCTCAATGCAGTGCCCATCAGCCAGGTATTGCAGTTAATCAGGATATCAATAGATATCCTCCCATGGAAAATACTCCAATGCATGTAGTGAAACAGATTACCAAGTAGAGAGGTATATGAAGCCTTCCCCCCCAATTTGTTGGTTTTGGTTTTCCGCATGCTGGGATATATGTATGTGGGTAGGATAGTGAAGAGAGGGGGATCTGTATTAATGGGTTTCAGAAGCCAATTGAACACAGTTTTACTTGCCCAGTCCTTTGCAGTTTCATAAATGAAAGATTTGTGCATTTGTCTTTTAATTGATTTGTTGCTTATTTTTCTATTGTTTTATTGTATTTTGTTCATATGTGTTAGGTATGCTGCCCTGGGCTTTTCTGAGGAAGACTGATAAATAATGTCAAGTAATATAATGCATATAATCATTCATTGATACAAGCCCCATCATCATTCTTTTGTAGATGCCCAAATGCTACTTTCTTATCCCTTCTGTGTAACGTGTTAATACAGTAAATTAAAAAAGGGCAAAGGACCCCTGGACGGTTAAGTCCAGTCAAAGGTGACTATGGGGTGTGGCGCTTATCTCGCTTTCAGGCCGAGGGAGCCAGTGTTTGTCCACGGACAGCTTTCCAGGTCATGTGGTCAGCATGACTAAACCGCTTCTGGCCAGCACAACGGGACACCGTGACAAAAGTCAGAGCACACAGAAACACCATTCATCTCCCTGCCAAGTGGTACCTATTTATCTACTTGCACTGGTGTGCTTTTGAACTGCTAGGTTGGCAGGAGCTGGGACCGAGCAACCGGAGCTCACCCCGTCGCAGGGATTCGAACCACCGACCTTTAGATCAGCAAGCCGACAGTGCCACCCTCTCCCATGTAACTTGTAGAATAGCTCTAAAAGCTTCCTTACCTGGTTTTTCTGGCACCATAATGTGGGGTGAGGGATGCCAAAGAAAAGGATCCCTGGATTTTTATCACAAAAGGAGAGATGTCTTTGAAGATGTCTGCCTTGGAGAGTGGTTAGCTGATGGAAGACAGTACTGAGCTGTCTGATTCAATGTAAAACAGCTCTTCATACCCTGAGTTGATGTCTGAAGTGCACACATTTCTTTGTAATATTTTAAAGTGCATAAACCTTGTTTCTAAAGCAGGCCACATATTGGATGTGCAATGCTTTATCCCCATCACTACATTGCTTGCAGCCGTAAAATAGAACTTTAACCATTTAACTGATTTGGAAGTGTGAGAAAGGACAAATTAAGGACCTCACCACCAATAATCACAACTTTTCTGTATTTTCTGGAGACTTTCCAGAAAAATTGAGCAGCCAAGTCAGTGGGCCACTGTGGCGTTTCACCTCTAGAGGGCCTAGAAGGGGTTAAGTTGCCAGGGAGGGAAACGGTCAATGGGAGCTCTCCAGCCAGAAGCAGGGTGTATATAAGGAGAAGCAGGCAGGCAGGAGGGGGAGATGAGTTTGGGAGATGAGAGTGAGATGAGAGGAGTTGGTGGATTTTGCAGAGAGAGAGCTGGTTTAATATATTGAGGTGGAGAATAGGTGGTGAATTTAGTCAGACAGGATACAGAGTTGAGAGATTATTTAAAAATATTTACTTAGTTGACTTTAGCGGTAATAGGCCGGTAATTTATAATTAGAGGTAATAGGCCGGTATAGGAACCATCTGAATTTGGAACAACCTAAGATTTGTACTGCAACCATTAAGCTTGTGAACACAATAAAGCAACTTCGTTTTATTTTATCTTATCCTGGTCTGTGGTGTTTTGAGGAGATGTTTATTTTGTCGTAGGCACATCACCAATAGACCGTCAAACGTCTGGGGGTGTTGTGCAGGTCAGAGTGACCGTGACAGCCACTTTTATGCAAGTAAATCAATACCACATAGCAACTAGGGCAGGGCATTCATCTCAGAAGACATGAATATCCCCATTTCAAAGATATTCAGAATTGAAGGGGAGCTGGCTTCAAATTGGACCGAAGCAAAGTCAGCTGTTTCTGAGGCTTCAAACCAGCTTTGCAAGGGCATTGGGCCAATTTGATATATTTTACAGCCTTCCTGAAAAGTCTGCATAAATGACAAAAACTAACACAGATTATACCGTTCAACCTGGAAATGGCTTTATTTAGGAGGGACATAAAACAAAACTGAAGCTGTTCTATGATGTTTGTGACTGTTGTCCGATAGCAACAGTGACAGGAGCAGTAGTTCTCAGAGTTTGTGCAACTTTGACCATATATTAGATATGCAGTGCTTTATGACTATCGCTATGATGCTTGTTGTTTTAAAATATGACTATTTTAGACTGAATGAAAATTAATGCTGAATGTCCATGTCCAAATCAAGGCCCCTAAGACATATTGTCTCCCCTCTGCAGTTATTTGTCTGAAATGTGGCAAATTTTGTCAAGAAAATAAAGAGATTATAGTCAGTTATTGAGGCTGTGGCAAATGAGGCAGGGTCCCAAGACAGATATGAATGAGGCAAAGAGTGGCATAACGTGAGCCTCTGAAATGAGGTGACCTAGGCTATGAGCCATTTATTCATTTATTTTCCCCAAACCACTTGAAATTCTGTTATAGATTCAAGTTGCTGATCAAGTTTATTTCACTTAAGTAAAAAGCACAGTATGTGAAAAGGCTATTATTAGAATTTGTTGTTGTTGTTTCTTTACCAAATGTATCATGGGAATGAGAAAATAACAGATAGCTTATTTATGATAATTATACATGGACATGAGCAATGAGCTGACTCCTAAATTTTCACTTATTTGCAGATCTCAGAGGCAGCAAATGGAATCAATTTTATCAAAAGGTATTATAACTTGATATATAGGGGTGTATCTGGATGAAAAGCATTTTGTTGGTGGTGGGGGTTCTATTGTACTGAAATCAGGAATATGAGAAAGGCTGGTCCTACCACTGAATAAAAGTTACTCCGGAAGCAGATTCGGGGCAAAATTGTGCAAAAGATAGCAAAATTGCCAATTATATTGTGGTTGCCATTTCCATCTCTGGCATTCAGGTGCCAAGGCCTGGCCCTACGCCAGGGAAATATTTTGGTAGGCAGGTTTGCCCAATTTTCCCTCTAAGGAGCTCAGGGAGACATACATAGCATTTCACCTGCCATATCCTCACAACAATCCAGTGAGTGGAGGTATGCTAAGGGACAGTGACCAGCCAAAAGACACTGAACATCTTAGCTGACTGGGATTTGAACTTGAGCCTCCCGGTTGCATCACAACACTCTGCCTGCTACAAAACAGTAGCCTACATCATGTCTGAGTTTTGTTCTTTCCACAGGTACAAACCATACAGAAGAATGAAGAACATGGCACACAGGCAATAGAAACAGTAAAACAGCAGCAGCATGTTCAGTTTTTTTGAGAAACACAACAGCTTTCATTGTAATGGGATCACCTAAACACAAAGAGACACTGCTAGTCATTAAGAGGATAGCATTCACCTGCACAAAATGAAAAATGAATCCTTCCCAGGGAAGGCGCCCTCATTTCTGGAAACAGGCTTCAGGATGAAGAGCAATTCTTCATGTCTTCGTGATTTGTTTGCCCACAGCTATGGCTAGTTTGTACATGCAGGTCCTTGTTTTGATACTTCAGGGCAGGGGCAGCTGAGGCAGCCCTGTGGCCCAAGCATTAATCGAGAGACACAGTGAAAAGTTTGACCACAGTTTTTCCCATAAGGGAAAGGGGAAGAAAAGTGCTTCAACTTCCCCCCCCAAAAAAAATGAGTTTGCACCTTTATTCTTTGGTGTCAGTATTTCAGCAGCATTTCCCTGAATATTCCATAGCCATATAGTCCGTGCAGATGATACTGTGGCTTGTCTAATGAAGAATAGTGTAGAGCTCAAAAGCTTGCCACTATAACATGACATTTTGATTGGTCCTAATAAAGATATTGCCCAGCTATGGATCTTGGTGTTTTGTTTCTAGGGTCTAACCACCCGTGGCAATGTTATGGCCATAACATTGTTTCCCTTCTTATTGTTTTTTTTTAAGCTTTAAACTGGACTTTGACCGGACAGCCCTTCTAATAGAGGGCTCTTTCAAATTGAGAACTGACCTAAAATAACCCTTCAAGTAGATGACAGTCCTCTAGAAAGTAGGTCACAAGGCAACCCAGCACCGAGGGCCTTCTGGCGGTTCCCTCGTTGCGAGAAGCCAAGTTGCAGGGAACTAGGCAGAGGGCCTTCTCGGTGGTGGCGCCCGCCCTGTGGAACGCCCTCCCATCAGATGTCAAAGAAAAAACAGCTACCAGACTTTTAGAAGACATCTAAAGGCAGCCCTATTTAGGGAGGCTTTTAATGTTTAATAATTATTTTATTTCATTTTTTTCTGTTGGAAGCCACCCAGAGTGGCTGGGGAAACCCAACCAGATGGGTAGGGTATGAATAAATTATTATTATTATTATTATTATTATTATTATTATTATTATTATTATTATAGCACACAGACACACTAAAATGAATCTATCTGTTCTGACCACTACAGTAATCAACCACTTTAAAAGCTTGCAAGAAAAGGTGGGCCTTCACCTGTCAGCAGAAACAAATCAAAGATGTCACAGGACAGATTTCCCTGGGCAGGGTCTTTTGTAAGTGACACCAGCCCATAAAATGCCCAGTTGCCCATCTCTATCAATCCCAGTTCTGTGATGTGATCCCAGTTTGGAAGGAGAGTTAAGCAAGGCAGGCATGTCCCATGAACTATATAACCTTAATGGACTGGATGAGGGCCAACAAACTGAATCTCAATCCAGATAAGACTGAGGCACTGAGGCTGGGAGATCACCTGCTCTTGATGGGGGTCACCCTTATTTTGAAGGAGCAGGTTCATAGCTTGGGGGTACTCCTGGATCTTTGCTGTAGCTCGAGGCCTCAGTGGCATCCATCAGCTGCATATGGTGGCCCAGCTATGCCCCTATCTGGACAGGGATAGCCTAACTACTGTTGTCTATGCTCTGGTAATGTCAAGGTTAAATTACTGCAATACGTTCTACATAGGGCTGCCTCTGAAGATGGTTTGGAAACTTCAGCTGGTGCAGAATTCAGCAGCCAGGTTGCTCCCCGGAGGAAGACGGTCTGCGCATATTACACCAATCCTGCTCTGACTGCACTGGCTACTAATTAGTTTCCAGGCTCAATTCAAAGTGCTGGTTTTGACCTATAAAGCCTTAAATGGCTCGACTACTATATCTTAAGGACTGCTTCTCTCCATATAAGCCTACACACACTCTGAGATCATGCTCTGAGGCTTCCATTCATGTGCCAGGTCTGAAAGAAGTTCTTCATATATACCATTATTATTATTATTATTATTATTATTATTATTATTATTATTATTTCCTTTCTAAAAGTGTTGTTGTTTTTTGGAGGGTATTGAGTTGTTGGGACACGGGTGGCACTGTGGTGTAAACCACTGAGCCTCTTGGGCTTGCCGATCAGAAGGTCGGCTGTTCGAATCCCCGTGACGGGGTGAGCTCCCATTGCTCGGTCCCAGCTCCTGCCAACCTAGCAGTTCAAAAGCATACCAGTGCTCTGGCGGGAAGGTAAACGGCGTTTCTGGGCACTGCTCTGGTTCACCAGAAGCAGCTTAGTCATGCTGGCCACATGACCCAGAAAAACTGTGTGCGGACAAATGCCAGCTCCCTCGGCCTGTCAAGCGAGATGAGCGCCGCAACCCCCGAGTTGTCTGCGACTGGACTTAACTGTCAGGGGTCCTTTACTGTTTTTTATTGGGTTGTTGCTTCTATTTTGATTATATATTTTGTGGTTTTAGATTTTGATTTTATTCTGTGAACCGCCTTAAGACCTCTGGTATAGGGCGGTATATAAATCCAATGAATGAATGAATGCATCACCCTAGCAGTGCTATGAATCAGCAAACATCCCTTCTAATTGGCTGTACCACTTAAGCCCATGGTGGAAAGGGAGCAACTATCTAACTCTGTTTTAATCTAATTTTTATGAATTATTTTGTTTCTCCTCAAATGCTAAAAATAACACGGATCCTTAAAAAAGGTGTTGATTGTGGCAGAAGTGCAGCAAAACAGTTAGTTCTGCAAATTAGAAATTAGTTCTGGAAAGAGCATCTCCTACCACCCTGTGGCAGTTTAGAATCATTGCATATTAACACACCTCATTAAACTTACTCAGTTTAACAGATACTTCACTAATGAATTTATGCATCAATCAGTCAATCAGTATTTTTTAAAATGTTCCTCGACAAAAATGCTGATTAAATTGGAAATGTCTGGATCCGGACATGCTGTCATTCCTCCCTTTTTAATAGAGTTGGTGGCACTAATTTGTGAACAAGGCCACACAGCCATACTAATAATCATCTCTTGCCATTCTACAAATAGAAAGGTTTTGAGCGTTTCCTCATTGACAATCAAAAATTGAGCATTCCTGCCTCTACAAATTAGAATACTTTTCTTTGTTCATTTCTTCCTGGAAAATTGTTGACTTTTGAGTTAGAATTATAAGGTAGTCTGCCACTGATGGATCAGAACCCAGAAAATTGGATATTCTCTAGTAAGTAGTAACATTAGGAAGTAGTTCCTGACAGTAAGAGCTGTTCGACAGTGGAATTTGCTGCCAAGGAGTGTGGTGGAGTCTCCTTCTTTGGAGGTCTTTAAGCAGAGGCTTGACAGCCATCTGTCAGGAATGCTTTGATGGTGTTTCCTGCTTGGAAGGGGGTTGGACTGGATGGCCCTTGTGGTCTCTTCCAACTCTATGATTCTATCATTCTAAGTCACATCACTGCTCTCTACCCACTGTGTTTTCCCTCCAACCTATTCTCACTTTCATTGTGTCTAAAATCAACATGCAAACTGCAGTTTCTCTCCCTCCATCCTGTTCTTGCTCTTACACACACACACACACACACACACACACACAAACACCTGCCAAGCACTTCTCTCAACCAACTTCTGCTAAAACCACAAAATACATAATAAAAACAAAAACAACCCAATATCCCCCATCCGCCCCCCCAAAAAAACCAGTTTAAAAGGGCATAGGATGTAGATCAGATCAACCAAAGGCCAGGTTAAAACGGAATATTTTTGCCTTCCCCCTAAAGGTGTATAATGAATGCGCCAGGCGAACTCCCCTGGGGAGAGCATTCCACAGATGGGGAGCCACTGCAGAGAAGGCCCATTCTCATGTTGCCACCCTCTGGACCTCTCGAGGAGGAGGCAAACGAAGGAGGGCCTCAGAAGATGATCTCAAGGTCTGGGTAGGTTCATATGGAGAGAGGCAGTCATTGAGGTATTGCGGTCCTTAAGGCTTTATAGGTCAAAACCAGCACTTTGAATTGGGCCCGGAAACTAATCGGTAGCCAGTGCAGTCAGACCAGGATTGGTGTGATATGCTCAAACTGCCATGCTCTGGTGAGCAACCTGGCCACTGAATTCTGCACCAGCTGAAGTTTCCGAACCGTCTTCAGAGGCAGCCCTACGTATAGCACATTGCAGTAATCTAACCTTGACATTACCAGAGCATAGACAACAGTAGTTAGGCTATTCCTGTCCAGATAGGGGCATAGCTGGGCCACCAGATGAAGCTGATGGAAGTCACTGAGGCAATCTCAGCCTCAAGCTACAGCAAGGATCCAGGAGTACCCCCAAGCTATGAACCTGCTCCTTCAAAGGAAGTTTGACCTCATCAAGAGCAGGTGATCTCCTATCCAGCTGGTCTAGGGAACCACCCGCTAACAGTGCCTCAGTCTTATCTGGATTGAGCTACAGTTCGTTGGCTCTCATCCAGTCCATTACTGAGGCAAGTGGTCCAGCACTTCCACTGGCTCACCTGCAGATGTAAAGGAGAAATAGAGCTGAGTGTCATCAGCATACTGCTGAAAACATACTCCAAACCTCCGGATTACGCCTCCCAGCAGTTTCATGTAGATGTTCAACAATATGGGGGATAGGATTTAGCCCTGCAGAACCCCACATGGAAGATTCCATGGGGCTGAAAAGCATTCCCTAAGTAACACCCTCTGGAACATAGCTGCCAAGTCTCCCGCTGAAAAATGCGGGATCGGCAGCGGCGCGGCACCGGAAGTCGCTTCTACGCATGTTCGGACATGCGTAGAAGCGACTTCCGATTCCCAGCACTGCCCGTTTTCCAGTGCCCTGACATGGGCAGAGCGGCACCCCAAAATGGAGCCTCCCTGGCAGGTAGGAAATCTGGGGGAATTCCGGGATTTTTTTCTATCCGGGATAACAGCGGGGAACGGATTAAAATCCGGGGGTTTCCCGCGAAAAACGGGAGACTTGGCAGCTATGCTCTGGAACGACCATTCAGGTAGGACTGGAACCACAGCAAAGCAGTTCCAGAAGGATACCATGGTCGATGGTATTGAAAACCTAGCATAATATGTATTCCAACTACAGCATTCCTGAGAGATCCAGCCTATACTTACGTACGTAAGGCAAATGTATTCACATGGCATGTGACAGTCGCTCTATACAGAGGTCCAAATGTGTAGTGGCCTGTATTCATAAAGTTTATCACTCTCCCTATAAAAAAAGTGAAATATAATTGAAATACAGTGTGGAAGAGCCCCCTTGTGCATGGGGGAAATAAGGTGAGCATGCTACTTTTCTACTGTGGAAGTCAGACCAGTGGCCAGGGAAGTATGTGAACAAGGCAATAGTGATGTCCCTGAGGAAGGATGAATATGGGTCTCCACAGTCCAACGCTGTTTCCATTTCACCAGGCTGGCTCTCTTGCAAACAATTGCAAAATGATTGAATTAAGGGTCACTGCTAGATATCTGTGCTTTTCCTCTCTTGAGACAGGAATGGTAGTGAAGTATTTATCAATTTCTTTGCACAGACAACATCTGTGGTTGGGGATGATTTCTCCTCTTATTAAACAGATCTGTGTGCCATCATAATCTGAGTTGCTTAATTGCTCCTTTTTCCACAGATACATATTATTCTGATGTAGATTCATTGATGTTCATGATCTTCCTTTCATAGAGGTTAATAACGCTACAATAGTTTCATCTCGTTGTGTAATTAGAACAATTTACATTTCTCATTTGTTTTGATCAGGCTACATTGGCCAATTCAAATGTGATAATAAACACTGTAGTTAGGAGAAGGCATTCTCTTCCCTTTCCATACTAATATTTCTCTGTCAAAAATTTACCAGAAAATAAAGACGGCAAATCAATCAAAACATTGCTCAGGAGAAAATACTCTGGTCCCTCTTGCCCCACCTCAGAAATGAAATATAGACTAAATGAAAGCAGTTCTGGTGAGAAATTAAATCAGCATCGATGTGCTTGAAACAATATTACCTGCATTTATCCCAGGAAATTGTTGTTGGTAGTTGTAGGGTTTATTTTAAAAAATAAAATAAAATAAAAATTACCAACTAGATAGAGTCTAACATTTTGAGATGTTGCCTTCATTAAGTGAAGCAAACTATGACATATAGACTTGATGAGTCTAAGAAGCCTAGTCTTGCTCCTTTCCTTGGCAAAGGTCACTGAGTTCAACAAGCCACATCCCAATGAAAATCTATAAAGGCACCTAATGGAGGTGCCTGAACCCATAGATCTTCCTAAGCTATTAATTGTATTAGAGTACCCTGCTAGAAATAAGATGAACATATAAAGGCTCATGTGAACCCAAAGTACAGATCTACAGATGATGCTGCCCCATGCATGCCTGTGTGATTCACTTTTTTCTAATTAGCCAGCTCTGGGAAAATGAATCTCTCCTGATAGCAGGGCACAGCAGACTCACTCACCTTCAGATGAGGCTGCCTGCTGCATCTCTGCACGAGTCACTGCTCTGGGAATGACTCCTTCTAGAAAGGAACCATTTTTAGATCAGTTCAAGGAGCCCACCACCTATATTACTCTATGAGGGTGAGATCCTGATACACAGCTTGGTAGTTGCCAGTTGGCTGTTTCCCCAGCCACTCTGGGTGGCTTCCATCAAAGATGAAAATACATTAAAATGCCACACATTAAAAACTTCCCTAAACAGGGCTGTCTTCCGATGTTTTCTAAATGTCAGGTAGTTGTTTTTCTCTTTGACATCTGATGGGAGGGCGTTCCACAGGGCGGGTGCCACTACCAAGAAGTCCCTCTGCCTGGTTCCCTGTAACTTGGCTTCTCGCAACGAGGGAACTGCCAGAAGGCCCTTGGCGCTGGACCTCAGGGTCCGGGCTGAACGATGGGGGTGGAGACACTCCTTCATATTCTGTTCAATGAATGCTTGTTGAATATACAAATATTTTGCTGAATTTTCACTGCAGTGGTAGACTGGTACAGGTGAATAACTAAAGCTAAGTGATAGTGTGAGCTTAAGAAATGGATGATGAAATATATCAATGGGACATTAATTATATAATGATCATTCAACACTGGGAAAGATAAAATGGATTAGTAAGTAAAAATTTATCTCCCTTTTCTCTACTGTGATGATTATATACTAGTAACTGAAATAAAGGACTTGTATTTTTTTATTTTAAAAACTGTCAAGAAGTTAAACATTTTCTCTTGCATGGTGACAGGCAAATTTCTGGCACAATTATTAATCAGCTTGGCAATTACAAGCTTTCTTGGTAGGTGTTTGTTTCCTGAGAGTTCTCTCCCAGTTCAAATTCATAAGCCTGCTGATGGTGTCATGTGCCCTGCACATTGTCATGTTGGTCATTGGAATTAGTACTTCCCAGCTCCAGCAAGTTGAAAGTTAGACTCCATCTCCCCTCTAAAAACAAACACACCCTGGATGACAGGAAACAACTGAGAGAATTGACCCAAAGAGGAGATACAAACAAAAGAAATGCAACACAGCTGGCTTGGGCTCCCCAATCTGCTGAATGTTGCCTGCAGGTGTGCAAAATTGCCCCCACACCCAGAAAGAGGACTTATTCAGTGGTTTAAAAGGTTATATTTATGAAACTATAACAAACGACAGAATCTGCCAAATAGCCACATAACACAGTACAAGCAGAGGGAATCAATGGTAGCATAAGACAGAAACTTTCCTCACCATGCCTGGGCATGCAAACTAGAATGGTCTTTCCTCCCGAGCCCAGGTTTCTCTCCTTGCTAAGAGAGCCTTGGGGAATTGAAGCCAAACCTGCTCACCTGACCCCACCTGGACCCCACAGTCCAACTACAGTGGTACCTCGGTTTATGAACACAATTGGTTCCAGAAGTCTGTTCATAAACTGAAGCGTTCATAAACTGAAGCGAACTTTCCCATTGAAAGTAATGGAAAGTGGATTAATCTGTTCCAGACGGTCCGCGGAGTACTTAAACTGAAGCGTTCATAAACTGAAGCGAACTTTCCCATTGAAAGTAATGGAAAGTGGATTAATCCGTTCCAGACGGGTCCGCGGAGTACTCAACCTGAAGCGTACTTAACCCGAAGCATGGGTGTAATTGGTTCCGGAAGTCTGTTCATAAACTGAAGCGTTCATAAACTGAAGCGAACTTTCCCACTGAAAGTAATGGAAAGTGAATTAATCTGTTCCAGATGGGTCTGTGGCATTCGTAAACCGAAAATTCGTAAACCAAGGTGTTCATAAACCGAGGTATCACTGTATCACAATGATGCCTCAGAGTGTGAATGAATTAAAGTCTCGCCTGCCCCTACCTGCTCGCACTGAATGCCAAAGAATGCCAAATCAACACTAAATGCTCTACAGTGTCAAGTACACGAAAACAGGGAGCCCCAAGTGCCAAATAGGGGTGTCCACAAAATTCCGACAACCCCATAAAAAGCAACTACCTGAAGCCCACACTATAAAGAGGGAGGGAAGTTGCTACCAAAGGCAATGGGGGGGAGAGGCAAAGCAGCTTTAAATGCCAGGCAGGACTGTCCCCTCCAGTTGGATATTCAGTCCCACATGGCTCCAGGCCCCTCCCAAGGGAAGGGACCGCCTTGAGTCTCTTTCCCCTGAATGGGACGGGGGTGTTTGTGAAGCAAATCTACCCACACTGAAAGCAGGAAACACAAATTTCTGAGCTAGAAAAAAAAACTTGGGAGGAAATGGCATTATACTGCTACAAAAACAGAGTAAAACGAACTGGACAAATTTATATTCCCAACCAGATAATTCTGAATTTTAGAGACTCATCACTGCTCTTTCTTGCACAGTTGCACAATAGATTGTGTCCTTGTAATTGTGGCAGAAATAATCTTGGGATATATTCCGTCTGCTCGGGACTCCAGTGCTTGAACTGAGAATCTCATAGATAAGGTTAGAACCTGCTATAGTGAGAAACATTCGATTATTGCTACTTTGGCCGCAAAACTCTCCACATTTGCTGAAGAGAGTAAGAGTGTGCTACAACAGCCTCTTTAACCATCTGTATTGCTGTACTTGGAGACTATGAAGGGACACAGTTCTTTGAGTTTGCATTGAGTGTGGTGAGAGAGCTGTGAATGCTCCCAGATGTTTTTGCACCATGCCAGAAGCAATGGACAACAGCTGGCAAAGAGGCACAACCACTGACATAGCTGCCAAGTTCTCCCTTTTTTTAAGGGAAATTCCCTTATGCTGAATAGGCTTCCTCGCGAGAAAAGGGAAAACTTGGCAGCTATGACCACTGAACATCCTAAAGCACTCCCATGTGGGAGATGGAGCCCTTCAAAAATTACTTGCCACTGTTGACATGCTTCATCTGCACATACACCATCTTTCCCTGAGAAGGCTCTGGCACACAACACTTTCCAACTTAAGGCATTTTGCAGCAAATTGTTGAAATTCTTAGTTTCTGTTCTGCATGTCTTCACAATTGGTGGCAGCTGTAGCACTAAGCTTACATTCAATGAACTTGGGAAGGCCTTTGGAGCATGCTAATTGGCCTGCTCAGGACTCAAAGTTACCCTTAGCTGTGGGTGTGGGGTACTCGGCTCCACGCCTAATTAGAGTTGTATGCATATGCAATATTAGCCATTTGTGGGGAACCCAGGGAGTGGTAGAGATCTCAACTGCCTGTATGCCGCTCTGTATAAAAAGCATATTCCCCATTGCCAGGGGGCAGACAAGCCAGCTCCTCACTGTGGAGTCTGGACCATGCAGGGGTGAGCTGTTGGACCTTTGTTGTGAGTTTGCACTTTTCCTTTAATAAACTACTAAGACATGAACAACCTGGTGATGTGGGCAGCCTTCTGAACTCCTGTGAACTCTCCTCTGGCTCTGTGGGGCATAACATTTGCCTCGCCTACAGCACCTACAGTTCAAAAGCACGTCAAAGTGCAAGTAGAAGTGCACGTCAAAGTGCAAATAGGTACTGCTCCAAGCGGGAAGGTAAACGGTGTTTCCGTGTGCTGCTCTGGCTTAGTCGTGCTGGCCACATGACCTGGAAGCTGTACGCCGTCTCCCTCGGCCAATAACACAAGATGAGTGTCGCAACCCCAGAGTCAGTCATGAGTGGACCTAATGGTCCCTTTACCTTTACCTTTACAACACCCCTATTTATGAAGAACTTGCTCAGCAGAGGCATCTGAATTCCTGGTCCCCAGTACAATAAGGTTCTACCAGGATGCTGGCTTGAACTCCCCTTGCTATTCAGTGGTGGCTGGTAAACTGGGGATTCAGAGGATGGTTTACTTTTATTTATTTCCCCCCAGGTCCATCTGCAGCGGAGTCCTCTGATCAGAAGCAAACTGTATGGTAGATAATGAACCACGAGGCATTACTTGCCAGGCTTAACTTAAGCTGGTGTAAGTTCTACCAGCTTCCTATACTTAAGATTGCTCTGCTCATGTCTTATATTTTATTTTATTACTACATACTCAACTCCATGCTAATGTAACAACGGATCTCCATCTCAGATAAGAACAAAAGTTATTATGGTATTAATTATTATTGATTGTCAGGGACTGGCTGAATGAGGAAGATTTGTAGAAGCCACTGAACCAAGACTCCCCCCCCCCAGGGAAGGCACAGAGGAAGAGGACTTTGAACCTGGAGACAGGTGGTGGGACCCTGGAGGGGAAAAGCTGGGAAGTGCCAGAAGCAGGGATCTTGAGGGATAGTGAAGAGACGGAAGCAGGCAGGTACCCCAGCACAGGGCAGGGTGATGAAGTTTCCACTTTGGATGCAGGCACCAACAGCAATGACAGAGGAGATGTAGAACCTGCAGTTCTTCCTCAGAGCAGGTCTAACAGCTTCTCTGTTGGCAACTTGCTGTCACCCCTCACTCCAAGAATGAAGCAACAAGCCAGGCAGACACAAAGGGAGGCTGCAGGGGCTCACCATAGCAAACAATAACAGAGGGAGGGACTTGACACAGAGAGTGAGAGAGTGAAGGAGGGGCTGCAAGCCAGTTCAAACAACTGCTTCATTTAGATAGGTTTGACTTCAGGAGTCTCCTTGAGTTCTTAGTTTCTTTATTAAGGAAAGCAAAACAAACTGCAAGGTAGCTGAGCGCCTCTCTTTCTCTGACCTGCAAGCAACCTGCTCTGCCTGTTGTGTCTGTGACACTTATTAAATTTGTGGTCTAAACCACTGAGCCTAGGGCTTGCCGATCGGGAGGTCGGCAGTTCGAGTCCCCGCAACGGGGTGAGCTCCCGTTGCTCGGTCCCAGCTCCTGCCCACCTAGCAGTTCGAAAGCACATCAAAGCGTGCTTCCCTGGCAGGAAGGTAAACAGTGTTTCTGTGTGCTGCTCTGGTTTCGCCAGAAGTGGCTTAGTCATGCTGGCCACATGACCTGGAAGTTGTACCCTGGCTCCCCCAGCCAGTAAAGCGAGATGAGCACCCCAACCCCATAATCGTCCGTGACTGGACCTAACGGTCAAGGGTCCCTTTACCCTTTACCACCCTATACCTATAGATCTCAGAGCAAGTTTCCATGTGATACACCTTCAGTTATTCACCATGCTAGTCATTAGTTGTCCATGCATGTGTGAACTAGCCCTTTGATGCCTCTAGGTAAGAGAAGCAGCAGAAGTATGATATACCGTACCAGTAAGCGGTATGCATCATATCACCATCCTGAACTTATTTAGAGATAGGATTTTAGCCATCTGCTCTGGAACAGACTGCCTTAAACCTAAATATTAGGTTATTACATTTTTAGCCAATGGTAGGGGAGTCATTTGGAAAATTGAAAGCAGAGACTTAATGAGAGATAGCATCTTTTATTCTGAGTTTTTTGACATGATGGATAGATCTCTTGGCAGAGTTCACATGCTAGTTGCTAAATCATCAATGCCATTATAAGGGCATGGGCACACTGTGACCTCTGCTTTACACTTATCCTTGAAGATTGTGTGTGTCGTGGTTCTATTTTTTCTATATACTTCCATGGGATATTTTTGAAGGTGTTTCCATTTTGCTTCCTTTTCATCTCCCGCTTGTGTTCTGCAATTGCTGCTATCCTTGCTGCTGGCAAAGGCACTCTCTTGCTTGATAAAGTTGCTGCTTCTGCTATCTGTAGATGTGTTATGAAACCAAAGGCAGATTCTGAGTTTGCAAGAGAGGAACTTACATTGTGTATTTCAGGATGCAGTTGTTTTGTTTATATTTTCCCAGTAGTCTTTTGATCATCGTGATGCTATCTCCATTGGTGGCAGTTTAATAACTGTACTTGTCACTTATCTTCATGTTTTAGATCTGGCACACGATCCAATTTAAAAAACAACAACAACAATACAAACACACACACACACTTCTTAAATTTGCTTCTCACTATTGCACTTCTGAAGTTTACTCTTTTAATCTGTTTTTGTCGGCTTGCTGGCATTTTCCTTCTTCCAAGCGTGTATCAGCTGCATCAGCTCTCATATCAGCTTTCATTATGGTTAAAGCACTTAATGCGAGGATGATCTGTGCATATTCCTTAGAGAAGTTGAGATGCTCATGATTCAGAAAAATAGAAAACTCATTTTTATTGGGAGGCAGAAAGTTGTAATTTGCTTTGTTAATAGGCTGCTTACTCTGCATGTGTGATGTGTGTATTTTTCATGTGATGCTTGAAGCAAGTGACAGTGACTAAGTGTAATAAGGCACTATGGACAGAACTGTAACATCACCTCATATGTAAGGAACCTAGGAAAAATCTGTCTAGCTCAGTATTGATGCAGTACACAGTGATACTAAGGTCTATCTCATTCAGCATTGCCTAGGAACCCCTTAACCAACTTTTAAAAAAAGTTAACTCAACTAATTGTTCACCACCAGTGGGAGCAGTAAATGGATGTGAAACAGAAGCACAGCAAGGGCTGAGAGGGAAATTATCTGGGAATAGGAAAGGCAGCCATATTGACTAAACAAGTAAGCTCCAATGAACCTCACAAATACAAAGATGATCAGCAAAGAAGGGAACTCTTAATTATTACTCTTATTATTATAAAGATGGGGGGCATAGCTGTCAAGTTCTCCCCCTTTTTAAGGGAAATTCCCTTATGCTGAATAGGCTTCCTCACGAGAAAAGGGAAAACCTGACAGATATGATGGGGTGGGATTTTTCCACAAAGTCTCAGACTCTAGCTTTCCAACTGCAGCCCCCTACCAAGTGACAGTAGCATAGCTAGGAAGGGGCGGAGGGACAGGCTGCTCCAGGTGATGCTTTTTTGGCACTTTTGGGGGGAGGCACTCAGCACCCACCTCCGCAGAAGATTTAGAAGTGAGCAGTAAATGCCCGTAATCCCATTGCATTTAAAGGGAACGGGCGAGCCGGGAACATCGCTGCGAGAAAGGAGATCACAGCCTCCCCCTCTGCCGCTTCCTCTTCCCACCCCATTTGAGAGGCAAAATCAGGGGAGCAGGTCCTGAAGTGAGGTAAGATAGCAGAGGAGCCTTGCAGAAAGCCACAGCTGCCTCTTGGCCCTGGCAAAAGAGGGAGACTGTGAGAAGGGGGTGCTGAAGATGAAATGGGCATCACTAGGGTTGCGCGCTCATCTCGCATTATTGGCCGAGGGAGCTGGCGTATAGCTTCCAGGTCATGTGGCCAGCATGACAAAGCCACTTTCGGCAAACCAGAGCAGCAGATGGAAATGTCGTTTACCTCCCTGCTGTAGCGGTTCCTATTTATCTACTTGCATTTTGACGTGCTTTCGAACTGCTAGGTTGGCAGGAGCTGGGACCAAGCAATGGGAGCTCACCCCGTCACAGGGATTCGAACTGCCAACCTTCTGATCAGCATGCCCTAGGCTCAGTGGTTTAACCCACAGCGCCACCTGGGTCCTTTACTGTGATAAATTACTACTTGGCAAATGGATAGCTTTTATCCTAAAAGAGTCTTTACTGGTGGTGATTAAGTTTTAGAATGCCTTGCAACATTTGTTTATCTCCTTCCTCTGTAGCTGTCTGTGTGAAAATAAGATTGCCATTCTACACAATTTTGTCTTCAACAGATTTGAGTGTTGATTTGTCTGCCAGATGGCATCATCTTTAGTTTTATGACACAAACAAATGCAGTTGCATTTTTATTTGTATTAAATTTTAATCATTTGCTTCACTGCATATAATAATTTGCTCATTTTTTCCCTTTTATTTAATCCTTGTAAGGTACAAATCACCTTATATTTAGCATAGCCATGCTGTAATACTTAACATTAACAAAACAGATATGTCACAGCTAGCAAGCTGCTAATTTTGCTCCTTGGTTGCTGTTGTTTTAAAAAAAATCTAACATTGTATATGTGATTTTGTTTCATGTATATACAGTAACACAACTAACCTCAATTAACATTTCTAAACATAATGTCTGTTATCAGTCATAGCTGCTATGTTACTAATTTCGGATTTGAAAAATGCATGGGTTGTGGGCGGGGCCAGCAGGTCAGGAGGTGGAACCTGGTTAATGGAGGAGTTTTTTGAAAAAACCCAGGTGAAAATTCCTATCTTATTCAACAAAATACCTCATGGCGAACCAGAACACAAATTACTGAACAGACAGGTAAAATCCAGGTAACATAATATGAAAGAAATATAGAGACTGTTTCATAAGCTATTACAGGCAGCAAGGCAAAAAGTGGAGCTAGGGGCATAGCTGCCAAGTTATCCCTTTTTTAAAGGGATTTTCCCTTATGCTGAATAGGCTTCCTCGCGAGAAAAGGGAAAACTTGGCAGCTATGACTAGGGGATACATTAGGGATTTGCATCATCTATGCATCTCAAAACCATGAGGCAAGTTGGGGTGCTATGGGGGCAAACTCTCTTGTTGCCAAGTCACATAACACCATTTATTGAATTTTGACTGTGAGAGCAGGGCGTAAGTAGCAGATTTAGAGTACTGGGGTGGCCTGCTTCTTTTCCAATTATTATTTTTCCTAACAAACCAAAACCATAGCTCTGTTTCTTTTTTTCTTCACAGAGGGTACTTCCAGGAATGTGGAGACGTGGGAGAGCAGAGAGGGAAAATAGTGACATTTGTGTGTGAAATCACCTAGCACAATAGCCTGGACCTGTTAGTTTATTTGTTAGTGGAATGGGGGGGGAATGCATAGAGAAAACTTATCCCTCCCTCAGAACACTAGAACTCATGGACACCCATTGAAGCTGCATGTTGTAAGAAAGTATTTCTTCACACAACATACAGTCAAACTATGGAGGCAGTGACGGCAAACAACCTAGAAGGCTTTAAAAGAGATGTTAGGCAAATTCATGGAGGACTATTGATGATCCTCTCACAGCTGGGAGAATCAATGCTAATTACTGGAAACCACAGGTGTGGGGAAGTGATCAGGCGGATGTTGTGATCAGATTCTGCTCACTGGTTTCCCATAGGCATCTGGTTGACAACTGTGAAAACAGGATGCTAGACTAGCTGGGCACTGGCCTGATCCAAAAGGATGTTCTAAGGAAGAGATGAACTTTCAATAAGAAGAGTAGCTCCAGAACTTTTAGTGTTAGAAACATTTTGGCAAAATCCACACATTACCTAGAAATGACAGCATTGTTCTGATGACTTATCACAGTAATGATTATTTCACAATTTACAACATATCTAGGAAACATCCTGCATTTTAAGTTGCCAGCTTTCTGCTGTGCTTCATGAACTCTAAATCCTTAAAAAA
Organism: Zootoca vivipara; assembly: GCF_963506605.1. Classification (NCBI taxonomy): domain Eukaryota; kingdom Metazoa; phylum Chordata; class Lepidosauria; order Squamata; family Lacertidae; genus Zootoca; species Zootoca vivipara. The sequence continues at coordinate 4,758,322 of NC_083279.1, read as the reverse complement.
AGAATAATTGTGGAAGCCTCCTTTTCCCATCATCTTCTGTTAGAAAGCAATCTAGAGCCAACATGCTACAAAATGCATTACCTGAAATAGCCGAGTCCATTCTGGGAGTCCCTCCTCCCTCACCTCTTTAATTTGCTCTAGAGTGTTAAATAGCAATCTACAGGTTCGTCTTCCCTATTCCCTAATTCCCATTTTCCACGCATAGGAGTTAATGGGGTTATAATTTTGTAATTAAAGTAGATAATTTTAATTTCTCTGATGACTCCTTATTATGATAATCTTGTTAAGATTATGGCGTTCGTTTGTTGCTGTCTATGATCATTTGGCTTTTGTGGAGGTTCTGTCTGCTACTGAGCCACTGTATAATTAAACTGAGAATGCTCCAGCCAGCAAAAGTCTTGCTTCTAATGGAAGACCAAAGGAAGATTTAACTCTGTGTAAACCTATTAAGTGATTCAGACACAGAAAATATTGTCAGCTGTCCACATTTTGAAAATAGTACCCATTAATAAATTATCCAATTTCACGTTTAATAATAATAAATCCTCCTTGATTAAGCAGTAGAGCAGGCATCCTTGAGAAAAGGTGCCATAAAAATGTGATGATTTGAAACTAATTATTTCAAATACTGTGGCGAGTTTCATAACAAGTTCCCAATGTTACCAGAATATAGTCTACCTTGAAAGTTGGAAAAAACATGCCCCCATCAAAATTTACAGGGGGGAAACACATTTCTTTTTGGAGGGGACGGGTCAAGTTGCAGTACTTTGTTTCCTTGCTTTCAGCCAGCCACTGCCTGGATTTTGGGATCCTGGGGAGAGGCCCTTCTCTCAGTCCTGTCACCCTCACAGGAACACTTGGTAGGGACATGGGAGAAGGTTGGCTGCACCCATACTTTGGGGAACTCCTTGCCTAGAGAAGCTAGTTTGGCCCCTTCCTTGTTGTCCTTCCACTGGCAGGTGAATTCAGGCAGCCCCCCAATTATGTGTGTATGTATGTTTGACCGTGTATATGTGGATCACACCGAACCCAGAAGTGATCCAGAAGCATCATAAAGCAGTTATTGAAATGTCACTAAAAGGGTGAGAAGGGGTGTTTGCAGGCTTTTTCAATGGGTTTCAATTATATGTGATTTCACTGGTGTGCACAGTGCCTCAGAATGCAATCCCACATAAGTGGGGGGCTGCCTGTACTTTCTTGTTCCAACAGACTTTTGGGAACTCGCTGCTTTTAATGAAATGATTGGTGCTGTGCTATTTTTTTTACTGTAATTATTTGTACAGTCTAATAGTGTGTGTGTGTGTGTGTGTGTGTGTGAGAGAGAGAGAGAGAGAGAGAGAGAGAGAGAGAGAGAGAGAGAGAGAGAGATACTACGATGTCCATGTGTGATAAACTTATGATATAGTTTTAATTTTATCAATGTTTAATTTTGTATTGTTTTTTCTATGTTTTTAGTGGTTTTTGTTTTTATCTGTATGGGACCTTGAGTCCCATCAGGGGAAAAGGTGGGGTATAAATATAATAGTAATATTAATATTAATAATAATAATAATAATAATAATAATAAATCTTCACATAATACCCCAAGTATAGTATTATGGGAGGTCAGGGGAATCAGCTAGGTCAAAAGGACTTCTGCTACACCACAGGCAGTGGTGCTAAAATAGAAGGGGGAAAATGACTGTGGCTTTGTTACCACCCTGGGCAAAATTGGCAGTTTGAAGGGTTGCCCTTAAATCACATCAGAAATTTCAGGTATATTCTCTCCCCATCCCCCCCACCCCCAATTTGAGCTGAGAGTTCCTGACTAAGTGGAAATTGCCTTGAGCAGATGGGCAGAGAAAGGGCCTGGGTGCACTGGGTAGATTGATGCCCTTCTTTCGCAAAACGAGTAGCCTTATTTGTGGAGTACAGCAGATCCTGAATATTTGCAACATGCAGGCTTTTCTGTCAGAGGTCAGCTGGTTCCCAGGGCCAGGGGAATTCTGCTCTGTGAAGTCAGTAAGTAGCCTAAAATTCTCTCCTGACCAGTGGGCCCCAGATTTATCCGCAATCAGTGTCACACTCATTGTTTGAGACCTGCGGCACCCAACCTCTGCCTGATCACTTCAGCCCACTGCCATCAGGTTCCCCTTTCCTCTCAATATAGGACAATGTAAGCTATTGACTCATGAAGCTCAAAGATCTGTGACTTTGTGGACTAATTCATACCTGACATTCTTTTGTTCTTCTTCATCATCATATATCTATAAATCCTGGGCTGTTAGAGCAACTGAAGGTCCCCGAGATATTTTGCTCCAATGAGAGACATATTGAGCATTACTGATATTCTCCAATAATGGTGTCCCTTGGGATGAACATATAAAGGCTCCAGAATATGGAGAAAGGGGGTCAGTATTATTGTTATCCTAGGGCTGTATATTCTCAAAAAGCACATTGGTTCCTTCTGGCTTGTCCTAGCAGTAGACACTTTGAAGTGAGATAGGAGCCGGATTCTGACCTTACTGGGGGAGGATACCTAATCATTTCTCTCTGCATCTTTGATTGCATGTTGAATTTTTTTAGAGCTGAACCTTGGTCTGTCTTCATAGATCCACCCTCCATAACTTCTATCTTCTTGGCCATGCCCAAGTGCAATAGAATATTGGGAATTAGCCTTTATATAATCAATAAATTTGAGGTGTGTTGTGAATTGAGCAGATGGTTCACACAACCCAGTGCACAATTTTATAGAGATCTATCCAACACAAAGCAAAGATGCTGGCCATTGATTCCATAACCAGGTGGTGAAATGGGATGAAAATAGCACGGAATAGTGACAAGAATCATCATTGGAACAACCTTCATATAATTACTTTCTGCAATGTCCCACTGAAATTAATGATAATTGTACATGAGAAGTTTCTATCAGTGCATCCTTGGGATTCCTAATGAGATAAAGATTTTTTTTTTAAAAAAAAAAAAAACCTGAACGGTGCAACACTAAGATGGAGTTGTGTTATGTTGTATTCTTTTTATAAACCAATTTATACCCTCTCTGTATGTGCCAGGATTTGATATAAACCTGTATTTTATCTTTGCGCTTTTAAATAAGCTCATACTAAAACTGTAGATAACACTGCAGAGAATGAAGTCTAATAAATTTGCTTCTTTAGGATAAATGTGGCATTTGATAATGTAATAAATGTCTAATGTGGGAATCAGCAGCAGAATCCCTGGTGTAATTTCACTGCATTGCGGACAGTAAAATTTCTTGGGGAAAAGCTTACCCCTGTGGACACACAGTAATTGGATATGACTCTCATATATAGACTGAGTACAGAGGAGCATTCCATGGGGATTATTGTAATGTCTTTAGAAAGGTAGAGAGGTATCATCATGTAATGTGTGTGTGTTCTACAAAGTAACTTTTTGATTTGCAGCATTAAAGATGATATCTATTTGCTTTTCTTGAAGGAGTTCATGAACAGAATGATGTTTAAAATTTAGTGCAGGAACCTTCACACAATAATTTCTGAATAAGAATGAAACCTTTTAAAAAAGAAGACACAGAAGCATATGAACAGATACCCACTATCACCCTCAGACCGACCGGGTGTCACAATATAGCATCCTCAGGTCACGCAGGTTCCCACAACCCACCTCTGAGTAGCACCACATGGCTGAGTCTGGGAACTGGCATGTTAATTGACCCCAATATAGTGTTGATCCAGAGCACTGTGGGAAACTAAAATGGTGACTCAGTTGCTGTAGCCAAGGTTCACCAGCAAAGGAGATGCACAAGAAGGCACTTTGTCAAGACACCCTCAAACCTGGAGCCTTCCCTACAGAAAATCCAGGGTTTTCTTACTTACAAGAGCCATATTTGCCAAGAAAAGATAAGCATGAATCCAAATAATGAGATTTTTATGTGAAACCAGTTTATGACCTGGCTTTATTTACTTTTTGCCTTTGCAAGCCTTGTGTTGGGGAATACATTAAAGGGGAAGGCAAAGGTCATTGCCACATCATCTCTAGTTGCCTACTTTGATGAGAAAATTGCGGCCACCTTCAGCTCCTTCCCTAGCCTCCATCTTCTGTCCTTCAATCCCATTCTATGTGACACTCCATTTACTCCTTCCCATTTGTATACTTTTTAACATGCACCATAAACTACTCCTGTTCCTGTACCTTATCTTCTATTTTCTTGTAAAAAAATAACAAGGCAAGGAAGGATTCTCTGAATTCTTTGTGTTGCTATTCACTGGTAAGATTTCATGGCTACTATTGCAAACTGAACATACAAGATTAAAATGCTGCCACATTGTACCTGCTTATTGCTTTGTGTGCCATGGCCCCATGACCCAGTCACTGCCTGTGTAATGAAATAACCAGACAAGACAGCAGCATATAGATTTTTGGGTTCAAAGAGGTCACAGGTGTGAAAGGTTTGGCATCATAGCTGCCAAGTTATCCCTTTTTTTAACGGATTTTCCCTTATGCTGAATAGGCTTCCTTGCGAGAAAAGGGAAAACTTGGCAGCTATGTTTGGCTATAGGCATTGCGTAAAACCATTTAATTAACTCCAGCCCATCTTCTGGGAGTGTATCTAAGGGTAAACCACAACTTGGGGAGGGGCCTATGACCTACATCAAATATGGATATCTCCAAGGGGTGCCTGCTGGAGGAGTTCTGTGGCCCTAGCCCCCATCTGGGCATTAGAAAGAAGCTCCTCAGGGATCCTTTCAATGGGATACTCTTAACCAAGGAGGGGCAAGCGGAGGCTACAACCTCCCCTCCAGTCAAGACTAAGGCTTCCCCAATGCCTAACCTTACAAAGTTGTGATGATTGCTATATTGCCAATTAGTCAAGTGGAAAAATTCCTGCCCGGCCTCAAATATGGCAGCAGACAATGTCCATAGCAACGTCTAGCACAGGCATAGGCAAACTCGGCCCTCCAGATGTTTTGGGACTACAGCTCCCATCATCCCTGACCACTGGTCCTGTTAGCTAGGGATGATGGGAGTTGTAGTCCCAAAACATCTGGAGGGCCGAGTTTGCCTATGCCTGGTCTAGCATGAAAGAAGATCATATGAAAATGGGGGTGGGGGAGCCGACAGGAAAAGAACCTGAATAAATAAATAAAATAAGAAAAAAACAATCTAGAGTTTTTCTTCAGGGCTCTCCAGACAATATGTTGCACAACCCCACATCTTGCAAAGCCCATAATCCTAGAGAAACGGGAATAAAGAAACAGACATCTGTAATGGCAGGAACAATAGAGGAATATGAATCTTTGTAGGGGCCCTGATCCAAATTGTGGGGAGATTTATAGATCTACTTCTGCTCAGTGTGGAGGAGACATTTGAATCTATCTCCAGTTGTCCTCATTATCTGGTTCCTGCACAGAGCTGATTAACAGCCCTTGTAAAGACAAATAATAATTTGTGATACGGTTTCTCAGTCAGTCTAACACATCTTGTGTTCTCCAGAATTGTTATTTTATCTAAAATATCACTAATGGGGAAAAAAAACCCAGAATCAGATACAAGTATTTTCTTGTTAACTTTTCTGAAATGCATCTGGAAACACTTCATTGTCCTTAAGACAGTTTGAAGTGGCTCATATGAATCTAGCAATTACAAAGACCAATAAACCAGCAACTACTTGCATAGCAAACGAGCCTTATTGTAACGGATTAGCATTATTAATATTGTATAGCAACTTTAATGTGTGCAAAGGTTTACTGTCTATTTTCTTAACGTACTATATTCTTTTTTATATACACCCTATCCCCTGTCCCCAATTTATTGGCCAAGTTCTATCAAAGCTGGTTGTGTAAGCTTTCTTATTGTGGAATTGTGGAAGGGCTAAACGAGATGGGGAAATTTGGCAAGGTGTCGGGATTTAGATTAAATAAGGATAAATCAAAAATGCTAACAAAAAATATGAGAGTAAAAGACACAGAGGAATTGGCAAAAACAACTGGGATAAAAATTGAAAATTAAGTCAATTATTTAGATATTCAGATAACAAATAAAAATACAAATTTAGTAAAAGATAACTACATGGAGAAGTGGAAGGAAATAAAGAAAAAATTGGCAAAATGGAAACATTTGAATTTATCTATATGGGGCAGGGTATCCATGATTAAAATGGTAATTTTACCGAAAATTTTATTTTTATTTCAAAACATTCCCATTATAATTGGAACTAAATACTTAAAAGAGTGGCAAAAAGATTTGACAGACTTCATCTGGCAGGGGAGAAAGGCAAGAATGAAAATGGAGATATTAAATAATCCAAGAGAGATCGGAGAAATATGTTGAGGCAGCCTGCTGGACTTGGATAAAAGATTGATTGACGTTAAGAAAACCGGATATCTTGGAATTAGAGGGAGTCAACAAAATTTATGGGTGGCACTGGAAATCTCTCATAGAGGTAGTTAAGCAGCTCCCAGGCTGTGCATGCTGGATGTGAGGACTCACATGACCGAATACTCCTTCATACAAAAAAAAGGCCTACCCTGTTGGGAATTCAGTTCCACCTTAAGGTACAGACGTGTAGCTGTTGTATGTCACATGTCTGTGCACTTCCGTTTGTGTATTGTGTATGGCTTTTGCTTCTCTGCACTGATCACGAAGGAGAGGACATGTTTTTCTTTCTCCTGAGTTATGCTCACTAAAGCTTGTAAATAATGCCACTACCATCTCTCTCATCACTTCTGGCTGCGTGGATTCTGCCCAGCAGCGTGCCTAGGCTCTTGAGTCTAGGTAATTATCTTCTGGCTGCACCGGAGGATGGAGAAGACGCCCGGCAGGTCGGTCTGCATATAGCCTGCATATAGTCATCTAGGATGTGATGGGAAAGGCTAGACTAGACCTTTTTTCACAACTTGATGTGCTACAGCAGGCACCCCCAAATTTCAGCCCTCCAGATGTTTTGGACTACAATTCCCACCATCCCTGACCACTGGTCCTGTTAGCTAGGGATCATGGGAGTTGTAGGCCAAAACATCTGGAGGGTCACAGTTTGGGGGTGCCTGTGCTACAGTATAAATTTTGGGCTTAATCTCTAAATTGACTAGTTTTCAGTGTGCATCAAAACACAATGCAAAAACTCTATATACTGTCTAGGGCAGGGCAAAACACACACACACCCTCTATGTCTTGCTTTGCTGCCCTATTTGCAAGCAGCAAAACAGAAGAGATTGGGAGCCGGTATTTAGGGGACTGACAAATTCATTTTTTTCCTCCCCAAATCCAGAGAGTTCTTCTGACATACCTTCTGATTTAAAAAACCTGGCAGCCCCTAATTGGTTTCAGCCCACATCCCATCATTGGATTATTTGCCCCAATGTACATTATTTTTTTGCTTAATGGCAAGTGATTCACATTTCCTTAAAACAAAAAACAAAAAACCCAACCCTTCATATATCTGAGAGAGATCCTTTTAGAGCTCTTCACAATGTTCTTGATTTTTTTTTTTAACCTTTCAGAACCAGGCAGTGAGTTTGCAGATTTTGTAGTATTATAATCTGTGGTAGAGATTTTTCCAAACTTGTATTATAGCTTTTAAAATAACCTCCAAGAACCCAGCTGTCTCATTTCCAAAAAGTTAGGATAGTTGACATCACCTATTAATACCTATTGATACAACTTTTCCTATTTTGGATACTTCCTTGATTTCATTCTTCATCTCAAGATCGGCCTGGACATTTTGATTAATGGGATGACAGCACATGGACTCTGTGGCATCTGTCCCTTTTGAGATTTCTAGCCTGCTGGATTCAATGCTCTCTTTGACGTGCAGAATGTCACTGTCTTCAGTACACCCTTCTGTGTCCTTCCCACTGGTTTTCTCTATTCATCCAGGTTTCCATTATGCTCACTATATCAATGCCAAGCAGTCCAGTTCATTCATCTTGGCTTGGAGGCTTCTAGCATTAGCTTCGTATACTGTTTTTCTCTTCAACTGCCTTTGGCAATTGCGTGCTTTGACCTGTCTGAGGGCTCATCCACACTTACCTTTGCTCTGCACTTCCTAGGTAGAGAACCAGGCTTTCCAGGTCTGTATCTGAGCTTCTTTTTCTTTTCTTTTTTTGTCCCCCATCACTCTCCCCAGGAAAACCCATGTTTTACCACTGAAAACCTGATTGCCATTTGCTCCAATTCAGTGATAAAGTGTGTGTTTTCAAAATCCACTCAGGCACAGACCTGGAAAACCCCAACCTGTGCCTAGAAAAGGAGGCACTTATAATGCCTAGTTCTACACCTCCTCCATTTAAATTTCGATCTTCATTTCAGGGGGGAGATTTGTTCTGAACCAGACCCCCACCCAGCTCCTGCTGGCTTTTCCCCCACAATCATTTTGAAAGCTTCCCTGCCACCTTTTTTTTTATCTTAAGCACCAACAATTTGGCTCCATCCTGGGTCAAGAGGATCCCATTCATTTTGTTCAACCCCATCTTCTCCCAGAATGTTCCCCAGTGAATGAGGGCTCCTCTGAACACAACCATTGAGATTTCAAAGTTGTGCCTCTATAGCTGGCCAAGGATGTGGAACTAGTAGTGTTTCAGAGAAGGAACCACCATCCAATCACTTTGAGAATCCGAGATCAGGGTGATTAGCTTTTCGGTCTCTAGATGTTGCTGGATTACAATTTCCATCATTTCTGACTATTGGCCATGCTGGCTGCAGTTGGCATGATCTGGAGTCAACAATGCCATTCTTGATCCTTACCATCATCCCTAAAGAATGGACGAGCACAAACAGGATTTTCTGCAGTTCCTGCCAGAATTTCCCAGAAATGCTTGTCATTAATCTGTTCCTATAATTTTTCTTCTAAAAGGGGGGGGGGTCTGTCTTCTTGTCTGTTCATTTGATAAAAGAAATATTTGTTCAATCAAACATTGCTGACAAAAACCAATCTTTAATTAATGGAAAGAAACGATATTGTTAGCTCAGGATAACCTGCCTAGGATGGAGGCATCAATGGTTTATCCTTAAGCAAAACAAATCTGATCAAATTTGCAAGAATAAGAGTCAATACAATTAAAGGAAAACATACTTTTGAAAACCTACATTGGAAACAGAGTCATTTTTGTACATCTCCTGCTCCAGAAAACTGAAACAGTTGTTTTCTTTCTTTATTTTTAAAAAGATAAGATTGATCTTCAAATTAAAGAACATTTTATGCTTTTTAATGGTTAGGTTTTCCACAAAAATTACTTGATAGAAAGTATTTTACATCCATTGTTTCTGCACCCAAATGAAATCTACTGAAGTGAAAACATGTTTGTTTGTATTGAATTATCTTTTAAGGAGGTGAATTAAGTTGGCTTATGGATAGAGAAGAAAGGGCAGTGGGGCCAAGAGCTCGGTAAATTACATGCAAGAGGGGGAGGGCATCAGTCTCTACAAACACTCACCCTACGTTGTCTCCAGGACACTTCTGCTTCATGCCTACCTACATGAGCTACTGGAGCAGTGGTCATACTTTTTAAAGGGACTGATGAGGAAACAGAAACTGAATTCTGAGGGAAGGCTAAAGAAATTTGGCAATATAGATAACAAAGCTAACAAAATGAATTTCAGTAGGGACAAATGTAAGGTTCTGCACTTAGACAGGAAGAACCAGATGCACAAATATAAGATGGGGGACACCCGGCTTACTAGTACGACATGTGAAAAGGATCTAGGGGCCTTGGTGGACCACAAGCTGAACATGAGTCAACAGTGTGATGCCGCAGGGAGGAAAAAAAAAGCTAATGCTATTGAAGGCTGCATCAACCGAAGTATAGTGCCCAGATCAAGAGAAGTAATAGTGGCACTCTATTCTGCCTTGGTCAGACCACAGCTGGAATACTGCATCCAATTCTGGACACCACAGATTAAGAAAGATGTTACAAAGTTGAAACATGCAAAGGAGGACAACCAAGATGATGGAGGGTCTGGAAACCAAGTCTTAGGAACATGTTTAGCCTGGAAAAGAGGGTACTGAGAAGAGATATGATAGCCATCTTCAAATATATTAAGGGCTGTCACATGGAAGGGGGAACAAGCTTCTTTTCTCCTGCTCTGGGGGGGGGGGGTTAGGACTGGAACCAATGGCTTCAAGTTACAAGAAAAGAGATTCCAACTAAACATCAGAAAGAACTTTATGGCAGTAAAAGCCTTTCAATCTTTCTTGGGGGATTGTGGACTCTCCTTCCTTGGTTTTTAAGCAGAGGTTGGATGGCCATCTGTCATCGAAACTTTAGTTGAGATTCCTGCATTGCAGGGAGTTTGACTAGATGATCCTTGGGGTCCCTTCCAAATCTTCAATTATACAATTCTATGATTTCTTAGAGATGTTTGTATTCAACCCGTTGTTGTTGTTGTTGTTGTTGTTGTTGTTGTTGTTGTTGTTGTTGTTGCTGCTGCTGCTGCTGTTGTTTTATTATACCTAGCATAGAAGGGGCAGACTACATACATACACAGCAATATTAAACCAGAGGTAGACTATATGATTATCTTTGTATATTGTTGAACTTCAGCTCCCATCACCTCAGCCAACATGACCAATGGTCAAGAATGAGGGAAGTTGCTGTTGAAGAAGATGGCTGTCTCCAGTTTAAACTGTTGCTATGGATGCTATGCAGAGTTAAAAAGAATCATAGGTGCAATAGGAGCTAAGTTACAAACAATATTGAAATGTTTGTTTCATTTGGAAAGGTTTTATTTGTTGGTTAGCACTTCTATTGCCTTTTAGGTCACTGGAATTTGCTTTAATGCTTTTAACCATTAATCTATCCATTAAATCAATTAAAACTTAATTCGAAACCAGAAACCAAATAATACTTACATGTTGACTTAGCTGATCAGAGCATATTACAGACAAAAGTTTCAGGTTAACAGAACTTAGTGACTTGATTGTGCTACCCAGTCAACAAAAGCAACTATTTCACTAATAATCTTTTACAGAAATAGCTTAGTTCCAGTCTGTGAGATGGAATTTGCCAGTGTTAAGACTAATGCATTTATCACAAACCAAGTGCAGCTAGAAGCTGGAAGCTTAGTCGTTCCCTACAAATACAGTACTCTGTCACTGAAGACTCTAGGAAGCACTTTGCCTGTTCTACTTAATGAACCACAGCAAGCGGGGCTTGGAGGCTAGTCGTATTGTGTGTGGTTTAGCTTCATTAAGTTTACTGAGGTGAAGGTTACATTCATTTTTGTGGAAATGCAATAAAAGTGCACTCTTTTGTGATTATAAAGTTTGTCACTGAATAAGAGGAAGAGATAGATGCAACCTTTTACGTTTAAATATTAATAGCCTAATACACAAGCGATTCCTAAGTAAAACAGGCCAATTTGGTGATATACTTTTTCCAATTATGTGAGAAATCCCCCTCTGCAAATATCCAGTTAATACTGCATAAGAGCATTCAGCCACTTAGAGAACAATCCTATGCAGGTTTACTTAGAAGCAAGTCCCATGGTAGTCCACGAAGCTCTCTTCTTAGTTTTACTCCCCAAGGCAGGGGTGAGTAGCTCACCTGTGACCTTCCTAACCTTATTGGACTACAGCCTCCACCTTCCCTGACTATTATCCATGCTGGCTGGGACCGAAGAGAGCTGGACTCCAGCCATGGGCGTAGGCAGGGGGGGGCAGAAGGGGGCAGCTGCCCCCCCTAGAAGCAAAAAAAATAATGTATTTTACAGACCATAACCAGCACTTTTCCCCTCCAAAAACTGAAGTGGAAAGGGCTTTGCTTTAGCAAGAGAAGCTAAGTCTCCGCTTGCTGGGGGGGGGGGACACAGCAGTAACAAAAACACATCAAATAAATAAAGCAAAGTGGCTACCAGTAGTTAAGCAGTTAAGACAATGGAGCATATATCCCCAGGCAAGATTCGATAGCTGACCATTTCACCCTATTGTTCTTACGTAGGAGTTGTTAATGAGCATTCAGGAGCATTAAGAGTTCTATTGGCGATTTAATGAGGGTGCAGACTCAGAGGATTCAATTTGACTAAGGTGGCTCTGCAAGGCTAAAAAGAAGTGAATAAGAAAGGGGGGAGGCTGTAGCTTTGACAGACACAGTGATGTTTATAAAAAGCATTGGTGTTCCAGTCTGCCCCTCCTCCTGCATCTGTATACCGGAAATCAGGGGTGGCCACCTCCCAAGAGACTCTGATCTACTCAGAGTTTAAAACTGGGGGTGATTTACCCCCTTTTGGGGGGTTCAGGTCAAAGCTGTTGAGTTTTTTTAAAGGAAGGGAAGCCCTGTTTTGGGGGGTTTAGGTCAAACTTGTTGAGCTTCTTTTAGGAGGGAGGGAGGCCCATTTTTGTTTAGGGCTTCAGGTCATAGTTCAACTTTTTTGAGGGAGGAGAAAAATTTTGGGTGAGCTTTTTTTAGGCGTGCCAGTGACCTACCAGTGATCTACCACAGTCATCCAGTGATCTACTGGTAGATCACAATCTACCTGTTGGACGTGCCTGCTGTAAATCAAGCAGAGAGAAAGCTGCTTACAAGGCTCCTGTACATGCAGAGTTCCAGCATCACAGCGTCACCCAGAGGCACCCACAAATATGACTTATCCCTCTCTCTACTTCTTCCTTCCTTCCTTCCCTCTTCCATCCTTAATAAAATACCGGGGGGGGGGGCAGATAAGCCCCACATAGAAAGCCCATCAACATGGGGGGATGACTCTTTCAAATACGGTATTTACCAGTAATTGGGGGGGGGGGAGAGGCACCTAGGCCTCTAGGAGTTGGCTGCTATGCCTAGGAGTATGACAATTCAAGAAAGCAGAATGATGCATATGCTATGGTAATATATCAATAGAATCATAGAATTGTAGTCGGAAGGGACCACAAGGGTCATCTAGTCCAACCCGCTGCAATGCAGGATTTTTTCCCTAAGGTGGGGCGTGAACCATGGTTGAAATATTATGCTGATATGCAGCAACGCCTCGGAGCTGTCGTGGCTGCGGCCATGCCTTGCCTCGCCCTCGCCCGCCCTGCCACCCCCTCTCGCCTGCCCGACCCTCCCGTCCTCTTGCTGCAGAGTTCCAGCATCACAGCGTCATCCAGAGACACCCACAAATATGAGTTATCTCTCTCTCTATTTCTTCCTTCCTTCCCTCCCTCTTCCATCCTTAATAAAATACGGGGGGAGGCAGATAAGCCCCACATAGAAAGCCCATCAACATGGGGGGATGACTCTTTCAAATACGGTATTTACCAGTAATTTGGGGGGGGGCACCTAGGCCTCTAGGAGTTGGCTGCTATGCCTAGGAGTAGGACAATTCAAGAAAGCAGAATGATGCATATGCTATGGTAATATATCAATAGAATCATAGAATTGTAGTCGGAAGGGACCACAAGGGTCATCTAGTCCAACCCCCTGCAATGCAGGATTTTTTTCCTAAGGTGGGGCTTGAACCATGGTTGAAATATTATGCTGATATGCAGCAACGCCTCGGAGCCGTCGTGGCTGCGGCCGTGTCTTGCCTCGTCCTCGCCCGCCCTGCCACCCCCTCTCGCCTGCCCGACCCTCCCGTCCTCTCCAGCCAAGCAGGGTAGCCGCCAACGCTACCAGCCCCAGAAGCACAAGGTGGCCGCTGCTGCCACCGCCACGATGTCATCAGGCCCGCTGGCCCTTTAGCCCCGCCCACTTCATGGCCCCTCCCCTTCCGTGCCTTGGCCCCGCCCCTGAACAACCATGGCTTGCCCCCCCCAGTTTTGATCCTGGCTACGCCCCTGACTCCAGCAACACCTGGAGAACCATGGTTGGCCATCCCTGCCTAAGGGCTGCAGGCAGCCTCTCAATGAAATCATGTGCATGTCTACTCAGAAGTAAGCCCCACTGATTTCAATAAAGCTTACAGTTGTGCAGGCATAGGATTGTAGCCTAAATTACACAGGTAGGCTAATGATGCAATCCTACATGCTGGCTCCCTCAGCCTGAAGCAAAATGAGCCTTATACCCCATAGTCGCCTTTGGCTGGACTTTACCATGTTAATGTACAGCCTATTTTATGGGGGTGAGATTTGTTATGCTGTATGCTGCTATGTACAAAACCCCATAAAATTATTTGATGATAATATAATAGAAGCCCTCTATACTACTGTATCTTGCGGCCAGCCTCCACCAGGGAAATGCAATGGCATAGTGTCAGAGATATCCTTTTGGCTATATCTGCTGCCAATATAGGCAACGGACTCAAATCAGGGCAGTGATATGGGAAGAGCAGACTTACATCTCTCCAGGCCCCATGTGGACATTACATTATGCCAACCACAGAGGTGGTATTAGTTAAAACTCTTTCACTGAATTAAATGAAGAGCAAAAACAAATATGCCGACCACACCTGCTCCTCTCTATGATGGCACAGCACAGAATTCAAATTAACTCTGTTTTCAATCACAGCCCAGGACTAGCTAAAATATATAAATCCCTGACAGGGAAGCCATAAGGCAGATGACAGGGAGCATGGCATGGAGCTATATCTTAGTGCACACTTAACACACAAGGCAAAAGTTTAGTGATAGGAATTATGGAGAAAGGGCAGGCTTCAGAACACCTGGATGAAGCATACATAGCTAACAAGACTTCTCAGAACTCTATAGCAGCTAAGAAAGTAGGCTGTGAATCAGGAACTTCCCTATGCCAATCTCACTTCTACCATGAACTCACAAATTGTTTGTGATTAACCAAGCCTCTTTGTTGCAAATTCCAAAGGCAAATTGACATCAGTGACAAAATGGAACTGTCTTTTATGAAGGTCCTCCCCATTTCCCATGGGTCATCTATATTATTTTAGATTTACATTAGGGAGCAACAACAGAGTCCCTGTGCTTAATAATGTCAAAATCCATGAATAAGCCTGAAGGAGCGTCTCCACCCCCATCATTCTGCCCGGACACTAAGGTCCAGTGCCGAGGGCCTTCTGGCAGTTCCCTCGCTGCGAGAAGCCAAGTTACAGGGAACCAGGCAGAGGGCCTTCTCGGTGGTGGCGCCCGCCCTGTGGAACACCCTCCCATCAGATGTCAAAAACAGCTACCAGATTTTTAGAAGACATCTGAAGGCAGCCCTGTTTGGGGAGGCTTTTAATCTTTAATCAATTATTTTATTCTTCTGTTGGAAGCCACCCAGAGTGTCTGGGGAAACCCAGCCAGATGGGCGGGGTATAAATAATAATAATAATAATAATAATATATTATTATTATTATTATTATTATTATTATTATTATTATTATTATTATTAAGCTCCAAGTTTCTGCACCTCCCTTCCTTAGAAGGAGGCTGGGGAATTCCTAATATAAAACTATACTAGATTGCCAACCAAGTGCACCACATAATCTCATACATCCCAGAAGACGAAACGAAAAAAGGGGTGTATGTGGAGATAGATAAAATTGGAAACACCCCAGCTAAGGATACCCATTCCTCCAAATCAAACTAAGGGAAATCCCCACAACACAGTCCATGCTGAAAGGATAAAGGAAAAAGCAGGAAGACTGTCTCCAATCCTATCCCATCCAAGTCCCCTGGTCCACCACCCACTATTCCTCCATTCACCCCAAAGCATCTAAATAAAGACCTAACAAGCTAACAAGGCCTAGTCCGCCTGACTTTTACAAAAAATGGCAACCCCATATCAACATGGGAAATACAAGACAAACTAGGGGACACTTAAATACCTTGACTGACCCACCATCAACTATACATCTTCTTAATCAAGCCAGTAACAAATTTACACCCTTCGACTACACAGAGGGAGTACAGCATGGTCATCTCAAAAGGGGCTGGTTCCCTATAGCAGTGCAGCCCTCAAGTCCAACCCACCTTTCCACCTTCTCTTCAGCTAGGCTGCCAAAAATGGCTCTTTCTCCACTTTCTGGCACCATCCCTCCTGATTCTCCAGTTCCTAATAATTAAGGCTCCGTTATTCATTTGTATGCTAATACCCAGTTCTTTTGATGCTTCGAAGTACTAATGGTTTATCTCCCACCCCTGCCACCTAACAATGGAGTATTCCAGATTTCATCAACACTTGTTGTTTGACTAGGATTAAAGGCTGGTACACACTTAGGGCATTTGCCTAGGTTTATTAAGTCTTCACATTTTAATCGCTGATGCTCAAAAATAGGTTCACACATTCCAATACACATGAATCTTGATTACATTCTCAAGGTCTGCCATGCAGTCTTTACACATAAACACCAATTAAACACCTCAAACCTGTTACATTACCCCCTTCTAATGCACATTTGAGACTGTCTTATAACATATCCCAGTTACAACATACAAGTTCTAACTAAATCCTGATATTTACTAAACCTAAACATTCAGCACCATAGATCTATTACAATATGAAGCCTGTTGCTACTATATTTTTTAAAAAACAAATCAACCCCATAAAATTAACCCCATAAATGGAAATCACAGTCTCAAATTCCCCTCCCATCCAAAGCCCAGTGGCAAAGCCGAGGTATGCTAAGTTACAGGTTGTTAGTCCAGCTATTTCTTGCCTAAGCCCTTGGGAGACTGTAAATGCTGCTTGATCAATGATCAAGTCTATTGAATCAGCGGGGTACTCTGCAAAGTAAATATACTTCTGGGTTATTCATGGCATTTGCAGGCAGCTCATCCATTGCAGGTCTCCTGCAGTCTCACATCCATATTGAGCTTGAGAAGTGGCAGGGCAGATCCCTTCCATTTCACACAAAAATGATTAGTTATCCCAAAGAATTTTCATAAGATTCGTGAAATTTTGCAGAGGGGTTCCACAGTAGACCTGAAGTATTGTCTAACCATTTGTGTTGAAGTATTAAAACCACCTAGAATCAGAATCATAGAGTTGTGGATCTGGAAGGGACCCTGAGGCCCATCTAGGCCAACCCCTCGCAATGCAGGAATCTCAACTCAAGCATCCATGACAGGTAGCCATCCAACCTCGGCTTAAAAACCTCCAGGGAAGGAGAGTCCACCATCTTCTGAGTCAGGTGTCCACCCCACCCTATGTTTGTGCTGCTGGCCATTCCTGCCTAAGTGTAGCACCTTAAATTTGTCCCTCTTAAAATTCATTTTACTAGTTTGGGCCATTCTCCAAATTGCTAAAATCATTTTTAATTCTTTCTCCTGAGGTGTTGGCTACCCCTCCCAGTTTTGCGTCATCTGAAAATTCCATGAGCATCCCTTCATTTGATTAATTTAGAAAGATCTTTAACTTCTGGGTTAAAAACTCTACAGCACTCCGCTTGTCACTTTCCTCCCAAGATGACGAGGAACCATTAATGAGCACTCTTTGGATTCAGGCAGTCAAGGAGCTACAAGTCCACCTAATAGTAACATCACCTAGCCCACATTTTACAAGCTTCTCCACAAGAATATCATGGGGGACTTTGTCAAAAGCCATGTTGAAATCACGATACAGTACATCAACAACATTCTCCTGATTCACCAATCTTATAAGTCTATCAAGAAAAGAAATAAGTCTGGCATGATTTAGAATGGTAGAACCCTTGTTTTTGAGAAACCCAACACAATATCCTTTTCTAAGTGCTTACAGACCAACTGTTTAATTATCTGTCCTAGGACCTATCCTGATATCAATGTCGTGCTGACTGGTTGGTAGCAGCCTGGGTCCTTTAAAAAATAAAAAAATCTGTTTTTTATTTATTATTTTAATGCTGCTGTTCTTTAATATCTGTGTTATAGATCGACTTTTATGGTCTTTGCCTTATATATTTTATATTTTGCCATGTACTGCCTTGGGAACCTTTGTGTTGAAGAATGGAACCTAAATTCAATAATCTTAATACAATTATAAATAACGTCTGCCAGGTGATAAATAATGTCTGCCAAACTCACTACAGGAACAGGTATCAAGAAGCCAAAGGATTAGCCTTTCTGAGCCAGCAGAAGGACAAGTCTGTGGGACAAGACACAGGTTTTGTATAAAATGAAATTCAGATTCTAGCAATTGATTCACACAGGAATCACCCAGCTCCCCTGAGTTTGAATAGGACCAGTGAAGAGCTAATTTAGATCTCCTGTAGCAAACAAAACTGAGATGAGAGTCAGGGCTTCAAAAGTGTACTATCACTAGTAGAGCTGCTTTTTCCAATTGAGGTTTAAATTAGGATAAAGCTGTCTAAATAAAAGATAATTAACATGGTTTCATGGGTGTTTTTTTTTAAGTCTGAAGCCCGGAAATCTGGATTGTGTACGAATAGAAGATGTTGTCAGGAACTGGGCTCCTGTCTTCTAAATGAAAGAAGCAAGTTCCCAATAATAAGCAAAGATCAATCATGCAGAAGGAAAAGAGGACTAAAACTTTCAAAACAAATGTAGTGCTGAGGAAAAAAAGGAAGCAAGAAAAAAAAGCAAAGGCAGTAAAACTGAAATTTCTACTGTCTGCTGCAAAGCAGTTTTCACATTAATGACTCCTTAAAGGACATTCCTTGACACTCAGACTTTTGCAATAAAATGCTATTAAAAACCTGAAAAGGGCAGAAAATTCTATGGCTACTCAGCAAAAAAAAAAAAAAGCATTAAAGATGAGCAGGATCCTTTTCTGCAGGCAAATACTGCCATCTTCTGGACATTCAGATATGACGTTGGCCAGCCAGACCTAACACCTGGGTGGTGGGCTCCTGTCATCATTCCCAGCATAAATTACTATGCACCCCCCTTTTTTAGGGGAACTCAACTTTTTGTTCAAGGACAGAGGGGGGGAAATCCAAAATTTGCCTCCCCAAACACTAAATTTCTCTTACCTAGAACAGCTTAATGAATACAAATGGAAGAGTTTTTAGAATGGTACAGGTGGTTGCTTGCATATGTGGTTATTTTGGCATTGCATCAGAAGCTGCTACCAAGATTAGTGAGTGCATGTTTGCCAGTGGTGTTATAGCATCGTGTTTATGGATCTGAAAGCCAAGAAGACTGTTAAAAGGAGGATCATTTGAAATTAGCAGCTGATGCAATTCCCCTAAGTATTTTCTGCTTTCTACAACGTTGGTACTGAGAAGTTAAACGCTGTACGTGATTCAACGTGAAACATCTATTGAGCATCTCTGCAAATAGCTGTTAAATTTCTACAATATTGCAGAAGAAATTGTACTCTTCGACACAGAGGCACCCACAGCCAAACTCTAATTTAGGGTTGTAAGCATGGATCTCTAGATGTTGTTGGACTCCAGATCCATGCAGCCCCAGCCAGTATGGTGAATGGTTGAGGGTTATAAGAGTTAGAGTCCAACAGAATCGGGAAGGGACCACATTGGCTACTGCTGCTATAGGAATAGATGAAGACAGTGCCTTACACTGTCAGACTATATGTGTCTAGGTGTTGAATGGGGGATGTTCTGAATGCAATGACAGTTCTTTCACCCACAATTTCAATATCACGGTGACCTTTCTCTTCCCTAGATAATATTCAATATTAAGGACTGCTTTTCATATCCACAAAGCAGTTTCTTTTGGGAAATCTCATGAAGAACATTTCCAACATGATTGAATTATGTCAATGAATTATCTAGTAGAATTCAATCAAATTTATTTTCTGAGTAACACGACAAAGATGAACTGCAGCAATATTCATATTCTATTTTAGACCATATTTCTGCTTCACTTTTGCCTTCATGAAGCTCAGGTATGCATTAGAAAGGTATCACTGCATTTTATCTTTGCCTAAACCACCTCACAGGGTTATTGAAAGAGCGACTGCTCCAACGGCCATCAGAGAATTGCACGGCAGAGATGACTTTAAATCCAGGTCACTCCAGTTCTCTTCTTCTACATGAACTCTTTTCGACCATAACAGGGTAGAAAAATCACAGTCATTGTCTTGTAATACCAAAATACATTTTTTCCATTTGTTATAAAATATAATTGGCCCTATATTAATAGCTGCTGGTCCAAGGATTGGGGGGGGGGATTGTTTGCTATTAGCTTCAATCATATTTGTATCTGCTCTGCAATCTTAATAGCATGAAGGACATTTGAGGGCCATGAAGTGGAAGGAAAATAATTTCACTGTTAGAAAAGCAAATGGCTAAAAGGATTATATCTGGGACTCTTTCCCAGATTAGAACTGCATATTCATTTATCAGCCAGAAGATTCACCATAAAGTGCACTTCACCTCTATAGGTGGTAAGAAGTGCAATTAATTAATTCCTAGCATTAAAACAAATCTGCTTTCACTTCAACACATTCCCGACGCACAACTCAAGTTTGCATTGGTTTGTTTTCAAAGATATAAGTCTGGTTTGTATTTTTTTTAGTACAAATGCAAAGCTATTTTTTTAAAAAATAAACATTAAATAAACCGAACTGAAAACAATTCTGTTGCCAAATTGGTTACGCTTTAGGCAAATATGAGGATTTTTGTTTTGTTTTTGCTTCTGTAAGCCAGCAGTAACAGCAACCCTGCTGATTTCATTAAAATATTTTTCTGCCTGTCTTTGTCTTAGCAGTAATGAGGAAGAAAATATATTGTTCTAAAAATTGCTTATATGAGTTATGAAATATTTATCCCAGTACATAGTGTTTCATCTCCCTTTCTGTCCTTTCCATCCTTCTCTCTCTTGTCTTGTGGGTCATGATCTAGCACAGTCCTGTGAGAGTTTACTCAGAAGTAACTTCCATTTTGTACAAAGGCCCTTCATCTCTGGTATGGGACTTCAGGGTTGTAGCCTTTGTGTGGCACTTTTGACTCTCACTATTTTCAGTTCCATGTGTAATGCTCTTTTTATTTTATTTTTATTTTATATTATATATTATACTATATTTTTAATTTTTAATATATATATATATATTGACTGTGTCAGACCAACACGGCTACCTACATGAATCTAGATGTGTAATGCTGCCATGCAGATCAACAGAACTTAATATGAATTCTTCACTTTGCCTGAATCATGCCCATCATTCTGCCCGGACACTGAGGTCCAGCACTGAGGGCCTTCTGGCGGTTCCATCGTTGCGAGAAGCCAAGTTGCAGGGAACTAGGCAGAGGGCCTTCTCGGTGGTGGCGCCTGCCCTGTGGAACGCCCTCCCAACAGATGCCAAAGAGGAAAACAACTACCAGACTTTTAGAAGACATCTGAAGGCAGCCCTGTTCAGGGAGGCTTTTAATGTTTAATAGATTATTGTGTTTTATTTTTCTGTTGGAAGCCGCCCAGAGTGGCTGGGGAAACCCAGCCAGATGGGCGGGGTATAAATAAATTATTATTATTATTATTATTATTATTATTATTATTATTATTAAAGATTAAAATCTACAGGAAGGCACTTTTGTCCATTTTAAGTAAGCACTGCAGAGAGACAATTGAAAGACTCTAATAATAATAATGATAACAACATCAGGGAGTTGATATGTGAATGAACTGAAATGTATTAATGTTATAAATGGCAGCAACTCTCAAATCTTTATTTGACAGTAGCAGAAAGGGTAAGGTTTGGCATGGCATTGGGGTCAGGATTAGCTCATCATTGCACAAACCTCATGTTGATGGAATGGGTTCACTGGATTTGGACCGCCCTCAACCCGTTCCATGGGCGTCAGCCAGGGTTGAACCTTGACATGGTGCAAGCTGAGCAAGCAAGGTCTCACTGGGGGACCAGGGGGCAGATTACAACCAGGCAGATACCCCAAACTGAGCTTGGGGGTGCCTTCTCTCAGGCTCTTGTGCCCTCCCCCATACTATGTTGATCCTGGCCAATGACATTTCCGCCCTCATACAAACAAGGGAAGGTCAATTTTACTGAGGAAAAGGTGGAACACACCCCAACCAAGGGGGAAAAACTACTTTCAACCAGGGCCCCAAAATTGCTCAGTCAGTGAAGGCTATAATCTGAGGCTGAGCGGGAAACTCTTGAGGCAATATAACCCTGGGTTCCAGTGGAAGCAGCTCTTCCCCATAAGCCCATCACACAGACAAGATAGTGGGCTAAACCTTACCCAATATTTTGCTGCAATCTGTGGGCCCCAGCGTTGTCTGGAAAAGGCACCCTGCACTTATTGGCATGGACTGAGTCATATGGGATATTAGGAGCTAAGCATTAAGATACCTTGTAAGAATCTGACAACACAGACTAGTTGATTTTTTTTATAAAAAAAATCCAACTGCAGCAAAGCTATTTACTTTTAGAACTTGTATTATGGGTAAAATCACCCTTTTGAGTGGTGCCCCTCCCTACCCTCTCACTATATGTGGGGATCTAGTGACTTCTGTTTCAGTGTATCTGAAGAAGTGTGCATGCACACGAAAACTCATACCAATGAGAAACTTAGTTGGTCTCTAAGGTGCTACTGGAAGGAATTTTTTTTATTTTATGGATAAAATGTTAATGTTCCTCAAAATTCTGATAGCTAGGTCACATTTCACTCTATGTCAAAATGTTTAAAGTGTGTAACGGTCAGAACTGCCCACCCTTCCGAAACTTCTGCATTTCCGCTTGAGGTGCTGAACTGTGCACTATTCATGCATGAAAAGAGACATGTCCAGAGTTGTGACATACAGAGGAGTATGACAGTCTCTTCATAAGGCACCAGTTCTGTTGTTTGTCTGTATGGGGAGTGATTAGAACAGAGACCTAGCAGAATCATTCACTTTCAGAGGAGGCTATTGGTGTCAATCATATAGTTCCACTATTCTTTTCATGAAGATAAGGATAAGTTTGTGTTATATATTTGCTGGAGCATGTGTTTGTGTGTGTGATGACATATTACTGCTTCTTACTCTTCTTCATTTTCAAATTGTGTTTAATACGTACAATAAATATTAATGTTAAGACATTCTTCACTTGGTTTTTCAAAGTAGATTATCCACCCTCAGCCATGGGCAATATTGAAAGGACCTGGGAATCTGCTTTTTTTTTGCAAGCATTCCTCTGGCAACACATTTCTTGGTGCTAAATCCAGCCAAATTCAAATGAAAATCCACTCCCAGAGGTAAACAGAAAGGCTCCTTCTTGAAAATGTCAATTCATGCATACATCTGTTCCATTCATCACATTCATGAGGTTAAGATGGGCAGGGCAAACAATCTGAATAAACAATGGCAAAATTCATCTGTTGTATGTCCAGGTATACCCAATGGCTTATGTTATGCCAGGACACAGACTGCAAGAACTGTTCAAAGATGGGAAACTAAGATTGAATTCTCAGAAGAAAAAGTTCCTTTAGAAAACTGATTGCATTTTGTGGGCCTGTCTGCAACTTTCTTGGCCAATAATCTGTACAGATTGACTCTAATGATTTGTGTGTTGAATGCAATTATGTCTCTTGATCCTTTCAGTGGTCCTCCTCCACCCAGTTGCATACCTTGAATTGCTTTGGCATGAGTGAACAATATTACCTGTTTTGAATATAGTGGCAACATGGCCATAGAATATTGCTACCACCTTGGGTAGCTTCAGAATGCTAAATAAAGTTTCTGGACTTAAGAATGATGGAGGTCAATGAACCCAACATATTTTACTATTTCCTTCATCTCACTGAGTTATGGTAGAAGTTTTGTGTTGTCATTACTCAACAGCATGCAATGACTTTTACTAGTCCAGTGGTCCAAGGATATAGAATATTGGGACTACTGAATAGGACCATCCCACCATCACCTTTATGTGTCAACAAGTGGATGTGGAGGATGCTTAAACCAGAACCATGCCAATGCATAGTTGTTGCTGTTACCCCTGCTGTTTTCACCAATCTGCACTGTACCATTGAATCAGAAATGTGCATACTGGTATCAACACCCCCCCCACTCCATTGTGATCTCCCAACAAAAAATAATGGTGGGGTGGCCACTCACCTTTCTATTGCCATGCCATTGGTGCCTGCTGCCACAGGTTCTGCAAACATCTTACTTTCACATACATAGCAATGAGGTCTGCACTGGAAGGAGAATGTGGAGGTGACTAGAGACCTCAAGCAGAGGTCAAGAAAGTGAACAGAGCAAATTCCATACTGTAGATTATTAGGAAAGGGATTGGTCACTATAATTATGCAAAACTCTTATGCAAAACTTTCATCATGCCTGTGGGGTTCTGGTTGCCTCATCTCAGAAAGAACATCAAAGAGTTGAAAAAGGTCGTCCCCCCCCCCCCAAAAAAAAATCAGTGAAGTTGATTGCAGTCAGTTCAGAGAAGACAATGTGTAATTAATTTATGGAATTTGTCTTCACAATATGTGATTATGGCAAATGTCTTACATGGCTTTAATATGCAATTGGATGCCTTTATGACTGGTAAATCAATGGATAGGAACCATAATATTTGAATGGAAGCTAGATTCAAAAGTGGTGGTCTTCCTCTGAACAGCAGCTGCTACTTGTGGAGCAGGTAACATGGGAGTTGGCTGTGAACTTCATCACTTTGCTGTGGAAAGCAACAGCCTTGCCACGGTGAGAAACAGTGGGCTGGATTGGATGGCTCTTGGTCTGATCCAGCAGGTCGCCTCTTATATCTTATGGAAAACTTAAAATTTGGTTATGGCTTGCAAAATTTCTCAAAAGAGAATTCTGTAGGTCATTGTTAAATGTTGTCTAAAGTGAAATGTGAAAGAAATTTGGGTGATACTCCAGATAAAATGGCTGAAGAATTAAAATTGAAGGTAACATAACTCTTCTGAGATGTCATGAGCATCACTAGATGTCATTCAGATGTGCAAACCATCCATTACTTCACCACCTTCATCCCAATCAGGCACATGCATGCCATGAAAGTATTGACACACTGTGAGATTAGTTGCACCGTGCAGTGTTAACCATTGTTTTCATAATTTATTTAATTCATTTAATTAATTGAATAATGTAGATCAAATTAAAGGAAGCAAAAACCTAGGATTATGCCATTGTAGAGTCGCTGTCGTGCTAATTCCATTTCTATCCATAAATCAGATTAATTAGATGTTCAAACAAAACCAAGACTAATACCAAATAAATAGATTAATAAAAGAATATAATCAGAATTTCTGCAGATGTTGATATAATGGATCCTTTGGATATTTAAAAAGATCTCTCTCTTCCCTTATCTCCTCCTCCCACAGTGGCATCTTACTTAAGTGAGATATTTCACTCCTGCAAAGCTCTTTCCCTAACAAGCTGGAATTAGAAACTACTACGGTAGTTATTTATGCCCTCTGATTACAAGTTAGAACTCCCAGTCACAACCTAATTCTTCCTTTGCCTCCAGATGTATGTGTGTATGTGTATGTCTGGCCAGAAGAAGTGCTGCAAAGGATCACGGTTTGGCTTGTGCCCACCTCTGACAAGCCCCGAGTACCTCAGATCTCTCTGAATCCTGTACTCAGCTCTACTGCTATTACATGCACACACACAATTGGAGTTTGGCATATATTGCAGCTGAGTATAGTACTTGATAGCCTGTTAAGACTTCTGTTCGCAAGTACTGTATAAAAAAAGATTAAGATGGCTTACAAGCGGCCATCCTGGAGGTCCAACGCTGAGGAGGAGGAAACAAGTTAAACCTGAGAGAAAAGGCTACAAGTGGGTTTCTTAAGAAGAAGTTGATGAAGAAGAGGCTGCCTTCCTGTTTATGACACCATCATCTCCAGTTCAGGTAACTTATTGCAAGCATTGTTGTTTTACTCACAACTCACATACCTAGCTTTAGAAGCACATATTTAACTACAAGTTACAATGGTTCTATATATGAAAAAAGTTCTTACGGCTTTCTCCATCACTGGAATGCAATTTGTGAGAAAAATTATTTGCTAGTAGTCCCTATCAGTGTTGGTTCTGGGTTTTGAAGGACCCACAGATAAGATGATATCCGTGGGCCACCCTCCTTTTCACCATGACCTATTCACTTGTTCTCTTTCTCTGGACCTAATTCACCCAGTTACCATACGAGAGGTGAGCATAGGCTGCTGTTCCTTCACCTGCCATCAATATTTATTATTTGAGAGTATTAACCACTCTCAATTCCAACCTGATAATTGCATATTGTGTTGTTTTATGATGTTAGCCGCTCTGAGCCAGCCTCGGCTGGGGAGGGTGGGATACAACTGAAAAATTTATTTTTATTTTTATTATTACTTAGAGGCGAACAGGCAGAGACATAATGGAAAGGTAGTAGTTGCAGGAATGGGCCCCTTCCTGGGATGTGAGCCTCAGAACGTGGCTTCAGCAGTCCTGCTATGATGCTGGACCTAGTCTTTCTTTCAGAATTATAATTCCCAGGATCACCTGAGTAAGGGGCATGGCTGAAAAGCTAGCAAGTCAAAATGCTAGGACAGTAGAAAATGTCCAAAGAATAAAGGTTTATGCCAGGCACCCCTAACCTGCGGCCCTCCAGATGTTTTGGCCTACAACTCCCATGATCCCTAGCTAACAGGACCAGTGGTCGGGGAAGATGGGAATTGTAGTCCAAAAGATCTGGAGGGCCGAAGGTGGGGGATGCCTGGTTTATGCTATGCTATTATATTTAATGAGACCAGCAGTTGCATCAGAGTAGAGTCTCTTAGGAGGTTCTGCACAGTCTCATTCAGATTTTTCAGAGTTGTATAATATCTTGTTTCAATGGGAAGTAAACAGTGCAGCCTCCCAGGGGATTGTGTCAAAGGTCTTTAGCTCTATGATACATTTAAAAACATTGAGTGCTAGGAAAGCTCCCCTTATTTGCTAAGGCATCCATTGTCTCTCCCATCGATGAATTAGACTGTATGGTACAGTACTTCTAAGACTTTGCCATGTATGCAAAGATGAAAATGCTCTGGAATTTTTTGTTAGCATCAATACTTAATGACTATACAGCGAAGAAACCTAGACTCACTTAAGGTATAATGCAACATATTTAATATTGCATACAAATCTTACTGTTGTCTGTGTGCTGTAGCAGCGATGAATGCTCAAGAGAATTGTACAAAAAGTTTTGGTTTTTTAAAAGATGCCTTATCAGTTAACTTATTTTCAGTAACAGGCAATTTTCACATATGAACCAAACTGGAAATGCATCAATAAAATACAAAATATACAGTGAAAAGGGAAATTGTAAAGCTAGGAGAAAACAATCTGCCTATAATATATAAATGGCCCATGCTCTCTTGAATTGTACATTAAACCAATGCTATTTAGGTTGCTATAGCAAGTAAATCATTTATTACAGTTATATCCCATAAGGTTGTAGCTTTCCTAGTGCTCTCCTATCAAGGCACTGTCTGGAGCTGGAACCAGCCCCCTCCTCAACCGCGCTGCCACATGGTTTAGTTAATGTTTGGAAGTAGTCAAACAGGATAGACCGGTTGCTGTTTGTGGGTTCACTATTCAATTTAGGTCAATAGTGTGACTATTAACCAAATAATGTTGAATGTCAAAGAGAGTTGTGCATGATCACTTAGATTACCTGTACAGTACCTAGATAAGCAAAGTCCTTACACTTTTAAAAATTAAACTACAGCCATACCTCGGTTTAAGTACGCTTCAGTTTGAGTACTTTCAGTTTAAGTACTTTGCGACCCGTCTGGAACGGATGAATCCACTTTCCATTACTTTCAATGGGAAAGTTTGCTTCAGGTTAAGGACGCTTCAGTTTAAGTACAGACTTCCGGAACCAATTGTGTACTTAAACCGAGGTATCACTGTATACCTCAGAAGCATAATGTTGTCTCCATAGTGCACCAAGGTGAAAGAAAGAAAGAAAGTCAAAGTGCCCACAAATAGATACAGGGTCCATTGTGCTACCGTGTTTTTCCAAAAATAAGACACCGTCTTATATTTATTTTTCCACAAAAAAACCCCACGGTGGCTTATTTTCAGGGGATGTCTTATTTTTTTATTAAGTATGGTACTGCCTATCGCTATGGATTATTTTGGGGGTATGGCTTATGTGAGGGACAGGGGATATCGCGAAGTCCCTCCCCTCCTGAGTTCAAGCCCGTCCCCGAGCAAAGGGGAAAGCAGGGAGAGTTCCGATTCCAGTGGGGAAGCAGGAAGTCGTGTCCGAGGCTCAGGCAAGGTAGAGGAGCCAGGGTCCCAGGTGGGACAGGAAGGGGCAAGTAAGGGGGGAAGACCCATCCCCCCAACTCCAGAATTACGCAGGAAGAGGAGGGGCAAGAGGATGGGTCTGCCAAAGCTTTTGTGTTGGAGAAAGACGCGCCAAAAGCCATTAGGAGGTTCTGAAACCGACTGACAACATCGCTCCGTGTAAATAGCAATGACTTGAGCACTGTAAATACGCAGCACCAATAAAAGAATAAAATGCAGAGCTGCGTAGCGTCGTTACTCTGAAGTAGTCCACTCCGGCCACTGTGACAGCAACCTCCTAATCATTTTTGGGCTACTTTGGAGTTGCCGGGATGAGCGTGTCAGAGGCGGAGAAGTGGCGGCAGATCGCTGAGCAAGCCCAGCTAGAACTGCAACAGCTGTCGCTGCAGGCGCAGGGAGAATTGAAGGCAGCTAAAGAGGAGACTAAGAAGGTCCAGGACGACCGGCTACAACTTGCGGAACAGGTGAGAGAGCTCCAGGAAAAAGAGCAGCATTTAAGGGCGGTGGCGGTAGACCTCCAAAACAAGCTGGCTGCAGAGAAAAACAAGGCGGGAGGGGCACCCCAAGTCCAAGTGCTGCCAGGAAGGAGAGCCGGGACCCTAGTAAGCAAGTTCAATGGAGACCCGAAGGAGTTTCAGGGCTTTGAGACTGAGATTGTGTATGCTCTTGAGCTGCACCACGATGAGTTCCCTGATGATGAGCACAGAGTAGCGTTTATTGTGGAGCACCTTACAGGGGCGGCCAGGGAGTGGCTAAGACCGTTAATTGCAACAAGGAATCCTTGCATGAAGAATGTCAAACTATTTCTAGAAGGTTTGAAAACGATGTATTCGTCCGATAGTCATATGGACCAGACTAAGGAGGAACTTCATAATTTACGCCAAGGAAATATGACAGTTCGCGCGTATTGGGCGAAATTCACCATGCTGGTGCACAGATTGGGGTGGGATCTGGAGTCTGCCCCAATGCAAGCGGCGTTTTACTTGGGGTTGCATGAGGAGGTGAAGGATGAGCTCTCGAGAGGTCCAAAGCCCAGTAATATGGATCAACTGAGCAAAGCGGCTCTGGCGGTGGGGGTGAGGCAGGAATCCAGATGGAGCGACAAGCAAGCAACGCGCGCAAAGCGGGCTTGGTTCCCACGGTCGCAGGAGAAGCCACTCCCTCAACAACCCTTTCAAGCCACGCCTGGGGCCAGTCAGGACCAGGAACCCATGCAGATTGATAGCGCGCGCGCGCGGGCTTTTCAAACCCCAGCGGCGCCAAGACGCAAGGAGGGAAGGGGTGGGAATTGCTTTCTCTGCAACTCCCCCCAGCATCTCGTCAGAGACTGCCCACATCGCAGGGAGTGGCAAGGAAAGGCGGGAACGGTTGTGCCCTCCCCCACTGACGCAGCACCACAGCAGGGAAACGGGAAAGCCTGGCTGCAGGAGACAAGGGGCGGCAGCCAGGCACAGTCAGCAGACAACAGCCCCAGCCCACCCACCCGCACAGAGAGGAGCAGAGCCAGCCCACCCCTCCCAGAGCAGGAGTGGTTCTAGAAGTGACGCTCACGCTCCCAAATGGCTATCCATTGACGGTCCTCGCCCTAATTGACAGTGGTGCCTCAGCCAACTTCTTCTCGAGAAACTTTGCAGAAGAGCACCAGATCCAGCTTCTGCAGCTGGATTTTCCTCTGCACGTGGCAACCATTGACGGCAGAGAGCTGCTGGGAGGGGCCATCACTCATCAAACCCCCCCCATGAGAATGACGGTTGGAAGGCACTCAGAGACACTGGCATTCAACGTCACCACCATCTCAGACCCCCCAATCGTTTTGGGCATGAGCTGGCTGGCGCGCCACGACCCCTCCATAAGTTGGCATCAGAGGTGCATCACTTTTGGATCGGACTTTTGCCTGGAACATTGCATGCAGCACCATCCAGGGGAGGGGCCTCCGATAGCCACGGTGGCCACCATGCACGTCAAAGGGGGTGAGGCGATACCCAAACCATACTGGGACCTGCAGGAGGTCTTCAGTGAAGCGGAGTCCGACCACCTGCCCCCACACAGGCCTTTTGACTGCCAGATCAACCTGGTGCCTGGGGCAACTATACCCCCAGCCAAGCTGTACGCCATGTCAGACCAGGAACTGGAGGATCTGCGCGCTTTTATCGACAAGAACCTCAAGCGGGGGTTCATCAGAGAAAGCAAGGCAGCAGGGGGCAGCCCGGTCTTCTGGGTGGACAAGAAAGACACGCAACAGCGCCGTCTTGTGGTGGATTTTAGACGGCTGAATTCGGTGACAGAGCCAGTGGCTTTCCCCATGCCCAGAGTGGATGATCTCCTGACAGCGGCACGCAGAGGCAAGATTTTCACCAAGCTAGACCTGAGGGGGGCGTACAACTTGATCAGGATCCGGGAAGGCGATGAGTGGAAAACCACGATGTTCACGCCTCTGGGCTCTTTTGAATATCTGGTGATGCCCTTCGGGTTGCAAGGGGGCTCAGCATGCTTCCAGGCCTTCATGCACCACGTCCTGGGGTCCCTACTCTTCAGGAAATGCTTGGTCTTTCTGGATGACATCCTTATTTACTCCAACGACCCAGTGCAGCACGTGAAGGACGTCAGGGAGGTGTTACAGCGCCTGAAGGAGAACCACCTGTATGTGAAGCTGGAGAAGTGCAAGTTTCACACCAAGGAGGTGGACTTCCTGGGCTACAAGCTGTCAGACAAGGGGCTGGCAATGGACAAGGACAAGGTGCAGACCATCCTGGACTGGCACAGCCCCAGGACGCGCAAAGATGCCCAACGCCTACTAGGCTTTGCCAACTTCTACAGGAAGTTCATCAAGAACTTCTCTCGAGTTACGGCTCCCATCACTGACTGCCTGAGAGGCAAGCAGAAGTTCAGGTGGACACCAGAGGCGCAAGCAGCGTTCGAAAGCCTCAAGAGGGTGTTCGCCTCAGACCAGAACCTGTTCCACGTGGTTCAGGACGCGCCCCTACGCATTGAAACCGATGCTTCTGATAAGGCTGTGGGCGCCATTTTGTTGCAACTGGACGCCAACAGAGAGTGGAGACCCTGTGCCTTCTTCTCCAGGAAGTTGACCCAGCCCGAGCGAAACTACACAGTTTTTGATCGGGAACTTCTTGCGATCCACGCGGCGTTCCAGCACTGGAGACACTTCCTGGTGGGCGCCAAGCACCCCATCCAGGTGTGCACAGACCACAAGAACCTGGAGTTCTGGAGAACTGCCAGGGTGCTCAACCAGCGGCAGATACGGTGGGCGGAGTTCTTCTCGAACTTCAACTTCTCCATACACTACATCCCAGGAGAGCAGAATGTCAGGGCGGATGCCCTCTCCCGCAAGCCAGAGTACATGGAGGAGGAGGCGCCACCAGCCCCAAGGCACATTTTCCCCCCGTCGGCATGGTCCTGCGGAGCAGCAGTGGTGAGCGAGGCAGAACTCACAGCACTGACGGCAGCGGATGAATTTGCCAACCGCATCTTCAGAGAACTGAGAGGGGGGAGGGAGCAGGCAAAAGACTTTGCAGAACGCAGAGGGCTGCTTTTCTACAAGGGTGCGCTGTACCTACCCACCACCCAGCTTCGACGTACGGTCCTCAAGCAGATGCACGACAACCCTACAGCGGGGCATTTTGGAAGGGACAAGACCACTCACCTAGTCATGAGACACTTCTGGTGGCCAGGGGTGAGGGAAGATGTTCGAGACTATGTAAGGGGCTGTACCACCTGCCAGCGGGCGAAGGTGGTCAGAGCAGCGCCACCAGGGTTGCTGGAGCCCTTAGCCACACCACACAGGCCGTGGGAAGTGGTGTCCATGGACTTCATCACAGATCTGCCTTCGTCCAGGGGTAAGACTGCAGTGTTGGTGGTGGTGGACCTCATGTCCAAAATGTGTCACTTTATACCGTGTGCCAGGGCAGTCTCGGCAGAAGAGACAGCCAAACTGTTTGTTGATCACATTTTCAGACTGCATGGATTACCTTTAAGGGTTATTTCGGATCGTGGCCGCCAATTTGTTTCCAGGTTCTGGCGGCGGCTCATGAACCTCCTGCAGGTGGAGGTCAGCTTGTCGACGGCTAGACACCCGCAGACCAACGGACAAGCGGAGAGGGTCAACGCCATTCTGCAGCAGTACCTGAGATGCTACGTCAGCCAGCGGCAAACGGACTGGGTGGATCGCTTGCCACTAGCAGAATTTGCCTACAACAATGCAGTGCACGTCTCCACAGGGGTGTCGCCCTTTAAGGCCAATTACGGGCGCGACCTCAGATCTTTCCCAGAGAGGGAGAGGGAGGAGGAGGAGGAGGGCCCACAGGCTGAGGATTGGGCAGAGGAACTGGAGACGGTGCACCAGCAGCTCAGAGAACACTTGGAGAGGGCCAAGGAAGCGTACAAAAAGGGGGCAGATCGCCACAGGCGACAAGGGGAGGTCATCAGGGTGGGGGACAAGGTGTGGTTGTCCTCGGAGGGCCTTCCCACCAGAGGGAGGTGCAAAAAGCTGGCACCCAAATGGCTGGGCCCCTTCACTGTCACGCAACAGGTCAACCCGGTGGCATACAGGCTGGCACTGCCAGAGGACATGAGGGTGCATCCAGTGTTTCATAGATCGCTGCTGTCGCCGTACAGGGAAAGCAGCAGGCTCAGAGACAGCGAACAAACCCCCGAGGGAGGGGGGGAGAGGGAAAGCAGGGAGCAACTCAATGAGGCCACGGCCATCCTGGATTCAAGGTGGGGGGTGGGGGGCCTGGAGTACCTCATGGCATGGGAGGATGCTCCACCGTCCCAGAATGAATGGGTTCCCGCCACTCAGATACAGGAGGAATTCTTGGTGGAAGAATTTCACGCCCTCTTTCCCCACAGACCCAAGCCCTGGCACATGGAAAGGGAGGGGGAGGAGGAGGAGGCACGGGAGAACAGCTCACCATGGCGCTGGGAAGCGGAGTTTGAGGAACCAGAGGATGAGGTATGGGTGTCGCCAAGATCCACCCAGTCAGAGGAAGGAGCAGATTGGCAAAACATTTTTACCCCCACCAGCTCTGACGCCACGGACTTTTTGGGATTCCCGTCCTCCCAGGCGGAAGGGGGGGGCTCGCAGGACTGGGGGGAGGTGTTCACACCAACGGGCTCGGAGAGCACCGAGTTTTTAGGCTTCCAGTCGTCACCGACACATGGGGGGGGGCCTGGGGAGGGGTGAAGGAGAGCTTGGGAGGGGGGTGGATGTGAGGGACAGGGGATATCGCGAAGTCCCTCCCCTCCTGAGTTCAAGCCCGTCCCCGAGCAAAGGGGAAAGCAGGGAGAGTTCCGATTCCAGTGGGGAAGCAGGAAGTCGTGTCCGAGGCTCAGGCAAGGTAGAGGAGCCAGGGTCCCAGGTGGGACAGGAAGGGGCAAGTAAGGGGGGAAGACCCATCCCCCCAACTCCAGAATTACGCAGGAAGAGGAGGGGCAAGAGGATGGGTCTGCCAAAGCTTTTGTGTTGGAGAAAGACGCGCCAAAAGCCATTAGGAGGTTCTGAAACCGACTGACAACATCGCTCCGTGTAAATAGCAATGACTTGAGCACTGTAAATACGCAGCACCAATAAAAGAATAAAATGCAGAGCTGCGTAGCGTCGTTACTCTGAAGTAGTCCACTCCGGCCACTGTGACAGCTTATTTTCGGAGAAACACGGTAGGAGATTTTACATTCACTACAAAGAAACAAGCAAACTCACACTTTTTTCTCTCACTGCCCCCCTTCCAGGAAGTGCTCCCCATGAAGACTAGAGAGAGAATAATGCCTTTTTTTTCTCTTTAATAGAGGGGGAAAAGAAATATTAGGAAATACTCTGAATTTGCCAGTTATATCTTGCATCTTGTTCTCACAGCCAAAATTCAGATGACGACCCATATGTTTACCTTAATATAACCTGCCAAAAACAACATTAAAAACTAAACCTGCCTGACAAAACAAAAGGTCCAGCAACCTATTCCGCTTGCAATCCCATTCCCCCTTACAAGCTTGGGCAATGTCTAGCTGTGATAGTTCCATCAGTAGAGCATGAGACTCCTAATCTCAGGGCCGCGACTTCAAGTCCTGTGTTGCACAAAATATTCCTTCATTGCAGGGAGTTGCAGGATGACCCTCAAGGTCCCTTCCAATGCTCTGATTCTATGATTGCCCAAGTGAGCTTGGTTTCATTTCTCAGAATGGAAAAGGAAGGGGGCCAGTGGTGTGTTTAGCTTTATGGTGGGAAATGAGGAAACATAGTCAACTGGAAGGTTGACACTCCATGGTTCACCTTGACACACCTTTTTAACAGTGCAATCCCATGCAGTAACATGAAGGACCAGCCCAAATCTCTTTGATTCACTTCATTATTCAGTGTACACACAGAGCCAATGTACACCTAGTATCAACAGTTAATAAAATGACGGGCTCAATTATCAAGCAATGGACCAATAGACCTCATTAATTAATTAACCATTTCTTTATAACTTGTCCTCTAGATGTTTGTTTTCGCTGATTCCTTTGTCTTCTGACAACAGTGAAAAGACACTTCATCAGATTAATGAGGAATGAAACCTTTGAATCTCTGAACTGTTAACTAACATTTCAACTTCACAGTGTTTCTCCTTGAATATGCCAGATTTATTGACCTTTGAATTGAATTCCCCTACTTTGTGTTTTGAAGGCAGGCTTGAAAGCTGCTCTTGACTTTGTGTGTCACAAGCTGTGAAGGCCTGTGATTTCCTTCACCCCAGCTCTGTAAATCTACCTGATTCCCACTCCCCTTTGAGAGCACTTAATTATCGAGAACATGTCCACAGGTAACACAGGTGAAAGTTACTGCAAGTACAGTTGCAGTGACACAATTTAACAACCAAACAGTTGTCTGGCTGAAAGTATCCACTGACATGAATGCAAATCACACTCTCTGTACATTCAGAGAATAAATGTCTCAAACATCAGTAAGACGGAGAGCAGATGGCTGTGCTGTTTACTCTAGACTTTTGTATTTTGTTTAGTGGGGCCAACAGCAGGATTTTGTAGGCCTCGTATGGGACCCTAGGTGCCTGTGGCACAATGTGCAAGCACAATAGTGAGGCCTCAGCCCTGTTGAGGAAGCTCTTCGGGCATACATACTCTATGTCCCTTTTGAATGGGAGGTTTATAGGATAGCTGCTCTCTATTTATCCTGCTACAAACGGCTCTATCACCTTTGATGTATCCACTAATCCTTCTTCCATAGTACATATATATTAAGTGGCAGAACGATGATTAGCACACCTCTGTGATATATTACTGTACCTACTTTGGAGACTCCATATTATTAGTTTTAAAAGGTCATTCAAATGTTTGTTTGCAACTGCAAGTGATAAAAATATGTTTCACTAGCTGTTACTTTCCTGGTTGTAATTTCAAGTCTCTCAGTGTTAGCTAATTGACAGGAAAGACTACATTTGATCTGTGTTCAGCCAATGTGGCTGCTTCTTGCGTGTGGAGACCCTTTAACGCAGCCTAGAAATAAATTCAGACATGACTCAAATTTTTGGTTTGGTTTTTGGCAGAATTTAGGCCACAACTTTATTGATTACAAATCAAGTGAGTGGTTGCATAGGCTCTGGTTCCCAAAGCTACCTAGAGTAGCGCTGACTCAGGATGCACCATGAGTCAGCTGGGTGAACATCTGGGACGGGAGCTGAACAACCGCCTGGCCCTGGTTCCCCCAGATGTGCCCTGAACTCTGCATCAGGGCACAACCCCTTTTGGGGAAGACCAACTAGAAGTCCATGGATTCTTTTAAGAGGAATACCCATGGATAGGGTTGCCTAGGAATCCTGCCACCCCTATCAGCATGAACCAGGGCCTATTGGCCAACCACACAAGTTGTGACGAATTGCTATGTGGCAGGTGAAACCCAAGTGGCAACAGCTAATCAGCCAAGTGGGGAAAATTCCTGCCATGCCCCTGCCCCAACGGCAGACGACACACGACGGCATAGCAAGGTCAAGTGAAAGCCCTAAAATTAGGGAGAGGTGGGCGGGTGTTCCAATGCACGGTGACCCAAGAAGAGGATCTCTAAGGTCACGTGCAGCAGTTAAATAGTGGTCCTTCTGACTCTTTGATTGGCATGCCCTTAGCCCAATTGCACCCTGTCAGAGGGACCACCAATAGGGTGTTGTGGCTGCTCCAATTGTCCCTGCAGCAATACCTAGACCTGATTGCCGAGTCCCACCACAACGTGTGCCCTGTCTTTCAGGGAGGACCCGATTTACCTCACACAGGGTGAGGTATGATAAAGAATATGTAACGGTATGTTGTCATCAACATTTTGAATAGTTTGGGGATACTTGGGTGAAATATCTGAGGAATTTTGAGGAAGTTTCTAAAGAGCATTCTGCACATTTCTAGGTCGTTACCTAGAAAAAATGTAGCAAATTTGGAGGTTCTTCTAAGTTATTTTTGGCCAGAATTAGATAGAAATGCTGGCATGGTAGCTCATTCTGATGGGATAAATCAGGGGTCAGCAAACTTTTTCAGCAGGGGGCCGGTCCACTGTCCTTCAGACCATGGGGGGGGGGGCTGTACTATATTTTGAAGAAAAAAATGAACGAATTCCTATGCCCCACAAATACCGCAGAGATGCATTTTAAATAAAAGGATATATTCTACTCATGTAAAAACATGCTGATTCCCTGACCGTCCGCGGGCCAGATTGAAAAGGTGATTAGGCCGCATCCAGCCCCTGGGCCTTAGTTTGGGGACCCTGGGATAAATCCTTCCCAGGATTTTACTGTTCAAGTGTAACTTAAGCTGGCGCAAGTTACACTGAATCCAAACTCCACTCAGCAGTAAGGCTGCTCCAGCAGTAAGCCAGTCAAAGCCTCACAAATGGGAAGGAAAGCCTTTAAAATACAGTTTGAGCTACAATAGCCTCTCTGCCAGCTTAAATGACACCAGTTTCCAGGTCACATGACCAAGCTGAAAAGGTTTATGATCCAACCTAAGGGTTCCTTCTCACCCCTGTCACACCCCAATAACACTCCCATTTCATGGCTGATGCTATTTTAAGATACAGTAGAAACATTTGGCACAGCACTCATAATATGAACACCCAGTAAATTCACTTGTGCACCCTCAAAAAAAAAGAAACATGTGCATTTTTTTTGGTGGGGGGTTACCATAAGTGGTTGCATCTCAAGTTTTGCTTTCAAAATTTTGATTCTTAAATCTGAATGTTGTTGTTTTTTATTGTGAGGAGCAGAATATTTCATAATCAAAATCAGAATTATTTTTCTAAAAATTCAGTTTTTGTTCCATTGTTCATCTAGGTTTATTTTTTCTTCCTAGCTCTATCCAAAACTTTTCAACATCAGTCCTACCAGAAATATCTATAACTGTGCACAAAAAGACTTTCCCACAAAGAATGATTGAGCTTGTGAGCAGCCTTATATTTTAAGTGAATGAAATAGTATTCACATGAGAGTTCCCCTAAAAGAACACCAATGAACAGAGATATGATTGAACAAAATGGCAGTTCAGATGTGGATGAATGTGTTTGTATATATCCTTCTGTACTCACCTAGCGGTAGTTATAGCTACAACCAAATCAATGTAAATATATTTCGACATATTCCAACAGCTAATCTCATGCAATTGATCTAAAACAGTTTGAGTGGCCAGGTAAGACACTTAAATGAATTCAACAGTCCTAGAGAATTAACTAGAGATACAGAAAAGTAATAGAAAATTAGGACTGAATTAGACTGAAAGGTTACTCTAAAACTAGAGGAAAAGAAAATTAATCTAAACCATATCTTTATTTTCATGCTTACTAAGAGAATATGTAATCAGAAAAGGAGATAACTTGGGAGTAAAACAGTATGACAATCCCACCCCGGACTACTGTAAAGTTGTATAGATAGGAAACAATGTTCCTGATTTTTATTTCACAGTTGCAATGGGGAAGTGAGGAGACTCACTCTTTGCCAACTTTTTTCTTCCTTTGTGCTCAGTGTAAGTACAGAAATGTCGCGTTGGATGCCACCCCAATCTCAGAATAGGGCAAAATTCCAGGGGTCCCAGGCACTTACCCAGGGTTCATGGTTTGTTTGTTTGTTTGTTTTAATAAGGCACAGTGGAGACAGTGGTGTCTTTATGATATATGGATTATTTACATTTATATAAAACCCAAGCCTACGACTCTCTAAGCTTCTAGCTCACAAGGCTCATAAGTCCCTAAATTCTGGCTTCATCTGTTCAGTGAGGGAGGGAGGGAGGGAGGGAGGGAGCCCCACCCATTTGCCATCTCCCACAAAGTCCTTTAATCCATTTGTTCTCTTAATGGATCACTCAGGGGAAGCTATCTTTGCTTGTTTACCTTTTAACATCTGCTGGGTCCAGGGATCAGAGAGGTCTGGCACTCACAACCTCATAACAGTCTTATAGTTTTACAAAATACTATTCTTTCTGCTATGGTGGATGACAATGAAAACTTACTGTCAAATTGCAGGGAGGTCGATGGGAAGACATCTGTGCAGGCCATATGCAATTAATACAAATGGAGAAAAGTAAGCAGTTTCATATGTCTTCTATGCTTCAGAAAACACTTGTTCTGAGATCTGGCATTTAATGTAACATAATCATAGTTGATTGGACAACTTTAGACATAATTACGGTATTCAAAGGGTATATGGGACTGTAGCTGTAACATTTCAAGACCCTCGTGAATTTACTGAAGGAGACTTTTTTGCTGTTGGTTCCCTCCAAATTTCACAGACATATTACTTAAGGAGGAAATCTCACATTATTATTTTTATGGATACTATTTGTTTAAAATTGTTTATACTAAAGTAAACATTCCTGTGATGACTCTAGTGTAAATCCATACACCAAAGAAGAAATAACATAGCAAATGTGAGTTTCTTTGCTGCTGTGCCAGAACACCCTGACATGAAGATTTGATAAACAGCAATGACTGCATTCCTTGTCATTTTCTCCCATTTTATTAGTCTCCATATGTCACAAGAATTTCAGGCATGGTAATTTATCATAAGAAGGAGATCTAACACAACAATAATAAACACGACTATAGCCTCAGCTATCACACGATGACATTATTTGTGCCTTCCTGTTTGCCATCAGAATCATTTTTCACAATGTCGTTAGTCATACTCAAGTAATAGCTCTATGCATTCAGTTACTGATATTCATTCTTCAAAGCTTCATTGGGGTAGCATAGATATTGCCCACAGGTATATGTGGGGGGTTGTGCCCCAGGGTACTCTGATGTGTTCAACATGTGTTAGAGCTGGAAGGGGGTCTCACCCAGGTTTTAATCCAACCAAGTCTTCTTTCAAGGACTGTCTGAAATAAATGGGAAATAGGGTAGATTTGGAGCCAGTCTCAAGGACGTACAGCTTCCATCTCCTTTCTCCCATGTTCAAGACAAAGAATAGCTTGGGCATAATCTAGCTAAATGATTCCAACTGAAAGCAATAGAGCTGGACTTGTTCCTTGACTCAGAAGCATATGTGTACCAGATGAAAGAGTTCATAAATATTAACTTCCAAGTAAGGGCGCAATCCTATTGAAAAATCTGCTGGAATTAGCCATTTAGGAAGCAGTGGAACTCTGGATCAAGTGGCTGATGAATGTTTCATCTGGTGTTACATCCCTCACCCTGGATCAGCTGAAGATATGCTGGTATAACTCAGTTGGCTGATCCCAGGCTGTGTAAGTCTCCCAAAAGGGGTTGGGGGAGGTGCCATAGGTTAGATCAGGCATCCTCAAACTTCGACCCTCCAGATGTTTTGGACTACAATTCCCATCTTCCCCGAACACTGGTCCTGTTAGCAAGGAATCATGGGAGTTGTAGGCCAAAACATCTGGAGGGCCGCAGTTTGGGGATGCCTGGGTTAAATCCTAAGCTCATTTAACTCAGTCACATGACCTGGCAAAAGGGAATAAAACATTGCTTTAAGGACTTGTTTCTCTTCTGCCAGGCTTAGGCAAAGCCAGCAGCCCCATTACTGAACGAGGTTTCGATCTAGTGCAGAGTTTCCCAAACTTGGATCTCCAGCTGTTTTTGGACTACAATTCCAATCATCCCTGAGCCCTGGTCCTGCTAGTTAGGGATGGGGAGTTGTAGTCCAACAGCACCTGGATAGCTCATAACCCACCTACTCTGAGCAGCCAGAAACATCATAGCCAGACACTGGAGAGACCATAGCTGCCAAGTCTCCCACTGAAAAATGTGGGATCAGCAGTGGTGCGGCACCGGAAGTCGCTTCTACGCATGTCTGGATGATAAAAGAGTGCATTTCCTGCAGCTAGATTTTGATTTGTAGCTGTCTGCACCGACTCTGTGTTACTATGCTATCTAGTTCAAACCTCCTTTGAAAGAAGGTAAAACTGAGATGAAAATATCCCAGATGTCTCACTGGACATCTACAGTAATACAATATTCATTTTTCATACAGATTCTTTCCTCATTTAGCTTTGACAAACAGGACTTAGGTATGATATCTTTATTTTCTTACTCATTACATTCAGGAATATTGCTCACTTTACAGTCTCTCAATGGCTATAACTAATGAAAATCTGTGTTTTTCTTAATGTACTGGGGCCTTCCTTAGCAGTTACTGCTCAGGATTATCTGTTGACAAACAGCTTTGGAATCTGCAGAAGGAAAAATGAAGGAAGGAATCCGTATCTGAGGAAAATAGTTTGGGAACTTTTGCCAGGTTTCTCTGCCAAGTAATATCATTTAGAATTCACTGCTGAGACTCTGGTATTTTAGCCAAGCATTGATTACTTTTGGGATAATCCTCTTTGCAGCCAGCAAGATGGGCATCAGAATATCCATGAAATATTTCCTAGGTTAGATGCTCTTTTAAGGCAGCTTAAGCATGTTGTCATATTAAGGAGGGGGAGGGGAGGGCAGGCACCTTGCATCAGTGCAAAATTGTGATCCAGAACTATGAATCCAAACCTGCAGAGGAACTGAACGTGCACTTGGACGGTGTAGGGATGGTTGAATCTATCAATTTTGGTTTTGCTCAGTTTCTCATTTTTCTAACCTCGAATTCAGTTCTCCACATGCTTAAATCAGTTTGCTATTATTATTATTATTATTATTATTATTATTATTATTATTATTATTAATTTCTGACCCCCCAAAAAATGCTCTCTGTACTTAGAATGTACACCAGGGATAAGCATTCCTATGCATGTCTACTCAAAAGGAAGTTCCATTACTCTCAGGTTAGTTTGTGCACTGCTCTGTGCCTACCCTCATTTATGAGTCCATGCTCACATATTTGGTAGAAATGGATTCTAATTAGCACAATAAAATAACATACTGTTACAAAAGTTTGCCACCCCTCCCACCCTGTGCTGAATGGTAGCAAGATTCCAGGGGGTTCCTGGTGTGCACCCTAGGTCTGTGGTCCTTTGAGAATCAAGAGACTGCCGTAGCTTTAAGAAATGTGATTTAATCACATATATTCCAAATGGAGTCTAGCATGATCACATCAAGAGGGGCTTGTTCCCCACAGCAGGACAACACTGGGGTCTAAGGCATCTCTCCCAGCCTCCGTTCAGCCAGTGTATCCTTTTGGCAGCATCACCAGCATCTTCTTTGCTCTGCAGCCTGTCTTGGTCTCTGAGGCACATGCAAGCATAGTTCCTTCTCCACTTCCAGTACCATCTCTTCTAATTCTCCTGTTTCCAAACCAGGCATAGGCAACCTTGACTCTCCAGATGTTTTGAAACTACAACTCCCATGATCCCTGACCACTGGCACTGATAGCTAAGGTTCATGGGAGTTGTAGTTCCAAAACATCTGGAGAGCCAAGGCTGCCTATGCTTGTTCTAAACACTAAGCTGCCCTTATCCATTGGCATTCTAATGGTTACTTATTTTGATGTGTTGAAGTTAATCCCCCTGAGCATCACCTAACAAAGGTGTTCCCTGACTTCATCACCTTAGGATATTTACATTGGCTAATTAACTCTTCACTCTTCAGGGACGCAGGTGGCACTGTGGTTTAAACCACTGATCCTAGGGCTTGCCGATCAGAAGGTCGGTGGTTCGAATCCCTGCGACGGGGTGAGCTCCTGTTGCTCGGTCCCAGCTCCTGCCAACCTAGCAGTTTGAAAGCACACCCAAAAGTGCAAGTACAGTGGTACCTCTACTTACGAATAACTCTACTTACAATGTTTCTACTTACGAACGGGGCTCCATCCGCCATCTTTGATGCGGTTTAGATAGGATTTTTTCGACTTACGAATTTTTAGATAGGGTTGCTTCGACTTACGGATTTTTTCTCCCAATGCATTCCTATGGGATTCAACTTACAAATTTGGAACACATTAAATTCATAAGTAGAGGTACCACTGTAGATAAATAGGTACCACTCCGGTGGGAAGGTAAGCAGGATTTCCGTGCGCTGCTCTGGTTTTGCCAGAAGCAGCTTAGTCACCCAGAAAAACTGTCTGCGAACAAACGTCCATTCCCTTGGTCTGTAAAGCAAGAAGAGCGCTGCAACCCCAGAGTGGTCTGCGACTGGACTTACTGGTCAGAAGTCCTTTACCTTTACCTTTAATTAACTCTCCACATGCTAATTGCTGATTCTCAGAAGTACTGTAGATCCACACACACATCTCAATACACATGGATCTTGATTATATTCTGAAGGTCTGATCCACAGTCTTTACACAAAACTGTGAATGGAACACCTCAATCACCCCCTTTTAATACACATAATTCCAGTTATAACATACAAGTTCTTAGCAAATCATGATATTTACTAAACCTAAATGTTTAGCACCCTAAATCTAGTATAATACAGTAAAATATCATACATCCAGACAATTGGGAAAGGTATTATTTATTTGTGCTACATCATGAGCTAGATTTCCCTGTTTGGAAAATTTAGTGCATACTCAATGCCCAAAAATTCTCCTCCTCTGAATACAACTTAAGCAACTCAATCATGATTATTACAAGTACT
Organism: Zootoca vivipara; assembly: GCF_963506605.1. Taxonomy (NCBI): domain Eukaryota; kingdom Metazoa; phylum Chordata; class Lepidosauria; order Squamata; family Lacertidae; genus Zootoca; species Zootoca vivipara. Next base: position 4,715,335 of record NC_083279.1, on the reverse strand, counting down.
GAACTCATTCGAATACCATTGGTTTCAACATACACCCAATCAAGCTCCAATTGCAAAATGATGTCCCCTCGAGGTTAATGAGGATTTTATTTCAGCTTCAGTGATATGAGGTCTTGCATCGTTGACTACGCACCAAACACCGTCGATCAATTTGTGGAAAGCAGACTTCTAACTTGCGTGGGAAATAAGGGCTTGTTTAATAGTTCTCAAACAAATCGACTGCTTTCTTCCCATCTCCACCATAAGCCCTAATGATTTTCATTATCTCCTTAGCTGATAGAATCCATTTTAAAAACCAATAATCTCTTGAAATCCACTGAGCCACAAATTACTCATTAGAAAATATTTTTCAAAGATCATTACCTTGCCCATAGATTTTAGCTGTTCATTTCCTGGATTCTTACTTGAAACGCTGCTTTGTGAGGGGACAAGAGATTATTCACTTGCAAGAAAATGATTGTAATATAATCCAAACCATTTACTTGTTTATTATTAGAACCACTGCTTTTTTAAAGGTCAACGCTGTATCAATTTGAACATTGATTTTATGACCTCTGGTTATTAGGATATAATGAAATGATGAATGCTGTATTCACTGCATTGGATTCAGTAATAACACTCAGAACCATTGCTTTATGTATGGACTAATTTCATTTAGAAAAACCTAGACACACAGTGAGAAGCACGGGTTTTTGAAGTCATTTATCATTTAAATTTAAATCATTTAACAGTATTGTTGCCATGTTGGTTCTAACAGTAAGCAATAGTGGAGACCACATTATTTTTTATGTGTTGGGTGCAGAAATAGTGAATGTACTTGGCCAATTTTAGGTGTTTTATTTATATGCAAGAATCTCAGTTTTCTTGCTTTTCTTAAAAGGGTCAAGTTTCTAGTCCTTATTACACACACACAGACCTACACACCTGGAAGCTTCACCTGGGGCAAAATACCTGGTTGGCCCTCCTGTAGCCATGGCCTTGCTGTAGCTCACACATTTTAAGGGATCTATAGTGGGCTTCAAGCTAACTTTTAGAAATGTTAGAAATGTCAAAATGCCTTCTTTGGAAGCTCCTTGTCTACCAAGCCTTTTGCCCCAGATCTTGTCCACAACTATCCAGCTCTCTTGCCCTTTTACCAAATTTAACTTTCTTCATGAATTCTTCTCAGACTGAGCTGTAATGTGTTGTAACTATCAAATTCTACATATTTCCATTGTGGCTATTAAATACCGTTCCATGCCAGTTACTAAATAAGCCGCTTTGTCACTGACTTAAGGTGACTATTCTCAAACAAAAGAAATCCACCAGGAAACCATTAAATTACAATTCATCAGAAGGTTTAATTCTATCACCAGTGACTTAAGTCGATAAAACAGATTCTACCCCCCCCCCCCCACTACAAGTATTAATTAGCTGAACAGAGTCATGATGTTTTTATTACTGCCTTGTGAAGCACCTGGATTTTGAGCCAATGTGCTTGACAAACTTAGTTGGTCTCTAAGGTGCTACTGGAAGGATATATTTTTTTATTTTTTGTTTTGACTGCGTCAGACCAACACAGCTACCTACCTGTAACTGGTTTTTTATTGTATAACCTGGGTTGCAAAATGGTTGCTTCTTGCTCTAGTGACAATTGTTCATGGTGGAAGTGGTGCACAAAAGAGTCAAAAGTTCACTGGTGGAATTTTTGTATAGAAGGATCAAAAGTTCAGCATAGCAACCTGGTAATTAATGAGAAATAGAAATGTAACCTGGACCCTACTCTACTGATTGGCTAAACGTATATACCCAAATAAACAGCTTTCTCCCTGGGCTCCACTCCTATTCTTCCGAAAAGAAAGGTTCTGTCCTCAGTCCTGACCTGATTTAAGGGTGGCTTGCCTGTGGTCCTCCAGAGGTTGCTGAAGTACAGTTCCCATCATTGCTGACTGTCAGAGAAGGTTGCAGCTACTCATGAGTAAAAACGCTCCACTCCGTCCTTTCTTTCAGAGTTTTATTGTGCATGCTATTCACAGTGCAAGAATATCGGGAAACATGACTACTCAGTCCGTACCAGAACCTCGCAGTGGCTTCTTCCTGGTCTTTGCCCAACATAAGAGCCTAGGGACCCCCAAAACACCGCCCCCTTGTCCTACGGGTGCTGGCACGCCTCAATTCAGGCATTGGGGAAAACAGACGGCAGGTGGCTGTCTCAGCTCCCCCTCCCCTAGCTCTCCCTCAGAGTGGTGCAATGGCTCTGTAGCATAGACAGCCCTCTCTCCACTCCGCTCACTTCCTCATTCCTCTCCTCTGACTCGCTGCTTGTGCTGATGATGGGTGATGAGCTGGTGAAAATGATGGATGTAAGGAGACCCCCTAACACTGACCATGGTAGCCATGTTGGTCTGACATAGTTGAAACAAAATAAAAAAATTCCTTCCAGCATCACCTTAGAGACCAACTAAGTTTGTTATTGGTATGAGCTTTCATGTGCATGCACACTTCTTCAGATACCCTGCTTTTGATTCTGCCTGACTCAGGGGCTTGGCTCCCACCGTGGCTGTAAAAACACTCTCCTTTCTGACATTAAGAACATTATGCCATAACAACATCTTAACTGAGCCATCCTATGTATGTCTACACAGAAGTCCCATTGTGTTCAGTTAAACTTATTCCCATGTGAGAGTAAATAGCAGTGATGGGGAACCCGTGGCACACCCATTTGTGTGGACAGGCAGAGTCCCCCCAACCCCAGGCGACCCCCGAGCGGAATAATGACTCAAGACAACGTGCTATGGGATTAAAATTAGCCACAACTTTATTAAGATTCAGATGTAGGGAGACCTTGGCTCAGGCATTGGCCATTTATCCCTGCCAGTCACCAGCCGGGGATCTGGGAGACTTCAGGGTTATTCAGAATGTTTGGGGATTGGGCTGGCACTGGAGAAGATATGTTCAAGCAGAGAGCCCCCCCCCCCATTTTGCCGCCGTTGGAGGGGAGAGCAATGACAACCTCTCAGAATATGGCCAATGCCTCCCCTTAAGACCCCTTTAACGGGGAACCCTGGTATCACCGCTGCAAAGGGGGCATGGGTCACTGCTTCACACACACCCCTTTAGGAAGATAGACTAAAGGGTTCCGCCCAAGGCCTGAAACTGCCAAAGTTGTGATGTTTTGCTACGGGAAAGGCAAAACGTGCCAATTCAGGAAAATTCATTTCCGGCCCTTCAACAGCAACCTTGACATAGCAGCGCCCAAATACCTGTGGAGAAGAGGTTAACCTGCAAAAGAAGACTTAACTGAGGGAGGGCAGGGTGGGAGAAGCTCTGGAGCCAACTGCCACTTCGCAGGTAAGATTCACCTTCTGTTGTGTGGGCAGGGCAGTCCCTCCCCTTGGGCGATCCCCTAGCAATACCTCCCCAGGCGGGAATGTGTGATTGGCTGAGGTAGGCAGAGACCTCCAGGTATCCAGCCTGGGGAGGATGAAGGCAGCCCAAACTACCAGGAGCCGCACTGGGATCCAGGGGGCTGTGCATGACCATGCAAAAGGTGCCCCTCATTTGATGTGGGGAGCGGTCATTGTTGCTGAACTCAATAACTCTCATCAAACCTAACCATTGACCATGATGTTTGGGCTGATGAGAGTGGGAACATCTGGAAGACCAGAGGTTCTTCATGTCTAGTCTATAGAATTGCAGCCTAAATAACAAAACAGTTTGCTGCCCTTCTGTGGCATCTGAAATCTGCTGCCTGAGGCAACCAGCTCATTCTACTCAAGGGTAGGGCCAGCTCTAGCTTCATGTGCCAGGACCTGCTCCATTGTCATATATTTTGATTCCATGAATTGGCAAGCCTATCTTTTTTCCTTCAGCAGAAGGAACATTCCCTGTACACAAACATGTAACATTCCTGCTTATTCCCAAAGCCTACGATATTTATATCCATTCATAACCATTGAAAGTCAATAAACAGAATCAAGTTACAGGGATTTCTCATCTCACCTAGTGTCTCTTTTGCTGAGCTTATGAATGTGTCTGTCTCTTATCTTTGAAAATTTGCATGAATCACATTTGCATGATAAGCTGTGTTCCACCGATAAGTCAAAAGCCCTCCAGATTTCCCAAATCTTATCAAACAAAGCAGCTTCGGAAATTGAATCTCATAACAGCTACCCAAAGAAGAAAAACTCAAGGCAGCTTCCCATTGTGTTTCTGATGATATGTATCACCCTAAACATATTTCTAACTCTAAGGTTTTATTGTTAAAGTACCTCCATTTTCTATTTTCTTACTTCAGTTATGTTATGCCAGTCCATCAGTCAAAGGGAAATTTTCTATTACTTGCCGACTATTCATTAATGACCAGGAATTTGATAAATTACTATTTTATTTTGCAATGCCAGTCAAGTTTTACTTCCAGTAGGAAAATCATACACAACTACTCGTAGCTCCTGTTTTCCCAGGGAGCACAATGCAATTTGTATAAACCAAAAAGTTTGGCTGATGCTGTGTATCAAACATTTTGGTGCATATGCTAGCAGGTGTTTCTGTCCTCCTGCATGGAGGGCAGGGTACCAAATGTAGTTGAACTACAACCCATCTGGGTGCCAACTAGCATGGCCAGTGGTTAAGGATGATGGGAATTGTAGCCCTACAATATCTGGAGGGCAAGATGCTGGCTACCCTGATTTACACATTCAAGGAGGGTTCAGATAACCAACTAACCACACAACATCAAGACTCATGGAAATGGAGATCCTATTCAGATTGCCTTAATATTTGACCTTATTTGACCAATTGGCATCAGATCAGTAGTCCCTAGCCCTGACAGGGTGGGTGACTACCAACATACTACATGGCTTATTTAATTTTTTAAAATTTAAAAGTTAAAATTAATTAGTTTATAAAAAATATTCACATGCCACTGTATCATAAAATTATATCAAAGTGGTTAGTGCCATTCCCCCCACCACCATCAAAAACATGCATTGTTTTAATGTTTAATGTGTAACCCCCAAAAGATCACTTTACACATTCAAATTTAGATTTATCACACACACATATTGACCAAGCAATCTATTGTCACACAACATGCACCAAAATATAAATGCACATTTAAAAAAGAATACCTTATGAAAATGGTAAGCATTTAGATCTGTTGAACTATATACAGTAAATAACTCTGGGAATTATGAACTCTGAAATCCATGGAGAAAAAGCACAGAAGGCCTTTAATCGGGTCCTCCCTCATAGAGGGAACATGTTGTGGTGAGACATGGTGGGTCACATAACTCCATACCCTCCAGCATTTCTCCAGTGAAAATAGGTATGCGTGGAAATGCTCTGAGCATGTGTATTTTCCCCATTTAAACCCACTTTCGCTTAAATCATCATTGTTTCTGTTCACTTCCTCATTTGGGTCAGTCACCAAATTTCAGCCTAGAATACCTCATATGGCACCTGTGAAGATATCTATTGATGTATTGTATACAATGTCTGCAAAGGGGGATTTAGGGAGCAACCCTCGGCACACAAAGCTGGCCTAAACATGCCAATGTAAATTAAGTCAGCATAAAGTTACACCAGATCCAAACCCCATTCAGCAGTGGGGCCTGGCAGAGGAAAAGGGAGTCCTTAAAATAGTGTTCTATGCTGGGTTATCATGTCATGTGACTGAGTAGCATGGGGTCCTGCCTAAGCCCCCCCCCCCGCCCCTCTAGTCCTGCCTGCACTGTAGCCCCAGAAGGCCCCTTCAGCTTAGCTGGCTGAACCCAGCTGAGCAAGTTACACTAGCATATTTTAGGAATCAGTTGGGTGAGCCAACAATTGTGCGATCAGGAGGATCCAGGAAACATTGTCGAATGCCATCTGAACATTGGGGTGAGTGGGGCGTGGGTGAAACTGCCTCAGACCCAAGTTGCTGGTGCATTTGATACATCACAACTACCAGGGAAACTGGTATTCCTGAAGAATAATCTAATGGGGTCTGAAAGAGTGGGAATACAACACTATTGAAAGGATGGCCCACCTAACACATTAAAAAGTGACAAGCATGTCTGGTTGGTTGAGTTCATGTGTATTTTAGAGCAGCATGTGAACCCATGCTCTTAGCATAAATCTGTTAGTTATGGACATTCATTGTATTCATTTGGGAGTGCATCTTAAATCTGCAGTGTATGAAGTGGTTCTCAAATAAAAGAGGATGTGAACTACTAATAAAAACTATTGCTGTTTCTGAATTAACCTATCCAATTTATTTCTTATCATCATCATCATCATCATCATTCCCCCCGAAACGTTTGATAAACCTATTGAAATATTAACTTTCAGAAGAATGCAGTTGTAAATGAGGTGTCACATCATAAGCATTTTCCTTATTCACCAGTGCTTTGTTGAAATTTTGAAATGAATATCTTCTGTCACAATTTCAGCAGGTCTTCAATCTTTTTTATGACATTTTTTCCTTAAAAAATGGTTCCACTGAAAATACCTCCTTCGTAATTTGCCTTCATTCACAGACTGGAGGGCAGATGATAATAACAATAATCAAAAAGTCACATTTTCTTTAGATTATTGCACTATGTAGAAAATGCAGTTGCCTCCAAAGCAAGTCTGTTTAGTACCCTGAAAATAATTTATGTGCAAAACCGTCCATTGTATTCTACTGTTCAATTGCAATTGGACCAGTTTTACTTGTTATATAACTGTAATGGTTTAACCTGGTTTTACAAGTGTATATCTTGTTGTAACCCACTCTGCAACCTTATGATGTAGAGTGGATAAAAGCATCTTTGAAAGAATGAATTAATATTCTTTAAAGCTTCTAATAAATAACAAGGTCAAAGGAATGTGCTTTGCCAGCTGGGGCTAGTATGGCAATTGTGGTGGTTATCGGGAGAGGGCTAGGCAAAAAACGGTGATTGATGCATTGATGGGCTCAGGACTCATCAATGGGGACTTATTTGCAATGTTCTCTGTGGGGCAGAGGCACTAGCTGATCCAGAGGCACTAGCTGATGCAGACACCTGAGGCTTGACTGTTGGTGGGGACAGACTATCGCTAGCACATAACACAGTGGTTATAAGCTTGCACTGGTTGCCCATATGTTATTGGACCAGGTTCAAAGTTCTTGTATTCATTTACAAGGCCCCTAACAAATTTGGTTTTGGCTATCTCAAGGACTGTTTGCTTCTTTATATCCCTGCCTGGCCCTGAGGTGTTCAGAGGAGTTACCGTTAGTGGTCCTTCATGGCTCAGATGCAGAGCTCCTACCAGTAGGAGCCACACATTCAGTATTGTGGGACCAATTTTTATAGAACTCTCCTCCAGTTCAGGTCAGACAGGCTGCCTTCCTGTTGAATATCTGGTACCTACTGAAAACTTACTTACTCATTGGCAGAGAGTCTGCCTTCAGAGAATGGGGAACAGACTCAGATGCCTCCTCCATGAAGCTGTGGACATTGGAGAGAGCAAAGAGATGGGATTCCAGAGCCATGTCGGGAGAGGCTCTGGATGCCCAGAATGGGTGACTGATTGTGCCAGTCCTGGCTGATTGGTATCAATGGAAAACTGTTCTCCATTCCCCTAAATTTTTTTTTTAAAAAATATTTTTATTAATTTTCCAATTAAAACCAATTATATCACATTCAATATTTCAAATTATACACATATATATATCAATCAAACCGAATGTTATGCCAAATCATCTAAATAATTTATTTTTGGGTTCCCATGCTTCAAGAAATTGGGAATTCCTCGCAACTGTCCACTGCCGTCTTATTTCTAAAGTTCAAATCGTCCTCCAAGCTCATAATATTCCAAATCTTCCCCTTACAGTCACCTAGATGTTTTCCACTTTCATCCGATTGTTCCAGCTGCTGAGATAAATGTCAAACGAAGTTTCACAGATGTTCTTTCTCCTGTGTGAGTTAATCAGTCCAGCCTCCCCATAAATCTTCTTAGTGGAGCTCCCTGTTGCGACGGAGTAGCAGCGCCATCTTAAAAGGCTCAAATCACTTTCATTTTCTCTCATAGCCATGAAGATTTACGATTTATTTATCTTTATAGAATTTACAGCTTTTTCAGGCAGGAGACCCAAACATCCAACCATGAACTCTTGGTAAATTAATGGATCTCCTTGCCCTATAGCTGAACTTAGCTTCAGGTCGCTGCTCCAATTTAAAGTGCGTCACAGCTCATAAATCCTCCGAACGCGTCCAGAACTCCTTCCGTCTGACTAGGGGGGGGCTTTTCTCATCGGCAACTTCACATCTTTAAGAAATATGCTCAGTAACAACAGCTATAAAGTTCAACTCACACAGTCTTTTGCTTCTCTTTCACTCCAAACAAGCCAGGACATCGCGTCCGGGAAGATACGAGGCAACAATATGAAGAAAAAATAAAAACTTGCTTCCCTTATCGCTCCGTCCCCATCAATCCTTCTTCCAGATGCCGTACATTCTTTGACTCCTCTCGCTCAGCAGCATAAAATTCTCAGCAGTAAACAGCGCTTCTTCCCCTCCTTCTGAAGTATGTCCATAGATTTAAGCCTAATTATCTTCTTTAACCATGGAAATCCCCGCCATGCAGATTAGCGTCCGGGAGTCCTGGCCGTCGTAAGTGCTCAGCCCAAGCTCCCCCCACTCCAAAAACAGTCGGAGTGGGTCTGGGGGCATCGCGGGCCAGCGGCCCCTCTCCGTAACCCCCGGAGAGGGTAGGGGGTTGCCATTTACTCCCCTAGCAACCGCCAAATTCCTTACGAAGGTCAGAGAGATGGAAAACAGGTCCGCCATTCCTGCAGGCGGAAACCGGAACCTCTCCATTCCCCTAAATTAAAACAATCTGGAACTGAAGCTAAAAAATAAAATAAAAACACCTTACACACTTTTTTTTGCCCTAGTAGCACGAGCCTGGCAGTGCAAAGGAAAGAGCGAATTGGCCTTTGGTTCTCCTTCCCCAACTCTTTTGGTGTCTTAATATTATTATTATTATTATTATTATTATTATTATTATTATTATGAAACAAAATATTGTTAAACAATAGAAATTGCCAATAATCAATTGTAGTTCCCCCCTTTTTTCCTCCCTCCCCTCCCTCCCTCTCCCACCCTTCCCCACCCTCTCAGGACTTCCCTCAGCTCCCTTTTCTGATTTGTTTATACATATTGTTTTCTGCATGTTAATAAATTGTACATATCATTGCATTGTCAATCAAATATTCTACTAATAAATTGTGGATGTTTATTTAAAACCTGCCAAGGAGTCCAAGTCATTTTGTTGTCTCTTTTAAGTAGTTTGTAAAAAGTTCCCATTCTTCCTTAAAGTCACGATTGTCCTTCTCATGTAGTTTGTATGTTAACTTTGCCAATTCTGCATAGCTCATCAGTTTTTCTTGTCATTGTTCTTTCGTTGGGACTTCTTCGTTCTTCCATCCTTGTGCTAACAAGACTCTTGCTGCTGTTGCAGCATACATGAATAAGTTCTTTGTTTTCCTTGGCAGGTCTTGTCCTAAAATCCCTAACAAAAATGCTTCTGGGTTTTTTTTTTTTTTACAAATGCTCTTTTAAACATTTTTTTCAATTCATTATATATCATCTTCCAAAATTATTTCACTTCTCTTCATTCCCACCACATATGATAAAATGTACCTCCCTTTCCTTTACATTTCCAACATTTATTTAACCCAGTTTTGTACATTTTTGCCATTTTTACTGGTGTAATATACCATCTGTACATCATTTGCATATAATTTTAACTCTTTTGGTGTCTTTATTAGAAACATATTGTACTGGAATGATATTTAACATTTTCAGCTTATTGGAAGAACTCCATTTAAATTTTGAAAAGAACAAATTCCTTCAATTATAATTTGAATTGTAAGTGTCAGCATATATTTGACAGCACACTTGAAGAAAGAAAAAAATAGTGTATTGTTTAAACACTGGTTCTGAAGCAGGATGCATTCACAAGCTGTCCATAACTATTTCCAACAATCAGGAACTATCCCTGGTATGTAGTTCACACAGAAGGGTATGCATTAGATTTTGTTGACTAAACAATCAGTTGTCTATATTTCATAAAATATCACCTCCGAAATGTTTTTTTTGGGGGGGGGGTCATTACTTTCTGCATTTTTCAAGTACCATTGAGGGGCTACATGTACCTCTGAATTTTACCACCATGGACTTAAAACTCTGTGACTTCACAATCATATGCTTTAAAACCCACTGGAAAGGGGAGCAAACTGGAGTGTAAAGTAGTGACAAGGAAAGGGTTAAGCACAATTGCCTTGCCCTACATATTTTCCACTTTGAAGTTCATTCTAAAATTGCTTTGCTTTAAAAAAATAAAAAAGCAGTGAGCACTGTTACATGTTTTAGTGTGTAATGTGTAGTTTGTCTCTCAGACTTTGCTTCACCGCTAACAATCAAATTCCAGATTGACTAAAGTGAATGAGGAGGAGTTAAAGTTTTGATTCCCTTTAATAGCAGAGATGGAAGATGGAGAACTCAATATTTACATTTCACATTCTCAGACATCAGTTAAATTGAATCAGAAGAATTGGATCAGTCTTTCCTTGGGAAATGGGACTAGATAAAAAATAATGAAAGGTTTGAATGACCATGTTGATTTTGTCTGATCTTTTCCCATTATATTTTGCTAGTAACACTCAGGGGACATTTCTCTCAGCTCAAATTAAATCCTTGCTGTCTCTTCAAATGAACCAGTATTACTTTACTTATTAGCTTCACTATTTGTATGTGGGGTTTTTTAAAAATGTCTCCTGAGTGATTATCATAGCAGGGCCAAATGTAGGTCAAATCTGTACCGGTAGATTTTGTAACATTTAACTCCTGGTATAACACAATTAGTTTTGAGGGCATTCGTTTAAGGCCCAGTGCATTAATAAACAGAAATTAGCTGTGGTAACCATAGCAACAAAGTAGTGATTAATGATAGATAACCTGCCATAGAAACAAGTATTAAAAATTACTTCATTTACATCATTTTATCTCTTCTAAAGTCAAGAACAGAGCTTAAAAAATAAATGTGCCTGTAAATGGCTCAGTATAAATAACAGAATGAGACAGAAGAGATGTTGCAGCTTTCATTAAATCCTCGAATTCTGCAGCAACAGTTCCCCAAGAGCCAGATTTTTTGAATTTCTTATGGTTCCAGGTTGTTAAGAAGGATCCAGAATCCTTGGCAGCATTCTCTCTTTTTGCAGCCATTCTCGCAGATCCCAATGACAACGGGAAAAGTTACTTTATTAAAAATGCACTGCAGCAATGCTGACCTGGTCCTGCCTGTTCTGCCCTTAGACATTGTCCAGAGCAACAGTTGTTGGCAGCCACTGTATAAATGTTTGTTATCTAAATTTACATTTAAGCTCTTTGTTGAAAGCTTACTGTCTACCTCTGAGAATCATGTTGTATTCCTTCCTACTAAAATTTTGCTAAAATAGGTTCTGAAATTTTTCTAGGAGTCTATGTGTAATCAGTTTGTGAGCACAGGTACAGGTAAGTATTTTTTCCATCAATTTGTTTAAGTAGCTTTATTAAACCTCTGATAGAGTCCATGGAATTGATTGCATATTTTAGATTTTTTGGAAGCCATCAACAGGTGCTCAATTCTGAGAAAGAAAAATGTCAGTGCACATCCTGGAATATAAATCATGTGCAATGCAGCCTCCATTCCAATTTTTTCGCATACTGTTTTTAACACTGAGTTAATATACTCCTTTTCCCAATGCACACAAGAGTGCAAACTCTGTCCCCTTGAACACACCCCTCACATTTGCTAAACAAAACTTCGCCATGACTGCTAATATTATCCCTGTGATGATTCCATTCCTCTTTCCACACATTTCCCCTGGTGTTGCAAAGTCTTCGATCTCAAAGAACAGGTGTTTATTAAAATCTGAGATGTGGAGCCAGTTCAGAATCCTAGAATTCAGAACACAGGCAACTGCAGCGTGCAGAATTTTTCTCCTGAAAAATGAATTTGTGTTGGGTTGGGCTGTGAATTTGTTTGTCCTGTACTGTACAAGGAAGTAAGCAAGCAAAACCTCCTATACAAACCTTTCTTAGAGGACAGTTGTTGCTTCCATCTCATCATAATCCCTGTCTCTTTTGTTTTGCAAAAAAAGCTGCTTTTTCACAGGAGGTACATCCTGGTCTTCTGATCAGCTGAACTATCCCTCATCCTATACCTCAGTAAGTGTTGGGGGGGGGGGGACCTGAGTCCTTTGCATTGGATGGTTCAACTGGGGATTAGTTGGCTGATCTGAAAATGGCAGATTTTACAGCATGGGTCGCCAAACAAAGACCCATGTGCCAGATCAAGCCAATCGCCTTCTGGATCCAGCCTGTGGATGGTCCAGGATTTGCCACGTGGATCTCCAGCGCACACATTCTTTCCCTCTCCCTCCCTCCCTCTCCCTTACAAGGCGGCGCCAGCGGCGCCTCCTCCCTCCCTCCCTCCCTCCCTCCCTCCTCCTGGCTTTCTCCCTGCCCTACCTAGAGGAGGAATGGGGCTGGGCTTTGTTGGTGCCAGCAGCAGCAGCAGCGCTCAAGCGGCCACCATTTGAAGCAGCCCCTCTCCGGAGCCCTTTCGCATGCCACTCATTGTCCCTCCGCTGCCGCAGCCAGCCCCTGCCGCTCGCAAGACACAGGTAAGCAGCCACTGGGGCTCGTGGTGATCTTGCATCATCTCCCCCCAAAAAAATATAGTCCGGCCCCCACAAGGTCTGAGGGACAGTGGAGCACCCCCCTGCTGAAAAAGTTTGCTGACCCTTGTCTTACAGGGTAAAAGCTATGAAAAATGGGTGTTCCAGGGGAGTGGCAAGAGAGGGACTGGGCCGGAGGCACTTATATTGGATCCTAACTGTTCAGCTGAATGGAGTTTGAACATGGTGTGCTTTATGCTGGTTCAACTTAAACCAGCACAAATTATGCAGGCTTTCCATATTTAGGATTGCTGCTGCCTTCAGATGTCTTTTCAAAGTTGTGTAGTTCTTTATCTCCTTGACATGTAAAGGGAGAACGTTCCACAGGGAGGGCACCACTACCAAGAAAGCCCTCTGCCTGGTTCCCTGTAACTTCACTTCTTGCAGTGAGGGAACCAGCAGAAAACCCTTGGAGGAGGACCTCAAAGAAGCAACAACAAAAAGTGGTATTTAAATGGAATGTGTAATGGAGGAGTTTTGGGGCTGTGCATCAGGAGTGTAAAACCTAACTTTTTTTGTCTTGGCCCTTTGCCTGGTGGCTACTGTTGGCACCAATGGAAATATAAAATCTGCTTTGAAATGAAGAAATGGTTGCATGCTTCTTTGGATCCTGGCCACTGGTAGCATCCGAAATTATGGTTACCATGGACTTTCTAGGTGATCACTGCCATTGTGTTAAGCATTGTTGTTCAAAAACAAAAGGGAAAAAAGCAGGCTAAGAATAATAGCATTAAAAAATACTTAGAAGATTTGACCTTGAACGCTTAACCTGATAGAAATACACTTTAAGCTACCTGAACACATTCTGTGATTATTGTCATTTACATATATCTTTCTTATAGAATATGAAGGTAGTTTATCTAATCAGGGCTGGAGAGAATTAAAGGGAAAGATGACAGCTGATTTTGTCAGCTTTCCAAATGTCTTTAGCGTGTGTGTGTTTTCTAAAGTAACCTGAAGTTCAGGTCTGAAGAATGAGAGGAATTTAAAACAGAAATATTTCCATCTTGAATTAACAGTATTTACTATGTACATTCCTTTTCCAAATTGAACTGTCTGTGGAGCATATCTATTTATCTCCTTTGCATATTTGAATATATTTGTGCATAAAATAGATATACACTGGCAATAAAGAAGTCTTTCTTTTCCAGAAGCAATGTAATACACCAAGTTAATTGTTGAGTACTCCCTGTCTGTTGTTTCTGATCTCCAGCTAGAGCTCTTAAGCCTAAGGACTACTCAAAGTAGGACTGTGGAAATTAGTGAACCTAAGTTAGTCATGGAGATTAACTTCAATAGGTCGACTCTGAGCAGAACTACGGTAGCAGTGAATGCCACTATATTACTGCCACCACTGTTTCCCAGCACCTTCTCCTTATGATGTGGAACACTCTTAGTTCCAAGGCCAGAGGACACAAAGAGTTTTCCAAATGTGGGGTAAGGCAACCTCGTAGGTAAATTTAGCCACACCTCTTGCTGTTTTAGTCCCACACCTTCTAGAATGGCATAGGCACAATCTCGTCAAAAGTAGGCATTTTAGTCCAATTCATTTCACAGGCAGAGAGTGCAAACATGCTCACCTGAAAGTGAAATTAATGGGATGTAACATTGGCCTGGATCGTGTCTATTATTTTTTTTAAAAAAAACCCACACCAAACAATGCATTCCATTCAGCAGAAGAGAGGCACATTAATGAGAATACTTTCATTTTGCTCTCTGTCAGATAGGCTTTGCTGTTGTCATGAGCCTTGCATTCGGAATGGTAATCATGTTTTACCTGTAATTCAGCTCCTTGGAGCATTGATGAGGTCTAAGTCCATCACTCTCCTAACAAGGAGAAATAGGTACATTTAAGGATTGCCCCTCCTCCTGCAAAGTATTTTAATCATATGCTTCAGCAGTCATAATTACTTTTGTGACCTTCTTAATTTAACAGATTTGACTTCCTCTAGTTGTAATTTTGCAGGAATAATTGGATAACTAGGCATTGCATGTACCTAAACAAATTAGTTTTTTTTTTTAAAAAAAAGCATGATTATTCACAGTTCATTAGACAAAAAGCTGCATTTCATTATTTATTGCAATCACTGCTGTAGAATGTCATTCAAAATTAATATTATGATCAGTTTTGTTGAGGTGATCAGAATGGTTGAGAGCTATACACGTTCTTTATAAAAAAAATTCAAACGCACATGAGGTGTCTCTTTGTTCAAAACTTAATTACACCATAATAATATCCTCATCCCTATAATCACCATAATCAGTGGCTGAATACAGATAAACCTTTGTTATCAAGTAATCTACCACGGTGTGCACAAATGGTTATCTGCATTGTCCCGAGAAGCGGTGAGGCACATCTTGCCATGCCCCTCCTTCTCTTGGTTTGTGGTTCAGTGAAATGTGAAATCTGCTCAGCTTCTAAAGAGGACTAGGGCAGGCAGAAGGAAGATGGGAAAAGATGGGACCTGGGAATATAGAAAATAAGAGTGGCAATGATCCACACACAGAGAGAGGGGGGGTTGTGGCTTTGTTTATTTCAACATAATTGCACATGAATATTAATGTATGCGGAATTTTTATTGGTGACCTCTTCAAGTTAATAAAAGCTGACAGTTTAATAGGATAAACAAATGTTTTATTTGTACATTGTGGAATATTTTATCAGCGACTGGATGTGTGCTTCTTAAGTGATCGTGCGGTACATATGGTAGGTAGGACGCATGTTTGCTAGATGACCTATTACTCTGTTGATTCATTGGCTGTGTCTTATAATTGAAAGGTCAGGCCTATCCATTAAACTTATCAACATGGCACAAGATATTTTAAATCAAAAACGTTTCTGCTTGAGCTTCATTAATTCCATGGCATTAATGTTAGAGCAACAGCGAGAAAAGTTAATTCCCCCAAGCTGAGAAATTAGAGGCAGAGACTCTTCAAAACATACAGAAGAGATACAAGAAGGTCTAAAAATAAAATAGATTTCTAAGCTTCTATTCTCTTCCAGCAATAATATTTCTTGCCTATATTAAAACTATTTCCTCTTTTCCCCTAGCAATCTCTCTAGATTGAGAGCTTTCTGTATGCAACTATATGTTCATCTAAAAGGATTTATGGAACAAACACACAGAGCTCTTGTTAAACATACACACACACTGATGGTTTCCAAGGAACTCAAATTATGGCTTTTGTCAGCAGGAGTCAGTGGCCTTATGCTCTTTCTTACTGGCAGAATGCCAGGAGAAGGAACTGCTTGCCTGGTCTCTGCCATTCTGCAGCAAGACCACTGCAGATGGCCAGAGTGAGGTACTGCAGTTGCCAGCTCAGTTGGGATCAGGTTGAATTAAAGGAGCAACAGTATTTTTGCAAGTACAGTGGTACCTCGGTTTATGAACACAATTGGTTCCGGAAGTCTGTTCATAAACTGAAGCGTTCATAAACTGAAGCAAACTTTCCCATTGAAAGTAATGGAAAGTGGATTAATTGTTCCAGACTGTCCGCGGAGTACTTAAACTGAAGCGTTCATAAACTGAAGTGAACTTTCCCATTGAAAGTAATGGAAATTGGATTAATCCGTTCCAGACGGGTGTATGGAATACTCAACCTGAAGCGTACTTAACCCGAAGCATGGGTGTAATTGGTTCCGGAAGTCTTTTCATAAACTGAAGCGTTCATAAACTGAAGCGAACTTTCCCATTGAAAGTAATGGAAAGTGAATTAATCCGTTCCAGATGGGTCCGCGGCGTTCGTAAACCAAAAATTTGTAAACCGAGGTGTTCATAAACTGAGGTTCCGCTGTACCGTATAATCCAGTTTTGATGCTACTGATACTTTCCCATCACATCCACTCATTGAAGGAGATACCAGACTTGGAATTGCTCTTGGATTCCATTTTGGCCCACATTTAAATCCATTATATCCCCATCACTCCTATTTATAAAATTAAAAGTTGGGACTTACAGTCATAGAATGTTCACAACACATATCTTCGCTTTTCAAAAAACAGTTTTTAAAACTTTTTTTTTAAGTTGCATAGTTTTAAAAACAAAACTAACACACACAGCTAGAAATGGGTTTTTAAAAAATACAGAATAAATGCCATAGAGACTTGGAACATTGCAGTTGATGACCCTTTGGGTCTCTTCCATCTCTACAGTTCTCTGTATGATTCTAAGTCCTTTCCATCTTGCTGGAAAAAGCTGGTTGAGTCAGAAATGTATTAAATTGTTGGACTCGTTTGCTACAAAGACTTGGAACTCCTTCTTTCAGTACATCATGAAGATCATCCCTCCACTTAGCATCCCTAACAAAAACTGAACAGATTGTGTGTGTGAGAGAGAGATGGAGAGGGGGGGTTTCCTTCACTTCATAGCTCAGGGGTCGGCAACCTAAGGCCCATGGGCCACAAGTTTTAACTGGTCCTCAAGCCACCCCCGAGCCGAGCCGCCCACTCGGCGAGTACCCGCGCGCTGTGCTAAACCAGCAAGGTGTGGTGTGGAGACTCACTTCCGTGGTGCCGGAAATCGCATCTGCCCACGCAATCTGACCCACGGAGGAATCTCTGCTGGAGTGAACCGGCCCAGGCGAGGTAAACCTTGCCAACCCCTGCATAGTGGTTCCTTCCCTCAAGCTTACAACATCAGCTCCCTTTCAGCCCTGTGAGGCACTTTCTCCACTCATTCTACAACTTATTTTTCATTCTAAGTTATATGCTCTTCCTTGCCAGTCAAGTGGTCACTTTAGACTAATTAAGAACTTCTCACCTTAGAATCAAAAGGTGCAACCACTTCTTTCATGTTTTTTTTAAAGCTGCATATCAAAGGATCTAGTGTACTAGGGAAATGACACAGGCCAAAAGCATGAGGCTTGCCTTGATAAGCTGGACATCTGGCTGCTGACATGTGGGGTCTGAGATGCATCAATAGTCTAGATGTGTGATGGTAAAAAAATACCCAGGGGCAATTATTTGGAACACTAAAGGCCTGGACATCCAGATGGATGGCGGATAAGGAATTTCCCAGTACATTTCAAAGGAACTGTATAACACAGATGACCACAAAGTTTTGTCTCAGGTTCTGCTGTTTTTTTCTTATTCTAAAGATTCTCATTATAGGCAGTGTGTACTTTAGATTTGTTTAAACCAATTTGGGTTTACCGTAATTGGAGTTCTAAATTGGGCTGTTATTGAATACCAAATGAAAGGAAGCAGTGAAATAGTAAAACAAATCAGTGTTCACTAATGTTTTTAGGTTATAATTGCATGTACAAAAATAAGTAGTGAAATTTATGCCA
Organism: Zootoca vivipara; assembly: GCF_963506605.1. Taxonomy (NCBI): domain Eukaryota; kingdom Metazoa; phylum Chordata; class Lepidosauria; order Squamata; family Lacertidae; genus Zootoca; species Zootoca vivipara. The sequence continues at coordinate 4,697,340 of NC_083279.1, read as the reverse complement.
AACATTTGCATTTCATTTTTAGTGCATCCTTTATCTGCATTTCATCTTCCACAGCCCCATTAATTTTCTAATTAAGGAAACAATCCAAAGCAAGTCAGTGTATGCTAAACCAGTGTAAAGTTACTCCAGATCCAAACCCTGGTCAGCAGAGAAACTGTTGTTTGTGCTTTGCCTGATCCTGGCAGAGGGAAAACAAGCTTTTAGAATAGTGTTTTACTCCAGGTTGCAAAGTGATCTGACTTTGCTGAATGGGTGTCTGTTTTGTAACACAAGAAAAACTTTAATAAAAGCTTTTTTTAAAAAAAAAAAAGTATGACCTTCTCCTCCCAGAGCACAATAACATGAGATTGCTGAGTTCAAGGCTTATCACTTAGCCCTGAATACCTGTAATGCCAATTATTTAGGGTGCCAATTGCCACTTCCAAACTCACAGAATGATAGGCACAGAATCATCAAAGCTTTGTCCAGAAAGAAATGATGATAAGGAACAATCAGGCCAAAGTGAAGGACTTCAAAATCCCCTTGTTTTGACAGGAGTCTTCACAGTCCTCCTAATCAGTTGTGCATACAAGAGCTTATCTTTTACTGGACTGTGCCCCTATTTTTTTTAAAAAAAAAACTCTAGTTGTACAAAAAATTAATTGGCTCTTACAACCCACTTGTTCAGTATTTACTGGATTTTCATTGCATGGATGACATTGTGATGATCTCAGAAGTATTGGTAGACATCTTGGTTCCTGAAAAATCATAAAGCTGGTTGCTCCATGTAGACAATCTGGCAAAGCCTATATTGGGTAACCTTTAGGAAATGTCTAAGCCGTCCATATACACATACGATTTATGCTAATTCCCTTAATGCTTCTATGCAAACAAGCTTATCCTTGACATCACCTTCTTTCTCTAGACCTTGCTTCCCACTTACAAATTTTAGAATGCTTTAATCTGTCATAAATAGAGCAATCGCTTCACATAAAAAATAGGTTTAAATAGCAAAATTGTGCCCCTTGAGAGTGAGCACAAGATTTTCAGGAGACATCCCAAAGGTAAATTACTATGCAAATGAACCAATTAACAACCATATACTTTGATAAGAAAGTCCCTGTAGATCCTCGGAGGAAGTTGAAATGAAAAGAAAAACACAGACGCACATTATATATGTCAATTTTATTTAAATATTGCTGTCCAATATCAGTAATGGCCTTTGGTTGTGATGTCGTATTATACATTAATAAGTTATTCCCAAGAGGAGATCAGACCAATATGGCTGCTGAACAAATGTATTGCTCAGAATGAAATATAGCAACATAGGCATAACCAGCTGTCCATCTCAAAACATGGTACCACCAAGTGCTATAAGAGCAACACTACTCAGTTAAAACTCCTTTTATAGACAGTGTGCTCATCATAAGACAGAACACAGTGGTGAATTTTAACACTAAAGAGGACATGATTTAAATGCAAAGGCGTTTAAAAATTAGAGCCTTTGGTTGTAAGCAACGAACCACAGTTTCAAGATGAAATGCATTATTACTGGGTAACAAAACCTGACACACATACAAAGAGGAGTGGACTGGGCAAGATCTGACGCTACTAGGCAGTGTTGTGAAACACAGGCTGAACTTGTGTTAGCAGTGTGACATTACTTCAAAATGTTTTGGAATTATTATTTAGGATTTATGAAAGGAAAGCATTTCAGTTTAAGAGATGAAGGGATGTTTGATGCCATTTATTCATATGAAAATAATATAAAGTTCAGTGTTTGTGACCACTTGTACTCACTACCTTTGATATTGGTTGGCACAGCTATCACTGAGTGAGTGGTGTTGTGTGCTAGGGATGAATGAATCTCAGTTTCTCATTTTTCCACTCTTCAATTTAGTTCTTCACTTTTCCACATCAATTTGTGAATTTTTTTTTAAAGTCTTCACAAACATTCATTAGCATTTTTGTTTGAACTCTACAATTCTATGATTCCGTTCTATAATTCTATTACTATTTATTATTGATTAAATTTGTTAGTTGCCTTATCTTGCCCAAGGAAACCCAAAGTTACTTACAGTAATTGTCATTTTTGTATGCATTTGCCTCATACACTCATTTCTACAAAGCAATTTTCCCTAATATCACAATTTGTGTATGCTATTTTCACTTAACACGTGCATTTGATGCACACTTCAGCCTAGTACATGCATCTATGGATGCATTAAATGGCTGGAGAACTGCAATGCAAAATTCAGAGCAGTGCAATTTTTTAAACGATTACTGTGCTTCAGTTCCTTTTATTGTTCTGGAAAGTGTGAATTAGATGTGCACCTTTAAATGCAAACTGAATAGAATTTCTTCCCATCGCTACTCTTTGCACAGTGTCTGTTCTTTGCCATATGCAAGCCCTCCCACAAACCATCCATCATAATGAAGAACATTTTGTTCATAACTTAAATAAAAACATTTAAGAAGAAGTGGAGGCTGCATTATCAAGATGATCCTTAAGGGATGGCAGTGTTTTAACTCTTACATTCTAAATTCCAGGGTGAGGGATATGTTGGTCTCCATCCACATGCAAAACACTTAACTCTCATTAGTATTAATTGGAGCTTCCAATGTTTGTACCAGTAGAGATTTCTGTGAAAATATTATGCGGCTGGATATTTACATGTAGAATCAGAGCAAACAAACCTACCATTAGTAATAATCAATTGTAGTTCAAGTAAGAACACACTTTATGTCTTATGAATATCCATTTACCCTACCTTTCACTACCTACGCACTAGGAATGTTTCATGGTCTAATGTACGAAATTTCCATCTTTATTTTGTCAGTTAGCATCCTGCTTAAACACCTTGTGCTAGCTGTCTCCATGCTTCCTAACATATTCAAGGGAATCTAATATCCAAGCAAAATTTTACTTTGCAGCATGTAATTGCAATTGCTCTCAACCGGGCAGAAAGATCTCATTGCCCCCCCCCCCTTCACTGCTATCATTTTTTAAGTAATGAAGGCTTGATCTAGGCAGAGTTAAACCTGTTTAGTGGTGTATAGTAAGTCCCCCTCAGTTTAATGAAACTTACTCCCTAGAAGCCTATGATTGCTGCATGTTTTCAGTTTGTGCTGAACTCTCCTGCTTAAATTGCATTGTAATGTAAATGTGCTTAGCCTTGGTTGGACCATTTGCAAATTAACCATCTTCTAAGGCCCAAATGTGCTTCTTATTACAATTCACCTGCATTTGGACAGGGTTATTATGAGAGACATCTCAATGAAAAATTGCTGATCTGACCAACTATGTAAAAAACTTATTTTGCTTATCAGCTCAACACAGCAATTTGACTATTCTTAGGCATATGTATGGGTCATTATCAATACATTTTAAATCTATAGAATGGCTTCTCTGTTGGGATTGTTTAAGAAGACATGCAGTTCAATCCACAACCTTGTGAAGCAAACAGTTAGGTTTAAGATGAAATACAAAGTACTTTGGGTTAACAGAGATGTGGGATTTGGTCACATGGAGAATATGTTTGAGGGAAGGACTTTTTTTGGTCGTTTCTTCCAAGAAAAAATGATAAATGCAGAGAACTACAGACTGCAGCCGCATCGCTTCACATATTATTTCTGACATGTTCAAAAGATATACTTGGATGCTTTGGATTATATTTGGTTTTCAAGGCCAATCTTGGAAGCAGTCAGTTGAATTTTGAGAAACAACAAGGCTGCTGAAGTAAATTGCAGCAATATTTTTTAACTTTGTAAGGTATTTTCATGGTGTTGATATGTGTACATCCAAATGCATAACTAGGAAACTAACAATTATGGCTCTATTCTGCCCAGGCCTCTAAATAGGAGTGCAAGCAGAAACGAAGCTAAGATCCCATTTATGTTGGATATCCAAATTTCATAAAATGTCATGTTAGGAATGCCTATTTCTAATTTGCCACCTGCCTTCTGCAGTCTCTGACAGTGAGATAGAGCAGAGCCCTCATGGCCAGTAGCCGTTGATCGTCTTATGGGGCATGCAAAGTGCTTTTAATAGAGGTTTTTAAAAGTGGCAAGCAATTATCGGGATTTTTAAACAGTTTTAGCAGTTAGCCATAAGAATTATTAGAATATGAAAACAACATGTAAAAACAAATCCATAAAAGCCTTCTCTATTCCCCAACTATTGTCAGGATCTAGCAATAAAGTTAGTTTCAGAAAGTGTTATTTAGGTAGGTTTGCATTAATTCATTGCATTAAAATCTGAACTGAACCAATGTCTTGCTCACCCCTAAAATAAACTTTGCATGCAGGTTCAAGGTAAGTTTAATAATAGGGCAGATTGCAATGTAGTACAATGCTTGGCCATACTTTTACTTGGAAGGAGAATTTTTTTTCTAGAGAGAGATTTCACTGTTAAATGTTGCCCTTCTTTATTTCTCTTCAGGCACGATTTGAGAAGTGGGAAAGTCTATGCTTCTAGGGACTTTACCTCTAATGTTCCGATTCTTTCCCACTGTATTGAGCAAGATTGTCAGAATGGAGCTTGTAAATCAGTTTGAATTAATGTGCTTAGAAGCCTCTTTATGTTGCCAACCATTCAGTTCTTTCTGCTCAATACATGAAGGTTGTGTGTGGAGTGGATAGAGTCACGTATGTTTCTGAGGGCTTTGTATGTAGTGCTTTGACTGCCTGAAAGCCTCTCAGACGCTTTACTGTGGCCTGACCACCCATCTGCAGACAGTATCTTGCACACTTGCATATATACTCTACGAAGCAGAGGCAGCGCACCATTATTGAGCTGGCTAAGCCCCTTATCTAAGATTCACAAAAGGGAAAGTGAGAGAGATCGCTGTTAACAGCAGGCAGGAAGGCACCCTTGGGAACATAGACAGATGCCTGGAAACAGACTGGATTTCACACAGCATATTTGGTAAATATTATAGATCAAGGAGCTTGAGAATTCAGCACCACCTGCTAATTGTTACAGGGAACAAAGTAGGAAGCAGAGATTCAGTTAGTGCTGTGCAGTGAAGGAATTCTTAGTGACAGATCAAGGAGAAGCAATACACACCAGCAGGTTTATTGCTTGACGACTGCAGCATCGAGCAGGCAGTGTATGTGTGCATAAGAGAGAATCGGACCAACTTTGAATCACCTGGCACCAGTCATTCCTCACCAGCCAATGGCTGGATGATTTTTTGATTTGATTTGATTTATTGTTACGGTTCTTGACCAGCACACATAAATATGCAATACATAAAAACAATAAAAGAAGACAAGAATATCTAAAAATAGACAATAAGTATAAGTTTTAACAATTGGTTAAAAGAAGACTAATTAAAAGGAGTATTACTACTTAGGGAGGCTGACTACAGCAGTTAATATCACTGGATCCTCTTTAGCTAGTCCTGAAGATGTTCTGAGGATATTTGGACACTGCTAATTAGATTGGACCGAATTTTTATGGCTCTAGCACAGAATTTGGCAACCTTCACTGACACATTAGGGTTAGCGTCGGAAAGAAGCCACTCTATATAGAAATTATCCGAGCGTCCAGGTAGCTCTGCCAGTATAGTGTGGATAAGCTCACCTCGCACCTCCTCGTAGAAGCAGCATCACAGAAGTATATGGCCGATAGATTCCACTTCTCCTGATCCGCACAGGCAGCATCTCTCACATAAAGGGATCCGTTTGTACTTCCCCTGGAGAACTGCTGAAGGCATTATGCGGTTACAGGCCAAAGTGAATGCTCTTCTATGAGAGGGCTGGATGATTTATTTATGTATTGCTATTAATTAAATTTGTATACCACCCTCCATCTAAAGATCACAGAGTGGTTCACAATATAAAAATACTAAGTAAGCACCCCAAAATCCCGCCAATGTCATGCTTTAAGCCACATTTAAAAGGCCACAGAAAAAACATTATTGTGGATAGTTCATCGTCAGCTATCATCTATATGAGTCTGGAAATAGTTCCCATTCCTTTCGGAGGTGGTGCTACCAGTAAGGCAAACCCTTTGTGTATTTTGCTGTAAATTGTGTCCTCCCTAAAAGAGGGCATGCGTTGCGGTCAGACCTGGAAACTGACACCCTGTGTTGTGGGTGGGCAAGATTGGTCAGCCACAACACCCGATTGGTAAGTCCCTCGATGTTGGGTTCAATCTGGCCAATGGGGTGCAGTCCAAATGGATCGAGGGACCTATATATACCCATGCATGTGACCCAGAGCTTCCTCTTTCAGTGCGTGCATTCGGAACACCCGTACACTTCTCCCTACTTTTAGGGCTTTCTTCCGATTGACCTTGCTATGCCGTCGTGTGTCGTCTGTCATTGGGACAGGGGCACAGCAGGAATTTTCCCCACTTGGCTGATTGGCTGGTGCCATTTGGGTTTTGCCTGCTGTGTAGCAAATCGTCACAACTTGTAAGGTTGCAGATAGGCACTGGTTCAGGTGATAGGGATGGGAGAATGCTCTCACCATCCCTATATGAAGGGGTATTCCGTTAAAGGAATCCAGGGACTCAAATGGTTTGGTCAACCCCTGAGAGGGGGTTTTGCCCATGCCTGAGTCCAGGGGGACATCTGGGTGGTGAACATAGTCTGTTCCTGGCTGTTCACCCTAGCTGACCTATGCTGGTGCCCTGGGTCAGCGCTGCCTGCAAAGGTGCAGGGAGCTAGTCGAACCAAAGCTTGTACAACCACTCACTTTCTATAATCAATAAGGTTGTGGCATGAATTCTGCCAAAAACCAAACTAAAATTTGAGTCAACTGTGAATTTATTTAGGGAGGAGGTTTAAAGGTCTGAACACGCAAATAGTGCTGTAGTTAAAGGAAGTCTGCTTTCCTGGCTTTCTTTACCTGATCTGTAAATAGCATTACCGGTACATTAGAACACGAGAAGAGCCCTGCAGGATCAGGCCCTTGGACCACATAGTCCAGCATCCTCCTGTTATAGTGACCAACCAGATGTCTCTAAGAAGCCTGACAGGAGGACCTGAGCACGGGAGCACCTTCCCCTTTTACGCTTTCAAGCAAATAACATTCAGAAGCAAACTTCAACTGTGAAGGCAGAGCCTCATGAATTGGCCCAATCCTCTTTTAAAACCATCCATGCTGGTGGTTGTTTCCCACAATTTAACCATATATTGTCTGACATATATTGGTATCTTGCTTTTGCACCCAGGAGATCAAGGTTGTGTCTATTTTCCTCCGCTCCTTCCTGGTATGTTTGCAACAACCTTATAAGGTTGGCAAGATCAGCAGTTCTCCTCCAATTCCCTGCATGTTTTTCTTCATTCATATTCAAGCTCATGTACCATTAATATTGAATCATATTATTATTCAGACATGTTGATACTTATGGAAAAAATTCATTTTCAAGGTGCTTATAATAACTCTAAGATTCCCCTGTTGCTTGATTAATTCTTCTCTAAAGATAATGCGAATTTCATACTTAGCAGTTCAGTCATTTGCAGTGAGATCTTAATTTGTCCCATGTCTGCCAGATTCTTGCTTTCTTCAGCTAAGTAAATAAATGTGTAAGATGTCCTCAAAGCTGTGGCAATTATTTATGGCCAGTGTTGGCCTTTCCCCTGTACTATGACAATTCCCCATTCTAGTTATTTCTATAACTTAAGATGATGAATCACTTATCCAAAACAATAACAAAATAGTTTACTAAAATCCTATAGTTTAATTAATCTGCTTGAGAAAACATTCATATTCAAAAACAATAAATAATGCATAGCAAGAGAAAGGAAGCTGCTTGCTTTTGCTTTTGAAGTTTAGCTGGCCATTTATTAAATTTCAATACATGGTGTTTGTTTTAAGAAAAAAGCATTTTTCTGAGCTGAATTACCTGACTGGCTTCCAGAGAACTTCCTACATAAATTCCGATTATTATCACTGTCCTTCCATAATATGCAACTGCCACTAGAGCAAACAAGCAGAAATATGACTTGCAGCCTGATTTTAACATGTTTATTGAAAAGTAAGTTTTAATGAGTTCAGCTGGGCTTACGTCTTGGCAAATACATTTGGGATTGCAACGGAGACTTCCATTAAGGATCATTATAAAAGACAAACAAGCAGGAAAGTTGTAAACTTTTGATATGACGTTTTATTCTGCAGACAGAGAAAGGATCATTGGACCATGTGTCTGTGAAGTCAGGCCTTTGTAAAGTGATCATAGCTCTCTTCATAGAAGCATAGAATGGTAGAGTTGAAAGGGACCCTGGGGGTCATCTGGTCCAATCTCCTGCAATGCAGGAATCCATGACAGATGACCATCCAACCTCTGCTTTAAAAACTCTTGACAGTTCATATTGTCAGAAAGTTCTTTCTGATGTTTAGTCAGAATCTCCTTTCTTGTAACTTGAAGCCATTGGTTGAATTCCTACCCTCCAGAGCAGGAGAAAACAAGCATGCTCCCTCTTCAATGTGAGAGCCCTTAAGATATTGGAAGATGGCTCTCATATCTCCTCTCGGTCTCTTCCTATCTACGCTAAACATACCCAACTCCCTCAGGCTTGGTTTCCAGATCCTTGATCATCTTGGTTGCCCTCCTCTGCACACATGCCAGCTTGTCAACATCCTTCCTAATTTGTTCTGCCCAGAATTAGACACAGGAAGCCAGGGGTGGCCTGACCAAGGCATAATAGAGTGGGATCATGCCCTCCAGTGATCTGGAGATGATACTTCTGTTGATAGCATTAGAATAGCATTAGCCTTTTTTGGTGCTGGATCACACCAGCTTTAATCATATGTGGGTCAGTAGATTTTGCTTCCAGAGTGTTTGGTCTGTCTACCCCATACCTCTGCTCAACCTGTATTTTCATAAATGAACTTAAATATTACTGTTGGATTTTTTGAATAGTCAAGTTACTTTAGAGCCGGTCTAATGTAAATACTGTCTGTTTAAAAGAAACAGGTGCCGGTGTTTCTGTTAATTGCTCACAGGCGTGGGCTCTGCTTCTTGTATATAAGGCTCTGCCAGAAAGCCTTCTGCATCTCTTAGTTAGATTTTTCAGTTTGATTCATCTCTTAGTAAATCACTCTCTCAGTTGTTCTCAGTTTAAGAGATTCCTTAGTTGAATCTTAGTGTGAGAGTTGCTTAGTTATAATGCTAGTTTGCTGTTAATTCTCGGGTAGTTTAATGGCAGTTTTGTGGGAAGTTTGGAAAGTGGGTAGATAACATTGCTAAGAGAGAAAGCATTTATCTTTAGTTTAAAGTCTCTTTAGAGTCAGTTTGTTTTTCAGTTAAAGAAACCCAACTGTTTGTATTTTCATCTGCCTACTTTTACAAGTATGCAGCTAGTAAGGGGTTTCATATAAGGGAGATAATTCCCTACACTCTTGGTGGTGTTTTCTTAGCCAGGTCAACTTCTGACTGCGTATACTCTGCGTGAAGCGTACTTTAAAGGGCCACTGAAAACTGGGATATATGATTTAGGTTAAGCAAGTTTCAATATCCAGTTTTCTCCAATATTATTCTTATCATATATATTATTATCCAATAATTACAAACTATCATAAGCCTCCAGGAGAAAACAAGCTTGCTTCATCAGCCATGCCCTTGAGCTATTTGATGGCTACCATATCTCCTTGCAATCTCTTTTCCAGGCTAAACATAACCAGGTCGTTCAACCATTCCTCCTCAGGCTTAGTTTCCAGGCCCTTGGTAATCTTGGTTGCCCTCGTCTGCACATGTTCTAGCTTGTCAATATCCTTTTTAAATTGCAGCTATGTGTTCCCTTACCTCTTTTCCTACCTTGGGTTGCAGCTCCCTTCTTGCATCATTTATTCTGTTATTGGGCTCTGCTTTCCAACAACTGCTTTCTTCACAGTTTCAGCTGTCTCTCATTCTGAAGAAACCAAACCCTGTGTAAATGCCTGGAACCCCTAGAATTTCAAACTGCTTGGAGATTGGGTTGGTGTACAACATTATGCTGAACAGATACAGACTATTTATATCCCTGTCAGTTTCTTTGGCTGATGTCGCTAACTGATTTATCACAATTGTGTCAGAAAAGACTTGCAAGGCTGGGTGGATCTTTATGTCAAATTCAGGAGTTCATTTGCCATGTAGAACTCGTGATTAATGTGTTAAGATTCTCATTCAAAACACCACACCACTAGCACAGAGATTTACAAAATATTCTATCTGGATGAAGTGCAGATTGTTCTTATTTAAATGAGCAAAGCACAAGAGACTTGCAACTTTGGATTCCTCTTGTGTGCCCAGTTGTGTCCCTGCCCTATGGACTGGTATAAACAATGAATAATGAGACATGACAACTTGTATTTGGGTCAAATCAGGCCACAACTGTATTGACTACAGATGTAAGAGGTTTGGCATAGGTATTGGGTAGAATCAACCATCTCCTGCCTGCTGGAAGGACATTTATTTAGGGTCAGCTAGAAGTGATGGAGTGCCTGACCTTCATTAAGTGTAACTCTCCCGCTGGATTTCACCTGAGGAGTGCTTTGGTCCTAGCCCCCATCTGGGTGTCTGGACAGAAGCATCTCTCCTGTATCCCTTTAATGGGATACCCCATTTTTTGGAGGAGCAGGCAGAGGCTGCAACCTCCCCTCTGTCCAAGACTTTACCTACCCAATGCCTAAACCACCTAAACCAATGCCTAAGTTCCGATAATTTCTATGAGGTGGCAAAAACCAGAAGGCTGGAGCCAATTTGCCTACTGGAAAAAAATTCAACCTGGTCCTGAATATGGCAACCAACTGTATCCATAGCAATGTCTATTATATCAATGAAGAAGTGGCTGCCAATGCAGGCCATGGACCCTCTTTATCTGCCCAGAGAGTAGACTGGCAGGCTCTGCTGAGCCCACCCCCTGGGAGTGTCTGCCCCCTTGACTGCTTGCAATTGGTCCAATTGTATGAGTGGGCAGAATCTGCTTCCCGGGCAGCGAGCTCATCCAGACACCCTTTGCTGCCCAGGAGCGAAGCTTCACCGCACATGGGGGTTCCAGAGGGGCCCTTGCCCTGGGCATGGATTTTTGAAGGTGTACACAGCAGGCACCCCCCCCCCACACACACACACACTGGTGCCCACAGCATGGCCCAGCCCGGCACTCCTCTCCGGGTGTTGGAGGAACCAATACTCATGGAGAGGAGCCCCGAGCCAGGCCACGTTGGAGGCGTCAGGATGGGGGCAGCGTGCAAAGGTTTCCTGGGGTGAACAGTTGCAGTGGCTTCTGGGGGGCATGAAGGGGCCTTCCTGAAGATTGGAGACTGGGCTGATGGGGCCAGAGCCCACATCCATGCTCAACTCTACTGAGAAGGAAGCGAAGAGAGTGCGTCTGGCCTCGTCCCTTTCCCAGATCCAGGGCAGGGCAAGGGAGGGTGCAGGAGAGCCAACTCTACCCAACAGGAACTCACGTCAGTGGCAGGCAGCTCTGGCCAGTCTCAGTGGAGACCGTTCAGTCCAGCCTGCCACTTAAAGGGGCAGCACACACATTCCTATTAATCTTGGAGGTGTGGCCCCTTAATGCTCCAGTGCGGGGCAGGGTCACTCTGGCAGTGCTGGCATTGTGCCACGGTGGGCTCTTTCTCCCCCCACCTCACCCCCGGCTTGTGCACCCGCCCCGTCAGGCAGTGTTAGTTCCTCCTTTGTGGGGACTCTTGGGCAAGGTACATTGAGTGAACCATCTCCTTGACTTGAGTGGACCCCCTCTTTGCCCCTGTCCCCACTGCCCATTCCCTTGCCATCTGCCTCTCGACCCCATTCCATACCACTGTTGAGAAGGGGAGGCAAGTGGGGGCCACTGCTCTCTTCTTTCTGCTTGCACAGAGGTGAACAGGCAGCAACAGCAAGGAGGCTGGGCTGGGCTGGGGCCTTGAGGACAGCAGTGGGTGCCTTGCAAGAATGTGAGCCGCAATTGACTCCAACCTGTGAGGCCAACAGTAAGAAGTGCCAGAGCAATGTGGTGATTGGGCAGCGGTGGGTGTGGTAATATACTCTATGCCAGGGGTCCCCAAACTAAGGCCCAGGGGCCGGATGCGACCCAATCATCTTCTAAATCTGGTCCGCGGATGGTCCAGGAAGGCCCATTACACTCATAAAGTGTAGGGGGGGGGAGGAGAGTGCCTGAAAACAGTACCTCCAATCCCTTGGGGTGTTTACTTGACTTACCTACCATTGGGTAAGTCGGAGCTGGTCCTGACCCAAATGGGTCAGATGGAATTGGTCCTGCCCAACCCGGGCAGATGGAATGGTCCTGACCCAACGGGGATCAGATGGAAATGGTCCTGTCCCTTAGAGTGGACAGATGGATTAACCAAAGCCTAAGCCAACACTCAGAATTAAAATGTATTTTGAATAAAGTTGTGGCCAAAATAATGCCAAAAACCCAAACCTAAAATATTGTGTCAGTTGTGAGTTATTTTGGGATTTCTGAGAGCTTTGTCATGCAATCAACATTTTTTACATGAGTAGAATGTGTTCTTTTATTTAAAATGCATCTCTGGGTTACTTGTGGTGCCTGCCTGGTGTTTTTACATGAGTAGAATGTGTCCTTTTATTTAAAATGCATCTCTGGGTTATTTGTGGGGCATAGGAATTCATTCATATATTTTTTTTCAGAATATAGTCCGGCCCCCCACAACGTCAGAGGGACAGTGGACTGGCCCCCTGCTGACCCCTGCTCTATGCTCACTTTCATGAACAGTTCATTTACTGCCTATTAGCATAAGCTGTCGAGTTTTCCCTTTTCTCTCGAGGAAGTCTATTCAGCATAAGGGAATTTCCCTTTAAAAAAGGGAGAACTTGACAGCTATGCCTATTAGAAGCTATGCCTATGTAATCACCAAAGCACCTGGCTCCATCACCCATCCTCAAGCCTCCCCAGGTATCAGACCTACTGGGTGGTGGTCACAATTTTGAGATTCTTCAGGTGTTCATTATTTGACACCTTTGTGTCAAAAGTTTAAACTAAGCAGTAAAACTTTTATGGAGCTTTTTAGCTTGGTTCAATACTTTTGCTTTCAGCCACAAAATTCCCTAGGAACCTTTGTGATAGCCTTTGGCAACATAAATCCTTGATCTCTCTCTCCCTCCCCTCACCTCCCGAATGCAACTAGATAATGGGCCAGATGAAACCTCATAGGACTTTGAAAAAGAATCCTGAGGATTTCCACTGTGATGTGCCTTTGAAATGTTTAATTTAGCCTAAACATATTTCCCAGATCTCCCTCGATTCTTCCTTTGTCATTGGAGCTCATAGTACACAAATCTTGTTGTTTCTTTTTCACTGAGAAGCCAGTCTAGCTGCCAGGAGGAAGATGACCTCATCATTACAGGTGAACGGTCTGATAAAGTTGCACAGTCTATCTCACACTTTACAATCCAATTTCCCATTTCCCTCACCACCAGGATCTAATCAATCTTTCAGCAGGATCTAAGGCTTGTGACATGATAGGTATACATTTACCTGGGATATTTTTTTCCCCTTCAAAGAATTTCTCTTATCTCACCCAAGCTTATTTATTGTTGATGTCACCTTTGTTACAGGACTCTGGCTACTTATTTTATATCAAGGTGACTTCAGGCAATTAAAATCATCATTTTGACCAGATAGCCAGGGATATTGTGTCACATTAGCAAAACACATTTTTGATTTTAGCTTTTGATTTTCATTTGATATTGTGAGAAGCCTGGGGGGGGGGGGATACACCTATTCTTTGCTTTAAAAATTACCTATTCTTTGGGCCCACATTTATAAAGTAAAATTCAAATTCCCACTTATCTTCATTGGTAACACTTGCTAAAAGAGAGAGCTGGTCTTTTGGATAGACCAGGCATCCCCAAACTGTGGCCCTCCAGATGTTTTGGCCTACAACTCCCATGATCCCTAGCCAACATGACCAATGATTGGGGGAGATGGGAATTGTAGTCCAAAAATCTGGAGTTTGGGGGTGCCTGGGATAGACCAACCACAACTGTATCAGATAGCAGAAGAGTCAGAGGAATTACAGCACTGAGGGAGGAAATCTTTCCTTAATGTAAAAACAGAGCAAATCATATCCCTTCTGGGTTTCACCTGCATGATTTAGTATGAAATTTGATGGTGATTTCTACAAGCTTTTATTTGAAAGATGAATCAATGAATGCTTATGGGGGATTTTTAAACGGTGAACACAAAACTTTCACCAGTAGGTGAAGTTAAAAGTGCCCTATTTTCTTTTGAGAATATGATCTGATACTTCTCCAAGTATCTCAAAAATGCCCCCCTATGCTGAGGTTTTGATAATATCAGCTGATGTCTCTATGCTGTCTTTCCTGCCTCTGCCTCATGATATGGAGCAGTTTTGAGGTATAGCTCAGTACCAATGTCAGGACATGAGCTAAATTGAGCTGGATATTACAGAGGAAAAAGAAAGAACACAGGACACTGAGAGCTGCCTTGGTTCTGATAACATGTTTCTTCACAAGAGCCAGGAATGAGCTAGATAACTCCAAACAACAATAACTGGACTTCTCCCTAACAGGTCAACCAGCTCCATTTGTTCCTAGTGGACAAGTAGAGAAAAAAGGGTTGATCCATTCTCAAGGGTATTTATTTGCTAACTATGATGCTTGAATAATTGCAGGAACAGGAACAACAGGAAGAGAAGGAAACAATTATTGGTGCTGAAGGGAATTTACATACATCTTTTAATATTTGGAACTTTAAAAACAATATTGCATTTATGAAACATGGAATAATTAATAATATGAGGGTTGAGATACCTGATTATTTATTTGAAGCTTTCATCCTAGACATGTAATGCTAATGACTAGTAAGGATGTTTATTTATATATCTCAGCTTTGCAGAGCCCAGGGACACTTAGAAACGTTGTTGTTGTTTCGCCCTTCCAGGCTTTGCAGAGGTGACATTTCAAAAGATTCAAATCAAATGAACTTGAAGCATTGCTTCTAGTCTCTAATCCTAAATTTTGCCCTATGCAGCTTCATTTGAGGAAAGGGAAATGTCTGTCACAGTGAGGGAATGGTATCACTTCTGGTTATGGTCCATGCGTATGGAATTACATCGTGAGTGTTTGTAGAGCTGCAACAAACGTACTCTTTCTCTCACCCAGGACCTTTCCTCTCTTCTAGAAGACAGAGCTGTGTGTGCACACAGCCTGCCCCATTGCACCCACAAAGCTAGCCTGCTGCCCATTGGTACAGTGGAGGGTATGGCCTGATCCCCAGTGTTGAACTAAAATTCAACACCCTTCTGAGTAATACCTCCCCCCCACCATCTGACTATATATAAGCGTCTGGGGACTTCTGCTTCAGTGTATCTGAAGAAGTGTGCATGCACACGAAAGCTCATACCTATGACAAACTTAATTGGTCTCTAAGGTGCTGCTGGAAGGATTTTTTTTATTATTTTTTTACTACGTCAGACCAACACGGCTACTACCTGTAACTAAAATTCAACAGAAATTATATTTATCTTCTTTATGTGGAATTGGGCAGCAGGGCAGGGTAGAGGCACATCATCATGTACTCCCCCTCAGTCAGCAAAATGCTCATGTGCACACACACAAAGAGCTGCACATTCCAAAAACCGATGTATACATTGCTCCTCTGTCCCATCTCAAACTGTACATACCTCCCATGATCTGACACATTTAACTATCCCTCCTCCCGAGCTCCAGGTTTCCATGCTACTTACGTTCTTCTTGTATGAACCAAGAAAAGTGCAACTTTTGTCTGTGGACATACGCCAGCTCCTTTGGCCTGAAGCAAGATGAGCGCTGCAACCCCATAGTCGCCTGAACTTAACCGTCCAGGGGTCCTTTACCCTTTACCTTATCTATGTAGGATTTCAATAGTTTTTGATAGGCAACATATTCAACATTTGACAGCTTGTGAGATATCATATTTAATGCCTGCCAATATCACCTGGAGTACTGTGTCCAGTTCTGGGCACCACAGTTCAAGAAGGATACTGACAAGCTGGAACGTGTCCAACATGGTCAAAGGCCTGGAAATGATGCCTTATGAGGAACGGCTTAGGGAGCTGGGTATGTTTAGCCTGTAGAAGAAAAGGTTAAGGGGTGATATATATATATATATATATATATATATATATATATATATATATATGGAAGAAAGGTTGTTTTCTGCTGCTCCAGAGAAGCAGACACGGAGCAATGAATTCAAACTACAAGAAAGAAGATTCCACCTCAACATAAGGAAGAACTTCCTGACAGTAAGAGCTGTTCGGCAGTGGAATTTGTTCCAAGGAGTGTGGTGGAGTCTCCTTCTTTGGAGGTCTTTAAGCAGAGGCTTGACAGGCATATGTCAAGAATGCTTTGATGGTGTTTCCTGCTTGGCAGGGGGTTGAACTGGATGGCCCTTGTGGTCTCTTCCAACTCTGATTCCATGATCAAAACAGATAAGGAGCTCTAAGAAATTCATACTTTGATGTAAAATTACACATTGGGGATTTATCAGACACTGTTTATGTGTGAGTGAAACAGGCATCCACTTGTGCAATGGAATGTCACATTCTTGCCCTCCCTGCTGCAGCCCTCTGTGTCACCTCAATATCCTACCAGAGAAGATAAGAGGAGGAAGGTGAAGTCTCATTGGATTCTGCTCTTAAAGTGTAGATTTATTTTGTTAAATTCGGAAATTTGGAACCCTGAATTTAGACAGCAAAATGGCTAAATTCTATGAAATTTCAAATATTTGTTTCATGTTGATAACATTCCTACCACTTCTTTATAATAACTGGTGTGTTCAGCACAAGTTGGTACAAAGGTGTGTATTCAGCAAGCCATGAGTAGTACTTGATTACTTGAGAACAAATATGATGGATGGGATGAATGAATGAATGAATGAATGAATGAATGAATGAATGATTATGGCTAAACATGAAGGTAGAGGCACCTCAGGAGAAAAAGGGAAGCATCAGAGAGGTAAGCTGGCATCAAATGATTTGGAATACACGATCTAAGAAGAAAGGTTAAAGAAACTGGGCATCTTTCGCCTGTACAGATGGCTGCAAAGCTAAAACTATTTCTCAGATGAAAAAGGCCAGAAACACCAATAAAGGTGCCTGTGGTCACTGGGTATAAAATAAATAAAAAATGAACCAGCTTTTCCATCTGTGCTACTCTTGGTTCTTCATGACTCTTTACATGAAATTGTCTGTTTCTGGATGAAAATACGAAGTCTGGGAAGTGGAGGGCGTGGTATCATAAATGCCATCTTTCTCTTTCAACTAAATGATTCTTTTTCAGACTGGAACAGGGGGCAGACAATACAAAGCTGAGCACACCTCCCCTCTTGACAAAGAAATACAAGCCAGGATCTTGTTTTAGATGGTACCTAGTATTATGTTTGTGTGTGTGTGTGTGTGTGTGTGTGTGTGTGTACGTGCACACACACACACACACACACACACACACACACATATATGTTGAGAGGGGTGGGGAGAGAGGCTTCTTTTATTTGTCTAAACTACCTCCCCTGGCCGTTCCTGTCAGCCATTAAAAATGCAAGTGCAGTACTCGAGATTCATACAGTAGCAAAATACATGGCGACGTATTAACATGAAACTCCTGTTACATTAATGTGCTTTGAAAACTAAAGCAAGGATATTGTCTCTAAAACACATGCTAGGAAGCGGGAAGAAAAGTGCTAAAAGCCCTGCAGCAATCTTGAGGCAGTAGAGAGGTGGAAACAGCAGTGGGAGGAAGAAATATATTTTTCTCCCTGCAGTGCATCATCTTGGTGCTAAATAATAAATTCATGCATCTGCCTTAACTATTATAATATCTATTGACATGATATATAGCCGGTCTTGATGTTATTGAATTTTCCCTATAAATATTTGAATAAATACTACATTCCTATTTAGTCATCTACCTGCAATTCGCTTTAGTTTGACACAGAATTGACAAGCCACCTTGTCATTATTCATAATATGTAAATGATTCAATAAACACCTCTGCCAGAAGTCTCTTCACATAAGCACACAACTGTTAGTGTGGAAGGAAAACCAGTCGAAACTTGAGTTGAATGCAATGGTTAAATATTCAATCAGCCCAAGATATTGAAATAAATAGGAAACCTAATCCACAAGCTAATTTCTTTTTACTTGTGGCAAGATAGCAGGAGTAAAATGGGGTTGCTGTTCCCTGAGCATGGTGCTTGAGCTATATGGAATGCGGTTCTTTGGTGCAATGTGATCACCAGGGAAATCATTACTAACAGGCGATTCCAGCTGGTCCAAGGACAAAGGCTAATGTTCAATCTGCTGGAGAGTTTAGTGCTTAACAGCTTTTGTCAGACTGCAGGGTTTCATCAGTGTAAGCCAGCCTGACTTGAGATAAGCCTCCTGTTGCAACCTGACGAACATTTTAACTGAAAGGGATAAGAACTCCTGAATTGCCTTTTTCTATCTGTGAATTTGCCCACTTGTTGCAAACAACAACTCATATTTATTTGTTGATGGTGGCAGGTGCCCCCCAAAATCAGAGAGTCTGAGATGCTCAGTACTGAGTTCTTGAAAGGACAACCACACCCAACCAGAAAACATGGAAGCATCTCATTCCAGCTGAGCTGAGGACCAAAGCATTTAGCTTCAGCCATTGAAAATTAAGTTTCTTTCAAAGCTCATTCATTGCACATTGCAGCACAGAATATGAAAATGAAGCAGTGTATTGGGGAAAAAGATTTCTCCTATCATGCCCAGCATGGTAAAAATACGGGGTGCCAACCATCACTTTTCTGTGAACCTAGAGGTAATATTTTTTTACGCTATTAATTTAATGACTCAAGTGACAAGCAACCTTAATATTTCTAAGAGACATTTCAGCTGAGACTTTGATCTGTCTACAAGTTCCTTTTTTCACTCCTCCGGAAAGGAATATAACAAGCAGGATAGTAGATGATTCATAGCCTGATCAACAACCCACACAGAGTCAAAGCACTTCCACTGGCACAAGCTGAGAGCCACTTCACATATGGCACAATCATCTCAAAGGATTACATATTTGAATATTCTTATGTTTAAAAACCCTCTGCATGTGGTAGTCAACAAATGAGAAGATTGTAGCCTTAATGTGCTGGTGAACATTTTCAGGAAGTTCATCACAAGAGAAGCAATTTAATGGGATCCTCCACCCACATTCTGAAGGGGTTCAGTTCCTGGAGTCTCTGCTGTGTGTGTTGTGTGCCCACACCAATCCTATATCTCAAGCTGATATTTATGCATTTTCCCCATATTAAATAAAATATTATAAAAGGTGGGCTTAAAGAAGAGACCACCACTATTCTAAAATTATCCCAGTCGGAACAGCAGATAGGATTGCTAATTATAGAATTTAATTATAGCATCCATCTTTCATTTTATTCCTTGAGTTATAAGTGACAACCTCAAATAAGCTCATCCATCATATCAAGCCAGGTCATCCTTCTTCCTAGTTGCCACATGAGGTGGGATTAGAACCTCAACTAATTTAGATTAGATCAGTGCCACTGAGAGCACTGCCTATTCTCCAAGTATGCACTGACAGTCTTATACAGGCATGAGGATATATGTTTGTTCATGAATGCTTGGTAGCTATTGGGTTTTGTGTGTGCGTCCCAACACTTTCTATTTATTTTAATGCTACTTTATACTATTCACACTATTCATCCTGAGTCACAATGCAGCTTTAGAACTCAGAGGTCAACAGTCGACATGATTTTCTCACTGCACCGGCAGCAGGAGAAATACTGGGAGCAGAGACTGTTGGGATATTCATTCCCCGTGTGCAGTCATAGGTTTATTGTGTATCCTATGACTGTATGTGTTTTCATTCCACAGAGTGGAAGTGACGTAGACAGGATGTTTGTCTTACGTGTTCCTGAAGTGGAACTGTTGTTCCTTTGTTCATTCTCTTTACTGCCTGTGAGGCTAGGGAGAGGGAGCCATAATGAAGAGCTCCGAGTCTGTTTATAGGAAAATAAACTAGCTTAGCCAGAATGCTGTGCTGCTGAGGCTGTCACGCAACTGCGCAAACCTCTGCAGATCCCTAAAGTGGACTGGTGCTTCACATCACCAGTCACTGTGATGTTTGGGCTGAAGAACGCTCAAGAAGCTCCCGAACAATGTCCCAGGAGGGAGGGAACATGCCAGTCGGGTATGTGTCTCTGCCATGGCCTTACTTACGAGTAGGCACCCTCCTGGACATGCTGACAGAGACATCACCTTCATAGACCTGACAAAGGCCTTTGACCTTGTCAGCTGAAAAAGCCTCTTCACTGCTCAACAAGATAGGATGCCCACCTAAGCTTCACAAGATGATCGTGTCCTTCCACCAGAACAGGTGTGACACCGTCCAGTATGATGGCTCATCATTGGATGACTTCCTTATAAAGAGCAGTGTCAAACAGGACTGTGTTCTTGCCCCTACTCTCTTTGACATATTCTTCCCCTTGTTGCTCTCATATGCCTTCAGCTTGAATGACGGCAGTGTGAACTTTCATTCGAGGAATGAGGGAGGTCTGTTCAACTTGGCATGTCTCCATGCCAATAAAAAAACGTGACAGGTCCTTATCTGAGACAAACATATTGGGAAGGCATCTATGGCATGGGTGTAGCCAGGATTTTTGTGGGGGGGAGCATGTATTTTGTTAGAGGGCGGCAGGCCTTTTGTTGGGGGGGGGAGAACCTCAGTTAGATATGTAATTTTTGATTTTGATTTTTTTAGGGAGGGCAGCTGCCCCTACTTTCCCTCCATTGGCTATGCCCATGGCCTACGGCAATGGCTTGATTCTCCAAAAGGTATGGGAGAATGGGATCTTAATTACCAATACCAATACCAGGCTTGTGTGTTAACACGCTGCTTTATGGAAGTGTGTTGTGGGCAACTTACTCCCACCAAGACCAATGACTCAAAAGGCCTCCCATATGTGCTGCCTCAGAAGGATTTTGTGTGTCACATGACAGGACAGAATCTCAAATAAAGATGTGCTTTCCCAGCCCTTTCACACTTCTGTCTACGCTGGCTTGGTCATGTCCACAGAATAGAAAATGGTAGGATCCCCAAGGACATGCTCTATGGGGAGGTAGCTTCAGGCATCAGACCCACCGTCAGACTAACACTGTGTTACAAAGATGTCCTCAAACGAGACATAAAGACTGGCAACTTTAACCCTGCAAGGGAATCCCTAGCAGACAGCAGCCTGCCTTGGTACAGATAGTCAGGTTGTGCATCCACAGCAGTGACTAGATGAGAAATGACCACGGGGAAAAGCACAGAGAGAAGAAACCTGTAGCAGCAAAACCAGACTCCTTCATCTGCCCCACCTGCAATGGAACATGTTATCTCCTGTATCTGTCTTACAGCCACAGCAGGCGTTGCAACTCTCCAACACTTTGCACTCCTGCATTATTACCTCCTGAGACAGATGGATGCCAACAACTACCATATTTTTCTGTGTATAAGATGGCCCCTATTTTGGGGGGCTTCAAATTAAGAAAACACCCCTCAGCACTACCCGTGTATAAGATGAGCCCCAATTTGAAACCTATTTTTTTGGTAAAAAAACAAAACATAACCTAGTCTTATACAAAGAAAAATAGGGTATATGATTCATATAAAATATGACTCCAGTTTTGTGGTACCTTGTACTTTCATCTATAATTATAATATGTTTCCTTTTCTGTTCAGAGCAAACACCCTTTTCAATTTCTCCACATTTTCAGTGTGCAAAAACTATAAGCTATTGTGTGTCATACTCATTTCTAGTTGTCTCATTTTTTATTCATGCTGAAAACAATATCCCCTGGATTGTTGCATACTTTCAAATCTACGATATAACTTAATTTAGTGCCACATGCAGTTATGGTTGAGTTAACATAAGCGAGGCATAAGAAAAATAAAAAATTATATTAATGCTGTCACATGGCAGAAAATAAGAATAATGTGAAATTTAAAGGAAGTGCCATTTAAATGCAATGTTTAAAAATGAGGGGGGGGGTGATTGATGGCCTCTCAACTCCAGAAGGCAGACAAACAGTTGGAATATTCCCCAGCTATTCTGCAATTAATTAGCATATAAATATTAGCATTTGCCTATTTAGCAGGTAGGAAAGTCTTATATGGAAAGCACCACACGTAACAGCATGTGCATTTTATGACTTATGATAGATGACTGAAAAATAAATGCTCTTTCCATTTGGTGACAGACTAATGCACTAAAGCGGTAAAGTATATAATATTTCACTTTCTGATTAAATGCAGTAAGTACAGGCCTGATTGTAAAATGACAAATATTTTAACACTGATCTAGAACTCCATTTTATTATACTATGCCACATCTTGCTAGTTTGGGAAGCAGTGGCAACCTAAGATTTCACATGGTAGAGGAACACTTTCTATGCCAGATATCACCACTCTTTCAGCTCCACATTTCTCCTATCAGACAGACATTAGAGTTCCCAATAAAATCTCACCTAATAAGAAATTTAAACCATTTCGTTCTCAGGAAAAAGCATTTGACAACTTTCAAGGGAAACTAAAACAGTTGTGATAAGGGAAGCAGCATGGGGGCAGTGGACGTGTCTGCATTCCCCTAGATTGTTTCCAGTTGGCAGACAGGTTAGAACCAGGGGGACATGAGTTCAAAATCCTGTTGATCCAAAAGTACCAAGCATGGGAAGAATGGGTTCAGGGAGGCTCAGCCTGGGCTGAAAACCTATTAGCCTCAGGAGGGAAAGAGAGAGAAGCTGTGTCATCAGTCAGGAAGCTAGACAAGAATGTTACATTCTCTATCCAACAACAGAACAGCAACATGAAACTGATGACTCTACCCAGATAAAACTATGTCCAATGCCATCTTGTGAGTAGACAGTATAATGGCACTATCCACCCAGTGAGTAAATGAGTTAGGCCTCTGGCATTCAGACTGCCTAGAGTGGCTACTAATCTAAGGACATACATTTAATGCTGATGTGCCTGGCTGTAAATCCAAATCAGGCAGTGATAACCATAAAGAGTTTTAACAAAGGCAATGAAATTTAACATCTGATGTCAGATTTATGTCCATTTATCCTTTGGCATAGGGTTTGGCCTGTTTGTCCAATATAGAGAGCTGAAGGGCACCGTTGGCATTTGATGGCATACACAATGTTAGAAGATGAGCAATTGAATAGTCCCGAGATGGTATGTTTGATGTTGTTGGGGCCAGTGATGGTGTTGTCCGAGTGTATGTGGCAGCAAAGTTGGCATCTGGGTTTATTGCAGGCTCTGGTACCAGTGTCCATGTTAAGTCTGGTGGTGGTATTATTGTGGGTGAGGAGTTGTTTAAGATTGGGTGGCTGTCTGTAGGCAATGAAAGGTCTTCCTCCCAGAGCTTGAGAAAGAGAACTGTCATTGTCTAGGAGAGGTTGTAGATCTCTGATGATGCGCTGTACTGTTTTAGCTTGGGAGCTGTATGTGATTACTAGTGGTGTTCTATTATTTTCTTTTTGGGGTCTGTCTTGCAACAAGTTCTCTCGGGGTATCAGACTGGCTCTGTTGATCTGTTGTTTAACTTCATCGGGTGGATATTTTAGTTCTAAAAAGGTTTGCTGTAGATTACAGTCGTTAACAGTCATCTACAGGTTCACCACTCCTATCAGCCAATCACCCATTCCCACCACCCTTCTGAGTAATACACCCACACCCACCCTCTGACTATACATAAGGGTCTGGTGACTTCTGTTTCAGTGTATCTGAAGAAGTGTGCATGCACACGAAAGCTCATACCTATGACAAATTTAGTTGGTCTCTAAGGTGCTACTGGAAGGATTTTTTTTATTTTGTTTTGACTGCGTCAGACCAACATGGCTACCTACCCGTAGCTAGGACACTGCTCAGTCATAAAATTCACAAGGTGACCTTGGGGCTGTCACTATTTCTGTCTAGCCAGCACCACAGGATAGTTGTGATGATACTCTCACATATGCCAGTAAATTAATGGAACAATTGGATTATATGGAAAATGACAATACTGGGATACTGGTGGGAAGTTTTAGTAGTAAGGTACACAATTTATTAGGCTGCAGTCCTATACACACTTTTCAGCAAGTAAGGCCTATTAAGCTCAGTGGTCCCAACATCTGAGCAGACATGCATAAGTATCGGTTGTTAGTTATGGATCTCAATGAGAAAAGGATGGGTCAGATGTATCTTCCTAATTTGTGAAGGACAACATGTCAGGTAAAAATCCAAAAGGAGATTAAAGGGATGACTTCAGACTGTAATTGTTGAACTGCTCTGCAGGCTTAAGAAATATAAATCATTTCCATAGATTAAAGTAAGATCAGGGAGTACAGAGTTGAGGTTTACAAAAGGCTTAATGGAACAGATTATATGAATAAAGTTAATTTTATTCAGCAGAAAGGAAACTACCAAGTTAATGAAGTAAGAGTTGGAACTAACTAAGCATGCAAGAAAGTATTTTCAAACAAGGTCTTAAAAGTATACGATTAATATTCATTAACAATTTATATTTTGAAACATCATGCTTAATTTATGTTTGCTCATTTCTGACAGAGTAGGATATTGTTAGTCAATTAGCTAATTTTGTAACCAACACTATCCCCCCAGGATAAAGGATAATAACGGCCTTCTGGGGTATTCTCATGTGGGTTGTACCGCAGTAGTCAGGGAATGCTTTAATTATCCAGAATGTAATTATTTGGTACTGAAAGTGAGGAAACATCCCACCCTGAGTTTTTGTTTAAAAACAAAACAAAAAAACTTGCTTTTTTTAAAAAATAGGGCTGTGTGTGTCTTAGGAGTAGAGTGTGTGTGTGTGTGTGTGTGTGTGTGTGCGCGCACACACACACACACACACACACACAGAGAGAGAGAGAGAGAGAGAGAGAGAGAGAGAGAGAGAGAGAGAGAGAGAGAGATAAGATAGGAAACTATCTATATCTAATATCTATCTATCTACTCTATCTATCTATCATCTATCTATCTATCTATCTATCTATCTATCTATCTATCTATCTATCTATCTATCTATCATCTATCTATCTTTTTCTCTTTCTTCTGCATGCTGTTATGAGCATTTTATAGAAGGATCTATAATCCTCTACAGTTTGCAACTTGAAATGAGACTGAGATGCCATTGTAGAGTTTTGGTAGTGGGAGATGTGAGAGATCCTCTGCAAGGTTCTCCCCCCCCCCTCCCCAGGTATGACATTGCATAATGCATCTATTTAAGATTACATGCAAACCTCCATTCACAAAATACCATTATTGGGTATTGCTACTTTCTTTATAACTCATCACCAGGACTCAGTGATCTCATTCACCTCACCACCAAGACAAGGTGAGGGAGCAGAGTGTGGATGAACCCCACCCTTCTCCAGCCAAGGATATGTTTTGTCTCTGTGCTTGTCAGACACAAGCAAAGAGCCACAATGAGCTTCCACTTCCAACTCCAAATTGGAGGAGGGAGGGGGGCGCACATGCATGTGCCTCTGCCTCCTGGCTCCATCTCTAAGATGGAAGGGTGAAGGGCACACGGCCTTCTCTCTGTGCCTCTATCCCTTCCAGCAGCAGAAGTGGGTAATGTTTTCTGCACTGAGCAGAATACCACTTCTATCTCTCCAGCTCTAAGCTTAGAACTGGAGGGGAGCAAAGGAGTCGTCCTGACAATACTCTGCATTTTAGAGGCGCCAAGCAGGTTCTGAATGTGGAGATGAGACTGTTATTTCCTCCCAACCCAGGTGCTT
This sequence comes from Zootoca vivipara, assembly GCF_963506605.1. Lineage (NCBI taxonomy): Eukaryota > Metazoa > Chordata > Lepidosauria > Squamata > Lacertidae > Zootoca > Zootoca vivipara. Next base: position 4,671,618 of record NC_083279.1, on the reverse strand, counting down.
GCTTGTAGAAATATGGAAACAGTGAGTTGATGAGAAATACAGATCTGGAATGAGAGTGACAGGCCACATAAGGATACACACACACACACACACAGTGGGACCTTGGTTTTTGAGCATCTCGGAAGCCGAATGATTTGGAACCTGAACACCGAAAACCCTGAAGTGAAAGCTTACATTTTTAAAAGTGCCTCGGAAGTTGAACAGCTTCCAAGGCGCATTTCTCCATTTTCTCAATGGAATTTGCTGGCCACCCATTGCGCCTGAACATTTCAGAAGTTGAATGTGGTTGTATATCTCTCTCACCTTGGAGAACAGGATGGAGTAGCTGACAATCGAGTCAGCTCCACTAGCAACAGCCACCTAACATCTCATTTTACCTCTTTGAAAAGTGACTCCGGTGACACTGCAGTGGCATGTCTTTTCTCAGCACATATCCTTAAAATCAACCTTGTGATCCCAGTGGACACTGTCATTTCCCACCAAGAATGAGTTCACACCTCAGCACCAATGATCCTAAGTGGGGGTGGACACTATCAGGGCTCAAATTCTTACTTTAATCCAAACCCAACTGTAAGGGGAAGAGAGTATAGAGAACCTTCCCTCCTCATCAGAAGCAGTTCCTCCCCAAGCAGCAATGGCAGCGAGGACGCTGAGGAAAGCAGTCAGGAAGTGGGGAAAGAGGGCCAGGGCTCTGGCAGCACGGGAGAGCCCCTGCTACACAGGAGGGAGGAAGAGAGGGGGGGAAAGGGGGGAGAAGGAAAACATGGAGCGTAGGCCCTTTCCTCCGGTTCCGGAATTACGCAGGAGAAGGAGGGGAAGGAGGTTTGCTGTCCCAAGACTCTTATGTTGGAGGAAGTCAAGGGGCGGTTCAGTGCCGGATTCTGCATCGGACTTAGCAGACATGTTGTACATACCCAGCTCACTGTAAATAGCCTGCACTAATAATAAGCTGTTTAAAGACAAGCATGCGGAGGGTCGATACTCTAGAGTAGTCGCAAGAACCTCTGACACCAACCATAAGAAATACAGAGTTCTGTTGTCTCTTAATGGCACCTCCATACTTCTTAGCACAGGAGCCAACTCCTAGGGGCCATGGGGGCTTTGCCCCCCACAATAAAATATTTGAGGGGGCTGGGCCCCTACAAAGTTGATGGGCATTCCCATTCAAATGGTGTGTGTGCACTGCATCATGTGATTATGTGGGGTGGGGTTTTCCTGGGGCCCCACAATATTTCACTCAACTTGGCAGCCCTGCTCCTTAGTGTGTTTGTATGCCACTTTCCCATGCTCATAGCAGCTCACAACATCCATAATGTTTACATAATAAAATACTGAAATGTTTCCAGACTATTCATTAAAAACTGACAAGATGTAACAAAATGTAAATAGTAGTATAAATATAATAAAAATATCCATCATTAATTAATTAATATACACAAAGATTTAAATAATCCACTAAAATTCATTTTTTAAAAAAAATCAAAAACAATCCACAGAGCAGCAGAAATAGATGTTAGGGACTAGGCAGAGGCGGAAGAGGAAGACAGTGTAGATCAGGCATCCCCAAACTGCGGCCCTCCAGATGTTTTGGCCTACAACTCCCATGATCCCTAGCTAACAGGACCAGTGGTCAGGGATGATGGGAATTGTAGTCCAAAACATCTGGAGGGCCAAAGTTTGGGGATGCCTGGTGTAGATTTACAACAGGGGTTTGCGGGAGGTCACATCTCAGAGGCAGATGAGGGGAAAAGTTGGGAAATCATGGGAGAGGAGAAGCAGGCAGAGCTGGAGCGGCAGCTGGCTGACACGTTGTCATTAGAAAACATTCCAGACCCACCATCTCCCAGAACCCGTGAGCCTTAAAAGTAGGAGAGCAAAGAGCTCGAAGACAGAGGGTGCTTAGCAGCACCCATAAAGGAGATGATGAAGAATGAGGAAGTAGGAGAGAAGGGCAGGGTGGAAATTCACTCAGGACAGTGCCATTGTCCAAGAGGCTGGGTTCTGTAGCCTCTCTCTGTAAAGTTTGAAATAAAAAAGGACAGTAAGAAACTTTTCCTTGTCTTTATACTTTCTGGGCAACCAGCCGGGAGCCGTAGACAGCATCCTGACAATAATACATCTTATCCAAAACTAAATTCTGCCTCTAGCAACAAAACCCCACCATGATATGCCAGGTGAGTACTGCTGCCTCAATGGTGTCCCCACTTATATTGTCACTTAACTCCACTGTGGTAGTGATAGACAAATGGTCGTTCAGGGAAGCTTGTTCCCCGTTACCGATCTCAAAAATGAGAAACCCTTGTTGTGAAGCCCAGGGTTCCACGGTTTGAACACCCCTGTTGTGCACTATTTATTTTCATAGCAACAAAAGAGCATGTCCAATATTAAAATTTACTGTTCTTCATTACATTATATGCATCTCCAAACAACTTTCCTTAATGAATTCAGCTGCGGCAGTGGCATATGGCATTAGCCTCCCAATCACTGGTAGCTACTCTCAAAATTAGACAAATGATTTAATGTTATGGATGTCTGCATTTCCACTCACTGGATTGCTTTATGATGATGGTGTGTTAAGAATGTAAGTCTGTATCCATTCTTCATGAGGGGTCTTTGAGGGCTATTCCTGTCTGATGCATATTCCAAATTTGTCACAATGGATTTGTCCTACAATTGTAATCTGAGAAAATACTACTTGACTGTTCAATATCACAGTTACAGTGTTTGGATTTAAGTTACAGGTGCCACAAAAGTCTGTGGAGTCTGAAGTGAAGTGTGTGTGTGTGTGTGTGTGTGTGTGTGTGTGTGTGTGTGTTGTTTATTAAATAAAATAACTTAGGAATTTTCAAAGAAATGAAGAGAGTGAAATTTTTCAGGTAATGTCTGCTTTCCCTAAGCTGTTATTGTTGTTCCCCTTCAGGTGAAATATCTGAATAAGTCTGAAGGAAGAAAATCAAAGGCATTTCAGTAAGACCATGGAACATTTTCCTAGGAATTTTGCTCAGTCTCTAGAACTCTGAGAGCTATAGTTGGATCAACTGCAATTCCCAAACAGTCTTCAAAAGCAGCACAATGTATAACTCATAACAGTGATCCCTCTGAGATCAGGGGCGGCTCTAGGTAAGGTCCCGGTGGCGCGGTGCGCCAGGCCGCCAGGCCGGGAGGCGGGGCGCTGTGCGGGACGCTGCAAGGGCGAGGGCGCCGGAGCGATCTCTGCGCCTCAGCGCCAGGGTGCCCGACCTGCTCCAGACTGCCCTGTCTGAGATGTTACCAGAATATTGATAACTGTGGCCACGCTGTCTTTGTCAAAGAAGGGTTGTACCTGATGCAAATATTTAGGCCATCCCTTAATGGTTATATGATGAGAAATGAAAAGATGGTGTCCTTAATACAAGTAAAAGAAAACAAATCCTTGTGGGATTGATGATCATGTTTAACATGATCTACACATGTCGATCTACACACGCTTAGGTGAGGAACTGTACTTTGAATGTAATTTTGTAAGTGTTGGAATGTTATTTAAATGTTGGCTTAATTCAATACATATAACCATTATCTATATTTATTAATTCCAGTTGCCATAAATAAAAAACGTAGAAAACAATAGAAAATTTATACGATTTACACGACTCCTTAGAAATTAGGTAAGGAACCACATACTTATATGCTGTGTAACAACGTATAAAAATTACAATAATTCAGAATTGTTAGGTATATAATTGAGGTAAAATATATGCATTATTTGATACTTCCAGCTGATGAAGATATATACATCGAAACAAGGCCCTCTCCTGTCCTCCATCTGGCTCTTCTTCAACAATTGACTTCAGACATGCTTATGGAATTCTTTCTCAAGACTATTATTTTCATTATTGTTCCGTATTACTGAGTTGTAACCTTGTTTGAGTTGGTGCTTTTCTTAGATTATATGCAATTGAATGGATTATTGTTTGTTATCATTTCCTTTTTGATCACCCCCACAATTGAAACGCGTTTGGACCTGAGTTCTTGAATTCTTCTTCTTCTTCTTTTGCATGTTTAACAGCAAGCAAGCTTCTCTGCTCCAGAGCTGCATGGGCATTTTAGGCCAGATGTAGTCATGATCCGATATAACAAACAGGTCTGCTGCCAAAAGTATCAGTTCAATGTAGATTCCTTTTAAAAAACACCTACACTTACAAATTGGGGCAAGGCTTCTGCATTTCCTTTATTGGCAGCCAAGGAAGCCGAAAATGGGGTGCACCTGTAATGTTATCAGATCACATGTATATTTTGAACATCTTAAAATACCATAACCAAAAATTGTAGGTCTTTGTCTGTGTTTAGATATAAGGGACCCAGGTGGCACTGTGGGTTAAACCACAGAGTCTAGGGCTTGCTGATCAGAAGGTCGGCGGTTCGAATCCCTGCAACGGGGTGAGCTCCCGTTGCTCGGTCCCAGCTCCTGCCAACCTAGCAGTTTGAAAGCACGTCAAAGTGCAAGTAGATAAAGTACATCAAAGTGCAAGTAGATAAATAGAGACTGCTCCGGCGGGAAGGTAAACGGCGTTTCCGTGCGCTGCTATGGTTCGCCAGAAACAGCTTTGTCATGCTGGCCACATGACCCGGAAGCTGTCTGCGGACAAACGCGGTCAACCAAATTTTGTATGATGGTTCCAGAGATCTTTGAGGTTTTGTTTTTACCCTCCATTACAACTGCTGCTTCGAAGAAACCTAAGCAAGCTGCCAGTTTGTTTTTTAAAAAAGTAAAATAGATGGATGAGATTATTAATAGTGTAGTATTAATTATATAGGTCAATGTATAGCAATTATCTTTCCACCATCTGTAAATTAAAATGTATTGTGTTATCTCTTTCAAATTTGCATTTAAAATTGCATAACTTACTGTGCATTGATGAACATCATTAACCTCTACAATCTCAGTGTCTTTCCAGCTGCCTAATAAAAGCACTTTCCAGGCACATAATTAAAATGTAGTTATATAAAAATTAAAGTGCTGTATTTATTACATATTGATGACTACACAAATCAATGTAACATACCAACAACTGAAAACTGTGTCCTATTTCTTCTAAAGAATAAAATAATTTGCTTACTTCCCCAGAATAACAGTTACTAGAGACTAGTACTTGAATAATAAATTATCTAATTCAAATTAGTAACATTATTCACATACATTACAAACACAAACTATTTTCTAATATTTCTTCATATGTAGTTTATTCTTTAAACACTTTAAGTTAGTAAACATATAAATATCTGAAGGGCTGCCATACATAAAATGGAGCAGCCTTATTCTCTGTTGCTCCAGAGGAAAGGAGTAGAGCTAATGGGGAGAAATTGCAAAGAAGCAGATGGGAGGGAAATTATTAATAGACGGGGGGATGTCAAAAAACATAAATACCATTGCTCTGCCCTGTCTTACACCCTGTCGGTAAAAGACTGGCAGGTTTTTGAACGTGGTGGTTCAGCCACACTGGGGAGAGGCAAGAGTCAAATCAGAGGTATGTGCAGGGCAGGGATACCGTATGTGGAAATCCATGTGTGTCAGTGCTCAAAATACGATGAGTGTTGCTAGCTGTAACATCTTTTTGAGAAAGACTTGAAACTGGCATATGAAGAGATGGCTTGTCTCCTGTTCGCAGTAGGCCCTTCAACTGTCTCCCTGGGGCTAATTCTTTAAAGAGTACAGTACAATCAAAACTTACATTTCTTTAACATGTGTTCAATTCTATTGTACTACCAACCTTACTATATGTTTGCGAAACATGGACCACTTATAAACGCCATCTCCAGCTCCTCGAAAGAGGCATTATTATTATTATTATTATTATTATTATTATTATTATTATTACCAGCTCTGGCTCCAGGAGGCAAGGAAGAAGAAGAAGAAGAAGAAGAAGAAGAAGAAGAAGAAGAAGAAGAAGAAGAAGAAGAAGAAGGAAGGAAGGAAGGAAGGAAGGAAGGAAGGAAGGAAGGAAGGAAGGAAGGAAGGAAGGAAGGAAGGAAGGGAGAATGTATTATTTATACCCCGCCCATCTGGCTGGGTTTCCCCAGCTTCCAACTGAATATTAAAAACAGCTGGAGAGCTGCAGTTTGGGGATGCCTGTTCCAGAGGCCTTATACCAGAGCTTAGCACACCCACAATTCAGTGTTAGAAAATGGTCAAAGTGTTTGGTTCAGGTATGGGTGCGGAACCCAGATTCAAACCACATGTCACTGCTCAATGATTGAGCCCCCTGGATGGGAGCATAATTATCTCTTATCCTTGCCTATTCAAGGGTTTGTTATATGTGACTAGCGGGCCTGGCCACGCATTGCTGTGGCTGACTCAGGGTCCTCATTTCCCAGGAAAGGGGGAGGATGTGTCCCTCCCTCCCCTTGGCTATGTGTCCCCCCCCTGTTGTTGTGCCTAATCCCTGTGATTCCTCCCATCCTGTCGTGACCCATGAGGTATCCCGTCCCCTCCTCCCCCCACCCCGGGTCATCCCTGTGACTTCCCCCACCCTGGCTCAACCCATGACCTAAATTTACTAAATTGTTATGAAATTTAGCCTTAAATGAAATTCTAAAGCAACTGTTCAAACCATCCAGGAATTCTGAAGCTTAATGAAATTTCTAAAAGGGGTGGGAGAATCTATACATCTCTTAAATAAATTAACATATATTTGCCTCCAGTTGTTAGTTTCCCTTTTCATGACAGCCAAATTGGTGCATATTTCTTGCAAGATTAAGAACAGAGTTCTCTATGTCTTTATTTGTTGACAGTAAAATGCCGACTACAGATATAACTGAAAAAAATCTAGGCTGTATTAACATCCACATTTGAATGATTGTACACTGCCAATGACAAAGCTCTGCTTAAAGAACAGAAACAAAGAGATGCAAAAATTCCATGATAAATTGGATGGTATGAACCATAGCTGCCAAGTTTTCCCTTTTCTCGCGAGGAAGCCTATTCAGCATAAGGGAAAATCCCTTAAAAAAAGGGATAACTTGGCAGCTATGGTATGAACGTGAAAGATTCTGGGGATTTCCATTTCTTATTTTAATAGCTATATTGCAAAAATTGGATTTACAGTCTGACTTTCAGACTTAGTTCCATTGCAAAAAGTATATCACATATCTCTACCATGATTGTGGTGGGGTAAACCTGGTTTTAAGTGGAGACTGGTGCCCATTGGGACTGGTAGGGTGAAAGACAGGGAGCTCAACAGTGGGCAGAGCCACAGCTAATGGCAGGTAGAGCCAACTAATTCTAGTTTTGTTCTCATCCTCCTTCCTGCTGAGTTCTACAAGAGCAACACTGAGACTACAGAAGTGGAGCCTGGTGATCCATGTCACCCCCTGACACAGTTGTAACTAAGGAGGCAGGCAGGGGGTGACTGGTTGGCTGAGGGCAAACTGAGGTTGATAACCAGTATATGAAATTGTCCACAATGCAGTGCCTTGAACATGATTTCAACTAAGCAATGACTAATGCATGCATGTCTATTACTGGATCATTAGGTGATGTCTGTGTGAAAGGATCAACATAGAACTTTCATCTATTTGACTGCAGTGCCACACTGGAACCATTTCTCACACACTGCTGTCGTTCATCAGGAGTGTGCTGAATGAGCGTAGAGCCAGCATTAGAGATATTTCTTGCTCATATGAAAACTAAAAGTTGATTGTATTTTGTAGTTGTTTGTAGAAGAGCTGAATTACAGTGGTACCTCTGGTTGCGAACTGGATCTGTTCCGGAGCCCCGTTCACAACATGAGCAGTACACAAGCAGCATCTGTGCTTCTGCACACACGCGAGTCGCGATTCTGCGCATGATGTCATTCGGCACTTCTGCCGAACCGCTGAACCCGGAAGTAACCCGTTCCATTACTTCCGGGTTCGGCGCATCCGTATGCCGTGTTGTATGCAACCCACAGCATTCGTATCCAGAGGTATGACTCTATCATGGAAGAAGTGGATCTGTTGCCCAAATAGCAGCATGGTTTACCTCCTGACTGATGCAAGCTCACCCATGAGCTTCAGGGATGTTTCAGAATTTGAACCCTGACCTAAATCAATACTGTAGCCACTACTTTATATCATGCTAGCTTTGAGAAATGCGAACTTTGTGGAGAAAGCATTAAAAAGACCCATGCTGTACTCTTTTATATTTGAAGGTGGAACTTCATCCTACAAAAGAGAGGGACCAGAGCCACCACTGAAAATACTGTCCCTGTGTTGAAATATCCTGTGATGCCATCACCTTCTGTGTTACCTCACACTTACCAGCAACAACCAATGATGTGGAATGAGGGAGATGAAACACACAATGTGATGATGTCACTGGTAAATGTATCTGAGCATTATGGGAAGAGAGATCTCAGCACAAGCCCATAATTCTCAGTGACAATTCCTCATCCCTCAAATGGAAATGAGTGTTGCATGTAAGCTTTTACTTTAAAAACCACTTTTTCCAAGTGCATTTAAAAAGATAAAGAAATAAATCTTAATCTTATCTAGAGGATGCACGAAGGCTATCAAGATTTCACCAAGCATGGCAAAAAATGATGGTGAACTCAGGGGGCATGTGGAAGTTACTATGTCCTGGGGACAAAATCCAATCAACTGCAATCAATCCTTTCAATTGTGTAATAAAGTCTTGAGAAGATTAAGCTTCCCCATCCGAAAGTGACATTGTTTTCCATTAAATAATGAAGCTCTTATTGCCCTAGTAAACCAATGTCAAATTACTGTGAAGTTAAGGACACAATGCTTCCATCTGTCATTATTTTAAGTTACAGCTCCTTGTCGCTATGAAGCTCTCAATACATTGGGCAACATTCAACAAAAACAACAGGCTTTTTCATGATACAATGGATTTGCTTTGGCAAGAAAAAAGCATGATTTACTCTGCTTAAATATTCATTTAAATCCTCTATTTGGTTTCTATTCTCTCTAAACAAGCCATGAAGCTGTTTCCAAAAAAATCAGTGCCTTCTGCTTGTTTGAAAATATGCTGTTGTTTAAAAGGTCAGGCACAAACTGCAGAATGTGTGTTTCTCTCCCAATTATGGCATGTAGGGGACAAATAAAATAAGGGGACATTTCTAAGGGTGGAATTTGGGAGAGGGAATATTATAATAATCAGAGTATGAATTCAAAACAATCCAAAAGAAATATTAAGTGCTTTTATGAGGAAACACCCACACCCACACACTGGAGATCAATAATAGGTCAATAAATCATATTTCTTAAAGCCACAACAGTCTCTGCCACATCTTCAATTCTCCAGAGGAGCACAAACCCTTTGAGAGTGCCTGGGACCCCATGGGCTCTTGCCACCACTCAGCAGAGAGAGGGGCAGGCTCCCAACTTTACTATCAATATCTAAAGAAATCTCAGTAATCTTGATAAGAGTGACATATCTAAGAGGCATTCATACATCCTTCTATCACTATTATTTGTTATCATCATTATTTATGAAATCTCTATTCAGTCATTTATCTGAAGATCACAGGAACAGTTTACAATATAAAAATATATACCAAGATAAGAGACAAAAATATAGTTTAAAAGGTCATAGATTGTTGAATTAGCCAAAAAGCCTGGGGGGAAGAAGAAGAAGAAGAAGAAGAAGAAGAAGAAGAAGAAGAAGAAGAAGAAGAAGAAGAAGAAGAAGAAAGGGAGTTTGGATTTGATATCCCACTTCATCACTACCTGAAGGAGTCTAAAGCGGCTAACAATCTCCTTTCCCTTCCTCCCCCACAACAAACACTCTGTGAGGTGAGTGAGGCTGAGAGACTTCAGAGAAGTGTGACTAGCAAGGTCACCCAGCAGCTGCATGTGAAAGAGCGGGGAAGCGGACCCGTTTCACCAGATTACGAGTCCACCACTCTTAACCACTACACCACACTAGCTGTGGAAGAAGAGGAATGTTTTTGCCTGATATCTAAAGATATGCAATGAAGGCGTCAGATGAGCCTCCCTGGGGAGAGCATTCCACAAACGAGGAGCCACTGCAGAAAAGGCTCCTTCCTGTGTTTCTACCCTCTGGATCTATTGCAGAGGAAGCACATGAAGGAGGCCCTCAGACAATTAATGCAGAGTCCAGTCAGTTTATATGGGGAGCAGCAGTCCTTGGGGTATTGTCGTCCTGAGCCATTTTAGGCTTTATAGGTCAACACCAGCACTTTGAATTGGACCTGGAAGCTAATTGCCAGCAAATGCAGCTGGGCCAGGATCGGCCAATTGGTAGTAGTGACTACCAAGGTCTTGTGAAGGTGAAATTTAAGGTAATGTCCTGTTACCTGAGGAATCTTGAGGAAAGCAAAATGTGTATCAATGAATCTAAAGGTCTCTTTCTCTGTGTTACATAAGCTTACCCTGACTGCAAGCAAACACCTTAATGGGTTTTTTTTAAAAAAAAAAAATAATGACTTGTGTGTGTACTTTGTCCTAGGTCAGGCATCCCCAAACTTCAGCCCTCCAGATGTTTTGGACTACAATTCCCATCTTTCCCGACCACTGGTCCTGTTAGCTAGGGATCATGGGAGTTGTAGGCCAAAACATCTGGAGGGCCGCAATTTGGGGATGCCTGTCCTAGGTACTGTAGAAAAGGGTTTACCTCAGTCATAAAAAGAAAATAGTGTACAAATGTATAATATATTCTTATCACATGCAAATACAAACAGAATGAAATGGGTCTGGGTTTAGATTATGTTTTTGCATTAATGAGCCTAAGAACACATCCACAGATTCAGAAGAGAAAAAGTGTATTGCATATCTATTTGCTGCTGACAAACCCTTGTTAATCCATAGCCCCCCAAGCTGATAATTAAAGGATTTTAGATGTGTTGCTAGTGAATTCAATTTGACACATTAGAGTTTATAATCCCAGTGACCTCAATTATTGAGTATGAGCGATGGCAAACATTGCTAATCCAAATGCCCGGTGTCTTAATTTCTCTATAAAATCCAATACTTCGTTAACTAGCTGTGAATGAAGGATATCTGAATTACAGAAGACTTTTATCTTTCAAAAAGGAAGGAGAGAAGAAAGGCAATTGCTTTTTGGATGAAAGGTCATTGCATTTAACAATTTCCAATGTCCATACACAGTACTGGCATTTTAAAGTTTTTCTTTGAAAATTGGAATATGGGAAAAGAAATGACAATAACAATATTGAAAAAAGAATGCAGATTACAGAGGGCAGATCTACATTTTAAAATGAAATTCTCTCTTCATACAGTAATTGAGTAGTCTTGGAAACTGTCACCCTAAAACACCTGATGCCAACAGGGCACACATTGTGGTTGTCCAATGGCTGCCAGACTTTGCTCTTTGCTCTAGAAGGAATGCAGCCTTAAAAAGCTACTTTTGTGCATGCTTCAGCACAGAGACTTCCCCATTCACCAAATGTGTTGCAAGAGGTATCAGCATAGAGGGGAAAGATATCCAAAGGCATGGGAAACCCCATGGTTGCAGAAATGCAAAAAACATGGGGGGAGGATCCTAACGGTGCAAAGCACGCAAACAGCCTACTGCAGACTGAAAATTGTCAGTGGTCACAGAATGCCAAATGACTGATGCTGCTTTTGAGGAACAGAAAGTAGGCTTGAAGGAGGAATGGAATTAACAGATTGAGATTGAATCCCGACAAGACAGAAGTACTGTTTGTGGGGTACAGGAGGCGGGCAGGTGTGGCTGGGGGAGCCCGGCCAGATGGGCGGGGTATAAATAAATTATTATTATTATTATTATTATTATTATTATTAGGCATTCTGAAAGAAAGGACAGGCTAGACACCTGAAGGGGAGAACTACACACTGCAACACTGTGTTGCAGGTCCTACTTGTTAGACAAGGCATATCCTACATTTTAGCTATATAGCACATAAGGCTGTTGTAAGTACAATTGTATGTACACACAGGTCTTGCTTTCCAAACACAATGCATTCCCTGGAATTTTTTCTTAGGTGAGCATCTGCATAACAAGATGGTTATTTCCATTATTTCCTATGGGAATATCTCTAATCTGTGATTTGTCTGATCTCTCTCCCTCCATGGTTTCTGCCTGAAACTGCTGCAGCCAACCAGCAAAAGCCAAAGTAAAAACGGTTTTGTCTGATCTCTCCAACTCCTTAATTTTTATTATTATTTATTAAATTTGTCTACTGCCCTATACCTGAAGGTTTTTATTATTTCTCTGATCAAAAATGGCTCCCACTGACCAACAAAACACAAACAAGTAAGGAAGTGGGCAAAATTATTGCTTTTATTTAAAAAGAAAAAATAAATAAATAAAATTGACAAATATTGACATAAGTCACAATTATTTCATACAGAAAGATAATAATCAGGTATGAATACAAATTTCCAATAAAAATATTTTAACAAACAAGCCTCGTAATGTCCCTTATTTACCTCTCTTTCTTTCCCGTGAAATTCTTCTATCCTGTTTGTTTTTCCAGTCCTTAATTCCTACCTGCTATATTAATTATTTTCTCCAAAATAAACATAAACAGAATCATAGTACTTAACATAAACACATATCCCCCGATACCACTATATGGGGATATTTTCTAAATTCTATCATGTTCGTCTTTTGTTCTGCCGAACTGAGACTTCCCCTTCCCACATCCTTGGTTTTACTTGTCCACCCTTTACTTCCCGCGCCTTTGTAGTTTTAAATTTTTTGTTTACATATATCTCCACACTATCTAAGTACTCCTTATTCTCACTGATGCAAGTATTACCACATTCTTGTAAGTGTCTTCGCGTTTAAACAGTACATTTTAAGATATTCCATACATTTACTCAATTCATTCTGAGTTTTCTGGTCTTTTAGGTCTCTGACTCTTCCTGTCAAACTTGCCAGCTCTATGTATTCTATCAGTTTGCTTCTCCACTCATCCACCGATGGGACCTCTGTTGACTTCCATTTCTGTGCCAGTAACATTCTGGCTGCTGTGGTGGCGTATAGGAATATTTTTACATCCTCTTTTTTATTTCATTTCCTATTAAACTCAACAAGAGTAACTCGGGTTTCTTTGGGAATGTGTATTTTAACATTTTTTTAAAACTCATTATAAATTGCCTCCCAAAAAGGAAGTGGGCAAAATCTGGTTGTTTGGATATCTGAATCAGCCGTTTGTGTAGTGAGGTTTGGATATAATTCTTTATGTGTGGATGCCTGAGATTTCGGATAACAAGTGTTCTGTGTGTATTCATTCATTTACTTATGAAATATTCTATACCACCAGCTCATACAAAATTACATGGTAGTGTTGCATATTGTACTGTATGTACACATACATATATACAATAAAGTATAACAATAGTACAAAATGATCAAAATCATTTGGTTAAAAAACAACATATCGGATGCACCTAAAACAGTTGCTGCTTGTAGTGGGCTTTTGGAAGAAAGACAGTTGTGGTTGAAGTTGTTTTGGTGTATGCTTTTGTTAGTCAGGCTCTCCACTTCACACTTTCTTTTTCTCACCCATTATGTGTGAGAGAGAAATGGCTTGGCTGATGCCTTATCACACCAGCAATATGCACTTTTTCCAGAATTGGCCCCTTCAGCCAGGACTCCCCCAGAATGTTAGTTTCACTTGTTGAAAAGGCCACTGCACTGCCGCTCTCTGCCAGTGTAAGATCCAGTTATACAAGAGCAGGTAGGGAATTCAATGGGTTTCAGTCTAGCAAAGGTTACCAATCTCAGTGGCCTGTCCAGGTGGGTCAACTACAGGAATTTTGTGTGATTCTCCATCTACTTGTCCATTAAAGTAAGTTGTAAGGGTTGGGTTGGACAGGGAACTAAAATTAATGGTGTCACTGATAGTGCTGGGGATTTTTGGATCAGAATCAGTACCTCCTAGTTACTGATACATGATACCTCATATCTTCTTAGATCTTACTTGACATACAACATTTAGCCAAATGTTTACCATTCTCAATTTAAAGCAGTGTTTTCCTTTGCTGTTGAAGCGACTTCCTACTGAGCTTTTAGGATGGAAGAGTTGTTACCATCCTCTAGATTTGATTACAGTGGTAGCTCTGGTTGCAGTCCGCTTCTGGGTTTGCCAGGTTCGCAAGCTAAAAAGACGCAACCTGAAGCGGACACAACATGAGGCATGACTGTATTCTAGACACCCTTTGCAGCTCCAGAATGTTCAGCTTAGTAGGGGCACAGTAGAATTAAGGCTTCACCATTCTAAGAGTGGCAGCCTATTCACATTTATCTTGGTCTAAGCCATGGATAGGCAAACTAAGGCCCGGGGGCCGGATCCGGCCCAATCGCCTTCTAAATCTGGCCCGCAGACAGTCCAGGAATCAGTGTGTTTTTACATGACTAGAATGTGTCCTTTTTATTGAAAATGCATCTCTGGGTTATTTGTGGGGCATAGGAATTCGTTCTTTCTTCCTTTTTTCAAAAAATAGTCTGCCCCCCCCCCCGGTCTGAGGGACAGTGGGCCTACCCCCTACTGAAAAAGTTTGCTGACACCTGGTGTAAGCCCTTTTGAATTCAATGCAACTTACTTCTGAGTGGACATGCATAGGATTTCATTGTTCAAGTCTTTTGAATGAAAGGTGGGATATTTATTTAAAAAATACAGACAGAAAGAACCCCATGTGTTGCCTCTGCTTCCACTCCCTAACAAAATTGGCCAAATAGGCAAGTTTGTGTAATGCTTTGAATTAATCGGAAATAGTGCTTTAAATTGCTCATTTGGCAAAAGTATGCATGGTGGTTTTAAAAGTATTAAGTGCTAGATTCTTATTCCCTTTGTTTGAGCAGCTGCACCCTGCAAATAAGAGTTATATTGATTTTCTCTAAAAACCCTATAACATTTGTTTTGAAAATAATATTGAAGATCATAAATATCCACAGTTTACAAATATTTGCATTCTATAATTGCTTTTGCACAGTCTGGAAAAAGTTAAATTGCACATTTTCTTCTCTTTCCCTCCCTCTTCAGCAAAGAGAAGCAGATTTTAAGTGGCCAGCTTTCTTTCCTTTCATGAGGTAACAAGTACTCTTGTCACAATACCCCTGTTTGCAAAATATTCAGTTGTGAATTAAACAACAGATGATCACAAATCACAGGGGAAAGTTCAAGTAAAAAAAAAGCAATAGCAGGGTTTATGATTACAGCATATATGGTATTATTTTGTGTTACAAGGCAGTTGAGGGGAATGTACATTTGTTTCAACTTCGTGCAGCCTTCCTGACTTTCTGCTCAGAGAAGGTTTCAACAAGGTTCACCAAGTGGTGGAGGCTGAGGGGTCTTCAGCACCCCCAAAATTCTGTGGCCCTCTCTGCTTCGTCCTCCCTGCCGATGTTGCCCATCTCCGTGCTCCCCATTCACCACCTCAAGCGCCAGCATTGTGGCGGTGAGCAATCACACGATTGGTAAGGGAAGGATGCAATGTGGGGGACAGGTTGGCGCCCTTGGCTTCAACAGATACCCACTTCCGTATATTCAGAGTACCTAGGTGGCTGACTGCACTGGCCCAATGTTTGTGGTTGCATTTTTCTTTAAGTAAAAAGAATGCCCTGTTCAATTGAAAAAGAGAGAGAGAGAGAGCCATTCCCAATTACTCTGCAGGCAGACTCCCCAGTTTCCCAAGTTCTTTGGAAAAATCTGAGGGAAGATGTAGCATCTTTCCAAAGGCCTTCCAGGAAGCACAGGAAGCACGGGAGGCTATAAAGCACCTGGAGAATGGCAGACACACCTTGGCCCTGAGGTGCCAAGTTGTTAGCCACATCAGGAGAAGGCTAATAGCAGGAGGCCAAGCATGGAGCCTGGCCGTGTGGTGTGGCATGATGGCACTGCACTCGGCTCCTGCCTCACTGCCACAGCTGGCCCTGCGGAGGAAGTGAATGCGGAGGAAGTGAGCTCGGTGGAAGGAACGGATGGGGCTGAGGCGTGATGGGACTTGTAATGCCCGCCTACCCTGCCCTGAAGGTTGGACCAGGAGGCATGGCAGAGGCAGCGACCTGTTGGAAGACAGCACTGCAGCAGGTCCAGGAAGGGGATGAGGAGCTGTCCTTTTGCTGCTGCTCCAGGCGAACTTGCAGACCCCACCCCACCCCCACGGTGAAACGCCCCATGGGCACTCCTGATTGTCCTAGCCACCCTGTCGTGAGAAAGGCACTGACCAAGCAGTGGACAGGCCATGCTCAACATCCTCTGCCCCCTCATCAGACATTGGCTGAAGACACCTAAGCCCTATAGAGTTGGCACCTATTTCTTGGCCACCTCATAACTTAATTGTCAAGCACCCACTCCAAAAATCTGTGTGAAGAAGGCAGAGGTATGTTCTTTCAAGGGGGCAAAGAATATCCCTAATTTGGTAGGTGGGTTCCACAAAAGGCTTATCAAGTTTGATGGAAGGTGAAGTGAAAAAAGATAATTGTCACAGACAGAGCAAATGGCAAGGTTGGAACTATCGTTCCTTTCAATACCTAGTTCTGTTTTCCAGTGGAACATGGCATGAAGGAACATGGTCAGGGGCATCCCAAGAGGTTGGTTGGGTTACCCCTGCCAAGGGTGCTGGCTCGGGTGGGGGGGTTGTGCCTCTCTACTCTGGCTCGGAGTGGCTTGGAGCCCACCCACACATCCCCACACCTGGGCCCCCAGCTTCAGAGGCACTGATACATCCTCTAGTCAAAGGTACAAGGGATGGGGGACATCAATACAATTCCTTTCCAAGGGCGCAAGGAAGCCTAGGTACACCTCTGCATGCAGTGCAGCGATAAAACTGTGAGCACATTTGCAAAGCTAGGCAGGGTCCAGTATGGAACTGTAGAAACTGTTTCAAAATTAGTTTCTCCACCTCCTTTTAATATCTGTTCACAGTTTTAAATTGTTGTTGTAAAGGTAAAGGGACCCCTGATCATTAGGTCCAGTCGCGGACGACTCTGGGGTTGCAGTGCTCATCTCGTTTTATTGGCCGAGGGAGACAGCGTACATGTGGTCATGTGGCCAGCATGACTGAGCCACTTCTGGCGAACCAGAGAAGCACATGGAAACACCGTTTACCTTCCCGCTGGAGCAGTACCTATTTATCTACTTGCACTTTGATGTGCTTTTGGACTGCTAGGTGGGCAGGAGCAGGGACAGAGCAACAGGAGCTCACCCCGTCATGGTGTTTCGAACCACAGCACCACCCGTGTCCCTAAATTGTTGTCTTACAAAAACCATGAATAAAATCTCAATTTGTTTTGGCCTAATTGTGTCTGATGCTCCAAGTGCTTTATTGACTCAACACCCTGCCCAGCACTGAAAACTTGCTTGGGCCAACAAATACATCCAAGAGATAAAAGGGCTCTTTGATGAAGGCAATAAGTGGAAACCATAGCTGCCAAGTTATCCCTTTTTTTAAGGGATTTTCCCTTATGCTGAATAGGCTTCCTCGCGAGAAAAGGGAAAACTTGGCAGCTATGGTGGAAACAAACCAATAGGTGAGGTCCAAACCAGATTTATCTTCTTTGCTCTTTTCTCCTTCTGTGCTTTTTAGCTATACCATACATACTGGTACAACTAAAAACAACTCACATACCTCTCATATTGTGGTAAAGTCAGTCTACTTAAATTTTCCCCTGCACCCAACTCAGATCAAATACTCAGCTGCAAGCAGAAGGCTAGTGCCCCTTTGCTTTGAATGCAAACTGATTGACTTAATTTCCCCCCCCCAAAAAAAAAAAATAAAAAAGGCATGAAGGAAGACCCGTTAGAGAGCCTTTGATGCTAACTTCTTTTTTTCAATCCATAGGCCCAGGTAACACCCCCCACAACCTTTTGTATTGGGCCGCCATCTGTATGGTCTATTACCGTAGTTAGAGAAAAATAATAATAATAAGATTGGTATTACCGTGTTTCTCATATTATAAGACATGTCTTATATTTATTTTTTCCTCAAAAAAACCACTATGGCTTATTTTCAAGGGATGTCTTATTTTTTTCCTCCTCCTCCTGCCGCGGCCGGCATTGCTGCTGCGCCTATCACTATGTCTTATTTTCGGGGTATGGCTTATATTCCTTGAATGCTTAAAAATCCTGCTATGGCTTATTTTATGGGTATGTCTTAAAATATGAGAAACAGGGTACTGCTGATTCTGTATTGATTTATGAACACATTAATTTGCCATTTAGCTCCTAGAATTGACTATTAATAATCCTTGACGTTCAAAAGATAAATTTTATTTTCAATTAAAACACATCTTGCCACACTTTCAAATATCTGATTTCTCCCCATGTGTGTCTATACACTTAAAGCCAAAATGTGCAGTTCTAAACTTTGTGACGGAGGGTGGTAATTTTCCTCTTTATTCCTGCTCACCTTTTGGTTCTTTTCATAATGATACATAGATTAGTAACCATGACGCCAACATAAATTAAATCAAAACACTTAACAAAACAAGGATTAGTAAAATTGAAATAAAGAAGCTTAATGTCACAATACTGAAGATAAGATCAGGCAATAAGTAGACTGATCTCCTACATAAAACTTTTAAACATCATATTCTCTCCTGTTGGTGGGTGGTTTGTCTGCTTTTGTGAGTGGAATTCACCCTGTTTTTAAGGGAATGGGGTAACATCCTAGATCCATATTTGTCACCGAAGGTACAGGTTGCCTCCACGGCAGAAAGTAGCTTTTGCTAGGGTTGTGCAATCCTGGATCCAAATGGGCCAGTTCTGGTTGAGGCAGGATTCAGCTGGAGCAGGTTGAGGCAGCCCCAGATAGCCCCAGATCTGTTCATGTCCACCTGGAGAGATCCAGGGCTGTCAAAGTGTTTGCGTGGTGAGAAAACACAGGCAAACTGTCTCTACTACCTACCACATGTTTAGCCAGAGGTTTAAATTATAAATAAGCATAAAGTTGGGGAGGGAAAGGAAACACAGGAAGACAACCTATGTCCCCTCCTCCTCTATCCTTCCAACCACACGCTTAATCAGGGTTTAAAATGCGAGCACTCCAATTGGAGAACAGCCTTTACCAAAGGTGTCATGGACTTTGAAGATGCTCGAACTCAGGAGAAAAGGGAGAAATGTGTTAAGAGGAAGGCACATTTGGCAAACCCTCACCATGATCAGCTCCTGCCCAAATACCTATGTCCCCATTGTGGAAGGATGTGCGGATCCAGTATTGGCCTCCACGGTCACTTATGGACTCCCTGTTAAAAACGTGTTTATGGAAGACAATCTTACTCAGTTACGAGAGAAAAGAAGGAGGAGAAGGGGGGGGCGGATACCTACTACAGGAACCACACTCCCTGGTGAGATCCAGTAAGGAAAGCCACAAACCACTTCCCTCTCAAAGAAATGGGAGAAATTTATCCCCATACAAAGTAGAAAAATAAAAAAAATAAGCAACCCTTCTATTTTTTGTTAAGGGGGGAGGGGATGTATTTTTTTGGAAAACCTGGAATTTTGCCTAGCCTCCATTCCTCCAAGAGTGAGGTGCTGAATACAAGTTATGGGACATCTTCCACCTATATGCCCAACTTGTGAGTGTTGAGAAGTTTCTGGCTGGCTGTTATTGGAAACAGAATGTTAGCCCAGTTGGACTTTGTCCCCTTGTCTAGAACAGGCATCCCCAAACTTCGGCCCTCCAGATGTTTTGGACGACAATTCCCATCATCCCTGACCACTGGTCCTGTTAGCTAGGGATCATGGGAGTTGTAGGCGAAAACATCTGGAGGGCCGCAGTTTGGGGATGCCTGGTCTAGAACTTCAGGGTAATTATATTGACATACCTTACTGGTCTGTTGTAAGCATTTGTGAGATAATCAATGTGCAGTGATGTGCTATGGAACATTGAAGATGCAATCCTAAGGGTGAGGGTGGGGAAATGAGATTGCCCCACCTAGTGCCCCAACTATGTATGTATGTATGTATGTGAGCAATTCATCTTCCATTTGGGAAAATAGGAAGTAAATAAAACATGCCAGCTCCAGGTCTGACATTTTAACTCTGGTTTGGGGGGGGGATGGGGGTGTTGGGGGACAGTGATAGGTGCCTCCTTCTGAACCATTCCTTTTCAGCTCTACTGATGTTGGAACTCTGATGTGGTAGGGACAGGGACACAGGAATTTCCACAGCAGTAAGGCAGGAACGACTTACAAGATCTTTGAGAGATTGATGCCTGTCATGTCCTCTGGAAAGGAATAACTTCTCGGGGACCATGGAATTGCAGTACCCAAGTGGGAAAAACAAACACCATACCACTCATTGTTAATCTTGTACATGATTTTCTTCCATGCATTACTGGGAAGCAGATATCACAGGGATTCAGCATCATTTTCCAGCTCTGGAAAATAGTACTCCTCACCAAGAAAATAAAATGTGAAGGATATTACCCTACCCAATTAAAAAACGAGAAGAATATAAGTGAAGTAGATTACTACCGTCAATTAGATATAATTAAATTCAAGTCTGTAATTAAAATCACATCAGGTAGAAATCACCTTCATTAGCAGCTAGTTTTACATAAACACTGTTTTCAGACATTACCAGCCTGCAAACACATGGCTTCAGGAACAGACTAAATTGCAAATCTACAGGTGAATGCTGGCAACTATTTATGGTGTGGTAACTAAAACCAGAGCATGCATGTAACTACTTGGTGATGCTCCTTTTCTGCATTGTCCTGCCAAGTGGGGCAAGGAAACCTATCACACTTCTGCACCCCTGAAGCAGCAGACTGGTAACATCCTACTACTCAATACTTTGCAGGATAACATGCAATGCAGATGATCAATTTAACAAGGGTGTAATCATGGGTGTAGCCAGGATTTTTGTTAGGGGATCCGCCAAAGTTGCATAGCTGCCAAGTTTTCCCTTTTCTCGCGAGGAAGCCTATTCAGCATAAGGGAAAATCCCTTAAAAAAAGGGATAACTTGGCAGCTATGCAAAGTTGTTGAGCTGTTTTTAGGAGATGTCCTATAGCTGTTGAGCTTTTTCTTCCCAGTTGGGATTCAGGCCTCATCATGGGACTGAAACTGCCTTGGTCGCACTGGTTGATGATCTCCAGCGGGCTAGGGACAAAGGTGAGAGCTGTTTCCTAGTTCTGCTGGATCTCTCACAAAATCTTACAGCTGAAGCAAGTTTAAAATACCCTAGACTGTACATCAACACAACGATTTTTTTAAAAAATCAAGGTTGGCAAAACGTGTTGTGCGTACATATGTTTTAGTGAGAGTTGTGAATCTGCACATATCTGTTGCTTGGGTTTTCTCCCAGGAGCTCAAGTCTCTGTACATAATCATCTGCATTCCCTTTTGATATTCACAACAGCCCTGTGAGGTGGGCTCAGCTGAGAGTCAGTTCAGAAACCAACCTTGTGAAGCTGGACATACTTAGAATATTATTTGCTTGTTATGTATATCTGGGGCACAGCTCAGTGGTGGAACACATCCTTTTCAGGCAGAAGACCCCAAATTCAATTCTGAGGATTATGTTATGAGGATCTCCTCAAATACAAGACATATGGTTGGTGAGATATGTTTGGCTTGTGCAGACTTACTCAAATTGGACATGTTTCTTGCATAATTCACGACACTGGGTTGTGCAACCACAGAGTTTAATAATGCTTAACATTTCACCTACAGGGACCAAGCTTGAACATATTTTACTATCACTAATTCCTTTTCTTTTTAGAAAGGAAATCCTCTGTGGCTTTACTTAGTTTTAACATTTGAAAAAAATGCCAAAAACATTTCATGTGTTTAAAGTCTATTCTGTTATTGTTGTTCTTAATAATATAATATTTGCTTTTAAAAAAAATTCTCAGTTACATCTGCATGAATTTTAAATATGCATTTGAACTGGAGATAGCTGTTTTCAGTTACTTGATTGCCATCAGCATGGAACTTTGGGCCACTATTAAATTTGCTTTTGCTTTTGTTCCAGATTTTGCACACTATTATTGAGGAAGAAACGATATTAATGTTTGGGCAGAATCCAATGGAGATCCTTTGGGGGAAAGTATCAATTTATGTCTGGTTTGTTTAGAAAACAAATGCAGAAAAGTACTACTTTGCATTAAGGTTTTCATCTATACCTAAGCATTATGAGTAAACATGGGGAGGGGGTTATTCTTGTAAGGCAAATATGGAAACAGGAGACTTTATAGTTGGAGAAATGGCTGGGGTTACTTTGTTTCCCTTCTTCTTTTTAAAGCTATCATTATCGGAAGGGGTTAAATTGAGAATGGCAAACAACTCCTCCATCTCTTGAGCATTCCTATTGTGTCAATGCAGGTTCCTATCATTCCAAAAATGATAGAGGACATTTAATTGTTTGGTTACTGAATCTGATAGGGAGTTAGTGAACTCAGACCTATGGCCGTCTTGACATACCTTCAAACCTTCACAAATTTCATTCTGTTGCCTCAGGAAACATGAATTTGAGAATTAGATAACCATTAGCTAAGATTAGATTTTGGGTTGAACCCAGACTGCTAATTATTTCAAAAGTAAAGGTCGCACTGGCGGAACCAAAGGGCCAATTACTAAGGTAACATATAAGGGGCAAAATACACAAATGTTGTTATCTTGTTCTATCTATGGCTGCATAGATGTAGTCTCTGCTGTAGTCCAAATTAAAATACACACAAGCAGATCCTGTAAAAGCCCTCTCATGAGAAAAGCTTGTTTTTCTGTGAATTCAGAGAATTTAATTAGAAAGATAAATGCTTTAAATTTTCTATTGTGCTAGCTTTTCAAGAAAGCCTGGAGTTCTATGGTATTACAACAATTAATGTGTCCATATTTCCAATTCATTCACCTGGCTTTTTTCACAAGGCTGTTATCTCCTGTTTCTTATATGTGTTTTTTTTTGTGTATATATATATATATATATATATATAGAGAGAGAGAGAGAGAGAGAGAGAAATATAGAAATATAGATATAGGGAGAGTCATATTTATATATTAAAGTTCCTGTTAATTTAATACTTTATGACAAATGAGTATTTTAAAACTTATTTTATCTTAATGAATACATTCCTAAATGCATATTAAATGCATGTGATCCTAAAATACACATTTAAAAGACTTTTTAAAAGCCAAAAACTGCATCACAACTGTGAGGGACAGGGGATATCGTGAAGTCCCTCCCCTCCTGAGTTCCAGCCCATCCCCGAGCGCAGGGGAAAGCAGGGAGAGTTCTGACGCAAGTGGGGAAGCAGGAAGTGGTGTCCGAGGCTCAGGCAGGGTAGAGGAGCCATCGTCCCAGGTGGGACAGGAAGGGGAAAGCAAGGGGGGCAGACCTATCCCCCCAACTCCGGAATTGCGCAGAAAACGTAGGGGGAAGAGGCTGGGTCTCCCCAAGTTGTTATGTTGGAGAAAAACGCGCCAAACGCCATTCAGAGGTTCTGACTCAAGCGGATAAGATGTGTCTCTGTAAATAGTATTGCCTTTAGCACTGTAAATACACAGCACCAATAAAAAGATAAAATGCAGAGCAGTGTGGAGTTGTTACTCTGAAGTAGCCCACCCAGGCCACTGTGACAACAACATTTGGAGTACTGCAAAATTCAAAGAAAAATTATGTTTCAATCTCCACATTTACCAGGAGCTGCAGTTCTGATCAGTTTGCAGTGGAATTCACAGAAATTTAATTCTGAGCAACACAGGAAAGAAGCTGTAAACTATTCCCTCCAAGATCAACACACAGAGAGTAGAATACCAGCAGATTTAGGGGAAAGGAGGAGGAGGTGAAATAGTCAGGAAAGGACTTGGGCATCCCACTTATACTGAAGGCAAGTGAACTGTTTTGCACAAGATTGCTACCATCAAAATATAGAATGCATTTTTCTGTCATGTGATGAGGTTCCCTCACTAAAGATTTTGGCATGGTCCATGAATAAATCAGAGCTTCTTGGCTGTCACCTATCATCAGTTGTTTGCAAAATACTTTGCAGTTGTGATTTACTTTGATTTTTTGAGAGTGGAGAAAAGGAAATATTAACATACAGTGGTACCTTGGTTTCTGAACACAATTGGTTCCGTAAGTCTGTTCATAAACTGAAGCGTTCATAAACTGAAGCTAACTTTCCCATTGAAAGTAATGGAAAGTGGATTAATCCGTTCCAGACGGGTCCGCAGAGTACTCAACCTGAAGCGTACTTAACCCGAAGCATGGGTGTAATTGGTTCCAGAAGTCTATTCATAAACTGAAGCGTTCATAAACTGAAGTGAACTTTCCCATTGAAAATAATGGAAAGTGAATTAATCCGTTCCAGATGGGTCCGCGGTGTTCGTAAACCGAAAATTCATAATCTGAGGTGTTCATAAACCGAGGTTCCATTGTGCATCTTCACAAGAGCTGTACAGCAGTGGAACAGACCCCTTCAGAGGTTTTTAAGCAAAGGTTGGAAGGCCATCTATAATGGATGCTTTAGTTGAGATTCTTGCATTGTGGGGGGTTGGACTAGATGGGCCTCGGGGTCCCTTTCAGCTCTACAGTTCTATGATTCTATGATTCTGCACATGGACAGGATGGATTGTAAGCTACAGCATCATATTACAGGGTGAAAGATAACACAAAGTTATAAAAACAAAGTTGGAATGTCTTGCAACATTCTGCAAATTCACTTTCAAGTACTAATGGCACAGTCAGAAGTACGTTAACACCAGAGTCCTATTGAGCTACTTGTACCTTTTCACAGATAATATAAACGTAGATGTGAAGTGGATGTTAGAAGAGCACAGTGAAGTGAGGACCTTAACAATAAGGTAAGAACAAATGCTTTAACAAAGTGATTCAGACACCCATTCAACTGAATGCCGGAATAAGCACCAGATTTCATATGTGAATTGGCTGTGCTAAAAATGCATATTCTTTCATTGGCCGGCAGCCAAAGTTTCTGATAAAAAATTCATGCCTAATACATAACCATGCTTTCTAACCTCATTGAACAGAGGAATAATTTATAAGGGACATCATTCAGGGGCATCAGTTACTGAATAGTCAAGGCTAAATGAATCATTTCATGTAAAATTCGGGGGGGGGGGGAATAATGTATATCTAACATTTATAGCTAAACTTGTTGCCTAAACAATTGATATAAAAACCTTGAAATTTGCAAACGATCGTTAGGCTTTTGTATAGGATGTTAATAAAGCTGTTTTCAAGCACTTTGTGAATAAGTACACATAGGATAGCTGCTCTACTCAAAATAGTGACTTCTGTCATAAAACATTGTGCAGTAAGTATCCTGAGAATCCAGGCAGTATGTCTTGGATTCATTACATGAATCTTTGGATCAAGACATTTAAACTATTATATCCACCAAAGTAAAAATAAAAAAATTCCTTCAGTAGCACCTTAAAGACCAACTAAGTTTTTATTTTGGTATGAGCTTTCGTGTGCATGCACACTTCTTCAGATACAGTGAAATGGAAGTTTCCAGGCACTTATGTAGAGAAGGGGTGGGGAGGGGTGGGGATGGGGAGGGGGGATCACTCAGAAGGGTGGTGGAAATGGGTGATTGACTGACTGATAGCTGTTGATGACCGCAAACGACTGCAAATGGTTTTGCATGAAAAAGCAAGGGTTGAGATGGCTGAAGATCGCTTATCATGTATAATGAGGTAAGAACCCGATATCTGTAACCATATCCACCAAAGTCTATCTAAGGGAACTTTTCTGGGCACATTTGCAGACTCTTGCTTAGGTAATATAACAGGAAGTTCAAGGGAGGTTCAGAAGACTTATTAAAGGACTGGTGTGATTTCTCACAGGCGTTCTAGACCTCCTACCAGAAGTCCACAGAGAACAATACAGCGCTTACTCAGAGTGTGCTGTGGGCATCATCTACCCCATACAACCAACATTGCACTTCCTATTGAGAGTCTGTGGATCAAGCAGGCAAGCCTGAAGGTGCTACTAAATGTCATGTAAAGTGAAACTGCAAGGCTACTGCTTAGAAAACACACCCAAGGAATTCTGAGTCTAACCTGGCAGCCATATTGTCAGTCCAGGTCACAAAGTGTTCATGCCAAACCCGTGTGGCCAGAGTTGTTCTTGAGCCTAGAAACACCTGAGGACCCAGGAGATGGTTCAACCTGTAGCTTTAGGAACAGCACACACAAGGCCCATCAAGTGTTTTTAATTTGTAAATGTGGAGATAACATGGTCACCACACGCCAGCACCCTGTATGATCAGGGTCTCAAACACAGGGAGAATTAGAAATCAAAATGGAGGGGGCATGTACTTGTCATTTTATTTTTATTTTCCCATAATGGTGACTGGGGAAGGCACACAGTGGGTTTGACTTTGAATCCAGAGGGACACACACACACACACCGGCCATGTGATTAGGACAGAAAAAAGCAGAAAAAATGAGGTGAGGTCCAAACCAAATTTTGTGGTTGATGTACACCCTTTTTTTAAAAAAAATTAATTTTTATTCACTTTTCTTTTTCTATCATTACACACATCTCATATCAATAACATTTATGTTACATCCCATCTCCCCTCCCCCTCCTGGGCTTCCACTTCTGGTTTGTTTCCCTCTTGTTACATATGCTGTTTCTTAGAGTCTACTACAGGTGTCAGCAAACTTTTTCAGCAGGGGGCCAGTCCACTGTCCCTCAGATCTTGTGGGGGGCCGGACTATATTTTGAAGGGAAAAAATGAATGAATTCCTATGCTCCACAAATAACCCAGAGATGCATTTTAAATAAAAGCACACATTCAACTCATGTACAAACACCAGGCAGGCCCCACAAATAACCCATAGATGCATTTTAAATAAAAGGACACATTCTACTCATGTAAAAACACGCTGATTCCCGGACCTGTCCGCAGGCTGGATTTAGAAGGCGATTGGGCTGCATCCGGCCCCCGGGCCTTAGTTTGGGGACCCCTGGTCTACTATAACATTTCTTATATTGTTTTAAATGTTCTTTGTTAATAAAGATGGGGATGTTTATTTAAATCCTGCCATCAAGTCAATATTCTTCCTTTGTTTCTGCAAGTATGTTATAAATGGTTCCCACTCTTTTTCAAAGTCACTGTTGTCTTTTTCTCGAAGTCTGTCCGTCAATTTTGCCAGTTCTGCATAGTTCATCAATTTCTCTTGCTATTGTTCTTTAGTTGGAATTTCTCCAGTCTTCCACTTTTGTGCTATCAAAATTCTCGCCGCCATAGTAGCATACATAAATAGTGTCCTTTTCTCTTTTGGCAAATCTTGACCTAAAATACCTAACAGGAAGGCTTCTGGTTGTTTAACAAATGTTATTTTCAACATTTTCTTCAATTCATTATACAGTGGTACCTCGCAAGACGAGTGCCTTGCGCAACGGAAAACTTGCAAGATGACAGTGTTTTGCGTTGCGCAAGGCGTCTCGCAAAACGAAGTTTTATATGGCCATGCTTCACAAGACAAAGTAGCCTCGCAACCCTGCGCTCCAGAGGCTGCGCACGAACGGGAGAGCGAGCGCGTAGATGGCAGGCAGGCAGGCTGTCTGGTTATGCCTGAGGGTCCAGCTGCTGGGGAAGGAGGGAGGGAGCCTCTCCCTGGCCGCCCTCCTGCTTCCCCCTCCCCACCCGCACAGCCACCTGGGCCTGGCCTGGGCTTGGGCCGAGAGGCGGAGGTGCTCGGCAGAGCCTTAAAATTTTCTGGAACGGCTGTGGTGCATGGGGGAAATGTGGCTGCTCCTGGGCTCAGCGGGTGAGTTGGCGCAGGACACACACCCACAGAAAGGGGGAAATGGGGGGGCGGGAAAGAGCTCTGGCTCCCGAGGCTGGAGGGCGAGCTGGGGAAAAGGGAAGCGAGCACGCCGCGGGGACAGACCTGCTCCTGGGCTTGGTGGGTGAGTCGGCGCCGGACGCGCACCCACAGAAAGGGGGAAATGGGGGGCGGGAAAGAGCTCCGACTCCCAGGGCTGGACGGTGAGCTGGGGGAGGGGAAGTGAGCGCGCCGCGGAGACGGACCTGCAGGAACCCTCGAGGGCAGCGGCACCTCACGCACCCCTCGTGTTCTTATGACCCCATCAGGCTGAGGGTTGACTTTGTTCTGACTTTTTTTGCCCATAGGAATGCATCCATTAAATTTCAATGCATTCCTATGGGAAACTGCGCTTCGCATGACGAAATTTTCGTAAGACGAAATGACTTGTGGAACAAATTAATTTCGTCTTGCGAGGTACCACTGTATATCATTTCCCAATACAGTTTTAAGTTTTTACATTCCCACCACATATGATAAAAGGTACCTTTCAGCCTCACACCTCCAACACTCTCTCTTTTCATTTTTATAGATGTGCACCCTTTATCCCCTCCATTGGTTTCCCTAAAGACTAAAAGGGTGTGTGTGAGAGGGAGAGGGGGAGAGGGGGAGAGAGAGACTCATTCTAAACAGGCAGGGGAGGATTTCCCACCACCTTCCCACCCATCCAGAAGCGCTGCCTCCAAAACACCTTCAAAATCTTCTCCTGCCCCAAATGCAACTCACCAGGGAGACATCCTGCCTTTCCTCTACCTTGAAATCATGCAAAGGCCAAAGGAATGAAAGGGAACTAGAAGTAGGGGAGCTTTCCCTGACCTCACATGAGAGCCAGGCAACAGCTGATCTGCCCCGTCCCAGCATGCACCATAGAGAAAGGAAAAGGGGTAGAGCGATCCTTGCATGCTCACTTCCTGGCTCTGCCTGCAAAGCAAGTCTTTGTTCAGATAGGAGGTGCGTCCATAGATATAGGAAAAAGGAAAGAGTGATACTTGTGTGCACACTGCTTGGTTCTGTTTGCAAAACCCCGGACATTTTGCCTATTTTTTTAAAAAAATCCCCCCAGATGGTGATTTTGCCCTTGGAATCCCGGCCATGTCCGGGGGAACCTCTAGTGCTAGACTGCATTCATAATTGGAGCTGTCCATGTGCAGTAAAAGTTTAAAGTTCCACTGATTGTAAATGAGGTGCCCCATAACAGATTGGCTTAATCATGCCAAGCGGCAAAACTATTTTGAGGATATGGCAACAGAAAATACTGTTATTTATTTGTAAAACATGTAGGTATTTACCGATGATGTAAACAGGTGATGCATGACACGTAACAACTTTGCTCCCATTAAGAGTGTTTTTAATTATGTGATTTCAGTGGCGCTAAGTATTTATTCATATTTAATTGAGAATTTGTCCAGTGGCAAAAGGCCTGAAACTATGCTGTGTGCGTATAAAAGCATGGCAAAACAGTGTTTTCAGTTCTGGCAGAAATTCAAGGCCAAGCATCTGCCACTGTAGTTTTCCAAAATTGGAAGTGGCATGTGTAACCTTCAAATCTTCACATTCATTTTGTTGTTGTTGGCTCATTCTATTAGAAACTCTGCATGGGGTAGGTGGCTACAATCATTGCCACTTGTTATAATAGGTGTTTGGGGAAATTAACATAAACTCTTTTTAATGGAAATTTAAATACCATTTGTATCTCACTGTCTCTGCTACAGCACGTTTTATAGGGTATGTTATGCTTTGACTTCTGAATTAGGTGTTGCCTGCAAAATAAATAAATAAACAGTGGGACATGGGTTCTGGCATCCAATGGAAAGCTCTTACGGTCGTACCTCTACTCTTTCCCCAAAATTTAAATCTGCTACTCAGAAGTTTGAACCTAGAGAGACTTCTCACGTTTTCAGTCTGAAAATGCACCCTTAGTTTAATATGACATCCAGGTTCTGTGCCATGACTGGCTGTTGAGTTAGTTGGAATACTATCTTCCAGTGACAGCCATAGATAGATTAGAGTGGGAGTGTTTTTTACTGTTGCAGTTTGTGTCTGAATCCATTTTGCATTACTTTCTATGGGAAAGTGTGCCTTGGTTTTGGAACAGACTTCCGGAACAGATTAAGTTTGAGAACCAGGGTACCACTGTATACCTGGCAAATAAATTTGGATGTGCTCACCTTTACAAGGTGAGACGAGCTCAGGATGTCTTCCCTGAATGCCTTTAGGACACATTTTGAGATGAAGCTGGTATCAGGCTTGTACCAAGGTCAAGCAAGGTTCATGATGGAGAATCTCATGTCATATTTAAATTATGTCAACCTTTTTACTTATGCTATGATCTACAGAGATAAACAATAGAAATGAGTTCAAATTCACATGTGTTTACAGTACTTATGTCACCTCCTTTGCAGATATGCCACCAGAAGTCAGGTCAATTTTTTGATCAAGCTAGGGCTGCCATATGTTCAGACATTACCAGGATTTCAAAGGCGGAATTGACATCGGGGGGGGGGGTGTATTTCTGAAAGGTGGTGCTTTGTCCTGGATCTTAGGCAAGCTCAACAACTTTCAGGGTGTCCTGGCTTTTACTTTTTGAAATATGGCAACCCTAGATCAAGCATAACTTTCTGGCTAAGTTTTGACCCATTATATATCTAAAACTCCACTCACCCCCCCCCTTGCATTGTTCGCATGTAAGGTGTCTGTATACACAGTATTCAGTCATTACAAGAGTACCACTATACAGTACAGCCTAAATCCACTATGCTGGCATAAAATTTGCTTCTTGGGCACAAGGGGCTTTAATAGCAATCTCTTCATCAAGTTGCTCAGCTCAAGGATAGGAATTGGGCTGTTTGGGATCCTGCTTTTGGATAAGATGAGATACAGGAGACTGGCTGAGATGTTCTTGTCTGCTGTTCAAAGCTCATCACTCTGGCTCATTATACTTGTCTATTAAAGGGATAAAATTAAGTATACGATTACAATTTTTATTGCAGAAATTGTCCACTACAGTTATTCTTCTGTTATTCTACAGAGATTCAAAGGACACACCTTTAAGCATTAAATGGCATAGTGTGTGAGAGCATTTAAACTTTGCTTTCTTCTTTGGCAAGGAAGGGGAATCTATAAACAGCAGGGGAATCTATGAGGCAGGGAAGTTTGCTTGTAGGAGACTCATGTACAAGAAGCTTGCTGGAAATGACATGGGGGAAGGGTGGAGTGACAGCCTCCAGGCAGACATTGCTGGTCGTTAAAGCATACTTCATTTGTGAACAGTATGCCCTTGAAGCCAACCAAGGGTCACTAGCCAACTGTACAGCTCAGATTTCCAGATTTCTACCTCTTCCACTGGCTAAGTTACATTTCTTTCCAGTCCTGAAGAAGATGCAATAGCCACCAGGGGTGCCATCTAGCTTCCCTCCCCCTATTTTCAACATTCTATGGCAACGTGCGCATGGCGTGCGCGCACCACATGTGGCATGCTCACATCACATGTGCAAGTCATGTGGCGTGCATGTGCCATGTCACATGGCATGTGTGAGTGATGTAAGCATGTTGTGTGGCATGCGTGATGTCAGCATTTCACGTGGCAGGCCATGTGGCAGGTGTGCATGGCATGCACATGTTGTGCAGCATCAGCCCCCTCAATTGCGGGGGCAAACCAGCACAGCTTGTAGCCTTCAACATGTCTAGTGTGCATTTAAGCAAGCATTTTCTAGCCTTCAACTTACACCTTTAAGCATCAGCAGTACAAAATCCTAAGCGTAACTGTTTTTTTGCCATCCTTTCAGAGCAAAGTTATCTGGCATTCAAAAATGATTCCTTGTTCCATGACTGTCATTCTCTCTTTTTGTGATTGTTCCCCCTTCTAGTGCATGTGTCTCGTTTCACATTTATCTGAGGAAGCATCTGTTCTTCTTGAGAGACTTCTATCATAGCTTTGCAAAACCACAGTTCTCACAAGAAGAAAGTAGGGAATCCTTGCACTGAACGATCTTTTGGGTGCCTTCGGAGCAGAAAGGAAAGGAAGTGCTGTTCTGTACTGATATCCAACTAAGCGAAGGTTCACCCGCTCAGCTATATCACTTGCATTCCTCAGTACAGGATTTGATCAGCAGGGGAGCTGCTACTGCTGCTGGGTCTTCCCTACCTGGCATTGACTTATGACAGGGCCTTTTGGGTGAGGTGTTACTGGCCCCATCATTCTTAACATTCCTATTCATCTAGCCATGTGTTGCTTGAAAGATATTGTTCCTGGCAATCTTGAAATTATTCTCTCTGAGGATATGTGACTGTTTGCTTGGGGTTTTTTGCTCCATTGTTTGCAAACTTAGGCTTCTTGAGAGTAAAGGTGGGATAGGAACTTCATAAATAGCTAAATAAAATGTAATTGTTGCACCTGTAAGGACTGGCAGCTGAATGTGTGAGCTGTCTCACTTGAATAGAAGAATGAACGACTGCTGTGAAAGGAATAGAAAACAAAACTGAAACTTTGATAACATCTTTACAAAAATTCTACAGTGCAACGGCACTTGGACTATTGGGTACAGTTCTGGCTGCTTCACCTCAAAAAAGAAGATTGTAGAACTGGAAAAGGTACAGACATGGCAACCAAAATGATCAAGGGCCCAGAGCGGTTCTTTTCCAAGGAAACTTCCGATGTTTGTGGCTTTTTATCTCAGAAAAATGGCAAGCAAAGTGGTGGTGAGCAGGGGGGGGGGTGACTATGATAGAGAAAATTATTACCATGTGGAGAAAGTGGCGAGGGATAAGCTTTTGTCCCTCTTTCATATAATTATGCTGAATGGTGGGAGCAGGTAAAGGAAATTGCTTCTTCATATTAAACCTGTGAGATTGGCTGCCATAAGATGTAGAATAGAATAGAATAGAAAAGAATAGAATAGATACTTTATTGTCATTGTACATAATACAATGAAATTGAATGCCATCCCATAAAAAACACACATACAAAAACACAATTACTGTACAGCCACACACACACACACACATACATACATACATACACACACACTCATCACAACTCCCCGGGATCATATTACTTAGTTACAGCATTTAAGATGGTTATAGCTGTTGGATAGAAACTGTTTTTTAATCTATTCATTTTTGATCTAATTCAGGGATAGGAAACTTGGGATAAGGCCCGTGGACCAGATGCGGCTCAATTGCCTTCTCAATCCGGCCTGCGGACAGTCCAGGAATCAGCATGTTTTTACATGAGTAGAATGTGTCCTTTTATTTAAAGTGCATCTCTGGGTTATTTGTGGGGCACAGGAATTCGTTCATTTCCCCCCCCCATTATATATATATATATATATATATATATATATATATATATATATATATATATATATATATATAGTTCGGCCCACCACATGGTCTGAGGGATGGTGGACCGGCCCACGGCTGAAAAAGGTTGCTGACCCCTGATCTCTTACACGAAGGTAGCAGTGCAAAAAGACTATATCCAGGATGAGATGAATCCTGTAAAATATTTTTTGCTTTTTTAAGGCAACGGGAGTTGTATAGTTCATCCAGAGATGGGAGAGGATGACAAATAATCTTTTGGGCTGTGGTTATGACCTTCTAAAGCACTTTCCTATCCATGACTGTGCAGCTGGAAAACCAAGCACAGATACAGTATGTAAGAATGCTCTCTATGGAGCCTCGGTAGAAGAACACCAGCAGTCTCTCACTCAACTTGTTCTTTTTTAAAAGTCTGAGGAAATATATTCTCTGCTGGGCCTTCTTCACCAGAACAGTGGTATTCGCACTCCAGGTCATACTCTGATCGATGGTAACACCCAAAAACCTAAATACAGCCACCCTCTCCACCCGGAGATCCACCTACCAGGATTGCTTCAAAAGAGCTCTGTGAGGACAGAATGCTCAACAAGATGATGATGATAAATTCATTATACCCTGCCCATCTGACTGGGTTGTCCCAGCCACTCTTGGAAGCTTCCAACACAAATACAGCATAAAGCATTAAAAGCTTCCTGGTCAAAATTGGTCTTTCGCCTGATCCAGCAGGGCTTTCCTTATGTACTTATGACAATAGACAAATTCATAGAGGATAAGGCATTCCAGGGCTAATAGTCATGGTGACTGTATAGTATTTCCAAGACCAGTAGCCTAGTGCCTGAGCAACATTAGCAGGAAAGAGTGCTATTGCGCCCATATTCTACTTGTGGGTTTCTCACACGCATATGTTTAGTCATTATGACAACAATGGCCAGATGGTCTGGGCAGCCTCTCGTCTGATCCAGAAGGATTCTTCTTGTGTTCTTATTATATTCTATCTTTTGGCCATAGCAGAAGCGATACTTTTATATACTGAACCTCCAGTTATTAAATGACATAACTGGTAGCTGAAAGTCTGAAAAATAGTGTACCTTGGGTGACAACAAAAAGTCAGGCCATGCAAAAAGAGCAGTTGCTGTGGCCTGATGCCTTATTGTGCCAAGAATCATGAAGCTAACTTTTTAAAATATGGGAGGAATGCTGTGCTGACAAAAGTGCTTTGATACCTATAGATGCACAATGCTGCAGGAGACTGGAGTGTGTCAATAGTACACATTTCCTAATTAACACAAACTAGTTGCATTTTTCTTGGGCTACAATGTTCAAAAGACATGTGGGCCTTCCCTCCACCCTACATATCACCTCATGGAGGCTAAAACTGCTCAAAATGTGCTTGATCATGGAGCTAGCAATTATTACGCACAGCTAAAGACTGATGATGTAATTGACCTACAGCAGACCGCATTGTCAGAGTCAGCAAATGTTAATGCTATAATGGCTATTCATATTTTTTCACAGACGTACAGATAGTACATCCCTGCCGCTTAGCTAATTAAAAAAGTAACTATTCAAACTCCCATAGTCTCATAAATGCATTGCAAAAGCATTTGAAAGGCCTCCTCACCAGAGTGCTGAGTAGATCAAGAATGCAGATTAAAGAGACAATATTTTAAAATCTGCCAGTGTTGATTCAAAAGATTGGTATGAATAGAACTAAACACAATGGGAAGCTGTTGCCTGTGCACTCTCCTCTCCTCCAGCAGCGTGCAATATGACAATATATGTGACATGCGGCCATCAGATCATGAATTTCTCCATCCTGGCAAGTGGCAGTGTATTTAATTAACAAAAACAAATACAACAATTTAGGTTTCCAGAAGTGGCTTTTATGCCGTCTGAAAGCTCAAATATAATACAGTAATTAACAGCTAGGGAAACTGAATAAACTGCTATGTGGATGCAGCCTGAGTGAGGCATGGCATAATTTGGCCATATTTCATTCATCTTGTGTTTTTGTCTTCCGGTTCAAGCTGGAAATTGTGTCTGCGCTGATGCAGATGCTGGAAATTGTGCGTGCACGCAGGAGGGATCTCTGCTGGAGTGAACCGGCCCAGGGAAGGTAAACCTTGCCGACTCCTGCATTAGACTAACACGGCTACCTCTCTGGAAATAACTGATCCTTCTGTCTTTTGAGCCACTAGGCACAGGAGCCCGGGGTGGGGGGTGGACTGGTTGGCAAACCCATACATGTGCTTTCTTACTTTCAAGGAATCATACATTCTTCATCTTTTATGATGGGGCGGGTGGGGGGGGGAAGGTTAAATAGTGACCAGGACTTTAAATACAGTAGTGCTGAAATATTCTAGATGTAGAAGTGTTTCCTGTACAACTGGGCCAGAATGACCATTTAAACAATGCTATGGGTGTTTCCTAAGACCTCCCCCACCCACAGATTCCTTTATTGCTAGGCAAAACAGTAGTGTGTTTGTGTGCATTGTGATGCTGGAGGTGTGCTGGAGAGATGTCCCCATCATCATGAGTTCCTTGGCTCCTTCTGTGTGGGGGCTGTTTGTAAGCTGCCATCATTAGCACAGTGGGCTTCATTTTCCATTTTCTGATTAGTGGACCTTTTTTTTGTCTTTTTTGACAGCATGTACCTTCCCCTCCTGGGCTGAGCCCATACTGCTCAGCAACAGTGCTAGTCTCAGCTAATGTGAGTATAGGATTACTCTGCTAATTATGTTGCAAAAGCTAGGGAGCCTCTTTAAGTGCACCAGCTGTTTTCAAACAGAATAAAATCTTGAGTGGTACCACCTAGATGGGAACATTAGTGCAATTAGATCTATAGTACTAAATAATGAGAGATGAAATATGCTAATTCCTTTAACAATGTCAACATGATAGGATCCTGCTGAGTTTGAAAGGAAACTTTTGTTTTCCTGGTTTCTATGAAACAGAACTAATTTCCCAAAGAGCCTTTCGATTGAATAAACAGTTCTTTGCAAGGCGCACATTCATCTCCCAAATAGCATATCCATTGTTGATTAACTGCTGTTACAAATATACATAGTTTACATGGGAAGATTAGATTATGTTATAAATATGAACACAAGTGTAGTTTCCAAGCAGCTTTGCAAAGGATGGTTGTGCACTACAAGCAAGTGCTTGCAATATCTGCAACCTAGTGGAACATATTTTGGCATCTAATATCAAACCCTTATTCATATCCACACACTTTCTACAAGGTAATAAATGGGTGCTATTGCTTTTGAAATAGTCACTTTTAATCTACTAACATTTATAATATTTTCAATATGTGCGATGACACCAAAAAAATTGAGCGAAATCCTATTCTGGGAACATTTGTGACTTCCAAAGTTTGACCATTAGATACTTGTGCATAAATAAAGGAGTTAAACTTCTTGTACTTTACATATCTTTGTGGGTGAGCCTCAATACCATCTCTGAAGCATCTTGTATTTTACAAAGTTCCACTGTATGGTTATTTAAAATGTTGGCCCTGCCTCTTCATAAAATGTCCAATGGCTAATGGCATGTATAAATCAGCAAAACAACAGTAATTCAACAGAGCAGAAGTGCAGATAAAAACGTCGTGACAGCTCAAAAACAAAAATACACGGATGTTAAAGATTTACCCACAGAGCAGCTCCAACACTAAAATGTCAGTAGC
Source organism: Zootoca vivipara (assembly GCF_963506605.1). Taxonomy (NCBI): domain Eukaryota; kingdom Metazoa; phylum Chordata; class Lepidosauria; order Squamata; family Lacertidae; genus Zootoca; species Zootoca vivipara. The sequence goes on along the minus strand of NC_083279.1, from coordinate 4,634,872 downwards.
GTCAATCAAAACATACACAGATTAAAAGCAGCAGCTTATGAACCTTAAACACCTTTTCAAAAATGAGAAGCTTCTGCTATAATGGGAGAACCATTGACCTGACTTTTCTCTGGTACATTTTGGTATGAGCCTCTTTGTGACCCTCACTCTTGTTTATGACATAGAATGCAGCATCAAACTTCCTGACAGAGATCAATAAACCACTGGCAATCCCAAATTTGTAATTATTGGCCTTCCTTTAGGAGCAAGTTTCCTCCAAACACTGTTGCCAGCCCATACGGTATGTAATTGAAATTAGTAAAACAAAGCCTGTTTACTAAGAGTGCAGGAATTTACATCACACATACGCAGCATGGCTCTCCTGGATAGCTCAATCAGTAGAACATGAGACCCATGATCTCAGGGTCAAAGGTTTGAGCCCCACATTGGGCAAAAGACTGCTGCACTGCAGGAGGTTGCACCCCAACTCTAGAATTCTGTGTGGGCAAGACAATAATCTTGCAGCCCATGTAATAGAAAAGTCACAAACTTTAATGTTAGAAGACACGTCCTCTCATTTTCATTTCAGCGCACCCCTCCTTTGTTCTTTCTATTCACATTTATGAGACTGAAATCCTACAAAAGGGATAGATTTTAGTCCACTTAGTCAATACTATCCTGATTATGCCTCAGCATCATTATTACAAGCAGTACCCACCAGACTGAGGTGCTGTGAGGTAAGGAACTTCTATTCCTGAGTTTCCCTCCTGGCTGCCATCCTAAAACTCACAGGAACTGAGCTTATGAATTTCAAGAGAAAGTTTAAGCGTGGAAGTCCCTGATCCTAACCTCCGATGTTGTCTGCACCACACACTTACATTCTCTCTCACACACATTTGCACTTTACCCTACTGTACACACGTATAGAATATCAAAAGCTTCAAGAGCCTTTCCAGGCACAGAATGAGTAAAAGCTTTGCAATCTTTCTCTATTTTCTAGTAATTTTGTAACTCTAATTTTGTAACTTGTAGCTTTATTTCTGTTGTAGATTAGGGGTGAGAAGAAAGAATGTGTTAAGACATTAGTATAAATGTGTCTGATTTTATTTTTATACTGCACTGTATTAGCTAACTTATCACACATGACTAATTTGTTTTTTATCTGATAATAAATGGATGCTTCTCTCAGGTGTCCAAAAAAGCATTTGGTGTGTTGCGAATCACCTGTTTCAACACATCGCTTGATTGTTTCTCCTGCAAAAGTTCCCGCTTCTCATAAGCAGGCTTCAGGGTAATGTGTGAAGTGCAAGCACACATTTGTTGCTAAATGTGTAGCACTACACCATGTTAGACAACCATCAGAGAGGAGCAGGAAATATCTCGCTATGAAAGGAGTGCCAAATATAACATAATTATATGCTAAACTTGAGACTGGAACTTACTATGCAGCCAATCCCGCCATATCTGAACCTTTCCTGCTAAGAATTTCCTTGAGCAGACCCTACGTAATGCCACTTTATATAACCAGACTCCTTCCTCTACCCCAGCTACAACAAAACATCTCTTCCATATCGGTCTCTACAGCCACAGCAGGCGCTGTAACTTTCCAATGCTTTGACTTAACCTGTGAAGGCACACTCCTCCACTGTCTCCCAAGAGAGATGCCAACCAACATGATGAGAAAGAAAGACTACTCATCCAGATATATAGTAGTGAATACAGTAATGAATATTGTTACAAAAGTCGGGTGCCTGTCCCTCTCTCTGCCAAGTGGCTGCAAGGGCTCATGGGGTCACTGGCCCACACACAGGGTCTGTGTCTCCTTGGAGAATAGAAGACATGGCGGAGACGGTTTATTCACCAATTTACACCTTCAGTCTGCATGGAAGGAGTCCAGATCTAACAGCTTGACCCACGGCATTGCGGAAACCTTCCCTCTCCCTAGCCAAGAAGGATCTCACCACCACCACCTCCTCCTCCTCCTCCTCCCTTCAAGAAACCCCTGTTCAAAAACACACCCCATTACCTTGGCAACCCTTCAAACCCCATCTCTGTTTACACCTCAGGGCAGGAGGAAGTTCTCTTGCATTGCCTCAGTGGGCCCTCAATGCCCCTCTATTGTTCCCTTAATGGCGCTAGCTTGGCCACTCGGGTGTGCATAAGCCAGCCAGGAATTCCCTGTCTGGCACCAGGCACATAGCAAGGGAGGGGCGTAGGGGGCGGGCTGCCCCTAGCTCCACTCTGGCAGGCATAGTGTGTGGGCAGTGCCCCCGGCCCCTCGCCCGCCCCTCACTCACCTCCTCCGCCCTAGCAGGAAGAAGAAGAGCGTGTTACAGAGCGGGATGCCGGCACTGTCCTGACGCATGCGCGCTGCAGCTCTGCAGTTTGCATTTTAATCCATATTCCACTTAATCAAAATCCTAGCATTTATTAATCCCCCCCGATCTATAACCACATACAGTAATGGCTACTTTGTTACCTAAATACCTATCTTATTAACATATAATTGCAGCTCCATGGGTTTCTATTCTATTATAGGAATCTGAAGGATAAGACAGTGACTGGTGGCTGTGACAGTATCAACATCACAGTATGTTGTTGTTGTTGTTTAGTCGTTTAGTCGTGTCCGACTCTTCGTGACCCCATGGACCATAGCACGCCAGGCACTCCTGTCTTGCACTGCCTCCCGCAGTTTGGTCAAACTCATGTTCGTAGCTTCGAGAACACTGTCCAACCATCTTGTCCTCTGACGTCCCCTTCTCCTAGTGCCCTCAATCTTTCCCAACATCAGGGTCTTTTCCAAGGATTCTTCTCTTCTCATGAGGTGGCCAAAGTATTGGAGCCTCAGCTTCACGATCTGTCCTTCCAGGGAGCACTCAGGGCTGATTTCCTTAAGAATGGATAGGTTTGATCTTCTTGCAGTCCATGGGACTCTCAACAGTCTCCTCCAGCACCATAATTCAAAAGCATCAATTCTTCGGCGATCAGCCTTCTTTATGGTCCAGCTCTCACTTCCATACATCACTACTGGGAAAACCATAGCTTTAACTATACGGACCTTTGTCGGCAAGGTGATGTCTCTGCTTTTTAAGATGCTGTCTAGGTTTGTCATTGCTTTCCTCCCAAGAAGCAGGCGTCTTTTAATTTCGTGACTGCTGTCACCATCTGCAGTGATCAAGGAGCCCAAGAAGGTAAAATCTCTCACTGCCTCCATTTCTTCCCCTTCTATTTGCCAGGAGGTGATGGGACCAGTGGCCATGATCTTGGTTTTTTTGATGTTGAGCTTCAGACCATATTTTGCGCTCTCCTCTTTCACCCTCATTAAAAGGTTCTTTAATTCCTCCTCGCTTTCTGCCATCAAGGTTGTGTCATCTGCATATCTGAGGTTGTTGATATTTCTTCCGGCAATCTTAATTCCGGCTTGGGATTCATCTAGTCCAGCCTTTCGCATGATGAATTCTGCATACAAGTTAAATAAGCAGGGAGACAATATACAACCTTGTCGTACTCCTTTCCCAATTTTGAACCACTCAGTTGTTCCATATCCAGTTCTAACTGTAGCTTCTTGTCCCACATAGAGATTTCTCAGGAGACAGATGAGGTGATCAGGCACTCCCATTTCTTTAAGAACTTGCCATAGTTTGCTGTGGTCGACACAGTCAAAGGCTTTTGCATAGTAAATGAAGCAGAAGTAGACGTTTTTCTGGAACTCTCTAGCTTTCTCCATAATCCAGCGCATGTTTGCTATTTGGTCTCTGGTTCCTCTGCCCTTTCGAAATCCAGCTTGCACTTCTGGGAGTTCTCGGTCCACATACTGCCTAAGCCTGCCTTGTAGAATTTTAAGCATAACCTTGCTAGCGTGTGAAATGAGCGCAATTGTGCGGTAGTATATCATGTTTCATATCCAACTCAATGGTGTAACGTTGGAAAATGTTGATCACTTCTCCTATCTAGGCAGTTATCTTTCCACAAGGGCCAACATTGATGCTGAAATCCAGCATCGCCTGATCTCTGCAAGTGTGGCTTTCTCCCGATTGAAGTACCGAGTGTTTGAGGACTGGGACATTCACAGGGAAACCAAAATGCTTGTTTACAAAGCTATTGTACTACCAACCTTACTATATGCTCGTGAAACATGGACCACTTATAAACGCCATCTCCAACTCCTCGAAAGATTCCATCAATGGTCTCTCCGAAAATTTTTACACATCACTTGGGAAGACAGGCGAACTAATATCAGTGTACTGGAAGAAGCAAAGATCACCAGTGTTGAAGCAATGATTCTTCAACCTCAACTTCGTTGGACTGGTCATGTTGTGCAGATGCCTGATGATCGTCTTCTAAAGCAACTACTCAATTCCAAACTTAAAAATGGAAAGCGTAATGCTAGTGGTCAACAAAAGAGGTTTAAAGACTCTCTCAAGGCAAATCTTTAAAAATGTAGTATAAACACTGACAACTGGGAAACTGGGAAACACTGGCCTGTGAGCGCTCCAGTTGGAGAACAGCCTTTACCAAAGGTGTCATGGGCTTTGAAGACACTCGAACTCAGGACGCAAGGGAGAAATGTGCTAAGAGGAAGGCACGCCTGCTTTCCGCCCCCCGGTGGTGAAGCATGAAGCTCCGCCGCTGGAAAGCACGCTTGGCAAATCCACACCATGATCAACTCCCACCCGGAAACCAATGTCCCCACTGTGGAAGGACGTGTGGATCCAGAATTGGCCTCCACAGTCACTTACGGATTCATTGTTAAAACCATGTTTATGGAAGACGATCTTACTCTGCTATAAGTAACCACAGAAGAAGAAGAAGAAGAAGAAGAAGAAGAAGAAGAAGAAGAAGAAGAAGAAGAAGAAGAAGAAGAAGAAGAAGAAGAAGAAGAAGAAGCAGCAGCAGCTTATATGGCTGAATACTACTGTAATAAGAATATTGGTCTGCCTACTTTGATATGTATTGCAAAGATCACTGTAATATATATTTAAAATAAGTAACTATGTTGGTATACTGCAGCAAAACCACAAATATATTTTGCTACTTTAAAGACTTTCAGATTAACTTAGGCATGAACATTCATGGAGCAGAGACTGGGAAAACCTACTTCATGCATCTCAGAAATAGACTTCAGTGGTACAACAAAACTGGTAGTCTTTAGGGTATCACAAAATTATGTTGTGTTAACTTATGTTACTCCCTAGCCCTTTTACCCGCTGGATTGCATCATACCAAGAGGTTTGGCAGGAACTATACCTCTACAGTTCGTTTAGAATTTTGCTCTAGTTTTTCTACTAAGCAGTTTTTTTCTACTACCAGTTCTCTATCTGGATTCTATCACAAAGAATTTCAAAGCATGTGTTATTTGAACAGGATAAGTGTGACAGCTTCAAATATCACTTTATTATTAGATTCAGAAGATCTATTCTTGTTTACCTATTCACTGTAAAGTTTTACTCAGCTGATTAACTGTAGCTGATTTGTGGTTAGGCCATTCATTCACTTTAGCAATTCTTGTAAAGCTTTGAAAGGCAGGGGAAAGCTTCGCATCAAAGGAATTATTTCAGTTCTCCTCAAGGTCCAAAGAATGACATTCAATTATATATTTCGAGTCCTCCAAATGGATCAATAGTGAGTTGATTGATTTACCTAAGTGGCATAAGATTTAAATTAATTCACAATTGTCCACTGGAATATTCTGCTTTTGACTTCAGATGGGGGGGGGGATCACATGTTAAAATGTACACTATATAAAAAGCTTTCTGTGACAGGAAAAAGTTGTGATGTCACTGAAGCTTATGTTTACTTGATTTGCAAAACAAACTCATTGGGTTATAAAATTGAGATACACCATGAATAGTATTTCTTGAGTGACATTCTTCCACCTCCACCCCCCATAATGCTGGATGTACAGAAACGACATATATCAGAGCAGCATGTCATAAGACTGTGAGGCAATAGGGTGTTGGGGAGCAGGCAAAGGAGTTGTAGCAGGTACTTGCTCTCATTTAGGCTGGATCGACACACAGGAAAAATCACTATAAATAAGTCAGAAATTAAATTGTTATAATAAAAGGGGGGGAAACACTACGGAAAATCACAAAGATTTTTTTTGCTGCTTTCCAGCATGTTACATGTTTATAACACATTCAAAGCTTTGTTCTTTGAATAATACAGTGGTACCTCGACTTACGAAGGCGATCCGTTCCGCGGCCGTCTTCGTAAGTTGAAGTCTTCACTTGTTGAAGCACCCGTTCTGCGCAGGCGTGAAGCACGATTTCACGCTTCTGCGCCGAACGCGACCGTGCGTTGAAAAGACTTCCGGGGTTGTCGACTTCAGAAGTCGAAACCTTTGGAAGTTGAATCGTTCAGATGTCGAGGTACCACTGTGTAGCTCAGTCCTTACACTCCTGATGATGCCATGAGGAGTACTATAAAATTTCTAAATGTCTAAACTAGTGGGAGGGCAGAGTCAGAAGAAAGAAGAATTATATTAGCCAAACCCAATTTGAATTGAGTCATGCCAAAATGAAAACCCTTAGAAGATATGTTTCTTCTTGGTTCTGGGTCTCTCTTGCCTCCTTGCTGGGATGGGGGGACTATGTTGCAATAGAAAAATAAAGATCTGCCTTGCTTTCACCACATCCTGCCTCCATCCATTCATCTCTGACCAATCATGGAATTAGGGGATTCAGTCTTTTGGGGAGTTCAGCAGCAAAAGCCAACCACCCCTATTTTTCTACAGTGTCACATGTGTTTAGAATTTAGGGTTGGCAAAACTTCTAAGCTTGGTTACATACTCAGTGATGTTGAAGCAGAGAGGACATGTTGCAGGCCAGAAGTGACACCGTGAGCATGGTCGCATCAGGTCCCCTTCATCACATGGACCTCTTGGCTGGGGAGAGGGGAGGGAGGCCAGCCTTCTTTGGTCTTGTTTTGACATTTGTTCATTTAAACTAGTTGAGCAAAATAGGCCTGCCAGAACTGAGCCTGCAGAATCCAATTTCTAGGCTGGTATTTCCAGCTTCTAGGAACAACTCCAGAATAAATATCTAATCCTAGTGTGAGTGGTGTCCCATTTATGGAAAATAGACTTCTTTATATTCTTTTATAGCTGTGATGTCTTCTTCCCCACCCCACTCCAATCTACTTGTTCTGGGGCAAAGTAGAAGCAGGAGCAAAGCCATCTTATGTGATGGCAAAATGCCCATTTAGCGCCTGTGGCATATACCCCTTATCCATCAATCCGCAGCGTACTACGGTATGACTCCAGGAGTAGCTGTGAATTCTAATTCAGCAGCATGTGTGAATAATGAGCAGCTTTAGTATGCCAGTCTGCAGTTTCCGAGGAACACCATTTTTACATGCAAGCAATGTCAATGCAAAATCCCCTGGTGTTACAGAAGCTGTGCTCTGGTGACAGCTGGGCGACAAGCAGTAATTGAACATATTTAAAAATCCGCCCCATGTACTGAACAGCTTTGAATGTCTGCTTTGTTTAAGGTCCACTGAATTGTGAAATGGTTGCTTCATTCCCACAGATGTTAATATCTCCGGGCTCTTCTCTGCTGTTCCTCATTTACATACTTGCAAGCAAGTTTGCCATTCAAGAAGTGAAGCCCTGCGACTTGTCACTATTCTTTGTTGGAATAATGCATGTCCCAGACAAAACAACGAGAAACTGTAATTACACCTCATTAAGGTTTAAGGAGAAAAAATAATAAGGAACATACCAATAGGTGTTCAGTCACTGGCGCTTCATTAGTTCCTTTTCTGTTTAAATACATGGAGCTGATGAATATAAATTACTTGGTGGAAAACAATCAACCTTTGAATTGCTCTGGGTCTTTCTTTCTTCCTCCCTCCACCTATGAAAACATCTGAAAGTAATGACCCAACTGGGTACACTTATTCTCTATATGATGTGGCATTTACACAGCAGATGTCAGGGATACCAGGCTTTGAAGAACCTAGTTCCTTGGGCCTTAGAGTTGACTGCAAACACAGAGGAGATCTTCTCTTCTGATAGTGTACAATTCAAAGACATTTCCATAAGAGTTGGTGATGCATTTTTAGACATGCCAGAAGGCCATAGGAAGTTGCTGGAGAAGAGGAAGGCCTGGAATTCCGTCAGAAACTATTCAACTAATCTGGAGATTTTATGCCATTCTGGTTCATGGACCTAAAATCATCACATCTCCTGTGACTTGGCAAGGTATATGAAACTTCAGGATTGGCCCAGCCTGGTAAAAATTCCAGAAGCCTGAAATGATACTATTTTCTGGTCAAGAAAGCAATGTCATGTGATTGCAGGATCTCACAACTTACCCTAGAATCAAGAGGGCACCCTCTGGGTCAACGTTTCAGTAGGGTCATCCATCGCTCCAGGATGAGCGAGTTTGTAATAGGCAAATCTTGGGCTGTCACAGCTGAGCCAGGGCTACACCAGTGCATATCCCCCCAAAAGCTGGGATGAGGGAGTTACACTGGTGTAGCACTGGCTCAGCTGTGACAACACAAGATATGAATGGGAATGCCCATCAGCAGAGTTTACACTGACAATATGCCCCCCTCCTCCCCCCAAAATGGATGTTCTAGGTACATGCTGGGAAAGTTACGGTACACCTATTCAAAGTCTCTTTCGACTCAGACATGTAACCTGATACCCTGATAGAATTTGCAGCAGCAAAAAAGATTGTGTAACCTGTATAGTCAAGCTCTGTTTTAAAAGCTTGTTTTCTCTCTGTCAAGCTCAGGCTGGCTCAACCATCAGTGGCCCCACAATGGAATTTGGAATAGCAGTAATTAACACTGACTTAACTTAAGGCAGGGTAAATTCTGCCAGCGTCTTATTCTTAGGAGTGTCCTGTTACCTACTTCTTGAAAGAAACTGAGATTTTGTAGGTCATTGCCTGTTAATCAAGTATCAATAGACATTTTCAAAAAAAAAAAAATCAGAAACCCCACCTCAGGGTTAGAGTGGCTGATTGCTCACCACCCACTCATTCACCACCCAAATTTATTTACTGGTAATAAATCGGGCTAGGATATTCAAGACATGGTAGCCTGAAGCATGGTAGCATGAATGCCACTGTTCATTTTGGGATACACTGCAGGGTTGGTTGGCTCCTTAGTGTTTTAAGCAAAGTTTACATCTGGAATTCTTTAACCATAACTTGTGTATCTTTGGTGACCAACTTCATGCTTCCACTTCATTCACAGATTTCACAGCTGTCGTAACATTCCTGTTACCATATCAGTATCATCATTAAGCTCTCAGACATTGACTACTCTATGGGAGATGGTTTAACTCTAATATTAGGTTCACCACTTATTAGGAACAAAATTAAAGTTAAGTGCCTGTCTGCACTGCAACCTGCTTCTTGAATTCTCCTGGAACAGATTATTAGCAAGCAGACCTGCATGGGAGCCAACTCCTTCGGGCTGTGGGGCCTTCGGCCCCCCACAATAAAATATTTTAGGGGGCCAGTGTCCCACAAAGTTGATGGGCATTCCCATTCAATTTTTGTGTGGGCACTGCATCATGTGATCAATTATGCAGGGCGGGGCTTACCTGGCCCCCCACAATGTTTTATTCAAGTTGGCAACCTTGCAGGCTTGTTTTTGATTATTAATTCTCTTTGGGATATTTTTATTTCCCCCACATCAGGGATTTGAAATGGATATTCTTGCACTTGGAAAATTTCTTCTTGCAGCTTTTTTTTTCTAACTGCACCTGTAAACCTTTCATGATCAATTTGTTTCTACTGCTTTTCCCTTGTCTTTTTAAGGTCCAAGATTGATTCATTACATTCGCCTTTTGCTGACAGCCACATCATCCAATATTTCCCCCCTTGGTTTTTCAAGTTCACATCACTTTAAACTGCTAACACTTCTTTTCTCATTGAAAGCATATGAAATCATTAGAGAGAACAGACTGTTTTAAAAAAAAAACCCCTGCAAGGAATAAAAATGTAGTAAGGTTGCTAGTTTCAGATAAACCACTGGCTAAGTTTAAAATAAAATTAATCCACTAAACCAGACAGTATTCTTTAATCGTGTGTGTGTGTGTGTGTGTGTGTGTGTGAGAGAGAGAGAGAGAGAGAGAGAGAGAGAGAGAGAGAGAGAGAGGGAGAGAGAGAGTTATAGTGATAGAGGGATCTAGTCATGTTTCCATGTATGTTAGGAATAGGCAGCTGGCGTCCAGCGCATGAATCTGGTCCCCTCTATTACCCTCTATCTGGTAATCAACATAGCAGTGTGTGAGATGGGCTGACACTGGCATTGTTTCTGCTTACCTAGACAGGCCAGTGGTGAGGTTCATATTCTACCAGCAGGACTACCACAAGGCCAATCGTGTGGCTCTGACTTCACCGCTGCCCTGCCGCAGTCATATCCATGTAAGCAGCAGTGGTGCCAGACTCTGTGATGGCCGACTCCACCATACATGCCACTACTGCAATATGACACCTGATTCCAGGAGCCCCTCACCCCGATGCCCTTCATTTGTTTCCTCCTAATCAAAGCCTCTCCCCCTGCAAGGCACAAACATGTACATATTTAGAAAGAGCACCAGAGTTTTTGAAAGAGTTCTCCCCTTACATACTTCAGCTGTCCATTCTTTTATGCATATTAAGAAGACACAGGGAAATGGTAGTGAGTGGCAAAGAGACATGATTCCCACATGATTTTGCTCCATAGATCTTCTGTGGAGTCTCTGCTTCATGTCCTATCACCACTGGAGGGGCTGGGGTGAATGAGTGGGGTAAGGATTTTTTGGTAGTGGTGCCTAGGCCCTGGAATTGCCTCCCTCCACACAGATTCACTTGCCCCCACGATTGAGGGGGCCCAAGGCCACACAACATCTGCATGGGTATGCTGATGTGTTGTGTGGATGCCCCACTGCTTATGCGTCTGACATGAGCATGCTCCATGGTGTGTGTGTGCCCAGGGCTGGCCCTACGGCCAGGCTGGGTGGTGCAGGGCGCCAGGGCACCCGCCCGCCAGGGGGTCGCCGTGCAGCTGTGCCCGCCCGCCCGCCGCAGAGCTGTGCCCCCGGCTGTGTGCTGCACCCGGCTGCCCGCCGGCCCATCGCACAGCTCCACCCACCCACCGTGCTGGGAAACGGAGCGGGGGCGCCGGAGGGATCCGTCGCACCACGGCGCCAGGGTGCCAAATATACTTAAGACGGCCCTGTCTGTGCCCCCCCAAAATTTGGGGGGCAGCCCTTTTATTGACAATTTTGTGGGACCCTGCCCCTGCCCTGAACCCACCCTACTTGGCGCCCCTGCCTCCCTCTGAAGGAGAAAGTCAATAGGTGGAGGATAAGACCATTGTTGGAGGCAATACGTCTTTGAATAGCAGTTGCTGGTATTCAGAAGTGGGGGAGCATGTCATTTCACTCAGGTCCTGCTTAAAGGCTCCCTTAGGCATCTGGTTGGCTCTTGTGAGTAGAGATGGGGGAGGAATTCAATTCAGGGCTCATTTGAAACCAAATCTATCAAATATGCACTTTACAAAACATTTTGCGAAACAAATCACAGCTATCCTGCAAAATTAGCACTTGTCCAAATTCTGCTATACAGTCAAACAAAAATATTTACAAAAATACATTTATTAGGGGAAAGCAAATAAATTGGTGTGAATAACATACACCAGGCTTAGGCAAATGTTTTGGGACTACAACTCCCATCATCCCTGACCACTGCTCTTGTTAGCTACGGATGATGGGAGTTGTAGTCCCAAAACATCTGGAGGGCTGAGTTTGCCTATGCCTGACATACACAAAATGCATTGTATAAGGGGAAACTGCTACGTAGCTAAAATAGGTACAGTAGTCAAAACTGCATATAAAACATGCTTATTGGGAGAACTTTGCACCAAAAACTTGATGGATTTTCATCAGGATTAAACAACAACAAAATCACAAATTGCTGAAAGATGTATGGAAATGAGAGCTCTTCTGTGGCTCCTTTAGCCTTTTCCCTCCTATCTTTAGGAAGATTTTTAAAGCCATTTTTATTAGACATGCTTTTATTGCTACCTAATTCCCAGAGTTTATGATACTGCTGATTTCAGTGAATTAGTTGTTTGTTTAAGTTGATGTTATGGTTGTAGTAGTTTTAACTGCTTGTGATGAGTTGTCAACAAATAAATGCCTTTGTGATGCCTTTTCCTGTTTACATTGGAAGAATGGGGGCTTAATAGCTCTGGGAGTCTGGGCACGTGAAGGAATGAGACAGTGAGCAGAGTCAGTTTTGCTGGCCTTTCAGCTCTTGTTTGCTTCAATATATGGTCTTTGTTTTTTTTAAAAAAAGTGTTGATGATCAAGACATACATTTGATCCATTGGCTTGATCAAATTTCACACAGAGACACTAGTTCTGTAGCCAATGTGTTGTCCTTCAGATTTCAATGGCCTGAAATTCCTGTCAGCCCCAGCTTCTTATTCTATTTTAAGCCTTTAAAATAGAGTTTCTAGGTCAAGTGATTAAGGCGAATGGAGTTTGGAGTATGGGTAAGTCTCCATCTTCGCCATCCTGCCCCCCCCCCTTTTCAGGACTTACCCCAGCTTCGGCTGAGCCATGAGGAGCAGTGTGTCCCGTGGCCATGCATACTGCATCGCTCACCCAACATATCCCTTTCCCTAATCACTTTTTGGGTTCTCATCATGTTGTTGTGGAACATAAATGTCTTGCCTCATAGCAACACTGAGCCCATATAGCTTTGTCTGCAGCTGCGTCTGGGCAAGGGGAGCTACACGTGGCCTCATAAACTCACATAACACTTGAAGAAGAATAAGATTAGCCTGTTAATTATATTTTAAATTCACTGTCCCTAGCCATTAATATTAGTCTTAATTTCCCAACTTTAAGCCTTACAACAATTGACTTTAATTTGCTATAGGTTCCCTTCACAAAATTAATATGAACAGGAACAAACAGTAGCTTAATAATTCACGAATACATAAGGGAATAAAAGAACTCCACATGGCCTCAACTTTTGCCAATTAAATTGATTTTCTTTTACTTTGTGAAGTCTTAAAATATAATTTCACTGATTCATTTGATTCCCCCCCTTCATTTCAGAGTCACACAATCAGTGTGTCTGTAATTGCTGTTCCCATGGACTCTCTGGAAAATAGACTCATCTCGAGATAATCAGTTTCTGATAAGAAGGAAGACTTACTCAGAATTGCTTTGCTGTCCCCAAAGGAAGACTGCTTATGTAATTAGAAAGAGAGTGCAGAATCTTGGTTCTTGTTTGGTACATTGGCACACAAATAATTTTCTGACTACTGCCTGAGATGGAGAGAAACTAAAGCAATGTAAAGATAAAAAACTCTTCCAGTTTAACATGCTGCCTAGAATTTGCAAAAACAGCTTATAGAGAGGGAAGGAAGAGAAAGCCACTTCCGCTCTGAAGAGGAGGTGGAGTTGCAGGCCGTCACGACCTGTCCACGCGCACAGGGGCTGGGTGCTCAGCCCCTGAGCGATAGGCGAGTTTGCCTCTTGCCCGGCTCTCTTTAAGCAGGGCGAAGGGGGGAATCCCCCTCTTTGTCCTGCTCACCAGCTGCATCGGTTTCCCCGCCCACCCTCCCTTTAGGTTTCCTCTCTCGACCTTGCGAAGGACCTCAATTTTTTTTCCAATTGGCAAATTGGCACCAGCTACTTGGTTTTTCGCCTACCTCATAGCAATACGTCACGACTCTTGGTTTGGCAGTTAGGCATTGGAATATTAATGTTGAAGTCAGGAGGACGGGAGGTAGCGCCATCACCTGCCCGAAAATGGAGTGGTATTCCATTAAAGGATTCTGGGGGTGTGGCCCAGTTCGAAGCCTAAGGAGGTTAGTACACAAGGCACGCCCCTATCGGTGACCCCAGGGGGAGTTCCTTGTTGATATGCATCACTGGGCTCATTGGCTGGTGGTTAACTTTTCCCGGACTCCCAGCACATGGGTTAGGGTCCAATGCCTAAGCCAAGACCGCTCAATATCCGTAACCAATAAAGTTGTGGCCTTTTTCTGAAAATTAACCTAATTGATGTCCCATGTGTCATTATTTCCACGGGGGAGGGAGGGACGTTGCCACGCAAGTGAAGGTTGTGAGACATTGTGCACAGAAGGAATATATCACCAGTTAACTGGGACATGCCAGAATAACATAAGAACATGAGAAGAACCCTGCTGGATCAGTCCAAAGGTCCATCTAGTGCAGCATCCTGTTCACCCAGTGGCCAGCCAGATGCCCGAGAAGCCTTCAAACAGGATATGAGCACATCAGCACTCGACCTTATCCCTGGCTACTGGGAAGAGGGCTATCTCCAGTATTAGTCCTACTCACAACAGACCCCCTTCTTCCAGTTATGAAACAATAAGAGGACCTGCCCTCTTATCCCATGACTGTCAAAGCCATTATGGTTCTTGTTCAGCAAAGCTTTTCCTTTTAAATGCTTAATAATTCTATCTTTAATCGTGTTTTCATAAGTTTGCCCAGAAATGGTGTCCTCCCTCAAAGAGGGCACATGTTGCGATGCGACCTGGCAACCAAACCCTGTGTTGTGGGTGGGTACAATTGGATAGCCACAACACCCTATTGGTAGGTCCCTCAATGCTGGGTTAATCAGGCCAATGGGACCCTAGCCAAACCGATCAAGGGACCTACATATGCCCATGCACGTGAGCTTCCTCTTTTGGTTCATGCATTCAGAACACCTGCCCACCTCTCCCTACTTTTAGGGCATTTTGTGCTTGACCTTGCTATGCCGTCGTGTGTCGCCTGGCATTGGGACAGGGGCACAGCAGGAATTTTCCCCACTTGGCTGATTGGCTGGTGCCATTTGGGTTTTGCCTGTCGCATAGCAAATCAGCACAACTTGTAAGGTTGTGGATAGGCTCTGGTTCAGGTGATAGGGATGGGGGAACGCTCTCGTCATCCCTGTGAGAAGGGTATTCCGTTAAAGGAATCCAGGAACTCAATGGTTTGGTCAACCCTGCGAGGGGTTGTGCCCATGCTTGAGTCCTGGGGGACATCTGGGTGGTGGACATAGCATGTCCCTGGCTTTCCGCCATTCCAGGTGTTCACCCAAGGCTGACCTATGCTGGTGCCCTGGGTCAGCGCTACCTGCAACGGTGCAGGGAGCTACTTGAACCAGAGCCTATGCAACCACCCCCCTGATGTAATCAATAAAGTTGTGGCCTAAATTCTGCCAAAAAACAAACCAAAATCTTGTCTGAATTTATTTAAGGGGGGGAGATTTAAAGGTCTAAACACACAACAGACATTAAGCCGATCAGCCTGTAATTTCCCAGATCCACCTTAGATCTTTCTAAAGGAGGGTGTTAGGTTTGCCATTTTGCAGTCCTCAATTAAGAAGGATGATCTTAGGAGCAAGGTGCATACTTTTGAATTGGAGTCATCCCTTGAATACAGCCAATGGCAATACATTCAATCTTGTGAGAGTAAAAGCGCGTCTGTATTTTAGAATTGCTAAGTTATGCAGATAGGGTGCCAGAGAGTTGAAATGGGAAGGTGGAAAATAGTCATAGATAAAGGTAAAGGGACCCCTGACGATTAGGTCTAGTCATGACCGACTCAGGGATTGTGGTGCTCATCTTGCATTATTGGCCGAGGGAGCCGGCGTACAGCTTCCAGGTCATGTGGCCAGCATGACTATGCCGCTTCTGCTGAACCAGAGCAGCGCACAGAAATGCCGTTTACCTTCCCGCTTGAAGCGGTACCTATTTATCTACTTGCACTTTGACGTGCTTTCGAACTGCTAGGTTGGCAGGAGCTGGGACCAAGCAACGGGAGCTCACCCTATCGCAGGGATTCGAACTGCCGACTTTCTGATCGGCAAGCCCTAGGCCAGTGGTTCCCAACAGGTGGTCCGGGGACCCCCAGGGGTCCGCGAGCTATGCCAGAGGGGTCCGCAAGATACTATTAGAATAAAAAATATTTTAAATATATTTCGTATGATAACAGATTTTTTGTTTTGGCCGCTTCCTGCATGAGCAGAGTCTAGCGCAAAACTAGAATTAGATAGAGGCAGTAGTTCTGCTGTATGCCGTTAGGTGGCGCTTTACAAACACTACTGTTTTGCAAAGAGGCAGCGCATGCATTCTACTAACGGTCACCTCCCCAAGATGCTTTGCGCGCGTCAGCTTCATTTGTGCGCTACTGCGCAGGTACCCTGTCTTCTCCATTCCCCTCCCTCCTCCCTGGCGCGCGCTGCCTCTTTGCAAAACAATAGTGTTTGTAAACACAGCGTTGTTTTTCGCGGAAGCTACAGTTCGCCTAGTTAAAAATGGACCGTTGGTTAAAAAGTGGTTCATTAAAACGACAAAGGCCTACAGATGAAGAGGAAGATAATGCATTTGATGTTCAAGCAAGTAAGTCAGTGACTCTCAAACCTTGCATCAGCACGCAAGGACTACAAGAAACTTGGAGATAAGGCAATGAAAAAGATCCTTCCATTTGCAACCACATATCGGTGTGAGCAAGCATTTTCTTCCATGTGTTTCATGAAAAACAAAAATAGGAATCGGCTCGACATGCAGTCGGATTTCAGAGTGAAAGTTTCAAGTTTGGAACCTAATATTTCAGAAATAATAGACTCAAAGGACAGATTTAACTCATCTCATTAAGAACTGAAAATTAAAACTAACTGTATACTGATGGAGTACTCTGTTGTAACTGTAAAAAACGTATAAATATAAAATATAAAAAGACTCTTAATTTGGCTCTCACTTTTTAATTTTAGGATTAGGAATTAATGGGGGTCCTTGTCACAATAGCGGCTCGATGAGGGGTCCTCGAGAAAATTTTGTTGGGAACCCCTGCCCTAGGCTCTGTGGTTTAACCCACAGCGCGACCCTCATCCCATGGACAAAATTTCCTTATTGTGGCCAAGTTGTTCTGATGCTCAATATCATTTAAGGTAAAGGTAAAGGAGCCCCTGACCATCAGGTCCAGTCGTGTCCGACTCTGGGATTGTGGCGCTTATCTTACTCTATAGACCGAGGGAGCCAGTGTTTGTCCGCAGACAGCTTCCGGGTCATGTGGCCAGCATGACAAAGCTGCTTCTAGTGAACCAGAGCAGCGCACGGAAACGCCGTTTACCTTCCCGTCGGAGCGGTCCCTATTCATCTACTTGCACTTTGATGTGCTTTTGACAATTGGTTTCAAATGGCTGTTCAATGTTCTCTTCCACTTCCCAATTTATAGCATTTCATACTTGTTTTTGTTTTTCATATTTTATAGTCTGAAATTTATCCATATTATTGACACTTCTCATTTACCTGTAGATAATATGTCCTCTCAGGAATCCTTAAAGCAGCCCTCTGTGAATTGACTGACATACTAAATGGCTCTTTATTCCTGGGGAAACAGTTTAGACATTGGTGATTTCCAGTACTTTTTTGCATCAGCATACCTTCCCCTAGGAATCATCTACCCAACTAATTAATTAAACATTAAATATAATTGGGCTAAGCCACTCTGATTGCCCTGCAAACACAGTGGAAGCACAGGATCTAAATCTTCTGAAATAATAAATCTGTGTGGCAATCTACTTTGAAGGGAGTCTGTAACACATACATATAATCACCTCAGTAAAATAAAAAGCTGTTATGACTAGTGCAGTAAGCTTTCTATCCTACCGGCTTACACTCATCTGTTTATCTTCATCCCAAACTTGCCATAGCCCACTTTCTGTTGCAACCTGCAATGCACAGAGCACATCCAGCCCCAAGTCTGAAGAGACCCTTGACAACGTTGATACATTGATAAGTCCTGTCGGGATTATCTGACAATGGCAGCCAGCAGCACTGCTATGATCAGCACCAGGCTGCTTTCCCCCATGCAGTTTAGCTCCAGGGCATTGTGGGTAATTTAAAATATGGCTCAAAGCCACTTCTCATGGGGACCTTAGGATGGAATTAACACAGCAGTGGACCTTGCTGAGGTGCTGGCATCCCAGCAACTTTTCGAGCATGCTATGTGTTCTGTAGCACAAACCTCTCAGAGATGAATCCAACCTAAATTCATCTGTTAAAGTGGTACCTCGGTTTATGAACACAATTGGTTCTGGAAGTCTGTTCATAAACTGAAGCATTCATAAACTGAAGCGAACTTTCCCATTGAAAGTAATGGAAAGTGGATTAATCCGCTCCAGACGGTCTGCGGAGTACTTAAACTGAAGCGTTCATAAACTGAAGTGAACTTTCCCATTGAAAGTAATGGAAAGTGGATTAATCTGTTCTAGACGGTCCACAGAGTAGTCAACCTGAAGCGTACTTAACCCGAAGCATGGGTGTAATTGGTTCCAAAAGTCTGTTCATAAACTGAAGCGTTCATAAACTGAAGCGAACTTTCCCATTGAAAGTAATGGAAAGTGGATTAATCTGTTCCAGATGGGTCTGCGGAGTACTCAACCTGAAGCGTACTTAACCCGAAGCATGGGTGTAATTGGTTCCGGAAGTCTGTTCATAAACTGAAGCGTTCATAAACTGAAGTGAACTTTCCAATTGAAAGTAATGGAAAGTGAATTAATCCATTCCAGATGGGTCCGCGGCGTTTGTAAACCGAAAATTTGTAAACCAAGGTGTTCATAAACTGAGGTTCCACTGTATATATACCTGCCAATGTGCCTGTATATATTGTTACAAAAGCTGGGTGCCTACTGCTCTGCCTGCTAAGCTGTGGCAAGAGCCCATGGGGTCCCAGGCACACACACAGGGTCTGTGTCCCTTTGGAGAACAGAAGACTGTCGTGCTTTAAGAAATATGGTTTAATCAGAGTAGTTACCCTGGAAACTTCCAAATCCCCAGTCTCTGTTCATACCTGGGGGCTAGAGGGAAGTTCCCTTGTCTTGTTAATGACCAGGTTGGTTTGCTTAATCCAGCCCTTGGCGCCGTGGTCTAAACCATTGAGCCTCTTGGGCTTGCCAATCAGAAGGTTGGCGGTTCGAATCTGAGCGACAGGGTGAGCTTCCGTTGCTCTGTCCCAGCTCCTGCCAACCTACCAGTAGCAGTTCGAAAGCACGCCAGTGCAAGTCAATAAATAGGTACCGCTGCAGCAGAAAGGTAAGCGACATTTCTGTGTGCTCTGGCTTCTGTCATGGTGTCCCGTTGCGTCAGAAGCAGTTTAGTCATGCTGGCCACATGACCTATAAAAGCTGCCTGTGGCTTTTAAAAACACTGGCTCCCTCGGCCTGAAAAGTGAGATGAGCGTTGCACACCATAGTCGCTTTTGACTGGACTTAACCATCCAGGAGTCCTTTACCTTTGCATTTTACCTGTCCCAATGAATCAAAATCCCAATATTTATTTATTCCTAGGGTTTAGGGGGATCCCCCATTCTATAATTACCTACCTATGCACATTGGCAGGTAATTGAGATACCAATATTGGCTTTGTTGAGTTAGCAGTCACACTTTATTTGTGCCTACTTCCAAGTCCTTCCCCTTCTTCATGTCCTCTGGCATGTGGAGAGGGCTTGGAGGAGAGGGACTGCTTTTATTTAGACTGGAACCTGATGAGATTTAGACCAAGGGCAAAATTTGGCACACATGCGCGCACACACACCCGCAAAAAATATTATTTACACAATAATTCCTTTTGGTGAGATTGCTTTCTGAATAGATCTTCTCAGAAGGTGCCAATATAAATGTTGTTGTTGTTGTTGTTGATGATGATGATGATGATGATATGTTCCCCCTTGGATCTGGCCCTAGTGCAAAAGACTCCTGCTGCTACTTACCTTCTCAAAACTGCAGCACAAGAGAGAGTTTGGAGAGGAATTATCAGCTGCCTGGCTTCCTTCTCACCCAGATGAGCTTGCAAGTAGATTAGTGGACATCTACTGGAAGAGATGAGCACCAGAAAGATCTTGGTGATGTGCTTCTGTAATTCCCAAGCACTTTTCTATCAATTAATACCAGATGCAGTTAATGTATATTGAAACCATTCTATCCCAAACAAAAGCATTTTCATCACCTATGCAGCACCAACCAAATGCATGGTTTTTGTAGGGGAATAAGAAATTTAAATCTACAATTTGAAAGAGTGGGAGAGAAATGGGGGAAATGAACAAGTAATAAGAATAGCACCAAAAATGTATATTTACACAACTGAAGATATGCAAACTCAGCCTTAATTTCCATAAGAGACGAAGACTGAAATACTGAGACACTCAGTTGCTCCTTCTGTCCCATCACCAGTTATTTTAGTCAATAAAGTTTAGGATTAGTTTAAATAGATTAGTTCATCCATTCCCTTCTATATAATTTATTAGACTAATTGACCCATTGATCCATCTCTCTTTCCCTTGCACAAAAATGTGAGTTTTAAAATTCATATTAAAATTCTAGAATGGCTTTCTCCATGCAGTTTATTCATTCGCAGTCCTGCCTTCTCCACACTAAAGCTGCACTCCGGAACTCCACTGCCCTAAACCACTGATGGGGAACTCGTGACTCTCCAAATGTTGTTGGACTTCAGCTCCCTTTTAGACATGGTCATTGTTTGGGATGATGAGAGTCCAGCAACACCTTAAGCTGATCCTATAAGAGCCACCGCTAATCACTTAATTTTATATAAAGTGTATATGCCCCTTAATAATTTGCATTTCCAGCATTTTATATGAAAAAGTGGACACCTGTTTTATGTTCTGGTCTTCCCATGCTGTCAATGCTACGATCACACCCTTTCCTAACCAATGGTAAACTAGTTGTCTGTGGCACAAAATCCATTAATAAAGAAAGAAGTGGCCGAAGGGCTGAATAGGCACGAGCATTCAAAAAACAATTTCCTAAAGTAAACACTGAATGTTAATTGTGAAGAAAAGGGGTGACATTTTCAGAATCACTATGCACTGTTTTTAGTTCTATCCTCTCCATATTGATGTGAAGTGTCTAAGGTTGAAAATAATTCCAAAGTTATCTATAAATGAATGCTTGGGTTTCTCCTTTAGAGTTTTCACCCCTTCCCTACTAATTCCTTACTTTTCCTGCCAACTGAGCACCATCATGACTCCCAAGGCAACCTTATTCCATGGCCATGGCTAATTTAGAAGCCAACACCGTGTAAACATAGTTGCCCTTATATTTCCCAATGTGCATCACTTTACACATTGAATTACTTCCATTAAATTTAATCTGTTGCTATGTTGCTCATGCTCTCGGTGCCGTGGGATTCTGTGTAACACTTCATGCTCTGCTTTATACTAATTATCTAGCTGCAGTGGGATCATTTATGAACCATTACATTTTTAAAGCAACTGTATTTAACAAAAAGCTGTTTATTTGCTATGGAGGACATATTTTTACTTTGACTTATCATCACTGAGGATTTAATTATTTGGTGGAATTTAGGGTTTTCAAAGGGCCCGACTTAGAAGCATGGCAAGATGAAGAGCCTAAGTGTGCAAGGGGAAGGAGAGATCATGTTCCTGCTTGTGTATGTGAAAGGCCACTCTCAGCAGCCACAGACCCAACACCCTAGTTGTGTCTACCATAAGTAGGGTGGGTCATTAAAAAAAAAATTCCGAAAATTTTTCCTCCCTTGATCTTATCTCAGGCGTATGGTATAAGCATAGTCAAATTTCAAATTTGGGACAAATCGGTTAATATTTAGACCCTGCTCCTACAGATGGAAATTTTGCCTCACTACGAGCGATAAAAACATAGGAATTAGACTCATTTAATTCTCAGTATGTTAAATTGTGAACTAATAAACATAAATTTTAGGTTTTATGTAGAGCAATAATAGTTGCATATTATTATTTTCTGCAATATTTATTTATTTAAGATAAAACATGTTGATAATTTACATGAAAAACCAATGGTTTGATAAAATTTTATGGCACAATTAAGCAAACAGTGTACTAAACAAGTAAACATAAACAATAAAACGACACTCATATTATGTGTTGCGTCAAAACATCACATTATACTTAATTACTTGGTATAAATTGTACTAAAGGCTTACATTTTGTGTAATTAATAAAATTATGCCTTATGCAATATATACATTGTACATGTACACCATATTATATCATGCTAAAAATATGCTTTTATGCATTACACTAAACGTCTATTTTGGTGCAGAGTCCTTCTTTGTCTCTTGTTTTGGGAATTTAGAGCGATTGTTCATTGTTGTTTTGATGGTAGCATCACGTCTTTTCTCTCCAATAACTATCCTAGATGCTCTAGTAACCTCCTTCACTGCACGTTCAAAGGTGTTAGCCCCAGATGTGGGTCCATCTAGTTCAATGATGAGATGTTGTAGAGGCAGTTCATTGGCATGAAGGAGGCAAATGTTCCATTGCAATGGCCGGCCAATGTCTATTTCAATAAGATGGTTAATTCCTCCCTGGGCACCTATGTTTGTGTTTGTCCCATCACAAGCGACTGCTGAAAGTTGACTCACCACTCCATTAACAATTCCAAAATTCAAGTGCCATTCGCAAATGGTTGTAGGAGGCCACTGCGCATCACCAGCTCGCAGATAGCTATCTTGATATCACTTCAGATTGCTACACATTTCTACCACAGAATACAGGATCCAGCTCTTAGGGCAGCAGCCCCGGTGGCTGTTAAATGGGGATCAAGGGAAACAGACAGAAGAATAAGGCAGGAATGGATCTACAGCTTCTGGCTACATCTGTCTCTGGGGTGATTGGTTCCAGTGGTGGCAGTAAGTGGGGAGGAGGAGGAGGTACGCCCTCCTCAGCAGGTAGAAACTGCAAATCCATTCCAGCCCCTTTCTTCTGCCTGTGTTTCTCTCTGTGTCTCTTTGTTGAAGAGCCACTGGCAGGGCCAGTCCACCCATGTGGCACGTGGGCAGCCACCTCAGGCAGCAGGATCCCCAGAGGCAGCAGATTCAGAAATAGATAATAATAATAACAATAATTTATTATTTGTACCCCTCCCATTGGACTGAGTTGCCCCAGCCACTCTGGGTAGCTTCCAACATATATAAAAATATACTAAAAGATTAAACATTAAAAACCTTCCCTATACAGGGCTCCCTTCAGATGTCTTCTAAAGGTTGTATAGTTACTCATCTCCCTGACATCTGATGGGAGGGCGTTCCACAGGGTGGGCGCCACTACCAAGTTAACTTACTATTAAAAAATACACATAAATCAACCAGCAAGTTCATGGAAAAATTGGTATTTTTGTAATGTTCTGAAATAATGTTAATATATGATAATGTTCAACGCTATGCTGCCTTCATTTGTTGTAATATTATCAATATTCATATGCAGATGTCTTGACTTACTCCACTTGAATCTTATTTATTACACTTCTGGTATTTGATGTTTTATTGAGTTAATAAAGTGATTTTAAAAATTCAGAAATGCCTTTAAATCTGATGGCCAGTTGGTTTACCTCGGGGCAGAATAGAGGCTTTCGTATTTTTCTCTTGACTGAAAAAGAAAATAAAGACAACCTAAATGGCTTTTCTGGTTACGAGATCTTATGCATGGACAATTGCATGTTCTCAATAAATATGACTTCCTGGCTTTGGTCAGAATGTTTCTTACAATGCAGTTTATTAAGGATACAGTTCTGTGTGCACTTACTTGGGAGTAAGTCCAACTGAGCGTAGGCTGGCTCCACAGAATGAGGTGATAGAACGGGCTGTACCACCTTGGATTACAAGAGGTGGATATTGCTTTTGAGTTTTCCCCAATGTCAACAAAATAAAACAAATCCATATTTCTATGGATTGCGATGTTGGGCAGCATTCAAAAAAGTGACACCTGTCCTTGCAGATTCCTGTGCATTCTAATGACTCAGAGGTCATTAGGTCATTAGGAGAGTGTGACTGGTTTGGTGGCACTGGGCGTGGAGCCTCGGGGGCATAGGCACTAGGTTCCACCAAACTTGGGTGTGTGTGGCGTGTGTGACCTCACATGGTGGGAGGAGGCTGTGAGGCCTGCCACAGCTATGGGGAGGCCCAACGGGGGCCGCCACAACCACAAGAAGGCTTAGTGAGGCCCGGCCATGGATAGTCCTGGCGAGTCCCTCTGCAGCCCAGTGGGGCCCGCTGCAGCAAAGCCTGATGAGGCCCAGCCCCTCAAGATGGGGGTGGCTCAGTCCCACCCCAATATATTTGGAAGGTCTGAGGTGTCTTCAGCCCCATAGAGTTTTCATCTATGCTTGGAAGATCCACAGTGGGCACCACAACTATGATGTACAAAGGGAGGCAGGAGGCAAGGAGGCACCAAATTTTGGCATCACACAGGGAGCCACTGAAATTCCAGATATGCCACTGAATTTTGCAACTTGCTACCACCTGAAAGGTGCATGCAGAAGGTCCCGGGTTCAATTCCTGGCAGCTCCCATTCAAAGGTCAAATAATAAATGGCAGGAAGACTTTTGCCCAAGAGCCTGGAGAGCTGCTGCCTATCAGAGTAGATGATACCGCCCTACATGGACAAATTGCCTGACCTTGTCTGAGGCAAGTATATTAGCATGATCTCAGAAACCAGTTCTCAGTGGGACTTAGTTCTGAGTAAACAAGCTTCATATCTTGTGAGATTGGTGTGGCAATTGTACAGCCTACTGCAGAAGCGTTGTTTTCTAGGCTTTTCGCATGGATTCCCTTTGCGTATGAGAAGAGACATGGGTGGTAGTGGTTGTGATGGTGGGAATCTTGTTTGCTAAGAATATTTGTTCCCCTGCCCTACCAACCTTTCTAAAGCTTTGTAAGTTTCCCACCAAAAATTCAAAGGCAGCTCTTGTCTTTGAGTGAACGTTTTTGAAGTATCTGTCAAAACTTCACAGTACTTGCTCTGAAAAAGGTGTCTTCACAAACAAACAAAACCCCTTCTTCTCCAGTAATCTTCAGATTTCAAAGGGGAACTCCAAATCCCTTTAGGGATTTCAATTTTTCAAGACAAAAACTGGTGTCTTTTATGTGTGTTTCTTTCCCAAGAATAATAGCACCTTAATTTTATCATGGAGCAACCTACCATATTTTAGATTCTCATAGATGTTGGATATGTATTCATAGACCTTTATGAATTATTATTCATGCTTCCTATAGGTATTGTACTGTATATGCATGGAATGTTTTTTGGGGGGTAGAGCTTGTCAAACACTGCTAATTACATGTTATGTTTGTGTTTGCCTAATGCATATGGAAGTTAAGTACAGAATACATCTCTGTATATAGTTTGTACCCAGGTTTCCAGAGATCTACTTATTAAGTACAGCAGAAGCATCACTGAGTAGTATGGGGTAGTCAGATCTAGGTTTTAGTCTTATCAGAAGAACTTGCCCAGAAGGTTTGTTTGCACAGAGCTTTGTCAAAAAAAGAAAGAAAAAGAAATGTTTTATTCAACTTGATTCAATTTTATCAAATTTATGAATGAAGAATCACAAACTCTAGCAACCCAGGCAAGATATAGAACAATCCATAGTTGACACAGGTTTCCAGTATCTTGTTAGCCACTCCCAGCCAACTCTCCGAACAACAACCAAACTCTGAAATTGGAAAATGTTTATTTTCTATTGTTTCCTTCTCTGCCCCCCTTCTGTGTTTTCGTTTACAGTATTTGATAATTTAAGAATATGTATGCTTTTGTTCCTTTGTGTTTCAATAATAATTTCTTGCATATTTAGTAAAATCTCTCTCTCTCTCTCTCTCTCTCTCTCTCTCTCTCTCTCTCTCTCTCTCTCTCTCTCTCTCTGTGTGTGTGTGTGTGTGTGTGTGTGTGTGTTTAAAGAAGAGCAAAAGTTATACCATGGTCCAACATCTTGTCTGAATACGTGTCAGGATTCATGGATACTGGCAGGTCACAGCATGCAGACCTGACAGGGCATTTCATAACAGTAGAACAGCTGCTGAGAGTGTGTCTGGGCAGGCCATTCAAGAGGATTTAGAAACAAATTTCTTGTTATGCACATGATGAAAATGTGATAAGGTTATACATGCAGTACTAAACATTTTAATGTCTAGGATGGTGAATGAATGCCTCTCCATACAACCTCTACATGCTGTATATACCGGGCCAGCCTGAGATGTTTTGCTGCCTGGAGCAAAGTTTGCCACTGGCACTGCCCCCCCCCCCCCGCCCCTGTAGGGTGGGAGACCAGCAGCAATGCAGCTGCTCTGTGGGAATGCCCCCTTTTTGCCGAGAAACTTAGTGAAAGGGGGCATTTCACGAGGTGTTGCTGCTGCTCCCCTCGGCTTTAGCTTTCAGCTGTGTCTTCAACTTACCCAAAACTGAGTTAGAAGCCTCCGCTGCCAAAGCTGAACCAGAATCTCCCATCCCATGTGGAGCATACCGCCTGAGGGCAGACCACGTGGCACACCTCTTTAGCCACTTTCCACTCATCAGAATTTGCCACCTGAGGCAGTTGCCTCATTCTGCCCCATAGTAGGGCCAGTCCTGTGTGTGTGTGTGTGTGTGTGTGTGTGTGTGTGTGTTGCCCCCCCAGGGGGGGGGGTTGGATCCAGTTATGATGATAACCACAACATTTGAGCAAGGGTCCTGGCTCAGGCTTCACAGACTCTTGACAGGCCCCAGGGAGTGGTGTGACAGCCCCAGACTCAGCCTCTTATCTTGTGGCCAGAGCCATCACATCCCCTAAGTTACTGAGGGGTGTGTGTCTTCACCTGGGGGCAAAATGACATTTTCAGTCAGAGATGCATGGTGAGCTTCCTGGAGGAGGGCATTCCATTGTCAGGGAGCCACCAGCATAAAATTTCTCTTTCTAGTTGGCACCTGCCACACCTAAGAAGTAAAAAACAAAGATCCCCTGTGTTGCAAATTAAACAATCTGACAATCCAAAAGCAACACAGTAGGCTAATAATATGATTGCAACACTTTTATATCACTACTGAATTGTATCTTAATTTGCAATCAGATAGTGTACAATATATATATGGTGACACCAACTAATATGAGTTAATTAAGATACAATTCAGCAGCGATATAAAAGTGTTGTAATCCTATTATTAGCCTACTGTGTTGCTTTTGGATTGTCAGACACCTAAGAAGTAGGCATGAGAGAATGTGGTTCAACCAACATCTAATTTGTGATGTTACACCTTCATTGAGTGTTATAATGAGAAATAATGATACATTTTTGTATCATGTTGCAGCTCTATATTATACTGTTTCTTCTTTTGAATGGAGGAATATGGAGTCAGATAGAATAACAGGGTAACTGCAGTGTGCAGCAAAGTTACACTTTATACAGATCAGTTTCATTTGTTGAGACATTAGTGTTACATTAGGAAGAAAAGGGACTAAGAGGTGTAGGGGGGTATGGTGGGTGGGGGTGGGGAAGGGAGGCAATGCTTCTATTCTGCTTAATGCATGTGTAGGGGTTTGTGTCATCGTCGCTTTGTACAAGTTCTCTTTACTATTCGCTTGCTGTGTTTCTTTGGTGGTGAGAGAGGTTGCGGGTGGCCTAGGCGGGTGTGGTTGGTTGTATTTGATTGGCTGCACATATCTGCTTTGTGTAGGTAAGTTTTGCAATGAAAACAGAAAGATGGAAAGATGCACATCAATGACGTGTCATGTTCTGCACTCTCTGGCCACCACTGTCTTAATTGTTTTCAGGATTGTGGCTGATATGGAAATATTATAACCACAGTGCAGAATCCTATTGCACCCCCTACTCCCCTTGCTGTCCTGAAATTTTATGTCTTGATGGTGAATTATCATGGCTGACTTAGTGCTGCAATATAAATAAGTTAATGATATGCCTGTCCTAAAAATGCTATGTACTTCTCCCCCCTAAATTTAAATCAGGACTATGCACTTAAAAACTAGAATGCACAGTAATAAACAGCCAAAAGTAAACACATCTAGAAATTTGCAACCATATTTTCTAATAGAGTGATGCTTATATAATGTGCTCTATGATGTATATCTAATTTTATGCCTCATTTTAAATGTAATATATGAGCTTTAATTTCAGCATCTCTGCTATTAAAAGAACACCCAGAAACATATTGCAAATTAACATAATTATATCAAGAATTCCCAGTAGCCCAAAGCATTACTTCTCAGATTACATTATGTATATGCAAATCAAAAACTTCTGGGTCGAGGTCATTTGTCACTTATACCAAGAATTCTGGGGGTCTGCTACATGAACCAGTGATGGATGAATTGAGAAGTCTATGAGCTCCTCTTTGCTAGGAGGAATCAGGCATCCAAATTTTTTTTTAAAAAAATGCCACAATGAAGTTAAGCAATTCTGAAAAGGTTCATTCCCATCACCTCAAATGTTTTCAGCTAATTGAGAACCAGCTACATTCATTTTTCTTTAGCCCCCACACTATCATTCCTTATCCCCACTTCAGGACTCATAATTTTCCTTCATTTCTCTCTCTCTCTCTCCCCCCCCCCCATTACTGCTAAGCAGAAATGTCTAAAATATTGCTGTAACAAAATTTCAGTGGCACTTTATTTATAAAATTTACATCTTGCCCTTCCTCCTAAAAGAACCCTTTTTCAGCCGTGGGCTGGTCCACTGTCCCTCAGACCATGTTGTGGGCCGGACTATTTTTTTTTTGGGGGGGGGTGAACAAATTCCTATGCCCCACAAATAACCCAGAGATGCATTTTAAATAAAAGCACACATTCTACTCATGTAAAAACATGCTGACTCCCGGACCGTTTGCAGGCCTGATTGAGAAGGCGATTGGGCCACATCCGGCCCCCGGGCCTTAGGTTGCCTATCCCTGCTCTATTCTCTACATTATTCTATGTATTCTTAAAAGCAGCCATGTTTGGGCAGACACTTTTAATCCCTCGCCCAAGATTCGCCACGATATTTTAGAAGCTTCTGTATAAGTCAGACATTCACTCCTGGAAGAAGAACCAGGCCGTGCAGTTTTCTATGGGTTAATGTTAATACATGAATTTTCTGGTTACAGCTAGTCTAAACATGCAAAACCTAGCAAAGTAGACTAATGCACTCTCAGCTCTAAACTTAAAATGAAGGTGGCATTTATAAATGCTTTTAGCATATTGATGAAACGATACAGGAGTGCATCTCTGTTCTTTAATAATTCCTCATAAAATGCATTATTAATGAACATTTACCACGTGATGCTTTCAAGAAGTGTTAGGCAACACTTTGTCACCCATAGCTACCACATGCAATATAAGATCAGAAGTAAAAGTGATATGTACTGAAGCTCATCCAATGTGAGATGTTAAAACATCAAGAGTCTTTTGCTTGCGTTCTTTACTGGGTAAATGGTTTCATAATAATGACTCATCACTATTATATAATGCAATTCACCCCTCCCAAGACCACACCAATGCCGTTTGACTATCAAATCTCCCAATATAGATGTACTTAGCTGCATGGGATTTAAAGCTATGAAAAACTATCTGTACATTTCACTTCGAGAAGCGTCCATGAGCAAAAAAATTGTTGCGATGGTGCACATTGTGCTATGCACCATAGCTCCAATGAATATCTAATCACATTTTGTTGCATGCAAACACCAATGGCAATACAGACCATCTGTATCAGATGCCTCTCTGAAGTTCTGAAGTGCATACCCTCTAACATTCTTTGGATGAAAATAGGGACATTTTTCATTTCCCCTCCAAACTGACCTTGACCCCGCACACATCCTGAAAAAACCCCTTAACCCAGATCTAATTTAATTCTTTGGTAGTTTCATAAAAATAATCACACACACCAATAAATAAACTTTAGAAAGGGGCAAGTTTAGACTCGGATACACAAAGCAATTTTTAAAGAAATCCTTGCACTCCGCTCCCCCTTTCTTCCCACCCAAGGTGGCCCTCTTAGAGCTTGGCAGCAGTAGCCTCTCCTCCTCCTCACCTGCTCTCCAGCAGTCACCACAGGCTGCCCAAGGGAGGAGGCTGCCTTTGGCGGCCATGGAGAGGCAACGGGAGGCTCCATTGCAGCCGCCACTGCTGCTGCCATCACTCAGGTCAAGCGCAGCAGCACTGGCAGGGGAATAAGTACATTCTGGGATCAAATCAGAAGCCAGAACGGCTTTTGTAATTCTGGGACTGTCCCTGGAAAATAGAGACATTTGGAGGGTATGGAAGTGACTGAATGGACATCATAACCATCTCCAGCTATTAAGAACTCCAGATAGGCTTGCTGCCATCTCCAATATTGAAATTTGCATCATACAGTTTGTTTTGCACATTTTGCTCCAAAAGGTGGGTGGCAGTCAACTGCATTTTACTCATAGTAGCACCACTATAATGATTTCAATAGGCCTACTCTGAGTAAAACTTTTTTGACTTCCACCCAGTAGTATTACACTTCCAGCACTAACAATGCAATCCTATGTAAATCCAATTAAGTTCAATGGGACTTATTCCCAGGCAGACATGCATAGGATTTTAGCATGGGGATGGCCTAAACAGCTTATTTCATTTCATTTTAGTCTGCTGGCATTCAGTCAAAGATCCACTTCATCCCATTTTCTGCAGATATTTTTGAAAGAACACACAAAAATTACACCTTTAATTGTACACATTTTAATGGGAAATATAAACCTTTAAATTGTAGATACGCGCTATCCAATGCTTTTCAAAACATTAAACCACAAAGCATTTTGTACACGTGTTTATGTAATTTCTGTACACTTTTTTGCACCAAAACTGCATCACAAAATATGGAAAAATCAATTCTGCTCCACACAAGAGAGTCAGACTGGATCAATCTGCTGACAAAAATGAGACCAAACCACTTCTTCCCCCTTGGCTATTATATTTTAATATAATAAACACAAATATAGTCGTATCTCAGAAGTCAAACGCCTTGTGACTCGAACATTTTGGCTCCTGAACGCTGCAAACCTGTGAGTGTTACGGATTGCGAAAGTTCTTTGGAACCCGAATATCTGACGCAGCTTCCGCTTGGTTGCAGGAGAGTTGTCTCAATTGTTCTGTGTATAGGGAATTCAGAAAGAGCCAAGTATGACCCTGTGGCATTCCCCCCACCCTCTTCTTCAGTAGCAGAGTATAAATTATTGTATTTCTTGCCTCCTTGCACTTGCAGTGGCATGAGATGAGGTCTCAGAGGCAGTGGAAGCTTTTTCTTCATAGCCGCCCCACCTCCAAAAGGAAAAGTAACCTTCTAAGTGAGTTTGCTCTTGCTGCGGTTGCTGCCAGCCCAAGCTGGGGAAAGAGGTGTGTGGGTCTGGCAGTGGCAGCACTACTGGTGGTGGCAGTGGAGGAGTGGAGGAGCAATTAAATAGTCCTGAGATGGTATGTTTGATGTTGTTGGGGCCAGTAATGGTGCTGTCCGGGTGTATGTGGCAGCAAAGTTGGCATCTGGGTTTACTGCAGGCTCTGGTACCAGTGTGGTACCAGTGGTGGTTGTATTATTGTGGGTGAGGAGTCGTTTAAGATTGGGTGGCTGTCTGTAGGCAATGAAAGGTCTTCCTCCCAGAGCTTGAGAAAGAGAGCTGTCATTGTCTAGGAGAGGTTGTAGATCTCTGATGATACATTGAACTGTTTTAACTTGGGAGCTGTATGTTTGGGATGGTAGCTAGAAGCATGTAGATATGTTTGTCGGTCAGTTGGTTTACGGTATAAGGTGGTGGCTATACGCCCATCAGGACCATTTAATTGCTCATCTTCTAACATTGTGTATGCCATCAAATGCCAACAGTGCCCTTCAGCTCTCTATATCGGACAAACAGGCCAAACCCTAGGATAAATGGACATAAATCTGACATCAGGAATCACAAGACAGAGAAACCAGTAGGAGAACACTTCCCTCTCCCAGGACATTCTATACAAGATATCAAAGTAGTTGTCTTATTATCTTTATTTACTAATAAAGAACATTTAATACAATACAAGAAATGATTAAGTAGACTTTTAAGAAACAGCAGTATGTAAGAAAAGGGAAACAAACCAGAAGTGGAAGTTGGGGGAAGCCCAGGAGGGGAGGGAAGAAGTGATGTAACATAAATGTTATCATAGCTGCCAAGTTTTCCCTTTTCTCGCGAGGAAGCCTATTCAGCATAAGGGGAAATCCCTTTAAAAAAGGGATAACTTGGCAGCTATGAATGTTATTGATATGAGATGTATGTAATGATAGAAAAAGGAAAGTGAATAAAAATGTAATTAAAAAAGAAAGAAAAGAAAGAAAGAAAGGTTATCATTGCTTTTTGTACTCCTGATCTGGCTAATTTTGATAATATTTCCTTGTTCTGATGTACTTAGTTATGTGTTTTTATACTATTGTGGCCCCTCAACTCAGATAATAAACTTGCTTGCTGCACATGCTACTAAATATTATATAACTCCCTGTAGTCTTAGGACTCTTTTGTGAATAATGAGGTATCAAAGAATTAGCCTTTCTGACTGATGTTATCAGCATCAGAGTTTTATAAGATGAATATTGCAGTCAGCAACTATTTTTAGGATGGGGTTGCAATTTAACTAAATGTCTAGCGAAAGAAACTTCCTTACGAGCAAAAAATTCTTATTGATGATTTGCTTATACTTTCTAATCCCAGCAGGTACTTGAAAAATGTAGGTGACTTAATCATATAACACCAATATTCATTTTGTATGAGACAGCACAGCAGGGTTCTTAGTCCGCATGTAGACTGCTGCTTGAATATCCATTTATCACCCAGCTCGTAGCAGGAGAATTCACCCTAATTCTAGATCATGATGAGGAATGGTTTGTCTCATGCAATCCAAATTAGTCCATCTGTCTAATGACTTGGTTTATTTATTTTATTGTATTGCCTCCCCCGCCCCACAATCCCCACTCTATTTTATTCTCACATTTCTCAGTGTCTTTCTGTTCATCTTGATGTTTTAAAGTTCTATAATCATCTATATTTTATAGAAGAATATTAAGAATAATAATTAGCCTGACAGCAGCCTCATCCATCTGGCTGCAGCAGCAGAGGGAGAGATGGGAAACAGGACCATTACACCAGCTCCACTGGGACACCAGTTCCAACAGGCTTCTCCTCCTATCAGCTAGTACCTGGCATCAGCAGAGGGAAAGAAGGGAAGAGAAGGAGAGATGGGAGACACACAGAGAAAGAGAGGCTTGTTGTAACATACCCTTAAAAGGCTGACTCAAGTGGTTTAGTATAACCAGAGTTCAAACGGTGTGAGGAATTCTGGTGCTTGGAAACTTTAACAACCATTTCAATGGTGGGTGGGTGTTGGCCATGATAACCAACACCGTTGCCTCAGCTGCTGGCCCTTGACAACTAGAGTCAGACAAGATACAAATGTTGGGGCAAAAGGGATGTCATCACTCTCATTCATTACTCATGTGATCATCAGTGCTCCCTTGAAAGATACTAGAGCTGTAATCCCCTCCCCCAGTCTGCCATGCTGGGTTGGCTAGAGGTGGAGGTCATAGAATCATAGAGTTGGAAGGGACCCTGAGGGTCATCTTCCAGTCCAGCTCCCTGCAATGCAGGAATCTCAACTAAAGCATCCATGACAGATGGCTATACAACCTCTGAGTGATAGTCCATCACCTCCTGAGGCTGAGGTCTAAAACAACCTCTGCACACCAAGGCATGTTGCGACGTACCTCCCTCCTCTATTACTAGCAGTGTGTAGAAGGAATTAAGTAATTGTTCAAACAACCCACTATTCCTTCTTTCTCCCAAATAAACTCCCTGTCTTTATATGGGTTTGCTAGTACATAGAGTACAGTTTCAGCTTTCCACATAACGTGGCTCTGTATCCTTAAAAACTCCAGGCAAATGTTACAGGAACAATCTTGTGCCCTCAGTAAGGTTTCCCTCTCAACCCAGGTTCACCTCAGCAGCTGTTTGCCTCAGCACTTTAGCTACTTCAAGGCACTCTTTCCCTCCACTTCCCCCCACCCCCTGTGCGTGACTTTGGGACGCACACTATCCACCTGCTCCTCAGGCTTAGTTTTATCTCCCCTCTTCAGTCACCCCCCCCCCCTTTTGAGTTTAGATACGTTGCTGGAATAAGGAGGAACATCTGATTTAACACAACATACATGAAAGCTTTATTTAACTGGAGAACATGTATATTTCTTTATGGTTTCATTTGTATAAACTCTTAGTTCATCAACTTCTTTTCATATAACACAGACCTGTTAATACAGCTCCTCTCTAACACTCTGCTCTCCACTACCACCCACACGCTCCCGCTCCGAAAACCCTCTCAACTGAATTAACCCATCCCCATTAACATTCCACCCCCAGTCCACCATCTATTCCATCATGTAGCCCAAAACTTCCAGTTAAAAACTTGGCAAGCCAAAGCCTTATATCGCCTAACAGACTTCTCCAAAAATAACAAACCCATACTGACACAAGAAATATAAGAAAAACTATTGTAAGGGACACCCAAATACCCAGGCTAACACACCACCAACTACATGCCTTCCTAAACAACCCAACAATAAAATAAGCAGCCACTAGGTCTTTGACCACCTTGGAAAACCTTCTGACAACAAAGGGTCATGGCAAGGGAATAGTACGGTACCCACAATATGCAAAATACTGTTCCAGAATCCCACTAACCCCCTCACCTCAATCAAAAAACATGTCAACAGCATGACCATGAGGTAGTCATTTCCAATCTTTCAATTAAACTATATCACAAATGTCTAGCACTGCAGCTCTCTGCTTATTTATTCAAATTCCACTGCATTTAATAGGGCTTTCTACTTTGTAAGCATGTTCAGCATTGCAGCCTAAGAAGTTTATTATAATGATGTAAAAAGAATTAGGCTACAACCCTACCCCATGGGGATTGATGAAGCAGCACCAGGGCAGATAATGCAACAAGAAAAATGTCCATTCTCTACTCCAATATGCACCCAGTCTGGCACCATCTCACATAAATGGCACAGATTAGGTCCATTGAAGCACGTGATGGCAGCAGGGCTCATGGGCGTAGGCAGGGGGGCAGGAGGGGGCAGCTGCCCCCCCAGAAGCAAAAAATTAATGTATTTTACAGACCATAACCAGCACCTTTCTCCTCCAAAAACTGAAGTGGAAAGGGCTTTGCTTTAGCAAGAGCAGCTAAGTCTCCGCTTGCTGGGGGGGGGGGGCACAGCTGTAACAAAAACACATCAAATAAATAAAGCAAAGTGGCTACCAGTAGTTAAGCAGTTAAGACAATGGAGCAGATATCCCCAGGCAATATTCGATAGCTGACCACTTCACCCTATTGTTCTTCAGTGGGAGTTGTTAATGAGCATTCAGGAATCGCATTAAGAGTTCTATTGGCGATTTATTGAGGGTGCAGAGGATTCAATTTGACTAAGGTGGCTCTGCAAGGCTAAAAGGAAGTGAATAAGAAAGGGGGGCTGTAGCTTTGACAGACACAGTGATGTTTATAAAAAGCAGTGGTGTTCCAGTCTGCCCCTCCTCCTGCATCTGTATACTGTAAATCAGGGGTGGCCACCTCCCAAGAGACTCTGATCTATTCACAGTTTAAAACTGGGTCAAAGCTGTTGAGTTTTTTTAAGGAAGGGAAGCCCTGTTTTGGGGGGTTTAGGTCAAACTTGTTGAGCTTCTTTTAGGAGGGAGGGAGGCCCATTTTTGTTTAGGGCTTCAGGTCATAGTTCAACTTTTTTTAGGGAGGAGGAAAATTTTGGGTGAGCTTTTTTAGGGGTGCCAGTGACCTACCAGTGATCTACCACAGACATCCAGTGATCTACTGGTAGATCACAATCTACCTGTTGGACGTGCCTGCTGTAAATCAAGCAGAGAGAAAGCTGCTTACAAGGCCCACAAGGGACCACAAGGGTCATCTAGTCCAACCCCCTGCAATGCAGGAATTTTTTCCTAAGGTGGGGCTTGAACCCACGACATGGTTGAAATATTATGCTGATATGCAGCAACGCCTCAGAGCCATCGTGGCTGCGGCCGTGCCTTGCCTTGCCCTCGCTTGCCCTGCCACCCCCTCTCGCCTGCCCAACCCTCCTGTCCTCTCCAGCCAAGCAGGGTAGCCACCAACGCTGCCAGCCCCAGAAGCACAAGGTGGCCGCTACCGCCGCCGCAATGGTGTCCTCTGGCCCGCTGGCCCTGTAGCCCCACCCACATTCCCACTTTGTGGCCCCTCCCCTCCCATGCCTTGGCTCCGCCCCTGAATGACCATAGCTTGCCCCCCCTAGTTTTGTTCCTGGCTACGCCCCTGCTACTGGTGTTAAACAGGGATGCATTTTGGCCTCTTTCTAGTTTAATTTTTATATTAATGACATAGTTAAAGAACTGGAGGGCCTGCAGTTTGCCCCTGCCACAATTCTTGATCAAAAACTCTCTGTTTTAATGTACGCCAATGACCTAGTACTTGTATTTAGAACCCAGTTGGGCCTGAGGCGATGGCTTGCAAAAAAAAGCTCATATTGCACGAGGAATGCCTTATCCATAAATTATGATAAAACGCAGGTCATTGAATTTGGGAAGCACGCTAAAAAGCATGTTTGGCACCTGGACAAACACATCATAAACCAAGTAAAGACGTTGAAATACCTGGGACTGGTTTATTCAGAAATGGCATCTTGGAATGCACAGCTGCCCAATATTAAATTGCAAGCCTTTAAATCGGTAAAAGCTATTTTGAAATTTGCTGCTTGCAATGGGGGAAACCTAGTCAATCCAGCTCTATCGGTGTACAAAGCAAAATCAATGGCCCAAATTTTAAATGGTGCAGAGGTTTGGGGCACATCAGACGTTTCTGGTCTGGAACCCCCACAGAACTATTTTTTATTATTTAATGTTTCAACTGGTATATTAAAGTGTTTCCATAGCTTCGTGCTGATTAGGCATAGCAAGGTCAAACGCAACAGCTTAAATAAAAACCCAGAGCTGGAGCAAGAAGGCATCTTCAAATATTAAATGAAGGCAAGGAGTGAGTTCCCAGGAATTGCAAGCCCCCTGGTGATGAATCAACCATATATTGAATAAATGCAAGGAGTGAAACACCATTTTCAGAACCAAGGTGTCCGTGATTTAAAATCGCTTTTGAGTCTAGAGGTCTCCAAAACACCCCCCAATAAATCACACTTCACACAGAAATGTAAGTTTGAGGTTTTTGGCATAATTTTGGCCACAACTTTATTTAAAATATTTTATTTAAAATACAAAATGTGAGTGGTTGCTTAGGAAATGTAGATGGCTTTCCGGTATATCCACGATGCAGGATTCGTTTTGAATGTCAAGATCTTCTGCCTGGCTTTCCGGTATATCCACGATGCAGGATTTGTTTTGAGTGTCAAGATCTTCTGCCTGTCTTTCCTGGATATCCACGATGCAGGATTGGTTTCGAGTGTCCATCCCAACCAATGCTGCACTCAGCAGCTGGAAACCCGCAGCAATAAAGCCAAGATAAATAGATGGTCCAATATGCTGCTTGCTAGGAATTGGAGGCAATTCAAAAGTTTCTGGGAAGTCAATTTTCCCATTCTGCAACACAGAAGACATGTTCCATATCACAGAAATCAGGACAAGGATCCCTGCAGGTATGTTCAGAAACGCTCCAAGCCTAAAAAAGGTTAAGAGGAAATCCTCGTGTTTTCTGGGCTCGAACACATTGCACAAGGCAAATGCTATTAATACTAGGGCGGCTGAACTCATAGTGGAAGCTAAGGCCATTAAGTCCTGAGCAATAAAAATTTCCCTTGGGAGGGTTGGATATCGCTCAGTGAGACCTTCACAATGCCAAAAAGAGTTTCCGTCGTCAGAAGGGTTTCTCCAAAAACAGACATTCCAGATTCCAATCCAGATGTTTCCAGAGCCGTTCTCTCCACGCCACACTCTCCAGTTGACACTGGCTGTGGTTGCAATGCACAGAATGCAGGCCAAAATACTCATCAAGAACCCACATAACTGGAGGCAAGAAACTACGCTCAGCAATCTCCCCACCAGGGAGCCTTCTCTCACCCGCAGGGGGGGTTTGCAGAATAGAGGACCCAGGGAGACTTTGGCAGACATCCTGGAAACAAAAGAGAAGACAACATACAGTGAGGGAGGGAATAACAAGCATGTCTAGTCATTGAAGGACATCCTCCCTCCTGGCCAGAAAGAAGCAGCAAAAGAAAGAGTTCCCCTGCTCTCTCCCACCCCCTGGTTAGGTATAGACATCTGATCCAGAGAAGCCGACACACATACTTTCTTCCAGCACACTGCTCCTGATTGAATATACTTTTGCATTGTTCCTGTGAAAATGGCCCTAACCACAGCAACCTGTTGTGGATGGGAATCTGCTCATGATTTCGCTCTTTTGCTATCTGCTACTGCAGCTATCCTTTCCCACAGAGCAGAAACACACCTGATGGCATAGTGAGGAATGTTTAATCCCTACACTTACGTGAAATGCGTTCCTCAGCTAGAGTCTAGCGGGCCAGGAATAGAGCAGGTATTTGCTATATGCTCCTGAGCCTCAAAGAGACTCAGCTGCTGGCCACTGGGCTGACGTTCAGCTGAGCAGCCGGCCACAGCAGCAACTGCTCTGCAGAATTCTTAGGTCAGTTACAGTCCAGTTATAATCCTGACAGCAAGACAAATCATAACTCCAGGGTACTGGTCATTTGGAACAGCAGGAAAGTGGAAAATGGGAGGGAACTCAGTTCCCTTCTTTCCGAATGCAGAGTGTCTATTCCAGGACACTGTGCAGTTCAAACACGTTCTTCCTGAAGTCAGATTCAGAGCAGTTCCAGGAGTAAAAATGGTGATTGGTGTATCTCAGTACAGATTTGCTTGATGGTCCTGCATGCATTTCATAAAGGATCTCCATTTACAAGAGAGGCTAATAGCATTAGGCCCTGAACAATCAGAATTAGCTTGGCAAAATTATTGAAGACTCCTTACAAACCTATCATTCTTCTTGGCTATCACAACTTGTTTGGACATTATAGTAAGGGACAAGATCTTAGCTCTTTTCCTTTGCACTGGGACCACATGAAATTTGTGCCATGGGACCCCATCACTCACACCAATACAGGCAACACCATTTGCAGAACCAAGGTGTCCGTGATTAAAAATCGATTTTGCATGTAGAGGTCTCCAAAACATCCCCCCCCCCCCAATAAATCCCACTTCACACAGAAATTTAAGTTTGAGGGTTTTGGCATAATTTTGGCCACAACTTTATTTCAAATACAAAATGTGAGTGGTTGCTTAGGCATTGGTTACGACTATCTGACATCCGCCCGCCTGCGGAAGTCAGGGCGAGGAATAGAAATTGAGGAGAGAATGGAGACGGGGGTCAGAGACTCACTTCTCCTCAACTGCTCCCAGGGGCTCTTCCGTGGCCCTAGCCCCTTGTAGGGGGTGCGGACGAAAGAATGGCGAGCCCCTGAATTCCTTTAACGGAATTCCCCGCACAGCAGCAGCATTGTAGGGTCAGGCACGGCCAACCATTTCCCCTACAGCAACCATTGGAGGGGCAGGCACAGCCAATCCTGATCCCTCCACCAACCAATTTATTAACCAATGCCTAACCGCAACCTTACAAGTTGTGACGAATTGCTACTTGGTAGGCGAAAAGCAAATGGCTCCAGCCAATCAGCCAAATGGGAACATTCCTACCAGGCCCCTCCCCAAAAGCAGACGACCCCATGGCAGGTATAGCAAGGTCAATTGCAACAGCTTAAATAAAGGGAGGGTGGGTGGGTGATCCGAAGCTCGCAGGGAAAGAGAAAGCCAACTCTGCGAGCCTTGAATATAAAGCCAGTAGGCTGTCAATCAAAAATAGCAAGATAGAAATCTCCCCAACAACCCAAAATCTCCAATTACACTTGTGGCCATCCAAACGATCCCACCCAACAGCAAGAGGAGGGGTTTTTTCTAGCGCCCACTGCATGAAGGAGAACAAGCTTTCTAAGACACTTTAGTCAAAATATTTGTGTTGCTTTCTTTCTGTTCCTTTCTGTGTTGATGCTCTGAATGTGAGCTGCTCAGCCTCTGAAGTGTGTGTGTGTGTGTGTGTGTGTGTGTGTGTGTGGTTAACATTTGGCCAAGCAATGGGCCTAAATCCATCTCTTTCACCTGAAATAACTTTGGGAGCCAGCTTTTAAAAATCTAAAGTAGATATCAAATTCAGAAGACTTAAAAGCTGTCATCTTTTGGACTATTTGAAACACCTTAGAACATACACAAATGTTAATGTTTGAAGGAGGGCAGCAAATGGAGCATTGGAGCCATCCATTCACCTCAGGACTTGTGACCATTGATAAGATGAAGCACTTTCACATCCACATGGCAGGCTGCAGTGCTTTTCAAAGGGTAAAGGTAAAGGACCCCTGACAGTTAAGCCCAGTCGCGAACGACTCTGGGGTTGCATGCTCATCTTGATTTACTGGCCGAGTGAGCCAGCGTTTGTCCACAGACAGTTTTTCTGGGTCATGTGGCCAGCAGGACTAAGCCGCTTCTGGCGAAACCAGAGCAGCACACGGAAACGCCGTTTACTGTCCTGCACCTTGACATGGTTTCGAACTGCTAGGTTGGCAGGAGCAGGGACCGAGCAATGGGAGCTCACCCCGTCAAATACGCAAGTTGGATAACGTCAGATTTTTGCTGAAATTGTGACCCCGCGGGTTAGGGATTTTTTCAAAAAAATGTTTACTTGCAGGTTAAGGCGTCGAGGGTTTATTCCCACCCCCTATGATGAAACGTGACTTTTGCAGCACCAAACCTTGCAGGGGAGAATATGCAACTGTTTGGCACCATTTTTCAGTGAATTGGATCACATCAGATTTTTGGTGAAATTGTGACCCTACAGGTTAGGGATTTTTTTCAAAAAATGTTTTTCCGTGGGTTAAGACATCAAGGGCTGATTTTTTTTTGGCATATGATTAAAAAAAAATCCTTCTTGTTTCCACCGCTAAACCTTGCAGTGAAGAATTTGCAACACTTTGGCAGTATTTTTGAGTGAATTGGGTAACATCACATTTTTGGTGAAATTGTGAAGGTTAGGGATTTTTTCTAAAAAATGTTTTTCTGTGGGTTAAGGCGTCAAGGGCTGATTTTGGGGGGCCTATGATAAAACGTGCCTTTTGCACCACCAAACCATGCAGTGGAGAATTTGGCACCATTTTTGAGTGAATTGGATAACATCAGATTTTGAGTGAAATTGTGAAGCCATGGGTTAGGGATTTTTTCAAAAAAATGAATTCCTGCACATTAAGACACGAATGGTTTTTTTTGTTTTGTTTTTGTTTTTGCCTCTGATAAAAATCCTTCTGTTTCCAGCGCCAAACCTGCAGGGGAGTAATTTGCAACTGTTTGGCACCATTTTTGAGTGAAATGGATAACGTCAGATTTTTGGTGAAACTGTGACCCCATGGGTTAGGGATTTTTGTAAAAAATTTCCCCGCGTGTTAAGACACCAAGGGTTAATTTTGGGGGTCTATGATTAAAAGAACCCTTTTTTTCACCAGCAAACCTTGAAGGGGAATATTTGCAATGTTTGGCACAATTTTTGAGTGAATTGGATAACATCAGATTTTGCGTGAAATTGTGACCCCGTGGGTTTGCGATTTTTTCTTGTATAAAGAATAAAAACACAAAAAACCCAGAGCTGGAGCAAGAAGGCATCTTCAAATATTAAATAAAGGCAAGGAGTGAGTTCCCAGGAATTGCAAGCCCCCTGGTGATGATTCAACCATATATTGAATAAATGCAAGGAGTGAAACACCATTTTCAGAACAAAGGTGTCCGTGATTTAAAATCGCTTTTGAGTCTAGAGGTCTCCAAAACACCCCCCAATAAATCACACTTCACACAGAAATGTAAGTTTGAGGTTTTTGGCATAATTTTGGCCACAACTTTATTTAAAATACTTTATTTAAAATACAAAATGTGAGTGGTTGCTTAGGAAATGTAGATGGCTTTCCGGTATATCCACGATGCAGGATTCGTTTTGAATGTCAAGATCTTCTGCCTGGCTTTCCGGTATATCCACGATGCAGGATTTGTTTTGAGTGTCAAGATCTTCTGCCTGTCTTTCCTGGATATCCACGATGCAGGATTGGTTTCGAGTGTCCATCCCAACCAATGCTGCACTCAGCAGCTGGAAACCCGCAGCAATAAAGCCAAGATAAATAGATGGTCCAATATGCTGCTTGCTAGGAATTGGAGGCAATTCAAAAGTTTCTGGGAAGTCAATTTTCCCATTCTGCAACACAGAAGACATGTTCCATATCACAGAAATCAGGACAAGGATCCCTGCAGGTATGTTCAGAAACGCTCCAAGCCTAAAAAAGGTTAAGAGGAAATCCTCGTGTTTTCCGGGCTCGAACACATTGCACAAGGCAAATGCTACTAGGGCGGCTGAACTCATAGTGGAAGCTAAGGCCATTAAGTCCTGAGCAATAAAAATTTCCCTTGGGAGGGTTGGATATCGCTCAGTGAGACCTTCACAATGCCAAAAAGAGTTTCCGTCGTCAGAAGGGTTTCTCCAAAAACAGACATTCCAGATTCCAATCCAGATGTTTCCAGAGCCGTTCTCTCCACGCCACACTCTCCAGTTGACACTGGCTGTGGTTGCAATGCACAGAATGCAGGCCAAAATACTCATCAAGAACCCACATAACTGGAGGCAAGAAACTACGCTCAGCAATCTCCCCACCAGGGAGCCTTCTCTCACCCGCAGGGGGGGTTTGCAGAATAGAGGACCCAGGGAGACTTTGGCAGACATCCTGGAAACAAAAGAGAAGACAACATACAGTGAGGGAGGGAATAACAAGCATGTCTAGTCATTGAAGGACATCCTCCCTCCTGGCCAGAAAGAAGCAGCAAAAGAAAGAGTTCCCCTGCTCTCTCCCACCCCCTGGTTAGGTATAGACATCTGATCCAGAGAAGCCGACACACATACTTTCTTCCAGCACACTGCTCCTGATTGAATATACTTTTGCATTGTTCCTGTGAAAATGGCCCTAACCACAGCAACCTGTTGTGGATGGGAATCTGCTCATGATTTCGCTCTTTTGCTATCTGCTACTGCAGCTATCCTTTCCCACAGAGCAGAAACACACCTGATGGCATAGTGAGGAATGTTTAATCCCTACACTTACGTGAAATGCGTTCCTCAGCTAGAGTCTAGCGGGCCAGGAATAGAGCAGGTATTTGCTATATGCTCCTGAGCCTCAAAGAGACTCAGCTGCTGGCCACTGGGCTGACGTTCAGCTGAGCAGCCGGCCACAGCAGCAACTGCTCTGCAGAATTCTTAGGTCAGTTACAGTCCAGTTATAATCCTGACAGCAAGACAAATCATAACTCCAGGGTACTGGTCATTTGGAACAGCAGGAAAGTGGAAAATGGGAGGGAACTCAGTTCCCTTCTTTCCGAATGCAGAGTGTCTATTCCAGGACACTGTGCAGTTCAAACACGTTCTTCCTGAAGTCAGATTCAGAGCAGTTCCAGGAGTAAAAATGGTGATTGGTGTATCTCAGTACAGATTTGCTTGATGGTCCTGCATGCATTTCATAAAGGATCTCCATTTACAAGAGAGGCTAATAGCATTAGGCCCTGAACAATCAGAATTAGCTTGGCAAAATTATTGAAGACTCCTTACAAACCTATCATTCTTCTTGGCTATCACAACTTGTTTGGACATTATAGTAAGGGACAAGATCTTAGCTCTTTTCCTTTGCACTGGGACCACATGAAATTTGTGCCATGGGACCCCATCACTCACACCAATACAGGCAACACCATTTGCAGAACCAAGGTGTCCGTGATTAAAAATCGATTTTGCATGTAGAGGTCTCCAAAACATCCCCCCCCCCCCAATAAATCCCACTTCACACAGAAATTTAAGTTTGAGGGTTTTGGCATAATTTTGGCCACAACTTTATTTCAAATACAAAATGTGAGTGGTTGCTTAGGCATTGGTTACGACTATCTGACATCCGCCCGCCTGCGGAAGTCAGGGCGAGGAATAGAAATTGAGGAGAGAATGGAGACGGGGGTCAGAGACTCACTTCTCCTCAACTGCTCCCAGGGGCTCTTCCGTGGCCCTAGCCCCTTGTAGGGGGTGCGGACGAAAGAATGGCGAGCCCCTGAATTCCTTTAACGGAATTCCCCGCACAGCAGCAGCATTGTAGGGTCAGGCACGGCCAACCATTTCCCCTACAGCAACCATTGGAGGGGCAGGCACAGCCAATCCTGATCCCTCCACCAACCAATTTATTAACCAATGCCTAACCGCAACCTTACAAGTTGTGACGAATTGCTACTTGGTAGGCGAAAAGCAAATGGCTCCAGCCAATCAGCCAAATGGGAACATTCCTACCAGGCCCCTCCCCAAAAGCAGACGACCCCATGGCAGGTATAGCAAGGTCAATTGCAACAGCTTAAATAAAGGGAGGGTGGGTGGGTGATCCGAAGCTCGCAGGGAAAGAGAAAGCCAACTCTGCGAGCCTTGAATATAAAGCCAGTAGGCTGTCAATCAAAAATAGCAAGATAGAAATCTCCCCAACAACCCAAAATCTCCAATTACACTTGTGGCCATCCAAACGATCCCACCCAACAGCAAGAGGAGGGGTTTTTTCTAGCGCCCACTGCATGA
The DNA here is from genome assembly GCF_963506605.1 of Zootoca vivipara. Classification (NCBI taxonomy): domain Eukaryota; kingdom Metazoa; phylum Chordata; class Lepidosauria; order Squamata; family Lacertidae; genus Zootoca; species Zootoca vivipara. The sequence continues at coordinate 4,590,383 of NC_083279.1, read as the reverse complement.
AGGAGAACAAGCTTTCTAAGACACTTTAGTCAAAATATTTGTGTTGCTTTCTTTCTGTTCCTTTCTGTGTTGATGCTCTGAATGTGAGCTGCTCAGCCTCTGAAGTGTGTGTGTGTGTGTGTGTGTGTGTGTGTGTGTGGTTAACATTTGGCCAAGCAATGGGCCTAAATCCATCTCTTTCACCTGAAATAACTTTGGGAGCCAGCTTTTAAAAATCTAAAGTAGATATCAAATTCAGAAGACTTAAAAGCTGTCATCTTTTGGACTATTTGAAACACCTTAGAACATACACAAATGTTAATGTTTGAAGGAGGGCAGCAAATGGAGCATTGGAGCCATCCATTCACCTCAGGACTTGTGACCATTGATAAGATGAAGCACTTTCACATCCACATGGCAGGCTGCAGTGCTTTTCAAAGGGTAAAGGTAAAGGACCCCTGACAGTTAAGCCCAGTCGCGAACGACTCTGGGGTTGCATGCTCATCTTGATTTACTGGCCGAGTGAGCCAGCGTTTGTCCACAGACAGTTTTTCTGGGTCATGTGGCCAGCAGGACTAAGCCGCTTCTGGCGAAACCAGAGCAGCACACGGAAACGCCGTTTACTGTCCTGCACCTTGACATGGTTTCGAACTGCTAGGTTGGCAGGAGCAGGGACCGAGCAATGGGAGCTCACCCCGTCAAATACGCAAGTTGGATAACGTCAGATTTTTGCTGAAATTGTGACCCCGCGGGTTAGGGATTTTTTCAAAAAAATGTTTACTTGCAGGTTAAGGCGTCGAGGGTTTATTCCCACCCCCTATGATGAAACGTGACTTTTGCAGCACCAAACCTTGCAGGGGAGAATATGCAACTGTTTGGCACCATTTTTCAGTGAATTGGATCACATCAGATTTTTGGTGAAATTGTGACCCTACAGGTTAGGGATTTTTTTCAAAAAATGTTTTTCCGTGGGTTAAGACATCAAGGGCTGATTTTTTTTTGGCATATGATTAAAAAAAAATCCTTCTTGTTTCCACCGCTAAACCTTGCAGTGAAGAATTTGCAACACTTTGGCAGTATTTTTGAGTGAATTGGGTAACATCACATTTTTGGTGAAATTGTGAAGGTTAGGGATTTTTTCTAAAAAATGTTTTTCTGTGGGTTAAGGCGTCAAGGGCTGATTTTGGGGGGCCTATGATAAAACGTGCCTTTTGCACCACCAAACCATGCAGTGGAGAATTTGGCACCATTTTTGAGTGAATTGGATAACATCAGATTTTGAGTGAAATTGTGAAGCCATGGGTTAGGGATTTTTTCAAAAAAATGAATTCCTGCACATTAAGACACGAATGGTTTTTTTTGTTTTGTTTTTTTTTTTGCCTCTGATAAAAATCCTTCTGTTTCCAGCGCCAAACCTGCAGGGGAGTAATTTGCAACTGTTTGGCACCATTTTTGAGTGAAATGGATAACGTCAGATTTTTGGTGAAACTGTGACCCCATGGGTTAGGGATTTTTGTAAAAAATTTCCCCGCGTGTTAAGACACCAAGGGTTAATTTTGGGGGTCTATGATTAAAAGAACCCTTTTTTTCACCAGCAAACCTTGAAGGGGAATATTTGCAATGTTTGGCACAATTTTTGAGTGAATTGGATAACATCAGATTTTGCGTGAAATTGTGACCCCGTGGGTTTGCGATTTTTTCTTGTATAAAGAATAAAAACACAAAAAACCCAGAGCTGGAGCAAGAAGGCATCTTCAAATATTAAATAAAGGCAAGGAGTGGGTTCCCAGGAATTGCAAGCCCCCTGGTGATGATTCAACCATATATTGAATAAATGCAAGGAGTGAAACACCATTTTCAGAACCAAGGTGTCCGTGATTTAAAATCGCTTTTGAGTCTAGAGGTCTCCAAAACACCCCCCAATAAATCACACTTCACACAGAAATGTAAGTTTGAGGTTTTTGGCATAATTTTGGCCACAACTTTATTTAAAATACTTTATTTAAAATACAAAATGTGAGTGGTTGCTTAGGAAATGTAGATGGCTTTCCGGTATATCCACGATGCAGGATTCGTTTTGAATGTCAAGATCTTCTGCCTGGCTTTCCGGTATATCCACGATGCAGGATTTGTTTTGAGTGTCAAGATCTTCTGCCTGTCTTTCCTGGATATCCACGATGCAGGATTGGTTTCGAGTGTCCATCCCAACCAATGCTGCACTCAGCAGCTGGAAACCCGCAGCAATAAAGCCAAGATAAATAGATGGTCCAATATGCTGCTTGCTAGGAATTGGAGGCAATTCAAAAGTTTCTGGGAAGTCAATTTTCCCATTCTGCAACACAGAAGACATGTTCCATATCACAGAAATCAGGACAAGGATCCCTGCAGGTATGTTCAGAAACGCTCCAAGCCTAAAAAAGGTTAAGAGGAAATCCTCGTGTTTTCCGGGCTCGAACACATTGCACAAGGCAAATGCTATTAATACTAGGGCGGCTGAACTCATAGTGGAAGCTAAGGCCATTAAGTCCTGAGCAATAAAAATTTCCCTTGGGAGGGTTGGATATCGCTCAGTGAGACCTTCACAATGCCAAAAAGAGTTTCCGTCGTCAGAAGGGTTTCTCCAAAAACAGACATTCCAGATTCCAATCCAGATGTTTCCAGAGCCGTTCTCTCCACGCCACACTCTCCAGTTGACACTGGCTGTGGTTGCAATGCACAGAATGCAGGCCAAAATACTCATCAAGAACCCACATAACTGGAGGCAAGAAACTACGCTCAGCAATCTCCCCACCAGGGAGCCTTCTCTCACCCGCAGGGGGGGTTTGCAGAATAGAGGACCCAGGGAGACTTTGGCAGACATCCTGGAAACAAAAAGAGAAGACAACATACAGTGAGGGAGGGAATAACAAGCATGTCTAGTCATTGAAGGACATCCTCCCTCCTGGCCAGAAAGAAGCAGCAAAAGAAAGAGTTCCCCTGCTCTCTCCCACCCCCTGGTTAGGTATAGACATCTGATCCAGAGAAGCCGACACACATACTTTCTTCCAGCACACTGCTCCTGATTGAATATACTTTTGCATTGTTCCTGTGAAAATGGCCCTAACCACAGCAACCTGTTGTGGATGGGAATCTGCTCATGATTTCGCTCTTTTGCTATCTGCTACTGCAGCTATCCTTTCCCACAGAGCAGAAACACACCTGATGGCATAGTGAGGAATGTTTAATCCCTACACTTACGTGAAATGCGTTCCTCAGCTAGAGTCTAGCGGGCCAGGAATAGAGCAGGTATTTGCTAGGTGCTCCTGAGCCTCAAAAAGACTCAGCTGCTGGCCACTGGGCTGACGTTCAGCTGAGCAGCCGGCCACAGCAGCAACTGCTCTGCAGAATTTTTAGGTCAGTTACAGTCCAGTTAGAATCCTGACAGCAAGACAAATCATAACTCCAGGGTACTGGTCATTTGGAACAGCAGGAAAGTGGAAAATGGGAGGGAACTCAGTTCCCTTCTTTCCGAATGCAGAGTGTCTATTCCAGGACACTGTGCAGTTCAAACACGTTCTTCCTGAAGTCAGATTCAGAGCAGTTCCAGGAGTAAAAATGGTGATTGGTGTATCTCAGTACAGATTTGCTTGATGGTCCTGCATGCATTTAATAAAGGATCTCCATTTACAAGAGAGGCTAATAGCATTAGGCCCTGAACAATCAGAATTAGCTTGGCAAAATTATTGAAGACTCCTTACAAACCTATCATTCTTCTTGGCTATCACAACTTGTTTGGACATTATAGTAAGGGACAAGATCTTAGCTCTTTTCCTTTGCACTGGGACCACATGAAATTTGTGCCATGGGACCCCATCACTCACACCAATACAGGCAACACCATTTTCAGAACCAAGGTGTCCGTGATTTAAAATCGATTTTGCGTGTAGAGGTCTCCAAAACACCCCCCAATAAATCACACTTCACACAGAAATTTATGTTTGAGGGTTTTGGCATAATTTTGGCCACAACTTTATTTCAAATACAAAATGTGAGTGGTTGCTTAGGCATTGGTTATGACTATCTGACATCCGCCCGCCTGTGGAAGTCAGGGCGAGGAATAGAAATTGAGGAGAGAATGGAGACGGCGGTCAGAGACTCTCCTCTCCTCAACTGCTCCCAGGGGCTCTTCCGTGGCCCTAGCCCCTTGTAGGGGGTACGGATGAAAGAATGGCGAGCCCCTGAATTCCTTTAACTGAATTCCCCACGCAGCAGCAGCATTGTAGGGTCATGCACAGCCAACCATTTCCCCTACACTAGCAACCGAGACACCTTTAGGATAATTCCCAGAGCTGAAAGTGGCCACTTCCCACTTGAGTTATCTCTGATATCATTCGTTTCTCCTGCTTTTCCTAAATTATTGGATGAAACGGAATATCTGATACTTGGAAATAAGAGGTGAAAATGGAATGTATAGGTCCAAGAAAAAAAGTTTCAGATTCTGGGTTCCCATGAATTTGTTTCATTAAAGGGCGAATTGTTCTTAGAAACAGGAAACATAATTGGTCTGTATGAGAACATAATTAACAGAATGCGCCCATTGATGACCACAACTAGTATGACAAAAAATAAAAAGTTTAAAAGACATACCTGGTTTGATAAGGAGTGTCAGAATAGTAAAAAAAAAAAAGTTATAACATGATAAGCACAATCTTGTTATACAAGCTGTGGTAGCCCAATTACGTTATGATTATAAATTACTACTTACAAGCAAGAAACAAATATATTATGAGCAACAGTGGAAAGCATTTGGAGATGCAGCACTTCAAAAGTATTCACGGAAATTTGGGCATCTGGTCGCCCAAGGTACAAATGGGCTGGGCTACTCGCTAGAAGCATCAGTCCCAGGAAAGGATTGGGTTACATATTTTACAGGAATATATGGTCCCCGAACCGACTCACCCTCACAAGTTGACCACATTCAGTTATCAGAACTGCCAGAATGGCCAGACGTCACGCCCAACCAGATTAAGAGGCTAATCATAAGCCAACTAGCCAATAAAGCCCCAGGAGAAGACATGATCCCAGCGGAGATTTATAAGATAAGACTGGATTTCTGGCCACCCATTTTTGCAAAACTGTTCTCATATATTAACAGCTCAGGTCGCATACCGGAAGGGTGGAAGCTGAGCATAATTGCCCCAATATATAAAAAGGGTGATAAGAAAATTCCCGCTAATTATAGACCTATTAGTTTGCTAGATGTGGCCTCTAAATTATATGCCAGACTCCTCCTTGGGAGACTGGAAGAATGGGCAGATACAAATATTTGAAGCCCAGGCAGGTTTCCAAAGAGGGAAATCCACATTGGACCAGTGCTTTGTGATGAACTTTCTGCTATGTAAATGCATCCATAATTTGAAGCAAAAACTGTATGTTGCTTTTATTGATCTAAAATCAGCTTTTGATACGATATCGAGACACACATTGTGGCAGAAATTGGGGAAGACCAATAAAAATTGCCGTCTATTATTTCTTATCAGAACATTGTATACTGATACATCGATACAAGTAAAGGTGGGTCTTGCCGGCAATCTCACTACAAGAATTAAGACCACTACTGGTCATGGGCGTAGGCAGGGGGGGCAGGAGGGGGCAGGAGCTCCCCCCAGAAGCAAAAAATTAATGTATTTTACAGACCATAACCAGCACTTTTCCCCTCCAAAAACTGAAGTAGAAAGGGCTTTGCATTAGCAAGAGCAGCTAAGTCTCCGCTTGCTGGGGGGAGGGGACACAGCTGTAACAAAAACACATTAAATAAATAAAGCAAAGTGGCTACCAGTAGTTAAGCAGTTAAGACAATGGAGCAGATATCCCCAGGCAAGATGTGATAGGTCACCACTTCACCCTATTGTTCTTGAGTGGGAGTTGTTAATGAGCATTCAGGAACCGCATTAAGAGTTCTATTGGCGATTTAATGAGGGTGCAGAGGATTCAATTTGACTAAGGTGGCTCTGCAAGGCTAAAAGGAAGTGAATAAGAAAGGGGGGGCTGTAGCTTTGACAGACACAGTGATGTTTATAAATAGCAGTGGTGTTCCAGTCTGCCCCTCCTCCTGCATCTGTATACTATAAATCAGGGGTGGCCACCTCCCAAGAGACTCTGATCTACTCACAGAGTTTAAAACTGGGAGTGATCTACCCCCTTGTGGGGGGTTCAGGTCAAAGCTGTTGAGTTTTTTTAAGGAAGGGAAGCCCTGTTTTGGGGGGTTTAGGTCAAACTTGTTGAGCTTCTTTTAGGAGGGAGGGAGGCCCATTTTTGTTTAGGGCTTCAGGTCATAGTTCAACTTTTTTTAGGGAGGAGGAAAATTTTGGGTGAGCTTTTTTTAGGGGTGCCAGTGACCTACCAGTGATCTACCACAGACATCCAGTGATCTACTGGTAGATCACAATCTACATGTTGGACATGCCTGCTGTAAATCAAGCAGAGAGAAAGCTGCTTACAAGGCTCCTGTACAGGCGTACCGGTATCTTCCTCTTGCTGCAGAGTTCTAGCATCACAGCATCACCCAGAGACACCCACAAATATGAGTTATCCCTCTCTCTATTTCTTCCTTCCTTCCCTCCCTCTTCCATCCTCAATAAAATACGGGGGGGGCAGATAAGCCCCACATAGAAAGCCCATCAACATGGGGGAATGACTCTTTCAAATACGGTATTTACCAGTGATTGGGGGGGGGAGGCACCTAGGCCTCTAGGAGTTGGCTGCTATGCCTAGGAGTAGGACAATTCAAGAAAGCAGAATGATGCATATGCTATGGTAATATATCAATAGAATCATAGAATTGTAGTCGGAAGGGACCACAAGGGTCATCTAGTCCAACCCCCTGCAATGTAGGAATTTTTTCCTAAGGTGGGGCTTGAACCCACGACATGGTTGAAATATTATGCTGATACGCAGCAACGCCTCGGAGCCGTCATGGCTGCGGCCATGCCTTGCGTCGCCCTCGCCCGCCCTGCCACCCCCTCTCGCCTGCCCGACCTTCCCGTCCTCTCCAGCCAAGCAGGGTAGCCGCCAATGCTGCCAGCCCCAGAAGCACAAGGTGGCCGCTGCCGCTGCCGCCACAATGTCCTCGGGCCCGCTAGCCCTGTAGCCCCGCCCACATTCCCACTTTGTGGCCCCTCCCCTCCCATGCCTTGGCCCCGCCCCTGAACGACCATGGCTTGCCCCCCCCCTAGTTTTGATCCTGGCTACGCCCCTGGCAGGGCTGGTACAGGACCCAACACATCTGTGTTGGCACAACCCTCTATTTGCTCCCTCCCTGCTCTGTTTCAAGAGTTTCTGATGGCCACTGATGGCAGAAGTTCTCATCTACCATTTTTGTGAGTCCATTGGTCCTTGTCTGTGGGACATTCCTGCCCATGGAGGAGTTTCTGTGCTGGCAGAGGCTGGCAGAATCAGACAATGATGAATAGAGAGACACCTCTGCTCTTTCCAAACCCCACCCAGCACAGCTGACTCGGGGCTCGGATTGTTCTGCCCATCTCAAGAAACGCAAATACGGATCACATTTAACATATAGAGTCTTTGCATAACTCCCACTCCCACTAACACAGTCTGAAAATGTATAATATTTCAGCGAGGAATGCTCACTGAAATAAGGAATCAGTGTATGTAAAATTTCACAAATATAGTAATTAAAAAACTAAAGCTGCATTCACTGATTTTATTTATTACATTTATGAGCCTTTTTTATGACAGAAAGCACTAGAAGCAATGTGTATCCATTAAAACATAACAGCAGCAAAGCAGTAAAATTCTAAATCTTAAAAATACAAGAAGCACAATAAAATCAGTAAGTGGGAAGACAAAGACATGACCTGAACAACAAAACGCTGCAAAGCACCGAGCACCAGTCATAAGAGTTTTCGAACTTTTGGGAGGGGGAGGGGGGAAGGCAGGCTGTTATTGTCAAATGTTCCATAGCCATTGAGAATGGGAGAAATGCAATGGAAATCTAATGAACACTATACCCATTTATTTCCGGGGGGGGGTGAGGCAGGAGATAAATGTATTAAATAAAGAATAACATGCCATACCCAAAGAGAAGAGAAATGTAATACTGTACGCAGGAGCTGCAGCAAGGATAACAATAGCACAAAAATGGAAAGGGACTGAGGTGCCTTCGATTCAAGATTGGTTAATTAAAGTGATAGAATATATGAATTTGGACAAAATGACGGTGGCCGTAAGAAATGTAGCAAAACAGAGAGTTCAAAAGGAATGGAAGCCAGTGGAAGATCACCTAAGGAAAGAAGGTATAAATTGTGAATTGGTAGTTTGTCTAATTTAACTTGAGGATTGCTTAAAGAGAATATATGGGAAGTAATGGGAGAAGAGTCACCCATAAAGGGTGGGAAAATAGGAAAGGAAAAACCAGGGAAAACTAAAAATTGTGAGAAACGGTATATCAACAATCGGAAGTTTTTATTTTAAATATATTTTTTATTTATATTTTTTGCTGCTTTTTGTCGCATCTTTTCAATTTTCTTATCTTTTCTACTTCTCCTTTCTCTTTATCTTCTTTTTGGATTTTCTTTCTTTCATTTTCTTTTTTTTCTTTTTCTTTTGTTTTTGTTTTCAGAGTTTCAGTATACAATTTCATGTATATTATTTGCATTTGTATTTGTGTTTTTTTTTGTGATAGATGTGTTGATTTTGTTGATTTTGTGGTTTGTATGTAATCTTTTAAAATAAGAAATAAAGCTTTTTTAAACTCTAAAAAAAATAAAAATAACATGCCATACATAGAAATGCATTCTTGTGCTCAGGTCAGCGGTGGAGCATATGCCTGCTCTGCCCAGGGTGGGCACACTCCCAAGGGGGGTGGGGCACAGAGGGTGCCCTCCCAGGCGCAGGATAGCCTTTCGGGTGCACTGAAGCCCACATGGGTGGAGCAAGCCGCCGATGGCGGACATTCAGCGCACCGCCCGCCCTTGACTCCTAAGCCTCCCCAGCTGTCAAAAAGAAGGGGGAAGGGGGGAATGCCACTGGCAAAGTGGCGCAGATCCCCCTTCCCCCGACAGCTTGGGTTAGGCTTGGGAGTCGCGGGCGGGTGGCAAGCCAAATGTCAGCTCCCTCAGTGAAGAGACCTGGGGCGGTCCATCTCCACTGCACCCTCCTTCCTCTGCCCCTGGCTCAGGTTCTTTACAAAGACATGTTAAACAGAAGCAGCATTGTTCAGTGTGCACTGGCTGTTGGGGTTCTATCCATCCAGGGTCTTTCATCTTGGTATGGAATAAGGTGTGTGTTTGTGTGTGCAACCAAGGGCCCCTTATTTTCAATTGGAAGGCAAAAACTGAAGGGTACATGTCATCAACTGATTGTCTTTGTCAAGGCACTGACACAAAGGGAAGGATGGCAAAATAGTCCACTCATCGTGTTCTGCTCACCCAAGTGGGGCCAAGTAAGAATTAAATCCCAGACTGCACTTTTCAGCCTGCTATACTATAAAGGAAAATTTACAAAAGATGATGTACAAATGGTATTTGATGCCCAGTAATCTTGTAAAAATGAATTAAAATGGATCCAAATTATGTTGGAAATGGCAAGAGGTAGAGGGGACCTTTATGCACATGTGGTGGTCGTGTAAACAAGCCAAAGAGGATTGGGAAATGATCTATTTAGAACTAAAAAAGATCTTTAGGTTTACATTTCCCAAGAAAACAGAGGCCTTATCATAGCTGCCAAGTTTTCCCTTTTCTCGCGAGGAAGCCTATTCAGCATAAGGGAAAATCCCTTAAAAAAAGGGATAACTTGGCAGCTATGGGCCTTATTACTCAATATAAAATATGGTGACATCCCTAAGAAGACACTCTGCCTCTTTTTATAGGCAACTGCAGCATCTAGAATAATATATTCCAAAAAAAGGAAGGGAAAAGAAATCCCAACAAAATAACAGTGGCAGAAGTTAGCTAATACACAGAGTCAGCTAATATGACAGCGAAAAGAAGAAATCCAGATAAGACACAGATAAGAGAGGAGTGGAAATACTTTGGAGAGTATTTAAAGACATATAACAAATTAAGTTACAAGTAGAAATAATTGTATGAGCAGCAGTATGAGCAATTGTATGAGCAACAAGGAAACTGATTGGGATCAAATGGGGTAGAATAAAAGGATATTTAGCAGAATTCAAGGATCAAATAGAATGCCATGGAGTGATGGACTGGGAAGTCCTGAGAGATCTGACTTGTAAAGGTAAATGTATGGTGTATATACTAAAATTTTGGGAAATGTATTTTTAAAAAATCCCAGACTGCAGCTCTGGAGTCATGGTCCTCTTAATCTGCTTCCATTACATAAGATGGACCTAATAATGTATCACTTTATTTAGGGAATTCTGTGAAATGTGCTTGTTTTGATCACAACCTAGCAAATCATTTTCAGCAGTTCTGAAGGATATGCGCTGACCATATTATGTTCTGTTGCATGTTAAAAACAGGTTTGTTCTACTACCCAAAATGGATGTTATATTGCTGTGAATTTAAAACAGCTCAACTCAGCTGGGGTATGAATCCACTTTGTCCCCTACACTTTGCATACTATTAGGAAATTTTTAAAGTGATTATACCCTCTCCCCCTCCTTTTGAGAGAAGTTGATGAAATTTGTAGGCATAGTAGTCTCTCTAAGGTGGATAAAGTATGCCAAATTCAGGTAAACAGAAGTGTACTGGACGTTCCTATTTTTTTGCCAGCCAGGAACGGGTAATAGGCCAGAAATTGATGAAATTTGCAGTGGTAACGCATGCTGTGGCTATGAATTGATTATGTTTTTTAAAGGTTTTTTTCTGGAAGAATGGTTGTTACAGTTTTAGGGTGAGTGAAAAGGGAATCACTTAATCTTCCATTGTGAGTAATTGGTCTGAAATTGCAGGAATGAGACAGCTGCCTCTAGGCAAATAACCCAACAAAGTGTAGACAAATAGGGCTTTTGTCTACACACCTTTAAAGTTGATTTTGGAGTGGAAGCAGTAAAAGGAATACACTTTCTGGGTAAAATTATTTCCTTTGCTTGTAAGCTAGATCTGTTAATTACAAAGGAGCATTCCCTCATTGTTTCCATCCCTTGTGGGTTTCCATCCCTAAGCTTAGAGACAAAACTCTTGCAAAACTGTGCCCTCCTGCAAAGTACTGGGATTGAAGAGTATTAGTGATATCATTCCCTCTAATTACAAGCCAGATCTCTCAAATGTGCAAGAGGTTCCCCTTCCTCCTTCTGATCCTGGCATTTCCTTAATTCCCTGACACAACCTTGGATTTCAGAGCTGATTTTTCTCCTTCCACACTACAAGGTGACATGAAACACTTTAGAGTGTCCTGCTTCTACTCTTGCAGCCCTGGACAGATCCCAAAATCCTTCTGAGGCACAGTTTCCCTCATGATTCTTCTGAATCTGATGCAGACCCCTACCACAAAATGTCAGCACTTGACTAACTGTTGTAGGTTTTCCCCATAGTGATATATGGAACTGAGAGCTGGACCATAAAGAAGGCTGATCGCCGAAGAATTGATGCTTTTGAATTATGGTGCTGGAGGAGACTCTTGAGAGTCCCGTGGACTGCAAGAAGATCAAACCTATCCATTCTGAAGGAAATCAGCCCTGAGTGCTCACTGGAGGAAGGACAGATCCTGAAGCTGAGGCTACAATACTTTGGCCACCTCATGAGAAGAGAAGACTCCCTGGAAAAGACCCTGATGTTGGGAAAGATTGAGGGCACTAGGAGAAGGGGACGACAGAGGACAAGATGGTTGGAGAGTGTTCTTGAAACTACCAACATGAGTTTGACCAAACTGTGGGAGGCAGTGGAAGACAGCAGTGCCTTCTACAAAATAGTAGAAAATAGTAGAAATTTTGGGCAATATTTTAGTATTCATTGAATGTGTTGCATTTTCATTCATTTTATGAACTCATTGTTTGTATTATTGACCTTTCCTTTCCCTAACTAATCTACCCATCAGTATGAGGGTGTGTGTGTGTGTGTGTGTGTGTGTGTGTGTGTGTGTGTGTGTCATCTGCATTTGCTATCACAGCTAACTTTTTGTGCAGTATAACCCGATATTGAAAATCAAATTTCAATACTTTCATACTTGCACCTGAGGTAAGGCATAACTCTAGCAAAGCATTAAATGAAAGCTGCAGGCCACACCATCATCTTGGTTTATTAGCTAGACAAGCTCAATTAATTTTGGATTTTTCCTCTGTGTGTTTTCTGCTCTGACGTTGGTAGAATAAGTTAGTAATGCAAGAACAGATATGATTTAATATATCCCTTTGGTACATTTTTGGATACATGAAGATTATCTGGTTTGTGGTTCAGATTGTTTGACTCAGTCATTGGCACACTTCACACTAGGGGTGCTTGGGGAATTTATTTCTTCATTCATTCATTCATTCATTCATTCAAACTCCTATGCAAATATACTTGAACTGGAAAGAAGGTAGGCATCTAAATACACATTTTGAGAGAACATATGATTTTTAAATATAGATTAGTGAGGAAATGCAACATGATTATAGGTAAAAATATGTGAAAGTGTCATGATCAAGATTATTTCACCCATCCCTTCTTCAGGGAAGGTTTTCCCCATCAATCTATCTGGGGTGATCCCTTGGACATTGCAAAGGATTCTGGAAGTGTTCAGAGGTCACTCCTGCTATATTTTCTGCAAGGCCTGCTGGGATTCTGCTTATTCCATGAACTGAGTGAATGTCCTAGAACATAAATATCACTCTTCTAATGTTCTAAGTATCACGATTTTCAAAGGGACAGTTCCAGAATTACAGTTCCAGAATTACAGAAGCCATCCTGGTTTCTGATTTGATCCTGAAATGTCCCAGTTTTCCTTTTTCCCTCCCTTCCACATATTGGAGAACAATTACCGTAAAACGTGGTGTGTGTTTTTTGGTGTGGGTGGGTGCAAAGACAGAGTCCTGTTTATATGGAAACTGAATTCCCTGCACCAAATGAAGGAAATGGTGAAGCTGGCATATGAAATCCTTCCTATAATTTATAATTTTGAAGAAAAAGGTCACCAATGCACTTTAAATTCTTTAATTGCACTTTAAATTCTTTAATAAGTGCGGAGTGTTTATTCGCTTATTGTAAATGAAGCCTGACACTTTCTACTCAGAAATAAGTGCCACTGTATTCACTAGAGCTGACTCCCAGGTAACTGGGTAAAGACCGGGCAGCCTTACACTGCCATTCTAAGCATTTTTAGTAAGCCCTAAGTCCCACTGAGTATGTTCCTGATGCGGGTGGCGCTGTGGGTTAAACCACTGAGCCTAGGGTTTGCCAGTCAGAAGGTCGGCGGTTCGAATCCCCGCGACGGGGTGAGCTCCCATTGCTCGGTCCCAGCTCCTGCCAACCTAGTAGTTCGAAAGCATGTCAAAGTGCAAGTAGATAAATAGGTACCACTTCAAGCGGGAAGGTAAACGGCATTTCCATGTGCTGCTCTGGTTCGCCAGAAGCGGCTTTGTCATGCTGGCCACATGACCTGGAAGCTATACGCCGGCTCCCTCGGCCAATAATGCGAGATGAGCGCGTAACCCCAGAGTCGGTCACGACTGGACTTAATGGTCAGGGGTCCCTTTACCTTTATGTTCCTGATAATTCTCATAGTTTCCATTATTATTATTATTATTATTATTATTATTATTATTATTATTATTATTTCCCGCTTTTTCCCCTGACAGGAACTCAAGACAGCTTACAGCTAAAATCTTATTTCATTCCATTTATCTGTGGAAGGTGTGTTGTACATGATCCCTTCCCTCCCCAGTTTTTCTTACAAGAATCCTTGGAGGCAGGTTTGACTGGCTCACTGTGCTCCTAATTTCATCTGAGAAATGTTGGAGGGTATGCAAGGAGAGTTATGGTGGCAGGTAAGCTGTCTTTCAGAAAAGCCTGTCTAGCATTTCTGTTCTAAATGGTTAACTCAAGGACCCCACGCTACAAAATGCTGTTGCTGAGTTTTGGACCTGATCAGTGCTCATGACATTCCTGGAACCCTCTTGTAAGCTGTTCCAAACATTTTAAAGGAAGAGCAGGAACTAATCATAATAAATTAATGACAGCAAATAATCACACCCCCCCCCCATAAATACTAGCAAGGACTTGCCTGTATTGAAGGCTGAGACATGTTTTGCATGGCTCTTTTTTTTGAACAAAAACCAGTTTTGTGGATGGATCCAGTTACTTTTTGGTACTGGCCACCTCAGTAACACAAAATAGCAAAGTCTAGTTTGTTATTTATGCTGCAGTTGTGAGGCATGTTCAAAAGACTGAATTCCACATGGATTTCACCATCTGATTCAGAGGAGCAAGATGTTGTGGTTTCTTTTCTTTTCTTTTATTACTTATTTAGTAATATCTGTCTATCTGTCTGCCTGCCTGTCTATCTATGTATCTATGTAAAGCAAGAGTTATGTCCTGGGTCTCTGGCATCTGAGACAGATTTCTCATGATTATCTGAGCTGACAGTTAAGTGATATTTTCAGCATGTTTCAGCATGCTTAATGAACTCCTTGGGGGAGCTAGGATATCTGTAACACAATTAACTTTCCATTCTTATGTAAATGAGGAGATTCTGGGTCTCTGGTGGAAGTTGTGTGTGAGTACGTGCATGTGTTTTTCCAGGCTACAGTTACGAAATGATACGCAGAGCCTTGAGCTGAAATTTAGACTTCACTAATTTGTTCTGTGACATGAGAATAAAATGCTTTAGAGGAACGTGAAACATGGTTGTTTAAATGCATCTGATGAAATGAAAATAATCACCCCTGGAAGGTCTGTCACTCAGTCAGATTACCTTTCCCCTTTTCATGCTCCAAGATGAGGAACATTCTGACATGCATTTCCCAAATCAATGTGTATCATGTAACTTAAAAGCACCCGCCCACAGTTGATATTATAGTGTTACAGAGGGAAGGATCTCATAGGATCTCACACGCACAGGCATGGACACAGAGTATGTGCACTATTATACTATTATTAACAAACTCTCCAAGTGTCTATCCTAATGCAGCCAACGCAGCATCAGTCTTCCACACACCAATAAATAAATTTTAGAAATGGGCAAGATTACCGTAGATGCAAGACCCCTTGCATTCCACTCTGCTCCCCCTTTCGCCCCACCCAGGGCGGCCCTGCCCTCTGTCTGCACCTCAGGGCTGCTGCATCACGAAAGGCTGGGCAGCAGCAGCGTCTCCTCTTCCTCAGCCACTCTCCAGCAATCGCTACTAGTTACTCAATGGAGGAAACCAGCAGCGGCGGCCATGGAGAGGCCATAGAGAGGCCATGGGATGCTCCTTCGCAGCTTGCACTGCAGCCACCACAGTCACTCAGGACAAGTACCAGTTCATCCTCCTCCATGAGCTCGGCAGTGGCGGTGCTGGCAGGGAAAATAGGAATATCTTCGGATCAAACCAGAAGCCGGGAGGGATTTCATAATTCTGGGACTGTCCATGGAAAATAGAGGCACTTGGAGGGTATGGAGTTGCTTGGTTATCTGTATCCATTTGCCAAATAACAAAGAGACTTTTACTCTGGGGAACAACAAACATTAAAATACATCAAATATCACAGATTAAAAACTTCCCTAAACAAGGCTGCCTCCTTTAGGTATTTTCGAAATGTTAGGTAGTTGTTTATCTCTCTGACCTCTGATGGGAGGGTGTTCCACATGGAAGGCCCTCTGCATTGCAGGGGGCTGCGCTAGATAACCTTTGGGCGTCCTTCCAACTCCGCAATTCTATGATTCTCTATTTTCTCTTATTTGTTTGCTTCTGACCATTGTCTATTTCTGTGAGACCTTGTATTTATGAGGTCCCTTGATGCAAGTTTTATTGGGATGACATAAGAGAGTGTTTCAGAAAGCTACAATATAATGGCTGTCCACTTCATGTTGAGGTTCCTTTCATTCTTCCTCACCTCAAAAGGTACAAAATGATTAAGGTTCTCTTCTGTGTTTTTATTTCTGTCAATGCCTGAGGGATTTCTCTACTCACACATGGAAAGATTAGAGACTTAACATATGTAAACCACCATTAATTTCCATAATAAAGGGGGGGGAGCACTCTTTGAAAGGCTGAGCCAAAGGATTTAGTTCTTCCACAGCACTTCAGACATCATTTTACAGGCCATGGAGCAGCATTATCATTTGAATACGTACAAAAGTCCCACTAAATGTTATGAAGTGTGACAACAGTGGAGAAAATCATCAGACTGCCAGCTCTTTAATACCAGCACAAAATGTATTGCCACTTTGCCACCAAATTGGCAGCTGATGAACATACTCCATTGCTACGCTGCTCTGGTACTGAGTGGCATTGAGTGAATGCATATGGCTTTTCTTGAAATTCACTCACTTAATAATTAGCTATATTTCAAGGGTGTCATACACAGTCTGGCTCTCTCAACCAGCCTGGTCATGGCATGCTAGACCTACGGGACCGCCTCTCCTGGTATGCCCCGCGGAGGACCTTAAGGTCCACAAACAATAATATTCTGGAGATCCCGAGTCATAAGATGGCTAGAATGGCCTCTACTAGAGCCAGGGCCTTTTCAGTACTGGTCCCAACCTGGTGGAACGCTCTTTCCCAGGAGACCAGGGCCCTGCGGGATTTGTCATCTTTCCGCAGGGCCTGCAAGACAGAGCTGTTCCGCCTGGCCTTTGGGTTAGACTCAGCCTGACCCCTGTGTTTTCCTCCCTCATGGCTTGGATTTGTGGACTACTTGAAATGAGGCTGCACTTTAAATTTTGATACTGTATTTTAATCTGTATTTTAATCAATTGTTTTTATGTTTTATTGTAATTCTGTTGGTGTCAGCCGCCCTGGGGAGGGCGGGGTATAAATAAAAATTTATTATTATTATTATTATTATTATTATTATCGCCAGATGTCTGGTCCTACAAACCTGGTAACCTCCCCACATACCTAGTAATCCGAGGCTTCTGAAAAAAAAAATGCTTTACAAACATTTAGGGGAAACTTGTCTTTAAAATGTATGAAACATTGGGTACGTGGATCATTTGTATTGTCCTGTCAGATAGGGAAGAGAGTCTTACCTACTTCCCTAGATTTCTGGTACAATGCAAAACTGTAGTAGGATTATTCTGACAACCTGGAAGGATAATACAGGTGCCTTGATTACCCAGGGGTTACAGGCATATCATGAAAAATAATCAATTGCTAAATGTTCTGAGGTATAGCTGTAGCTTGGGGAGGGGGGGTAGACGGTTTAGGGTTATTTTGCCCCGGGTGAAGCCTCCAAAGGAGCACCATTGAGGTTCCCAGCCTCTGTGTGTGCGTACACAAATGTGTGTGGAGGTCTATGAGCTTACCAGTAGTTTCATTTCTGGGCTGACGAAACACATGCATATTTCCCCCCAATGACTTATATAGCTTGCTAACTAAATAGATGGTCACTAAACTTCTTTTTTCTTAATTCCACACCAGCTTGCCATAACTATTCACAAAACGGAATGTAGTCATAAAGCAATCAATAATGAAATCTATAATAAAAACAAACAACGTAAAAGCAAGTAGCTGTAAAAGCAATATTAAAATCCCAAAGCCCTATCATAAGTTCTCCAATGGTCATATAAAATAACACAAACAACATTTAAGTCAGAAACGTGAAATGTAAGCCTGTTAGTACCATATAAAAGTGCATCTAAACAGGCCTGCAAATGGCAGAGCGTTTCAAAACTTTTGGCACCAACAATGAAAACAATTAGTTTCATGCCCTCTATGGGCCTTGTGTGGGAGTGGAACACTCAGCAAGGTTTTCAGATGATCCCTAAAACTCCCCAAATATGTATAAGGTATTATTGTATAAAATGTATAAGGTATTATTGGAATGGTGAGACAAAGGATGAGGAAATAAAACCCTTAATGATACATTGGGCAATAGATATTGGTCATATAGACATGGAAGCATGGGAACAATTGTGGAATATGGATATAAAATTTACAGCATGCTATGGTCTAAAAAAAAATTATATGAAAATGTTATATTGATAGCATCTAACACCAAGTAAATTGGCAAAAATGTATAAATCAAAATCAAATAAGTGTTGGAAACGTAAAGAGAAAGAAGGTTCTTTTTATCACATGGGGTGGTCTTGTAATAAGGTTAAAGCTTACTGGGAAATTATATATAATGAATATAAAAATATGTTGAAAATAACGTTTGTAAAAAAAAACACACCAAAAAAACAGAAGCCTTCCTTTGGGGAATTTTAGGGACAGAACTACCCTAACTCTATAGAAATTTATTCATGTATGTGACTACAGCGGCAAGAATGGTATGTGCTCAAAAATGGAAAAAAAAGGTCCCAGCGAAAGAAGAATGGATACAAAAACTTATGAAATATGCAGAAATGGTGGAACTTACCGGGAAAATAAGAAATCAAGATAACAAATTTTAAATAAAAGAACGGAAATGGTTTATTGAATATTTACAAATAAATTGTAAACAGATATGAACATTGGCAGGATTATTGTCACAACCTGCAGTTTTATAAGAGTATGGAAGTGAGAGCTGGACCATAAAGAAGGCTGATCGCCGAAGAATTGATGCTTTTGAATTATTGTGCTGGAGGAGACTCTTGAGAGTCCCATGGACTGCAAGAAGATCAAACCTATGCATTCTGAAGAAAATCGGCCCCGAGTGCTCACTGGAAGGACAGATCGTGAAGCTGAGGCTCCAATACTTTGGCCACCTCATGAGAAGAGAAGACTCCCTGGAAAAGACCCTGATGTTGGGAAAGATGGAGGGCACAAGGAGAAGGGGTGAAAGAGGACGAGATAGTTGGACAGTGTTCTCAAAGCTACGAATATGAGTTTGACCAAACTGCGGGAGGCAGTGCAAGACAGGAGTGCCTGGCGTGCTATGGTCCATGGGGTAACGAAGAGTCGGACACAACTACATGACTAAAGAAACAAACAATGTTTTAAGTAGATGAATAAATGAATAAATTAAGTTAATTTGGAATATGTAAAAAATATAAAAAATAAATTTAAGGAACTGCAGAAAGAGTGGGAAGGAAGGAGGGGATGTACATTTTAAAATTATTGAAATGTATAAAACTGAAAACAAACAAACAAACAAATAAGGAATCATCCCTAAAACTCAATTCGGAAGATACCCAAAGCTATCCCTCCCTGAGGAAGTTACCGGTAATTCAGGTGGCAGTTTTATATTGTGGAGAGTGCATATTTTGCACTTAGAAAGTTCCAGGTTTGGTCTCTGGCATTTGGGGCAGGTTCGTCTGGAAAAGACTCCTGCTTGAAAACCCTGTTAAGAAAATACCAGTAGACAATACTGAGCCAGAGGCTCTGATTCCATACAAGTCTTCCTGTGTTCCAATGAAATGTTTGCTGTGCACATTTTTGCCCTACATTATTGAAAGATTATATGCTTCTGGGTGAAATTAGAAAATTAGAAAAATGTCATTCATATAGCCACCCTTTCACTTGTGCCTAAAGAGTGTTTCAGATTCACTTATGCATAAAAGGTATGATTAGTAGTAAGATCTCACCTTGCATTCAAAATCACTCTAAGCTTGAGGCATTATACAAATTTGAGCCTTTTCAGTGATCTTGCTTTTCAATTTATTTCATTTATATCAAGTCTGTTGGCATTTGCTGCACAGAGTGGCCATGTGCATGTCTCCTGTCCTTGTATAACAAGCATTCTTCATTGATGAAAAATTAAGACAAATAAATAATTCCTATGGATCACTACAGACTATAGGTTACAGATAAGCTCTACGCAGAGTAGACACATTGAAATTAATAGACTCAAGTCAACCATGTCTATAAATTTCAATGGGTCTACCCCACACATGACACTTGACTCAGTCCAAGCATGCACACCTGTGATATCATGTGTGGGGCAGGTACCATGGCTAGAATGGAACAATCTGGAACTTAAAGTGAGCTCCTGATTATTCCTTTGCTGGAGCTAGTAGTGTTTCCCCTCCCATCAGGTGCTGGTGGTGGGGGAGTGTGACTCACTCCAATGACATCAGGTAGCTTCCATTGAAACTGTTGCTAAAACTGAGCCTTTTCTGCCAGTGCTTTTTAGGGCATTATCTGAAGCACATTTGCTTTTCTGAAGATCTTGATGTGCTCATTGCAGCAATCATTTTAATTGTTCTGGCAGAAAGCATCCAGCACCTCATTGATGTTCCAAGAAAGGCAATATGCAGTACCTTGGAACACCAATAAAGGGAGAACTCATTCATAAGCTTCTTCTGAAGTTGGGCCAAAATAACTCCCCACGTATCAGTGTTCTCCTCCATCCCACAAGGAACATAATCACAAGCAGTCTGATCCAGAACACGTGAAGCACTACTTTATGTCATGGATGCTTAAGTTGAGATTTCTGCATTGCAGGGCGTTGGACTAGATGACCCCTGGGGTGCCTTCCGACTCCACAATTCTATGATTCCTCAACTAAACTGCTGTTCATTTGGCCATGTGAGTGCAGACCCTAGGAATACAGTAGTTATTGTTGTTTTCTGACTTGGAAGTGGATCTCTGTCTGCAAGGGAGAATCAAATTGTCACAGGCGTTGAATCTTAATTTGAATAATGCCAGTTTCATTTCAAACACAACCAAACTCTGTCCTAATCTCTGAGTTCCTGCTTAGATTAATGAACCAGTGGCATGACCTGTGAAGTGTGGCAATGTAGGCTGAATGAATACTTCTGTGTTAATGTAAAACTGCAAATCCTCACCACATTGATCCAGCACGAGGAATCCTCACATGGAAATAGGTCTCTGCTTGGAGGCCTGCCCTATTGCCAGTTGAATAGAGCAGGGAGAGATGCATCGTGATGGCTCAGCATCTCTACACATGAACAATGCTGTCAGCCCTGACTCAGTCCAAGCATGCCCAAGCCTGCACACCCTTCGCTAAGACGGCCTTATCATGCAACCATCTCTGCAATAGAGAAAATTGATTCTGGGGTGAGGCTTTATGAGCATGTGTACCTGACATTCTATGGGACCCAGGTGGCGCTGTGGTTAAACCACTGAGCCTAGGGCTTGCTGATCAGAAGGTCGGCGGTTCGAATCCCTGTGACGGGGTGAGCTCCCGTTGCTTGGTCCCAGCTCCTGCCAACCTAGCAGTTCAAAAGCATCTCAACATGCAAGTTGATAAATAGGAACCGCTATAGCGGGAAGGTAAACGACGTTTCCATGTGCTGCTCTGGTTTGCCAGAAGCGGCTTTGTCATGCTGGCCACATGACCTGGAAGCTATACGCCGGCTCCCTCGGCCTATAGAGTGAGATGAGCGCGCAACCCCAGAGTCGGTCACGACTGGACCTAATGGTCAGGGGTCCCTTTACCTTTACCTTTACCTGACATTCTATCTTATGGGAGTGCAAAGAATCACGAATATTAGGCAAATGTATGCATGTACAAATAGAGTATATCTTTTGTGTGACACAAGGAGACATACTGTAGAATGAGATGATGGACTTCACTGAAGGGATCCATGTCTGGACCGGGTGTCTGTATAGGATGTCAAGTAGAAATTACAAGCTAATTGAGCAATACTTTCAACGGACTAATTTGCATTAATTTAGTAAGCAGCCCTTCCCAAAAAAATATTTGGCATGTGTGTTGCAGATAAAAAGGTTTGGTACACCTATGTACTCAAATTTACAATTTTGCATAGTTGAAGTTTTGCCAATATTCAATAAAATACATAAGAATAACAATATATCCGGTGTCTTCCTCTCCCCCTCCTAGGAACAACACGCTAGCTGTTATAATCTATTTTTCATTACAAGGAATTTTGTGGTGGGTTTGCTAGCATACAAATATTAAATATTTCAGCCACTAAATTGGTCACATTCAGATCTACTGTTTATAAATGGTTTTATTTTTATATAAATTTCAATAAATTAATAAGCACATTGTAACAGCCAAATTGGTCTCCAGAAATAAAGAAAATCCTGTTATTCTGTGCTGATCAATTCTTTCACACTGTGTATGTTCATGGTCCAGAGAAGAGCACCATTGTATCATACCAGTTATGGGGATGGAGCCCAAAAATACTAACTTCTTGAATTTTCCGTGTGGATTTATGACTTCTTTCCTGAGGCCCATGCCAAGGGACCCAGAATTCTTAATGGTTAGAAGTGAGACACTGAATTGCAACTAGAGCTTAAAGGCAGGGAATTGATCAAACACACCATTATTATTCTTCCCCCGCCCCCATGACTTTTTACTCTTTTCCCTAGAGCGCTTATGCTATAGTCTGAGCAAAGAATGGTCAGAACCAAATAACGTAGGTGAAAAAACTAAACATCATGCTAACTTAGAGCAGTGTTGAAAATTTCCTCCTCCTCCTCCTCCTCCTCCTCCTCCTCCTTCTTCTTTTTCTTCTTCTTCTTCTTCTTCTTTTTAAAAAAAGATTTTTATTGAAGTATAAAAGATTTTTATTGAAGTACGAGAATAGGAAATATGAGATTAGAAGAGCCAATAGAGGAACTATATAAACAAATGGAAAAAACTAAACAAGGAATGATAGGTAAAATCTATAAGAGGATGATTACAAATAAAGAACTGACAACCCAATTTATTCAAAAGATATGGAGTAAGGAAGAACAAATTAGTGAATCAAAGGTCGAAAGGATAATGAAAGGAATAGATGAGATTAAAGTAAAATTTCCTTCTTATTATTTTTATTATTGCTATTATTATTATTATTATTATTATTATTATTATTATTATTATGGCTATTGTTATACAGTTCATTGCATGGGTGGCAGAAAATGAAATCTTTTTGAAAAATTGTGAGGGGCAGGAAGATATTTCTGGCGGGGGGATTGTGGTGAGTAGTGGTAGTAGTAATAATTGTATCATTGTAGTGTAGGGATTATACAAAATAGCAATCTTGAGGTGATCTTATGTGTGATTGTATCAAGAGCATTTCAGTGTGAGGATGTGAACTTTCACACTCTGGAAAAACACTGTACCTCGGGTTACAGACGCTTCAGGTTACAGACTCCGCTAACCCAGAAATAGTACCTCAGGTTAAGAACTTTGCTTCAGGATGAGAACAGAAATCGTATGGCAGCAGCACGGCAGCAGCTGGAGGCCCCATTAGCTAAAGTGGTACCTCAGGTAAAGAACAGTTTCAGGTTAAGAACAGACCTCCAAGGTACCACTGTATATATAAAAAAGTAATCCTGAAAACTCATACAATTGTATCCAGATTTTATTTAATTTTACCAATTGTATCCAGATTTTATTTAATTTTACCAATTGGCATAAGTATGTGTATATATGAGTAAAATACTGCATCAAACAAGGCGGTGCAAGTTAAGCCAGATCCAAACCCTGTCCAGCAGCAGAGCTGCTCCTCTTCCCAAGGGCTCATCCACACCTCTGCTTTGCCTTCTGCTGTCACCCAGGAAAACCCCTGGTTCAGGGGAGCCAACTTGGGCCCCAGGTTATGGGTGCCCAGTTCACATGCATTTTTACACTTTACCCAAATATACACACATCACTTGGCTGGAGGACTGCATTGCAAAATCAATACAAGTGCAATTAAGCAATCCTTTAAAAAAAAAATTCCAGAAAGGGGTGAGGGTTTTACAACCCAGTAGCATAGCTAGTTGGCGGGTCACCCCCAGTGGCACTTACCTTTGGGGGGCAGCATGCCAAACCCCAATATGATATGCAAATTCAGGCACCCAAGAGGCCGGCGCACCACTCCCCAAAGCAGTGTGGTCTGGGGCTGGGCTTGTAGGGCACTGAGCTGCTGCGTTACGGCCAGCCACCAGAGAGCGGCCGAGCAGGATGCAACCGGCATATGTTGGCCCTGCAAGCAGTGTGCCCGAGCCATAGCGTCTGCCCCACACTGTCCCCCAAAGCAGCACAGGTCTGATGTCCACCTGCCACTTCCCCCGCAGCCACCCTCCAGCTGGAGGGCACCCCACAGGAATGCAGCAGCTCGGGCCCAAGTCCTGTGTTGCTTTTTCAAGCAGCTCTGGGCCAGGGCACACACACTGTGTCCTGCTGGAGGGTGCCGGGAGGGACACAGGTCTGGCAGTGTGCCCTGCCCCAGCTTGCCCCACCCCATGGAAGCATGCCCCGCCCCTCTGGGAGTCACACACACACACACCTGCCCCACGCACCCCAGCGGCTTGTTACGCTGCTGGTACAACCTACAGAAAATGTGGTAACAACTATTAAAGGTGTCTTGATCAACCACTGGATCATCCTGTCATTTTGAAATATTAAGGACCAAACTGTTACTGAAGAGTTGTGAAGGAGCAGAGTGAGGGGGTGATTTGCAGAGAAAGCTTCCTTGCCCAATCTCTGCCCACTGCCATCTTCCTGCCACCCTATTCTCCATCTGATCCCTCCACCAAACAGGACTCCAGAAATGTATGTTTGCTACGTCATGGGGGAAAGTGGCCTAGGAGGGTGGGGAGAAGGGGTTGCTGGAGGAGAGTGCAGGAGAGGGCCCATTTCCTTTCTACTCCACCCATCTCACTTGGCAACACAACCGGGTTTTTGCTGCAGGAAATGTGTAATTTTGAATGCTAAGGGGAAATAACAAGATGGTAAAGGCACTGGTTCAACCTTAACATTGGTATTCCAGCTTTTATAGGTTTCAGCGTGTTAATTCAGTTTTTTTTTTGTAATTTAATTTCATTTACAATCATACTTAATTGCTTACCTTGTTCAATAAAGAAAAGCAGTGAAGCAAAAAGGGGGAGGGAGGGGAGAAAAGGCAGCAGAACCTCTTACAGAGGTTAAAATAAAGCCCTTATTAGGATAAGAGTGAATAACACCTCAGTGCTAATTACCATGGTACAGCCAATGCTGTTAAACAGCGCAAAAGCTCATTAAGCTTTACTAAAATGTGCACTTGAAATTTATCGGGTCAGACAGAAGAACAGAAGTTAGTAGCTATATTAGCCCTTAATACTAACCTTTATTTCTCTTCACAGAAATAATTTCTCCCCTCTATCCTTAAGCCTGATGAAGCAAGATTTCTAAATAAACAGTAAATACCTTCTTGATACAATCCAGAATTTGTGGTTGCAAGTTTCAGCATTCAAATAAATAAATGAATAATATTAAATAAATAATATTGTGGAACTTTAGTTCTGCTCCACAGCCCTTGCATGACATGGTTTCTCAAGGATCTGTTCCATTCCCCATATTGTTCAACATTTATAAGGTCAAAAGAGAATATGGAGTTGGACATCATCAATATGCTCTGCCTGCCTTTTCCATCTGAGTCAGGTGAGGCAGAAGGCACCAAGTTGTTGCAGCAGGAGAAGCCAGCGCAATGGGTCCCACTTGCACAATGGGACTTCTATTTTTTCCCTCCCCCACGTGCTGCCACAGCCTCCCCAAATGTACTTGTAGGATCAGGAGAACCTCCAGAACAGTGTGTTAACAGAGGAGAGGGGAGAAATGCTTGCACAGATGGAACGGCCACCTTAGCGCAACATTGAATTCCATCCCCAGTGTTTCGGAGCAGCCATGAACTGGAGGAGGGTTAATAAACTGAAAGTTAATCCTGACAAGACAGAGGCTGGAAGTTTGTCTGCCTGCTGTGGAGTGGATTGTAGTCTCCCTAAAGACCCAGGGGCTCAGTCAAAGAGTGCTATTATTGGAGTCAACTTTAGATCTTGAGGCTCAGTGGCACGAAGGACGATCAGATGAACTGCAACCCCCTTGGACAGAGATAGCCCAGCCACACTTATTTGTGCACAGATACATTTCTGCTTTATTTGGGGCTCCCCCTCAAGACAGTCCAGCACATTGTGAACAGTGATCAGGTGTAGATATCACATCCATGGAGGCTAACCTCATGTTTTTGAATCCCGATTTTCCATCATTTCCAACCCTTATTTAGAATTGCCCCTGAACCCATCATGGTTCCTTGTATTGAGCAATTTGGCAACATGTTACAAAAACGTGTTACAAAAAAAAAAAGTTGAGTAGAAATAAGGATGCCCACCCCACCCCCCAGCCACCCCCCCCAGGTCACAATTATCAAAGGCCATTTCATTAATGAAAGACTTCTGGCACTCTTTCACTTTGAAGATTCTTATAGTCCTCTGAGTTATTCTTCATGTGGAAACATAGGTTGCTTTGTTTAGAAATGAACAATAGCACTCCTGCCGATTCGCAGAGGAGTCTTTATCAGAAAGAGCCTCGCGGCCACAGTTTACAATCAGTGAGTATTTATATTAGCAGCAATTGCATCGGCAGTAATTATCTTATCAGAGAGAGGGAAAAGAAGGTTAGAAATAAACTTCGCCATTGGACACCTACTGGGTGGATAATTAAGTAGCTCTATGGTTCCTTTCATTACTGCATTCAATAACAGTTAAATACCGGGGATCCCAGTCATAATCAGACATGATTTGATGAGATATAGAAAAAGACAGGAACAAACACAATGATTTTCTGAAAATGCTGGAGGAAATTGCATAGTCCTTGGCATAGTCCCTGTGTGTTAATATGCTAGGGTCTCCTATTTATTTTGCAAACTGTATCAGCTTTACTCTCCTGTCAGTTCTAAAAAAAGTTCTTTTAAAAATCAATAATAATAATAATAATAATAATAATTTATTATTTATGCCCCGCCCATCTGGCTGGGTTTCCCCAGCCACTCTGGGTGGCTTACAACAGAAAAATGAAATAAAACAATTAAACATTAAAAGCCTCCCTAAACAGGGCTGCCTTCAGATGTCTTCTAAAAATCTGGTAGCTGTTTTTCTCTTTGACATCTGATGGGAGGGCGTTCCACAGGGCAGGCGCCACCACCGAGAAGGCCCTCTGCCTGGTTCCCTGCAACTTGGCTTCTCGGAACGAGGGAACCGCCAGAAGGCCCTTGGTACTGGACCACAGTGTCCGGGCAGAACGATGGGGGTGGAGACGCTCCTTCAGGTATACTGGACCGAGGCCATTTAGGGCTTTAAAGTTCAGCACCAACACTTTGAGTTGAAAGTTAATCCTTAATAAAATAGCTGATGACACATCTAGCTGAAGTCAAGTACATGAGCAAACTGAAGGAGGGTGAGGAAGTGGTACTACATTTTGTTTTTCTCTATGAAAAATGCAATCTTCTCTCGCTGTGCCCCTGGCGCTGCCACTCCTCACAGTGGACACCTGCCAGCCGCCATGTTCACCCTCTCAGTTTGACAAGCTCCCAGCGGAAGCAGCGGCTGGTGCTCCTCGGCGGACTTGGCAACATCCCAGCAGCACCAGAGCCGCAGCTGCAGCAGGTCTAGGAGAAGGGTGGTGGAGAGCAGGCCGAAGCACCAAGTACAGCCCTTCCCCTGCCACCTCTCCTTGGCTATGCAGTGTGAGGCCAGGTGCCAGCGGCTCCTGGGTGGCTCTCCTCTCTGCGCTCACACTATGGGGAATGTGCCTTGTCCAAGGACACTGCTGGGAGGGAGGTCCCAGGGAAGGACTGGTGTGGGTTGGCCAAAGTCCAAGTTCTGGGCGGCAGGAGTTCGGCCCAAGGGTGGGTATCCCTTCGACAGCCACAAGGAAAAGGAGGTGTGGCTCACCTCCCCCGTGGCTCTGGAAGGCGTCAGCCACGTGGCCTTGGCAAGGGAGCCTGAGAGGTTACACCCCGTCAGAATTCTGCACCCAGGACCATGCTAGGGTGGTTCTGAAATCAATGTACTGTATAAGACTTACTCCTAAGTGTTTATTGGATAATAATATCATAGTCTCCTAGCATTCCAAGGACTTGCTCAATGCAGGATCAGCAACTACAATGTTAAAAAACTACAATATTGGCTGTAGCCAATGATCATTGGGCATTTGCTAAAATACCTCCTTGTGTATTGTCACAATTTGTGTTGGTTTTGTTTATAGCTCCTGAAGAAGGAAGTTTATCTCCAAAAGTCACCAAGGCAAAAATAATAAGAATCACTGAGCAAAATAAACCGTGTATTACAATAGTACTAGGAACTGATCTTCATTTTTGTCCCACTGATCTTGATGCTTCCCCCTCTTCTTGCTCTCTTCCATTTTCCACATATAGTCCTTTGGATATTTGAAAATAACTATTATCCTTTTCTTTAATCTCCTCTTCTTCGGGCTACCCAGAAATTGGTTTCCATACCCTTCATGATCTTGGTGGCCCTCTGCTAGAATGTTCCAAGTTACCAGTAGAACTTCTGGGGTAGTTTGTCCACCTTTGGTCCCCACTCTGCACTCAAATCTCACCTGTGACTCCTAGAAGTTGTCAGCATGCAAGAGTGGCCCCACCCCATGAATGGCTTAGACTGACCAGCTACCAGGTGAGGGTAGCAGATGGGTCTCAAACCCTTGGTGAGTTAGGGATTTCCCCTGCATGTGAATATTGAGTGAATGAGACCAATAGTGGGGTCATGGCATGGCTATAGTCCAATTCCTTCCTCCTAATCTTCCTTGCAGCCAACGCCTTCCCATCTTGGGGAGAAGAAAGGGGAGAAAGAAACTCTCCTTCCCCATCCCACAAGAGTTCATCCCACTAACGACATTTATTATTCACATTCCTGAAGGTTTTGAGGCAATAATGAATATATGGATTGATATTTTGTACATATTTGAAGATATATAAGGCCCAGCCTTGAAGCACATAATCCTCCTTCGTTTTTGGAGTGGGTGGAGTGGGCAGGGGGACAGGATAAGTCTCCTGCTGGGCAACGAAAAGAAACCAAATTGTTTTGTGTCTCTCAGCCATTATCCCACAGTTCAACATAGTATATAATGGTTTTTGATTATCCACAATCATGTTCCAAGAGAGGTCCATTAACCTTCAGCAGTCTTAGAACTCAAATTAAGGAACAAAATGTCAGTAATTAAATCACACTTCCTTGGTGGTCTGGCAATTTCACTGTCAAATGTACCAAAGAAAATTAAATGCTTTTTATACTCTTAAAATATTAACTATAATTAAATGTATTTTAAAATGCCTATCTAAAGAGCTAATAGCTGCTTAACTAAACAGCATTATATGTAACTGCAAGAAAGACAAATGTAAGGCTTTTAAAACAAATGTTTCTCTCACATTCCCACGCTGCTTAGTAGTTATAACTGCAAGGTCTAAAACCTAGAGCTTAACTCCAGTTGCAAGGTACAAATTTTGTCGGCACCTAGATATACCTTGCAGACATAAATCAGACTATTTCCCTAAGCAACCTAAAACATAGAAACATTATTGTTCAGTCCATTTAAAATTCTGCCAACTGTAAAGTTCTCAGCAGGCTTTTCAAAAAATAATAAAAAAATAATAATCACCTTATTGGAAAAAAAATCAATTTAAGAGGGCAATCACATACATGACTGCTGAGAAGTAAGACCCATTGAGTTAAAGTGGGTAAGTGGGTAATATAGGACACCTTAGCTGGGGGTGGGAGGCAGGTAACTCTCACTGTAAATTAATGGGACTTCTAAACAAAGTACCTAATGATGTAACCGAGATTATGAGTTTTTTGGTGAAGATGTATAGTACTTTTGAAAAAAAGAAGAAATGATCCAAAGTCCATCCCTGGGGACAGGAAACTTTATGGGAAACAAACTACTTTATGTTGACTTTTCTTAGGGTCTGAATCTATATTTATATTCTCTGTAAAGGATGCTTTTGTTATGTTTCTTCAATGTTCATACTTCCTTATAGAAACTCAGCTAATAGTATGAGTACTTTAGAGGACTGGTGTACATCAGGGGCTAGGAATGGGTGAATCTATCAGCTTGGGTCTGCTTCAATTTCTCATTTTTCCCCAGTTTTAAGTTCAACTCTCCATATCAACATGCTGTGCCCTAACTGAGTCAGGGTGAGCAAATTGCATCAGCATATATTCAGCTGAGCTGGGGTTGGGGGCTTACTGCCAGCAGAGAAAACAAATTGTTTGTGTGTGTGTGTGTGTGTGTGTGTGTGTGTGTGTGTCTGCAATCTCCAACTTTTTAAAAAATAATAATGCATAAAGATATATATACCACCTTGTAGAAATAATGAGATTATATCTATTTCTACTCTCACATACGGATAATAAGCAGAAACTACGCTAAAATGCACGATCACAATTATATTCCATAAACTGCTGTAATGGACAAAGGAGACAATTGCTGCCAAATAACGAGGTACCAATGGAATGGCCATTGCAGTTCAACAGCATTTGCCTTTACAATGTAGTATCAACCCACATGGACAGATTTAGAGATAGTAGTCCACAATATGCCCAATGAGCCTAATGAGCAAATAAATGAGAAAACTGAGAAAGTATGAAGAGTATTGTTTTTAGGTCAGGTCTGCATAGACAGGTGTACAGTGCTATTTTTCTAGAAAAAGAAGTGCCAGAACTCACCATGAACAGCTCCCTTGTTCTCTTACAATGGCAATGGTGCCCAACTGAGAGGAGCCGGCTAAAAAAAGCCCTGCTTGTGTAGAGATCAACTAGAGACTTGTGCAGCAAATTCATTAATTGATGACGGGAAAATGCTATTATATTCCATTGACAGAAACTCACTAATTTTGAACTACAATTATTTTTAAAGACAATGAAGGCTCTTAATATATAGTTATTATATAATTTGTCGTTGTCTTTTATTCTCTTTATTGTAGTATTTTAAATCTGAAACATATATTTTTTTTAAAAAATAAAATAAAATTGAACATTGCCAAGTCTTGATCCCAAATGTTATCAAGATGAAGCTTTTCCTTCCAATAGTTAATCCATAAAGAAAATTCCTTTAAGAATAACTGAGTCCCTGCATACCTGAATCATCGGGAGTAGCATTTTGGGAGTGGCGGAGTGCAGAGGGGGAATCAGCAAAAAGTCGATGCCACATAAGTGTTCTCTGCTTGCTGAGACAATGCCATATTTGGATACAACCCATTATAAGGAAGAAAGCCTTGGGCAGAAAGAAGGTCACAATATCTAGAAAGATGACTAGATCATCATCTTATGGAGTGATTAATTGCTGTGACTCCCAAACATTCCTTAACTGAAAATGCAAAAAAAAAGAGTTCCAGGGCCAGAAGGGAATGGGTGGCATTCAACTGCATTTTGCTCAAAGTAGACCAATGGAAAAGAATGGACCTCGGTTATGTTCTAGCCAGTGCTGTTTTTCTAGAAAAAGAGGTGCCAGAGGCCACCATGAACTTCTCTCTTGTTCTCTTAGAATGGGAATGGCGCCCACCTGAGAGGTGCTGGAGCTGAGCTTCTGTGAGCTCTGGCTGAAACCCCCCCCCCCCAAAAAAAACCCTGGGTCTAGCTCGGTGGAATACCACCCATTAAATTTAGACTAGATCTTAACTGTACTAGACCTTGTTAAGGTAATCTCAAGCATTATACTTATTTCCTTCCTTCTCCCCAACACCCATACATTCTCAGGAATGTCACTGCCTATTTTATTCATTCGGAGTTTTGCAGAATATAAGGGTGCTTTCAATGCTGAATTGTGAATCATTTCTAAAGTTCTGTATAGTCCTAGACTGCACAACAAAACATTGACCTTCACAAATGCTGCACTAGTTACTAATCCAAGTAATCAAAATGAATTGTGCTTAAGCTTATACCTCAAATTAAAATGGAAGAAAATTATATTGCGAAATGTGGATACAAATGCTATGAGATATAAAGGAGAAGGAGGGACTGAAAAATGGGTGGAATAGCTGAAGCAGCAGCCGTTGAAACTTTTTAAACTTCACTGGATTTATTGCAAGGGATGCTTGAGAGGTGATACTTTCTGCCAAGAAGTCCTTATGATTAAATGGCATGATCAGCAGAGTCATGTGATCTATTTCAGACTAGACTGCTTCCCTGCAGATTACCTGTAGAGGTCATGTGATTCTTCTGCTTAACTCAGGGGTAGTCAACCTTTTTATATCTACTGCCCACTAATGCATCTTTCTTGATGGTAAAATTTCCTTACCGCCCACCAGTGCTCGATGGAAGGAGGATTCAGCTTGTGCCGTAGAACCCCCTACCGCCCACATAGAATCCTGAAACGCCCACTAGTGGGCGGTAGGGACCAGGTTGACAACCCCTGGCTTAACTAAATGGCCATGTCAAAGCAGCAGTCTAGCCTCATGCTCCATTTTGTCCTGCTGCTCTTGCATGCAAAGAAAATTGTTTCTTTAATATAGCAGAAAATGCCAGCACTTCGTCTGCAACCTGCAGTAAGTGGCACGATTTAGTGACAGATACATCATATGAGGTTACAATCATATATCTTAGACCGTACGCAAAGTGGGACTCTGCATATAGCTACTGCAGCATTAGAAAATAAACTCTACCTTTATGTGCCAACCTAGACATATGTGGCAGAACGTCAGTGATGTGCAGTCCAAGCAGGGATGGAGGCTGGCACAGACAGGGAAAGAAACTGTTGAGCATTATGAGGATCTCACGGAATGCCACAAAAGGGGCTTTTCTGCTGGGAAATCATGAAGGTGCTGTGCCTCAAACTTCCCTTTAGACTTTAGATATCTGAATGCAGGTCAAAATGCCAGTAGCAAAATGCCAGTTGGAGAGCTGAATGCAGTGCAAGTGCAGCAAAGTGGTGGCAGGATCATTGGATTGGCACCACTGTGCCCACATCACATCAGCTCCCTGTTCCTCCCCTCTTGGTAAATGTCCTGAGCGCCTCCAGCCCAAGGAGAACAAATGGGTGGTACTTTAATTCTTTATCAGCAAAGCACTCGGCTATAGCATCTCCCAAGGGGTACCAGGTATACACACCACTCCTGCTACGTAGCTGCCTAGGCACCTACTCCCCAGGCTTGTGCCCTGAACTGGACCATTAGAGCAACGGTGTTACCACATCTTCTTTCCAAACTTAAATCCCCTTGCCTGAAAGGGCATACACAAGCAACCCGTGACTTCTCCTGTACAATATTACTGAGCATGAGATCAAAATAAGCTATCTGCCAGCATGTTTCCTCCCCCCACTGCTTTGCTAGCCTGAAATTCATAACCATCTCCCTTCATTTCTATACATCTACATACTGCTTTCCCCATCTTCTCCTAGTCACCCAGATTTTGTTACAATCCTGTCTCCTCTCGCCATCAAGCATAGGGTTAATACCTTTCTAGCAAGCCCTGAATGCTGAGCACTTACATGATGGACAAGCAGCCTGCTATAGCTCAGCAGGGAGGCAGTTTCAATATAGTTCCAAGCAGAAAAAAAGGAAAAGGACAACTATAAAGCAAAGCTTCCTCAATTTCTCTGGCTGCTGCTCTCTCATTTTGGCTTGAGCAGGCTGCACCGTTGGAAGCTGAAGTGAACGAGGAGCAGAGAGGGAAAGTAAACTCAATGCAAAGCGTTCCAGCCAGTGATGTTCTGTTAGTTAACTTGTGCTTTGTCTTATCCTCTGTCTAAAACAAAATTTAAAAATTCCTTCCAGTAGCACCTTAGAGACCAACTAAGTTTGTCATTGGTATGAGCTTTTGTGTGCATGCACACTTCTTCTGATTTTTTTTGACTATGTCAGACCAACACGGCTACCTACCTGTAAACTAGAACTCTGTCTAAAACACTCATTGTTGTCATTACTTCCTACCATCTACTATATATTTTGGAAAGTTGTTTGTTTGCTTGTTATGCATTTGGACACCTCTTAAGATATTGTAACCAAACTGCACAATAATTCCTGAGGGCAAGAAGGTTTTCATCTACGTTTGGAGGCAACCAGATGTCATAGTGAATCAAGAACCTTTCAAAACTGCACTGATTTTTTTAGCTTCTTAGTACAGGTGGTGACCATTTTAGGCATATCCAATTGATGCACGATCACCAACTTTTTGGTCCCAGAAGATGACAAAATGAGGACAGAGCAGGGCAGGGAAGAATGGGTATTTACTTGCACTTTGAGGTGCTTTCGAACTGCTAGGTTGGCAGGAGCTGGGACCGAGCAATGGGAGCTCACCCCATTGTGGGGATTCAAACCGCCAACCTTCTGATCGACAAGCCCAAGGCTCAGTAGTTTAGACCACAGCGCCACCCGCATCCCTACGGGAAATATCAAATCCACCCCTTAAATACCCAGCCAACTGTGTGTGTTTGGACCTTCTATTCTATGGAGGAAAATAAAGTCTGTGCATTCAGCCATGCTTTCTTCTCTTTCTTAAAGAATGAATGGACAGTTTAAATCAGGCCTGCACAGCATACGGCCTGTGAGCCACTCCCCCCCCCCCGAATTTTGGGCAGCCCAGGAGCCGAGCACTCATCTCGTCCAGCCTCCCATCAGCAGCTTCCCATGATCCTTTGGCCTCTCTCTGGCATCCCCCACCCCTCTTGCACAGCAGTGGCAATTCGGGCTCCTCTTCTGGC
Organism: Zootoca vivipara; assembly: GCF_963506605.1. NCBI lineage: Eukaryota > Metazoa > Chordata > Lepidosauria > Squamata > Lacertidae > Zootoca > Zootoca vivipara. The sequence continues at coordinate 4,556,034 of NC_083279.1, read as the reverse complement.
ATTGGGGATGAGCCTCTCGAACCTGCCTGCAAGTGCTGCCCAGGAGGGGGAAGGTCTTTGCCACGTCAATCGAGTGCGGACGGCTTCCCACTGCTGAAAACAGCTCCTGGTGGCTCGCTCGCCAGTCCCCTGCAGCCGCCACCACTTCTGCCCTGGGTTAGGTAGCAGAGAGCCATTGGCAGCACTGAAGCTCTCTGAGAGTTTTTTGCCGCTGCTGCCACTGCCGCAGCCACTGTCGCAGCCGCTGCCTGGGCTACTCTGCAGACTTGCAGGCAGAGGCGGCTGGGGACAGACAAGCAGAACGGAAACTCATACTTCCTACCCTTCACCTCTGGGGACGCGTGGGAAGAGTGGCTGGAACGGTGGGTTTAATATTGATTTTACATGTTTAAAGATTGCAATTGACTTATTATTTGGAACTGTTTATTATTTGTTTATTTTATACAAAGATTTATATCCAGGCCATCCAGTGCTTATGTACTGTGTTATGTACTGTGTAAGAGACAGATTGAAAAGATAAATTTAGATATACATAATAAAATTAAGAAATGGGCATATCTCAGTTGTAGACAAGAAACATGATGTGTTTGACAATGATGTGTGTGAGAGTGTATATATATCCAGTTTGTTTTCTAAAATCATTAATAAAAGTATACAGTTACTTGGAAAGTGAGCCACTAAAAACCTATCTGTGGCCTGAAGAAGTCTAGCCTATTTTAATTTTGGCCCCTACCTGCAGCCAAGTTGTGCAGGTCCGGCTTAAATAATTAACAAATTCAAGTCAGCAGCGGCATTCAGTTAATCCTACTGGTATGTAAAAGTGAGCTAGAAAGCGCAGACAGGCCTCACACAGAGATTGCACTTGCCATTTTTGGAAGATATTAATGAAGAGAATGACCTTTTGCTAATGTGAAAAACTGATCATTTCTTGCAGTGGAAGGAACCAAGAAGCTAACAAAAGTGTGCACAGATCACCAGGTATATTATATAATGAGGAAAAGGGTGAACTGATTTTAATAGTCTTATATGAGCATCAAGGCAGCAGCCGGGTAGCTAACTGTTACATGCAAATTATTCAGGCTCAGAGAAACTCAGAATGCAGGTCAAAAAGAAGCTTTCATTTGATTAAAGAAGACAATTACTTTTCATTAATTTTGCTTGTTTAAATGTCAAGGGGCTTCAAAACAAACACAAATCACACATCAGCAATTAACCAAAAATTGCTACAGTGACTAAGGTACAATGTATCAGTGTCAGTGTGAGAAGTAAAAGCTGGTAGGACATAAGTGTTGGAGCTGTAAGACAGAAATTTCCAGCTTTGAATATCATGTCAGCCACAAATTTAGGCAAACCACCACCAAGTCTCAGTACTTGATCTGTAACATGGGAAAAATAACAGTGGCCTAGCTTACAATACTTTTGCAAGGACAGCCGCATGCTAAGCAGTCCAATGGGAAATTCTTATTCATACAACTTATTAAAGTATATGAAGAGAAGTGTCTCAAAAGCCTGTGTTGGTGGTCAGTTGAGTTTTACTCAGAGTAGACCCATTGAAATTAATGAGTATGGCTAAGTTAGGTCCATTAGTTTCAGTAGGCCTACTCTGAGTAAAAATTGGCTAACTAACTATCCTTATTTGTATTTTCAAAGGCTGCCTTGCAGCTATTTTTGTGTGTGACAAATAATAACCCAAATGCAAGTGGAAACAATTAAGATATATGATCTAAACTCTTGACAACCTGCATGAAATAGTTTCAATAATGTCAAGATTTATGTACTGCTTTTGAAATGAACGCATTAAGTACTTGCTTTTCACTTTTTAGAAATAAAAACTGCCATGTAAGTGCTGTGTGCCTTGGAATCTTTAAAGTTTATGTCTTGAGCTGCTGTCATTAAGGCAGAAGATATATTTTGATAATGTAGATTGATTATGTGACAAATTCAGTACAGCATCTAAAAAGTGCACACAGTCATACGAGAATACTTGGACCAAAATGGAAATAAACAATACAGAGCTCTGATTGTCAAAGAGGCAAGCCAAAACTTTTTTTAACCTTGTCTCTTCAGTCCTCGAAGCAGCTGCTGTGAAAGCCGCACAACAGTGCCAGGTGCACAAGGGAGTCTATCTTGTGAATAACCACTTTATTTGAATCAAGAGACTTCGGTCAGTTTTAACTAGAGGTGTTCAACAAATCACCTACAGTGGTACCTCGGGTTACAAACACGATCTGTTCCGGGATGCAGTTCACAACCCAAAACGGTAATAAACCACGTGCTCCGCTTCTGCGCATGCGCAGACTGTGCGCACTGCGAAAATACTTCTGGGTTTGCAGAGTTTGTAACCCGAGGTGTTCATAACCCGAGGTACGACTGTATTTTTTCTACTATGAAGCAAACTGCAAAATAAAGAAAAAAAGAAAATGTCTGGCGAGTGACAGCTGGCTGCGTATGGTTTGGCGGGTCACAGATTGTGCCAGGTCTGAAATTACTATTTCAGCAAAAAGCCAATGCAATTCTGGGCTGCATCAATATATATAGTATAGAGTATAGCATCTAGATCTAGGGAAGTAATAGTACCACTGTATTCTGCTCTGGTCAGACCTCACCTGGAGTACTGTGTCCAGTTCTGGGCACCACAGTTCAAGAAGGATACTGAAAAGCTGGAACGTGTCCAGAGGAGGGCAACCAAAATGGTCAAAGGCCTGGAAACGATGCCTTATGAGGAACAGCTTAGGGAGCTGGGTATGTTTAGCCTGGAGAAGAGAAGGTTAAGGGGTGATATGATAGCCATGTTCAAATATATAAAAGGATGTCATATGGAGGAGGGAGAAATATTGTTTTCTGCTGCTCCAGAGGAGCGGACACTGAGCAATGGATTCAAACTACAAGAAAGAAGATTCCACCTAAACATTAGGAAGAACTTCCTGACAGTAAGAGCTGTTCGGCAGTGGAATTTGCTATCAAGGAGTGTGGTGGAGTCTCCTTCTTTGGAGGTCTTTAAGCAGAGGCTTGACAGGCATATGTCAAGAATGCTTTGATGGTGTTTCCTGCTTGGCAGGGGGTTGGACTGGATGGCCCTTGTGGTCTCTTCCAACTCTATGATTCTATGATTCTATGACTATACCATAGTTTGGTGATGGAAATATTTGCTCTGCGCATATGATAGAATAGATCACTCCATGTTTGCAATTGGTACCAACCAGTGGTTAGACAAATGACATTGTTCTATTCCACTTCTAAGATGCCACAGCAAGCATGCTGGGACAAGGTATGAGACTTCAGGTTGGAAGTCTTCAAGTCAGAAGACCTGAACACAATGCCACGCCAATTCTGCTTTGCTTCTATAAAGTTCTGGCCATTTTGTAATCTATTTTTTGTCTCTTGGTCTGTTAAGGTTTTGCACACTCACCTGGCCTTGCGGGATGCACCAGTGTGACTGCCTGGCAACTCTCTGGTGCTTCGCTGCACAACTGAGACTGCTCTGCCTTCTCTATGTCAGTAGTTGTTGGTCAGGAACGGGCCACATACATGCCACCTGGATCTTCTCTTGGATTGAATTTTGTGTAATCTATGCTCTTTGGGCCTTGTATGCAAATTAATTAATTAATTAATTCTTCTTTCTGCCCGTATCCTAAGGAGATAATCACTTTGTGTATCTGGTCCATGGAAGCTTGTCATTCTAAATATGCTAGCCTAAGGTACCATGAAACTTTTGTTTGCTCTTGTCACTGTTCTTTCTGTGGGCTCAGACTAATACTGCTATCCCTCATCATGACTTGACCTGAGAAAATGCACATATATATGCACGTGTGCGCGCACACACACACTTTTTAAATAAATAAACAAATGCATAAATATCTACACCCACCTAGTAGAAATAATGAGATTACACCTACTTTTACTCCCACATAAGGATAATAAGTGGAAACTACGCCACAGCACATGAGTACCATATGATTATACTCCTTAAGTATTGTAATGGGCAAAGGAGACCATTGCTGTTAAATAATGAGGCAGCAATGGAATCACTAATACAGTTAGAATAGTTGCCCTTACAATGTCATATCAACGCACATGGACAGATTTAGAGATAGTAGTCCACAATATGCCTAATGAGCAAATAAATGAGGATAAAAATGAGAAAGATTCTTAAGTCAGATCTGCGCAGCCACATAGAGAGATCAGTTAGAAACTTAACAATCTTTCTACAGTTTCCCTACTTGGGACTGCAAAAAGAAAGAAAGAAAGGCTTTAATTTTAAATTTTATTTATAGTATGGAAGATGGAAGTTTATTCCATACTTCCAAATTTTTCTTATTTTTTTTCCATATTTCCACATAATTCTCTTGTATCAAATTGACTGTTGTCTGTATGTTGTTGTTGTTTAGTCGTTTAGTCGTGTCCGACTCTTCGTGACCCCATGGACCATAGCACGCCAGGCACTCCTGTCTTGCACTGCCTCCCGCAGTTTGGTCAAACTCATGTTCGTAGCTTCGAGAACACTGTCCAACAATCTCGTCCTCTGTCGTCCCCTTCTCCTAGTGCCCTCAATCTTTCCCAACATCAGGGTCTTTTCCAAGGATTCTTCTCTTCTCATGAGGTGGCCAAAGTATTGGAGCCTCAGCTTCACGATCTGTCCTTCCAGGGAGCATTCAGGGCTGATTTCCTTAAGAATGGATAGGTTTGATCTTCTTGCAGTCCATGGGACTCTCAAGAGTCTCCTCCAGCACCATAATTCAAAAGCATCAATTCTTCGGCGATCAGCTTTCTTTATGGTCCAGCTCTCACTTCCATACATCACTACTGGGAAAACCATAGCTTTAACTATATGGACCTTTGTTGGCAAGGTGATATCTCTGCTTTTTAAGATGCTGTCTAGGTTTGTCATTGCTTTTCTCCCAAGAAGCAGGCGTCTTTTAATTTCGTGACTGCTGTCACCATCTGCAGTGATCAAGGAGCCCAAGAAAGTAAAATCTCTCACTGCCTCCATTTCTTCCCCTTCTATTTGCCAGGAGGTGATGGGACCAGTGGCCATGATCTTGGTTTTTTTGATGTTGAGCTTCAGACCATATTTTGCGCTCTCCTCTTTCACCCTCATTAAAAGGTTCTTTAATTCCTCCTCGCTTTCTGCCATCAAGGTTGTGTCATCTGCATATCTGAGGTTGTTGATATTTCTTCCGGCAATCTTAATTCCGGCTTGGGATTCATCTAGTCCAGCCTTTCACATGATGAATTCTGCATATAAGTTAAATAAGCAGGGAGACAATATACAACCTTGTCGTACTCCTTTCCCAATTTTGAACCAATCAGTTGTTCCATATCCAGTTCTAACTGTAGCTTCTTGTCCCACATAGAGATTTCTCAGGAGACAGATGAGGTGATCAGGCACTCCCATTTCTTTAAGAACTTGCCATAGTTTGCTGTGGTCGACACAGTCAAAGGCTTTTGCATAGTCAATGAAGCAGAAGTAGACGTTTTTCTGGAACTCTCTAGCTTTCTCCATAATCCAGCGCATGTTTGCTATTTGGTCTCTGGTTCCTCTGCCCTTTCGAAATCCAGCTTGCACTTCTGGGAGTTCTCGGTCCACATACTGCCTAAGCCTGCCTTGTAGAATTTTAAGCATAACCTTGCTAGCGTGTGAAATGAGCGCAATTGTGCGGTAGTTGGAGCATTCTTTGGCACTGCCCTTCTTTGGAATTGGGATGTAGACTGATCTTCTCCAATCCTCTGGCCATTGCTGAGTTTTCCAAACTTGCTGGCATATTGGGTGTAGCACCTTAACAGCATCATCTTTTAAAATTTTAAATAGTTCAGCTGGAATATCATCACTTCCACTGGCCTTGTTATTAGCAGTGCTTTCTAAGGCCCATTTGACTTCACTCTCCAAGATGTCTGGCTCAAGGTCAGCAACCACACTACCTGGGGTGTACGAGACCTCCATATCTTTCTGGTATAATTCCTCTGTGTATTCTTGCCACCTCTTCTTGATGTCTTCTGCTTCTGTTAGGTCCTTACCACTTTTGTCCTTGATTATGGTAATCTTTGTACGAAATGTTCCAATTTTCTTGAACAGATCTCTGGTTTTCCCCATTCTATTGTTTTCCTCTATTTCTTTGCATTGCTCATTTAAGAAGACCCTCTTGTCTCTCCTTGCTGTTTTTTTTGAAATCTGCATTCAGTTTCCTGTATCTTTCCCTATCTCCCTTGCATTTTGCTTGCCTCCTCTCCTCCGCTATTTGTAAGGCCTCGTTGGACAGCCATTTTGCTTTCTTGCATTTCCTTTTCCTTGGGATGGTTTTCGTTGCTGCCTCCTGTATAATGTTACGAGCCTCCATCCATAGTTCTTCAGGCACTCTGTCCACCAAATCTAAATCCTTAAACCTGTTCCTCACTTCCACTGTGTATTCATAAGGGATTTGATTTAGATTGTGTCTTACTGGCCCAGTGGTTTTTCCTACTTTCTTCAGTTTAAGCTGGAATTTTGCGAGTTACAGTCAGCTCCAGGTCTTGTTTTTGCTGACTGTATAGAGCTTCTCCATCTTTGGCTGCAGAGAATATAATCAATCTGATTTCGATGCTGCCCATTTGGTGATATCCATGTGTAGAGTCGTCTCTTGTGTTGTTGGAAGAGAGTGTTTGTGATGACCAGCTTGTTCTCTTGACAGAACTCTATTAGCCTTTGCCCTGCTTCATTTTGAACTCCAAGGCCAAACTTGCCAGTTGTTCCTTTTATCTCTTGATTCCCTACTTTAGCATTCCAATCCCCTGTAATGAGAAGAACATCCTTCTTTGGTGTCATTTCCAGAAGTTGTTGTAGGTCTTCATAGAATTGGTCAATTTCACTTTCTTCAGCACCGGTAGTTGGTGCATAAACTTGGATTACTGTGATGTTAAAAGGTCTGCCTTGGATTCGTATCGAGATCATTCTGTCATTTTTGAGATTGCATCCCATTACAGCTTTTGCCACTCTTTTGTTGACTATGAGGGCCACTCCATTTCTAGTACGGGATTCTTGCCCACAGTAGTAGATATGATAGTCACCCGAACTGACTTTGCCCATTCCCTTCCATTTTAGTTCACTGATGCCCAGGATGTCAATATTTATTCTTGTCATCTCATTTTTGACCACATCCAGCTTACCTCCATTCATGGTTCTTACATTCCAGGTTCCTATGCAATATTTTTCTTTACAGCATTGGACTTTCCTTTCGCTTCCAGGCATATCCGCAACTGAGCGTCCTTTCGGCTTTGGCCCAGCCGCTTCATCAGCTCTGAATCTACTTGTACTTGTCCTCCGCTCTTCCTCAGTAGCATGTTGGACGCCTTCCGACCTGAGGGGCTCATCTTCCAGCGTCATAACTTTTATATGCCTGTTGTCTTTGTCCATGGAGTTTTCTTGGCAGGGATACTGGAGTGGCTTGCCAGTTCCTTCTCCAGGTGGATCACGTTTAGTCAAAACTCTCCACTGTGACTTGTCCATCTTGGGTGGCCCTGCATGGCATAGCTCATAGCTTCTCTGAGTTATTCAAGCCCCTTCGCCACGACAAGGCATTGATCCATGAAGGGGGTTGTCTGTATACCTAAATATTTTTTGTTGTTGCAATCTTTAGACCTGTTTTTTTTCCCTGGAGTTCTGCTTTTTCTTGTATTCCGAAATTTTTTACAAGCATTTTAGTTTTCTCGTAATTTACTTTTAGGCCCGCTAATTTTCCATATTCCTTTATTATATCGATAGCTCTAGGAATGCAATGGATAGGGTCCTCCGTTGTTATAATTATATCGTCCACAAAAGGTTTAATTTTAAATGTAATGAAATAAATAAAGTTATTTTTTAAAGAAAAAAGAAAAAAGACAGAAAGACAGAAAGACAGACGAAAGAAAGAAAGAAAGAAAGAAAGAAAGAAAGAAAGAAAGAAAGAAAGAGGGGGCAGAGTATCTGATAGGTCAGCCAGCATTCCATTTTGGAGAGTGGCAACTTGCAAAGGCCCACTACAATGAAAAACAATCAGGTGTAGTATATTTAGTTGATAAACCAGACTTTAACAGCTGGGTAAACAGACAAGGGTTATTTGGAGCAATTTGCTTGCAACACTGGTGCCATTTCAGAATCTCCACACCAGAGCACATCTTGCCAAGAAGATGTTGCTGAAACCTGATGACTTCCCTTCATCTACAACGAAGGAATAAATAGAGGCATCATGTTGTGAGCCATCACACCCTTCACTGCCACACAGCATATCCCCAACTGCCACAGGAGCGAGCATGGCAAGTCCCAACGTGATCACCACAATCCATGTGGCAAGTGCCTCCATATGGTCAGCCATACTAAGAGAGTCAACATCAGCAACACTCCTAGGATTGTGTTTTCCCCCTCCTCTTTCTCCTTTTAGAATATGTCTCTTTCTGTGTGTGAGAGAGAGGGAGGGAGGGAGGGAGGGAGGGAGGGAGGGAGAGAGAGAGAGAGAGAGAGAGAGATATTTCTGACAAGGAAAAAGAGTAATGTTCCAATGGTTAATAAGTGTATTATTATTGTCTCCTGAGCAAATTGTATTAGTAGAATATAAATGCATTTTGGTATTAAGTGGCACCTTCCTAATATACCTAGCATATATAGCATAGAGTCTACATGCATGGTAGAGGCTCAATGTGTCTGTCTGATCTTAAACAATTAGTATGTGCGATTATGTTTTCTGCACTTGGGAGCATACATTCAGAGAGTTTATTTTCAATCTTCTTCTATGGGTTGCATTTGGTAGATTTCATTTACAAAGTTTGTGATCTGTCACTAGGTGTCACTGTAGTGTGCACTATCAGATGGTTTGAGTGTAATGGGGCAGGAAATATCCTTGTTCTGCCTTCATATTCACATTACAGTAAACGAAGAGGCGGGGAAATTTTGCAAACTTGGGAGCGTGGTATTAAGCAGCCAAGCCAGACAGCAAAGGGAGGGCATTCTTATGGCCAGGAGCTCTCAAAGTGGAGCTCAGAGAGCCTGAGGGTTACCAGGCTCTGGACCCAGGAAGCATTTGGAGTTCAAATTGGACTACCCAACATGGTTTGCCCCTTGAGCAGTTAGTTGTGGAGGGCATTTTCAGGTGCCACTGAATGATATCTCAGCATGAGGCTTCAAGCCAGAGACCTGCTTCGAAAATTATCTAAAAATCTGCTTGAGGGGAACTCAGCTAAGTCCTGTACTCTGTTGGACGAGGATCAATATCGGACTTGCCTGAGTTCTATCATATCCTGCAAAGCTTGACTCTGCTTCCATTTGCTAAAAGGTATACTCTGTTTCTTTTACCTGGTAACCCATTACAGTACCTGCCACTGTCAGCTGAAGATCAATATTCACCAGAACTAGCTTAGCTTCTGTGGGCCCCTAGCCCCAGAACAGCTCACTCCTTGCTATGGCATGGGTGTGTGAATTCAGACCATCTTCTGGAGCTTCAGGGATAAATAAATAGTCAGCTCAATAACAAAAAGGGATTCAGGTGATTTAAAGCTAATGTGGGTCCTTAAAAACATGCCTCCTGGCAGAAGCATGCATTTCCCACACAGCACGTATTTTGTTTGAAAGCAGCCTGTTCTTCTTTTAGCCATTGACAGACTCCTTGATTCATGTTAAAACAGCTTATCAAAAGCCAGAGTTATTACTGAGAACAACACTGAACTCTAAACAAGTCAAGCAAAGGCAATCAGTCAGCTAACTGTTTTGAAAGGCATTTTTTAAAAGGTCCTGACACTGGAAGTCAATTCTTCTCTCAGCATAATCAGAAAGAACATTAAGGGGAAATTATTGGACATATTCATAAAAGAACATTCATAGGTCATATGCTTTCACTCGGTTGTTTCCCCCCTAAAAACAACAAGTGAATCAAGGTATGGATTTCTAAATGCAATAAGCCCTTATGAAAAACTGATGGTTTATTTGAGAAAATCTGATGAACAGCCAAGCTTACAAACTACATTTCCAGCAATCACATGCATACATACAGAGATGAAAGTCTTTATGAACACATGAAGTTCCTGGAGACAAGAACTGGAAAATTATAGTTCACATAGGCACAAAAAAAGAGAGAGAAAATGACAACAACATTGGAGACTATTGTGAAAATTTGGGGCAATATATAAAAATACAGCTTTATGCCAAATCACGTGACAATCTGCATAGACTTTACATGGGTAGAATATATGACTTACCTGAAGAAACCTTCTGGTTATGTCTGTTTGGCAGTGAGATTTATCAGTGTACTCATCCAAAATACAGAATCCACCACCCCAAGATGCTCAGCCCCCATGTAGAAAAACAAGGATGCAACTCCAGCACACATAAGAGTCCCCATGCTCTTCACTAAAGTCAGGTTCAGCCATACTATTAGAAAGAGCGAGAAAGCCCATAGAAGTGACACTGACACAAAACCCCACACATACGCTAAATAGAAAAATAGAAGCATAGTCACCCCACCCGACCCCACTCACCATTTCCCAGTCCCCCTTTCCCCTCTTTTCTTCCTAACCTAACACTGTATGCGACACTAATGTCTCACAACAAATGAAACTGATCTGTAGAAAACACAACTTGAAGAAAGAGACATTGCACATATTTTTGTAAACCAAGAAATCTATACTAAAAATATATTTTTTAAAAAAGAAAAAAGTGTGAGGTAGCCACCCCAGTGAGCAAATTTTGGGTGGACAGAAAATTGATAGATATTTAATTTGTTGTTATCATAATTTAACAGATAGGGGGAGGAGAGATGGTTATGGGATTTCTCCCTCAGGGGCCAAAATAACTTGGCCAGCCCCAGCTTTGGTTATCATGCAACTAGTATGGTGGGTAGAAAGACAGAAAAATATGTTGGGCCAGCGAACGGCACAAAAGCAAACAGAGACAATGTTGGTCCAATACCAAAACATTGAAAACTGCTTCTAGTAAACATGAAGAATTCCATCACATAAGGTCAAATTCAGGTTGTGCAGTTAAAGTACAGTTGGCACCCTTGTGAAAAGAGTTCCCCGTAAAGAGGGATTGGTTATTAAACCACACTGGGAATTGCCACTATGAGAGGGGAATGGAGATCTCCTAACAACTCATAGCAGCCTTAACAAACTACAGATCCCAGAATTCTTTGGTGGAAGCCATGGCTTTCAAGTGGTGTCATAGTGCTTTAAATGTATGCTGTGACTATGCCACAAGGAGAATAATCACTGGAAAGTGTGAAGTAACAACTGTTTGAAGGGACATTGTATAACCTTCCTGTAAATAAATCAAATGAATCTTTAATAAAGAACGGGTATAAACTCCCCACAAACTCACCATGAATGCTAAATAAACAAGTCATCCAAAAGCAACTGAAGTGTATTATTTAAGACACTGTGCTTTTATTAATCAGGAGGGATAACTTAGCTAAGTGGGCCTTTTTATTACACTGTGGAAACATGTAAGTCTGTGATGCATGTCTTTTTGCTTTTAACTACTCACCTGAGCTTCACCGCTGCCTCTGGATACAGGTGGTTGTACCCTTGTATTCAGTAATCTATTCCTTTGGTTCATTCCCTAATATTAAATTCTTTCAACTGCTAGTCTGCACCCTCGTAATATTAAGGCCATTGATCTGTCTTTGTTTGTAGATGTTCTTATGAATTGTTGCTTGCTTACTAATCATGAGGTTAGCTTATCCTCTATTTCATCCTTCTCCAGGTCTATTGATTCTGCTATTGATCTCACTATTCATTGTGTGTTTGCTCTTTTAGACTAGTTTGCATCATTAACACAAGGCCTGTTTTCTTCCTTGCTCCCCAAGGCTTGCTCTAGAATGAAACATTACAAAACATCAACATGCTTATTGTCAAGCAAACCCCCTGGACTTAAGAAAACCAGCAACACTGTGATAAGTAAGTGATCTTCTCCATAAAGACTGAGCACTGTTCACTTTCTAAAGGGAAAGAATAGTTTAAAATAAGAAGCCAGGGAAAGAGAGGGAGAGGGAGAGGGAGAGGGAGAGAGAGAGAGAGAGAAAGAGAAAGAGAGAGAGAGAGGTGGAGTCAATACTCGAGAAGTAAAAGTGCAAAAGGTTAAAAAATTGTAATTACGTAAGTTTAACCTTCACGGGACCATAAGGGGGAAACGGCCATCCCCACATCAAGTCCTGTCCCCCTCCCCCATGTTATGTAGGGGCTCAGCTTTGCAAGAGACTGGCTTCAGTCTCCAGCTGGTAAACCATGGGGCAAAGGTGAGAGAGGAATCCTGTCTCTGACCATCAGTCCTTATAATTTGTTCCCAAGGGTATTGTTGTTGTTGTTTAGTCATTTAGTAGTGTCTGACTCTTCGTGACCCCATAGACCAGAGCACGCCAGGCACTCCTGTCTTCCACTGCCTCCCGCAGTTTGGTCAAACTCATGTTTGTAGCTTTGAGAACACTCTCCAACCATCTCGTCCTCTGTCGTCCCCTTCTCCTTGTGCCCTCCATCTTTCCCAACATCAGGGTCTTTTCCAGGGAGTCTTCTCTTCTCATGAGGTGGCCACAGTATTGGAGCCTCAGCTTCAGGATCTGTCCTTCCAGTGAGCACTCAGGGCTGATTTCCTTCAGAATGGATAGGTTTCATCTTCTTGCAGTCCATGGGACTCTCAAGAGTCTCCTCCAGCACCATAATTCAAAAGCATCAATTCTTCGGCGATCAGCCTTCTTTATGGTCCAGCTCTCACTTCCATACATCACTACTGGGAAAACCATAGCTTTGACTATACGAACCTTTGTCGGCAATGTGATGTCTCTGCTTTTTAAGATTCTGTCTAGGTTTGTCATTGCTTTTCTCCCAAGAAGCAGGCGTCTTTTAATTTTGTGACTGCTGTCACCATCTGCAGTGATCATGGAACCCAAGAAAGCAAAATCTCTCACTGCCTCCATTTCTTCCCATTCTATTTGCCAGGAGGTGATGGGACCAGTGGCCATGATCTTAGTTTTTTTGATGTTGAGCTTCAGAGCATATCTTGCGCTCTCCTCTTTCACCCTCATTAAAAGGTTCTTCAATTCCTCCTCACTTTCTGCCATCATGGGTGTGTCATCAGCATATCTGAGGTTATTGATTTCTTCCAACAATTTTAATTCTGGCTTGGGATTCATCCAATCCAGCCTTTCACATGATGAATTCTGCATATACGTTAAATAAGCAAGGAGACAATATACAACCTTGTCGTACTCCTTTCCCAATTTTGAACCAATCTGTTATTCCATATCCAGTTCTAACTGTAGCTTCTCGTCCCACATAGAGATTCCTCAGGAGACAGATGAGGTGATCAGGCACTCCCATTTCTTTAAGAACTTGCCATAGTTTGCTGTGGTTGACACAGTCAAATGCTTTCACGTAGTCAATGAAGCAGAAGTAGATGTTTTTTCTGGAACTCTCTAGCTTTCTCCATAATCCAGGATATGTTTGCAATTTGTTCTCTGGTTCTCTGAGCAATGTGCTGCTCTGGTTTGCCAGAAGCGGCTTTGTCATGCTGGCCACATGACCTGGAAGCTATACGCCGGCTCCCTCGGCCAATAATGCGAGATGAGCGCGCAACCCCAGAGTCGGTCACGACTGGACTTAATGGTCAGGGGTCCCTTTACCTTTACCTTTACTTCCTCTGCCCCTTTGAAATCCAGCTTGCACTTCTAGGAGTTCTCAGTCCACATACTGCTTAAGCCTGCCTTGTAGAATTTTAAGCATAACCTTGCTAGCGTGTGAAATAAGCACGATTGTGCGGTAGTTGGAGCATTCTTTGGCACTGCCCTTCTTTGGGATTGGGATGTAGACTGATCTTCTCCAATCCTCTGGCCACTGCTGAGTTTTCCAAACTTGCTGGCATATTGAGTGTAGCACCTTAACAGCACCATCTTTTAAAATTGTAAATAGTTCAGCTGGAATATCATCACTTCCACTGGCCTTGTTATTTGCAGTGCTTTCTAAGGCCCATTTGACTTCACTCTCCAGGATGTCTGCTTCAAGGTCAGCAACCACACTACCTGGGGTGTACGAGACATCCATATCTTTCTGGTATACTTCCTCTGTGTATTCTTGCCACCTCTTCTTGATGTCTTCTGCTTCTGTTAGGTCCTTACCACTTTTGTCCTTTATTATGGTAATCTTGGTAGGAAATGTTCCTTCCATAACTCCAAATTTCTTGAACAGATCTCGGGTTTTTCCCATTCTGTTGCTTTCCTCTATTTCTTTGCATTGCTCGTTTAAGAAGGCCCTCTTGTCTCTCCTTGCTATTTTTGGGGGGAAATCTGCATTCAATTTCCTGTATCTTTCACTATCTCCCTCACCACTTTGCTTTCTTGCATTTCCTTTACATTGAGATGGTTTTTGTTGCTGCCTCCTTTATAATGTTACAAGCCTCCATCCATGGTTCTTCAGGCACTCTGTCCACCAAATCTAAATCCTTAAACCTGTTCCTCACTTCCACTGTGTATTCATAAGGGATTTGATTTAGATTGTGTCTTACTGGCCCAGTGGTTTTTCCTACTTTCTTCAGTTTATGCTGGAATTTTGCTATAAGAAGCTGATGATCTGAGCCACAGTCAGCTCCAGGTCTTGTTTTTGCTGAGTGTATAGACCTTCTCCATCTTTGGCTGCAGAGAATATAATCAATCTGATTTCGATGCTGCCCATCTGGTTCATAAGAGAGTCAAGGAAGATCATTCAGGTCACTCTCCCTTTGCCCATTGCCTGGCAAAGATAATCCACCAGGGTGATCAAGGATCTCTCAAACCCAAGTGCTCCAGAAATGGAATAGCCTCTGCACCTTTCCAGAAGAGGCAAATGGAAGACTGCCATCTATTCAGAAAATCATGGGAATCTATAAATGGCAGACTTTAATATTAGCAATTAAGTTAATCAAAGTTTTGATTAAATACTACATAAGAACATGTTCTTTCACTTAGTATTTCAGTGACCTATTGAAAGCAAATTCCTCAGATTCTTGCACTCTCTTGCTGGACAAAAAGACTGAATTAATTATTCTGTGTGATCTTTCTATCTTTGATTTTGGGATAAATCTTGTTGAGTTTATTTATTTATTTTATTTTTGAAGAATCAATTCCTAATGGATTTTTTTCTTGCATCTCTCTTTCTTCCTCTCCTACTCCCTCCCTCTTTTGGACTTCTACCAGAAGTTTTTGCTACCAGCCAGAATATTTCCTTCTAACATGCTCTGAATTTTAAAATATTTTTTCTTTTAAAAGATATTTGGATTATTTTAATGAAATCCATGTGCTACTAACTTTAGAACAGGTTATATCCAACCCATATAGAATTGAGCATCAAACATGCTGCCAAGGATATACCTAGGGACTATCAAAAATAAAGCCATCAGTTCTGATAGGGTGGGAGAAGTAGCTGCTGGTGGCTGGTACTCATTGAGACTGGTGGGGGAGAAAGCAGATAGCCCTACCTCAATGGACACAATCCCAGTGACAGACAGTCAACTAATGCCAGCTTGACTCCTTCTGCTACAGTGGCAGCACTGAGACTAAGAAGGAAGAACACTGCTAGGGCTGGATCTAAGAAAGGAGGTGGGCAGGTGAGGACTGACTGGGGCTAGCTGAGGTAGTTTTTGACACTGCCCCATTTGTCCTTATAGTTTCTAAACATACGTGTTCATATGCAGCTACCAATGTGCCACCCTTCCACTGCTTGCTTTCCAAAATCACCAGTATTAAATCCACTGGAGCTAAAGTGGAAGCAAGTCCATGCAACTTGATTCCTGAATGAAGAATCACAAACATGTTCTCTCATGAGAGGACGAAGCCACACTGGTGTTGTTTCGTAGGCCAGTTTCACCCAAGCTCTGGGTTCTTTTGTTTTCTGGTTATCAGCCGCACCAGCTTTTATTAGGAGGCCTGATGCCAATGACCAGAACTTTGGAGGCCTTCATGGTGGGACATTGAGTGTCACTTTTTGTGCTGGGCCTTTCTCCTTGAGTGGGCTTGAGTGGGCCTGGTATCTCCTCCCAGCTCCACTCATGTGATTTGGCCGTTCCTTTTCAGTCACTCAGGCAAAGATTACCCAGTTCCTGTTAGGATTCTTGCCCCGTGCTTGCAGTCATGGGATTGTTTTTTATCACATGACGGAGTATGTTTTCAGTCCACAGTGTGGGAAGCGACAGAGACAGGATGTTTGTATTACTGTGTTCCGTGATGTAGGACGCTTGTCCTTTGTTCTTACTCTTTGCTGTCTGATGCTGAAGAGGAAAGAGCTGAGTTAAAATGCTCTGAGTGTATTGTATGTAAATAAAGTAGTTTAGCCAAAAATGCTGTGCTACTGAGTCTGTCACGTGAACTGCCCACACTCTACAGGATCCTAAAGTCATAGCTGCCAAGTTTTCCCTTTCCTTGCAAGGAAGCCTATTCAGCATAAGGGAAAATCCCTTTAAAAAAGGGATAACTTGGCAGCTATGCCTAAAGTGTGCTGATGCCTCTTGGTATCAGTCACTGTGATGTTCGGGCTGGAGAAAGCTTTTGAAGCTCCCGAACAACCGGCCAGAAGGGAGAGAACATGCCAGCCAGGCATGTGTCTCTGTGGGATTCCTACTCGTGTGTAGGGCGCTCCTGACAGTTCAGTATTTATTGAGGACAGAGTTCAAATTTTGTGAGTCTTGGATTGGATTTGAGAACTCCCCCACCCCACCCCAAACACTGGACTGGAAAAGCTTTGTTATTTGAACGATTGCATTCAGTCATCACATTGGCAGGGAGTAAAGCAGGACAGCTAATATGTCTTGGTGAGCACTGAAGTGGTGGGATTGGCTTAAGGGGAAGAATAGTGAGAGTATCTGGGGACCCTAGAAGTGCCATCCCTCTGAACTCTAGATGGTGGGGGGAGAATGCTCTTTTCAGTCCCCCTCCTGCATTGCCTTTCATGCGGTGGTCCATCACCTATTGAGCCTCCAAGTTAAGAGTCCACACTTGTTCTAGTCATGTTTCAGTTGTGGATCAAGAGTGATCTTCAGTCCACCTATGTGTTGAGTCTTCATTTTAGGTGTGGGAACTATCACTACCACCCCCAGTCATCCAGGGGTAGACTTTCCCTGAGCAAGAAAAAAAATGGTGCCCATACAAGTATAGGTTTTGTTGTTCTTGATATGTACTCCCTTGGCTTGGCGCCCTGTGCAGGAAATCACCTGCACTACCCTAAATATGCTCCCTCTGCATCTAAACCCATGAAATTTCCAGGTTCCTGTAAACTGTAATTCTCCCTTCCCATGTGCCTCAGCTTGGCCTTCAAAATACACTTTAGTGCCAAAATATGGTCTCATGTTTTCTGAGCAATGGGCTGCATGCATTTTTTTTAAAAGTCAATTAAGTGGCAGCAATTATAGTTCTACCATTTTACTGCATTGCGCAATAAGCCAATAAACAGAAATTTGGTTGTGGAGGGTGGGATAGGTGCACATTTGGGAAGGGTGGGGTGAAGAGAAGGAAGCAGGGAAAAGACACTACAAAGATGTAGCTTTGGATAAAACTAGTGGTGGGAGGGCTATTCTGTGCATATTCATTATTGCCAGTTGTTAGTCAAGATGCCCTTCACCACCCTCTTGTTCAGAGTTTGGGACTGAGCGGGAAATGATCCACTCAGCGGATTTGGGATTACAACTGTCTGGGAATTTTGCCTAAATGGTAATCTGGAGATTACTAGAGAAATATGTGAGGAATTTTTTTATGAATAGTGAGATCGAGAAAGGTTCTCAAGCATGAGCACCCCCTTGAGAGATCAGGGCCAGAATTTCTCAGAAAATAATTTGATGAAATTTCCGCGCACTGTTGGAGTATTCTGCCTCTCCCTATCACCCAAACAATATTCAACAAAAAACCTCCCGTATTTCACCATCTGCAAATAAGGTTTGAGAGGCTATATTTTGCTCAATCAGTGTCTCCACTAGTGAGTGGCAAAGGAGAGAAAGAATATAAACTCTGGGGATAGAATTATGGTAGCCAGTGCTTTTTAAAAAGGTGCTGATACTCACCATGAAGTTGTTACAGTAAGTACCACACTTTTAACATGGGGGGTGGAGAGAAGGTTTTGGCACTGCATACCCTTGAGTTCCCCCAGAAAAAAGCATACAGTATGTCTATTTTTAACATGCCTGTATGTATGCAAACTGGATGTGACTGTGAGCTTTCATGCTCTTATGGATTTCTCATTAGTCTGTCTGTGCCTATGTGGCACTGCTTAATAAATAATAATTAAATGCACACTGTTCACAACAGTGCTAAAAAATTCCCTCCTGGACCTTCTGTTCCTTCTGGTTCCTATTTTGATGATATACTGCCCTAATGCATCAGTAGCCCAGGAGCAATCAAAGCTGTCGCTGATTATGCATTGGCAGCATATATCATGATAACAAATTCACTCTGTTGGTGCACCAGTACAGCACACCTTTGGTTTAACAGCTGGCAGGAGAGTGAAAATTTCAAAATGAGGTGGGGCGAGAAACCAGGCAGATGGATAAAACTTTTGTGAAGGATTAAAGACATTGGGGAAAGCACACCGACACCCTCCTCCACCTGCTTACGAAAATTAAGTTGGCTTAGGAGGTCAATACAACAAGGAACTCATAAGCCACTTACTCTCAACAGCTAGAAATATTGTAACTAGACACTGGAAGGCCCTATCAAGAGTGAACATAGACCACTGATATCAAAACGCATAGGAAACTGCCCTGTTAGAAAAGTTAACCCACAAACTTAAGCTAGCATGGGGACAAGCAAAGGCGGGTGCCTTCTGCCTGGTGTGGTTCTGCTTTATCACAGCACAACAAGACAATGAACTATTCCCTCCCCGCCTCCCGCCCAACAGCATATGAATCAATATGGTTAACCTGACCCAACAAGCCACACTGCTGCAGTCAACTGAACACAACCAACCAAGCTCTGGAGCCTTCAATCTCTCACAATGCCAACGAAAGCAAATAACTGTAAAATTTTACTTTCTGAGTTCTATTCCTTTCTGCTTGCATTGCATCCCTGATTACACTCTGTCAGTGCCTTGCATGCTTGAATTTGTCACTTGAATTGCTGGAACTTATGTGGATCATAAGAAAATACAAAGGAAATAGAATACTCTTCTCATCTGGCTAGCTCCCCTCCCTGGTGTGCTGGAGGCAGTGTGCCTCTCAATACCAGTAGTAGCTGGGGATTATGAGTGAGAGCTCATGTCCTGCTTGCAGGCTTTATAGATTTGCAAAATAATAGTGCATACTTGGTATTACTCCGTTTCTAAGGCATAAGCAAAGCAGTCCTGAACACACACTCTTGTTTAAGAAGAGAAGTACTTCACTAGATCAAATGAAAGCTCACATAGTCAGGGTATTGCTCCATCCAGTCACTTCCCTCCCACTTTAAATTTATTCACAAAGCCTTTTCAAAAGACTTTTGGCAGACCTCCTCTAGGAAGATTCACTGAGTCCCAATCAGGAACTTTAAACATTGACTGACTGATTGATTAAATTTTTATACCTCCCCATAGCATAGCTCTCTGAGCAGCTCCCTGCATTGCCAATAAAAGTTAACAATATTTTCAATAAAACACAATAAAATCCAAGATCACTGTAACATGAAAAATAACAAAAAAATAAAATTAACAAAGCTCTGTGTTTGTTAAAACAGCAACAGCAACTCAGTATCAGCTAAAGGCACTTGCTTCCTAAAATTCAATACCAGGCGTCAGCAACCTTTTCCAGCCATGGGCCGGTCCACCATCCCTCAGACCATGTGGTGGGCTGGACTATATTTTGGAAAGGGGGAAAAAATGAACGAATTCCTATGCCCCACAAATAACCCAGAGATGCATTTTAAATAAAAGCACACATTCTACTCATGTAAAAACACGCTAATTCCAGGACCATCCGTGGGCCAGATTGAGAAGGTGATTGGGACGCATCCGGCCCCCGGGTCTTAGGTTGCCACCCCTCTTCAATATCAATGATGCCAAGTGAATTTCTCAGCTCTAGAAATTCTGTAACAAGTTTAAAGGTCAAAAAGAGCCCCCTGTGTTGAGCCCATGCAGCCCAGTAACCAGTGCAAATCCTTCAGAACAGGTGTTACATGGCCACTGCAGCCTGTTCCAGTTAAATAATAATAATAATAATAATAATAATAATAATAATAATAATAATAATTAAACATTAAAAGCCTCCCTAAACAGGGCTACCTTCAGATGTCTTCTAAAAGTCTGATACGGTAGTTGTTTTTCTCTTTGACATCTGATGGGAGGGTGTTCCACAGGGCAGGCGCCACTACCGAAAAGGCCCTCTGCCTTCCCGCAACTAGGGAACTGCCAGAAGGCCCCTCGGTGCTGGACCTCAGTGTCCGGGCAGAACGATGGGGGTGGAGACACTCCTTCAGGTATACTGGACCGAGGCCATTTAGGGCTTTAAAGGTCAGCACCAACACTTTGAATTGTGCTCGGAAACCTATTGGGAGCCAATGTAGATCTTTCAAGACCGGTGTTATGTGGTCTCGATGGCCGCTCCCAGTAATCAGTCTAGCTGCTGCATTCTGGACTAGTTGTAGTTTCTGGGTCACCTTCAAAGGTAGCCCCACGTAGAGCGCATTGCAGTAGTCCAAGCAAGAGATAACTAGAGCATGCACCACTCTGGCGAGACAGTGCGCAGGCAGGTAGGGTCTCAGCCTGCGTACCAGATGGAGCTGATAAACAGCTGCCCTGGACACAGAATTGACCTGTGCCTCCACGGACAGCTGTGAGTCCAAAATGACTCCCAGGCTGCGCACCTGGTCCTTCAGGGGCACAGTTACCCCATTCAGGACCAGGGAGTCCTCCGCACCTGCCCATCTCCTGTCCCCCACGAACAGTACTTCTGACTTGTCAGGATTCAACCTCAATCTGTTAGCCACCATCCATCCTCCAACCGCCTCCAGACACTCACACAGGACCTTCACCGCCTTCACTGGTTCTGATTTGAAAGAGAGGTAGAGCTGGGTATCATCCGCATACTGATGAACACCCAGCCCAAACCCCCTGATGATCTCTCCCAGCAGCTGCTTGTAGAGGTTAAAAAGCATGGGGGAGAGGACAGAACCCTGAGGCACCCCACAAGTGAGAACCCAGGGGTCTGAACACTCACCCCCCCCACCACTTTCTGAACACGGCCCAGGAGGAAGGAGCGGAACCACTGTAGGACAGTGCCCCCAGCTCCCAACCCCTCTAGACAGTCCAGAAGGATGTTATGGTCGATGGTGTCAAAAGCCGCTGAGAGATCCAGCAGGACTAAGAAACAGCTCTCACCTTTGTCCCTAGCCCACCGGAGATCATTGACCAGTGCGACCAAGGCAGTTTCATGACGAGGCCTGAATCCCGACTGCAAGGGATCCAAATGGTCCACTTCTTCCAGGAGTGCCTGGAGTTGTTCAGCAACCACTCGCTCAATCACCTTGCCCAAGAATGGAAGATTTGAGACTGGGCGATAGTTGGCCATATTGGCCGCATCTAAAGATGGTTTTTTAAGAAGTGGTTTAATAACCGCCTCTTTCAGCGGGTCTGGGAAGGCTCCCTCACAGAGAAGCCCATCGCCCAGCCCTTCCCGACTAGCTTTTATAAGCCAGGATGGGCAATGATCAAGGAGACAGGTGGTTGGTTTCACTCATCCAAGCAGCCTGTCCACATCCTCAGAGGTAACAGATTGGAATTGATTCCATCAACTTGACTAGGCAGACCTCTATCTCTTCCCGAATCTGAGCGACTCTATCTGCAAAAAAAAAAAAAAAAAAAACATTGCAAAATCGTTGCAGGAGATCATGTGGCCTGTACTGGGCCCTGATGGAGCAGGTGGTTTCGCTAAATTGCGAACCACCTGAAAAATTCTCCTGCTGCTGTTTTCTGCAGATGCAATAGAGGCGGTGAAGAAAATCTTCTTTGCCGTCGCTACCACCACTTGGTAGGTTCGGCATTGAGCTCTAACCCGTGTCCGGTCAGATTCAGAATGCGTTTTCCGCCACCGGCGCTCTAGCCGTCTCAACGACTGTTTCATCGCCCTCAGCTCCGGGGGAAACCATGGGGCTTGTCTGGGCTCCATGCAATCGGAGAGGGCGCTTCAGAGCCAAACAGTCAATAGCCCTGGTTAACTCCACATTCCAGCGGACCACCAGGGAATCGGCTGAAAGGCCACCAACATGGGATAAAGCATCCCCTACCACTCTCTGGAAACCATTTGGATCCATTAAGTGGCGGGGGCGGACCATCCGAATAGGTCCCACCTCCCTGCAGAGGGGAAGGGTCACGGAGAAGTCCAGTTGCACCAGGAAGTGATCTGACCATTGTCAGCACATTCTTCAAAGGAGGGTGACTCACATGGAGTTCATTACAGTAGAGAAAGTTCCATGAGATGCATTGCTCAGCATGTATACCTAAAGAAGCATGCACAATTGCTGGGAGTTATGCAGCATGTTCCTGACCTCTCCTGCCCACAGATGTATTTGTGCTAGTAAATGCTGGCTATGTAGATGGTGTCGAGTTTTGGGGTGGGGTAGGCTTTATGCCTGAGTCCCCCTCTAATTCCTGGATACAGCATGGATTCAATTCTTGAAACAGCCAGGCTAGCTTCCTGGTGAAGTATTGGCCCTCTGAGTATGGGCTACTGAGGTAACAAAAGAAGTGGCTCTGTTCCAGATAGAAAATGAGTGGGTCCCCCCTCCCTCAACTTTCTGGTAGTTAGAAAGATAGAGTTGGGAGTTGGGTTATGTGAGCCAGAAGGCAGGAGCTGGAAGCAGGGTGGAAAGCCAGAGAGGCAGAGCCATTTCCGATTCCTGTTGGAATTCAAGGCTGTTGCTGTGGGGGAAGCAAGACCCTCTTTGGGGTCTTACTTGGTACTTAGTCCCATTATACCGAGTGGACTTACTTGTGGGAAAGCAGGGTTGGGAGTGGGCTGCAAGTTTTAGTTCCTTGTTCTTAATGGAAAGAAAATCTATTTAATGTATGCAATAGCTGGAGAAAATGTGGTTGGCTGAGATTTAATGGATGTGAACAGGATTTTTTAAAAATTAAGTCATGGTATAAATCTTTTCATTATTTTAGTTGCATAGGAAGTTATAATCAGAATAAATTTATTTTGATTTCATTGTTTTATCTGTCATTTGTAGATACGACACTTTGCAAAAATCAATATTCATTGTTTTTCTTTTATTCCCCACCTCTCAAGAGAGACTATTTTATGGTAGAAAATTTCATGATTATTAATATTCTGAGTTGATTCCACTTTGATTGATCTGATCCTCTAAACGTATTTTCCTTATCAAGAATTAGATGAGGAAACCAAACATCTCTGGAGAAGCAACTTTATTTACTGTAATTTTTTAGATCTTTTTTGAAATGTGGAGTTCACAGTTGTATTATTGTAGGAGAGCTTCATCAGACAATTTTAACTATTGGAGGAGATGGTTTATATTATTTTTGTTTCCTTTTCCATTTTGTAGATTCCCATTTTCAGAGGCATCATTCAGTAGCAGAAAGAGAAAAACAAATGTGTAGTATAAGGCAGCCTTCCAGAGGCAAATATGATACCAGTTATATATTAACAAAGTTCCACTTCTCATCTGAAATAATCCTTCTGTCTTTGAATAAATAAAACATGCAAGATCTCTACTCAGGTATAGATTTGAAAATAGCATCCGTTCTGCAGTTCTTGCATACCATTCAGAAAATGTCTATTACCAAATAACAGTTGAACAATGCAAAATAACTTTGGAGAATACCATGGATAGATAAAGCTATTCAGATGTGAACAGCACATTATCCTCAAATGAATAACAGAAAGAATATCATTTATCATTGTCAGTCATTGCCAGTTCATGCACAATGTGAAAGACTTTTGATTACTGCATAATTTTGAATAATTTCCAAATGCAGCTTTACAAACTGCCTTAACTAGCCTTTTATATTTATGTTAATAATGTTCCACTTTGTTTTGTCTTCCTGCTGACTTTCCTCATTTCCTCATTATTTTAATTGTTGGAGTAAAAAGAGGGGGAAAACATGTATGAGACTATTAATCAAATGCAATCATCCTCCCTAGTTTCAAGTGTTTGAATGAAGCAACAGAATTTTCAGTGGGTCAGAGGGGGCAGGGTACCTAAACTGCCAATTGCAGTTTTTTATTTACATGCTTGTTCTGTCCATTTATAAAACTGGCCAAGGCAGATTTCATTTTAACATTAAAAGGAAATAACAGGTGGGGTGAATTGCACTCTTCCCTTACCTATTTCCCTCTAGCCTGATTATGATAGAAGGCATTGTATTTCTTTGTGCAGCAGTTTATTCTTTTGCTGCTTGTAATGGATTCCGGCATCTTGAGGCATAAAAACCTTTGGATGCAGGTGCATAAACCCTACATTAGACATGTAGATCTTTCCCCAAAGCAGAAGAATAGAAGCTAATTTACACAGTCAGCAGATCGAAGTGGTAAAGCTTTAGGGATGAGCAGAGCAGTCTATTTCTAGTCTTCATTAATTCTGCGTGCATTTATTTATAAATTCATTCCAACCTATTTCTGCATTAATCCGTGAATATTTTTGAAAGGAAAATAATCCATACAAAAATTAATATTTAAAAATATTGTACTTGCATGCATATTTTATCACAACGTAAGTATTTCCAGGTTTTATCACAAGAGATGCATTTTTAAATGTATTTGTCCTCACCATACACTTACGTTTATCACATTTTGGGATTGTTTGTTTTTTGGAGCTGATAATTTTATTGCAAAATTCAGAGAAATGCAAATGTCACCAAGGAGCTCTGCTACTAATTATGCACAAATGTCACATGACATACATTTATAGCAGCATAAGAGACGACTCTAAAAAGAAAATACAAAGCCATAAGTTGTGAGCAAAGGTCTTATCAAAATACTTATTTTATTGCTTTTTGGTGTGTAGGGCTTCTCATTCTCCTCTCTGAGGCCACATTTTTAAAGAGAAAGAGAACGCCTGCAAGTCAGCAGGTCATAGAGCATGCAGAATAAATAACCCCACACAAGAGAGAGGGGATTCAGCTAGTGAGGACTTTGCAACACTGCATGCTGTCAGTTCTTGGAAATTCGGCAAGTTGTTGAAATCCACCTGGATTCAGAAGGGGATTTGTGTAAGCCCCCTGCTTCTCAAACCATCCCACTTAAGCCATTGTAAGACCACTCATTTCTCCTGATTAAATTTTACTTGGCTGGCTAAGACTTAACCATACGAGGGGGAAAATAAACAAGGAATAACTCTGTTGTATGAGACACAACACTGAAAAGGACAGTGGGCAATGAATTGAAAGCACTACTGTACCAGCTCCACACTTGTGTTGTGATGCACAGATTCCTTGAATTTGGTTTAATAAGCTTCAATGTTTGCATCTAGAAAGCAGCGAAAATTGGGAGGCAGTTCACCCAAAAGCCTTTTAATGAGGCAACATGTGAATAAAAGCTTCTATTTGCCTGCAGGGGCCATCTGCACAGAAAGCATCTGCATTCCTCTCTTGCCCCACCTTTCTCCACTTAATCATTGTTGCAGCTGCCTCCCCTTCCCACCTTAGATTCAAGGAGCTGCTTTGCTGTTTGGTTCCATTGCCCCATTGGTTCCACTTCTCTTCCCCAATAGTTCCTTCCTCTTACAAAATGCAAAAGAGGTGCTAATGCTAGATGCAAGGAGATCAGTGGGACATGTGCTTAGTTTTGGCTGGATTTGTTACTTTTTTAAAAATCAGATTCTAGAAGGATTCATAAAGATTTATTAATAATCTTCAGAATAAATGAAAATTACATGTAACACCTGGCATGGGCAGTATGCTTAATAATAATAATACACATCCTTTATGGTACATTAAATTCTACCAAAATGACTAATATCCCAACAGCCATACCACAAAACTTATAGACAAGGGTCAACACCTAATGCAATTACATATAACATAACTTTACATAATGGAAAATTAGTAAATAAAATTATTGTTAATACCTTTTTGCAGATTCTATTATCATTCATATCTCCCTGGGAACCAACTTTTTGTGCTCTTATGATAAATGATTTTTATTTCCTTCAGGATTTAGGTTATTTTCATATTTATCAGAATTAGAGCTATTATGCAGACTATTCCTCATTATGTGCCTAATTAATTCACAGTATTAAAAATTCATCATACTTTGTTCAGATCAGGCAAGCCAAAACCTTTTAATTTCACTGTGCTCAGAAGATTAATTCTTTTTCTGCTACTGTAAGGGATAATAATTTATTCATATTATCCAATCAATCAGGAATCATCACTTTCCACCCCTGGCGGAATTGAACATAGGCTTTGAGCCGCTTGTTTATCTGTAAATTTAAAATGTTGCAATGAAGAATTAGTGTTAGCCTCTTTCATGGAAGCTAGATTTCTGACCTTATTTGCCTCCCAGATTGACCAAGGTATTGATCTGTTTGGAATATTTTTCCCCTGAACTTTATACAGGACTAAACATGCTCCTCCCTCCCCTCTGCCCCTAATACACAAACTCTGGGTTTCTAGTTCACATTAAACCAGAGTCCACAGTCGCATAGAAAATGGGAACTTTGGTACATTAAACCACTTAATCAACAACCAGGATTTCCCACATAACCAGGATCTCTAGTTTAAGGCATACCAGGATTGCAGTGCCAAAGGCAACACCTATGGAGAGCAGGATAAAGGAGAAGGGGGAAGGTATGACCCTGGAACCCATGGCAAACATCTGAAATGGGGCATTGACCTGAAGCATTTCCTTGGTGAAACACCCACCGTTTTTTATGTATTAAAGATGTGCATTACGGATGAACTGCCACACTCTTGCACTCCCCTAAAGCTAGTCAGTGATGAAGGAAGCATCTACTTTAAACATATTTCTACAGGAAAGAAGAAAGAAGATTCCACCTAAACATTAGGAAGAACTTCCTGACAGTAAGAGCTGTTCGGCAGTGGAATTTGCTACCAAGGAGTGTGGTGGGGTCTCCTTCTTTGGAGGTCTTTAAGCAGAGGCTTGACAGGCATATGTCAAGAATGCTTTGATGGTGTTTCCTGCTTGGCAGGGGGTTGGACTGGATGGCCCTTGTGGTCTCTTCCAACTCTATGATTCTAGGGAATTTGGAAGTTTCCAAATTGAGCTTTGCTCACCTCAGACTGTCTCGTGTAACTGAGTGCCTGCCTAAGATGAAGTTACTTGTAAATTGTTGAGTTGTTGTTTTTCATAAAAGTCTGACTAATTAAAAGCAAAGTTATACACAAAAATATGTGTATATTTTAAGTATAATGCATTTGAAATTACCAAGTCCATGCTGTACTTTATTTTTGAAGCAATTTTATAAGTATAACATCAGTGTTACATACACACACACACACACACACATACACACACACACACACACACACACAATTACATACAGTAATATGCCTTGTATGGCGAATTTGAAACTGTTCTGTTATATTTTTCTTTTGCAACCGACCTATCAAAGGGTTAACCCAGACTCCTGGTTAACTGACAGCACAAGGCTTTATAGAAATTGGGGGGAAATAAAATAATGTCCCCAGCGCCTCCATTTTGTGTTATGCCACACTCTTACGGCAGCCAAATGTGCCCACTGACCCCCAAATAGTTTGTTACTCATTATCTAGACATTTCTTTTCAGAGACAGCCATTTTAAGATTTCATTTTGTGATCTTTCCAAAAGGCCAACTTTTCTTATTTTATACTTAATATTGCTAGATTATTATAGGAGTTCTATAATTATAGGAATAAGGAAGTACCCAGTTCTTCATTAAATTTTGATTTTCAATTCTGTAGACATAGAACTTTCCACTCCTACACAACTATGGCATAAACAATTCATAGCCACAGCATGTTTCAACTGGGTATGTAATTATATAATGAGTAGCAAATGAAATTGGACTTGTTTGATGGTTTACACATGGTATAATGCTTTTCAAGTGCCAACAAAGTTTTTTTAAAAAAATAATAATTATACTATGCAAAGAAACACTGCAACATATTTAAATTAATATAACATTTATATAGAGGCTATATAATGAACCAGGCTAGCAGATAATTGTTGATCTTAGAACCCACAAAATCAAGTAGAAATAACTCAAATGCCTGAGGCTCCAATACTTTGGCCACCTCATGAGAAGAGAAGAATCCTTGGAAAAGACCTTGATGTTGGGAAAAATGGAGGGCACTAAGGAGAAGGGGACGACAGAGGACAAGATGGTTGGACAGTGTTCTCAAAGCCACCAACATGAGTTTGACCAAACTGCGGGAGGCAGTGGAAGACAGGAGTGCCTGGCGTGCTATGGTCCATGGGGTCACGAAGAGTCGGACATGACTAAACGACTAAACAACAACAAACTCAAATGCCTATAACAGATTGTTTTTATTCCTGGACTGAGCCAACTTATTTTGAGCTTTTTCAACCCCTTTTCAAGTGTATCAAAATACAAAACAAAAATATGTGTATTATAACACACACACACACACACACACACACACACACACACACATGTGCAGCTCTTTTGCATGATACAGAGCCACTACAGTTAGATTTTCAGAGGGGGGCTGGAGAAACTCAGCCATCATGCTCACTGGATTGCCCTTCTCTTACACCTTAGCCTACTCCACAGGGTTGTTTTGAAGATAAGATGAACATAACTATGGTTTTCCAGCCTGAATTCTAGGTGAAAGGTAGGATGTAAGAAACAAATACAAATACTTAACTGAACAATCTTTTACACAACATGAAATATTGCTTGCATCCATACGAAACCCACAGTAAGATTAAATCATTGACCCTTTATAACTACCAGCTGCATCTGTGGTTCACCTAAGGGGAAGACATGTGCAAGGACTTCTGCCTGCATAATGGGGTTTCCCACCTCTTCTGAAAGTGGAGAACCCCTGGAAGAGAACCCCAGGGGGAAGACAGGGGGAATCGTCCCATCTGGCAAACTAAAATGCTTCTGCAGATAGAAGGACTGGAGGAGGGTGAAGCTGAATTCCATCCAAAGACTTCTGCTCATATCATGTGATTTCCTGGTATATTTTTAAACGATGCAGCCAAAACTAGTTCTTTGAGTGAACCTTCACTTGTGTAGTATGTAAACAAAGGGTCAAGGAAACTTGGGTTGAAGAGGGCAGGGGAAGCGGCAGGGAGACCCCAGACCCACTTAGGAGGGGAGCTTGAGGGGGACGCCCACTACAGCTTTTCATATGCATATACTTTTATATGCTTTCATAGTTATGGGAGTTTCATTTACTGTGTCAAAGTAATGAAATTTACCTGCGAATGAAGGCTCCGGGTGGTGAAATTTTAAAAAGACTACAGTATTGTACAGTGACCACCTTGAGAAATAGAGGGGGGGAACTGCCCAAGATTATAGAAAATCTTGAAACATTGTTTCTATTTGTTACAAATAATGTGCTTTCTAAATTAAAAATACTACTTCTCAGAAGGTGTTTCCTGAGTCTTCAAGGACTTTTCAGCCAGCTGAGAAGTCCCAATTAAACCAAATAAGGCTGTTAAGCAACCACATTAATCTCACAACTGCTATGAAACATGCTCAGGCTTCTAAAGATAATGGATATTGTGATGATTTTTCATCTCTGTGTTAAAACAGAAAACTCAGGTACCCGACTCTGCGTCAAGACTATAGATGACCTTAATGATTTTATAGGATTTTATTTAGAGAATGACTGTTCATTTTATTTACTGAACATCCAGGAGTCTTCTGGGTATTCAGGCATATTAGGAAGTACAGTGTTTTCCCTGAGGATTTTAACCATTTAATTAAGGAATTAATTAAAAAGTAATGAGAGCAAGAGAGGTCATTTAATACATGTAAAATAGGGTAAAAATGAGTCAGGGTATTGCAGGAGCCCTATTCATCATTTTACGATAGCAGCAAACCCATTTATTTAAATGCACATCTGGCCAAATCATGTGCAAATCTGATATTTTAAAGAGGAAATTGGGGCATGCAGGGAAGAGCTTTTAATGTTTGATGGATTTCTGCATTTTAGTGTTTTGTTGGAAGCCGCCCAGAGTGGCTGGGGGAACTCGGCCAGATGGGCGGGGTATAAATAATAAATTATTATTATTATTATTATTATTGTTGTTGTTGTTGTTGTTGTTATTACAACCTTATGTTGCATGCATCAAGGTTGGGAGTGGGGCTAGCAGATGAAACCCACCTCCCCTCTCTGTTCTGTTCTGCCCACACAGGATTGAAAAGTGGGGAATGAACTTCTGTCTGCATATCAAGCTAGTGTTAAACACAGCTACAGTGCCCACTTGAAAAGTTGGCAAGCCTAGTCCAGATTACTATCAGGGTGTTTTCTTCCTGACAAGTTCAGCTAGGCTAATTTTACCATGGGGTCTGCTTTTGCCAGTCCTGGAAACCTCTGCTTATGGTTGGAGCCTTCACTACTTTAGTGGCTTTCCCAACTTTAGCAGTCAACCAATCTACTTTTTCACCTCTTCTCCTCATTTTCCTCCATATGAAAAAATGGGCAAAAGTTTTTTTTTTTTTAAAAAATACATCATCTGTTTTCCATCTCTTAATCAAGCTTGATTTTGTTTAACTCAGATGCCATACTTTATTTATCTACCCGTTACATGTGGGAGGTTTAGCATTTGGCTATAAGTAGCATTGCTAATGTTAATAATAAATGGGAAACTATTAAATGATGTGTCTTAGGTGAATTCAAATAAGTGAATTCAAGCAGTTGTCTTTCGGCAGAGGAAGCAACTCCCACAGCAGGTTGCCAAGAATGTATAAGGCAAGGAAAAGTTCTTACCACCGCTTTTTATTCAATATTTACAAAGAGAGGCTTGGAACGCAGCCCCTTGGAATAATGGCGTTGTCCTGAGTGGCCCTCCACTCCCTTTTTCTTCCACTTCCTCATTTGTCATTATCATCATCTCTCCTACAGGTGACACTGAGGGCCCTTGACTTCTGAGCCCTTTGGACTCCAACTTTCAAGGCTCGACACTGTGTCCATCAGCTATCACCCCCCTGGTGCTTCCTTTTCCTCCTCTCCCATTATTTCCCAGCTTTCCCCCTCATCTGCCTCTGAGAGCTGTGACCTCCCTCAAACCCCTGTTGTAATTATGAACTCTCTTCTTCTTCTCTGGAAGGGTCAGGCTGGGGAGGCAGTTTCCACCATTCCTCCTCTTCCCAGTCCCTGACAGTAGTGTCATTTGGGGTTCAGCCAATATATCATATTTAGTTATTGGCCTTGCACCTTAAAATTTGAATGAAGGCAAGCAGAGACTGACAACAATCGAGATTAAAGGGTCCCAACAAGAATCTGCAATGGGCTGACCCAAAGCCTAACTATTTGCCTGCTGGCATAATTTGCTGGAGAGAGTCAACGGGGAAAGCACTCCATGTTTTCTCCATGGAGTAACAATAACTTGGGTCCAGGCCCCACAACTGTAAGTTTAAATGATGTGTGCCTTTCATTACCAGCCTGTTTAAAATATTTATTTTTATTTTACAACTTAACTGTAATATAAACAAAAATAAAGACAATACAATCGGCAGTAAAACTGATAAGCTAAATACCAGATTAAAACGCATGCCAACAGTCTATATTTCTGGGAAGGTTTGCCTATGTAAAAAGGTTTTTAGCAGGCACTGAAAAGTTTACAGTAAAGAAGGCACCTGTCAATAGGCAAGAAGTTCCGATGTGTGGGTGCTGCTACACTAAACAACTGATTCCTTACAAAGGTGGAATGTGTATTACGTAGCACCTGTAACAGTGCCAGTTTCACAGATTGAAGTGGTTGAATGAGTACCTATGAGGTAAGGGAAATTCTCAAATAAACTGGCCTCAAGCTGTTAAGAGCTGTATATACTAATGGTGACAGCTTAGACATGGCCCAATAGGAAATTGGCAACCAGTGCAGCCCTCTGAGCGGTGTTATCACTCTAGTAGTTACCTCAGATATGCTGATGACACAACCTTGATGGCAGAAAGTGAGGAGGAATTGAAGAAGCTTTTAATGAGGGTGAAAGAGGAGAGCGCAAAATATGCTCTGAAGCTCAACATCAAAATAACCAAGATCATGGCCACTGGTCCCATCACCTCCTAGCAAATAGAAGGGGAAGAAATGGAGGCAGTGAGAGATTTCACCTTCTTGGGCTCCTTGATCACTGCAGATGGTGACAGCAGTCAGGAAATTAAAAGACGCCTGCTTCTTGGGAGAAAAGCAATGGCAAACCTAGACAGCATCTTAAAAAGCAGAGACATCACCTTGCCGACAAAGGTCCGTATAGTTAAAGCTATGGTTTTCCTAGTAGTGATGTATGGAAGTGAGAGCTGGACCATAAAGAAGGCTGATCGCCGAAGAATTGATGCTTTTGAATTGTGGTGCTGGAGGAGACTCTTGAGAGTCCCATGGACTGCAAGAAGATCAAACCTATCCATTCTTAAGGAAATCAGCCCTGAGTGCTCAACAACAACAACAACAACAACAACAACAACAACAGTTAGCTATTGTGCTGCAACATTCTGGACTAACTGCAGCTTTCAGATCAAGCACAAGTGAAGCCCCACATAGAGCACATTTTGAGGAAAGTGCAAAGTAAATTTATAGCAATGATATCACCATGTTACCAGAGGTTTATGTATGATTCCTACAGGATATAGGGATCACCCCCAAGGATTCAACATTTTTGAATTATTCTTCTTTGGCAACACCTCG
The DNA here is from genome assembly GCF_963506605.1 of Zootoca vivipara. Classification (NCBI taxonomy): domain Eukaryota; kingdom Metazoa; phylum Chordata; class Lepidosauria; order Squamata; family Lacertidae; genus Zootoca; species Zootoca vivipara. The sequence goes on along the minus strand of NC_083279.1, from coordinate 4,523,287 downwards.
TAGCCAAGTAAGATTGTCGTCCATAAACACATTTTAACAGTGAGTCCGTAAGTGACTGTGGAGGCCAATTCTGGATCCACACGTCCTTCCACAGTGGGGACATTGGTTTCCTGGTGGGAGTTGATCACGGTGTGGATCTGCCAAGCGTGCCTTCCTCTTAGCACATTTCTCCCTTGCGTCCTGAGTTCGAGTGTCTTCAAAGCCCATGACACCTTTGGTAAAGGCTGTTCTCCAACTGGAGTGCTCACAGGCCAGTGTTTCCCAGTTGTCAGTGTTTATACTACATTTTTAAAGATTTGCCTTGAGACAGTCTTTAAACCTCTTTTGTTGACCACCAGCATTACTTACTGTAAGCTTTCCATTTTTAAGTTTGGAATGGAGTAGTTGCTTTGGAAGACAATAATCAGGCATTGGCACAACATGACCAGTCAAACGAAGTTGATATTGAAGAATCATTGCTTTAACACTGGTGATCTTTGCTTCATTTACATTGTATAGTTTATATGGTTATGTGCTATGTCAAAAATCAAATCAGATGGGCAACTCAGCTGTTTCATTACTATTGGGTCTACCAGAAGAGGGCGTTCTCATAAGAGAGAGAGAGGACTCTTTGAATTAGGGCTAATCAAGTGCAGGGATGTGAACATCTACTGTAGGTCTGTCGCCATCGTTTCCAGGCTGTATGATACACCATAATGAAGGGCACCTCGGAGGTTAACATTTCTGAATTTTTCAGAAAACAAAAAAATGTGTTTCAATGTCTAAAGTTCTTATTTATTCTTAAGCTAGGTATGGTGGCAATTTAAAGTCTCTGCTGGAATTAGAGCTTTGCAGCTGTACGTATTAGTGCGTATCTTTGAAAAGTGTTTGAGAACCCTTCAGATTATTGAATTGTCAACAGCCCAATAGCATCAAAAAGAGTATTTTCTGCATGCCATAATTGCCTCAGCAGGAACAAGAATATCAGTATGGTTATCTGATGTTCAGTGCAGTTTTCCATTCATTGCACTGTTACTTTGATTTCTATAAAACTGGTAATGTAATAGCTGTGATGCTCTCTACAAGCACCTATAAGTGGCTGCAGAATTGATGGGGAAGCTAATTTAAGAGGCATATCCAATAAAATACCCTTTTAAGAGGTGTATTATGACAAGTTTTAATGATGAAGCATCTATGTGTCTTTCTACATAATAATAACAACAAAAAACCACCTAGAAAACTGTTTTGCAATTCTAAACTTTCCATGGTGATAGAGATGGAATTGTAGATTGTATGCTGATCACCAACACAATCATTTTCATCATAAAATTGCACTCAGTGCCACAGTGTGACTCCACGTTATTTGAATGCTAATAATACATACAAGCAACAAAGCTAAGACAGAAGCACTGAAGCTCTTCTCCCACCCACCCAGCCCAAACCCCACCCTGAGAACAAGTACTATACAAAATAAAGGGAAAGTATAGCCGCCTGCTCACTGCCCAGGAGATGCTGTGAATAGGAAAATGAAAATAACCTTCAGTGTAACAAAAAGGTTTTATACTAATGTAGAAATGGAGTTTCTACCACTAATTCATCAATTAAGAAAAATGTAACTGACAGAGGTGTATCTAGGCTCCCTTGTGCCCTAGGCAAGGAGTTGACTTGGCCCACTGTCCCTTGCGTTCTTGGTGCCTCCAGAGCTGGGAGAGACTGTGGGCCAGAAACTCAAAAGGTTCAAGACAGAGTGGATAGGTGCATTTTTGGAGCCCCAAACCCCAGCCCAGTCCTGCGCCTTGGTGGAAGCCAACCTGCCCAAACCCTAGGTATGCCCCAGTAACTCACATTTCAAAAGATGTCAGTCAGTCAAACAGCCAGCATATTCAAAAGATGTAAAATGACACAAGTGCATGGAGTCCACCATTCCGCTTCCCATTTTGGCCAGCCAGATGCGTACAGGAAGCCCACAAGCAGGACATAAGTGTTGCTCCCCAATGACTGGTGGATGTAAGTGTGAACCACTGCACGTGATGTTGCTGTTATCCCTCCTTTTTGCCAGTCTGGGACTCAAGGCACCTTAAACAGATGTATTGGTATGTTTCTGTTCTACAATGTAATAATAAATGACACATATCCTCTCTATGCACCACTATGCTCCAAGTACAAAATATAAAAGCCATTGCCTTTTATTCTGGTTTTTAAGATCTGCTCTAAATTAGGAAGAGAGAAAGAATCAGTTTTAAGAAGATACAGATAATATACCTAACTTGGTGGTTCCAACACAATCAAGTTCTTCATACATCAGATGGTCTCCAGCACCACAATAATTCTAAGCAAAATTATGCACAAAATATATTCTCTCTCTCTCTCTCTCTCTCTCTCTCTCTCTCTCTCTCACACACACACACACACAGAGAGAGAGAGAGAGAGAGAGAGAGAGAGAGAGAGAGAGAGGAATCAAGCTCTGCACAGTACTATATTTCTGCAGCAGAATTATGTAAGTATTAATGCATAAGTTATATTCATCTGTTGTATATATCTGTTTATGTGCTGGTTACTATAAAATTATAACATAGTGCATATAATAATGAATTTATTATCTTGCTCATATTTTTAGCAGAACAGGTTAAAAATAACTAATTTCTTGTCAATATCAAGGAATGAAATGGGAACTAGAAAACCTACATTTGATACTGAGAGTTTCAGAAAATTCCACCCCCTAAACTTTACACAGCAAACATTTTTTTCTTCTGTGTGTGGTGGGGGCGTGGCTACATCAGGGATCCATTGGCAGGAGAGGCCAGTGGAGCAGCACAGAGCTGCAAAGCTGCTCTTCCAAAACATCACTGCTACTGCTAACTGAAATGGGTGTCATTAATAGTTCTAGGGATGGATCCCATTACCTAAGAATCATAATCAGATGGAATAGCTGTTGCTCACATTGACTTCCAGATAATGGTATCCATAGGGGCACCCATGGGTAGCATACAAACTTTATTCGTGTTCGCCAATGGGCATAGCAACAATAAGAAAGAAGAGTTTGGATTTGATATCCCACTTTATCACTACCCGAAGGAGTCTCAAAGCGGCTAACAATCTCCTTTCCCCTCCTCCCCCACAACAAACACCCTGTGAGGTGGGTGGGGCTGAGAGACTTCAGAGAAGTGTGACTAGCCCAAGGTCACCCAGCAGCTGCATGTGGAGGAGCGGAGACGCGAACCCGGCTCCCCAGATTACGAGTCTACCACTCTTAACCACTACACCACACTGGTTCTCCAGTGTATGTTGTAAAACATTACAATATAGACAAAAAGGAAATTTAGTATAAAAGCACAGTTTAGGGTCCTGAATCAACAGTCAGATAGTGGCCCTTATTCTGATTGCCCCTGCTAAGAACCTAGCAACCTTTGCTGTTATCTGCTCCATTTGGTCTGACAGGAGAAAGAACACTGTGGCAGTAGTTGTGCATCCTGGGATTGTCAATACGAGTGGGGGGGGTGATCTTATTCCTCAGGTCTATGTAGAGAGTGCAAGAGAGGAGGACCTGAGCCACTGTTTCGGTGCTACCGTCTCCACAGGGGCAAAGGCGTTTCTCATGCGGGATCTTTGGGAATCGGCCCTCAAGTACAGCAGATGGCAAAAGGTTCAGTCATGCGAGTGTGAAAGCACGTCTGTATTTTGGGATAGCCAGTTTGTGCAGGTATGGAGCCAAAGAATCAAAATGGGAAGGTGGAAATTGATCATACCATGGGCAGAATTTCCTTGTAGTGGCCAGGTTGTTCTGATGCTCAATATCTTATAGACATTGACAAATTAGTTTGTTTGCTTTGGTACCCATGGGTCGGCTTATGGCATGAATGGTTGGCATCCATCTGTCTTGGGAGACTATGAAGGAGTGCACCTTTGGGCGTGAAGTCAGACTGTTGGAAGGCTACAATTTCTGCTATGTCTGTAGAGCCTGATATAGGACAGACATGTTTTGTTGCAGCTGGGGCAGGTGAAGGTTGTGCTGCTGCAGATACACTATGACGTTTCTTCTCTGGGCACTCCTCCCAGTGGTCATACCTCCTCTGGTCACTGCTACGGGTGCACAACCTGACTGCAGGCCCTGTGGTCATCTGCAAGGGATTCCCAAATGGCAGGGTTTATGTTGCCAGCCTTTGTGTCATCTTTATAATGCAGAGTTGATCTGCCAACATGCATGTTGCCTGAAGCCAGCTCCCAACTGAACACATCCTTGGGGATCCTGCCTTCTTCACATTCGAGGCATGAACGAAACTGGTCCTAAATTTTGTCCATATATCACCACCACCCTTTCTGCTGGGATCAACACATTCCTTCATGGCGACTTATTGTACCCTAGAGTCATTAGGAGTTTACCAGTTACTCCAATACAATGTCGATCACATTGGCTAACCTTTCTCCAATACACAGTCCCTAGTAAAGGTTTTGCCAGAATATAATTGAGCTGATATATCAGAGCAAATTGATGAAATGGCCAGGACTGTGGAGAACACAGGACAGTAAGCTATTATTTATTATCAGAAATCTTAGCCCAAGAAACTAAGATTTACAGTGTGTAATTACCCACCTTCATAGTGTCTTGTACAGCATCTTAAGTTATAATTAATTTTAAGTAGTAAGAGCTATTCAATCATTTCTTATAGCTCAAATATATTTGTGCCAGATCCAAAGCATAAATTCTATTTTCTAGACTTCACACTTGAATACCTTCCCTTATATGGCAGCATTTCTCAGGTCAGGCAGATAGGAATCTGTCACATCCAATGTGAATGTCTCACCACTGAAATCAATAATTATAGAGAACTAGTGCTTTGGATAAATTTGGGGATTTCTGCAGCACAACACAATGGAGGCTTTACGAGTGATGTTCTGTTGTTACTAAATGTTGCTTGAAACAATTCACAAGGAATTTGAAGAGTGGCATAAAATTGTTTTTCATAAATTACTCTTTCAACAAGCTTTTCAAAAAAATTATCTCAGTATTGGTCTTGGCACTGAACTATTTTAATGTATGTGCTGTTGTTTTAAACTGTTTTTTACATTTAAAAACAGTTTTTAAAACAGCTTTTAAAAACATTTTTATGTGTAATTTTTTTCACTGTTATATGTAAGTGTGTGTGTGTGTGTGTGTGTGTGTGTGTGTATTGTAAATCACCTTGGGATGCTTCACGGGAAGTGATTCACAAATAATATATGTGTGTATGTATGATGTATGTAGATGGATAGATAAATAAATAGATATGTCAAGGAGGACAAACTTGCAAGATCTACTTTGCTTTTAATTCATGCTCATGATCTACCACTTGGAAATAGGTGAAAATGAATTTTAGTCTAAGAATTTTGAGTACAGGTGGCTCTCAGCTTACATGGGGGTAACGTTCTGGGGATCACACCTAAAGCCAAAATCGTGTACAGTCAAAACACATTGGGTCCAGTGGTGGGTGGGACTGACAAAGTATTTTCCCCAGGTGCCTGCCCCCATTCTGTCTCCTTTTTTTTTACCAAGCGCAAAAAGCTTAAACATGCACAGGTTAGATGTGCATGTTGCAAGCTACCTGTAGCAGAAAGAAACTGAGCTCACAGCCCTTCCACACTAAAATCCACTCCTGGTATTCCACACCTCCAGCTTCCGTCATTTCAGAAGGATATTCTTTTTGTGTGGTGGGAGTCATGTTGTGCCCATTGTTAAACAATTGAGGAGTCAGATATCTACTAGTAAATTCCAGTGTACCTTTTGCTCACCCAAGCCAAAAAGTGTTAAAAGCCAAAAGTGTTTTTGAGATTTGCGAAAATGAAAATAAAAATCAATGTGCTTCCACATACTTGCAGGGATACTGAAATAGATAGACATAGCTAGAGACCTGATTTTAATAAGATAGGAACACCAGAATAATTCAATCTTTGTGGATTCCTAAGTGGAGGCAGATTTAGGGCAACACAACTGGTTCTGCCACACGAGGCACTGAGCCTAGGGGTTGCCACAGGGCACCACAACTATGATGTAATGAACTGAGCAGGAGGGAAGGTGGGGGCACCAAATTTTCACCTTGCACAGGGTGAAATTCAAAAGACCAAAGCCCATCCCCATCCTAAGTGAAATGAGATGATCTGAGCTTCTCAGACTAATGTGCAAATTGGGGCTCGCAAAGGGGAAGCAGTGGGGGGTGTGGTGGCAAATTGCTACATCCTAAAACTTGCCGCTCGAGGGTCCGGTTTTTTTTAGTAACTTTTTGCTAATTCACAGCTCCACACCAGTGGCAGCTGTAGGACCCATATCAGGTCCCTCTCAAGGGGGTGGAGCAGCTTTGGATCAAGTGAATCTATGGCTGGCTGTTCTCTGCTCTGCTCCCACAACACACCTGATAGTAGCTTTTGAGGCAGAGCCCATCAGAGGGCAACTTCTGCCATATTCTAGCCTCCTCCAGCAGCACAGAACAAGAGATGGGGGCTATTCCCTTAGTTACCCAATGGATTTACCACTTCTCCAATTGTTGTGACTTTTATGCAGGGGGTGGCATTCAGTACATTGCTTCCCTGCGGTGCTTCCTATTTTTGGCCCAAGGATACCTCAAGAATCTTTCAAGGTGTCCAGCCTCCCTAAAACCTGGGCTATCTCAGTGGATGAAGCTGTGCAAATGAAGTCTTTCTGGCACAATCACATCAGTGTTGCTTCCTCGGACTGATTCAGTTAAGCACAGAATATTTTTTAAAAAAAGGATAAAAGAAACCTGGAATGTACACAAAACTTTGCATCTAATTCCTATTATCAAGAGCCTTACATGCCCTTGGTGCTCCCATTTCTGACAAAACTGAAAAATCACCATGTGCACATGTAACTTCCCAGTGTTGCAAGGTAAGTGTGTCCTAAAACCTAAGAACAAGCCCACACAGATGGGGGCGAGGGGTTGAATTAGACCCCTTGGAGATGCATCCTGCTGTGCAGCCTGGAACTACTGCATGGTTCCTCCATCTAAGTGCCAACTTGGAGGGACAACAAAAGTATTGGAGCCAGCTATTGGCACTCCAGGTTTGTAAGTCCAGTCACAAAGTAAAAACACTGGAAAGGAGAAGGGAGGAATCAGTGAACTAGCTCTACTGAACTTTGATTATTGGATCATTTTAATGGATAGTTTTAATGGAGCCTTTATCATAATTTTATTATAATAATTTATTATTTCTACCCCATCCATCTGGCTGGGTGTCCCCAGCCACTTTTCTCTATGTAATGAACAAGGAGATAGTTATGGGACAGCAAAGCCCCATACAGAACTGGAAATATTATCTATCCATCACCCAATGTGGGGTACTAGGTCCTAGCCAGTCTATCTAGTATCAGTGTTTGCTTTTGAGAGAGAACTTCTCCTTCTCCTCCTCTATACTTATACAAAAATCCCATGCCAGGACTAGAAAATGCTACTCTCTTAAAATAGATGTTTGCATTTGTACATAACATGAATTTTCATGGCAGTACTTTGTAAGACACTGAATATCTTATTTAAATTCATATCTGGGTATTAATATGACATGCAAAATTTCTTATGTAGTTTAAGTTATAGATTCAGGGCAGAAGAACACACTAACAGATGGAATATTATTTTTAAAGTTGTCATATCAAAACCATTTACAAACACCTCATTTTTCATACTAGGCAATTCTGTTTGACATACTTTCCTTAACAAGATCATAGATATTACTATGAATATCAGGGGTGTGTTTGGAAACAGAATAATATATTTACCTAATTTGTCTATCTTGTCTCCTTAAAATAAAATTATATGTGATTCAGCAATAAAATATAAACAGACTAATAATTAATATTTTAGAAGGACGCACACACATACAATTTAAAATACTGTATAAATAATCAGTATAACTGATGAAATGTTTCTGTGGTTCAAAACCCATTGAATTTTTCAAGAAGAGAATGTCTTAAAACAGGACTATGGCCGATAAGATGTCATCTTCTGTCTTGGTGGTTTGAAAATGCTGAAGGAAGAGGAGAGAACTCACAGAAAGCTCTCAAGAGACAACTTCAGTGGAAGGAGATAGTCCCTGAAGGCCGAACATTCAGTACATTAAGGAAGACAAAGGCTACTATACAAAGGCTGTCTAAGTAGATCAAAATATAAATGTAGCATCAAACATTTAGACATAGTAGAGATCTGTAATGATCAGAATGCAAATATATTACCCTAGCAATAGAATATATCATGATAATTACCTTTCAACATAATTACTTTCAGATATAGAAATGAAACAAAGGATGCTTTTCCTGAACTTTTAAAGCATAATTCAAAAAAATACCAGGAACAGCTTTTGTTTGCTGCATTGAAAGGAGGCAAAAATGCAGAGTGCGAACAATGCTTCCTTGCTGCTCTTAGTTTGCCTTCAAATTGGCATTTAATCACATCTGATTGGCTGCACAGTATCACGACATCATCCTATTTGTCATAAGATTTCCTGATTATCTGAGATTACCCATGTATCTTACAAAAGAAAAAAAATGGCAATGGTGATGTAGTAATAATAAAAATGTGTCCTGAAATGGCAGCCAAGAGGAGAAAGTATGGGAGTGAACAGGAGTGTATATCTTTTGACATGAACATGAGAGCTCTACCTCTCTTTTAAATCAGAACCAGTGAAGGCGGTGAAGGTCCTGTGTGAGTGCCTGGAGGTGGTTGGAGGATGGATGGCGGCTAACAGATTGAGGTTGAATCCTGACAAGACAGAAGTACTGTTTGTGGGGGATAGGAGGCGGGCAGGTGTGGAGGACTCCCTGGTCCTGAATGGGGTAACTGTGCCCCTGAAGGACCAGGTGCACAGCCTGGGAGTCATTTTGGACTCACAGCTGACCATGGAGGCGCAGGTCAATTCTGTGTCCAGGGCAGCTGTCTACCAGCTCCATCTGGTACGCAGGCTGAGACCCTACCTGCCCACGGACTGTCTTGCCAGAGTGGTGCATACTCTAGTTATCTCCTGCTTGGACTACTGCAATGCACTCTACGTGGGACTACCTTTGAAGGTGACCTGGAAACTACAACTAATCCAGAATGCAGCAGCTAGACTGGTGACTGGGAGCAGCCACCGAGACCATATAACAATAGTCCTGAAAGACCTACATTGAATGGCTCCCAGTACGTTTCCGAGCACAATTCAAAGTGTTGGTGCTGACCTTTAAAGCCCTAAATGGCCTCGGTCCAGTATACCTGAAGGAGCGTCTCCACCACCATTGTTCTGCTCGGACACTGAGGTCCAGCGCCGAGGGCTTTTTGGCGGTTCCCTCACTGCGAGAAGCAAAGCTACAGGGAACCAGGCAGAGGGCCTTCTCGGAAGTGGCGCCCACCCTGTGGAACGCCCTCCCACCAGAGGTCAGAGAGATAAACAACTACCTGACATTTAGAAAACATCTGAAGGCAGCCCTGTTTAGGGAAGTTTTTAATTTGTGACATTTTATTGTATTTTAATCTTTGCCGGAAGCTGCCCAGCGTGGCTGGGGAGACCCAGCCAGATGGACAGGGTACAAATAATAAATTATTATCATTATTATGAACAGTGAAACCAGCCAATGTTTAGTGCAACCCTATTTAAAGACAACTGGAAGTGGTGATTTGAGCTGTGCCTGTTGGGAGTGGGAGCAAGGCTTGTATAGCCTCTTGCACACCCACCTCTCATTGACAATGTTGCATGATTTTGCATGTGACTGGCCATTGGACTTTCAGCATTATCACTTCCCTCCTGTCACCAGAGGCAATGCTGACAACATACACATAGTTACAGGTAGGTAGCCGTGTTGGTCTGAGTCGAAGCAAAATAAAAAAAATCCTTCAGTAGCACCTTAAAGACCAACTAAGTTTATATTTTGGTATGAGCTTTCGTGTGCATGCACACGAAAGCTCATACCAAAATATAAACTTAGTTGGTCTTTAAGGTGCTACTGAAGGATTTTTTTTAACATACACATATACACCTTCTTAAGAAGTCATCAGAGGGAGTGGTGAAAATACGATGACCAGCATTTTAGCGGAAATATATTATGTACTATGAACTCATTTCTTAATAATCTCTAGCACAATTATCTTGCTAGGTGCAGCTCAGTAGAGCACAGCGTTGAAACTATTGAATTCTATACCACAAGGAGTTACTTTCAGTTGCCAACCACAACCTTCAAGTTACTGCACAGTTACTTGCTTCAGATCACTCTGATCACTAAACAAACCTGTCAATCTCCACATTTAAGTTGTGCTACAATCAATGTGCAACACAAACATAGCAAATGGACTGAAAGCTAGTGTTCTGGAAAGCCAGGGTCAGGAGTGGAAATAAACATCTGCAATATTCCTAGCATGACTAAAGAACACTCAGCCTATCAGGCCTATCCCATTTCAGCACTCTGTGTGTGTCCCAAGATGCCATTTAATTGGTTCAAAACTCTCTTTTTGCCTCAGTAAACTGGCTTCATAGACCATTCCACGTGTTTATGGGTCTCTGCATGATCGAATGTGTCTTGACATCTGTTCTCCTTTTCCTTCCCAAATCCATTTTTGACCCATTGATCTGTGACTGCGAAGTACCAAAAATAGTGTCTTGGAGCTTCAATCCCTCAAAGCTTTGTGTAACACAAAGCTTATATATGGAACAAAACTAAAACAAGCAAAAAACCTTTAAAACACCCCTTACATTATTTTTAAAACTTGATTATTTCGTTACATTGTGTGGCCTGTCGTCTTTTAGCCCATTATTCAGAATTGTATCACTAAGGCGCTTTCTAATATATAGTAAAAGTTAGGCAAAGTGAGTCATAACATACTTTCTAAATGTTGCAAAAGCATTTAATTTCTTTAGAATTTTGTTTGGCAATCCAGACTGAAAAGCACTAAAGGTTTTTATGGAAATGGTGTGCAGTGTTAGTTCCCCCCCCCCAAGGAGTAGAGTAGTCAGAAAGGCTGTTGGCTGCTATTGGCTGAGCTGCTTTAATGCTAAATAAATAAAAAAATCTCTTCTTAGGCTGGCTTAAAAACCCCAGAAAGCAAGGCTGGAAGACGGAGTGTGCATGATATTCAGGCAAAGATAATTAGGGGAAAAGGAAAACCAACTGGCAATGGGGAAAAGTATAGGAGCTAGAAGCTGCTCAGATATCGGGCATTATTTAAAATAACAAACCACATTTCTTTGCAGGCTTCTAGTAGACAGCTGATTGGGAAAATTATTATTCCAAGTGTATCCAGGTGGAAATATATATGACTCTCTAAACAAGGTAAGGGGTACTTGTGACTCTCTAGAACAGGCTTCCTCAAACTCGGCCCTCCAGATGTTTTTGGCCTACAACTCCCATGATCCCTAGCAGGCAGGACCAGTGGTCAGGGATGATGGGAATTGTAGTCTCAAAACATCTGGAGGGCCGAGTTTGAGGAAGCCTGCCTTAAACTGAGTTCTCTCTCATCACATCTCTAACCTTCTGTGCCTTTAATAGTTGCACAGAAGGGGTGGTGGGAATCAACATTTAATCAAGTTTATTTCTAACATCTGTAGAAGCATTATTATTTTTTTGCAAAGTGTATCATAGTTTCACACTGCATGCATATTAATATCCTCAATTGTAAATCATGTTTCCCATTCAAAAGCTGAGAAAGCAGTACAGATCAGTCGTTGTTTTTCATTGGCACACACAGTTGGCTTGATTATGCATTGTGTTCCCATTCAGAAGCACAGAGAGCAGCCACATTTATGTAGCTTAGTGTTATTGTTGTGTTTCACGCCTTAAATTGCCTTAAATGTGCAACAGCTTGTGACTAAGCAGCAGTTTCTTCGAGCATCTGATGATAAAGTCTGAAGATCAGCTGATTCTTTGGGACACTTACTCACACCAACAAACATGCAGCTTGCATTCGAAGAGTGGAAAATCAGACATGCATGCAGTACTTGACAGAATCTTCTAAGGACTATTAGAAATCATTATGGATAAAAAATTTGACACACAAAAGTAGTTAATAAAAATGATTGAAGGTCCATGTGGATTACAAGTAAAAGACAGAAATAGCTATGGGTCTCTGCTCATGTGAAAACTTTCCTTTTAAAATCCATGTTTCCTGTCTCCACTATGACTTGGTACCTAAAGTCAAGAAATAAATTATGCTCATTCATTCAAGAAATTCTGCTTAAGATATCAAAAATAATAATAATGGCCATGTATGATCAAAAGATTCAGAAATATACCGCAGCTGTTCTGAAGTGCTGATTTCTGAGGGAGAATGCAAGATCAAGCTGCTGTTTTTATCTTGTCACCTTCTTAAGAAAGGATTAGAGCAGGCATCCCCAAACTTTGGCCCTCCAGATGTTTTGGACTACAATTCCCATCTTCCCCGACCATTTATCCTGTTAGCTAGGAATCATGGGAGTTGTAGGCCAAAACATCTGGAGGGCCGCAGTTTGGGGATGCCTGGATTAGAGGAATCTCACTGAAAAATGCCTTGGATCCAGAGCTAGTGTAGAATCATAGAGTTGGAAGGGACACCAGGGGTCATCTAGTCCAATCCCCTGCAATGCAGGAATCTCAGCTAAAGCATCCATGACAGATGGCCACCCAAGCTCTGTTTAAAGACCTCCAAGGAAGGAGAGTCCACAACCTCCTGAGGGAGACCATTCTACTGTCAAACAGCTCTTACTGTCAGAAAGTTCCTCCTGATGTTTAGTTTGAATCTCCTGCTGCATGTAGAGATCAGGGGCTTATCCAGACTTCTGCTTGTGCTGCTGCTTTGCCCCAAGATAGACCTGCTCTTATTGCTGAATTGGAGCAAACACCTGTCAGGTTTCCCATAGAATGTTTGCCTGAATTCAGTGGTAAAAAGCGGGTTTTCCCATAGAAAGCAGTGAGACAAACGCAAAACCACACAGACCCATGCCTCAAAAGCAGCAGACAAGTGAAGTGCGGGTGAGCCCTTAGTCAGCACACCACCACTCTAAGCGATACTGTTTCTGGCAGCCATACGAGACTCTGAACCAGAAAGCAGGGCTTCATCAGTACCAAAAAAGACACCAAAAGTAGCTAACTTTTCTGTCCTATACGTCTTCTTTGTGAAAATCACCGCTGCCAACTTCCATCTCACTTTTTCTGCCTTTACAAGAATCGGTTTAGCCCACGCTAGTTCCACATCACTTCACAAAGGTCTTTACACTCTCCCAACAGCAGCTTCATGAGACTTAAATCACAGTAATGGCACAATCCTAAACACATTTCCTTGAAAGTTCCATTAATTTAACTGGACCTTATTTCCAGCAAAACAAATGTAAGACTGCACCACAAATGTGTAAAAGAACAAAGTGTAAGAGCTGCAAGTGCACCAGGCAGACTTGGGATGCACATGGCACCCTAGTCAGGGGGCTGTTGGATTTTTTGAATAGTCAAGTTACTTTAGAGCCGGTCTAATGTAAATACTGTCTGTTTAAGAGAAACAGGTGCCGGTGTTTCTGTTAATTGCTCACAGGCAAGGGCTCTGCTTCTTGTATATAAGGCTCTGCCAGAAAGCCTTCTGTATCTCTTAGTTAGATCTTTCAGTTTGATTCATCTCTTACTTAGATCTTTCAGTTTGATTCATCTCTTAGTAGATCACTCTTTCAGTTGTTCTCAGTTTAAGAGATTCCTAGTTGAATCTTAGTAAGGGACCCAGGTGGCGCTGTGGTTAAACCACTGTGCCTAGGGCTTGCTGATCAGAAGGTCGGCGGTTCGAATCCCTGTGACGGGGTGAGCTCCCGTTGCTTGGTCCCAGCTCCTGCCAACCTAGCAGTTCGAAAGCACGTCAAAATGCAAGTAGATAAATAGGAACCGCTACAGCGGGAAGGTAAACGGCGTTTCCATGTGCTGCTCTGGTTTGCCAGAAGCGGCTTTGTCATGCTGGCCACATGACCTGGAAGCTATAGGCCGGCTCCCTCGGCCAATAATGCGAGATGAGCGCGCAACCCCAGAGTCGGTCATGACTGGACCTAATGGTCAGGGGTCCCTTTACCTTTACCTTTACCTTTAGTTGAATCTTAGTAAGAGAGACTCTCAGTTTAAGAGATTCCTTAGTTGAATCTTAGTATGAGAGTTGCTTAGTTATAATGCTAGTTTGCTGTTAATTCTTGGGTAGTTTAATGGGAGTTTTGTGGGAGTTTGTGGGAGGTTTGGAATGGGTTGAAGGTTTGAATGTTGCTAAGAGAGAAAGCATTTATCTTTAGTTTAAAGTCTCTTTAGATTCAGTTTGTTTTTCAGTTAAAGAAACTCAACCGTTTGTATTTTCATCTGCATACTTTTACAAGTGTGCAGCTAGTAAGGGGTTTCATATAAGGGAAATAATTCCCTACGCTCTTGGTGGTGTTTTCTTAGCCAGGTCAACTTCTGACTGCGTATACTCTGCATGAAGCATACTTTAAAGGGCCACTGGAAACTGGGATATATGATTTAGATTAAGCAAGTATCAATACCCAGTTATCTCCTATATTATTATTAATTATTATTTATTATATATATTAATATATATAAATTTTTCCAATAGGGGCAGCTTCTGGAGTGTCAGTACTTCAGAACAACCCATTGCTGCCTTGGGGGCCCTTTTACTTAGTGCTCAATTCCAATAAACACGGGGGTGGGGTTGTGATTCTTTCCTTTGGGTGAAGTGGTGGCGGCGCTCACACTCCTTCTGATAGGAAGCGCTCTGCAGGGCAGGGTCGAGAAGGGTCAGTTGCGGGAGAGTGAGAAGTGTGTCTCTTTTCAACTGAGGAATGTTGGAGGGTGTGTGAGGGTATATTCCACAGCATGAGTCCGGTTGCACAAAATGCCTGACTTCTGGTTGTGAGGTTGGGCCTCTGTAACTTTGGGGACCAAGGTATACTATGCTATTGGACTCCTCTGCAAATTTAGTTTTGATTAGGATGGGAGCCAACATGGGTAATTGACATAGCATGCAATCCAGACCAAGCAGATCACCTGGGTTCAAAATGTCGTTTATCCATCACAAATATGTGCTTGCTTGGTCAAGTCATGATCTTTCAGGCTTCATCTTCCATGCAGGGTTACTGTCAGAGTTTCTTGTTCAAGTTCTGGCATGCTCAACTGAGCTGCTTGTAAGAAGGGTGGAATTCAATCAAAATAGTAACATACATGTCTGACTATTCTGGTAAGCAATACCAGTGGGGTTTGGGGGTGTCATAAAGAGCAGTTCCATGTGGCAGCAGCAGTGAGCAACCTCAAACATCTCACTTCAATACAAAAAGTCCTAATATGAAAAGAAAACAGCCAGTACAGTTCTTCATTGCCTTTGGTTCTGCTTTCACTGTTTCCAAATGCTGCCCAAGTGTACCCAAGGGGGAGGATATTGCCGTCTGATAAAGTGCTGATTTGCAAAGGGAGAAGTCCCAAAGCACCCTAGCGAGCAAAAAGTGTTCCTTGCTTCCAAAATGAAGCTGAAGCTGTTGCTTAGCTTTATGATTTATTCACTGAAAACCCCAAGCCTTCCATTTTGGCCACAGACAATTGTCCCCAAGGTTTACTTAACATTTGAGTGCTTGAAGTATTTAAACACACCACTGGGAGCCAAAGCCATTCTGGAACCGCTCATCTATAAAGTGATGCGTTGTCACCACGAGACACCAAAGTTATTATTGCTTCACAGCACTTTAAAGGGACACAACTCTATTTGTGAAATGTTAACAGCAAAAACCAAGATTATGTTATGTGCAGACTGTAATTTTCGCTTTAGTTCTCTTGAACACCAGGTGAAGCATTTAGTTTGTGCCAGGACTATATAACTTCAGGCTGTAAGTGGTGCCTGTGGCGGTGAGGGGTTAAAAACCATCTCATCTGAGTGGCATAGACTGAGACCTAGTTCTCAGAATCAGATGAAGCCAACAATTTGCTTTTAACATTCCATTTATTAACTTTTTCTTGTAAAGTTCTTTGCAATTTTTCACAATCAAACTGTGTATAAATTTAAATAAACAAGGACCAGTTTCCTCCCCCAGGTCCTGTTCCCATACGGTCCTGTTCCCATACTGACTTCAATCCTGTTATTGGAGGAGATAATTGAGAAAGGAAAGCTGTGTACATATGAGGAACTAGTCCCTTGATACACATGTTGGCATCAATATTATATGTTCAAATACAAACACAGCTATATCTGACGAAGTGTGCATGCACACGAAAGCTCATACCAAAATAAAAACTTAGTTGGTCTTTAAGGTGCTACTGAAGGAATTTTTTTATTTTGCTTCGACTCAGACCAACACAGCTACCTACCTGTAACTAAAACACAGCTATAGAAAGCAAAATACATTTATCAGGGCAAGAAGAAATTGTTGAACCCATAACCAGTTGAGTTACGGATGAAGACCTTTACTAAAATAAAATAAAAAGTACCTATTTTCTTTCCACAGTATAAAACAAATGAAGCAGTAATTTTGTATGAAACAACTACCGGTAACTGGATTATACATGTGGTTACTGTGTTATGGAACTGGAAGATTAAATAAAAGGGAGAGAGAGAGAGAGAGAGAGAGAGAGAGAGAGAGAGAGAGAGAGAGAGAGAGAGAGAGATGTGGGGAGGGGGAGAGTTGCAAAAGCAGGGTTAGAGTCAGGTGAAGGGCTCCCAGACCCATTGCAGCCCCATTGCAGCCCCACTGCAAATTGCTTTCTTCCAATGCTGATTTTAACCTTTAGACAAGCGAATTGGCCAGTACTTTGCAGTTACATCCTAAGAACAGACCCTTAAACATTTCTGAGCACCTTGCTCCTATTTTTGAAATTTCCATAAATTGCTACTGAAGTCCCTTCCACAGACTGAAATGTGTGCATAAGAATGAACTGGTTTATATAGCTAGTATCAGAAAATGTTCACTTTACAATGTTCACTTTACAATGCTTACCAACGGCAGAGCCCTTCACATTCCAAAGTAGCATTCATACCATAGAATCACATTCATGCCACATTCATACCATAGAATCAATTGTAGAACTGGAAGGTTTCCCCAAGTATCATCTAGTCCAGGCATGGCCAAACTTGCTGTTTGGGGACTACAATTCCCGCCATTCCTGAACACTGGTCCTGTTAGCTAGGGATGATGGGAGTTTTGGTCCCAAAACAGCTGGAAGGCCAAGTTTGGCCATGCCTGATAGTCCAACCCACTGTGATGCAGAAATTCTGCCAACAGCTATCCCTGGGTGCGCTCAAACCACCAACCTTCTGGTTTACAGCCAGACAAACTAACCCATTGCGCCCCATTCCTTTCCCCTACTGCCTGTCTCTCCAAGAGCTGGCATGTAAAAGAAAAGGCACTTTCATAAATGTACCATAGATACCTTCTATAATGTCAGCTCCATGGAGAGTTTCATAGTCTAGCATACACCCTTTTCATCCTTTCTCAAACTTCCCATCATTGATAAATGTGAAATTTAACATTTCTTTTGTCTGCTGCTTTAAGTGGAAATTACAATTGACGCAGGAGGGACAGAAACAAAAGGCACAAACTGTGCCATGGACAAAGACAGTGCAATGTTCTGAGATACACATAATGAACCTTATTTGAGCAAAATGAAAAAAAAATTCTAACGATTGATTGAGATACCAAAAGCACAGTGCAATCCATTTCGGCTCTACAGCTGTGCAAGAGCATTGCTCATATTTCACAGCTGGAATGCTCCCCAAAACTCACATTTGCAAATGTTGTTGTTTAATATTTACAGTCAGACATCCTCTAGGTATTAGCTGGATATTTGATATTTGCATTTGCTGCTGAATGGCACTTGATTCCGGTACTTGATCTCTGGCAGTTGATATGTGACAGCAGGCATGCAGTGGAATTTAATAGTTGACAGTTTTGGTTTGGCGATGAACCAGCTTTGTGATTTTCTGCACCTTGAAATCTGACTGGAATTTATGTTGTTCTGCAGGTGCCAGCTAAAAATATGGCATTTTGCATAGGCTTTTTCAAAACTTAATTGGAATTTGTTGTTAATGTTCAACTGAAATAATTTAATAAGTGGACATTTTAAAAGAATTTCTGTGATTTTATTGGGGTGACATTTTTAAATATATGTTATTATTGCTATAAAGATTGCTGCACCCCCTACGTATCAAGCCATTCACTGTGTTCTGCAAGAGAGGGCATCTTGCAGATACCATCTGATCAGGAGGTATTTTCTGCACAATGTTGCAGAGTGTTGGACCAGAGAGTTGGACCTTCCAAGTCTATAATTCTATTATTTTTCTTAGCTGCAAGGAGGCCTGGGCTCATGGGTCAGTCCCATTAGCAAGCATAGGATTCCTTGCCCTTAGATTTTACCTTTGCAGCACTTCCCATAAGCCAGCTCTGCCCCATTAGCTTTCACTACATTTAAAAACTCTTAAAAAAAAATTCAGAACATGTAGATTCCACCTTGGTGACACTACTCATTTCCATCTTGAAGCATTAGTAAAACAATACAATTAATGCAAGTATCAACCAATCAAACAAACAAACCTATTCCTGATTTCTTGGACTTAACACATGTCCAATTAATTTTAAATTTCTTCAAATGGGGGGGGGGGGTTTGTAGCAAAGCAAAGCCACACAGCCTAGACTGTGGCTCTTTATAGACGAATCATTTGGTGCAATTAAACAGATGAGCATCATAGCAAAACACTTGACATTACGTAGTATTTCATTATACTTATCCACTCACTTCTATCTTACAACGTTTTTCTTGTTTCCTTCTGGATGCTTCTGTGGGTCTGAGAGATAAGGGTACAAGGCACACATGTATTTTAGAGGCTATTTTGTCTCTGCTGTACCACCGTAAGGGAAAAAGAAAATGTTAACGGCAGCATTTCTTGCTATTTGGAACCATTTCAACTGGTTTGTATCAAAGATGAAAAGAAAGATTTGTACAACCTTACAAAAATTTGCACTACAGTTATTTCGGCAGCCAACATAGGGTGGCTCTCTAAGCTCATTTTGTGAGGTTTAAAATCATAAAATGCCATTCAAAACATCGGTAACTGAAGCTGTACATGTTACAGTCGACTTCAGCATTCCAGATATTTGCAACCAATTGGAGAAGAGACACCCCCCCCACTCACCTTTATGTTTCCTTTTGCAGTGGCCTGTTATAAATGGACCCAGCAGGCATTCATATTAAACCAAGTTCTTTATGCCAAAGATTCAGGCATAAAGAAGGAGAGTGGAGATGAATATGCTGCTTCCACCCATCTTTCCCATCCCTGTAACACACACCCCTAATTTAGAAAAGCAGCTGTCCAGCTCCACTCCATTGCCTCAGAGGTGCTAAGTACTGTATAGTGATGTAATTCACTGAAACTGGGAATGCTTAAATGCATTACTGTGTGTTTAATTCTGGGATGTTCCCCAGTAACTCTTGTGTGATTGGTTCACTCTGGTCACATGGCAGGTATCTTATAGTCTCCATTTTGTTTTGTGCGTGAGTGACTTGACTGTAATGGCTGCATCTCCATGAGCACTGAAGAAGACACGATGTTAGATAACTCTCTTTCTCTAAATGTAATAGAGGAGAGGACTCTTGACGTTTCTGTGGGAATGCATGTGACAGAAAGAAGTGCAGAAGTTGATGTTCTCCCAAAGAAGCAGTCTGCTGGAAGGAGAAAGTGGGAACTTCTCAGAAGGAACTGCCTGGCCAAGCTGGGTCATGGGCAGAAACAGAGAAAGACACACTTTGTATGAATGTTTCAGGAAGAAGCTGTGATCTTCAACTAAGAAGAACTAAGCCCATGCTTGGAGAAGCATGTAAATGCTTTGCATACTTTCTTCTTTAGCTTTATGTTCTGCAAGTAAAAGCTTTTTGACACTGGAGATTGTTTCAATTTCAAGAAAAGACTCAGTACTGCACATGATGTTGACTTCCTAGCTGCAATATCGTGTCCTCCCTAAAAGAGTGCATGTGTTGCAGTGAGACTTGGAGACTGGCCTCCTGGTTATGGGTGGGTCTATTGGATAGCCACAATACCCAATTGGTAGGTCCCTTGTTGCTAGGCCAATGGGGCGCAGTCTAAATAGATCGAGGGACCTATATATACCCATGCATGTGACCCAGAGCTTCCTCTTTTGGCTCGTGCATTGGAACACCCACCCGCCTTTCCCTACTTTTAGGGCATTTTTGCAATTGACCTTGCTATGCCGTCGTGTGTCATCTGTCGTTGGGACAGGGGCACAGCAAGATTTTTCCCCACATGGTTGATTGGCTCTTGCCATTTGGGTTTCATCTGCCGTGTAACAATTCATCACAACTTGTAAGATTGTGGATAGGCACTGGTTCATTGGAGAATGGTCTCGCCATCCCATTAAAGGAATCCAGGGACTCAACTTGGTTTGGTCAACCCCCAAAAGGGGGTTGTGCTCATGCCTCAGTCCAGGGGAGCATCTGGGGAGTGAACAATGAACAGAGTCTGTTCCCAGGCTTTTCATCTGCCTCAGGTGTTCACCCTTGGCTGACCTATGATAGAGCTCTGGGTCAGCACTACCTGCAAGGGTGTAGGTAGCTAGTCGACCAGAGCCTATGCAGCCACTCACTTTTCTGTAATCAATAAAGTTGTGGCCTAAATTCTGCCAAAAAACGAAACTAAAATTTGAGTCAAAAGTGTCTTTATTGGGGGGGGGAGGTCTCTGGGTCTGAACACGCAAATAGCTATTCTGCCAACAAGGCATACTCACTGGGAACTGTTGCCTGACAAGCCAAGGGTGGAAAGGGGAACTGACCCACCAAAAAGAACCAATCTCTTCCCTAGCAGCCTCCAGTCCCCACTTAACTCCAGATCTAGAGCCTACTGTTCTGCTCTCTGGAGGTTGCATTGCTAGGCCTGACACCACCCCCATAGCTCTCCAGAAGGGAGAGAAAAAGACAGTCCTCATCTCCAAACATATTCCCATAGAAATATATTGCTCAGGCATGTTGACCAGGCCCACCCATCCCTCCTACTGCCTTCTTTCCTTAAGATTGGGAACAGATAACCAATCAAAACAGTTACGTGCTTAAGTTTGCAAAAAGTAGTTCATTTCAGACTGACTTTCCACCATACTTCCCCCAGACTTTCTCCCAAATGTGATGGCAGAGAAGTGGTAGATATTGCCATGCAGCAGCTAGGATGATCATGTGCCACTTCCAAGATGGGACACTCACCAAAAAAGGATGCCACGCAAATGCACACCTTAGGCTTAGCTGCAGTTGAAGTTGAATATTTGTTAACAGATTTAAGGGCTTATGTGCAAAAGTGGTCCCATTCTAAAATACATCTGTTGAACTGAAAATAGAAAACTGGCCTGGGCTATTTAATACTGAAATCGGACACAGTTTAAACAACAGTTTGCCACTGTTACATTTTTTTGCACAAGGAACTTTTGTTTGTGTGTAGTACAATAATGAGATCCAATTACTGCAGCAGGGAGCCATTTATCAAAATTTTAGAGATGGATAATTCCTCTGGGCTCATGCAACCAGGTCTCATTAAATAAGTCTGGCTAAAAGAAGAAGCATTGTGTGTGGTTTGAAACCACTTTTTGATTTGGTTGTTCACTTTCTCTCTGCATCTTCCAACTTCTTACTACTGAATACCGGGGGCAGAGTAAGTCACTCCAGCACCTGGGGCGGCACGGGGAGCGTGCACCAGAAGCGATTTCTGGCGCCCCATACATTGGCAGCGCAGCACCGGAAATCGCTTCTGCGCATGCCCGGAAGCCAAAAAATCACTTCTGCGCTGGTTTAGCGCAGCGCGGTGCAGGGACTTGCCGAGTGGGCGGCTTGGTGGCTCGTGGGCCGGATGCGGCTCATGGAGGCTGATTATCCGGCCAAGGGCCGAAGGTAGCTGGACGACATACGGCATATCTGCTGGTCGCACAATTTGCTTCTTCCTGCTCCAAGGGGTGGGCCACGGAGGGGCGTCAATGGCGGCCGCTGATGCCCCTCTCTGGCCCGCCCCTCAGAGCAGGAAGAAGCAAATCATGCAGCAGCAGAGCAAGTGAGCAAGCAGCCAGCCGCCGAGCAAGACATTTTACCGGGCGGCAGCTGGCCTCTTGCTCGCGGGAGGCGGGCGGCGATTGTCAACCCCCCCCCCCCAGAGTGGAACCTGGAGTGCCCCGCCCCTATCTCCCCCTTGCTACGCCCCTGCTAAATACTTGTGATTTATATCACAAGTCAACTTTTATCATCATGAATTTTGACAAAAACGACTTCAACATTCGAGTAATATGTGGATCAGAACCTGCATTTTCCTCTTTTCAATGCTTATAAAGTGTGTCTCAGTTTTTGGCATATCTTTTCCCCAAAAAGATATATATATATATATATCCCCATATATGTTTTTCATACCTTATGTTTTCTTTTTGACCTATAAGCATTACTGAATCAAACAGTACACATATTCTAAAGACAACGGGTTGTAGTCAAAAACCTTTTGCACAAGTGGAAGGATTAGTGCTGGTGCAAGGGGATTTCCCACACACACCATGCATGCCCTGCGCCATTGTCAAACCTGGGAGTCTTCTGAACAGATTTAGGAGTGCAGGAGAAGTAGGGGGAAAGTATTGTGTTGTGCTATGTTGTCAGCATACACTGAGCAACTTCCTTTGTAGAAGGAGTGCTAAGGAATGCTCTCTTCTGGGGTAACTGCATTTTTCTGATCATTTGGGAGCAAACAATAATTTGATGTTTTTTACTCTGATTATGTATTTAATATGTTTGTTTACTATAAACCACTTCAGGACATTATGTTGTAAGAAGCGATTTGTGAATTAAATATACCAAGTAAGCTATGGTTCTACCATTCTATGGCCACTGGACAAGTTCCGTCCTCTTTTTGGAGCCTCCCCCCCCCCCTTTAAGTTACTTCACTTTTCAGACCAAAGTGTCTAGTAAAGCAGTTCACAATCAGTAACCTTATAGAAGAAAAACTTGTTTTAGACCCTTCTGTAAACAATGGTGTTCCCCCAAGGAAGCATTAATGGCACATTTGGGCTCAGTTTCTGTAGCACTCGCCACTGGTAGTGATAGTGAGGGGGAGGGGGGAATTCGATATGCTTTCTCTAAAAAGTGAAAAAGAAAATAACAGCAACTGTAATTTGTTGAAACATCTTGCTAGTGTTCAGATAAACACATAATGTATGCTCATGCTATCTGAGATATTTCAGTACACCCTTGGAAAATGAGAGGCAGTCTCCTGAGGACAGGAAAAACAAACCCATCACAATATTCCCAATATGATGACATTTTTGACAATAAAGGACAGCACTTATTTGGTGATTTGTTTTGTTGAGATACCTGGGTTATACATGTAGCTTTCCCACATGCCAATCCTACCATGGCTTACATCAGTAACCAAAACCAGAATTGCAACTAGTGATGAAATTTATTTTTAAGAGTGCTACAAAATTACCTTTTTATCTTTTCCATGTATATAGGATATTATTATTTTCTTTATGTATAGCTTTCTCAATCATTTTCTGAGATATACACTCCTGAAATGTTGGTCTCTTCAAACAGCAGAAGTAGCAGAATTCCTGGATTGTGCAGCTGGATGTACCGTGTTTCTCTGAAAATAAGACACCGTCTTATATTTATTTTTCCTTAACCCCCCCCCCCCACACACACTATGGCTTATTTTCAGAGGATGTCTTATTTTTTTATTAAGTATGGTACAGTTTAACCCACCCACCTACAAGGTTAAACTGCCTATCACTATGGCTTATTTTTGGGGTATGGCTTATATTCCTTGAATGCTTAAAAATCCTGCTATGGCTTATTTTATGGCTACGTCTTATTTTTTGACTATTTACATACGCACACACACTGAATTCCCCTGCCAGGGAAGAAAAAAAAAACAGTTTAGAGAAGTTAAGGTGAAAACTCTTCTTCCCAGCTTTTAATTTTTCTTATAGTATGGAGGAGTGATAGGGGATAAATCCACTTTGGTTCACATTTTGAAATGAACCTACCTAATTCACATTTTCTGAAACAATGCAAGAAATGAAACGCTTTTGAAACTCACCCTCATCTGAATTATGCAATGCAGTTCTCCAGTCAGCTAATGTGTGCACAGATGCATGGTCCGAGGTCATGTGTCCATAAAAATGCAAATCTTTGTGAGAATAACATAAAAAATACATTACATAGCAGAAAATTGTTTTTCAAAAATGTGTATATTGGGGGAAATTGCATGCCCAAAACGTGTATAATGGAAGAAATTTGGCACTAAGAAACAACTCAGGATTTGCTTAGCTACCAGGGTGTGAGAGCATATTGATAAGAATTATACAGAGTCAACAGGGTAGACTTGGAGTAGCCCTCTTCAGGTGTCTCCCTTCTATGTTTACTGGACATACAAGGATGGGGAGTAAGGTTGAGTCTGCTAGTTCCACCCCGTCACCATTCCCATCCGCCCTCCACAAGTTTGAGAGCAAACAGTCTGTGGCAGGAAGCCTGATCTAATCATGTAGGCTACTTGTGCCTCTCTCTCTCTCTCTCTCTCTCTCTCTCTCTCTCTGAATCAGGGTTCAAAGCCTTCACCAGTGCAAAGTAATTCCTGCTGCAAACTGCTACCCTCCACCTCAGGGAAGGGCTTGACGGTGACAGGAAGCGGAGCATGTGTATTCATCCCACATTCTCCCTTCATGTGCTCACTGAAGGCAAAACACCTGCGGAAGTCCTGTGTTATTCCCACTGAAGGGACAAAAAGTTGCTGAATACTCTGGCGATTGAAAAGTGTGATGTTGAACGTGGTTCTTAAAAGACCCTAAACATTGTGACTATATTCTCCACATGAATAACTTTGGATACACAATTCGTATTTCAGGCTCACCGATCTCCAATTAGCATCTCAGCTCTAAA
The DNA here is from genome assembly GCF_963506605.1 of Zootoca vivipara. Classification (NCBI taxonomy): domain Eukaryota; kingdom Metazoa; phylum Chordata; class Lepidosauria; order Squamata; family Lacertidae; genus Zootoca; species Zootoca vivipara. The sequence goes on along the minus strand of NC_083279.1, from coordinate 4,498,428 downwards.
AGACTGATTTCCATTGCTGTTTCAACAAACAGCAAAACTTTACCTTTCAAACCTATCACTCATTTATCCATCCCAAATGCTCACTGAACCTTCAGTAATATAAATGAACACTGTGAGGAATGAATTGAATTTGCCCATAGAAAGCACTTCTATTGGGCAGAACAGAAAGCTTTTTTTGGAAAGGAAGAATGTAACATCTCAAGAGTTTTTGTTTTTTGTTGTGTGTGTGTGTGTGTGTGTGTGTGTTCCACTTAACAAGTTACTGAAAGTTACTTCCAAGTGTTATGCAAACCATGTAAACTATTAACCCTTTCTTAACCCCCCAATCAAGACTATCCTCAAAACATTGTTTATGGGGACTAATTTTAGAACAAGATAGGGCTTGATCAAGACATATTTACTTGATGTCATTCTTCGATAAATCAGAATATCAAAGTGATCCATGGCCAATGCTTCAAAATATGAATGAGCTACCACAGAGCATTTTCATCTTTTTCTTACAAGCTTCATCATACAATGTTGTGGTCAGTTTAATGGGTTTAATGTTAAAGCCAAGTACAGAACATATGGGAGGCCCTGTCAGATGGTGTTAATAGTCCACTGAGGCTAACATTATGTTCTCAAAAGTGATCTAGGACACTTCTAAGCAAGGCACAAAGTCAATGATTCTCTGCCCTCCTTTGTATGTCCTCAGGATTTGGCATTCAGAGATATACTGTATCTGAACATGTAGTTTCCATTAAGTTATCACGATGTGGAGTAATTCCTTTTCAAAACTGCATTAGCAAGTACCCATGAAGAGAAGCCCATGAGTTTCAACATTGTTGGGTTGCTTCTATACCATTCAGCAATCTGAAATTTTGCCCAGACATGGTTGAAGGAGGTACTTGGAAAAGATGAGAATGAGAATTTGTATCTCTTTTTCTCCCTAAAATGGGAAGGTGAAGTGTACTCCAAAGTGGAAAGTGGTCAGGAACCCTGATTGTCCCCATTTCAGGGGGGTTATAATTGCCTTCAGCTGAACACACTTACAATCCCCTGCAAACCAAGCGTAAGTCAGGAGATGAGGGGCCAACACACATAGGGACATCACAGAAACAGTCTGTGAGCACCTAGAAAGAAACTCTGTGATCACTAAAAGTCAGCATGGGTTTCTGAAAAATAAATCATGTCAGACTAATCTGATCTCATTTTTTGACAGAATTACAAGCCTGGTAGATGAAGGGAACGCTGTGGATGTAGCCTATCTTGATTTCAACAAGGCCTTTGACAAGGTGCCCCATGATATTCTTGTAAAGAAGCTGGTAAAATGCGGGCTAGACAATGCTACCATTCAGTGGATTTGTAACTGGCTTACTGACCGAACCCAAAGGGTGCTCATCAATGGCTCCTCCTCATCCTGGAGAGTAGTGACTAGTGGGGTGCCACTGGGTTCTGTCTTGGGCCCAGTCTTATTCAACATCTTTATCAATGACTTGGATGATGGGCTTGAGAGCATCCTGAGCAAGTTTGCAGACGACACCAAATTGGGAGGGGTGGCTAATACCCCAGAGGGCAGGATCACACTTCAAAATGACCTTAACAGATTAGACAACTGGGCCAAAGCCAACAAGATGAATTTTAACAAGGAGAAATGTAAGGTACTACACTTGGGCAAAAAAAATGAAAGGCACCAATACAGAATGGGTGACACCTGGCTTGAGAGCAGTACATGTGAAAAGGATCTAGGAGTCTTGGTAGACCACAAACTTGACATGAGTCAGCAGTGTGATGCAGCAGCTAAAAAAGCCAATGCAATTCTGGGCTGCATCAATAGGAGTATAGCATCTAGATCTAGGGAAGTAATAGCACCACTGTATTCTGCTTTGGTCAGACCTCACCTGGAGTACTGTGTCCAGTTCTGGGCACCACAGTTCAAGAAGGATACTGACAAGCTTGAACGTGTCCAGAAGAGGGCAACCAAAATGGTCAAAGGCCTGGAAACGATGCCTTATGAGGAACGACTTAGGGAGCTGGGTATGTTTAGCCTGGAGAAGAGAAGGTTAAGGGGTGATATGATAGCCATGTTCAAATATATGAAAGGATGTCATATGGAGGAGGGAGAAAGATTGTTTTCTGCTGCTCCAGAGAAGCGGACACGGAGCAATGGATTCAAACTTCAAGAAAGAAGATTCCACCTAAACATTAGGAAGAACTTCCTGACAGTAAGAGCTGTTCGGCAGTGGAATTTGCTACCAAGGAGTGTGGTGGAGTCTCCTTCTTTGGATGTCTTTAAGCAGAGGCTTGACAGGCATATGTCAAGAATGCTTTGATGGTGTTTCCTGCTTGGCAGGGGGTTGGACTGGATGGCCCTAGTGGTCTCTTCCAACTCTATGATTCTATGATTCTATGATGGGGCTAGTGTCTGACCACCCACACCCCTGTCCAGTATGTGGCCTCACACATTCCTTTGGCTGCCTCAGAAGCGATTCTGCTTCTGTTCAATTTATACTTCCTCAAGCATTTGGGAGCACATTTGGGAGCATGCTGGGTCTTAACTCACAGACCAACTGTTGAATTGTCTGTTCTAGGAGCTTCCTTGGTATCAATGTCAAGCTCACTGGTCAGTAGTTACTTGGGTTTTCCTTTCCCCCCTTTTTAAAGATGGGGACAACAATTGCCTGCCTCCAGTCTGTAGGGACCTTGCCTGTTCTCCAAGAATTATCAAAGATATTTGGATGGCATGCATATTTATGGTATGACAAGATAAAGGCCCATAAAGGTTTTAAAAATCATATAATTAGAAAATCTTTGTTTAATGTGTGGAACAAATACAAAGATTTGTTAGAAATAAAAACACTCTGGTGGCTATCACTATTGGAAGCCAAAACTCAGAAAAAGTTGAATATGGAATATGGAATCAAAATGGTTAAAATACAGTGATCTATTGATTGAAGAAGGTAATAAATTTAAGTTAAAATCATATGAACAACTTAAAGATAGTTTAAAGGACTGGTTACAGTACCATCAGATTTAAAGAACCATGGTTACAGTACCATGTTTAAAGTAGGTATTAAAAATGCTGGTTTTACAATGGAGAAATTGAGATTGGAAACGGAACTGTTGAATACAAAGACCAAAAAACCTATTAAAGATGTATAATTTATTGTTGGAATAGCATACTAAAGATGAACAAGTTAAATTGGTGATGATTGATTGGGCAAGAGATGTGGGGCATGATATTATGCTTGATGACTGGGAAAGATTGTGGAAAAAAGGTACGAAATTTACTGCGTGTAATGTATTGACGCGGGTGGCACTGTGGGTTAAACCACTGAGACTTTGCTTAAATTACAGAAGAGTTTCCACTTCAGTCACGAACATGCAACTGTGTAGAATATATAAATACTTACAGATTTAAGAACAAACAGAGCTTGGAACAACTCTAAACTTTTCTCCACCATAATATGAAGAAAGGCAAAGAGGCAGAACTATACAGTTTAATTTGTAATAACAGGATATATTTTTCTCCTGAATTCATATTTAATTTAGTAGCTGATGCCTGGCCATGTGGGAAAATATAATTGGTTGAAGAATTTACCTTTTGGGGAATAGGTAGGTAAACTTGCAAGAATTTCATGTACACAATAATTTGATCCATATGTTTTGATTAAAGATAGAGCAAAAAACTGAATGAAACTTGCAACCTTTAGATTGCAAATTGCTGTGGGGTTGGGGACACCACAAGAGTTTAACACCATGAGTCAAGCTGAAAAGTAATAGTTTATGAGCAAATATAATTGGCCTTTCTATTTTCATTTCTGGCAGTTTCAAAACAACAATGCTCTTTAGCTTCTGTTGGTTGTCACTGTTGCCAGAATATTGAAGAACACTTCAGTAATGATAAGCTTCATGATATTTGGCCTTTGGGGAGGCCAGAATGAAATGCAGAGCAGAAATATACATATGTCAACCTCATTTCACAAAAAAGTAAGCAAGCCATAAAAGAGGAATGCAACCTAGTTGCTCCAGAATATTCCTTTTATTTAAACTCCTTTAACTCATTGGGTTTGGAGTTTGGCAATTCTCCTATTTTGCCCTCTCATTCTCTCTTTAAAAAATGATTTCTTTTTATTTAGCTTCACATTGCAAGAAAGAAGATCCTGACTAGACATCAGGAAAAACTTTCCAATGGTAAGAGCTTTTCAACACTGGAAGATTGTGGACTCTCCTCCCTTGGAGGTTTTTAGGTAGAGGTTGGATGGTCCTCACATTCCCTTCCAACTCTACAATTCTATTATTCTGTATGTAGTTACCACAGCACGATAGTAGTATGACATTTCTGGCTGTATTTTATGAAGCATTAAAGAGTTCAAAATAACTATTGCTTCTAGCTGTCATCCATAAATCACGTCGGGCCAATGGCAGCAAAGTGATGGATCTCCAGCTATTGAAGGGATTTGATCATAAGACACAGGCTAAAATGGTGACAAGACAGGGAGATAAATGTTTGTGTTCAGATTAACATCCCAAGGTCAGAGTGCCTAAGCATATCAATGAGGGATCCTGAGTCGACACTGGGAGAATATTAATCTAAAAAGGTAGTCATAGCTAAGTGAGAGAGAAATTGAATTTTAATGAAGTTGTCTGTTATGATTGTCTAAGAAAACGTTTATAGTAAATTAATCTCAAAGAGACTTGCATTTTCTTCTGCAAAAAAGCTTCCTCCTTTAAAATGTCAGTCCTTGTCATGGGATTTAGTGGGTCCTTGTCATGGAATATGGTAATGAAAAAAGGAAAGAGAATAACTTTGGGAAACTTTAAAAGTTTATCAATAAAAGAAATTTTGAAAATACATGCTGTTTAATATAGCAACAAACCAGGGTGGGAATGGAAGAACTTAAGAATCATTTACATTGTATATGGAATATTCTTTGGCATGAAAAAATGTCAGAGAATTGTCAGGGCTACCTGGCATTCGCCACTTTAGTCTTTTCTGGCATTCAAATCTTTTATGTGAGTGGGAATCAGTGTGCCAATTCTGCCTTCCCCATCACTGACCCCACCTCACCCTGATATAATAATGTGTGGCAGAGAATGCCTGAAGAAAGAATGCCATATGGCCCCTGGTTGGAAAACACTGATTTAAAGCACTAGGATTTGGTATAGGTATAGCCTGAGAGCTAGAAATTGGGACATTTATCTCTTCCTCAAAAGGATGATGTTCAGGAATGTTGCCTCCAAACAGTCACTTAGACAAAAATTGTGCATAAATAGCACAAAGGAAACATCTCAAAAGAGCTTGCCCATTAGCTCCCAATTCAGTTTTGGGGGAACCCCAAGGTTTACAGAAATACAAATATAAAAAGCAAAACTAAAAATGAGGAGCCACATGAATTCACTGAGGACTGAGCATGTTCAGGTGGCAACAGCATGCTGATTGTTGGGGAGGAAAATGGAAAATCTAGTCAGAAGAGAAACAGCATCAAGTGCCTGCCCTGTGGAGGAGGGCATGGCTGACAGACTGGAAGACCATATAGCTGAATATTGTGTTCAACAGTGATTTTTGTAGGATATATTATGATGAGCCCTAGGGCACATAAAGAATGATGCATCCACCGTCTTTCATTCCTTGCTTCAAGAGACTTTCTTTCTGCCCTTTCCTTAGCTCATTTAAGTGGTATTTGAATTTGGATGCAGCTATTAATTTTTGCTTGGGGTTACTCGCTGGAGGAAATATTGAGAAAGAAATGCTGACCTTCCATAAACCCTTCTAGCAAAGCATTATTTATTAGGTCCTCGTCCCAAGCCAGCTGAAGTGAACAAACATAATGGGTTTTGGATCAATGCCTTAAAAAGGATTTATTTTTACCGGTATCTTACTTCTTGGCTTATTTAAAAAGTGCAGGGTGGGAGTGGGGAGGCAAGCCTCTAAGTGAAAGTTTGTTAAATGAACATGGGAGAAATGAATGACCAGCAGATTGGAATACTAGTTTTATAGGCAACACGATTGATTGCCTGGAGGCAGCCCTGAGTGTTCAATGCCCCATATGCTTTCTGTGCCTGTATCATTCAGGTGTTCTATTTGTAGCAAAAGAGGGCCAACAGGTACGATTAAGTGTAAGGAGGCATAAGATACTGGAGCATAAGTATCAGCACAGATGAATGAATTCTTGCATAGATATGGAACCTTCTGCGTCAGACAGGCTGCTCATAAAAATCATTCCTTGGCAACTATGCCCTAGGGCAGTGGTTCAGCCAACTTTTCCATGGGCGCAATGCCACCCTAACAGATTGGCGTGAGCATAAGCAGCCAAGTTCAGTAATCTGCGTATGCATTAAGGCAGGCTGCTGAGGCCAAGGCTTGCCACCTGGGAACATGATAAAAGGCCAGCTAGTTCAGAGCTTATATATGCCTCTCTCAATAAAAAAAAGATGTGCCACATTAACTCAAACGTTCAGAAGACTGGGGATGCATAACAAATGGAATCAATCCATGAGAGTCTACCCTCCAGCATAGAAAACTACAAACCAATTTAGAAGAACCAAGCTGCAACAAAAAACATCAAGGTTTACAAAACCTCTGGAAGATATTTTTCTTCTCTGTTTGATTTCACCCAAAATCCCTCAGATGTCTCACCTGAGGAGAAGATCTAAATACCATTTGGATTTGCTTTCTGGGAAATGAAGCAACAACCAGAAAGCCAGTGTGTCATTGTGATCCGAGTACCAGATCATTAAGTGATCTTTGGTCAATTGCTACTTCTCAGAGCAACCTACTTCATCAGGTATGTGCACTTCACCTTCTCAGAGAACGGTGTCCCCAACTTCATTGGGGGTGGATTTTCCTCACCTTCTTTGTCTGTTCTCTCCCAGGCGAAGAGGGTTGGTAGGTGAGTGCCCAGCTGGAGGGAGCAAAGAAGCCTATATTTAGGGCTGTTCTGCCCCCTCTTTCCCTTCCTTTTGCTGCTGCAGCCTTGATAAGCTCACATTGGGCTTCTGCTTCACAAATTGCCACAGGATGGATTGCACTCCTCACATTGGCAGTGGCGTGGTTAAGCAGAGACCACTGCTGCTCCTTCCTCTTTGCTGCTTCTAACATTTGCTTGACTGTGTTCTCCCCATCAACAGCAGCACAGCTCTGCATTTATAATTTAATTTAATTTAATTTATATACCTTCATCTTCCAAGGAGTTCAGAAAGGTGTACATGGTTCTCCTCCTCCCCATTTCATCTTTACTACAACCCTGTGAAGTAGGTTAGGCTAAAAGATGGTGACTGGCCCAAGGTCACTCAGTGAGCTTCATGACTTAGTGGGGATTCGGACCCAGGTCTCCCTGCTGCTGTCTTATGGAGTAGTTCGGCTTCTGATTTTGGGTCACTCCTGTCCGCACTGCCACTAGGCCTAGTGAGCCTTTGTTAGTAAGCCTGCCTGGCCACTCCAGCTTGTCCATGCTTCTTCTAGGCTGTGTCTTTGGACCGGTGTGGCTCACTCCACCGCGTCCCATCAGTTGATCTGGTTTTACTCCCCTGATTAGTCAAAGCATGAAGTCAATAGCACCCCACAAAGCCTGATACCGCCACTCCATCGATCTGCTGTTTGTGTATGTTTTCCTGTAACTTAGTGCTTCTTTACATCCATGGGTGCTGTAATAGCAAGTAAAGAGCTTCAAAATGTTGCTTGCAGGTAATGGAAGAGCTCTAGACTTTTCTGGAAATGCACAACAGTAGGATTTATTTTTTTTGGAGGGGGAGTTAAAAACTTAATGGGGGGGGGGTCCTCTGTTGTTCTGCTTTAACAAAAACAGACAAACCCAGAGCTCTCCAAGTCCAGACTTTCCAAGTGTCCCTATTTTCCAGGGACATCCCTGATTTAGAGAGGCCAGCCCAGTTTCTGATTTGATCCTGGAAGGTCCCACTTTTCCTTAGGATGTCCCTATTTTCACTGGAGAAATGTTGGAGGGTATGGAGTTATCCAACCCCTGAGCCGTCTGAAGGCAATCCTGTACAGGGAAGTTTAATGTTTTATTATTTTTTTAATATATGTTGGAAGCTATATGAAGAAAAGAGTTACAGGACACAAAAGACCCCCAGACCTACCGGTATTTGTCTGCATTTGACATTGTTAATCTACTCTGGAGAGACTCCTGTGCCTGCTCTTACGCACGTTGACCAAAAGGAGGGGGGAAGTTACCACCATGTTTAGAAACCCCATTACAGTGAATCAGGAAACTCAGAACCCAACTCAGAACCCAAACACAGATCCATGTGGAGAGAGCACAGAGTGACTCAGAAATAGTCAAATAAACAAGACAACTGCTGTGACCTGCACACACCTCTGGAAAATACCATAGCTAACTTCTCATAGTCACAACTGTGTTTGGAAGGTAATTTTGCCAACAATATGCATATGGTATGCAAAAATAATTTAATTTGCCTTGCGCAACTTCCAGGGTTCTTTGTACTTTTTCATGAGAAACATCACGAACAATTAAGTGAATTGCAAGTAACACAAAGTGAATTGCAAGTAACACAAAGGCATAGAATAGTGGATATATCTATGGAAGTAACATGGTTAAATTTAGACTGCATCTGTTTAGTTTAGTGGTGTTTTTTTCTTTCCTCTGTCACTATGAAGAACAGTTGTTTTTTTTCCATTTCTCACATTTAAATATGTATATTAACTAAGGATAGACAAATCAGACTATTCCCAGTTCATGTCAATTTCATATGTTTATTCATAAGTCCATTTCTGCATTAATCTTAAAAGCGTTCCCGAAAAAATGCATACTAAAAGAGTATTTTATCACCAAAAACAGTACATATTTCAGTACATACTCTTTTTCAATGTATGCATTTTTAAACATATTTTATCTCAAAGTACACTATCTTTCTTACTCATTTTGATATGGATTTTGAGGCAGGAACTGTGTTGTGAAATTCAGACACATGCAAAATAAGAAGAATAATGATGTTCTGATCTGTGCATTAGTCTGGGAGGTTCAAATAAAGTCAGTTCACTTAAAAATGTGGACGAAAATAAATTCTCCATCTCTAATATCAACCGATTTCCCTCATGAAATAGTTTACGATATAGACTCTTTCCCTCCTACCTCCAAGATGCCCCCTCTTCATATGTTCTGGAGAAACAAGAATATATGATGCTTCAAAGGAATTTTAGCTGACAGTAATTCATGAATGATAGTTTCTTTTATTTTTTATAGTCCAAATTCACACGTCATGGAGCAGAAAATAAGAGCATGCTGCATTCATGGGATCCTTCATAAACACTATTAAGGTTTCCCACAGTGAATAAATGCCTCACTCATGAAATTGGTAAATAGAAAACAGATGCTAACTATCCAGCTCTACATCTTAGAGATAATGATTTAAAAGTGGCAATTTTGTGCACAAACAAACATAAACCGGTGGGTGGTATATTGGTGGTAGGTCGTGGATTCCTGAATTGCATTAAGCAATTAATTTGGAATTCCTCGTTTAACATGTTTATTTTATATAGTGCACATTATGCTTCAATTCCAATTTTATCCAAAGCAAAATATGCCCATTTCTTCCTACCTGACTGCAGCAGAGAGAAGGACAGTCTTCTTCTTCTTCATAGCTGGGTACAGGGCCGTCTTAAGCATATCTGGCGCCGTGGTGCGAAGATCCCTCTGGCGCCCCCCGCCTCGTTTCCCAGAGTGGCTGTCTGGTGGGTGCAGCACAGCTGTTGCAGGCGCCGCAGCGCGGCACCCCCCCCCCCGGCGGCCTGGCACCTTGTGCCACCCAGCCTTGCCTTAGAGCTGGCCCTGGCTGGGTAAGATTGTCTTCCATGAATATGGCCTTAACAGTGAGTCCATAAGTGACTGTGGAGGCCAATTCTGGATCTGCATGCCCTTCCATAGTGGGCACATAGGTTTCCGGGTGGGAGTTGAGCATGGTGAGGGGTTGCCAAACATGCCTTTCTCTTAGCACGTTTCTCTCTTTTGTCCTGAGTTCAAGCATGTGCAAGTTCAATTCTGCTCACTCTGAAGCCTTTGGCAGGTCCACAGATTTGAGTTTCTTGAAGTGCTGCAATGTTAAATGCAATGTTAAAAGATGTTAAAATGCAATGTTAAAACATCACAACTCTCTTGCAATGATGGCAGACCTGTGTTCGGGACGCTCATTATCTGTGTTATCCGACAAATTCTGTATATTCCATGTTCCAAAATTCAATTGTATTTTATGACCGCTGGATAGTGACCCCACTGGGCATGGTAATCCAGTCAGGGAAAAAGGGAGGCTATGTTTAGAGCACCTTTTCTAGCCCCTCACCCTTTTCGGGGTGAGCAGAGTGGATCCCAAATAGGACCTTTGAGTCATGGATACAGTTGCCGAGCTGCTCAACTGCCTCATTCCTTGAGTCAGAACAACTGAATCTGTATCCACCACCTATGTGCCGGTTCATGACCAGAGGCTAAATGCCCATTTCATTCTACCTGGCTTCAACAGAGAGAAAGACACACTTGGATGGAACTAACCAGATTTTGGCACCTCCTCTTCCCCAAACATCCATATATCAGCATTCATTACAACTCACTGCAGGAGAGGAAGAAACTGGGTAACTGGTCCCACTCCATTGGCTCATCTGACAGACCAGCTACCATTTGACTTCTCTTTCCAAATTGCCTTCATTCCAGCTCATCTTTATAAGAGCAATGCAACATTAAGAACTGACAGCAGTTTCCTTGTTTTCATTTTCTCTCCACATCCCTCTTTCCACTGTTGTGTTGCATTTCTCAAAAGCACAATCGAGGGTGCAAAAAGAAAAACCGCTTTAAAAACACAGCCCAATGAACATAGTCTTCCTGAATGTTCAGTAGACTGACAGTGTGCATTCAGATGCAGGGATTAGTGCATAAATTTTCCTGATAATAATAATAATAATAATAATAATAATAATAATAATAATAATAATAATATTTTATCATTTATACCCTGCCCATCTGGCTGGGTTTCCCTAGCCACTCTGGGCGGCTTCCAACAGAAAAATAAAACACAGTAATCTATTAAACATTAAAAGCATCACTAAACAGGGCTGCCTTCAGATGTCTTCTAAAAGTATGGTAATTGTTATTCTCTTTGACCTCTGGTGGGAGGGCATTCCGAGAAGGCCCTCTGCCTAGTTCCCTGCAACTTGGCTTCTCACAATGAGGGAACTGCCAAAAGGCCCTCGGTGCTGGACCTCAGTGTCCGGGCAGAATGATGCAGGTGGAGACGCTCCTTCAGGTATACTGGGACCGAGGCCATTTAGGGCTTTAAAGGTCAGCACCAACACTTTGAATTGTGCTCGGAAACGTACTGGGAGCCAATGTAGATCTTTCAAGACCAGTGTTATGTAGTCTCGGTGCCGCTCCCAGTCACCAGCTGCCGCATTCTGGATTAGTTGTAGTTTCCAGGTCACCTTCAAAGGTAGCCCCACGTAGAGCGCATTGCAGTAGTCCAAGCAAGAGATAACTAGAGCATGTACCACTCTGGCGAGACAGTCTGCAGGCAGGTAGGGTCTCAGCCTGCATACCAGATGGAGCTGATAGACAGCTGCCCTGGACACAGAATTGACCTGCGCCTCCATGGACAGCTGTGAGTCCAAAATGACTCCCAGGCTGCGCACCTGGTCCTTCAGGGGCACAGTTACCCCATTCAGGACCAGGGAGTCCTCTACACCTGCCCGCCTCCTGTCCCCCAGAAACAGTACTTCTGTCTTGTCAGGATTCAACCTCAATCTGTTAGCCGCCATCCATCCTGCTAACTTTAGACTGTATGTTACCTGTTGTGTTATGGAACTATGGCTTCTTGATCAATATACCACCATACAACACTAAGTTTCATTCATACCCGTGGGTGTGGTGTGACACAACAGTAGAAATCATTGGGTGTGTCACCATACTGAGCGGAGGGGGGGGACGAAGGGTATCATCTATATGAGCTTTTTAAAGCTTGTGGGGCAGGTGTGTGTGTGTGTGTGTGTGTGTGCGCGCACACACACACACACACACACACACAATTCTTTCTACATCCCCAGAGCGAAATGACTGGATGATTTCCAGAGTGGAACAGAAAATCCATTGACTTCAATGGAGCTACGCTGAGTATGACTTAGGTATATATCAGCTACTGAATTAGTTTATAGCTTTAAAACAGGGGTCCCCAAACTTTTTCAGCCGGGGGCCGGTCCACCGCCCCCAGACCCTGTGCTGGGCCGGACTATATATTTTTTTTGGCGCAAGGACCCCTGCTGCGCCCCACCCCACCCCATGTTTCTCTCAGGGTGGGCAGCAGAGAGAGAGAGTCCGGAGGGACAGAGACTCCATTTTCCAGAGTTGTTAAGAGGCGGCTCAGCCCCCCACGGGCACACCTCTCCCTCGGGTGTGGGGTCAAGGAGGGAGATGCTGCCTTCACTGAGCGAAGACTAGGGGTGTGGGGTCAGGGAGGGAGATGCTGCCACATTCATTCAAAGCAGTCCAAAGTGACACCATTAATTCTTTATAATACAGTATTTCTCTAAAAACAGATGGCAAAAAACTATAACTGTACTGGTCTTTGGCGTCTGGAGAGGGGAACGGGGAACTTTGTATCTGAAAGTTTAAAACTGAATTTCATCATCATAAAAAACATTGGAAGAGACAAATGGCTTTAGCCACGTTTCATGGGCAGCCCTACCTGATTCCCGTTGAACTTACTGCAAAGTAACTGAGCTCTTAGCCTGGCACTGAGAGAGGGGGGAGCCACCCAGCTGCCTTAAGAGATGAATGAGATAAACACCGGGATGAAAAAACACACAAAAAGCGGGAGATTGATATTTTGGGGTCCTAGGGCAGATTAGGCAGGTCTCCTTTGTCAGTTGCTGCCCAGGGCTGCGGAGCCAGGAGGAGAAAAGTCAGTGGAGCTGCCTTTTGGACTCAGCTCTGGGGCTGAGGAGCTGACTGAAGCAGCCGAGCGAGCGGAAGCAGCCAAGCGGAGGCAGGAGGGGCGAGCCAGGAGCTCCGTTCAGAGCCTCTTAAAGGCGCAGCGCCGCTTTTTCCCACCGCCTTCCTGGGCACCCCCTGGGCTCCTCTGCCTGCTCTTGCAAGCCCGAAAAGGCTCCTGTCCTGCTGCTGCCTCTCGCAAGCGCAGGCACAGGAGCCGCAGTTGGGGGAGGCAGCAAAGGGGCGGGGAGGAACGAGCAGCCCGGCTCCTGCCCAGCTTCGCTGCTTTAAAGCGAGCTGCGGAGGAGGGAAGGTTTCTCCTCCGGGCTGAGAAGCTGCGCTGCGTCTCTCTTCTTCTTCGAGGACTCCGCACCACGCCTCCTTTTTCTTTCCCCAGCCCTGGGTTCTGCTCAGTCAAGCTTCGCCATCAGCGCACACACCGCGGGACCAGCAAGAGCTGTGCGCGCGCTGGTGGGTGAAGCTCGACTGAGCGGAACCCAGCACGGGGGAAAGGAAAAGGAGGTGCGGCGCGGAGTCCTCGGAGAAGGAGAGAGACGCTGCGCCACTAGGAGGAGGAGCAGCCACAGGCGGCGCCCAGGAGGAGCCCGTGCCATGCTTCCCTTCCTTGGCGCTGCTGCTGCGCTCAGGACAGGCGCAGGCTCCTGGCGGCGAGGAAGAGGCGACGCAGGGGGGTAAAATGGCTCTCGCTGGGAAAAATTTTAAAAAGTGCATAATGACCATGCCGATCCCCAGACCTTTCGCGGGCCGGATTGGGAGGCCAATTGGGCCGCATCCGGCCCCCGGGCCGTAGTTTGGGGATGCCTGCTTTAAAATAATAACCGGTTTAGAAGCACTTCAGTTATTAGGAAGTCAGTTCCTATAAAACCTAAATTAACTACTGTAGGTTCTGTATATAAATCAAAATAAAAGTATTGGTCCAAGCTTACAATCCTGGAGACTAAATATATATGAAAGGGGATAGAAGTTGAATAAACATTTTTCCCCATCCACCTCTCACATTATTTATAATTCAGATTATATATAGTCATGTTTACTGTGAGGGTCAATTTATTTCCTCAGGATTTATTTCTAATTTAGCATTTCTAATTAAGTAAGTGTAAGTAATCCAACACATACCTACTTCAAAAGTAAGTCCCATTGAGAACAATAGGACTCACTCCTAGCATTGCAGCCTTAGGAATTCAATGTTTGTAGGACAAATAAGTCCCAGAGCACATGCTTAGACTTTAAATAATTTTGGGCCAGAAAATAAACCACCCAAACTGTGTTTACAGTGAGATTGTACTTCTCTTCTGCCCTCTAACTGTCACCTTGTTAAAAGAAACCAACTTCATTCTTTTGATGAGGTGATGCCCACATATTAATCAGAACAGCCTTCAATAAATTAGCTATCTAATTTCATTAGTCACCATATGTCAAACAGCCAAGAATGGCAGCCTCTTCAGATTTAGATAGAAGCACAGGGGAGGGAGGGGACACAGATTACCTCCATGTGCCATCTATGCTTTGCTATCCTGGCAAAGGAACCTTCAGTTCTTGGGAGGAGAAGCAGCAAGTTGGAGAAGATGGGCCAAGAGCCTCTTGCACGTGCCGTGCTTGGGGCTGGTGTCGATTACTGTCTGTCTGAGAGCTCAGGAACTGCCATGCCACCTTTGCATGTGACCAGGAATCATGGAGTCTCCTGGGGTGGGCTTCAAGAATTCACCCATGAAGATAATCTGATAATCTGAAAGATAATCTGAAATAATTACACCGCTTCCTGCAGGGGTGTTGAGCATATTCTAGAGACAGTGTTAATAATTGCGTAGGATGCTGGTTAAAGCAAAAACACTGAAATTGAAGGCAGTGCAAATCCAAGAACCAAGGTGATTCTCAAAGATGCTGAGAATTAAATTTCATCCTTTCTTTCTTTTTAAACCACTCCAGATTACCGGTTATACCTACACATTTCACAAGTGGGACAAGTATTTTCCCTGAGAAGAAAATGACTAGCTTGCACTGAAATGAGCAAGATGGGGAGAAAGCACAAATTTGTCAATGAGGAAGAGAGATTTTTGCTCAGAGTAAGTTAAGGTGTGACATTGTGATCCAGAGTGTTGTTGATTTCAACCTAATCCTCGGTACCTTTGGGCTTCCTTGTTCTTTGGTGTTGGTAATACCCAACACACCTAGCAGTGAGTCATGGGTGAATTGACTGTCATGCTGGAACACACACCAGAAATCCTTTGCAGTATGCTGGAACTCTGTGTTTTAATGTTTAATTCTGTTTTAATGTCTTTTAAATTGTTGTAACCCAGGGGTCCCCAGACTTTCTGCGCGGCGGGCCGGTGCCCGCCGCGCCGACCGCGCGGTGGGCCGGAGGGCAGGGGAGTGCGCGCGCAGCGGGCCGGAGGGCGGGGGAGTGTGCGCCCGTGCGCATGCGCACACGCACACGGACGGGGAAAAAATCGCCAAAAATCGCTTGTGCGCATGCGTATGGGCCTCCCCCGACCCGGAAGTGCACCAGAAATGACCTCTTCCGGGTCGGGAGAGGCCCATACGCATGCGCACAAAGGATTTTCGGCGATTTTTTGCCGATTTTTTAGATCGTCGCTGCGCCGCGCGCCGTGAGAGCGGGCGGCGGCAGCGGGCGGCGGGAGTCGTCGCGGGCCGGATTGGAAGGCCGATTGGGCCGCATCCGGCCCGGGGGCCGTAGTTTGGGGACCCCTGTTGTAACCCCTTCTGGGACCTCAGGATGAAGGGTGGGTATCAAATTAAAATTACCATCAACAACAAATCTTCTGAGTCTTGCTATATGCTTTATATCCCCTATCTTGAGAATCATTATTGCCCCTTGTTTCTGGTTATGCCCTAATTATTCTTTCTGCAATAATAATAATAATAATAATAATAATAATAATAATAATAATAATATACAGGGCTGCCTGCAGATGTACATAACACTGAAACCTAGTTCCTATCTTGTGCTCTTCTGAAAGATAACTTCTATTTAAATACTCCAAAAGCCAGAAGCATGGTGGTGGTTGTTTTTCATAGGGAAAGAACCCAATTTATGTGCAAGTAAATTGTGCTAAATAATAGCATGTAAAAAGCAAACTTCTGGGTTTTATTTTAAAGCTATGAAATCTTAAACAGTTACATTAGTATTTAAGCATATTTTGCAAATTGCAGTTATTAGCTAAATGTCTTCATGTGTTATCCACAGATTTCTTTCCTTACAATTAGCTTTATTTCTGTTCCTAACTTACCAAATAAATTCTAATTCCAATTACCTTCTCTGAGAACCACCATTAATTAGTTCATCGAACATTACAGAGTATTGTAATAGCTGTACTATGAGGGATGACCAGCAATTGTCTTTCCAAGCACTGTGTTTGTTGAGTATGAGCAATGAAAAGGCACCCCCCCAAATGTCCCACCTACAAAAGTGGTTACCCCACCTAACAAGCAAGGCTAGCTACAGTGCTGCTCAAGCACCCCTAATCATAGGCCTTTTTGTCCTAATTTTAATAAAATATTTACCTGTTCAATATAGTTTTCCATCAATGTTGTTTTGTAGTGAGTGGTGTGAGAAGTCTCCAGGATGAGGACACAGAAAATGCTGACAAAGGAAAAGGCAGTCTAAATTAGATACATGTCATGCTGCCTTTGTTTACAAGCCATCAGATTTATGTCCTCTTTGCTCTTTTACTGCCTTTTTTCAACAGTTAACTTTACCTGGGAAGCCTCGCTTTAGAGTTTTGCTGCCTCATCTTCTTTGCCACTTTTGCACCCATACGTTCTTTTTCAGCTAGACTATATTTCATTTATGGTTTTGGAATGCAACATTATTAGTATAAAATTAGAGATGGACCACTGTAAAAAAAAATTAAGGTACACTGGCAGTAAACCCATAAAGTTAAAATCTTGGATTCAAATTATTGCATTATGTAAATGAAAATTATAACACAGTAGTCCACAAGGAGCTGCTTTAAATCTGCATCCCAATTAAAGAAAAGCATAGAAAAACCACAAGCCAGTCAGAACCATAAAGATCAGAGGAGGACACAGATATTGTAATCCCCGTAATCCCAACACCAGCAGATGCCTAAAGGAACCATGGAGAGCAATGACCAAGGACATGTAAATTGCATTTTGAAAGATACGAATAGCTCATTTCTAAGGAAAATGGACTGCAATAAAGAGCTATCAATAGAAGAGACATACACTGACAGAATAATGTCTTATGTCCTTCCAAATAGTGGATTTATATATGTGTATTAAATTTATGGGGGCCTGAGATGCAACATTTGGACATTCAGAGGTATCGTGGAATAAGAGAGTGAAGATTTTCGGAGTGGGTTGAGAATACAGGTTTAGGGAGAACTGGTAAATAAACATAAAAATGAGAAAATGTAGCCAGGTGTGCATATAGTGGCATGTGGCTCTGAGGAAAAAGAATGGAAGTGATACCATTAGTAGGCCATTGGATGCCTTTTACCCAACCTGAGAGGAAGGCAGTGTTCAGCAGGCTTCCTGCTGAGGACTCAGTAGGGCTTATATACAGCTCCTGCTTCATTTCCTTCCTTCAACACTGCCTCACTTCCAGGCAGGGTAAAGCACATCCAATGGCCTACTAATGGTATTGCAGAAGCCCAGGAGATGTTTATTTGAAACCATGGGTATTGTCACCCAAGAAGCTGCTTTTGCTCCAGTCACATTGTTGGCCATCTGATATAAATGTGTATAATGCTTCATGTATCATCAACAAGAGCTATATTTGAATGGGAAATAAGAATATTGCATGTGAGTAGTGTTAACAGGGCTTTGTGAGAGTGAGGAACTAATCTATATACTGTATATAAAAATGTAGAGGGTCCATGTTGGCTTTCTCCCAAACCGCTTGCCCAATCGCGTTCAAAGTTGGCCACAACGTCACATGGGTAGATTGGCCACATGTCACACCTGTGCCAGGAAAACCAGGTAAAACCCTCTGGTTTGGAACCCTAAACTCAGAGGGCTGGGGATGCTGGGAAATTCAAGAGAGATTCCGCAACAGCGCCCTCTAGCGACGCCTACACTGGTAACACACCTAGAAAACATTCACTCCCCACTGTATCTCGGCTGGACTATACAGACTAGGCCACTTTCAAGACTAGGCCAAATGGAGGTGGGGGTTAACCTGGGGGGGGCTGGGGGAAAAGGGGGCCGAATAGGTAATGGGTTGGAACAGGGTGGGGGGACTCACAGGGATACGCCTGTTTAAACATAACACTTGTAAAACAGGGGGGCTCTGAGGGTCAGGGGGGTCTGAAGGGGGGCTCTAAGGCACAGCAATGCATGCCAGGGCCAGCTAGTAATATATAATATATAATAATATATAATGCAGCCACAAATTTATGACCTGTATAAACTTGGTTTAGAAGTGCTGATCACTAAAACAGGACTTACTCAGCTAATTTTTTTTTTCTTTAGAGATAATTAGTACTCTCATTTGTCACTGAGACAACTACGGTAATTAGAAGATTGTTACTATAGAAGTTATGTATCCACCGGTTCTGATCATGGATGAACAAATCTTCCTTGGATTTTCCCCAAGACACTGAAACTAGTGAAACTGAAAGTTGCTACAAACTTGAATTTAGGATCAATGACCTATGTTGTGAAACTTGTTTGTAGAAAATGGATCAAATGGTCACGATGCAGGAACAGGTTCCTACTAGAAGCAGGACGGGTGTGTGTGTCGGTCTTTGATGTCAAAACTTTAGCAGCTTTAGCAAGCTGTTTCTTGGCATTCTTCCTAGAGCCACATTAGCTTCTGCCACTCTTGTCAGAGCAAAAGAAGGCAAGTGGAGCAGAAATATCTATAAAGGTGAAACAAGCAGGAAGAACTGCAATGTAGAATCTTCAGGCTATGTGAATGAAATGGATTCTGCTCCCCTAAAGACGAATAAATGATTTACATGAATATATATTACATCAGTGGTCCTTACAACAATGCTGTAAGGCTGGCTTGAATTATTATCACAGTATTACCACGGGAGATTTGTCTTGCCTCCATCTTGTTGGCCTTCCATGTGGTGTTAAGACCTACCTATTTAGGAAGGCTGAATTTCATTGCTTGTCTGCCATAATCATATGCCATCCTACTGGATTTTTCCTTCCTCCAACTTTTTAATATGTTTGGTGCTGGTTCTCTTATTAAATTGCTACATTGCATGCTTCTATTGCCATTTCTTTTTCCACATTGCCTTTCTTATTGTATTTCATTATTCTCAACAGCTGCCTTGAAAGGTGAGAGATATACATATTTTAAATAAGAACATTATGGTGGTTAGGAGAGGGAGAATGGTGCTACTAAGGTCATCCATTACATTCATGGCTGAGATAAAATTTGAACTGATGGTTTCTGGTTCATGGGTTATAGTCTTAACAGCAATGGCACACCAACAACTCTTTTGGAGGGCATCAATTAAAAAGCATATTCACTTCTGGAAAACAACAGTGGTTAGATCACCTGCCACCACCCTGTGCCTTATCTAGTGTCAGAGACACTAACAATGGAAGGAAGATTCATTTTGTTCATTGCCGCCATCCCAGATGATATTTCTTTTAATCAGTTCCTCCCAGTACCTGATAAGAGAACACAAACTGCTTAAATTAAAGGATGGGCAACAGAACTTCAATAATAGATACTTCCTATAGCGAGGTCCTTCAAAAGAATTTTGGGGCTAGCAAAATTAATATTCAATGTGTTTCTACTAGGAGGGAGTTGAAATTGCAGTTCTTTTATAAACTTTATTTATTTATTTATTTATTTATTTGGGATATTTATAGCCCAATATATTCCTTGTAATAGATCTAAGGACAGGTTACAATGCACAAAGTGTAAAAAAAAAATTACAACAGCAAAAAAGCAGATAAAGAACCCTATTCATCAGGTTTCCAATTAGAGTAGCAAACATACAATATTAAAACTACAAAACTAATAAACAGCAGAGCAGGCTCTCTCGGTTACTCTTTGTGAAATCATTGCGCAAGAAGAATTCCTATAGCAGAGCCTATCTGTTGAAATGTGGCTGTGGACTGATCTCCAGGAGCAAAACACAAAAGGCCTGAGACTTCTGCTGGAACAGGGCCAGGGTTTCCACATGCATTTTGTATGACATAGTTCCCTTTCTTAATACAATCATGCAAAAGAAAAAAAGAAAAAGCTGTGCTTATAGCAAAGGGGGTCTCAAACCTGGAAATACAGGCTCATAACCCATTTTTGTGAACTAAAAACTAATAGGAAATATTCTGCCTCTTCACAATGGACCAGAACTGGTGAGAGAATTTCACACAGATTGACTCTGTTTTGAAAGAAAAGTCTAGTCTCAGGCCAAAGTCAGTCAGATGACGGGTGAAAAAGAAAACAAGGGGAGGAGGTCAGCTGCAAGCTGGAGAAGCAGAGGTTACTGGACCACTGTGAAGACTGTGGCAGAAGTCCTGATAAAAACCTGAGAGACTCCAGAATGAAGAGTTCAGGAGCCTTATGGCAAGTATAGTCACGAGTGCCAAATGAATGGGTGTTAACTGAGCAGGAGTGGTTTAGGGAAATGGCTTTGATTAGGTGGAAGAACTCAATTTCTCTTAACTTTCCTCTTAAAGAAGCAGCAACCACCTAGTGCAACCATTTTACACTGAAGAAACAGTAACCAACCAAGATCAACACATACCAATTAGGGATGGGGGAAGAAACTATATTTAGTTTGCATTTAAATGCAATCTTCCTTATTTTGTACTTCCCGGAAACAGTATGTGAACTGAAACACAGCCATCCTTCAAAATTCTCACCTCTTTGAATTTTGCAATGTGGTTCTTTAGTGAAGTAATGTGTACAGAGATGCCTCTGCCAAAGTGAAGTTTTGAGGGAAAGTATACAGTCGTCCCTCGGGTTACGAACACCTCAGGTTACGAACTCTGCAAACCCGGAAGTATTTTAGCGTGTGCGTGTTCTGCGCATGCGCAGAAGTGGCGCATGTGGTTTGTGCATTCACAAAGTACAAAAATCGCGCTTTGCACATGCGCAAAATGGCGTTTCGGGTTATGACCATTTCAGGTTACAAACTGCATCCTGGAACGGAT